>NW_027194564.1:0-1371485 GCF_032444005.1 Ranitomeya imitator
GTGTAGAGTGTAGGGTATAGAGTGTATAGTGTAGGGTATAGAGTGTAGGGTATAGAGTAAAGGGTATAGAGTGTATGGTATAGAGTGTAGTGAATAGAGTGTAGAGTGTAGGGTATAGAGTGTATAGTGTAGGGTATAGAGTGTAGGGTATAGAGTAAAGGGTATAGAGTGTATGGTATAGAGTGTAGTGAATAGAGTGTAGAGTGTAGGGTATAGAGTGTATGGTATAGAGTGTAGGGTATAGAGTGTAGGGTATAGAGTGTAGGGTATAGAGTGCAGGGTATAGAGTGTAGGGTATAGAGTGTAGAGTGTAGGGATTAGAGTGTAGGGTATAGAGTGTAGGTATAGAGTCTAGAGTGTAGGGTATAGAGTGTAGGGTATAGAGTATAGAGTGTAGGGTATAGAGTGTAGGGTATAGAGTGTAAAGTGTAGAGTGTAGGGTATAGAGTGTAGAGTGTAGGTTATAGAGTGTAGGGTATAGAGTGTATGGAATAGAGTGTAGGGTATAGAGTGTAGATTGTAGGGTATAGAGTGTAGGGTATAGATTGTAGGGTATAGAGTATAGAGTGTAGGGTATAGAGTGTAGGGTATAGAGTGTAGGGTATAGAGTGTAGGGTATAAAGTGTAGGGTATAGAGTGTAGGGTATAGAGTGTAGGGTATAGAGTGTAGGGTATGAAGTGTAGGGTATAGAGCGTAGGGAATAGAGTGAAGTGTATAGAGTGTATGGTATAGAGTGTAGAGTGTATGGTATAGAGTGTATAGTGTAGGGTATAGAGTGTAGGGTATAGAGTAAAGGGTATAGAGTGTATGGTATAGAGTGTAGGGTATAGAGTGTAGGGTATAGAGTGTAGGGTATAAAGTGTAGAGTGTAGGGTATAGAGTGTAGGGTATAGAGAGTAGGGTATAGAGTGTAGGGTATAAAGTGTAGAGTGTAGGGTGTAGAGTGTAGGGTATAGAGTGTAAGGTATAGAGTGTAGGGTATAGAGTGTAGGGTATAGATTGTAGGGTGTAGAGTGTAGGGTATAGAGTGTAGGGTATAGAGTATATGGTATAGAGTGTAGAGTGTAGGGTATAGAGTGTATAGTGTAGGGTATAGAGTGTAGGGTATAGAGTATAGAGTGTAGGGTATAGAGTGTAGGGTATAGAGTGTAGGGTATAGAGTGTAGGGTATAGAGTGTAGGGTATAGAGTGTAGGGTATAAAGTGTAGAGTGTAGGGTATTGAGTGTAGGGTATAGAGTGTAGGGTATAGAGTGTAGGGTATAGAGTGTAGGGTGTAGAGTGTAGAGTGTAGGGTGTAGAGTGTAGGGTTTAGAGTGTAAGGTATAGAGTGTAGGGCATAGAGTGTATGGTATAGAGTGTAGGGTATAGAGTGTAGAGTGTAGGGTTTAGAGTGTAGGGTATAGAGTGTGTGGTATAGAGTGTAGGGTATAGAGTGTAGGGTATAGAGTGTAGGGAATAGAGTGTAGGGTATAGATTGTAGGGTATAGAGTGTAGGGTATAGAGTGTATGGAATAGAGTGTAGGGTATAGAGTGTAGATTGTAGGGTATAGAGTGTAGGGTATAGAGTGTAGGGTATAGAGTATAGAGTGTAGGGTATAGAGTGTAGGGTATAGAGTGTAGGGTATAGAGTGTAGGGTATAAAGTGTAGGGTATAGAGTGTAGGGTATAGAGTGTAGGGTATAGAGTGTAGGGTATGAAGTGTAGGGTATAGAGCGTAGGGAATAGAGTGAAGGGTATAGAGTGTATGGTATAGAGTGTAGAGTGTATGGTATAGAGTGTATAGTGTAGGGTATAGAGTGTAGGGTATAGAGTAAAGGGTATAGAGTGTATGGTATAGAGTGTAGGGTATAGAGTGTAGGGTATAGAGTGTAGGGTATAAAGTGTAGAGTGTAGGGTATAGAGTGTAGGGTATAGAGAGTAGGGTATAGAGTGTAGGGTATAAAGTGTAGAGTGTAGGGTGTAGAGTGTAGGGTATAGAGTGTAAGGTATAGAGTGTAGGGTATAGAGTGTAGGGTATAGATTGTAGGGTGTAGAGTGTAGGGTATAGAGTGTAGGGTATAGAGTATATGGTATAGAGTGTAGAGTGTAGGGTATAGAGTGTATAGTGTAGGGTATAGAGTGTAGGGTATAGAGTATAGAGTGTAGGGTATAGAGTGTAGGGTATAGAGTGTAGGGTATAGAGTGTAGGGTATAGAGTGTAGGGTATAGAGTGTAGGGTATAAAGTGTAGAGTGTAGGGTATAGAGTGTAGGGTATAGAGTGTAGGGTATAGAGTGTAGGGTATAGAGTGTAGGGTGTAGAGTGTAGAGTGTAGGGTGTAGAGTGTAGGGTTTAGAGTGTAAGGTATAGAGTGTAGGGTATAGAGTGTATGGTATAGAGTGTAGGGTATAGAGTGTAGAGTGTAGGGTTTAGAGTGTAGGGTATAGAGTGTGTGGTATAGAGTGTAGGGTATAGAGTGTAGGGTATAGAGTGTAGGGAATAGAGTGTAGGGTATAGATTGTAGGGTATAGAGTGTAGGGTATAGAGTGTAGGGTATAGAGTATAGAGTGGAGGGTATAGAGTGTAGGGTATAGAGTGTAGGGTATAGAGTGTAGAGTGTAGGGTATAAAGTGTAGGGTATAGAGTGTAGGGTATAGAGTGTAGGGTATAGAGTTTAGAGTGTAGGGTGTAGAGTGTAGGGTATAGAGTGTAAGGTATAGAGTTTAGGGTATAGATTGTAGGGTGTAGAGTGTCGGGTATAGAGTGTAGGGTATAGAGTGTATGGTATAGAGTATAGGGTATAGAGTGCATAGTGTAGGGTATAGAGTGTAGGGTATAGAGTATAGAGTGTAGGGTATAGAGTGTAGGGTATAGAGTGTAGGGTATTAAGTGTAGAGTGTAGGGTATAGAGTGTATAGTGTAGGGTATAGAGTGTAGGGTATAGAGTAAAGGGTATAGAGTGTATGGTATAGAGTGTAGTGAATAGAGTGTAGAGTGTAGGGTATAGAGTGTAGGGTATAGAGTGTAGGGTATAGAGTGTAGGGTATAGAGTGCAGGGTATAGAGTGTAGGGTATAGAGTGTAGAGTGTAGGGATTAGAGTGTAGGGTATAGAGTGTAGGTATAGAGTCTAGAGTGTAGGGTATAGAGTGTAGGGTATAGAGTATAGAGTGTAGGGTATAGAGTGTAGGGTATAGAGTGTAAAGTGTAGAGTGTAGGGTATAGAGTGTAGAGTGTAGGTTATAGAGTGTAGGGTATAGAGTGTATGGAATAGAGTGTAGGGTATAGAGTGTAGAGTGTAGGGTATAGAGTGTAGGGCATAGAGCGTAGGGTGTAGGGTATAGAGTGTAGGGTATAGAGTGTCGGGTATAGAGTGTAGGGTGTAGAGTGTAGGGTATAGTGTGTAGGGTACAGAGTGTAGGGTATAGAGTGTATGGTATACAGTGTAGAGTGTAGGGTATAGAGTGTAGGGTGTAGGGTATAGAGTGTAGGGTATAGAGTGTAGGGTATAGAGTGTAAGGTATAGAGTGTAGAGTGTAGGGTATAGAATGTAGGGTATAGAGTGTACGGTATAGAGTGTAGGGTATAGAGTGTAGGGTATAGAGTGTAGGGAATAGAGTGTAGGGTATAGATTGTAGGGTATAGAGTGTAGGGTATAGAGTGTATGGAATAGAGTGTAGGGTATAGAGTGTAGATTGTAGGGTATAGAGTGTAGGGTATAGAGTGTAGGGTATAGAGTATAGAGTGTAGGGTATAGAGTGTAGGGTATAGAGTGTAGGGTATAGAGTGTAGGGTATAAAGTGTAGGGTATAGAGTGTAGGGTATAGAGTGTAGGGTATAGAGTGTAGGGTATGAAGTGTAGGGTATAGAGCGTAGGGAATAGAGTGAAGGGTATAGAGTGTATGGTATAGAGTGTAGAGTGTATGGTATAGAGTGTATAGTGTAGGGTATAGAGTGTAGGGTATAGAGTAAAGGGTATAGAGTGTATGGTATAGAGTGTAGGGTATAGAGTGTAGGGTATAGAGTGTAGGGTATAAAGTGTAGAGTGTAGGGTATAGAGTGTAGGGTATAGAGAGTAGGGTATAGAGTGTAGGGTATAAAGTGTAGAGTGTAGGGTGTAGAGTGTAGGGTATAGAGTGTAAGGTATAGAGTGTAGGGTATAGAGTGTAGGGTATAGATTGTAGGGTGTAGAGTGTAGGGTATAGAGTGTAGGGTATAGAGTATATGGTATAGAGTGTAGAGTGTAGGGTATAGAGTGTATAGTGTAGGGTATAGAGTGTAGGGTATAGAGTATAGAGTGTAGGGTATAGAGTGTAGGGTATAGAGTGTAGGGTATAGAGTGTAGGGTATAGAGTGTAGGGTATAGAGTGTAGGGTATAAAGTGTAGAGTGTAGGGTATAGAGTGTAGGGTATAGAGTGTAGGGTATAGAGTGTAGGGTATAGAGTGTAGGGTGTAGAGTGTAGAGTGTAGGGTGTAGAGTGTAGGGTTTAGAGTGTAAGGTATAGAGTGTAGGGTATAGAGTGTATGGTATAGAGTGTAGGGTATAGAGTGTAGAGTGTAGGGTTTAGAGTGTAGGGTATAGAGTGTGTGGTATAGAGTGTAGGGTATAGAGTGTAGGGTATAGAGTGTAGGGAATAGAGTGTAGGGTATAGATTGTAGGGTATAGAGTGTAGGGTATAGAGTGTAGGGTATAGAGTATAGAGTGGAGGGTATAGAGTGTAGGGTATAGAGTGTAGGGTATAGAGTGTAGAGTGTAGGGTATAAAGTGTAGGGTATAGAGTGTAGGGTATAGAGTGTAGGGTATAGAGTTTAGAGTGTAGGGTGTAGAGTGTAGGGTATAGAGTGTAAGGTATAGAGTTTAGGGTATAGATTGTAGGGTGTAGAGTGTCGGGTATAGAGTGTAGGGTATAGAGTGTATGGTATAGAGTATAGGGTATAGAGTGCATAGTGTAGGGTATAGAGTGTAGGGTATAGAGTATAGAGTGTAGGGTATAGAGTGTAGGGTATAGAGTGTAGGGTATTAAGTGTAGAGTGTAGGGTATAGAGTGTATAGTGTAGGGTATAGAGTGTAGGGTATAGAGTAAAGGGTATAGAGTGTATGGTATAGAGTGTAGTGAATAGAGTGTAGAGTGTAGGGTATAGAGTGTAGGGTATAGAGTGTAGGGTATAGAGTGTAGGGTATAGAGTGCAGGGTATAGAGTGTAGGGTATAGAGTGTAGAGTGTAGGGATTAGAGTGTAGGGTATAGAGTGTAGGTATAGAGTCTAGAGTGTAGGGTATAGAGTGTAGGGTATAGAGTATAGAGTGTAGGGTATAGAGTGTAGGGTATAGAGTGTAAAGTGTAGAGTGTAGGGTATAGAGTGTAGAGTGTAGGTTATAGAGTGTAGGGTATAGAGTGTATGGAATAGAGTGTAGGGTATAGAGTGTAGAGTGTAGGGTATAGAGTGTAGGGCATAGAGCGTAGGGTGTAGGGTATAGAGTGTAGGGTATAGAGTGTCGGGTATAGAGTGTAGGGTGTAGAGTGTAGGGTATAGTGTGTAGGGTACAGAGTGTAGGGTATAGAGTGTATGGTATACAGTGTAGAGTGTAGGGTATAGAGTGTAGGGTGTAGGGTATAGAGTGTAGGGTATAGAGTGTAGGGTATAGAGTGTAAGGTATAGAGTGTAGAGTGTAGGGTATAGAATGTAGGGTATAGAGTGTACGGTATAGAGTGTATGGTATAGAGTGTATGGTATATAGTTTAGGGTATAGAGTGTTTGGTATAGAGTGAAGGGTTTTAGAGTGTAGAGTGTAGGGTATAGATTTTAGAGTGTAGAGTGTAGGGTATAGAGTGTAAGGCATAGAGTGTATGGAATTGAGTGTATGGTATAGAGTGTAGGGTATAGAGTGTAGGGTATAAAGTGTAGGGTATAGAGTGTAGGGTATAGAGTGTAGGGTAAAAAGTGTAGGGTATAGAGTGTAGGGTATAGATTGTAGGGTATAGAGTGCAGAGTGTAGGGTATAGAGTGTAGGGTATAGAGTGTATGGTATAGAGTGTAGAGTGTATGGTATAGAGTGTATAGTGTAGGGTATAGAGTGTAGGGTGTAGAGTAAAGGGTATAGAGTGTATGTTATAGAGTGTAGGGTATAGAGTGTAGGGTATAGAGTGTAGGGTATAAAGTGTAGAGTGTAGGGTATAGAGTGTAGGGTATAGAGAGTAGGGTATAGAGTGTAGGGTATAAAGTGTAGAGTGTAGAGTGTAGAGTGTAGGGTATAGAGTGTAAGGTATAGAGTGTAGGGTATAGAGTGTAGGGTATAGATTGTAGGGTGTAGAGTGTAGGGTATAGAGTGTAGGGTATAGAGTATATGGTATAGAGTGTAGAGTGTAGGGTATAGAGTGTATAGTGTAGGGTATAGAGTGTAGGGTATAGAGTATAGAGTGTAGGGTATAGAGTGAAGGGTATAGAGTGTAGGGTATAGAGTGTAGGGTATAGAGTGTAGAGTGTAGGGTATAGAGTGTAGGGTATAGAGTGTAGGGTATAGAGTGTAGGGTATAGAGTGTAGGGTGTAGAGTGTAGAGTGTAGGGTGTAGAGTGTAGGGTATAGAGTGTAAGGTATAGAGTGTAGGGTATAGAGTGTATGGTATAGAGTGTAGGGTATAGAGTGTAGAGTGTAGGGTTTAGAGTGTAGGGTATAGAGTGTGTGGTATAGAGTGTAGGGTATAGAGTGTAGGGTATAGAGTGTAGGGAATAGAGTGTAGGGTATAGATTGTAGGGTATAGAGTGTAGGGTATAGAGTGTAGGGTATAGAGTATAGAGTGTAGGGTATAGAGTGTAGGGTATAGAGTGTAGGGTATAGAGTGTAGGGTATAGAGTGTAGGGTATAGAGTGTAGGGTATGAAGTGTAGAGTGTAGGGTATAGAGTGTAGGGTATAGAGTGTAGGGTATAGAGTGTAGGGTATAGAGTGTAGGGTGTAGAGTGTAGAGTGTAGGGTGTAGAGTGTAGGGTATAGAGTGTAAGGTATAGAGTGTAGGGTATAGAGTGTATGGTATAGAGTGTAGGGTATAGAGTGTAGAGTGTAGGGTTTAGAGTGTAGGGTATAGAGTGTGTGGTATAGAGTGTAGGGTATAGAGTGTAGGGTATAGAGTGTAGGGAATAGAGTGTAGGGTATAGATTGTAGGGTATAGAGTGTAGGGTATAGAGTGTAGGGTATAGAGTATAGAGTGTAGGGTATAGAGTGTAGGGTATAGAGTGTAGGGTATAGAGTGTAGAGTGTAGGGTATAAAGTGTAGGGTATAGAGTGTAGGGTATAGAGTGTAGGGTATAGAGTTTAGAGTGTAGGGTGTAGAGTGTAGGGTATAGAGTGTAAGGTATAGAGTGTAGGGTATAGATTGTAGGGTGTAGAGTGTCGGGTATAGAGTGTAGGGTATAGAGTGTATGGTATAGAGTATAGGGTATAGAGTGTATAGTGTAGGGTATAGAGTGTAGGGTATAGAGTGTAGGGTATAAAGTGTAGAGTGTAGGGTATAGAGTGTAGGGTATAGAGTGTAGTGTATAGAGTGTAGGGTATAGAGTGTAGAGTGTAGGGTGTAGAGTGTAGGGTATAGAGTGTAAGGTATAGAGTGTAGGGTATAGAGTGTATGGTATAGAGTGTAGGGTATAGAGTGTAGAGTGTAGGGTTTAGAGTGTAGGGTATAGAGTGAAGGGTATAGAATGTAGTGTATAGAGTGTAGGGTATAGAGTGTAGGGTGTAGAGTGTAGAGTGTAGGGTGTAGAGTGTAGGATATAGAGTGTAAGGTATAGAGTGTAGGGTATAGAGTGTATGGTATAGAGTGTAGGGTATAGAGTGTAGAGTGTAGGGTTTAGAGTGTAGGGTATAGAGTGTGTGGTATAGAGTGTAGGGTATAGAGTGTAGGGTATAGAGTGTAGGGAATAGAGTGTAGGGTATAGATTGTAGGGTATAGAGTGTAGGGTATAGAGTGTAGGGTATAGAGTATAGAGTGTAGGGTATAGAGTGTAGGGTATAGAGTGTAGGGTATAGAGTGTAGAGTGTAGGGTATAGAGTGTAGGGTATAGAGTGTAGGGTATAAAGTGTAGAGTGTAGGGTATAGAGTGTAGGGTATAGAGTGTAGGGTATAGAGTGTAGGGTGTAGAGTGTAGAGTGTAGGGTGTAGAGTGTAGGGTATAGAGTGTAAGGTATAGAGTGTAGGGTATAGAGTGTAGGGTATAGAGTGTAGGGAATAGAGTGTAGGGTATAGATTGTAAGGTATAGAGTGTAGGGTATAGAGTGTAGGGTATAGAGTATAGAGTGTAGGGTATAGAGTGTAGGGTATAGAGTGTAGGGTATAGAGTGTAGAGTGTAGGGTATAAAGTGTAGGGTATAGAGTGTAGGGTATAGAGTGTAGGGTATAGAGTTTAGAGTGTAGGGTGTAGAGTGTAGGGTATAGAGTGTAAGGTATAGAGTGTAGGGTATAGATTGTAGGGTGTAGAGTGTCGGGTATAGAGTGTAGGGTATAGAGTGTATGGTATAGAGTATAGGGTATAGAGTGTATAGCGTAGGGTATAGAGTGTAGGGTATAGAGTATAGAGTGTAGGGTATAGAGTGTAGGGTATAGAGTGTAGGGTATAAAGTGTAGAGTGTAGGGTATAGAGTGTAGGGTATAGAGTGTAGTGTTTAGAGTGTAGGGTATAGAGTGTAGAGTGTAGGGTGTAGAGTGTAGGGTATAGAGTGTAAGGTATAGAGTCTAGGGTATAGAGTGTATGGTATAGAGTGTAGGGTATAGAGTGTATGGTATAGAGTGTAGGGTATAGAGTGTAGAGTGTAGGGTTTAGAGTGTAGGGTATAGAGTGTGTGGTATAGAGTGTAGGGTATAGAGTGTAGGGTATAGAGTGTAGGGAATAGAGTGTAGGGTATAGATTGTAGGGTATAGAATGTAGGGTATAGAGTGTAGGGTATAGAGTATAGAGTGTAGGGTATAGAGTGTAGGGTATAGAGTGTAGGGTATAGAGTGTAGAGTGTAGGGTATAGAGTGTAGGGTATAGAGTGTAGGGTATAAAGTGTAGAGTGTAAGGTATAGAGTGTAGGGTATAGAGTGTAGGGTATAGAGTGTAGGGTATAGAGTGTAGGGTGTAGAGTGTAGAGTGTAGGGTGTAGAGTGTAGGGTATAGAGTGTAAGGTATAGAGTGTAGGGTATAGAGTGTATGGTATAGAGTGTAGGGTATAGAGTGTAGAGTGTAGGGTATAGAGTGTGTGGTATAGAGTGTAGGGTATAGAGTGTAGGGTATAGAGTGTAGGGAATAGAGTGTAGGGTATAGATTGTAGGGTATAGAGTGTAGGGTATAGAGTGTAGGGTATAGAGTATAGAGTGTAGGGTATAGAGTGTAGGGTATAGAGTGTAGGGTATAGAGTGTAGAGTGTAGGGTATAAAGTGTAGGGTATAGAGTGTAGGGTATAGAGTGTGGGGTATAGAGTTTAGAGTGTAGGGTGTAGAGTGTAGGGTATAGAGTGTAAGGTATAGAGTGTAGGGTATAGATTGTAGGGTGTAGAGTGTCGGGTATAGAGTGTAGGGTATAGAGTGTATGGTATAGAGTATAGGGTATAGAGTGTATAGTGTAGGGTATAGATTGTAGGGTATAGAGTATAGAGTGTAGGGTATAGAGTGTAGGGTATAGAGTGTAGGGTATAAAGTGTAGAGTGTAGGGTATAGAGTGTATAGTGTAGGGTATAGAGTGTAGGGTATAGAGTAAAGGGTATAGAGTGTATGGTATAGAGTGTAGTGAATAGAGTGTAGAGTGTAGGGTATAGAGTGTATGGTATAGAGTGTAGGGTATAGAGTGTAGGGTATAGAGTGTAGGGTATAGAGTGCAGGGTATAGAGTGTAGGGTATAGAGTGTAGAGTGTAGGGATTAGAGTGTAGGGTATAGAGTGTAGGTATAGAGTCTAGAGTGTAGGGTATAGAGTGTAGGGTATAGAGTATAGAGTGTAGGGTATAGAGTGTAGGGTATAGAGTGTAAAGTGTAGAGTGTAGGGTATAGAGTGTAGAGTGTAGGTTATAGAGTGTAGGGTATAGAGTGTATGGAATAGAGTGTAGGGTATAGAGTGTAGATTGTAGGGTATAGAGTGTAGGGTATAGATTGTAGGGTATAGAGTATAGAGTGTAGGGTATAGAGTGTAGGGTATAGAGTGTAGGGTATAGAGTGTAGGGTATAAAGTGTAGGGTATAGAGTGTAGGGTATAGAGTGTAGGGTATAGAGTGTAGGGTATGAAGTGTAGGGTATAGAGCGTAGGGAATAGAGTGAAGTGTATAGAGTGTATGGTATAGAGTGTAGAGTGTATGGTATAGAGTGTATAGTGTAGGGTATAGAGTGTAGGGTATAGAGTAAAGGGTATAGAGTGTATGGTATAGAGTGTAGGGTATAGAGTGTAGGGTATAGAGTGTAGGGTATAAAGTGTAGAGTGTAGGGTATAGAGTGTAGGGTATAGAGAGTAGGGTATAGAGTGTAGGGTATAAAGTGTAGAGTGTAGGGTGTAGAGTGTAGGGTATAGAGTGTAAGGTATAGAGTGTAGGGTATAGAGTGTAGGGTATAGATTGTAGGGTGTAGAGTGTAGGGTATAGAGTGTAGGGTATAGAGTATATGGTATAGAGTGTAGAGTGTAGGGTATAGAGTGTATAGTGTAGGGTATAGAGTGTAGGGTATAGAGTATAGAGTGTAGGGTATAGAGTGTAGGGTATAGAGTGTAGGGTATAGAGTGTAGGGTATAGAGTGTAGGGTATAGAGTGTAGGGTATAAAGTGTAGAGTGTAGGGTATTGAGTGTAGGGTATAGAGTGTAGGGTATAGAGTGTAGGGTATAGAGTGTAGGGTGTAGAGTGTAGAGTGTAGGGTGTAGAGTGTAGGGTTTAGAGTGTAAGGTATAGAGTGTAGGGCATAGAGTGTATGGTATAGAGTGTAGGGTATAGAGTGTAGAGTGTAGGGTTTAGAGTGTAGGGTATAGAGTGTGTGGTATAGAGTGTAGGGTATAGAGTGTAGGGTATAGAGTGTAGGGAATAGAGTGTAGGGTATAGATTGTAGGGTATAGAGTGTAGGGTATAGAGTGTATGGAATAGAGTGTAGGGTATAGAGTGTAGATTGTAGGGTATAGAGTGTAGGGTATAGAGTGTAGGGTATAGAGTATAGAGTGTAGGGTATAGAGTGTAGGGTATAGAGTGTAGGGTATAGAGTGTAGGGTATAAAGTGTAGGGTATAGAGTGTAGGGTATAGAGTGTAGGGTATAGAGTGTAGGGTATGAAGTGTAGGGTATAGAGCGTAGGGAATAGAGTGAAGGGTATAGAGTGTATGGTATAGAGTGTAGAGTGTATGGTATAGAGTGTATAGTGTAGGGTATAGAGTGTAGGGTATAGAGTAAAGGGTATAGAGTGTATGGTATAGAGTGTAGGGTATAGAGTGTAGGGTATAGAGTGTAGGGTATAAAGTGTAGAGTGTAGGGTATAGAGTGTAGGGTATAGAGAGTAGGGTATAGAGTGTAGGGTATAAAGTGTAGAGTGTAGGGTGTAGAGTGTAGGGTATAGAGTGTAAGGTATAGAGTGTAGGGTATAGAGTGTAGGGTATAGATTGTAGGGTGTAGAGTGTAGGGTATAGAGTGTAGGGTATAGAGTATATGGTATAGAGTGTAGAGTGTAGGGTATAGAGTGTATAGTGTAGGGTATAGAGTGTAGGGTATAGAGTATAGAGTGTAGGGTATAGAGTGTAGGGTATAGAGTGTAGGGTATAGAGTGTAGGGTATAGAGTGTAGGGTATAGAGTGTAGGGTATAAAGTGTAGAGTGTAGGGTATAGAGTGTAGGGTATAGAGTGTAGGGTATAGAGTGTAGGGTATAGAGTGTAGGGTGTAGAGTGTAGAGTGTAGGGTGTAGAGTGTAGGGTTTAGAGTGTAAGGTATAGAGTGTAGGGTATAGAGTGTATGGTATAGAGTGTAGGGTATAGAGTGTAGAGTGTAGGGTTTAGAGTGTAGGGTATAGAGTGTGTGGTATAGAGTGTAGGGTATAGAGTGTAGGGTATAGAGTGTAGGGAATAGAGTGTAGGGTATAGATTGTAGGGTATAGAGTGTAGGGTATAGAGTGTAGGGTATAGAGTATAGAGTGGAGGGTATAGAGTGTAGGGTATAGAGTGTAGGGTATAGAGTGTAGAGTGTAGGGTATAAAGTGTAGGGTATAGAGTGTAGGGTATAGAGTGTAGGGTATAGAGTTTAGAGTGTAGGGTGTAGAGTGTAGGGTATAGAGTGTAAGGTATAGAGTTTAGGGTATAGATTGTAGGGTGTAGAGTGTCGGGTATAGAGTGTAGGGTATAGAGTGTATGGTATAGAGTATAGGGTATAGAGTGCATAGTGTAGGGTATAGAGTGTAGGGTAAAGAGTATAGAGTGTAGGGTATAGAGTGTAGGGTATAGAGTGTAGGGTATTAAGTGTAGAGTGTAGGGTATAGAGTGTATAGTGTAGGGTATAGAGTGTAGGGTATAGAGTAAAGGGTATAGAGTGTATGGTATAGAGTGTAGTGAATAGAGTGTAGAGTGTAGGGTATAGAGTGTAGGGTATAGAGTGTAGGGTATAGAGTGTAGGGTATAGAGTGCAGGGTATAGAGTGTAGGGTATAGAGTGTAGAGTGTAGGGATTAGAGTGTAGGGTATAGAGTGTAGGTATAGAGTCTAGAGTGTAGGGTATAGAGTGTAGGGTATAGAGTATAGAGTGTAGGGTATAGAGTGTAGGGTATAGAGTGTAAAGTGTAGAGTGTAGGGTATAGAGTGTAGAGTGTAGGTTATAGAGTGTAGGGTATAGAGTGTATGGAATAGAGTGTAGGGTATAGAGTGTAGAGTGTAGGGTATAGAGTGTAGGGCATAGAGCGTAGGGTGTAGGGTATAGAGTGTAGGGTATAGAGTGTCGGGTATAGAGTGTAGGGTGTAGAGTGTAGGGTATAGTGTGTAGGGTACAGAGTGTAGGGTATAGAGTGTATGGTATACAGTGTAGAGTGTAGGGTATAGAGTGTAGGGTGTAGGGTATAGAGTGTAGGGTATAGAGTGTAGGGTATAGAGTGTAAGGTATAGAGTGTAGAGTGTAGGGTATAGAATGTAGGGTATAGAGTGTACGGTATAGAGTGTATGGTATAGAGTGTATGGTATATAGTTTAGGGTATAGAGTGTTTGGTATAGAGTGAAGGGTTTTAGAGTGTAGAGTGTAGGGTATAGATTTTAGAGTGTAGAGTGTAGGGTATAGAGTGTAAGGCATAGAGTGTATGGAATTGAGTGTATGGTATAGAGTGTAGGGTATAGAGTGTAGGGTATAAAGTGTAGGGTATAGAGTGTAGGGTATAGAGTGTAGGGTAAAAAGTGTAGGGTATAGAGTGTAGGGTATAGATTGTAGGGTATAGAGTGCAGAGTGTAGGGTATAGAGTGTAGGGTATAGAGTGTATGGTATAGAGTGTAGAGTGTATGGTATAGAGTGTATAGTGTAGGGTATAGAGTGTAGGGTGTAGAGTAAAGGGTATAGAGTGTATGTTATAGAGTGTAGGGTATAGAGTGTAGGGTATAGAGTGTAGGGTATAAAGTGTAGAGTGTAGGGTATAGAGTGTAGGGTATAGAGAGTAGGGTATAGAGTGTAGGGTATAAAGTGTAGAGTGTAGAGTGTAGAGTGTAGGGTATAGAGTGTAAGGTATAGAGTGTAGGGTATAGAGTGTAGGGTATAGATTGTAGGGTGTAGAGTGTAGGGTATAGAGTGTAGGGTATAGAGTATATGGTATAGAGTGTAGAGTGTAGGGTATAGAGTGTATAGTGTAGGGTATAGAGTGTAGGGTATAGAGTATAGAGTGTAGGGTATAGAGTGAAGGGTATAGAGTGTAGGGTATAGAGTGTAGGGTATAGAGTGTAGAGTGTAGGGTATAGAGTGTAGGGTATAGAGTGTAGGGTATAGAGTGTAGGGTATAGAGTGTAGGGTGTAGAGTGTAGAGTGTAGGGTGTAGAGTGTAGGGTATAGAGTGTAAGGTATAGAGTGTAGGGTATAGAGTGTATGGTATAGAGTGTAGGGTATAGAGTGTAGAGTGTAGGGTTTAGAGTGTAGGGTATAGAGTGTGTGGTATAGAGTGTAGGGTATAGAGTGTAGGGTATAGAGTGTAGGGAATAGAGTGTAGGGTATAGATTGTAGGGTATAGAGTGTAGGGTATAGAGTGTAGGGTATAGAGTATAGAGTGTAGGGTATAGAGTGTAGGGTATAGAGTGTAGGGTATAGAGTGTAGGGTATAGAGTGTAGGGTATAGAGTGTAGGGTATGAAGTGTAGAGTGTAGGGTATAGAGTGTAGGGTATAGAGTGTAGGGTATAGAGTGTAGGGTATAGAGTGTAGGGTGTAGAGTGTAGAGTGTAGGGTGTAGAGTGTAGGGTATAGAGTGTAAGGTATAGAGTGTAGGGTATAGAGTGTATGGTATAGAGTGTAGGGTATAGAGTGTAGAGTGTAGGGTTTAGAGTGTAGGGTATAGAGTGTGTGGTATAGAGTGTAGGGTATAGAGTGTAGGGTATAGAGTGTAGGGAATAGAGTGTAGGGTATAGATTGTAGGGTATAGAGTGTAGGGTATAGAGTGTAGGGTATAGAGTATAGAGTGTAGGGTATAGAGTGTAGGGTATAGAGTGTAGGGTATAGAGTGTAGAGTGTAGGGTATAAAGTGTAGGGTATAGAGTGTAGGGTATAGAGTGTAGGGTATAGAGTTTAGAGTGTAGGGTGTAGAGTGTAGGGTATAGAGTGTAAGGTATAGAGTGTAGGGTATAGATTGTAGGGTGTAGAGTGTCGGGTATAGAGTGTAGGGTATAGAGTGTATGGTATAGAGTATAGGGTATAGAGTGTATAGTGTAGGGTATAGAGTGTAGGGTATAGAGTGTAGGGTATAAAGTGTAGAGTGTAGGGTATAGAGTGTAGGGTATAGAGTGTGGTGTATAGAGTGTAGGGTATAGAGTGTAGAGTGTAGGGTGTAGAGTGTAGGGTATAGAGTGTAAGGTATAGAGTGTAGGGTATAGAGTGTATGGTATAGAGTGTAGGGTATAGAGTGTAGAGTGTAGGGTTTAGAGTGTAGGGTATAGAGTGAAGGGTATAGAATGTAGTGTATAGAGTGTAGGGTATAGAGTGTAGGGTGTAGAGTGTAGAGTGTAGGGTGTAGAGTGTAGGATATAGAGTGTAAGGTATAGAGTGTAGGGTATAGAGTGTATGGTATAGAGTGTAGGGTATAGAGTGTAGAGTGTAGGGTTTAGAGTGTAGGGTATAGAGTGTGTGGTATAGAGTGTAGGGTATAGAGTGTAGGGTATAGAGTGTAGGGAATAGAGTGTAGGGTATAGATTGTAGGGTATAGAGTGTAGGGTATAGAGTGTAGGGTATAGAGTATAGAGTGTAGGGTATAGAGTGTAGGGTATAGAGTGTAGGGTATAGAGTGTAGAGTGTAGGGTATAGAGTGTAGGGTATAGAGTGTAGGTTATAAAGTGTAGAGTGTAGGGTATAGAGTGTAGGGTATAGAGTGTAGGGTATAGAGTGTAGGGTGTAGAGTGTAGAGTGTAGGGTGTAGAGTGTAGGGTATAGAGTGTAAGGTATAGAGTGTAGGGTATAGAGTGTAGGGTATAGAGTGTAGGGAATAGAGTGTAGGGTATAGATTGTAAGGTATAGAGTGTAGGGTATAGAGTGTAGGGTATAGAGTATAGAGTGTAGGGTATAGAGTGTAGGGTATAGAGTGTAGGGTATAGAGTGTAGAGTGTAGGGTATAAAGTGTAGGGTATAGAGTGTAGGGTATAGAGTGTAGGGTATAGAGTTTAGAGTGTAGGGTGTAGAGTGTAGGGTATAGAGTGTAAGGTATAGAGTGTAGGGTATAGATTGTAGGGTGTAGAGTGTCGGGTATAGAGTGTAGGGTATAGAGTGTATGGTATAGAGTATAGGGTATAGAGTGTATAGCGTAGGGTATAGAGTGTAGGGTATAGAGTATAGAGTGTAGGGTATAGAGTGTAGGGTATAGAGTGTAGGGTATAAAGTGTAGAGTGTAGGGTATAGAGTGTAGGGTATAGAGTGTAGTGTTTAGAGTGTAGGGTATAGAGTGTAGAGTGTAGGGTGTAGAGTGTAGGGTATAGAGTGTAAGGTATAGAGTCTAGGGTATAGAGTGTATGGTATAGAGTGTAGGGTATAGAGTGTATGGTATAGAGTGTAGGGTATAGAGTGTAGAGTGTAGGGTTTAGAGTGTAGGGTATAGAGTGTGTGGTATAGAGTGTAGGGTATAGAGTGTAGGGTATAGAGTGTAGGGAATAGAGTGTAGGGTATAGATTGTAGGGTATAGAATGTAGGGTATAGAGTGTAGGGTATAGAGTATAGAGTGTAGGGTATAGAGTGTAGGGTATAGAGTGTAGGGTATAGAGTGTAGAGTGTAGGGTATAGAGTGTAGGGTATAGAGTGTAGGGTATAAAGTGTAGAGTGTAAGGTATAGAGTGTAGGGTATAGAGTGTAGGGTATAGAGTGTAGGGTATAGAGTGTAGGGTGTAGAGTGTAGAGTGTAGGGTGTAGAGTGTAGGGTATAGAGTGTAAGGTATAGAGTGTAGGGTATAGAGTGTATGGTATAGAGTGTAGGGTATAGAGTGTAGAGTGTAGGGTATAGAGTGTGTGGTATAGAGTGTAGGGTATAGAGTGTAGGGTATAGAGTGTAGGGAATAGAGTGTAGGGTATAGATTGTAGGGTATAGAGTGTAGGGTATAGAGTGTAGGGTATAGAGTATAGAGTGTAGGGTATAGAGTGTAGGGTATAGAGTGTAGGGTATAGAGTGTAGAGTGTAGGGTATAAAGTGTAGGGTATAGAGTGTAGGGTATAGAGTGTAGGGTATAGAGTTTAGAGTGTAGGGTGTAGAGTGTAGGGTATAGAGTGTAAGGTATAGAGTGTAGGGTATAGATTGTAGGGTGTAGAGTGTCGGGTATAGAGTGTAGGGTATAGAGTGTATGGTATAGAGTATAGGGTATAGAGTGTATAGTGTAGGGTATAGATTGTAGGGTATAGAGTATAGAGTGTAGGGTATAGAGTGTAGGGTATAGAGTGTAGGGTATAAAGTGTAGAGTGTAGGGTATAGAGTGTAGGGTATAGAGTGTAGTGTATAGAGTGTAGGGTATAGAGTGTAGAGTGTAGGGTGTAGAGTGTAGGGTATAGAGTGTAAGGTATAGAGTGTAGGGTATAGAGTGTATGGTATAGAGTGTAGGGTATAGAGTGTAGAGTGTAGGGTTTAGAGTGTAGGGTATAGAGTGAAGGGTATAGAATGTAGTGTATAGAGTGTAGGGTATAGAGTGTAGGGTGTAGAGTGTAGGGTGTAGAGTGTAGGATATAGAGTGTAAGGTATAGAGTATAGGGTATAGAGTGTATGGTATAGAGTGTAGGGTATAGAGTGTAGAGTGTAGGGTTTAGAGTGTAGGGTATAGAGTGTGTGGTATAGAGTGTAGGGTATAGAGTGTAGGGTATAGAGTGTAGGGAATAGAGTGTAGGGTATAGAGTGTAGGGTATAGAGTGTAGGGTATAAAGTGTAGAGTGTAGGGTATAGAGTGTAGGGTATAGAGTGTAGGGTATAGAGTGTAGGGTATAGAGTGTAGGGTGTACAGTGTAGAGTGTAGGGTGTAGAGTGTAGGGTATAGAGTGTAAGGTATAGAGTGTAGGGTATAGAGTGTATGGTATAGAGTGTAGGGTATAGAGTGTAGAGTGTAGGGTTTAGAGTGTAGGGTATAGAGTGTGTGGTATAGAGTGTAGGGTATAGAGTGTAGGGTATAGAGTGTAGGGAATAGAGTGTAGGGTATAGATTGTAGGGTATAGAGTGTAGGGTATAGAGTGTAGGGTATAGAGTATAGAGTGTAGGGTATAGAGTGTAGGGTATAGAGTGTAGGGTATAGAGTGTAGAGTGTAGGGTATAAAGTGTAGGGTATAGAGTGTAGGGTATAGAGTGTAGGGTATAGAGTTTAGAGTGTAGGGTGTAGAGTGTAGGGTATAGAGTGTAAGGTATAGAGTGTAGGGTATAGATTGTAGGGTGTAGAGAGTCGGGTATAGAGTGTAGGGTATAGAGTGTATGGTATAGAGTATAGGGTATAGAGTGTATAGCGTAGGGTATAGAGTGTAGGGTATAGAGTATAGAGTGTAGGGTATAGAGTGTAGGGTATAGAGTGTAGGGTATAAAGTGTAGAGTGTAGGGTATAGAGTGTAGGGTATAGAGTGTAGTGTTTAGAGTGTAGGGTATAGAGTGTAGAGTGTAGGGTGTAGAGTGTAGGGTATAGAGTGTAAGGTATAGAGTCTAGGGTATAGAGTGTATGGTATAGAGTGTAGGGTAGAGAGTGTAGAGTGTAGGGTATAGAGTGTAGGGTATAGAGTGAAGGGTATAGAGTTTAGTGTATAGAGTGTAGGGTATAGAGTGTAGAGTGTAGGGTGTAGAGTGTAGGGTATAGAATGTAAGGTATGGAGTGTATGTTATAGAGTGTATGGTATAGAGTGTAGGGTATAAAGTGTAGAGTGTAGGGAATAGAGTGTAGGGTATAGATTGTAGGGTATAGAGTGTAGAGTGTAGGGTATAGAGTGTAGGGTATAGAGTGTATGGTATAGAGTGTAGAGTGTAGGGTATAGAGTGTATAGTGTAGGCTATAGAGTGTAGGGTATAGAGTAAAGGGTATAGAGTGTATGGTATAGAGTGTCGGGTATAGAGTGTAGGGTATAGAGAGTAGGGTATAAAGTGTAGAGTGTAGGGTACAGAGTGTAGGGTATAGAGTGTAGGGTATAGAGTGTAGGGTATAGAGTGTAGGGTGTAGAGTGTAGGGTATAGAGTGTAAGGTATAGAGTGTAGGGTATAGAGTGCATGTTATAGAGTGTATTGTATAGAGTGTAGAGTGTAGGGTATAGAGTGTAGGGTATAGAGTGTAGGGTATAGAGTGTATGGTATAGAGTATAGGGTATAGAGTGTAGGGTATAGATTGTAGGGTATAGAGTGTAGAGTGTAGAGTATAGAGTGTAGGGTATAGAGTGTATGGTATAAAGTGTAGAGTGTAGGGTATAGAGTGTAGGGTATAGAGTGTAGGGTATAGAGTGTAGGGTATAGAGTGTAGGGTGTAGAGTGTAGAGTGTAGGGTGTAGAGTGTAGGGTATAGAGTGTAAGGTATAGAGTGTAGGGTATAGAGTGTATGGTATAGAGTGTAGGGTATAGAGTGTAGAGTGTAGGGTTTAGAGTGTAGGGTATAGAGTGTGTGGTATAGAGTGTAGGGTATAGAGTGTAGGTAATAGAGTGTAGGGAATAGAGTGTAGGGTATAGATTGTAGGGTATAGAGTGTAGGGTATAGAGTGTAGGGTATAGAGTATAGAGTGTAGGGTATAGAGTGTAGGGTATAGAGTGTAGGGTATAGAGTGTAGAGTGTAGGGTATAGAGTGTAGGGTATAGAGTGTAGGGTATAAAGTGTAGAGTGTAGGGTATAGAGTGTAGGGTATAGAGTGTAGGGTATAGAGTGTAGGGTATAGAGTGTAGGGTGTAGAGTGTAGAGTGTAGGGTGTAGAGTGTAGGGTATAGAGTGTAAGGTATAGAGTGTAGGGTATAGAGTGTATGGTATAGAGTGTAGGGTATAGAGTGTAGAGTGTAGGGTTTAGAGTGTAGGGTATAGAGTGTGTGGTATAGAGAGTAGGGTATAGAGTGTAGGGTATAGAGTGTAGGGAATAGAGTGTAGGGTATAGATTGTAGGGTATAGAGTGTAGGGTATAGAGTGTAGGGTATAGAGTATAGAGTGTAGGGTATAGAGTGTAGGGTATAGAGTGTAGGGTATAGAGTGTAGGGTATAGAGTGTAGGGTATAGAGTGTAGGGTGTAGAGTGTAGGGTATAGAGTGTAAGGTATAGAGTGTAGGGTATAGAGTGCATGTTATAGAGTGTATTGTATAGAGTGTAGAGTGTAGGGTATAGAGTGTAGGGTATAGAGTGTAGGGTATAGAGTGTATGGTATAGAGTATAGGGTATAGAGTGTAGGGTATAGATTGTAGGGTATAGAGTGTAGAGTGTAGAGTATAGAGTGTAGGGTATAGAGTGTATGGTATAAAGTGTAGAGTGTAGGGTATAGAGTGTAGGGTATAGAGTGTAGGGTATAGAGTGTAGGATATAGAGTGTAGGGTGTAGAGTGTAGAGTGTAGGGTGTAGAGTGTAGGGTATAGAGTGTAAGGTATAGAGTGTAGGGTATAGAGTGTATGGTATAGAGTGTAGGGTATAGAGTGTAGGGTATAGAGTGTAGAGTGTAGGGTTTAGAGTGTAGGGTATAGAGTGTGTGGTATAGAGAGTAGGGTATAGAGTGTAGGGTATAGAGTGTAGGGAATAGAGTGTAGGGTATAGATTGTAGGGTATAGAGTGTAGGGTATAGAGTGTAGGGTATAGAGTATAGAGTGTAGGGTATAGAGTGTAGGGTATAGAGTGTAGGGTATAGAGTGTAGGGTATAGAGTGTAGGGTGTAGAGTGTAGGGTATAGAGTGTAAGGTATAGAGTGTAGGGTATAGAGTGCATGTTATAGAGTGTATTGTATAGAGTGTAGAGTGTAGGGTATAGAGTGTAGGGTATAGAGTGTAGGGTATAGAGTGTATGGTATAGAGTATAGGGTATAGAGTGTAGGGTATAGATTGTAGGGTATAGAGTGTAGAGTGTAGAGTATAGAGTGTAGGGTATAGAGTGTATGGTATAAAGTGTAGAGTGTAGGGTATAGAGTGTAGGGTATAGAGTGTAGGGTATAGAGTGTAGGGTATAGAGTGTAGGGTGTAGAGTGTAGAGTGTAGGGTGTAGAGTGTAGGGTATAGAGTGTAAGGTATAGAGTGTAGGGTATAGAGTGTATGGTATAGAGTGTAGGGTATAGAGTGTATGGTATAGAGTATAGGGTATAGAGTGTATAGTGTAGGGTATAGAGTGTAGGGTATAGAGTATAGAGTGTAGGGTATAGAGTGTAGGGTATAGAGTGTAGGGTATAAAGTGTAGAGTGTAGGGTATAGAGTGTATAGTGTAGGGTATAGAGTGTAGGGTATAGAGTAAAGGGTATAGAGTGTATGGTATAGAGTGTAGTGAATAGAGTGTAGAGTGTAGGGTATAGAGTGTATGGTATAGAGTGTAGGGTATAGAGTGTAGGGTATAGAGTGTAGGGTATAGAGTGCAGGGTATAGAGTGTAGGGTATAGAGTGTAGAGTGTAGGGATTAGAGTGTAGGGTATAGAGTGTAGGTATAGAGTCTAGAGTGTAGGGTATAGAGTGTAGGGTATAGAGTATAGAGTGTAGGGTATAGAGTGTAAAGTGTAGAGTGTAGGGTATAGAGTGTAGAGTGTAGGTTATAGAGTGTAGGGTATAGAGTGTATGGAATAGAGTGTAGGGTATAGAGTGTAGAGTGTAGGGTATAGAGTGTAGGGCATAGAGCGTAGGGTGTAGGGTATAGAGTGTAGGGTATAGAGTGTAGGGTATAGAGTGTAGGGTGTAGAGTGTAGGGTATAGTGTGTAGGGTACAGAGTGTAGGGTATAGAGTGTATGGTATACAGTGTAGAGTGTAGGGTATAGAGTGTAGGGTGTAGGGTATAGAGTGTAGGGTATAGAGTGTAGGGTATAGAGTGTAAGGTATAGAGTGTAGAGTGTAGGGTATAGAATGTAGGGTATAGAGTGTACGGTATAGAGTGTATGGTATAGAGTGTATGGTATATAGTTTAGGGTATAGAGTGTTTGGTATAGAGTGAAGGGTTTTAGAGTGTAGAGTGTAGGGTATAGATTGTAGAGTGTAGAGTGTAGGGTATAGAGTGTAAGACATAGAGTGTATGGAATTGAGTGTATGGTATAGAGTGTAGGGTATAGAGTGTAGGGTATAAAGTGTAGGGTATAGAGTGTAGGGTATAGAGTGTAGGGTATAGAGTGTAGGGTATAAAGTGTAGGGTATAGAGTGTAGGGTATAGATTGTAGGGTATAGAGTGCAGAGTGTAGGGTATAGAGTGTAGGGAATAGAGTGTATGGTATAGAGTGTAGAGTGTATGGTATAGAGTGTATCGTGTAGGGTATAGAGTGTAGGGTATAGAGTAAAGGGTATAGAGTGTATGTTATAGAGTGTAGGGTATAGAGTGTAGGGTATAGAGTGTAGGGTATAAAGTGTAGAGTGTAGGGTATAGAGTGTAGGGTATAGAGAGTAGGGTATAGAGTGTAGGGTATAAAGTGTAGAGTGTAGGGTGTAGAGTGTAGGGTATAGAGTGTAAGGTATAGAGTGTAGGGTATAGAGTGTAGGGTATAGATTGTAGGGTGTAGAGTGTAGGGTATAGAGTGTAGGGTATAGAGTATATGGTATAGAGTGTAGAGTGTAGGGTATAGAGTGTATAGTGTAGGGTATAGAGTGTCGGGTATAGAGTATAGAGTGTAGGGTATAGAGTGTAGGGTATAGAGTGTAGGGTATAGAGTGTAGGGTATAGAGTGTAGAGTGTAGGGTATAGAGTGTAGGGTATAGAGTGTAGGGTATAGAGTGTAGGGTATAGAGTGTAGGGTGTGGAGTGTAGAGTGTAGGGTGTAGAGTGTAGGGTATAGAGTGTAAGGTATAGAGTGTAGGGTATAGAGTGTATGGTATAGAGTGTAGGGTATAGAGTGTAGAGTGTAGGGTTTAGAGTGTAGGGTATAGAGTGTGTGGTATAGAGTGTAGGGTATAGAGTGTAGGGTATAGAGTGTAGGGAATAGAGTGTAGGGTATAGATTGTAGGGTATAGAGTGTAGGGTATAGAGTGTAGGGTATAGAGTATAGAGTGTAGGGTATAGAGTGTAGGGTATAGAGTGTAGGGTATAGAGTGTAGAGTGTAGGGTATAGAGTGTAGGGTATAGAGTGTAGGGTATAAAGTGTAGAGTGTAGGGTATAGAGTGTAGGGTATAGAGTGTAGGGTATAGAGTGTAGGGTATAGAGTGTAGGGTGTAGAGTGTAGAGTGTAGGGTGTAGAGTGTAGGGTATAGAGTGTAAGGTATAGAGTGTAGGGTATAGAGTGTATGGTATAGAGTGTAGGGTATAGAGTGTAGAGTGTAGGGTTTAGAGTGTAGGGTATAGAGTGTGTGGTATAGAGTGTAGGGTATAGAGTGTAGGGTATAGAGTGTAGGGAATAGAGTGTAGGGTATAGATTGTAGGGTATAGAGTGTAGGGTATAGAGTGTAGGGTATAGAGTATAGAGTGTAGGGTATAAAGTGTAGGGTATAGAGTGTAGGGTATAGAGTGTAGGGTATAGAGTTTAGAGTGTAGGGTGTAGAGTGTAGGGTATAGAGTGTAAGGTATAGAGTGTAGGGTATAGATTGTAGGGTGTAGAGTGTCGGGTATAGAGTGTAGGGTATAGAGTGTATGGTATAGAGTATAGGGTATAGAGTGTATAGTGTAGGGTATATTGTGTAGGGTATAGAGTTTAGAGTGTAGGGTATAGAGTGTAGGGTATAGAGTGTAGGGTATAAAGTGTAGAGTGTAGGGTATAGAGTGTAGGGTATAGAGTGTAGTGTATAGAGTGTAGGGTATAGAGTGTAGAGTGTAGGGTGTAGAGTGTAGGGTATAGAGTGTAAGGTATAGAGTGTAGGGTATAGAGTGTATGGTATAGAGTGTAGGGTATAGAGTGTAGAGTGTAGGGTTTAGAGTGTAGGGTATAGAGTGAAGGGTATAGAATGTAGTGTATAGAGTGTAGGGTATAGAGTGTAGGGTGTAGAGTGTAGAGTGTAGGGTGTAGAGTGTAGGATATAGAGTGTAAGGTATAGAGTGTAGGGTATAGAGTGTATGGTATAGAGTGTAGGGTATAGAGTGTAGAGTGTAGGGTTTAGAGTGTAGGGTATAGAGTGTGTGGTATAGAGTGTAGGGTATAGAGTGTAGGGTATAGAGTGTAGGGAATAGAGTGTAGGGTATAGATTGTAGGGTATAGAGTGTAGGGTATAGAGTGTAGGGTATAGAGTATAGAGTGTAGGGTATAGAGTGTAGGGTATAGAGTGTAGAGTGTAGGGTATAGAGTGTAGGGTATAGAGTGTAGGGTATAAAGTGTAGAGTGTAGGGTATAGAGTGTAGGGTATAGAGTGTAGGGTATAGAGTGTAGGGTATAGAGTGTAGGGTGTAGAGTGTAGAGTGTAGGGTGTAGAGTGTAGGGTATAGAGTGTAAGGTATAGAGTGTAGGGTATAGAGTGTATGGTATAGAGTGTAGGGTATAGAGTGTAGAGTGTAGGGTTTAGAGTGTAGGGTATAGAGTGTGTGGTATAGAGTGTAGGGTATAGAGTGTAGGGTATAGAGTGTAGGGAATAGAGTGTAGGGTATAGATTGTAGGGTATAGAGTGTAGGGTATAGAGTGTAGGGTATAGAGTATAGAGTGTAGGGTATAGAGTGTAGGGTATAGAGTGTAGGGTATAGAGTGTAGAGTGTAGGGTATAAAGTGTAGGGTATAGAGTGTAGGGTATAGAGTGTAGGGTATAGAGTTTAGAGTGTAGGGTGTAGTGTGTAGGGTATAGAGTGTAAGGTATAGAGTGTAGGGTATAGATTGTAGGGTGTAGAGTGTCGGGTATAGAGTGTAGGGTATAGAGTGTATGGTATAGAGTATAGGGTATAGAGTGTATAGTGTAGGGTATAGAGTGTAGGGTATAGAGTATAGAGTGTAGGGTATAGAGTGTAGGGTATAGAGTGTAGGGTATAAAGTGTAGAGTGTAGGGTATAGAGTGTAGGGTATAGAGTGTAGTGTATAGAGTGTAGGGTATAGAGTGTAGAGTGTAGGGTGTAGAGTGTAGGGTATAGAGTGTAAGGTATAGAGTCTAGGGTATAGAATGTATGGTATAGAGTGTAGGGTATAGAGTGTAGAGTGTAGGGTATAGAGTGTAGGGTATAGAGTGAAGGGTATAGAGTTTAGTGTATAGAGTGTAGGGTATAGAGTGTAGGGTTTTAGAGTGTAGAGTGTAGGGTATAGATTGTAGAGTGTAGAGTGTAGGGTATAGAGTGTAAGGCATAGAGTGTATGGAATTGAGTGTATAGTATAGAGTGTAGGGTATAGAGTGTAGGGTATAGAGTGTAGGGTATAAAGTGTAGGGTATAGAGTGTAGGGTATAGAGTGTAGGGTATAGAGTATAGGGTAAAAAAGTGTAGGGTATAGAGTGTAGGGTATAGAATGTAGGGTATAGAGTGCAGAGTGTAGGGTATAGAGTGTAGGGTATAGAGTGTATGGTATAGAGTGTAGAGTGTATGGTATAGAGTGTATAGTGTAGGGTATAGAGTGTAGGGTATAGAGTAAAGGGTATAGAGTGTATGTTATAGAGTGTAGGGTATAGAGTGTAGGGTATAGAGTGTAGGGTATAAAGTGTAGAGTGTAGGGTATAGAGTGTAGGGTATAGAGAGTAGGGTATAGAGTGTAGGGTATAAAGTGTAGAGTGTAGGGTGTAGAGTGTAGGGTATAGAGTGTAAGGTATAGAGTGTAGGGTATAGAGTGTAGGGTATAGATTGTAGGGTGTAGGAGTGTAGGGTATAGAGTATATGGTATAGAGTGTAGAGTGTAGGGTATAGAGTGTATAGTGTAGGGTATAGAGTTTAGGGTATAGAGTATAGAGTGTAGGGTATAGAGTGTAGGGTATAGAGTGTAGGGTATAGAGTGTAGAGTGTAAGGTATAGAGTGTAGGGTATAGATTGTAGGGTGTAGAGTGTCGGGTATAGAGTGTAGGGTATAGAGTGTATGGTATAGAGTATAGGGTATAGAGTGTATAGTGTAGGGTATAGAGTGTAGGGTATAGAGTATAGAGTGTAGGGTATAGAGTGTAGGGTATAGAGTGTAGGGTATAAAGTGTAGAGTGTAGGGTATAGAGTGTAGGGTATAGAGTGTAGTGTATAGAGTGTAGGGTATAGAGTGTAGAGTGTAGGGTGTAGAGTGTAGGGTATAGAGTGTAAGGTATAGAGTGTAGGGTATAGAGTGTATGGTATAGAGTGTAGGGTATAGAGTGTAGAGTGTAGGGTTTAGAGTGTAGGGTATAGAGTGTGTGGTATAGAGTGTAGGGTATAGAGTGTAGGGTATAGAGTGTAGGGAATAGAGTGTAGGGTATAGATTGTAGGGTATAGAGTGTAGGGTATAGAGTGTAGGGTATAGAGAATAGAGTGTAGGGTATAGAGTGTAGGGTATAGAGTGTAGGGTATAGAGTGTAGAGTGTAGGGTATAAAGTGTAGGGTATAGAGTGTAGGGTATAGAGTGTAGGGTATAGAGTTTAGAGTGTAGGGTGTAGAGTGTAGGGTATAGAGTGTAAGGTATAGAGTTTAGGGTATAGATTGTAGGGTGTAGAGTGTCGGGTATAGAGTGTAGGGTATAGAGTGTATGGTATAGAGTATAGGGTATAGAGTGTATAGTGTAGGGTATAGAGTGTAGGGTATAGAGTATAGAGTGTAGGGTATAGAGTGTAGGGTATAGAGTGTAGGGTATAAAGTGTAGAGTGTAGGGTATAGAGTGTAGGGTATAGAGTAAAGGGTATAGAGTGTATGGTATAGAGTGTAGTGAATAGAGTGTAGAGTGTAGGGTATAGAGTGTATGGTATAGAGTGTAGGGTATAGAGTGTAGGGTATAGAGTGTAGGGTATAGAGTGCAGGGTATAGAGTGTAGGGTATAGAGTGTAGAGTGTAGGGATTAGAGTGTAGGGTATAGAGTGTAGGTATAGAGTGTAGAGTGTAAGGTATAGAGTGTAGGGTATAGATTGTAGGGTGTAGAGTGTCGGGTATAGAGTGTAGGGTATAGAGTGTATGGTATAGAGTATAGGGTATAGAGTGTATAGTGTAGGGTATAGAGTGTAGGGTATAGAGTATAGAGTGTAGGGTATAGAGTGTAGGGTATAGAGTGTAGGGTATAAAGTGTAGAGTGTAGGGTATAGAGTGTAGGGTATAGAGTGTAGTGTATAGAGTGTAGGGTATAGAGTGTAGAGTGTAGGGTGTAGAGTGTAGGGTATAGAGTGTAAGGTATAGAGTGTAGGGTATAGAGTGTATGGTATAGAGTGTAGGGTATAGAGTGTAGAGTGTAGGGTTTAGAGTGTAGGGTATAGAGTGAAGGGTATAGAATGTAGTGTATAGAGTGTAGGGTATAGAGTGTAGGGTGTAGAGTGTAGAGTGTAGGGTGTAGAGTGTAGGGTATAGAGTGTAAGGTATAGAGTGTAGGGTATAGAGTGTATGGTATAGAGTGTAGGGTATAGAGTGTAGAGTGTAGGGTTTAGAGTGTAGGGTATAGAGTGTGTGGTATAGAGTGTAGGGTATAGAGTGTAGGGTATAGAGTGTAGGGAATAGAGAGTAGGGTATAGATTGTAGGGTATAGAGTGTAGGGTATAGAGTGTAGGGTATAGAGTATAGAGTGTAGGGTATAGAGTGTAGGTATAGAGTGTAGGGTATAGAGTGTAGAGTGTAGGGTATAGAGTGTAGAGTATAGAGTGTAGGGTATAGAGTGTAGGGTATAAAGTGTAGGGTATAGAGCGTAGGGTATAGAGTGAAGGGTATAGAGTGTATGGTATAGAGTGTAGAGTGTATGGTATAGAGTGTATAGTGTAGGGAATAGAGTGTAGGGTATAGAGTAAAGGGTATAGAGTGTATGGTATAGAGTGTAGGGTATAGAGTGTAGGGTATAGAGTGTAGGGTATAAAGTGTAGAGTGTAGGGTATAGAGTGTAGGGTATAGAGAGTAGGGTATAGAGTGTAGGGTATAAAGTGTAGAGTGTAGGGTGTAGAGTGTAGGGTATAGAGTGTAAGGTATAGAGTGTAGGGTATAGAGTGTAGGGTATTGATTGTAGGGTGTAGAGTGTAGGGTATAGAGTGTAGGGTATAGAGTATATGGTATAGAGTGTAGAGTGTAGGGTATAAAGTGTATAGTGTAGGGTATAGAGTGTAGGGTATAGAGTATAGAGTGTAGGGTATAGAGTGTAGGGTATAGAGTGTAGGGTATAGAGTGTAGAGTGTAGGGTATAGAGTGTAGGGTATAGAGTGTAGGGTATAAAGTGTAGAGTGTAGGGTATAGAGTGTAGGGTATAGAGTGTAGGGTATAGAGTGTAGGGTATAGAGTGTAGGGTGTAGAGTGTAGAGTGTAGGGTGTAGAGTGTAGGGTGTAGAGTGTAGGGTATAGAGTGTAAGGTATAGAGTGTAGGGTATAGAGTGTATGGTATAGAGTGTAGGGTATAGAGTGTAGAGTGTAGGGTTTAGAGTGTAGGGTATAGAGTGTGTGGTATAGAGTGT
Organism: Ranitomeya imitator; assembly: GCF_032444005.1. Lineage (NCBI taxonomy): Eukaryota > Metazoa > Chordata > Amphibia > Anura > Dendrobatidae > Ranitomeya > Ranitomeya imitator. Next base: position 28,185 of record NW_027194564.1, read on the forward strand.
AGGGTATAGAGTGTAGGGTATAGAGTGTAGGGAATAGAGTGTAGGGTATAGATTGTAGGGTATAGAGTGTAGGGTATAGAGTGTAGGGTATAGAGAATAGAGTGTAGGGTATAGAGTGTAGGGTATAGAGTGTAGGGTATAGAGTGTAGAGTGTAGGGTATAAAGTGTAGGGTATAGAGTGTAGGGTATAGAGTGTAGGGTATAGAGTTTAGAGTGTAGGGTGTAGAGTGTAGGGTATAGAGTGTAAGGTATAGAGTTTAGGGTATAGATTGTAGGGTGTAGAGTGTCGGGTATAGAGTGTAGGGTATAGAGTGTATGGTATAGAGTATAGGGTATAGAGTGTATAGTGTAGGGTATAGAGTGTAGGGTATAGAGTATAGAGTGTAGGGTATAGAGTGTAGGGTATAGAGTGTAGGGTATAAAGTGTAGAGTGTAGGGTATAGAGTGTAGGGTATAGAGTAAAGGGTATAGAGTGTATGGTATAGAGTGTAGTGAATAGAGTGTAGAGTGTAGGGTATAGAGTGTATGGTATAGAGTGTAGGGTATAGAGTGTAGGGTATAGAGTGTAGGGTATAGAGTGCAGGGTATAGAGTGTAGGGTATAGAGTGTAGAGTGTAGGGATTAGAGTGTAGGGTATAGAGTGTAGGTATAGAGTCTAGAGTGTAGGGTATAGAGTGTAGGGTATAGAGTGTAGGGTATAGAGTGTAGGGTATAGAGTGTAAAGTGTAGAGTGTAGGGTATAGAGTGTAGAGTGTAGGTTATAGAGTGTAGGGTATAGAGTGTATGGAATAGAGTGTAGGGTATAGAGTGTAGATTGTAGGGTATAGAGTGTAGGGTATAGAGTGTAGGGTATAGAGTATAGAGTGTAGGGTATAGAGTGTAGGGTATAGAGTGTAGGGTATAGAGTGTAGGGTATAAAGTGTAGGGTATAGAGTGTAGGGTATAGAGTGTAGGGTATAGAGTGTAGGGTATAAAGTGTAGGGTATAGAGCGTAGGGTATAGAGTGAAGGGTATAGAGTGTATGGTATAGAGTGTAGAGTGTATGGTATAGAGTGTATAGTGTAGAGTGTGTGGTATAGAGTGTAGGGTATAGAGTGTAAAGTGTAGAGTGTAGGGTATAGAGTGTAGAGTGTAGGTTATAGAGTGTAGGGTATAGAGTGTATGGAATAGAGTGTAGGGTATAGAGTGTAGATTGTAGGGTATAGAGTGTAGGGTATAAAGTGTAGGGTATAGAGTGTAGGGTATAGAGTGTAGGGTATAGAGTGTAGGGTATAAAGTGTAGGGTATAGAGCGTAGGGTATAGAGTGAAGGGTATAGAGTGTAGGGTGTAGAGTGTAGAGTGTAGGGTGTAGAGTGTAGGGTATAGAGTGTAAGGTATAGAGTGTAGGGTATAGAGTGTATGGTATAGAGTGTAGGGTATAGAGTGTAGAGTGTAGGGTTTAGAGTGTAGGGTATAGAGTGTGTGGTATAGAGTGTAGGGTATAGAGTGTAGGGTATAGAGTGTAGGGAATAGAGAGTAGGGTATAGATTGTAGGGTATAGAGTGTAGGGTATAGAGTGTAGGGTATAGAGTATAGAGTGTCGGGTATAGAGTGTAGGGTATAGAGTGTATGGTATAGAGTATAGGGTATAGAGTGTATAGTGTAGGGTATAGAGTGTAGGGTATAGAGTATAGAGTGTAGGGTATAGAGTGTAGGGTATAGAGTGTAGGGTATAAAGTGTAGAGTGTAGGGTATAGAGTGTAGGGTATAGAGTAAAGGGTATAGAGTGTATGGTATAGAGTGTAGTGAATAGAGTGTAGAGTGTAGGGTATAGAGTGTATGGTATAGAGTGTAGGGTATAGAGTGTAGGGTATAGAGTGTAGGGTATAGAGTGCAGGGTATAGAGTGTAGGGTATAGAGTGTAGAGTGTAGGGATTAGAGTGTAGGGTATAGAGTGTAGGTATAGAGTCTAGAGTGTAGGGTATAGAGTGTAGGGTATAGAGTGTAGGGTATAGAGTGTAGGGTATAGAGTGTAAAGTGTAGAGTGTAGGGTATAGAGTGTAGAGTGTAGGTTATAGAGTGTAGGGTATAGAGTGTATGGAATAGAGTGTAGGGTATAGAGTGTAGATTGTAGGGTATAGAGTGTAGGGTATAGAGTGTAGGGTATAGAGTATAGAGTGTAGGGTATAGAGTGTAGGGTATAGAGTGTAAAGTGTAGAGTGTAGGGTATAGAGTGTAGAGTGTAGGTTATAGAGTGTAGGGTATAGAGTGTATGGAATAGAGTGTAGGGTATAGAGTGTAGATTGTAGGGTATAGAGTGTAGGGTATAGAGTGTAGGGTATAGAGTATAGAGTGTAGGGTATAGAGTGTAGGGTATAGAGTGTAGGGTATAGAGTGTAGGGTATAAAGTGTAGGGTATAGAGTGTAGGGTATAGAGTGTAGGGTATAGAGTGTAGGGTATAAAGTGTAGGGTATAGAGCGTAGGGTATAGAGTGAAAGGTATAGAGTGTATGGTATAGAGTGTAGAGTGTATGGTATAGAGTGTATAGTGTAGGGTATAAAGTGTAGGGTATAGAGTAAAGGGTATAGAGTGTATGGTATAGAGTGTAGGGTATAGAGTGTAGGGTATAGAGTGTAGGGTATAAAGTGTAGAGTGTAGGGTATAGAGTGTAGGGTATAGAGAGTAGGGTATAGAGTGTAGGGTATAAAGTATAGAGTGTAGGGTGTAGAGTGTAGGGTATAGAGTGTAAGGTATAGAGTGTAGGGTATAGAGTGTAGGGTATAGATTGTAGGGTGTAGAGTGTAGGGTATAGAGTGTAGGGTATATAGTATATGGTATAGAGTGTAGAGTGTAGGGTATAGAGTGTATAGTGTAGGGTATAGAGTGTAGGGTATAGAGTATAGAGTGTAGGGTATAGAGTGTAGGGTATAGAGTGTAGGGTATAGAGTGTAGAGTGTAGGGTATAGAGTGTAGGGTATAGAGTGTAGGGTATAAAGTGTAGAGTGTAGGGTATAGAATGTAGGGTATAGAGTGTAGGGTATAGAGTGTAGGGTATAGAGTGTAGGGTGTAGAGTGTAGAGTGTAGGGTGTAGAGTGTAGGGTATAGAGTGTAAGGTATAGAGTGTAGGGTATAGAGTGTATGGTATAGAGTGTAGGGTATAGAGTGTAGAGTGTAGGGTTTAGAGTGTAGGGTATAGAGTGTGTGGTATAGAGTGTAGGGTATAGAGTGTAGGGTATAGAGTTTAGAGTGTAGGGTGTAGAGTGTAGGGTATAGAGTGTAAGGTATAGAGTTTAGGGTATAGATTGTAGGGTGTAGAGTGTCGGGTATAGAGTGTAGGGTATAGAGTGTATGGTATAGAGTATAGGGTATAGAGTGTATAGTGTAGGGTATAGAGTGTAGGGTATAGAGTATAGAGTGTAGGGTATAGAGTGTAGGGTATAGAGTGTAGGGTATAAAGTGTAGAGTGTAGGGTATAGAGTGTAGGGTATAGAGAGTAGGGTATAGAGTGTAGGGTATAAAGTGTAGAGTGTAGGGTGTAGAGTGTAGGGTATAGAGTGTAAGGTATAGAGTGTAGGGTATAGAGTGTAGGGTATAGATTGTAGGGTGTAGAGTGTAGGGTATAGAGTGTAGGGTATAGAGTATATGGTATAGAGTGTAGAGTGTAGGGTATAGAGTGTATAGTGTAGGGTATAGAGTGTAGGGTATAGAGTATAGAGTGTAGGGTATAGAGTGTAGGGTATAGAGTGTAGGGTATAGAGTGTAGAGTGTAGGGTATAGAGTGTAGGGTATAGAGTGTAGGGTATAAAGTGTAGAGTGTAGGGTATAGAGTGTAGGGTATAGAGTGTAGGGTATAGAGTGTAGGGTATAGAGTGTAGGGTGTAGAGTGTAGAGTGTAGGGTGTAGAGTGTAGGGTATAGAGTGTAAGGTATAGAGTGTAGGGTATAGAGTGTATGGTATAGAGTGTAGGGTATAGAGTGTAGAGTGTAGGGTTTAGAGTGTAGGGTATAGAGTGTGTGGTATAGAGTGTAGGGTATAGAGTGTAGGGTATAGAGTGTAGGGAATAGAGTGTAGGGTATAGATTGTAGGGTATAGAGTGTAGGGTATAGAGTGTAGGGTATAGAGTATAGAGTGTAGGGTATAGAGTGTAGGGTATAGAGTGTAGGGTATAGAGTGTAGAGTGTAGGGTATAAAGTGTAGGGTATAGAGTGTAGGGTATAGAGTGTAGGGTATAGAGTTTAGAGTGTAGGGTGTAGAGTGTAGGGTATAGAGTGTAAGGTATAGAGTTTAGGGTATAGATTGTAGGGTGTAGAGTGTCGGGTATAGAGTGTAGGGTATAGAGTGTATGGTATAGAGTATAGGGTATAGAGTGTATAGTGTAGGGTATAGAGTGTAGGGTATAGAGTATAGAGTGTAGGGTATAGAGTGTAGGGTATAGAGTGTAGGGTATAAAGTGTAGAGTGTAGGGTATAGAGTGTAGGGTATAGAGTAAAGGGTATAGAGTGTATGGTATAGAGTGTAGTGAATAGAGTGTAGAGTGTAGGGTATAGAGTGTATGGTATAGAGTGTAGGGTATAGAGTGTAGGGTATAGAGTGTAGGGTATAGAGTGCAGGGTATAGAGTGTAGGGTATAGAGTGTAGAGTGTAGGGATTAGAGTGTAGGGTATAGAGTGTAGGTATAGAGTCTAGAGTGTAGGGTATAGAGTGTAGGGTATAGAGTATAGAGTGTAGGGTATATAGTGTAGGGTATAGAGTGTAAAGTGTAGAGTGTAGGGTATAGAGTGTAGAGTGTAGGTTATAGAGTGTAGGGTATAGAGTGTATGGAATAGAGTGTAGGGTATAGAGTGTAGATTGTAGGGTATAGAGTGTAGGGTATAGAGTGTAGGGTATAGAGTATAGAGTGTAGGGTATAGAGTGTAGGGTATAGAGTGTAGGGTATAGAGTGTAGGGTATAAAGTGTAGGGTATAGAGTGTAGGGTATAGAGTGTAGGGTATAGAGTGTAGGGTATAAAGTGTAGGGTATAGAGCGTAGGGTATAGAGTGAAGGGTATAGAGTGTATGGTATAGAGTGTAGAGTGTATGGTATAGAGTGTATAGTGTAGGGTATAAAGTGTAGGGTATAGAGTAAAGGGTATAGAGTGTATGGTATAGAGTGTAGGGTATAGAGTGTAGGGTATAGAGTGTAGGGTATAAAGTGAAGAGTGTAGGGTATAGAGTGTAGGGTATAGAGAGTAGGGTATAGAGTGTAGGGTATAAAGTGTAGAGTGTAGGGTGTAGAGTGTAGGGTATAGAGTGTAAGGTATAGAGTGTAGGGTATAGAGTGTAGGGTATAGATTGTAGGGTGTAGAGTGTAGGGTATAGAGTGTAGGGTATATAGTATATGGTATAGAGTGTAGAGTGTAGGGTATAAAGTGTATAGTGTAGGGTATAGAGTGTAGGGTATAGAGTATAGAGTGTAGGGTATAGAGTGTAGGGTATAGAGTGTAGGGTATAGAGTGTAGAGTGTAGGGTATAGAGTGTAGGGTATAGAGTGTAGGGTATAAAGTGTAGAGTGTAGGGTATAGAGTGTAGGATATAGAGTGTAGGGTATAGAGTGTAGGGTATAGAGTGTAGGGTGTAGAGTGTAGAGTGTAGGGTGTAGAGTGTAGGGTATAGAGTGTAAGGTATAGAGTGTAGGGTATAGAGTGTATGGTATAGAGTGTAGGGTATAGAGTGTAGAGTGTAGGGTTTAGAATGTAGGGTATAGAGTGTGTGGTATAGAGTGTAGGGTATAGAGTGTAGGGTATAGAGTTTAGAGTGTAGGGTGTAGAGTGTAGGGTATAGAGTGTAAGGTATAGAGTTTAGGGTATAGATTGTAGGGTGTAGAGTGTCGGGTATAGAGTGTAGGGTATAGAGTGTATGGTATAGAGTATAGGGTATAGAGTGTATAGTGTAGGGTATAGAGTGTAGGGTATAGAGTATAGAGTGTAGGGTATAGAGTGTAGGGTATAGAGTGTAGGGTATAAAGTGTAGAGTGTAGGGTATAGAGTGTATAGTGTAGGGTATAGAGTGTAGGGTATAGAGTAAAGGGTATAGAGTGTATGGAATAGAGTGTAGTGAATAGAGTGTAGAGTGTAGGGTATAGAGTGTAGGGTATAGAGTGTAGGGTATAGAGTGTAGGGTATAGAGTGCAGGGTATAGAGTGTAGGGTATAGAGTGTAGAGTGAAGGGATTAGAGTGTAGGGTATAGAGTGTAGGTATAGAGTCTAGAGTGTAGGGTATAGAGTGTAGGGTATAGAGTATAGAGTGTAGGGTATAGAGTGTAGGGTATAGAGTGTAAAGTGTAGAGTGTAGGGTATAGAGTGTAGAGTGTAGGTTATAGAGTGTAGGGTATAGAGTGTATGGAATAGAGTGTAGGGTATAGAGTGTAGAGTGTAGGGTATAGAGTGTAGGGCATAGAGCGTAGGGTGTAGGGTATAGAGTGTAGGGTATAGAGTGTAGGGTATAGAGTGTAGGGTGTAGAGTGTAGGGTATAGTGTGTAGGGTACAGAGTGTAGGGTATAGAGTGTATGGTATACAGTGTAGAGTGTAGGGTATAGAGTGTAGGGTGTAGGGTATAGAGTGTAGGGTATAGAGTGTAGGGTATAGAGTGTAGGGTATAGAGTGTAGAGTGTAGGGTATAGAATGTAGGGTATAGAGTGTACGGTATAGAGTGTATGGTATAGAGTGTATGGTATATAGTTTAGGGTATAGAGTGTTTGGTATAGAGTGAAGGGTTTTAGAGTGTAGTGTGTAGGGTATAGATTTTAGAGTGTAGAGTGTAGGGTATAGAGTGTAAGGCATAGAGTGTATGGAATTGAGTGTATGGTAAAGAGTGTAGGGTATAGAGTGTAGGGTATAAAGTGTAGGGTATAGAGTGTAGGGTATAGAGTGTAGGGTATAGAGTGTAGGGTATACAGTGTAGGGTATAGAGTGTAGGGTATAGATTGTAGGGTATAGAGTGCAGAGTGTAGGGTATAGAGTGTAGGGTATAGAGTGTATGGTATAGAGTGTAGAGTGTATGGTATAGAGTGTATAGTGTAGGGTATAGAGTGTAGGGTATAGAGTATATGGTATAGAGTGTAGAGTGTAGGGTATAGAGTGTATAGTGTAGGGTATAGAGTGTAGGGTATAGAGTATAGAGTGTAGGGTATAGAGTGTAGGGTATAGTGTGTAGGGTATAGAGTGTAGAGTGTAGGGTATAGAGTGTAGGGTATAGAGTGTAGGGTATAAAGTGTAGAGTGTAGGGTATAGAGTGTAGGGTATAGAGTGTAGGGTATAGAGTGTAGGGTATAGAGTGTAGGGTGTAGAGTGTAGAGTGTAGGGTGTAGAGTGTAGGGTATAGAGTGTAAGGTATAGAGTGTAGGGTATAGAGTGTATGGTATAGAGTGTAGGGTATAGAGTGTAGAGTGTAGGGTTTAGAGTGTAGGGTATAGAGTGTGTGGTATAGAGTGTAGGGTATAGAGTGTAGGGTATAGAGTGTAGGGAATAGAGTGTAGGGTATAGATTGTAGGGTATAGAGTGTAGGGTATAGAGTATAGAGTGTAGGGCATAGAGTGTAGGGTATAGAGTGTAGGGTATAGAGTGTAGAGTGTAGGGTATAAAGTGTAGGGTATAGAGTGTAGGGTATAGAGTGTAGGGTATAGAGTTTAGAGTGTAGGGTGTAGAGTGTAGGGTATAGAGTGTAAGGTATAGAGTTTAGGGTATAGATTGTAGGGTGTAGAGTGTCGGGTATAGAGTGTAGGGTATAGAGTGTATGGTATAGAGTATAGGGTATAGAGTGTATAGTGTAGGGTATAGAGTGTAGGGTATAGAGTATAGAGTGTAGGGTATAGAGTGTAGGGTATAGAGTGTAGGGTATAAAGTGTAGAGTGTAGGGTATAGAGTGTATAGTGTAGGGTATAGAGTGTAGGGTATAGAGTAAAGGGTATAGAGTGTATGGTATAGAGTGTAGTGAATAGAGTGTAGAGTGTAGGGTATAGAGTGTATGGTATAGAGTGTAGGGTATAGAGTGTAGGGTATAGAGTGTAGGGTATAGAGTGCAGGGTATAGAGTGTAGGGTATAGAGTGTAGAGTGTAGGGATTAGAGTGTAGGGTATAGAGTGTAGGTATAGAGTCTAGAGTGTAGGGTATAGAGTGTAGGGTATAGAGTATAGAGTGTAGGGTATAGAGTGTAGGGTATAGAGTGTAAAGTGTAGAGTGTAGGGTATAGAGTGTAGAGTGTAGGTTATAGAGTGTAGGGTATAGAGTGTATGGAATAGAGTGTAGGGTATAGAGTGTAGATTGTAGGGTATAGAGTGTAGGGTATAGAGTGTAGGGTATAGAGTATAGAGTGTAGGGTATAGAGTGTAGGGTATAGAGTGTAGGGTATAGAGTGTAGGGTATAAAGTGTAGGGTATAGAGTGTAGGGTATAGAGTGTAGGGTATAGAGTGTAGGGTATGAAGTGTAGGGTATAGAGCGTAGGGAATAGAGTGAAGGGTATAGAGTGTATGGTATAGAGTGTAGAGTGTATGGTATAGAGTGTATAGTGTAGGGTATAGAGTGTAGGGTATAGAGTAAAGGGTATAGAGTGTATGGTATAGAGTGTAGGGTATAGAGTGTAGGGTATAGAGTGTAGGGTATAAAGTGTAGAGTGTAGGGTATAGAGTGTAGGGTATAGAGAGTAGGGTATAGAGTGTAGGGTATAAAGTGTAGAGTGTAGGGTGTAGAGTGTAGGGTATAGAGTGTAAGGTATAGAGTGTAGGGTATAGAGTGTAGGGTATAGATTGTAGGGTGTAGAGTGTAGGGTATAGAGTGTAGGGTATAGAGTATATGGTATAGAGTGTAGAGTGTAGGGTATAGAGTGTATAGTGTAGGGTATAGAGTGTAGGGTATAGAGTATAGAGTGTAGGGTATAGAGTGTAGGGTATAGAGTGTAGAGTGTAGGGTATAGAGTGTAGGGTATAGAGTGTAGGGTATAAAGTGTAGAGTGTAGGGTATAGAGTGTAGGGTATAGAGTGTAGGGTATAGAGTGTAGGGTATAGAGTGTAGGGTGTAGAGTGTAGAGTGTAGGGTGTAGAGTGTAGGGTATAGAGTGTAAGGTATAGAGTGTAGGGTATAGAGTGTATGGTATAGAGTGTAGGGTATAGAGTGTAGAGTGTAGGGTTTAGAGTGTAGGGTATAGAGTGTGTGGTATAGAGTGTAGGGTATAGAGTGTAGGGTATAGAGTGTAGGGAATAGAGTGTAGGGTATAGATTGTAGGGTATAGAGTGTAGGGTATAGAGTGTAGGGTATAGAGTATAGAGTGTAGGGTATAGAGTGTAGGGTATAGAGTGTAGGGTATAGAGTGTAGAGTGTAGGGTATAAAGTGTAGGGTATAGAGTGTAGGGTATAGAGTGTAGGGTATATAGTTTAGAGTGTAGGGTGTAGAGTGTAGGGTATAGAGTGTAAGGTATAGAGTTTAGGGTATAGATTGTAGGGTGTAGAGTGTCGGGTATAGAGTGTAGGGTATAGAGTGTATGGTATAGAGTATAGGGTATAGAGTGTATAGTGTAGGGTATAGAGTGTAGGGTATAGAGTATAGAGTGTAGGGTATAGAGTGTAGGGTATAGAGTGTAGGGTATTAAGTGTAGAGTGTAGGGTATAGAGTGTATAGTGTAGGGTATAGAGTGTAGGGTATAGAGTAAAGGGTATAGAGTGTATGGTATAGAGTGTAGTGAATAGAGTGTAGAGTGTAGGGTATAGAGTGTAGGGTATAGAGTGTAGGGTATAGAGTGTAGGGTATAGAGTGCAGGGTATAGAGTGTAGGGTATAGAGTGTAGAGTGTAGGGATTAGAGTGTAGGGTATAGAGTGTAGGTATAGAGTCTAGAGTGTAGGGTATAGAGTGTAGGGTATAGAGTATAGAGTGTAGGGTATAGAGTGTAGGGTATAGAGTGTAAAGTGTAGAGTGTAGGGTATAGAGTGTAGAGTGTAGGTTATAGAGTGTAGGGTATAGAGTGTATGGAATAGAGTGTAGGGTATAGAGTGTAGAGTGTAGGGTATAGAGTGTAGGGCATAGAGCGTAGGGTGTAGGGTATAGAGTGTAGGGTATAGAGTGTAGGGTATAGAGTGTAGGGTGTAGAGTGTAGGGTATAGTGTGTAGGGTACAGAGTGTAGGGTATAGAGTGTATGGTATACAGTGTAGAGTGTAGGGTATAGAGTGTAGGGTGTAGGGTATAGAGTGTAGGGTATAGAGTGTAGGGTATAGAGTGTAAGGTATAGAGTGTAGAGTGTAGGGTATAGAATGTAGGGTATAGAGTGTACGGTATAGAGTGTATGGTATAGAGTGTATGGTATATAGTTTAGGGTATAGAGTGTTTGGTATAGAGTGAAGGGTTTTAGAGTGTAGAGTGTAGGGTATAGATTTTAGAGTGTAGAGTGTAGGGTATAGAGTGTAAGGCATAGAGTGTATGGAATTGAGTGTATGGTATAGAGTGTAGGGTATAGAGTGTAGGGTATAAAGTGTAGGGTATAGAGTGTAGGGTATAGAGTGTAGGGTATAGAGTGTAGGGTATAAAGTGTAGGGTATAGAGTGTAGGGTATAGATTGTAGGGTATAGAGTGCAGAGTGTAGGGTATAGAGTGTAGGGTATAGAGTGTATGGTATAGAGTGTAGAGTGTATGGTATAGAGTGTATAGTGTAGGGTATAGAGTGTAGGGTGTAGAGTAAAGGGTATAGAGTGTACGTTATAGAGTGTAGGGTATAGAGTGTAGGGTATAGAGTGTAGGGTATAAAGTGTAGAGTGTAGGGTATAGAGTGTAGGGTATAGAGAGTAGGGTATAGAGTGTAGGGTATAAAGTGTAGAGTGTAGAGTGTAGAGTGTAGGGTATAGAGTGTAAGGTATAGAGTGTAGGGTATAGAGTGTAGGGTATAGATTGTAGGGTGTAGAGTGTAGGGTATAGAGTGTAGGGTATAGAGTATATGGTATAGAGTGTAGAGTGTAGGGTATAGAGTGTATAGTGTAGGGTATAGAGTGTAGGGTATAGAGTATAGAGTGTAGGGTATAGAGTGTAGGGTATAGAGTGTAGGGTATAGAGTGTAGGGTATAGAGTGTAGAGTGTAGGGTATAGAGTGTAGGGTATAGAGTGTAGGGTATAGAGTGTAGGGTATAGAGTGTAGGGTGTAGAGTGTAGAGTGTAGGGTGTAGAGTGTAGGGTATAGAGTGTAAGGTATAGAGTGTAGGGTATAGAGTGTATGGTATAGAGTGTAGGGTATAGAGTGTAGAGTGTAGGGTTTAGAGTGTAGGGTATAGAGTGTGTGGTATAGAGTGTAGGGTATAGAGTGTAGGGTATAGAGTGTAGGGAATAGAGTGTAGGGTATAGATTGTAGGCTATAGAGTGTAGGGTATAGAGTGTAGGGTATAGAGTATAGAGTGTAGGGTATAGAGTGTAGGGTATAGAGTGTAGGGTATAGAGTGTAGAGTGTAGGGTATAGAGTGTAGGGTATAGAGTGTAGGGTATAAAGTGTAGAGTGTAGGGTATAGAGTGTAGGGTATAGAGTGTAGGGTATAGAGTGTAGGGTATAGAGTGTAGGGTGTAGAGTGTAGAGTGTAGGGTGTAGAGTGTAGGGTATAGAGTGTAAGGTATAGAGTGTAGGGTATAGAGTGTATGGTATAGAGTGTAGGGTATAGAGTGTAGAGTGTAGGGTTTAGAGTGTAGGGTATAGAGTGTGTGGTATAGAGTGTAGGGTATAGAGTGTAGGGTATAGAGTGTAGGGAATAGAGTGTAGGGTATAGATTGTAGGGTATAGAGTGTAGGGTATAGAGTGTAGGGTATAGAGTAGAGTGTAGGGTATAGAGTGTAGGGTATAGAGTGTAGGGTATAGAGTGTAGAGTGTAGGGTATAAAGTGTAGGGTATAGAGTGTAGGGTATAGAGTGTAGGGTATAGAGTTTAGAGTGTAGGGTGTAGAGTGTAGGGTATAGAGTGTAAGGTATAGAGTGTAGGGTATAGATTGTAGGGTGTAGAGTGTCGGGTATAGAGTGTAGGGTATAGAGTGTATGGCATAGAGTATAGGGTATAGAGTGTATAGTGTAGGGTATAGAGTGTAGGGTATAGAGTGTAGGGTATAAAGTGTAGAGTGTAGGGTATAGAGTGTAGGGTATAGAGTGTAGTGTATAGAGTGTAGGGTATAGAGTGTAGAGTGTAGGGTGTAGAGTGTAGGGAATAGAGTGTAAGGTATAGAGTGTAGGGTATAGAGTGTATGGTATAGAGTGTAGGGTATAGAGTGTAGAGTGTAGGGTTTAGAGTGTAGGGTATAGAGTGAAGGATATAGAATGTAGTGTATAGAGTGTAGGGTATAGAGTGTAGGGTGTAGAGTGTAGAGTGTAGGGTGTAGAGTGTAGGATATAGAGTGTAAGGTATAGAGTGTAGGGTATAGAGTGTATGGTATAGAGTGTAGGGTATAGAGTGTAGAGTGTAGGGTTTAGAGTGTAGGGTATAGAGTGTGTGGTATAGAGTGTAGGGTATAGAGTGTAGGGTATAGAGTGTAGGGTATAGAGTGTAGGGTATAGAGTATAGAGTGTAGGGTATAGAGTGTAGGGTATAGAGTGTAGGGTATAGAGTGTAGAGTGTAGGGTATAGAGTGTAGGGCATAGAGTGTAGGGAATAGAGTGTAGGGTATAGATTGTAAGGTATAGAGTGTAGGGTATAGAGTGTAGGGTATAGAGTATAGAGTGTAGGGTATAGAGTGTAGGGTATAGAGTGTAGGGTATAGAGTGTAGAGTGTAGGGTATAAAGTGTAGGGTATAGAGTGTAGGGTATAGAATGTAGGGTATAGAGTTTAGAGTGTAGGGTGTAGAGTGTAGGGTATAGAGTGTAAGGTATAGAGTGTAGGGTATAGATTGTAGGGTGTAGAGTGTCGGGTATAGAGTGTAGGGTATAGAGTGTATGGTATAGAGTATAGGGTATAGAGTGTATAGCGTAGGGTATAGAGTGTAGGGTATAGAGTATAGAGTGTAGGGTATAGAGTGTAGGGTATAGAGTGTAGGGTATAAAGTGTAGAGTGTAGGGTATAGAGTGTAGGGTATAGAGTGTAGTGTTTAGAGTGTAGGGTATAGAGTGTAGAGTGTAGGGTGTAGAGTGTAGGGTATAGAGTGTAAGGTATAGAGTCTAGGGTATAGAGTGTATGGTATAGAGTGTAGGTTATAGAGTGTATGGTATAGAGTGTAGGGTATAGAGTGTAGAGTGTAGGGTTTAGAGTGTAGGGTATAGAGTGTGTGGTATAGAGTGTAGGGTATAGAGTGTAGGGTATAGAGTGTAGGGAATAGAGTGTAGGGTATAGATTGTAGGGTATAGAATGTAGGGTATAGAGTGTAGGGTATAGAGTATAGAGTGTAGGGTATAGAGTGTAGGGTATAGAGTGTAGGGTATAGAGTGTAGAGTGTAGGGTATAGAGTGTAGGGTATAGAGTGTAGGGTATAAAGTGTAGAGTGTAAGGTATAGAGTGTAGGGTATAGAGTGTAGGGTATAGAGTGTAGGGTATAGAGTGTAGGGTGTAGAGTGTAGAGTGTAGGGTGTAGAGTGTAGGGTATAGAGTGTAAGGTATAGAGTGTAGGGTATAGAGTGTATGGTATAGAGTGTAGGGTATAGAGTGTAGAGTGTAGGGTATAGAGTGTGTGGTATAGAGTGTAGGGTATAGAGTGTAGGGTATAGAGTGTAGGGAATAGAGTGTAGGGTATAGATTGTAGGGTATAGAGTGTAGGGTATAGAGTGTAGGGTATAGAGTATAGAGTGTAGGGTATAGAGTGTAGGGTATAGAGTGTAGGGTATAGAGTGTAGGGTATAAAGTGTAGGGTATAGAGTGTAGGGTATAGAGTGTAGGGTATAGAGTTTAGAGTGTAGGGTGTAGAGTGTAGGGTATAGAGTGTAAGGTATAGAGTGTAGGGTATAGATTGTAGGGTGTAGAGTGTCGGGTATAGAGTGTAGGGTATAGAGTGTATGGTATAGAGTATAGGGTATAGAGTGTATAGTGTAGGGTATAGATTGTAGGGTATAGAGTATAGAGTGTAGGGTATAGAGTGCAGGGTATAGAGTGTAGGGTATAAAGTGTAGAGTGTAGGGTATAGAGTGTAGGGTATAGAGTGTAGTGTATAGAGTGTAGGGTATAGAGTGTAGAGTGTAGGGTGTAGAGTGTAGGGTATAGAGTGTAAGGTATAGAGTGTAGGGTATAGAGTGTATGGTATAGAGTGTAGGGTATAGAGTGTAGAGTGTAGGGTTTAGAGTGTAGGGTATAGAGTGAAGGGTATAGAATGTAGTGTATAGAGTGTAGGGTATAGAGTGTAGGGTGTAGAGTGTAGAGTGTAGGGTGTAGAGTGTAGGATATAGAGTGTAAGGTATAGAGTGTAGGGTATAGAGTGTATGGTATAGAGTGTAGGGTATAGAGTGTAGAGTGTAGGGTTTAGAGTGTAGGGTATAGAGTGTGTGGTATAGAGTGTAGGGTATAGAGTGTAGGGTATAGAGTGTAGGGAATAGAGTGTAGGGTATAGAGTGTAGGGTATAGAGTGTAGGGTATAAAGTGTAGAGTGTAGGGTATAGAGTGTAGGGTATAGAGTGTAGGGTATAGAGTGTAGGGTATAGAGTGTAGGGTGTAGAGTGTAGAGTGTAGGGTGTAGAGTGTAGGGTATAGAGTGTAAGGTATAGAGTGTAGGGTATAGAGTGTATGGTATAGAGTGTAGGGTATAGAGTGTAGAGTGTAGGGTTTAGAGTGTAGGGTATAGAGTGTGTGGTATAGAGTGTAGGGTATAGAGTGTAGGGTATAGAGTGTAGGGAATAGAGTGTAGGGTATAGATTGTAGGGTATAGAGTGTAGGGTATAGAGTGTAGGGTATAGAGTATAGAGTGTAGGGTATAGAGTGTAGGGTATAGAGTGTAGGGTATAGAGTGTAGAGTGTAGGGTATAAAGTGTAGGGTATAGAGTGTAGGGTATAGAGTGTAGGGTATAGAGTTTATAGTGTAGGGTGTAGAGTGTAGGGTATAGAGTGTAAGGTATAGAGTGTAGGGTATAGATTGTAGGGTGTAGAGAGTCGGGTATAGAGTGTAGGGTATAGAGTGTATGGTATAGAGTATAGGGTATAGAGTGTATAGCGTAGGGTATAGAGTGTAGGGTATAGAGTATAGAGTGTAGGGTATAGAGTGTAGGGTATAGAGTGTAGGGTATAAAGTGTAGAGTGTAGGGTATAGAGTGTAGGGTATAGAGTGTAGTGTTTAGAGTGTAGGGTATAGAGTGTAGAGTGTAGGGTGTAGAGTGTAGGGTATAGAGTGTAAGGTATAGAGTCTAGGGTATAGAGTGTATGGTATAGAGTGTAGGGTATAGAGTGTAGAGTGTAGGGTATAGAGTGTAGGGTATAGAGTGAAGGGTATAGAGTTTAGTGTATAGAGTGTAGGGTATAGAGTGTAGAGTGTAGGGTGTAGAGTGTAGGGTATAGAATGTAAGGTATGGAGTGTATGTTATAGAGTGTATGGTATAGAGTGTAGGGTATAAAGTGTAGAGTGTAGGGAATAGAGTGTAGGGTATAGATTGTAGGGTATAGAGTGTAGAGTGTAGGGTATAGAGTGTAGGGTATAGAGTGTATGGTATAGAGTGTAGAGTGTAGGGTATAGAGTGTATAGTGTAGGCTATAGAGTGTAGGGTATAGAGTAAAGGGTATAGAGTGTATGGTATAGAGTGTCGGGTATAGAGTGTAGGGTATAGAGAGTAGGGTATAAAGTGTAGAGTGTAGGGTACAGAGTGTAGGGTATAGAGTGTAGGGTATAGAGTGTAGGGTATAGAGTGTAGGGTGTAGAGTGTAGGGTATAGAGTGTAAGGTATAGAGTGTAGGGTATATAGTGCATGTTATAGAGTGTATTGTATAGAGTGTAGGGTATAGAGTGTAGGGTATAGAGTGTAGGGTATAGAGTGTATGGTATAGAGTATAGGGTATAGAGTGTAGGGTATAGATTGTAGGGTATAGAGTGTAGAGTGTAGAGTATAGAGTGTAGGGTATAGAGTGTATGGTATAAAGTGTAGAGTGTAGGGTATAGAGTGTAGGGTATAGAGTGTAGGGTATAGAGTGTAGGGTATAGAGTGTAGGGTATAGAGTGTAGGGTGTAGAGTGTAGAGTGTAGGGTGTAGAGTGTAGGGTATAGAGTGTAAGGTATAGAGTGTAGGGTATAGAGTGTATGGTATAGAGTGTAGGGTATAGAGTGTAGAGTGTAGGGTATAGAGTGTGTGGTATAGAGTGTAGGGTATAGAGTGTAGGGTATAGAGTGTAGGGAATAGAGTGTAGGGTATAGATTGTAGGGTATAGAGTGTAGGGTATAGAGTGTAGGGTATAGAGTATAGAGTGTAGGGTATAGAGTGTAGGGTATAGAGTGTAGGGTATAGAGTGTAGAGTGTAGGGTATAAAGTGTAGGGTATAGAGTGTAGGGTATAGAGTGTAGGGTATAGAGTTTAGAGTGTAGGGTGTAGAGTGTAGGGTATAGAGTGTAAGGTATAGAGTGTAGGGTATAGATTGTAGGGTGTAGAGTGTCGGGTATAGAGTGTAGGGTATAGAGTGTATGGTATAGAGTATAGGGTATAGAGTGTATAGTGTAGGGTATAGATTGTAGGGTATAGAGTATAGAGTGTAGGGTATAGAGTGTAGGGTATAGAGTGTAGGGTATAAAGTGTAGAGTGTAGGGTATAGAGTGTAGGGTATAGAGTGTAGTGTATAGAGTGTAGGGTATAGAGTGTAGAGTGTAGGGTGTAGAGTGTAGGGTATAGAGTGTAAGGTATAGAGTGTAGGGTATAGAGTGTATGGTATAGAGTGTAGGGTATAGAGTGTAGAGTGTAGGGTTTAGAGTGTAGGGTATAGAGTGAAGGGTATAGAATGTAGTGTATAGAGTGTAGGGTATAGAGTGTAGGGTGTAGAGTGTAGAGTGTAGGGTGTAGAGTGTAGGATATAGAGTGTAAGGTATAGAGTGTAGGGTATAGAGTGTATGGTATAGAGTGTAGGGTATAGAGTGTAGAGTGTAGGGTTTAGAGTGTAGGGTATAGAGTGTGTGGTATAGAGTGTAGGGTATAGAGTGTAGGGTATAGAGTGTAGGGAATAGAGTGTAGGGTATAGAGTGTAGGGTATAGAGTGTAGGGTATAAAGTGTAGAGTGTAGGGTATAGAGTGTAGGGTATAGAGTGTAGGGTATAGAGTGTAGGGTATAGAGTGTAGGGTGTAGAGTGTAGAGTGTAGGGTGTAGAGTGTAGGGTATAGAGTGTAAGGTATAGAGTGTAGGGTATAGAGTGTATGGTATAGAGTGTAGGGTATAGAGTGTAGAGTGTAGGGTTTAGAGTGTAGGGTATAGAGTGTGTGGTATAGAGTGTAGGGTATAGAGTGTAGGGTATAGAGTGTAGGGAATAGAGTGTAGGGTATAGATTGTAGGGTATAGAGTGTAGGGTATAGAGTGTAGGGTATAGAGTATAGAGTGTAGGGTATAGAGTGTAGGGTATAGAGTGTAGGGTATAGAGTGTAGAGTGTAGGGTATAAAGTGTAGGGTATAGAGTGTAGGGTATAGAGTGTAGGGTATAGAGTTTAGAGTGTAGGGTGTAGAGTGTAGGGTATAGAGTGTAAGGTATAGAGTGTAGGGTATAGATTGTAGGGTGTAGAGTGTCTGTTAAATATTAATTATTCTGTACCGAGCACATGGTTTCTTGCTGACACTATCAAAAGCTATTTCTGTGTATGTAGCTCAGAGTATAAGTTAACTCCATATACAGAAGACACGTGATCTGTAGAAACCATATAAATAACGTCTCTAAGGAGGGGGTGGGGGCTTTTTGTCACGTGGGACGGTCACCTCCCTTCCTTCACCATCATTCTCCATGGACATGAGACAAGACACGAGGAACAACAGCTGTTAGCTACTCCATGCCATGATGACTTCAGACTTTCACACAGA
Organism: Ranitomeya imitator; assembly: GCF_032444005.1. Taxonomy (NCBI): domain Eukaryota; kingdom Metazoa; phylum Chordata; class Amphibia; order Anura; family Dendrobatidae; genus Ranitomeya; species Ranitomeya imitator. The sequence continues at coordinate 46,107 of NW_027194564.1, forward strand.
CAGATGACTTCTACCATTCAGGACCCTGGAAAGATGAGTAACAGGAGAAGCGCTGATATCTACACATGGACACTCTGTTTGTAACTGTTTCATCTACCTTTTATGTTTTTGCTGCGATGGTGGATAACTCAATAAACCACTATACTTTCGTCAGAAAATCATGACATTTTTCTTTTAAGAATAACGCACCTGGTTAAGTCTTGATTAGATATTTTTGCGCAATAACGATTTTTAACATTTGGCTCAGCCAGCCAGTTTTGATTTTTTGTGCTATTTTTGCGTGAATTTCCTTCTTCTTGCACACGGGGGAAGACAGAAGAGTTCCGCTAGATTGTGCAAGTATTCAGGAATTCCACTTCAAAACTACAAGTCACAAAGATCTCACAAGAACCTACGAATGACGGAGACTAACAGGTGTTGTACGGATTGACAGCAAGCACTGGTAGTGCTGAAGAACAGACGTGCTAAAAATAGCCGTGCTGAAGTCCGGAGCCCAGCGTTGTAAAAGCAAAGGAACTACAAGCTGAGATTTCAAGGTAAGACAAATGGATTTGATAAATTCATATGCTAAATCAAGTCAGATAGACTTTGTAAGTTTGTACGGATCTAGCTTAGAAATATTTTGGTCTAATTTATTTTCAGAATGCAGAACAGCGAATTTGAATTTAGATTGTAAGCTAATGTCTAAGAAAAAAGAAAAAGAGCAACTTAAAAATATCTTACATATGGTTTATGTATTTAACGAGTTTGTCATAGAGAAGTCCAAAAAAGACAGTGTAGAAAGAATTTCTAAGGAAACTAATGATGTTCCCAAGATTGACTGTAATGAGAAGAGTGAGGAAGATGTGACACACGTGTGTGTGGCCGCCCAAGGTGACATTGACGTGTCACATGATGAAAAACAAGATGGAGGAAGCGTAGGAGAGATGACAACTGACAAAGATGATCTACGAGGGACAGATGTACCATTGCCCTTAAAAATAGATGACTCAGAGGCCCAACTCCAACTTAAATCTAGGAAAATCCTGCTAAAATTATGCAAAATCATTCCTGCATATGATGACAAAATCCATGTGTGCAGAAATTCAGAGATATTTGAAAGTTTTGCTGATAAGTTTGATTTGACTAATCAGGAGAAAAATAATTTGTTTAAAATTTGGCTGCCAGTAACTTTTATGAGAAGATATTCATTAGAAATGCAGAATGAGGAGTATGAAAATATGACTGATGTAGAAAGATTAAGAATTTTGATTTTCTGTGGATTGAAAGAAAATTATCCAGATCTTGATATTCTTCTAAAATTGAAGATTGGCCGGGAAGAATGTACGTTTACTTTTATGGCCATTTTTGAAAGGATTTATAAATTGGTCTGTACGAATTTGAATCAACAATCCATGATAAATTGTTTTGTAAACAAGTTTAAATTCTTAAATCCTGCATCTCGTGTTATTGCTTCACAGAAAAATTCCTTATACGAATGCGCAAAATCCCTAGATTTTTCTAGAAAACACGAGAATCTTGAAAGGAAAACACATTTTACTAAGTTTTTGAAACCAGTCAGAATTCAATCTTATCAAAAGCCAAAATCAAAATCTTCAAATCTGATCCAAAATCAAATCTATGAAGTACGAAGAAAATTACATATTTGTTACAAACCGTATGAAAAGATTCAGGAGTCTATTAAAGAAATTTCTCTGAAAGATTTAAAATCTGAAGGCTCAGATCTGTCTCTAAAGATGGCGGAAACTGACAGACGGAAGCAGGTGAGTATCTCAGGGGGAGCTCAGCTGAACACTCCATTATCACAGCAGTTCTTCAAAGAGTCCATAGGGTTAAAACTGACCTTACTAAATACAGCATTTCAGATAATCGACAGAGAGTTACATTTTGGGATAGGAATTGGCTAAATATGTAATTATATTATATGATGAGTTATACAATGTATTATTTATTAATATGTAATTATTCTATTTCAATATAATTCTGCAGTTACATATATTAATATAATATACAGTAAATACTGTAGCATATTTGTATAAATAGAGATTATATTAACTGTATTTTTATATATATAGTGAAATAATTAAAATTTATTCCAGTAAAAAAATATTTAGAATTACAATTAAATACATTTATTAAATATATACATATGTATAAGATATTTAAATTATTTTGTTTTGAAATAAATATGAAATTAACCTTTATCTTTCATTTCCCTTAGAATTTTACTTTCAAAGCGAGGATTGAACAAAAAATACCTGTTTCATGAATTTATGTCTTATTCACACAGGAAGCTATATTAACTGCATGATTTTTATATATTTAACACTTAAAAATAAATAATATATCTAACAACCTAAAAAAAAATGTGTGTACTACATGTTTTTCTGTAACATTATGTTTTTTCCACTGCATGGTGCATGACGTGACAGCTGTGAGTTAAGAAATATCATATAGCCTTGTTTTTTTACTTTAGGAATTTCCCTCAGCCTATACATGCAAATGGATTCCTGTACCGAAATAGCGTTAGAACATTCAACTCAAGTTTCTTGTAAATGAGTCCAGTCCTTTCTATAGTTTAAAACATAATATTAAGATATATTTAAATATTATTATTCAACATATATTTCTTTAGTTATTATTATTTAATAAGTACAATAACACATCAATATGGTTTATCAAGAAAACCTACATTTAGAATAATTTTTCCAAATGATAATTTTTTCATATTTCAGTGTTTTTTATATTTACATAGATGAGTATACATCTTCAAACAAATATATGGCACAAGTTGATATGACAGTTATAAAAATAATTATTTTTCACTTGGGTTTTTTACAAATTAATTTTTTCATAAAATAATATTTTTTGATATTAAGGGGGAAATGTGTTTTTGATCTTAATCACATCATCACATTTCATCAATACCTCTTCTTCACACATTTTAATAAAGAAGAAATATTAATAAGGTATTATTGGGTATAATAACAATAAATATTATAAATATCATTTTTTCTCTTATGAAGGGTATTCTATGCAAAGTTGCATAATTTCAATATTTTGGTAATCCAAGGTTATGACAACATCTACAAAAATATTAAGGGAATGTGTTACTGAGACATAATCTCAGCATTTGTCATCAACATATAAAGGCCTTATTTTTATTTTTTATTCTCATTTTTATTTTTCACTTTTTTCCACTTTTCTTTCAATTTTTATTTTTCATTCTTATTTTTCATCAAGGAAAAATCAATATTTAATAGAGTAATGTCTACAAGCATATTGCTTTATCAAATATAGTGATCATATGGTTTCATTATATAAGAAAATTTCAATTCTGAGTTAAATACAACAATTCTTTCACTCATTCATTCATTTATTCATATATATACTTATTTTGGTTCATGGCTATACATGCTTACATATTATTGGTCTACTGAACATAATTTAATAAAGTTTTAATACTAAATATCAGCACTTGTTACATAAAAGACACACTGACATCTATGGGTTCAAAAAGAAATTACACCTATGACATAAAAATGTCCAATCACATGAAGAATATGGTTAATAATATACTATCATTTATTATTATTATTATTATTATTTTATTTTTCCAAATATAAACTCCATTTTAATATCATTTAATAATTATATGGATATTATTGATTGCTATGGTACGCTGTGATATTATAAGTTAGGAAAATTACCAGATTTGGTATAGAATAGGGAATGAAGACTTCAATCAAGATACCGGAGATACGTTAATAAAGACTTTTCATATTTTCAATTGATTCTAAAAAGTTGCAAGAAGAAAAGCAGTTATCCAGAAGTTCCACAAGGTAACAATGCTATGATTTCTGAGTAATAGACTGTGTCAAATGCAATTCATGTCACCACTCACAACTACAGCATCCATCACTGACAACTGAGTACAGTATCAAAGATGAACGGTGTTATCACGATCCAGTGGTTTCCTATCACCTATAAGACTTCCATGAAAGCTGGTGAACACTCAGGTAATTGTCAGGACGCTACAACCCTGACATGTGTCCTGTGCACTAAGGACTGGTTATGGTGCTATGTTTGGCAAGGAAGAGTCAATGTAACCCTTGCTGTGCTGACCAAAGATGTCACACCTGTTCCAAGACCAGTGCGGACGATATGAGGATTCCAGATGATTTCCAAGGCGAGCCAATGTAAGTCCAGGTTTCTAAAGGTGACACTGCACAGATATTAAAGCTTCATTTCATCTATGAACATTGTTTTCTTATCAACATTTGAATTTATGGACTTTGATTGACACATGACACACGGTCTCTACATATCTACATGCTATCATCTATTGCAAAAGACATATTAAAGATTGTTTGAAAGAACCAAGAAGAAGAACCAAGATGAAGACCAGATAACATCAGATGACATCACACCTGAGATGCTTCAAGTACATATAGGGAAGTATAATATATATTTTATATGAATATTAGTCACGGCTTACCATAACATGAATTTACATATCATTATATTATTGAGAACATATAACAATATTATTATTGATATTATTTATTACATCATTTTGCCAAAGAAGAAAGAAGATTCTATTATTATTTTAATTTGAGGGTTCCAATCAATGTCTGTCACCCTCAAAAGGGGGAATTGTTAAATATTAATTATTCTGTACCGAGCACATGGTTTCTTGCTGACACTATCAAAAGCTATTTCTGTGTATGTAGCTCAGAGTATAAGTTAACTCCATATACAGAAGACACGTGATCTGTAGAAACCATATAAATAACGTCTCTAAGGAGGGGGTGGGGGCTTTTTGTCACGTGGGACGGTCACCTCCCTTCCTTCACCATCATTCTCCATGGACATGAGACAAGACACGAGGAACAACAGCTGTTAGCTACTCCATGCCATGATGACTTCAGACTTTCACACAGACAGATGACTTCTACCATTCAGGACCCTGGAAAGATGAGTAACAGGAGAAGCGCTGATATCTACACATGGACACTCTGTTTGTAACTGTTTCATCTACCTTTTATGTTTTTGCTGCGATGGTGGATAACTCAATAAACCACTATACTTTCGTCAGAAAATCATGACATTTTTCTTTTAAGAATAACGCACCTGGTTAAGTCTTGATTAGATATTTTTGCGCAATAACGATTTTTAACAGTGTCGGGTATAGAGTGTAGGGTATAGAGTGTATGGTATAGAGTATAGGGTATAGAGTGTATAGCGTAGGGTATAGAGTGTAGGGTATAGAGTATAGAGTGTAGGGTATAGAGTGTAGGGTATAGAGTGTAGGGTATAAAGTGTAGAGTGTAGGGTATAGAGTGTAGGGTATAGAGTGTAGTGTTTAGAGTGTAGGGTATAGAGTGTAGAGTGTAGGGTGTAGAGTGTAGGGTATAGAGTGTAAGGTATAGAGTCTAGGGTATAGAGTGTATGGTATAGAGTGTAGGGTATAGAGTGTAGAGTGTAGGGTATAGAGTGTAGGGTATAGAGTGAAGGGTATAGAGTTTAGTGTATAGAGTGTAGGGTATAGAGTGTAGAGTGTAGGGTGTAGAGTGTAGGGTATAGAATGTAAGGTATGGAGTGTATGTTATAGAGTGTATGGTATAGAGTGTAGGGTATAAAGTGTAGAGTGTAGGGAATAGAGTGTAGGGTATAGATTGTAGGGTATAGAGTGTAGAGTGTAGGGTATAGAATGTAGGGTATAGAGTGTATGGTATAGAGTGTAGAGTGTAGGGTATAGAGTGTATAGTGTAGGCTATAGAGTGTAGGGTATAGAGTAAAGGGTATAGAGTGTATGGTATAGAGTGTCGGGTATAGAGTGTAGGGTATAGAGAGTAGGGTATAAAGTGTAGAGTGTAGGGTACAGAGTGTAGGGTATAGAGTGTAGGGTATAGAGTGTAGGGTATAGAGTGTAGGGTGTAGAGTGTAGGGTATAGAGTGTAAGGTATAGAGTGTAGGGTATAGAGTGCATGTTATAGAGTGTATTGTATAGAGTGTAGAGTGTAGGGTATAGAGTGTAGGGTATAGAGTGTAGGGTATAGAGTGTATGGTATAGAGTATAGGGTATAGAGTGTAGGGTATAGATTGTAGGGTATAGAGTGTAGAGTGTAGGGTATAGAGTGTAGGGTATAGAGTGTATGGTATAAAGTGTAGAGTGTAGGGTATAGAGTGTATAGTGTAGGGTATAGAGTGTAGGGTATAGAGTAAAGGGTATAGAGTGTATGGTATAGAGTGTATGGTATAGAGTGTAGGGTATAGAGTGTAGAGTGTAGGGTATAGAGTGTAGGGTATAGAGTGCAGGGTATAGAGTGTAGGGTATAGAGTGTAGAGTGTAGGGATTAGAGTGTAGGGTATAGAGTGTAGGTATAGAGTCTAGAGTGTGGGGTATAGAGTGTAGGGTATAGAGTATAGAGTGTAGGGTATAGAATGTAGGGTATAGAGTGTAAAGTGTAGAGTGTAGGGTTAAGAGTGTAGAGTGTAGGTTATAGAGTGTAGGGTATAGAGTGTATGGAATAGAGTGTAGGGTATAGAGTGTAGAGTGTAGGGTATAGAGTGTAGGGCATAGAGCATAGGGTGTAGGGTATAGAGTGTAGGGTATAGAGTGTAGGGTATAGAGTGTAGGGTGTAGAGTGTAGAGTATAGTGTGTAGGGTATAGAGTGTAGGGTATAGAGTGTATGGTACAGTGTAGAGTGTAGGTTATAGAGTGTAGGGTATAGAGTGTAGGGTGTAGGGTATAGAGTGTAGGGTATAGAGTGTAGGGTATTGAGTGTAAGGTATAGAGTGTAGAGTGTAGGGTATAGAGTGTAGGGTATAGAGTGTACGGTATAGAGTGTTTGGTATAGAGTGTAGGGTAAAGAGTGTAGGGTATAGAGTGTAGGGTGTAGAGTGTAGAGTATAGCGTGTAGGGTATAGAGTGTAGGGTATAGAGTGTATGGTACAGTGTAGAGTGTAGGGTATAGAGTGTAGGGTATAGAGTGTAGGGTGTAGGGTATAGAGTGTAGGGTATTGAGTGTAAGGTATAGAGTGTAGAGTGTAGGGTATAGAGTGTAGGATATAGAGTGTACGGTATAGAGTGTATGGTATAGAGTGTATGGTATATAGTTTAGGGTATAGAGTGTTTGGTATAGAGTGAAGGGTTTTAGAGTGTAGAGTGTAGGGTATAGATTGTAGAGTGTAGAGTGTAGGGTATAGAGTGTAAGGCATAGAGTGTATGGAATAGAGTGTATGGTATAGAGTGTAGGGTATAGAGTGTAGAGTATAGAGTGTAGGGTATAAAGTGTAGGGTATAGAGTGTAGTGTATAGAGTGTAGGGTATAGAGTGTAGGGTATAAAGTGTAGGGTATAGAGTGTAGGGTATAGATTGTAGGGTATAGAGTGCAGAGTGTAGGGTATAGAGTGTAGGGTATAGAGTGTATGGTATAGAATGTAGAGTGTAGGGTATAGAGTGTATAGTGTAGGGTATAGAGTGTAGGGTATCGAGTAAATGGTATAGAGTGTATGGTATAGAGTGTAGGGTATAGAGTGTAGGGTATAGAGTGTAGGGTATAAAGTGTAGAGTGTAGGGTATAGAGTGTAGGGTATAGAGAGTAGGGTATAGAGTGTAGGGTATAAAGTGTAGAGTGTAGGGTGCAGAGTGTAGGGTATAGAGTGTAAGGTATAGAGTGTAGGGTATAGAGTGTAGGGTATAGAGTGCAGGGTATAGAGTATATGTTTTAGAGTGTAGAGTGCAGGGTATAGAGTGTATAGTGTAGGATATAGAGTGTAGGGTATAGAGTATAGAGTGTAGGGTATAGAGTGTAGGGTATAGAGTGTAGGGTATAGAGTGTAGGGTATAAAGTGTAGAGTGTAGGGTATAGAGTGTAGGGTATAGAGAGTAGAGTGTAGGGTGTAGAGTGTAGGGTATAGAGTGTATGGTATAGAGTGTAGGGTATAGAGTGTAGAGTGTAGGGTATAGAGTGTAGGGTATAGAGTGTGTGGTAGAGTGTAGGGTATAGAGTGTAGGGAATAGAGTGTAGGGTACAGATTGTAGGGTATAGAGTGTAGAGTGTAGGGTATAGAGTGTAGGGTATAGAGTATAGAGTGTAGGGTATAGAGTGTAGGGTATAGAGTGTAGGGTATAGAGTGTAGAGTGTAGGGTATAGAGTGTAGGGTATAGAGTGTAGGGTATAGAGTGTAGGGTATAGAGTGTAGAGTGTAGGGTGTAGAGTGTAGGGTATAAAGTGTAAGGTATAGAGTGTAGGGTATAGAGTGTAGGGTATAGATTGTAGGGTGTAGAGTTTAGGGTATAGAGTGTAGGGTATAGAGTGTATGGTATAGAGTATAGGGTATAGAGTGTATAGTGTAGGGTATAGAGTGTAGGATATAGAGTATAGAGTGTAGGGTATAGAGTGTAGGGTATAGAGTGTAGGGTATAGAGTGTAGAGTGTAGGGTATAGAGTGTAGGGTGTAGAGTGTAGGGTATAAAGTGTAGAGTGTAGGGTATAGAGTGTAGGGTTAAGACTGTAGTGTATAGAGTGTAGGGTATAGAGTGTAGAGTGTAGGGTGTAGAGTGTAGGGTACAGAGTGTAAGGTATAGAGTGTAGGGTATAGAGTGTATGGTATAGAGTGTAGGGTATAGAGTGTAGAGTGTAGGGTATAGAGTGTAGGGTATAGAGTGTAGGGTATAGAGTGTAGTGTATAGAGTGTAGGGTATAGAGTGTAGAGTGTAGGGTGTAGAGTGTAGGGTATAGAGTGTAAGGTATAGAGTGTAGGGTATAGAGTGTATGGTATAGAGTGTAGGGTATAAAGTGTAGAGTGTAGGGAATAGAGTGTAGGGTATAGATTGTAGGGTATAGAGTGTAGAGTGTAGGATATAGAGTGTAGGGTATAGAGTGTATGGTATAGAGTGTAGAGTGTAGGGTATAGAGTGTGTGGTGTAGGCTATAGAGTGTAGGGTATAGAGTAAAGGGTATAGAGTGTATGGTATAGAGTGTCGGGTATAGAGTGTAGGGTATAGAGAATAGGGTATAAAGTGTAGAGTGTAGGGTATAGAGTGTAGGGTATAGAGTGTAGGGTATAGAGTGTAGGGTATAGAGTGTAGGTTGTAGAGTGTAGGGTATAGAGTGTAAGGTATAGAGTGTAGGGTATAGAGTGTATTGTATAGAGTGTAGAGTGTAGGGTATAGAGTGTAGGGTATAGAGTGTAGGGTATAGAGTGTATGGTATAGAGTATAGGGTATAGAGTGTAGGGTATAGATTGTAGGGTATAGAGTGTAGAGTGTAGGGTATAGAGTGTAGGGTATAGAGTGTATGGTATAAAGTGTAGAGTGTAGGGTATAGAGTGTATAGTGTAGGGTATAGAGTGTATGGTATAGAGTGTAGGGTATATAGTGTAGAGTGTAGGGTATAGAGTGTAGGGTATAGAGTGCAGGGTATAGAGTGTAGAGTATAGAGTGTAGAGTGTAGGGATTAGAGTGTAGGGTATAGAAAGTAGGTATAGAGTCTAGAGTGTAGGGTATAGAGTGTAGGGTATAGAGTATAGAGTGTAGGGTATAGAGTGTAGGGTATAGAGTGTAAAGTGTAGAGTGTAGGGTATAGAGTGTAGAGTGTAGGTTATAGAGTGTAGGGTATAGAGTGTATGGAATAGAGTGTAGGGTATAGAGTGTAGAGTGTAGGGTATAGAGTGTAGGGCGTAGAGCGTAGGGTGTAGGGTATGGAGTGTAGGGTATAGAGTGTAGGGTATAGAGTGTAGGGTGTAGAGTGTAGGGTATAGCGTGTAGGGTATAGAGTGTAGGGTATAGAGTGCATGAAGTACAGTGTAGAGTGTAGGGAATAGAGTGTAGGGTATAGAGTGTAGGGATTAGAGTGTAGGGTATAGAGTGTAGGGTATAGAGTGTATGGAATAGAGTGTAGGGTATATAGTGTAGAGTGTAGGGTATAGAGTGTAGGGTATAGAGCGTAGGGTGTAGGGTATAGAGTGTAGGGTATAAAGTGCATGGAGTAGAGTGTAGAGTGTAGGGTATAGAGTGTAGGGTATAGAGTGTATGGTATAGAGTGTAGGGTATAGAGTGTAGGGTATAGAGTGTAGGGTATAGAGTGTAGAGTGTAGTGTATAGAGTGTAGGGTATAGAGTGTAGGGTGCAGGGTAGTGCATGAAGTACAGTGTAGAGTGTAGAGTATAGAGTGTAGGGTATAGAGTTTATGGTATAGAGTGTAGGGTATAGAGTGTAGAGTGTAGGGTATTGTGTGTAGGGTATAGAGTGTATTGTATAGAGTGTAGGGTATATAGTGTGGGGTATAGTTTGTAGGGTATAGAGTGTAGGGTATAGAGTGTAGGGCATAGAGTGTAGAGTGTAGGGTATAGAGTGTAGGGTATAGAGTGTAGGGTATAGAGTGTAGAGTGTAGGGTATAGAGTGTAGGGTATAGAGTGTAGGGTATAGATTGTAGAGTGTAGGGATTAGAGTGTAGGGTATAGAGTGTAGGGTATAGAGTGTAGAGTGTAGGGTATAGAGTGTAGGGTATAGAGTATAGAGTGTAGGGTATAGAGTGTAGGGTATAGAGTGTAGGGAATAGAGTGTAGGGTATAGAGTGAATGGTATAGAGCGTAGGGTATAGAGTGTAGGGTATAGAGTGTAGGGAATACAGTGCAGAGTGTAAGGATTAGAGTGTAGGGTATAGAGTTTAGGGTATAGAGTGTATGGAATAGAGTGTACGGTATAGAGTGTAGAGTGTAGGGTATAGAGTGTAGGGTATAGAGCGTAGGGTGTAGGGTATAGAGTGTAGGGTATAGAGTGTAGGGTATAGAGTGTAGAGTATAGAGTATAGAGTGTAGGGTATAGAGTGTAGGGTATAGAGTGTAGGGTATAGAGTGTAGAGTGTAGGGTATAGAGTGTAGGGTATAGAGTGTAGGGTATAGATTATAGAGTGTCGGGATTAGAGTGTAGGGTATAGAGTGTAGGGTATAGACTGTAGAGTGTAGGGTATAGAGTGTAGGGTATAGAGTATAGAGTGTAGGGTATAGAGTGTAGGGTATAGAGTGTAGGGAATAGAGTATAGAGTGTAGAGTGTAGGGTATAGAGAGTATGGTATAGAGTGTAGGGTATAGAGTGTAGGGTATACAGTGTAGAGTATACAGTGTAGAGTGCAAGGATTAGAGTGTAGGGTATAGAGTGTAGGGTATAGAGTGTATGGAATAGAGTGTAGGGTATAGAGTGTAGAGTGTAGGGTATAGAGTGTAGGGCATAGAGCGTAGGGTGTAGGGTATAGAGTGTAGGGTATAGAGTGTAGGGTATAGAGTGTAGGGTGTAGAGTGTAGGGTATAGAGTGTATGGTATACAGTGTAGAGTGTAGAGTGTAGGGTATAGAGTATATAGTGTAGGGTATAGAGTGTAGGGTATAGAGTGTAGGGTATAGAGTGTATGGTATAGAGCGTAGGGTGTAGGGTATAGAGTGTAGGGTATAAAGTGCATGGAGTAGAGTGTAGAGTGTAGGGTATAGAGTGTAGGGTATAGAGTGTAGAGTGCAGGGATTAGAGTGTAGGGTATAGAGTGTTGGGTATAGAGTGTAGAGTGTAGGGATTAGAGTGTAGGGTATAGAGTGTAGGGTATAGAGTTTAGGGTATAGAGTGTAGAGTGTAGGGATTAGAGTATAGGGCATAGAGTGAAGGGTATAGAGTGTAGATTGTAGGGTATAGAGTGTAGGGTATAGAGTGTAGGGTATAAAGTGTTGGGTATAGAGTGTAGAGTGTAGGGTATAGAGCGTAGAGTGTAGGGATTAGAGAGTAGGGTATAGAGTGTAGGGTATAGAGTGTAGGGATTAGAGTGTAGGGTATAGAGTGTACGGTATAAAGTGCATGGAGTAGAGTGTAGAGTGTAGAGTGTAGGGTATAGAGTGTAGGGTATAGAGTGTACGGTATAGAGTGTAGGGTATAGAGTGTAGGGTATAGAGTGTAGGGTATAGAGTGTAGAGTGCAGGGATTAGAGTGTAGGGTATAGAGTGTTGGGTATAGAGTGTAGAGTGTAGGGATTAGAGTGTAGGGTATAGAGTGTAGGGTATAGAGTGTATGGAATAGAGTCTAGGGTATAGAGTGTAGAGTGTAGGGTATAGAGTGCAGGGATTAGAGTGTAGGGTATAGAGTGTTGGGTATAGAGTGTAGAGTGTAGGGATTAGAGTGTAGGGTATGGAGTGTAGGGTATAGAGTGTATGGAATAGAGTCTAGGGTATAGAGTGTAGAGTGTAGGGTATAGAGTGTAGGGTATAGAGCGTAGGGTGTAGGGTATAGAGTGTAGGGTATAGAGTGTAGGGTATAGAGTGTAGAGTGTAGGGTATAGAGTGTATGGTATATAGTGTAGGTTGTAGAGTGTAGGGTATAGAGTGAAGGTTATAGAGTGTAGAGTGTAGGGTATAGAGTGTATGGTATAGAGTGTAGGGTGTAGAGTGTATGGTATAGAGTGTAGGGTATAGAGTGTGTGGTATAGAGTTTAGAGTGTAGAGTATAGAGTGTAGGGTATAGAGTTTATGGTATAGAGTGTAGGGTATAGAGTGTAGAGTGTAGTGTATAGAGTGTAGGGTATAGATTGTAGGGTGCAGGGTATAGAGTGTCGGGTATAGAGTGTAGGGTACAGAGTGTAGAGTGTAGGGTATAGTGTGTAGGGTATAGAGTGTATTGTATAGAGTGTAGGGTATATAGTGTGGGGTATAGTTTGTAGGGTATAGAGTGTAGGGTATAGAGTGTAGGGCATAGAGTGTAGAGTGTAGGGTATAGAGTGTAGGGTATAGAGTGTAGGGTGTAGAGTGTAGAGTGTAGGGTATAGAGTGTAGGGTATAGAGTGTAGGGTATAGATTGTAGAGTGTAGGGATTAGAGTGTAGGGTATAGAGTGTAGGGTATAGAGTGTAGAGTGTAGGGTATAGAGTGTAGGGTATAGAGTATAGAGTGTAGGGTATAGAGTGTAGGGAATAGAGTGTAGGGTATAGAGTGAATGGTATAGAGCGTAGGGTATAGAGTGTAGGGTATAGAGTGTAGGGAATACAGTGCAGAGTGTAAGGATTAGAGTGTAGGGTATAGAATTTAGGGTATAGAGTGTATGGAATAGAGTGTACGGTATAGAGTGTAGAGTGTAGGGTATAGAGTGTAGGGTATAGAGCATAGGGTGTAGGGTATAGAGTGTAGGGTATAGAGTGTAGGGTATAGAGTGTAGAGTATAGAGTATAGAGTGTAGGGTATAGAGTGTAGGGTATAGAGTGTAGGGTGTAGAGTGTAGAGTGTAGGGTATAGAGTGTAGGGTATAGAGTGTAGGGTATAGATTGTAGAGTGTAGGGATTAGAGTGTAGGGTATAGAGTGTAGGGTATAGACTGTAGAGTGTAGGGTATAGAGTGTAGGGTATAGAGTATAGAGTGTAGGGTATAGAGTGTAGGGTATAGAGTGTAGGGAATAGAGTATAGAGTGTAGAGTGTAGGGTATAGAGAGTGTGGTATAGAGTGTAGGGTATAGAGTGTAGGGTATACAGTGTAGGGTATACAGTGTAGAGTGCAAGGATTAGAGTGTAGGGTATAGAGTGTAGGGTATAGAGTCTATGGAATAGAGTGTAGGGTATAGAGTGTAGAGTGTAGGGTATAGAGTGTAGGGCATAGAGCGTAGGGTGTAGGGTATAGAGTGTAGGGTATAGAGTGTAGGGTATAGAGTGTAGGGTGTAGAGTGTAGGGTATAGAGTGTATGGTATACAGTGTAGAGTGTAGAGTGTAGGGTATAGAGTATATAGTGTAGGGTATAGAGTGTAGGGTATAGAGTGTAGGGTATAGAGTGTATGGTATAGAGCGTAGGGTGTAGGGTATAGAGTGTAGGGTATAAAGTGCATGGAGTAGAGTGTAGAGTGTAGGGTATAGAGTGTAGGGTATAGAGTGTAGAGTGCAGGGATTAGAGTGTAGGGTATAGAGTGTTGGGTATAGAGTGTAGAGTGTAGGGATTAGAGTGTAGGGTATAGAGTGTAGGGTATAGAGTTTAGGGTATAGAGTGTAGAGTGTAGGGATTAGAGTATAGGGCATAGAGTGAAGGGTATAGAGTGTAGAGTGTAGGGTATAGAGTGTAGGGTATAGAGTGTAGGGTATAAAGTGTTGGGTATAGAGTGTAGAGTGTAGGGTATAGAGCGTAGAGTGTAGGGATTAGAGAGTAGGGTATAGAGTGTAGGGTATAGAGTGTAGGGATTAGAGTGTAGGGTATAGAGTGTACGGTATAAAGTGCATGGAGTAGAGTGTAGAGTGTAGAGTGTAGGGTATAGAGTGTAGGGTATAGAGTGTATGGTATAGAGTGTAGGGTATAGAGTGTAGGGTATAGAGTGTAGGGTATAGAGTGTAGAGTGCAGGGATTAGAGTGTAGGGTATAGAGTGTTGGGTATAGAGTGTAGAGTGTAGGGATTAGAGTGTAGGGTATAGAGTGTAGGGTATAGAGTGTATGGAATAGAGTCTAGGGTATAGAGTGTAGAGTGTAGGGTATAGAGTGTAGGGTATAGAGCGTAGGGTGTAGGGTATAGAGTGTAGGGTATAGAGTGTAGGGTATAGAGTGTAGAGTGTAGGGTATAGAGTGTATGATATATAGTGTAGGTTGTAGAGTGTAGGGTATAGAGTGCAGGGTATAGAGTGTAGAGTGTAGGGTATAGAGTGTATGGTATAGAGTGTAGGGTGTAGAGTGTATGGTATAGAGTGTAGGGTATAGAGTGTATGGTATAGAGTTTAGAGTGTAGAGTATAGAGTGTAGGGTATAGAGTTTATGGTATAGAGTGTAGGGTATAGAGTGTAGAGTGTAGTGTATAGAGTGTAGGGTATAGAGTGTAGGGTGTAGGGTATAGAGTGTAGGGTATAGAGTGTAGGGTATAGAGTGTAGAGTGTAGGGTATAGTGTGTAGGGTATAGAGTGTATGGTATAGAGTGTAGGGTATATAATGTGGGGTATAGTTTGTAGGGTATAGAGTGTAGGGTATAGAGTGTAGGGTATAGAGTGTAGGGTATAGAGTGTAGAGTGTAGGGTATAGAGTGTAGGGTATAGAGTGTAGGGTATAGAGTGTAGAGTGTAGGGTATAGAGTGTAGGGTATAGAGTGTAGGGTATAGATTGTAGAGTGTAGGGATTAGAGTGTAGGGTATAGAGTGTAGGGTATAGAGTGTAGAGTGTAGGGTATAGAGTGTAGGGTATAGAGTATAGAGTGTAGGGTATAGAGTGTAGGGTATAGAGTGTAGGGAATAGAGTGTTGAGTGTAGAGTGTAGGGTATAGAGTGAATGGTATAGAGTGTAGGGTATAGAGTGTAGGGTATAGAGTGTAGGGAATACAGTGCAGAGTGTAAGGATTAGAGTGTAGGGTATAGAGTTTAGGGTATAGAGTGTATGGAATAGAGTGTACGGTATAGAGTGTAGAGTGTAGGGTATAGAGTGTAGGGTATAGAGCGTAGGGTGTAGGGTATAGAGTGTAGGGTATAGAGTGTAGGGTATAGAGTGTAGGGTGTAGAGTGTAGGGTATAGAGTGTGGGGTATAGAGTGTAGAGTGTAGGGTATAGAGTGTAGGGTATAGATTGTAGAGTGTAGGGATTAGAGTGTAGGGTATAGAGTGTAGGGTATAGAGTGTAGGGAATAAAGTATAGAGTGTAGGGTATAGAGTGTAGGGTATAGAGTGTAGGGTATAGATTGTAGAGTGTAGGGATTAGAGTGTAGGGTATAGAGTGTAGGGTATAGACTGTAGAGTGTAGGATATAGAGTGTAGGATATAGAGTATAGAGTGTAGGGTATAGAGTGTAGGGTATAAAGTGTAGGGAATAGAGTATAGAGTGTAGAGTGTAGGGTATAGAGAGTATGGTATAGAGTGTAGGGTATAGAGTGTAGGGTATAGAGTGTAGGGTATACAGTGTAGAGTGTAAGGATTAGAGTGTAGGGTATAGAGTGTAGGGTATAGAGTGTATGGAATAGAGTGTAGGGTATAGAGTGTAGAGTGTAGGGTATAGAGTGTAGGGCATAGAGCGTAGGGTGTAGGGTATAGAGTGTAGGGTATAGAGTGTAGGGTATAGAGTGTAGGGTGTAGAGTGTAGGGTATAGCGTGTAGGGTATAGAGTGTAGGGTATAGAGTGTATGGTATACAGTGTAGAGTGTAGAGTGTAGGGTATAGAGTGTAGGGTATAGAGTGTAGGGTATAGAGTGTATGGTATAGAGTGTAGGGTGTAGAGTGTAGAGTGTAGGGTATAGAGTGTAGGGTGTAGGGTGTAGGGTATAGAGTGTAGGGTATAGAGTGTAGAGTATAGAGTGTAGGGTATAGAGTGTAGGGTATATAATGTAGAGTGTAGAATGTAGGGTATAGAGTGAATGGTATGGAGTGTAGGGTATAGAGTGTAGGGTATAGAGTGTAGAGTATAGAGTGTAGGGTATAGAGTGTAGAGTTTAGAGTGTAGGGTATAGAGTGTAGGGTATAGAGTGTAGAGTATAGAGTGTAGGGTATAGAGTGTAGGGTATATAGTGTAGAGTGTAGAATGTAGGGTATAGAGTGAAGGGTATGGAGTGTAGGGTATAGAGTGTAGAGTGTAGGGTATAGAGTGTATGGTATAGAGTGTAGGGTATAAAGTGAAGAGTGTAGGGTATAGAGTGTAGGGTATAGAGTGTAGGGTATAAAGTGTAGGGTATAGAGTGTAGAGTGTAGGGTATAGAGTGTAGAGTGTAGGGTATAGAGTGTAGGGTATACAGTGTAGGGTATAGAGTGTGGAGTGTAGGGTATAGAGTGTAGGGTATAGAGCGTAGGGTATAGAGTTTAGGGTATAGAGTGTAGAGTGTAGGGATTAGAGTATAGGGCATAGAGTGTAGGGTATAGAGTGTAGAGTGTAGGGTATAGAGTGTAGGGTATAGAGTGTACGGTATAAAGTGTTGGGTATAGAGTGTAGAGTGTAGGGTATAGAGGGTAGAGTGTAGGGATTAGAGAGTAGGGTATAGAGTGTAGGGTATAGAGTGTAGGGATTAGAGTGTAGGGTATAGAGTGTAGGGTATAGAGTGTATGGAATAGAGTGTAGGGTATATAGTGTAGAGTGTAGGGTATAGATTGTAGGGTATAGAGCGTAGAGTGTAGGGAATAGAGTGTAGGGTATAGAGTGCATGGAGTAGAGTGTAGAGTTTAGAGTGTAGGGTATAGAATGTAGGGTATAGAGTGTATGGTATAGAGTGTAGGGTATAGAATGTAGGGTATAGAGTGTAGGGTATAGAGTGTAGAGTGCAGGGATTAGAGTGTAGGGTATAGAGTGTTGGGTATAGAGTGTAGAGTGCAGGGATTAGAGTGTAGGGTATAGAGTGTAGGGTATAGAGTGTATGGAATAGAGTGTAGAATATATAGTGTAGAGTGTAGGGTATAGAGTGTAGGGTATAGAGCGTAGAGTGTAGGGAATAGAGTGTAGGGTATAGAGTGCATGGAGTAGAGTGTAGAGTTTAGAGTGTAGGGTATAGAATGTAGGGTATAGAGTGTATGGTATAGAGTGTAGGGTATAGAGTGTAGGGTATAGAGTGTAGGGTATAGAGTGCAGAGTGCAGGGATTAGAGTGTAGGGTATAGAGTGTAGGGTATAGAGTGTAGAGTGTAGGGTATAGAGTGTAGGGTATAGAACGTAGGGTGTAGGGTATAGAGTGTAGGGTATAGAGTGTAGGGTATAGAGTGTAGAGTGTAGGGTATAGAGTGTATGGTATAGAGTGTAGGGTGTAGAGTGTAGGGTATAGAGTGTAGGGTATAGAGTGTAGAGTGTAGGGTATAGAGTGTATGGTATACAATGTAGGGTGTAGAGTGTATGGTATAGAGTGTAGGGTATAGAGTGTATGGTATAGAGTTTAGAGTGTAGAGTATAGAGGGTAGGGTATAGAGTTTATGGTATAGAGTGTAGGGTATAGAGTGTAGAGTGTAGGGTATAGAGTGTAGGGTATAGAGTGTAGGGTGTAGGGTATAGAGTGTAGGGTATAGAGTGTAGGGTATAGAGTGTAGAGTGTAGGGTATAGAGTGTAGGGTATAGAGTGTATGGTATAGAGTGTAGAGTATAGAGTGTAGGGTATAGAGTTTATGGTATAGAGTGTAGGGTATAGAGTGTAGAGTGTAGTGTATAGAGTGTAGGGTATAGAGTGTAGGGTATAGAGTGTAGGGTATAGAGTGTAGGGTATAGAGTGTAGAGTGTAGGGTATAGTGTGTAGGGTATAGAGTGTATGGTATAGAGTGTAGGGTATATAGTGTGGGGTATAGTTTGTAGGGTATAGAGTGTAGGGTATAGAGTGTAGGGTATAGAGTGTAGAGTGTAGGGTATAGAGTGTAGGGTATAGAGTGTAGGGAATAGAGTGTAGAGTGTAGGGTATAGAGTGCAGGGTATAGAGTGTAGGGTATAGATTGTAGAGTGTATGGATTAGAGTGTAGGGTATAAGTGTAGGGTATAGAGTGTAGATTGTAGGGTATAGAGTGTAGGGTATAGAGTATAGAGTGTAGGGTATAGAGTGTAGGGTATAGAGTGTAGGGAATAGAGTGTAGAGTGTAGAGTGTAGGGTATAGAGTGAATGGTATAGAGTGTAGGGTATAGAGTGTAGGGTATAGAGTGTAGGGAATACAGTGCAGAGTGTAAGGATTAGAGTGTAGGATATAGAGTTTAGGGTATAGAGTGTATGGAATAGAGTGTACGGTATAGAGTGTAGGGTATAGAGTGTAGGGTATAGAGCGTAGGGTGTAGGTTATAGAGTGTAGGGTATAGAGTGTAGGGTATAGAGTGTAGGGTGTAGAGTGTAGGGTATAGAGTGTAGGGTATAGAGTGTAGAGTGTAGGGTATAGAGTGTAGGGTATAGAGTGTAGGGTATAGATTGTAGAGTGTAGGGATTAGAGTGTAGGGTATAGAGTGTAGGGTATAGAGTGTAGGGTATAGAGTATAGAGTGTAGGGTATAGAGTGTAGGGTATAGAGTGTAGGGTATAGAGTGTAGAGTGTAGGGTATAGAGTGTAGGGTATAGAGTGTAGGGTATAGAGTGTAGAGTGTAGGGTATAGAGTGTAGGGTATAGAGCGTAGGGTATAGAGTTTAGGGTATAGAGTGTAGAGTGTAGGGATTAGAGTATAGGGCATAGAGTGTAGGGTATAGAGTGTAGAGTGTAGGGTATAGAGTGTAGGGTATGGAGTGTAGGGTATAAAGTGTTGGGTATAGAGTGTAGAGTGTAGGGTATAGAGTGTAGGGTATAGAGTGTATGGAATAGAGTGTAGGGTATATAGTGTAGAGTGTAGGGTATAGAGTGTAGGGTATAGAGCGTAGAGTGTAGGGAATAGAGTGTAGGGTATAGAGTGCATGGAGTAGAGTGTAGAGTTTAGAGTGTAGGGTATAGAATGTAGGGTATAGAGTGTATGGTATAGAGTGTAGGGTATAGAATGTAGGGTATAGAGTGTAGGGTATAGAGTGTAGAGTGCAGGGATTAGAGTGTAGGGTATAGAGTGTTGGGTATAGAGTGTAGAGTGTAGGGATTAGAGTGTAGGGTATAGAGTGTAGGGTATAGAGTATATGGAATAGAGTGTAGGGTATATAGTGTAGAGTGTAGGGTATAGAGTGTAGGGTATAGAGCGTAGAGTGTAGGGAATAGAGTGTAGGGTATAGAATGTAGGGTATAGAGTGTATGGTATAGAGTGTAGGGTATAGAATGTAGGGTATAGAGTGTAGGGTATAGAGTGTAGAGTGCAGGGATTAGAGTGTAGGGTATAGAGTGTAGGGTATAGAGTGTAGAATGTAGGGTATAGAGTGTAGGGTATAGAGCGTAGGGTGTAGGGTATAGAGTGTAATGTATAGAGTGTAGGGTATAGAGTGTAGAGTGTAGGGTATAGAGTGTATGGTATAGAGTGTAGGGTGTAAAATGTAGGGTATAGAGTGTAGGGTATAGAGTGTAGAGTGTAGGGTATAGAGTGTATGGTATAGAGTGTAGGGTATAGAGTGTATGGTATAGAGTTTAGAGTGTAGAGTATAGAGGGTAGGGTATAGAGTTTATGGTATAGAGTGTAGGGTATAGAGTGTAGAGTGTAGGGTATAGAGTGTAGGGTATAGAGTGTAGGGTATAAAGTGTAGGGTATAGAGTGTAGAGTGTAGGGTATAGAGTGTAGGGTATAGAGCGTAGGGTGTAGGGTATAGAGTGTAGGGTATAGAGTGTATGGTATAGAGTGTAGGGTATAGAGTTAAGAGTGTAGGGTATAGAGTGTAGGGTATAGAGTGTAGGGTATAAAGTGTAGGGTATAGAGTGTAGAGTGTAGGGTATAGAGTGTAGAGTGTAGGGTATAGAGTGTAGGGTATAGAGTGTAGAGTGTAGGGTATAGAGTGTAGGGTATAGAGCGTAGGGTATAGAGTTTAGGGTATAGAGTGTAGAGTGTAGGGATTAGAGTATAGGGCATAGAGTGTAGGGTATAGAGTGTAGAGTGTAGGGTATAGAGTGTAGGGTATTGAGTGTAGGGTATAAAGTGTTGGGTATAGAGTGTAGATTGTAGGGTATAGAGTGTAGAGTGTAGGGATTAGAGAGTAGGGTATAGAATGTAGGGTATAGAGTGTAGGGTATAGAGTGTAGGGTATAGAGTGTATGGAATAGAGTGTAGGGTATATAGTGTAGAGTGTAGGGTATAGAGTGTAGGGTATAGCGTGTAGGGTATAGAGTGTAGGGTATAGAGTGTAGGGTATACAGTGTAGAGTGTAAGGATTAGAGTGTAGGGTATAGAGTTTAGGGTATAGAGTGTATGGAATAGAGTGTACGGTATAGAGTGTAGAGTGTAGGGTATAGAGTGTAGGGTATAGAGCGTAGGGTGTAGGGTATAGAGTGTAGGATATAGAGTGTAGGGTGTAGAGTGTAGGGTATAGAGTGTAGGGTATAGAGTGTAGAGTGTAGGGTATAGAGTGTAGGGTATAGAGTGTAGGGTATAGATTGTAGAGTGTAGGGATTAGAGTGTAGGGTATAGAGTGTAGGGTATAGAGTGTAGGGTATAGAGTGTAGAGTGTAGGGTATAGAGTGTAGGGTATAGAGTGTAGGGTATAGAGTGTAGAGTGTAGGCTATAGAGTGTAGGGTATAGAGTGTAGGGTATAGATTGTAGAGTGTAGGGATTAGGGTGTAGGGTATAGAGTGTAGGGTGTAGAGTGTAGGGTGTAGAGTGTAGGGTATAGAGTGTATGGTATAGAGTGTAGGGTATAGAGTGTAGGGTATAGAGTGTAGGGTATACAGTGTAGAGTGTATGGATTAGAGTGTAGGGTATAGAGTTTAGGGTATAGAGTGTATGGAATAGAGTGTACGGTATAGAGTGTAGAGTGTAGGGTATAGAGTGTAGGGTATAGAGCGTAGGGTGTAGGGTATAGAGTGTAGGGTATAGAGTGTATGGTATAGAGTGTAGGGTATAGAGTGAAGAGTGTAGGGTATAGAGTGTAGGGTATAATGTGTAGGGTATAAAGTGTAGGGTATGGAATGTAGAGTGTAGGGTATAGAGTGTAGAGTGTAGGGTATAGAGTGTAGGGTATAGAGTGTAGGGTATAGAGTGTAAAGTGTAGGGTATAGAGTGTAGGGTATAGAGTGGAGAGTGTAGGGATTAGAGTATAGGGCATAGAGTGTAGGGTATAGAGTGTAGAGTGTAGGGTATAGAGTGTAGGGTATAAAGTGTTGGGTATAGAGTGTAGAGTGTAGGGTATAGAGTGTAGAGTGTAGGGATTAGAGAGTAGGGTATAGAGTGTAGGGTATAGAGTGTAGGGATTAGAGTGTAGGGTATAGAGTGTAGGGTATAGAGTGTATGGAATAGAGTTTAGAGTATATAGTGTAGAGTGTAGGGTATAGAGTGTAGAGTATAGAGCGTAGAGTGTAGGGAATAGAGTGTAGGGTATAGAGTGCATGGAGTAGAGTGTAGAGTTTAGAGTGTAGGGTATAGAATGTAGGGTATAGAGTGTATGGTATAGAGTGTAGGGTATAGAATGTAGGGTATAGAGTGTAGGGTATAGAGTGTAGAGTGCAGGGATTAGAGTGTAGGGTATAGAGTGTTGGGTATAGAGTGTAGAGTGTAGGGATTAGAGTGTAGGGTATAGAGTGTAGGGTATAGAGTGTATGGAATAGAGTGTAGGGTATATAGTGTAGAGTGTAGGGTATAGAGTGTAGGGTATAGAGCGTAGAGTGTAGGGAATAGAGTGTAGGGTATAGAGTGCATAGAGTAGAGTGTAGAGTTTAGAGTGTAGGGTATAGAATGTAGGGTATAGAGTGTATGGTATAGAGTGTAGGGTATAGAGTGTAGAGTATAGAATGTAGGGTATAGAGTGTAGGGTATAGAGTGTAGAGTGCAGGGATTAGAGTGTAGGGTATAGAATGTAGGGTATAGAGTGTAGAGTGTAGGGTATAGAGCGTAGGGTATAGAGCGTAGGGTGTAGGGTATAGAGTGTAGGGTATAGAGTGTAGGGTATAGAGTGTAGAGTGTAGGGTATAGAGTGTATGGTATAGAGTGTAGGGTGTAGAGTGTAGGGTATAGAGTGTAGGGTATAGAGTGTAGAGTGTAGGGTATAGAGTGTATGGTATAGAGTGTAGGGTGTAGAGTGTATGGTATAGAGTGTAGGGTATAGAGTGTATGGTATAGAGTTTAGAGTGTAGAGTATAGAAGGTAGGGTATAGAGTTTATGGTATAGAGTGTAGGGTATAGAGTGTAGAGTGTAGGGTATAGAGTGTAGGGTATAGAGTGTAGGGTGTAGGGTATAGAGTGTAGGGTATAGAGCGTAGGGTATAGAGTTTAGGGTATAGAGTGTAGAGTGTAGGGATTAGAGTATAGGGCATAGAGTGTAGGGTATAGAGTGTAGAGTGTAGGGTATAGAGTGTAGGGTATAAAGTGTTGGGTATAGAGTGTAGAGTGTAGGGTATAGAGTGTAGAGTGTAGGGATTAGAGAGTAGGGTATAGAGTGTAGGGTATAGAGTGTAGGGATTAGAGTGTAGGGTATAGAGTGTAGGGTATAGAGTGTATGGAATAGAGTGTAGGGTATATAGTGTAGAGTGTAGGGTATAGAGTGTAGGGTATAGAGCGTAGAGTGTAGGGAATAGAGTGTAGGGTATAGAGTGCATGGAGTAGAGTGTAGAGTTTAGAGTGTAGGGTATAGAATGTAGGGTGTAGAGTGTATGGTATAGAGTGTAGGGTATAGAATGTAGGGTATAGAGTGTAGGGTATAGAGTGTAGAGTGCAGGGATTAGAGTGTAGGGTATAGAGTGTAGGGTATAGAGTGTATGGTATAGAGTATAGGGTATAGAGTGTAGGGTATAGATTGTAGGGTATAGAGTGTAGAGTGTAGGATATAGAGTGTAGGGTATAGAGTGTATGGTATAAAGTGTAGAGTGTAGGGTATAGAGTGTATAGTGTAGGGTATAGAGTGTAGGGTATAGAGTAAAGGGTATAGAGTGTATGGTATAGAGTGTAGTGAATAGAGTGTAGAGTGTAGGGTATAGAGTGTATGGTATAGAGTGTAGGGTATAGAGTGTAGAGTGTAGGGTATAGAGTGTAGGGTATAGAGTGCAGGGTATAGAGTGTAGGGTATATAGTGTAGAGTGTAGGGATTAGAGTGTAGGGTATAGAAAGTAGGTATAGAGTCTAGAGTGTAGGGTATAGAGTGTAGGGTATAGAGTATAGAGTGTAGGGTATAGAGTGTAGGGTATAGAGTGTAAAGTGTAGAGTGTAGGGTATAGAGTGTAGAGTGTAGGTTATAGAGTGTAGGGTATAGAGTGTATGGAATAGAGTGTAGGGTATAGAGTGTAGAGTGTAGGGTATAGAGTGTAGGGCGTAGAGCGTAGGGTGTAGGGTATAGAGTGTAGGGTATAGAGTGTAGGGTATAGAGTGTAGGGTGTAGAGTGTAGGGTATAGCGTGTAGGGTATAGAGTGTAGGGTATAGAGTGCATGAAGTACAGTGTAGAGTGTAGGGTATAGAGTGTAGGGTATAGAGTGTAGGGATTAGAGTGTAGGGTATAGAGTGTAGGGTATAGAGTGTATGGAATAGAGTGTAGGGTATATAGTGTAGAGTGTAGGGTATAGAGTGTAGGGTATAGAGCGTAGGGTGTAGGGTATAGAATGTAGGGTATAAAGTGCATGGAGTAGAGTGTAGAGTGTAGAGTGTAGGGTATAGAGTGTAGGGTATAGAGTGTATGGTATAGAGTGTAGGGTATAGAGTGTAGGGTATAGAGTGTAGGGTATAGAGTGTAGAGTGCAGGGATTAGAGTGTAGGGTATAGAGTGTTGGGTATAGAGTGTAGAGTGTAGGGTATAGAGTGTAGGGTATAGAGTGTAGGGTATAGAGCGTAGGGAGTAGGGTATAGAGTGTAGGGTATAGAGTGTAGGGTATAGAGTGTAGAGTGTAGGGTATAGAGTGTATGGTATATAGTGTAGGTTGTAGAGTGTAGGGTATAGAGTGAAGGTTATAGAGTGTAGAGTGTAGGGTATAGAGTGTATAGTATAGAGTGTAGGGTGTAGAGTGTATGGTATAGAGTGTAGGGTATAGAGTGTGTGGTATAGAGTTTAGAGTGTAGAGTATAGAGTGTAGGGTATAGAGTGTATGGTATAGAGTGTAGGGTATAAAGTGTAGAGTGTAGGGAATAGAGTGTAGGGTATAGATTGTAGGGTATAGAGTGTAGAGTGTAGAGTATAGAGTGTAGGGTATAGAGTGTATGGTATAGAGTGTAGAGTGTAGGGTATAGAGTGTGTGGTGTAGGCTATAGAGTGTAGGGTATAGAGTAAAGGGTATAGAGTGTATGGTATAGAGTGTCGGGTATAGAGTGTAGGGTATAGAGAATAGGGTATAAAGTGTAGAGTGTAGGGTATAGAGTGTAAGGTATAGAGTGTAGGGTATAGAGTGTAGGGTATAGAGTGTAGGGTGTAGAGTGTAGGGTATAGAGTGTAAGGTATAGAGTGTAGGGTATAGAGTGCATGTTATAGAGTGTATTGTATAGAGTGTAGAGTGTAGGGTATAGAGTGTAGGGTATAGAGTGTAGGGTATAGAGTGTATGGTATAGAGTATAGGGTATAGAGTGTAGGGTATAGATTGTAGGGTATAGAGTGTAGAGTGTAGGGTATAGAGTGTAGGGTATAGAGTGTATGGTATAAAGTGTAGAGTGTAGGGTATAGAGTGTATAGTGTAGGGTATAGAGTGTAGGGTATAGAGTAAAGGGTATAGAGTGTATGGTATAGAGTGTAGTGAATAGAGTGTAGAGTGTAGGGTATAGAGTGTATGGTATAGAGTGTAGGGTATAGAGTGTAGAGTGTAGGGTATAGAGTGTAGGGTATAGAGTGCAGGGTATAGAGTGTAGGGTATAGAGTGTAGAGTGTAGGGATTAGAGTGTAGGGTATAGAAAGTAGGTATAGAGTCTAGAGTGTAGGGTATAGAGTGTAGGGTATAGAGTATAGAGTGTAGGGTATAGAGTGTAGGGTATAGAGTGTAAAGTGTAGAGTGTAGGGTATAGAGTGTAGAGTGTAGGTTATAGAGTGTAGGGTATAGAGTGTATGGAATAGAGTGTAGGGTATAGAGTGTAGAGTGTAGGGTATAGAGTGTAGGGCGTAGAGCGTAGGGTGTAGGGTATAGAGTGTAGGGTATAGAGTGTAGGGTATAGAGTGTAGGGTGTAGAGTGTAGGGTATAGCGTGTAGGGTATAGAGTGTAGGGTATAGAGTGCATGAAGTACAGTGTAGAGTGTAGGGTATAGAGTGTAGGGTATAGAGTGTAGGGATTAGAGTGTAGGGTATAGAGTGTAGGGTATAGAGTGTATGGAATAGAGTGTAGGGTATATAGTGTAGAGTGTAGGGTATAGAGTGTAGGGTATAGAGCGTAGGGTGTAGGGTATAGAATGTAGGGTATAAAGTGCATGGAGTAGAGTGTAGAGTGTAGAGTGTAGGGTATAGAGTGTAGGTTATAGAGTGTATGGTATAGAGTGTAGTGTATAGAGTGTAGGGTATAGAGTGTAGGGTATAGAGTGTAGAGTGCAGGGATTAGAGTGTAGGGTATAGAGTGTTGGGTATAGAGTGTAGAGTGTAGGGATTAGAGTGTAGGGTATAGAGTGTAGGGTATAGAGCGTAGGGAGTAGGGTATAGAGTGTAGGGTATAGAGTGTAGGGTATAGAGTGTAGAGTGTAGGGTATAGAGTGTATGGTATATAGTGTAGGTTGTAGAGTGTAGGGTATAGAGTGAAGGTTATAGAGTGTAGAGTGTAGGGTATAGAGTGTATGGTATAGAGTGTAGGGTGTAGAGTGTATGGTATAGAGTGTAGGGTATAGAGTGTGTGGTATAGAGTTTAGAGTGTAGAGTATAGAGTGTAGGGTATAGAGTTTATGGTATAGAGTGTAGGGTATAGAGTGTAGAGTGTAGTGTATAGAGTGTAGGGTATAGAGTGTAGGGTGCAGGGTATAGAGTGTCGGGTATAGAGTGTAGGGTATAGAGTGTAGAGTGTAGGGTATAGTGTGTAGGGTATAGAGTGTATGGTATAGAGTGTAGGGTATATAGTGTGGGGTATAGTTTGTAGGGTATAGAGTGTAGGGTATAGAGTGTAGGGCATAGAGTGTAGAGTGTAGGGTATAGAGTGTAGGGTATAGAGTGTAGGGTATAGAGTGTAGAGTGTAGGGTATAGAGTGTAGGGTATAGAGTATAGAGTGTAGGGTATAGAGTGTAGGGTATAGAGTGTATTGTATAGAGTGTAGAGTGTAGGGTATAGAGTGTAGGGTATAGAGTGTAGGGTATAGAGTGTAGGGTGTAGAGTGTAGGGTATAGAGTGTAAGGTATAGAGTGTAGGGTATAGAGTGTAGGGTATAGATTGTAGGGTGTAGAGTGTAGGGTATAGGGTGTAGGGTATAGAGTGTATGGTATAGAGTATAGGGTATAGAGTGTATAGTGTAGGGTATAGAGTGTAGGATATAGAGTATACAGTGTAGGGTATAGAGTGTAGGGTATAGAGTGTAGGGTATAGAGTGTAGAGTGTAGGGTATAGAGTGTAGGGTATAAAGTGTAGAGTGTAGGGTATAGAGTGTAGGGTTAAGAGTGTAGTGTATAGAGTGTAGGGTATGGAGTGTAGAGTGTAGGGTGTAGAGTGTAGGGTACAGAGTGTAAGGTATAGAGTGTAGGGTATAGAGTGTATGGTATAGAGTGTAGGGTATAGAGTGTAGAGTGTAGGGTATAGAGTGTAGGGTATAGAGTGTAGGGTATAGAGTGTAGTGTATAGAGTGTAGGGTATAGAGTGTAGAGTGTAGGGTGTAGAGTGTAGGGTATAGAGTGTAAGGTATAGAGTGTAGGGTATAGAGTGTATGGTATAGAGTGTAGGGTATAAAGTGTAGAGTGTAGGGAATAGAGTGTAGGGTATAGATTGTAGGGTATAGAGTGTAGAGTGTAGGATATAGAGTGTAGGGTATAGAGTGTATGGTATAGAGTGTAGAGTGTAGGGTATAGAGTGTGTGGTGTAGGCTATAGAGTGTAGGGTATAGAGTAAAGGGTATAGAGTGTATGGTATAGAGTGTCGGGTATAGAGTGTAGGGTATAGAGAATAGGGTATAAAGTGTAGAGTGTAGGGTATAGAGTGTAGGGTATAGAGTGTAGGGTATAGAGTGTAGGGTATAGAGTGTAGGTTGTAGAGTGTAGGGTATAGAGTGTAAGGTATAGAGTGTAGGGTATAGAGTGCATGTTATAGAGTGTATTGTATAGAGTGTAGAGTGTAGGGTATAGAGTGTAGGGTATAGAGTGTAGGGTATAGAGTGTATGGTATAGAGTATAGGGTATAGAGTGTAGAGTGTAGGGTATAGAGTGTAGGGTATAAAGTGTAGAGTGTAGGGTATAGAGTGTATAGTGTAGGGTATAGAGTGTATGGTATAGAGTGTAGGGTATATAGTGTAGAGTGTAGGGTATAGAGTGTAGGGTATAGAGTGCAGGGTATAGAGTGTAGGGTATAGAGTGTAGAGTGTAGGGATTAGAGTGCAGGGTATAGAAAGTAGGTATAGAGTCTAGAGTGTAGGGTATAGAGTGTAGGGTATAGAGTATAGAGTGTAGGGTATAGAGTGTAGGGTATAGAGTGTAAAGTGTAGAGTGTAGGGTATAGAGTGTAGAGTGTAGGTTATAGAGTGTAGGGTATAGAGTGTATGGAATAGAGTGTAGGGTATAGAGTGTAGAGTGTAGGGTATAGAGTGTAGGGCGTAGAGCGTAGGGTGTAGGGTATGGAGTGTAGGGTATAGAGTGTAGGGTATAGAGTGTAGAGTGTAGGGTATAGAGTGTAGGGTATAGAGTATAGAGTGTAGGGTATAGAGTGTAGGGTATAGAGTGTATTGTATAGAGTGTAGAGTGTAGGGTATAGAGTGTAGGGTATAGAGTGTAGGGTATAGAGTGTAGGGTGTAGAGTGTAGGGTATAGAGTGTAAGGTATAGAGTGTAGGGTATAGAGTGTAGGGTATAGATTGTAGGGTGTAGAGTGTAGGGTATAGAGTGTAGGGTATAGAGTGTATGGTATAGAGTATAGGGTATAGAGTGTATAGTGTAGGGTATAGAGTGTAGGATATAGAGTATACAGTGTAGGGTATAGAGTGTAGGGTATAGAGTGTAGAGTGTAGGGTATAGAGTGTAGGGTATAGAGTGTAGGGTATAAAGTGTAGAGTGTAGGGTATAGAGTGTAGGGTTAAGAGTGTAGTGTATAGAGTGTAGGGTATAGAGTGTAGAGTGTAGGGTGTAGAGTGTAGGGTACAGAGTGTAAGGTATAGAGTGTAGGGTATAGAGTGTATGGTATAGAGTGTAGGGTATAGAGTGTAGAGTGTAGGGTATAGAGTGTAGGGTATAGAGTGTAGTGTATAGAGTGTAGGGTATAGAGTGTAGCGTGTAGGGTGTAGAGTGTAGGGTATAGAGTGTAAGGTATAGAGTGTAGGGTATAGAGTGTATGGTATAGAGTGTAGGGTATAAAGTGTAGAGTGTAGGGAATAGAGTGTAGGGTATAGATTGTAGGGTATAGAGTGTAGAGTGTAGGATATAGAGTGTAGGGTATAGAGTGTATGGTATAGAGTGTAGAGTGTAGGGTATAGAGTGTGTGGTGTAGGCTATAGAGTGTAGGGTATAGAGTAAAGGGTATAGAGTGTATGGTATAGAGTGTCGGGTATAGAGTGTAGGGTATAGAGAATAGGGTATAAAGTGTAGAGTGTAGGGTATAGAGTGTAGGGTATAGAGTGTAGGGTATAGAGTGTAGGGTATAGAGTGTAGGTTGTAGAGTGTAGGGTATAGAGTGTAAGGTATAGAGTGTAGGGTATAGAGTGCATGTTATAGAGTGTATTGTATAGAGTGTAGAGTGTAGGGTATAGAGTGTAGGGTATAGAGTGTAGGGTATAGAGTGTATGGTATAGAGTATAGGGTATAGAGTGTAGGGTATAGATTGTAGGGTATAGAGTGTAGAGTGTAGGGTATAGAGTGTAGGGTATAGAGTGTATGGTATAAAGTGTAGAGTGTAGGGTATAGAGTGTATAGTGTAGGGTATAGAGTGTATGGTATAGAGTGTAGGGTATATAGTGTAGAGTGTAGGGTATAGAGTGTAGGGTATAGAGTGCAGGGTATAGAGTGTAGAGTATAGAGTGTAGAGTGTAGGGATTAGAGTGTAGGGTATAGAAAGTAGGTATAGAGTCTAGAGTGTAGGGTATAGAGTGTAGGGTATAGAGTATAGAGTGTAGGGTATAGAGTGTAGGGTATAGAGTGTAAAGTGTAGAGTGTAGGGTATAGAGTGTAGAGTGTAGGTTATAGAGTGTAGGGTATAGAGTGTATGGAATAGAGTGTAGGGTATAGAGTGTAGAGTGTAGGGTATAGAGTGTAGGGCGTAGAGCATAGGGTGTAGGGTATGGAGTGTAGGGTATAGAGTGTAGGGTATAGAGTGTAGGGTGTAGAGTGTAGGGTATAGCGTGTAGGGTATAGAGTGTAGGGTATAGAGTGCATGAAGTACAGTGTAGAGTGTAGGGAATAGAGTGTAGGGTATAGAGTGTAGGGATTAGAGTGTAGGGTATAGAGTGTAGGGTATAGAGTGTATGGAATAGAGTGTAGGGTATATAGTGTAGAGTGTAGGGTATAGAGTGTAGGGTATAGAGCGTAGGGTGTAGGGTATAGAGTGTAGGGTATAAAGTGCATGGAGTAGAGTGTAGAGTGTAGAGTGTAGGGTATAGAGTGTAGGGTATAGAGTGTATGGTATAGAGTGTAGGGTATAGAGTGTAGGGTATAGAGTGTAGGGTATAGAGTGTAGAGTGCAGGGATTAGAGTGTAGGGTATAGAGTGTTGGGTATAGAGTGTAGAGTGTAGGGATTAGAGTGTAGGGTATAGAGTGTAGGGTATAGAGTGTATGGAATAGAGTCTAGGGTATAGAGTGTAGAGTGTAGGGTATAGAGTGTAGGGTATAGAGGGTAGGGAGTAGGGTATAGAGTGTAGGGTATAGAGTGTAGGGTATAGAGTGTAGAGTGTAGGGTATAGAGTGTATGGTATATAGTGTAGGTTGTAGAGTGTAGGGTATAGAGTGAAGGTTATAGAGTGTAGAGTGTAGGGTATAGAGTGTATGGTATAGAGTGTAGGGTGTAGAGTGTATGGTATAGAGTGTAGGGTATAGAGTGTGTGGTATAGAGTTTAGAGTGTAGAGTATAGAGTGTAGGGTATAGAGTTTATGGTATAGAGTGTAGGGTATAGAGTGTAGAGTGTAGTGTATAGAGTGTAGGGTATAGAGTGTAGGGTGCAGGGTATAGAGTGTCGGGTATAGAGTGTAGGGTATAGAGTGTAGAGTGTAGGGTATAGTGTGTAGGGTATAGAGTGTATTGTATAGAGTGTAGGGTATATAGTGTGGGGTATAGTTTGTAGGGTATAGAGTGTAGGGTATAGAGTGTAGGGCATAGAGTGTAGAGTGTAGGGTATAGAGTGTAGGGTATAGAGTGTAGGGTATAGAGTGTAGAGTGTAGAGTATAGAGTGTAGGGTATAGAGTGTAGGGTATAGATTGTAGAGTGTAGGGATTAGAGTGTAGGGTATAGAGTGTAGGGTATAGAGTGTAGAGTGTAGGGTATAGAGTGTAGGGTATAGAGTATAGAGTGTAGGGTATAGAGTGTAGGGTATAGAGTGTAGGGAATAGAGTGTAGGGTATAGAGTGAATGGTATAGAGCGTAGGGTATAGAGTGTAGGGTATAGAGTGTAGGGAATACAGTGCAGAGTGTAAGGATTAGAGTGTAGGGTATAGAGTTTAGGGTATAGAGTGTATGGAATAGAGTGTACGGTATAGAGTGTAGAGTGTAGGGTATAGAGTGTAGGGTATAGAGCGTAGGGTGTAGGGTATAGAGTGTAGGGTATAGAGTGTAGGGTATAGAGTGTAGGGTATAGAGTGTAGAGTATAGAGTATAGAGTGTAGGGTATAGAGTGTAGGGTATAGAGTGTAGGGTATAGAGTGTAGAGTGTAGGGTATAGAGTGTAGGGTATAGAGTGTAGGGTATAGATTGTAGAGTGTAGGGATTAGAGTGTAGGGTATAGAGTGTAGGGTATAGACTGTAGAGTGTAGGGTATAGAGTGTAGGGTATAGAGTATAGAGTGTAGGGTATAGAGTGTAGGGTATAGAGTGTAGGGAATAGAGTATAGAGTGTAGAGTGTAGGGTATAGAGAGTATGGTATAGAGTGTAGGGTATAGAGTGTAGGGTATACAGTGTAGGGTATACAGTGTAGAGTGCAAGGATTAGAGTGTAGGGTATAGAGTGTAGGGTATAGAGTGTATGGAATAGAGTGTAGGGTATAGAATGTAGAGTGTAGGGTATAGAGTGTAGGGCATAGAGCGTAGGGTGTAGGGTATAGAGTGTAGGGTATAGAGTGTAGGGTATAGAGTGTAGGGTGTAGAGTGTAGGGTATAGAGTGTATGGTATACAGTGTAGAGTGTAGAGTGTAGGGTATAGAGTATATAGTGTAGGGTATAGAGTGTAGGGTATAGAGTGTAGGGTATAGAGTGTATGGTATAGAGCGTAGGGTGTAGGGTATAGAGTGTAGGGTATAAAGTGCATGGAGTAGAGTGTAGAGTGTAGGGTATAGAGTGTAGGGTATAGAGTGTAGAGTGCAGGGATTAGAGTGTAGGGTATAGAGTGTTGGGTATAGAGTGTAGAGTGTAGGGATTAGAGTGTAGGGTATAGAGTGTAGGGTATAGAGTTTAGGGTATAGAGTGTAGAGTGTAGGGATTAGAGTATAGGGCATAGAGTGAAGGGTATAGAGTGTAGATTGTAGGGTATAGAGTGTAGGGTATAGAGTGTAGGGTATAAAGTGTTGGGTATAGAGTGTAGAGTGTAGGGTATAGAGCGTAGAGTGTAGGGATTAGAGAGTAGGGTATAGAGTGTAGGGTATAGAGTGTAGGGATTAGAGTGTAAGGTATAGAGTGTACGGTATAAAGTGCATGGAGTAGAGTGTAGAGTGTAGAGTGTAGGGTATAGAGTGTAGGGTATAGAGTGTATGGTATAGAGTGTAGGGTATAGAGTGTAGGGTATAGAGTGTAGGGTATAGAGTGTAGAGTGCAGGGATTAGAGTGTAGGGTATAGAGTGTTGGGTATAGAGTGTAGAGTGTAGGGATTAGAGTGTAGGGTATAGAGTGTAGGGTATAGAGTGTATGGAATAGAGTCTAGGGTATAGAGTGTAGAGTGTAGGGTATAGAGTGCAGGGATTAGAGTGTAGGGTATAGAGTGTTGGGTATAGAGTGTAGAGTGTAGGGATTAGAGTGTAGGGTATAGAGTGTAGGGTATAGAGTGTATGGAATAGAGTCTAGGGTATAGAGTGTAGAGTGTAGGGTATAGAGTGTAGGGTATAGAGCGTAGGGTGTAGGGTATAGAGTGTAGGGTATAGAGTGTAGGGTATAGAGTGTAGAGTGTAGGGTATAGAGTGTATGGTATATAGTGTAGGTTGTAGAGTGTAGGGTATAGAGTGAAGGTTATAGAGTGTAGAGTGTAGGGTATAGAGTGTATGGTATAGAGTGTAGGGTGTAGAGTGTATGGTATAGAGTGTAGGGTATAGAGTGTGTGGTATAGAGTTTAGAGTGTAGAGTATAGAGTGTAGGGTATAGAGTTTATGGTATAGAGTGTAGGGTATAGAGTGTAGAGTGTAGTGTATAGAGTGTAGGGTATAGAGTGTAGGGTGCAGGGTATAGAGTGTCGGGTATAGAGTGTAGGGTACAGAGTGTAGAGTGTAGGGTATAGTGTGTAGGGTATAGAGTGTATTGTATAGAGTGTAGGGTATATAGTGTGGGGTATAGTTTGTAGGGTATAGAGTGTAGGGTATAGAGTGTAGGGCATAGAGTGTAGAGTGTAGGGTATAGAGTGTAGGGTATAGAGTGTAGGGTATAGAGTGTAGAGTGTAGGGTATAGAGTGTAGGGTATAGAGTGTAGGGTATAGATTGTAGAGTGTAGGGATTAGAGTGTAGGGTATAGAGTGTAGGGTATAGAGTGTAGAGTGTAGGGTATAGAGTGTAGGGTATAGAGTATAGAGTGTAGGGTATAGAGTGTAGGGTATAGAGTGTAGGGAATAGAGTGTAGGGTATAGAGTGAATGGTATAGAGCGTAGGGTATAGAGTGTAGGGTATAGAGTGTAGGGAATACAGTGCAGAGTGTAAGGATTAGAGTGTAGGGTATAGAATTTAGGGTATAGAGTGTATGGAATAGAGTGTACGGTATAGAGTGTAGAGTGTAGGGTATAGAGTGTAGGGTATAGAGCATAGGGTGTAGGGTATAGAGTGTAGGGTATAGAGTGTAGGGTATAGAGTGTAGAGTATAGAGTATAGAGTGTAGGGTATAGAGTGTAGGGTATAGAGTGTAGGGTATAGAGTGTAGAGTGTAGGGTATAGAGTGTAGGGTATAGAGTGTAGGGTATAGATTGTAGAGTGTAGGGATTAGAGTGTAGGGTATAGAGTGTAGGGTATAGACTGTAGAGTGTAGGGTATAGAGTGTAGGGTATAGAGTATAGAGTGTAGGGTATAGAGTGTAGGGTATAGAGCGTAGGGAATAGAGTATAGAGTGTAGAGTGTAGGGTATAGAGAGTATGGTATAGAGTGTAGGGTATAGAGTGTAGGGTATACAGTGTAGGGTATACAGTGTAGAGTGCAAGGATTAGAGTGTAGGGTATAGAGTGTAGGGTATAGAGTGTATGGAATAGAGTGTAGGGTATAGAGTGTAGAGTGTAGGGTATAGAGTGTAGGGCATAGAGCGTAGGGTGTAGGGTATAGAGTGTAGGGTATAGAGTGTAGGGTATAGAGTGTAGGGTGTAGAGTGTAGGGTATAGAGTGTATGGTATACAGTGTAGAGTGTAGAGTGTAGGGTATAGAGTATATAGTGTAGGGTATAGAGTGTAGGGTATAGAGTGTAGGGTATAGAGTGTATGGTATAGAGCGTAGGGTGTAGGGTATAGAGTGTAGGGTATAAAGTGCATGGAGTAGAGTGTAGAGTGTAGGGTATAGAGTGTAGGGTATAGAGTGTAGAGTGCAGGGATTAGAGTGTAGGGTATAGAGTGTTGGGTATAGAGTGTAGAGTGTAGGGATTAGAGTGTAGGGTATAGAGTGTAGGGTATAGAGTTTAGGGTATAGAGTGTAGAGTGTAGGGATTAGAGTATAGGGCATAGAGTGAAGGGTATAGAGTGTAGAGTGTAGGGTATAGAGTGTAGGGTATAGAGTGTAGGGTATAAAGTGTTGGGTATAGAGTGTAGAGTGTAGGGTATAGAGCGTAGAGTGTAGGGATTAGAGAGTAGGGTATAGAGTGTAGGGTATAGAGTGTAGGGATTAGAGTGTAGGGTATAGAGTGTACGGTATAAAGTGCATGGAGTAGAGTGTAGAGTGTAGAGTGTAGGGTATAGAGTGTAGGGTATAGAGTGTATGGTATAGAGTGTAGGGTATAGAGTGTAGGGTATAGAGTGTAGGGTATAGAGTGTAGAGTGCAGGGATTAGAGTGTAGGGTATAGAGTGTTGGGTATAGAGTGTAGAGTGTAGGGATTAGAGTGTAGGGTATAGAGTGTAGGGTATAGAGTGTATGGAATAGAGTCTAGGGTATAGAGTGTAGAGTGTAGGGTATAGAGTGTAGGGTATAGAGTGTAGAGTGTAGGGTATAGAGTGTAGGGTATAGAGTGTAGGGTATAGATTGTAGAGTGTAGGGATTAGAGTGTAGGGTATAGAGTGTAGGGTATAGACTGTAGAGTGTAGGGTATAGAGTGTAGGGTATAGAGTATAGAGTGTAGGGTATAGAGTGTAGGGTATAGAGCGTAGGGAATAGAGTATAGAGTGTAGAGTGTAGGGTATAGAGAGTATGGTATAGAGTGTAGGGTATAGAGTGTAGGGTATACAGTGTAGGGTATACAGTGTAGAGTGCAAGGATTAGAGTGTAGGGTATAGAGTGTAGGGTATAGAGTGTATGGAATAGAGTGTAGGGTATAGAGTGTAGAGTGTAGGGTATAGAGTGTAGGGCATAGAGCGTAGGGTGTAGGGTATAGAGTGTAGGGTATAGAGTGTAGGGTATAGAGTGTAGGGTGTAGAGTGTAGGGTATAGAGTGTATGGTATACAGTGTAGAGTGTAGAGTGTAGGGTATAGAGTATATAGTGTAGGGTATAGAGTGTAGGGTATAGAGTGTAGGGTATAGAGTGTATGGTATAGAGCGTAGGGTGTAGGGTATAGAGTGTAGGGTATAAAGTGCATGGAGTAGAGTGTAGAGTGTAGGGTATAGAGTGTAGGGTATAGAGTGTAGAGTGCAGGGATTAGAGTGTAGGGTATAGAGTGTTGGGTATAGAGTGTAGAGTGTAGGGATTAGAGTGTAGGGTATAGAGTGTAGGGTATAGAGTTTAGGGTATAGAGTGTAGAGTGTAGGGATTAGAGTATAGGGCATAGAGTGAAGGGTATAGAGTGTAGAGTGTAGGGTATAGAGTGTAGGGTATAGAGTGTAGGGTATAAAGTGTTGGGTATAGAGTGTAGAGTGTAGGGTATAGAGCGTAGAGTGTAGGGATTAGAGAGTAGGGTATAGAGTGTAGGGTATAGAGTGTAGGGATTAGAGTGTAGGGTATAGAGTGTACGGTATAAAGTGCATGGAGTAGAGTGTAGAGTGTAGAGTGTAGGGTATAGAGTGTAGGGTATAGAGTGTATGGTATAGAGTGTAGGGTATAGAGTGTAGGGTATAGAGTGTAGGGTATAGAGTGTAGAGTGCAGGGATTAGAGTGTAGGGTATAGAGTGTTGGGTATAGAGTGTAGAGTGTAGGGATTAGAGTGTAGGGTATAGAGTGTAGGGTATAGAGTGTATGGAATAGAGTCTAGGGTATAGAGTGTAGAGTGTAGGGTATAGAGTGTAGGGTATAGAGCGTAGGGTGTAGGGTATAGAGTGTAGGGTATAGAGTGTAGGGTATAGAGTGTAGAGTGTAGGGTATAGAGTGTATGATATATAGTGTAGGTTGTAGAGTGTAGGGTATAGAGTGCAGGGTATAGAGTGTAGAGTGTAGGGTATAGAGTGTATGGTATAGAGTGTAGGGTGTAGAGTGTATGGTATAGAGTGTAGGGTATAGAGTGTATGGTATAGAGTTTAGAGTGTAGAGTATAGAGTGTAGGGTATAGAGTTTATGGTATAGAGTGTAGGGTATAGAGTGTAGAGTGTAGTGTATAGAGTGTAGGGTATAGAGTGTAGGGTGTAGGGTATAGAGTGTAGGGTATAGAGTGTAGGGTATAGAGTGTAGAGTGTAGGGTATAGTGTGTAGGGTATAGAGTGTATGGTATAGAGTGTAGGGTATATAATGTGGGGTATAGTTTGTAGGGTATAGAGTGTAGGGTATAGAGTGTAGGGTATAGAGTGTAGGGTATAGAGTGTAGAGTGTAGGGTATAGAGTGTAGGGTATAGAGTGTAGGGTATAGAGTGTAGAGTGTAGGGTATAGAGTGTAGGGTATAGAGTGTAGGGTATAGATTGTAGAGTGTAGGGATTAGAGTGTAGGGTATAGAGTGTAGGGTATAGAGTGTAGAGTGTAGGGTATAGAGTGTAGGGTATAGAGTATAGAGTGTAGGGTATAGAGTGTAGGGTATAGAGTGTAGGGAATAGAGTGTTGAGTGTAGAGTGTAGGGTATAGAGTGAATGGTATAGAGTGTAGGGTATAGAGTGTAGGGTATAGAGTGTAGGGAATACAGTGCAGAGTGTAAGGATTAGAGTGTAGGGTATAGAGTTTAGGGTATAGAGTGTATGGAATAGAGTGTACGGTATAGAGTGTAGAGTGTAGGGTATAGAGTGTAGGGTATAGAGCGTAGGGTGTAGGGTATAGAGTGTAGGGTATAGAGTGTAGGGTATAGAGTGTAGGGTGTAGAGTGTAGGGTATAGAGTGTGGGGTATAGAGTGTAGAGTGTAGGGTATAGAGTGTAGGGTATAGATTGTAGAGTGTAGGGATTAGAGTGTAGGGTATAGAGTGTAGGGTATAGAGTGTAGGGTATAAAGTATAGAGTGTAGGGTATAGAGTGTAGGGTATAGAGTGTAGGGTATAGAGTGTAGGGTATAGAGTGTAGGGTATAGATTGTAGAGTGTAGGGATTAGAGTGTAGGGTATAGAGTGTAGGGTATAGACTGTAGAGTGTAGGATATAGAGTATAGAGTGTAGGGTATAGAGTGTAGGGTATAAAGTGTAGGGAATAGAGTATAGAGTGTAGAGTGTAGGGTATAGAGAGTATGGTATAGAGTGTAGGGTATAGAGTGTAGGGTATAGAGTGTAGGGTATACAGTGTAGAGTGTAAGGATTAGAGTGTAGGGTATAGAGTGTAGGGTATAGAGTGTATGGAATAGAGTGTAGGGTATAGAGTGTAGAGTGTAGGGTATAGAGTGTAGGGCATAGAGCGTAGGGTGTAGGGTATAGAGTGTAGGGTATAGAGTGTA
This sequence comes from Ranitomeya imitator, assembly GCF_032444005.1. Lineage (NCBI taxonomy): Eukaryota > Metazoa > Chordata > Amphibia > Anura > Dendrobatidae > Ranitomeya > Ranitomeya imitator. Next base: position 83,960 of record NW_027194564.1, read on the forward strand.
GGGTATAGAGTGTAGGGTGTAGAGTGTAGGGTATAGCGTGTAGGGTATAGAGTGTAGGGTATAGAGTGTATGGTATACAGTGTAGAGTGTAGAGTGTAGGGTATAGAGTGTAGGGAATAGAGTGTAGGGTATAGAGTGTATGGTATAGAGTGTAGGGTGTAGAGTGTAGAGTGTAGGGTATAGAGTGTAGGGTGTAGGGTGTAGGGTATAGAGTGTAGGGTATAGAGTGTAGAGTATAGAGTGTAGGGTATAGAGTGTAGGGTATATAATGGAGAGTGTAGAATGTAGGGTATAGAGTGAAGGGTATGGAGTGTAGGGTATAGAGTGTAGGGTATAGAGTGTAGAGTATAGAGTGTAGGGTATAGAGTGTAGAGTTTAGAGTGTAGGGTATAGAGTGTAGGTTATAGAGTGTAGAGTATAGAGTGTAGGGTATAGAGTGTAGGGTATATAGTGTAGAGTGTAGAATGTAGGGTATAGAGTGAAGGGTATGGAGTGTAGGGTATAGAGTGTAGAGTGTAGGGTATAGAGTGTATGGTATAGAGTGTAGGGTATAGAGTGAAGAGTGTAGGGTATAGAGTGTAGGGTATAGAGTGTAGGGTATAAAGTGTAGGGTATAGAGTGTAGAGTGTAGGGTATAGAGTGTAGAGTGTAGGGTATAGAGTGTAGGGTATACAGTGTAGGGTATAGAGTGTGGAGTGTAGGGTATAGAGTGTAGGGTATAGAGCGTAGGGTATAGAGTTTAGGGTATAGAGTGTAGAGTGTAGGGATTAGAGTATAGGGCATAGAGTGTAGGGTATAGAGTGTAGAGTGTAGGGTATAGAGTGTAGGGTATAGAGTGTACGGTATAAAGTGTTGGGTATAGAGTGTAGAGTGTAGGGTATAGAGGGTAGAGTGTAGGGATTAGAGAGTAGGGTATAGAGTGTAGGGTATAGAGTGTAGGGATTAGAGTGTAGGGTATAGAGTGTAGGGTATAGAGTGTATGGAATAGAGTGTAGGGTATATAGTGTAGAGTGTAGGGTATAGATTGTAGGGTATAGAGCGTAGAGTGTAGGGAATAGAGTGTAGGGTATAGAGTGCATGGAGTAGAGTGTAGAGTTTAGAGTGTAGGGTATAGAATGTAGGGTATAGAGTGTATGGTATAGAGTGTAGGGTATAGAATGTAGGGTATAGAGTGTAGGGTATAGAGTGTAGAGTGCAGGGATTAGAGTGTAGGGTATAGAGTGTTGGGTATAGAGTGTAGAGTGCAGGGATTAGAGTGTAGGGTATAGAGTGTAGGGTATAGAGTGTATGGAATAGAGTGTAGAATATATAGTGTAGAGTGTAGGGTATAGAGTGTAGGGTATAGAGCGTAGAGTGTAGGGAATAGAGTGTAGGGTATAGAGTGCATGGAGTAGAGTGTAGAGTTTAGAGTGTAGGGTATAGAATGTAGGGTATAGAGTGTATGGTATAGAGTGTAGGGTATAGAGTGTAGGGTATAGAGTGTAGGGTATAGAGTGCAGAGTGCAGGGATTAGAGTGTAGGGTATAGAGTGTAGGGTATAGAGTGTAGAGTGTAGGGTATAGAGTGTAGGGTATAGAACGTAGGGTGTAGGGTATAGAGTGTAGGGTATAGAGTGTAGGGTATAGAGTGTAGAGTGTAGGGAATAGAGTGTATGGTATAGAGTGTAGGGTGTAGAGTGTAGGGTATAGAGTGTAGGGTATAGAGTGTAGAGTGTAGGGTATAGAGTGTATGGTATACAATGTAGGGTGTAGAGTGTATGGTATAGAGTGTAGGGTATAGAGTGTATGGTATAGAGTTTAGAGTGTAGAGTATAGAGGGTAGGGTATAGAGTTTATGGTATAGAGTGTAGGGTATAGAGTGTAGAGTGTAGGGTATAGAGTGTAGGGTATAGAGTGTAGGGTGTAGGGTATAGAGTGTAGGGTATAGAGTGTAGGGTATAGAGTGTAGGGTATAGAGTGTAAAGTGTAGGGTATAGAGTGTAGGGTATAGAGTGGAGAGTGTAGGGATTAGAGTATAGGGCATAGAGTGTAGGGTATAGAGTGTAGAGTGTAGGGTATAGAGTGTAGGGTATAAAGTGTTGGGTATAGAGTGTAGAGTGTAGGGTATAGAGTGTAGAGTGTAGGGATTAGAGAGTAGGGTATAGAGTGTAGGGTATAGAGTGTAGGGATTAGAGTGTAGGGTATAGAGTGTAGGGTATAGAGTGTATGGAATAGAGTTTAGAGTATATAGTGTAGAGTGTAGGGTATAGAGTGTAGGGTATAGAGCGTAGAGTGTAGGGAATAGAGTGTAGGGTATAGAGTGCATGGAGTAGAGTGTAGAGTTTAGAGTGTAGGGTATAGAATGTAGGGTATAGAGTGTATGGTATAGAGTGTAGGGTATAGAATGTAGGGTATAGAGTGTAGGGTATAGAGTGTAGAGTGCAGGGATTAGAGTGTAGGGTATAGAGTGTTGGGTATAGAGTGTAGAGTGTAGGGATTAGAGTGTAGGGTATAGAGTGTAGGGTATAGAGTGTATGGAATAGAGTGTAGGGTATATAGTGTAGAGTGTAGGGTATAGAGTGTAGGGTATAGAGCGTAGAGTGTAGGGAATAGAGTGTAGGGTATAGAGTGCATAGAGTAGAGTGTAGAGTTTAGAGTGTAGGGTATAGAATGTAGGGTATAGAGTGTATGGTATAGAGTGTAGGGTATAGAGTGTAGAGTATAGAATGTAGGGTATAGAGTGTAGGGTATAGAGTGTAGAGTGCAGGGATTAGAGTGTAGGGTATAGAATGTAGGGTATAGAGTGTAGAGTGTAGGGTATAGAGCGTAGGGTATAGAGCGTAGGGTGTAGGGTATAGAGTGTAGGGTATAGAGTGTAGGGTATAGAGTGTAGAGTGTAGGGTATAGAGTGTATGGTATAGAGTGTAGGGTGTAGAGTGTAGGGTATAGAGTGTAGGGTATAGAGTGTAGAGTGTAGGGTATAGAGTGTATGGTATAGAGTGTAGGGTGTAGAGTGTATGGTATAGAGTGTAGGGTATAGAGTGTATGGTATAGAGTTTAGAGTGTAGAGTATAGAAGGTAGGGTATAGAGTTTATGGTATAGAGTGTAGGGTATAGAGTGTAGAGTGTAGGGTATAGAGTGTAGGGTATAGAGTGTAGGGTGTAGGGTATAGAGTGTAGGGTATAGAGCGTAGGGTATAGAGTTTAGGGTATAGAGTGTAGAGTGTAGGGATTAGAGTATAGGGCATAGAGTGTAGGGTATAGAGTGTAGAGTGTAGGGTATAGAGTGTAGGGTATAAAGTGTTGGGTATAGAGTGTAGAGTGTAGGGTATAGAGTGTAGAGTGTAGGGATTAGAGAGTAGGGTATAGAGTGTAGGGTATAGAGTGTAGGGATTAGAGTGTAGGGTATAGAGTGTAGGGTATAGAGTGTATGGAATAGAGTGTAGGGTATATAGTGTAGAGTGTAGGGTATAGAGTGTAGGGTATAGAGCGTAGAGTGTAGGGAATAGAGTGTAGGGTATAGAGTGCATGGAGTAGAGTGTAGAGTTTAGAGTGTAGGGTATAGAATGTAGGGTGTAGAGTGTATGGTATAGAGTGTAGGGTATAGAATGTAGGGTATAGAGTGTAGGGTATAGAGTGTAGAGTGCAGGGATTAGAGTGTAGGGTATAGAGTGTAGGGTATAGAGTGTATGGTATAGAGTATAGGGTATAGAGTGTAGGGTATAGATTGTAGGGTATAGAGTGTAGAGTGTAGGATATAGAGTGTAGGGTATAGAGTGTATGGTATAAAGTGTAGAGTGTAGGGTATAGAGTGTATAGTGTAGGGTATAGAGTGTAGGGTATAGAGTAAAGGGTATAGAGTGTATGGTATAGAGTGTAGTGAATAGAGTGTAGAGTGTAGGGTATAGAGTGTATGGTATAGAGTGTAGGGTATAGAGTGTAGAGTGTAGGGTATAGAGTGTAGGGTATAGAGTGCAGGGTATAGAGTGTAGGGTATATAGTGTAGAGTGTAGGGATTAGAGTGTAGGGTATAGAAAGTAGGTATAGAGTCTAGAGTGTAGGGTATAGAGTGTAGGGTATAGAGTATAGAGTGTAGGGTATAGAGTGTAGGGTATAGAGTGTAAAGTGTAGAGTGTAGGGTATAGAGTGTAGAGTGTAGGTTATAGAGTGTAGGGTATAGAGTGTATGGAATAGAGTGTAGGGTATAGAGTGTAGAGTGTAGGGTATAGAGTGTAGGGCGTAGAGCGTAGGGTGTAGGGTATAGAGTGTAGGGTATAGAGTGTAGGGTATAGAGTGTAGGGTGTAGAGTGTAGGGTATAGCGTGTAGGGTATAGAGTGTAGGGTATAGAGTGCATGAAGTACAGTGTAGAGTGTAGGGTATAGAGTGTAGGGTATAGAGTGTAGGGATTAGAGTGTAGGGTATAGAGTGTAGGGTATAGAGTGTATGGAATAGAGTGTAGGGTATATAGTGTAGAGTGTAGGGTATAGAGTGTAGGGTATAGAGCGTAGGGTGTAGGGTATAGAATGTAGGGTATAAAGTGCATGGAGTAGAGTGTAGAGTGTAGAGTGTAGGGTATAGAGTGTAGGGTATAGAGTGTATGGTATAGAGTGTAGGGTATAGAGTGTAGGGTATAGAGTGTAGGGTATAGAGTGTAGAGTGCAGGGATTAGAGTGTAGGGTATAGAGTGTTGGGTATAGAGTGTAGAGTGTAGGGATTAGAGTGTAGGGTATAGAGTGTAGGGTATAGAGTGTATAGAATAGAGTCTAGGGTATAGAGTGTAGAGTGTAGGGTATAGAGTGTAGGGTATAGAGTGTAGGGTATAGAGCGTAGGGAGTAGGGTATAGAGTGTAGGGTATAGAGTGTAGGGTATAGAGTGTAGAGTGTAGGGTATAGAGTGTATGGTATATAGTGTAGGTTGTAGAGTGTAGGGTATAGAGTGAAGGTTATAGAGTGTAGAGTGTAGGGTATAGAGTGTATAGTATAGAGTGTAGGGTGTAGAGTGTATGGTATAGAGTGTAGGGTATAGAGTGTGTGGTATAGAGTTTAGAGTGTAGAGTATAGAGTGTAGGGTATAGAGTGTATGGTATAGAGTGTAGGGTATAAAGTGTAGAGTGTAGGGAATAGAGTGTAGGGTATAGTTTGTAGGGTATAGAGTGTAGAGTGTAGAGTATAGAGTGTAGGGTATAGAGTGTATGGTATAGAGTGTAGAGTGTAGGGTATAGAGTGTGTGGTGTAGGCTATAGAGTGTAGGGTATAGAGTAAAGGGTATAGAGTGTATGGTATAGAGTGTCGGGTATAGAGTGTAGGGTATAGAGAATAGGGTATAAAGTGTAGAGTGTAGGGTATAGAGTGTAAGGTATAGAGTGTAGGGTATAGAGTGTAGGGTATAGAGTGTAGGGTGTAGAGTGTAGGGTATAGAGTGTAAGGTATAGAGTGTAGGGTATAGAGTGCATGTTATAGAGTGTATTGTATAGAGTGTAGAGTGTAGGGTATAGAGTGTAGGGTATAGAGTGTAGGGTATAGAGTGTATGGTATAGAGTATAGGGTATAGAGTGTAGGGTATAGATTGTAGGGTATAGAGTGTAGAGTGTAGGGTATAGAGTGTAGGGTATAGAGTGTATGGTATAAAGTGTAGAGTGTAGGGTATAGAGTGTATAGTGTAGGGTATAGAGTGTAGGGTATAGAGTAAAGGGTATAGAGTGTATGGTATAGAGTGTAGTGAATAGAGTGTAGAGTGTAGGGTATAGAGTGTATGGTATAGAGTGTAGGGTATAGAGTGTAGAGTGTAGGGTATAGAGTGTAGGGTATAGAGTGCAGGGTATAGAGTGTAGGGTATAGAGTGTAGAGTGTAGGGATTAGAGTGTAGGGTATAGAAAGTAGGTATAGAGTCTAGAGTGTAGGGTATAGAGTGTAGGGTATAGAGTATAGAGTGTAGGGTATAGAGTGTAGGGTATAGAGTGTAAAGTGTAGAGTGTAGGGTATAGAGTGTAGAGTGTAGGTTATAGAGTGTAGGGTATAGAGTGTATGGAATAGAGTGTAGGGTATAGAGTGTAGAGTGTAGGGTATAGAGTGTAGGGCGTAGAGCGTAGGGTGTAGGGTATAGAGTGTAGGGTATAGAGTGTAGGGTATAGAGTGTAGGGTGTAGAGTGTAGGGTATAGCGTGTAGGGTATAGAGTGTAGGGTATAGAGTGCATGAAGTACAGTGTAGAGTGTAGGGTATAGAGTGTAGGGTATAGAGTGTAGGGATTAGAGTGTAGGGTATAGAGTGTAGGGTATAGAGTGTATGGAATAGAGTGTAGGGTATATAGTGTAGAGTGTAGGGTATAGAGTGTAGGGTATAGAGCGTAGGGTGTAGGGTATAGAATGTAGGGTATAAAGTGCATGGAGTAGAGTGTAGAGTGTAGAGTGTAGGGTATAGAGTGTAGGTTATAGAGTGTATGGTATAGAGTGTAGTGTATAGAGTGTAGGGTATAGAGTGTAGGGTATAGAGTGTAGAGTGCAGGGATTAGAGTGTAGGGTATAGAGTGTTGGGTATAGAGTGTAGAGTGTAGGGATTAGAGTGTAGGGTATAGAGTGTAGGGTATAGAGCGTAGGGAGTAGGGTATAGAGTGTAGGGTATAGAGTGTAGGGTATAGAGTGTAGAGTGTAGGGTATAGAGTGTATGGTATATAGTGTAGGTTGTAGAGTGTAGGGTATAGAGTGAAGGTTATAGAGTGTAGAGTGTAGGGTATAGAGTGTATGGTATAGAGTGTAGGGTGTAGAGTGTATGGTATAGAGTGTAGGGTATAGAGTGTGTGGTATAGAGTTTAGAGTGTAGAGTATAGAGTGTAGGGTATAGAGTTTATGGTATAGAGTGTAGGGTATAGAGTGTAGAGTGTAGTGTATAGAGTGTAGGGTATAGAGTGTAGGGTGCAGGGTATAGAGTGTCGGGTATAGAGTGTAGGGTATAGAGTGTAGAGTGTAGGGTATAGTGTGTAGGGTATAGAGTGTATGGTATAGAGTGTAGGGTATATAGTGTGGGGTATAGTTTGTAGGGTATAGAGTGTAGGGTATAGAGTGTAGGGCATAGAGTGTAGAGTGTAGGGTATAGAGTGTAGGGTATAGAGTGTAGGGTATAGAGTGTAGAGTGTAGGGTATAGAGTGTAGGGTATAGAGTATAGAGTGTAGGGTATAGAGTGTAGGGTATAGAGTGTATTGTATAGAGTGTAGAGTGTAGGGTATAGAGTGTAGGGTATAGAGTGTAGGGTATAGAGTGTAGGGTGTAGAGTGTAGGGTATAGAGTGTAAGGTATAGAGTGTAGGGTATAGAGTGTAGGGTATAGATTGTAGGGTGTAGAGTGTAGGGTATAGAGTGTAGGGTATAGAGTGTATGGTATAGAGTATAGGGTATAGAGTGTATAGTGTAGGGTATAGAGTGTAGGATATAGAGTATACAGTGTAGGGTATAGAGTGTAGGGTATAGAGTGTAGGGTATAGAGTGTAGAGTGTAGGGTATAGAGTGTAGGGTATAAAGTGTAGAGTGTAGGGTATAGAGTGTAGGGTTAAGAGTGTAGTGTATAGAGTGTAGGGTATAGAGTGTAGAGTGTAGGGTGTAGAGTGTAGGGTACAGAGTGTAAGGTATAGAGTGTAGGGTATAGAGTGTATGGTATAGAGTGTAGGGTATAGAGTGTAGAGTGTAGGGTATAGAGTGTAGGGTATAGAGTGTAGGGTATAGAGTGTAGTGTATAGAGTGTAGGGTATAGAGTGTAGAGTGTAGGGTGTAGAGTGTAGGGTATAGAGTGTAAGGTATAGAGTGTAGGGTATAGAGTGTATGGTATAGAGTGTAGGGTATAAAGTGTAGAGTGTAGGGAATAGAGTGTAGGGTATAGATTGTAGGGTATAGAGTGTAGAGTGTAGGATATAGAGTGTAGGGTATAGAGTGTATGGTATAGAGTGTAGAGTGTAGGGTATAGAGTGTGTGGTGTAGGCTATAGAGTGTAGGGTATAGAGTAAAGGGTATAGAGTGTATGGTATAGAGTGTCGGGTATAGAGTGTAGGGTATAGAGAATAGGGTATAAAGTGTAGAGTGTAGGGTATAGAGTGTAGGGTATAGAGTGTAGGGTATAGAGTGTAGGGTATAGAGTGTAGGTTGTAGAGTGTAGGGTATAGAGTGTAAGGTATAGAGTGTAGGGTATAGAGTGCATGTTATAGAGTGTATTGTATAGAGTGTAGAGTGTAGGGTATAGAGTGTAGGGTATAGAGTGTAGGGTATAGAGTGTATGGTATAGAGTATAGGGTATAGAGTGTAGAGTGTAGGGTATAGAGTGTAGGGTATAAAGTGTAGAGTGTAGGGTATAGAGTGTATAGTGTAGGGTATAGAGTGTATGGTATAGAGTGTAGGGTATATAGTGTAGAGTGTAGGGTATAGAGTGTAGGGTATAGAGTGCAGGGTATAGAGTGTAGGGTATAGAGTGTAGAGTGTAGGGATTAGAGTGCAGGGTATAGAAAGTAGGTATAGAGTCTAGAGTGTAGGGTATAGAGTGTAGGGTATAGAGTATAGAGTGTAGGGTATAGAGTGTAGGGTATAGAGTGTAAAGTGTAGAGTGTAGGGTATAGAGTGTAGAGTGTAGGTTATAGAGTGTAGGGTATAGAGTGTATGGAATAGAGTGTAGGGTATAGAGTGTAGAGTGTAGGGTATAGAGTGTAGGGCGTAGAGCGTAGGGTGTAGGGTATGGAGTGTAGGGTATAGAGTGTAGGGTATAGAGTGTAGAGTGTAGGGTATAGAGTGTAGGGTATAGAGTATAGAGTGTAGGGTATAGAGTGTAGGGTATAGAGTGTATTGTATAGAGTGTAGAGTGTAGGGTATAGAGTGTAGGGTATAGAGTGTAGGGTATAGAGTGTAGGGTGTAGAGTGTAGGGTATAGAGTGTAAGGTATAGAGTGTAGGGTATAGAGCGTAGAGTGTAGGGAATAGAGTGTAGGGTATAGAGTGCATGGAGTAGAGTGTAGAGTTTAGAGTGTAGGGTATAGAATGTAGGGTGTAGAGTGTATGGTATAGAGTGTAGGGTATAGAATGTAGGGTATAGAGTGTAGGGTATAGAGTGTAGAGTGCAGGGATTAGAGTGTAGGGTATAGAGTGTAGGGTATAGAGTGTATGGTATAGAGTATAGGGTATAGAGTGTAGGGTATAGATTGTAGGGTATAGAGTGTAGAGTGTAGGATATAGAGTGTAGGGTATAGAGTGTATGGTATAAAGTGTAGAGTGTAGGGTATAGAGTGTATAGTGTAGGGTATAGAGTGTAGGGTATAGAGTAAAGGGTATAGAGTGTATGGTATAGAGTGTAGTGAATAGAGTGTAGAGTGTAGGGTATAGAGTGTATGGTATAGAGTGTAGGGTATAGAGTGTAGAGTGTAGGGTATAGAGTGTAGGGTATAGAGTGCAGGGTATAGAGTGTAGGGTATATAGTGTAGAGTGTAGGGATTAGAGTGTAGGGTATAGAAAGTAGGTATAGAGTCTAGAGTGTAGGGTATAGAGTGTAGGGTATAGAGTATAGAGTGTAGGGTATAGAGTGTAGGGTATAGAGTGTAAAGTGTAGAGTGTAGGGTATAGAGTGTAGAGTGTAGGTTATAGAGTGTAGGGTATAGAGTGTATGGAATAGAGTGTAGGGTATAGAGTGTAGAGTGTAGGGTATAGAGTGTAGGGCGTAGAGCGTAGGGTGTAGGGTATAGAGTGTAGGGTATAGAGTGTAGGGTATAGAGTGTAGGGTGTAGAGTGTAGGGTATAGCGTGTAGGGTATAGAGTGTAGGGTATAGAGTGCATGAAGTACAGTGTAGAGTGTAGGGTATAGAGTGTAGGGTATAGAGTGTAGGGATTAGAGTGTAGGGTATAGAGTGTAGGGTATAGAGTGTATGGAATAGAGTGTAGGGTATATAGTGTAGAGTGTAGGGTATAGAGTGTAGGGTATACAGCGTAGGGTGTAGGGTATAGAATGTAGGGTATAAAGTGCATGGAGTAGAGTGTAGAGTGTAGAGTGTAGGGTATAGAGTGTAGGGTATAGAGTGTATGGTATAGAGTGTAGGGTATAGAGTGTAGGGTATAGAGTGTAGGGTATAGAGTGTAGAGTGCAGGGATTAGAGTGTAGGGTATAGAGTGTTGGGTATAGAGTGTAGAGTGTAGGGATTAGAGTGTAGGGAATAGAGTGTAGGGTATAGAGTGTATGGAATAGAGTCTAGGGTATAGAGTGTAGAGTGTAGGGTATAGAGTGTAGGGTATAGAGTGTAGGGTATAGAGCGTAGGGAGTAGGGTATAGAGTGTAGGGTATAGAGTGTAGGGTATAGAGTGTAGAGTGTAGGGTATAGAGTGTATGGTATATAGTGTAGGTTGTAGAGTGTAGGGTATAGAGTGAAGGTTATAGAGTGTAGAGTGTAGGGTATAGAGTGTATAGTATAGAGTGTAGGGTGTAGAGTGTATGGTATAGAGTGTAGGGTATAGAGTGTGTGGTATAGAGTTTAGAGTGTAGAGTATAGAGTGTAGGGTATAGAGTGTATGGTATAGAGTGTAGGGTATAAAGTGTAGAGTGTAGGGAATAGAGTGTAGGGTATAGATTGTAGGGTATAGAGTGTAGAGTGTAGAGTATAGAGTGTAGGGTATAGAGTGTATGGTATAGAGTGTAGAGTGTAGGGTATAGAGTGTGTGGTGTAGGCTATAGAGTGTAGGGTATAGAGTAAAGGGTATAGAGTGTATGGTATAGAGTGTCGGGTATAGAGTGTAGGGTATAGAGAATAGGGTATAAAGTGTAGAGTGTAGGGTATAGAGTGTAAGGTATAGAGTGTAGGGTATAGAGTGTAGGGTATAGAGTGTAGGGTGTAGAGTGTAGGGTATAGAGTGTAAGGTATAGAGTGTAGGGTATAGAGTGCATGTTATAGAGTGTATTGTATAGAGTGTAGAGTGTAGGGTATAGAGTGTAGGGTATAGAGTGTAGGGTATAGAGTGTATGGTATAGAGTATAGGGTATAGAGTGTAGGGTATAGATTGTAGGGTATAGAGTGTAGAGTGTAGGGTATAGAGTGTAGGGTATAGAGTGTATGGTATAAAGTGTAGAGTGTAGGGTATAGAGTGTATAGTGTAGGGTATAGAGTGTAGGGTATAGAGTAAAGGGTATAGAGTGTATGGTATAGAGTGTAGTGAATAGAGTGTAGAGTGTAGGGTATAGAGTGTATGGTATAGAGTGTAGGGTATAGAGTGTAGAGTGTAGGGTATAGAGTGTAGGGTATAGAGTGCAGGGTATAGAGTGTAGGGTATAGAGTGTAGAGTGTAGGGATTAGAGTGTAGGGTATAGAAAGTAGGTATAGAGTCTAGAGTGTAGGGTATAGAGTGTAGGGTATAGAGTATAGAGTGTAGGGTATAGAGTGTAGGGTATAGAGTGTAAAGTGTAGAGTGTAGGGTATAGAGTGTAGAGTGTAGGTTATAGAGTGTAGGGTATAGAGTGTATGGAATAGAGTGTAGGGTATAGAGTGTAGAATGTAGGTTATAGAGTGTAGGGCGTAGAGCGTAGGGTGTAGGGTATAGAGTGTAGGGTATAGAGTGTAGGGTATAGAGTGTAGGGTGTAGAGTGTAGGGTATAGCGTGTAGGGTATAGAGTGTAGGGTATAGAGTGCATGAAGTACAGTGTAGAGTGTAGGGTATAGAGTGTAGGGTATAGAGTGTAGGGATTAGAGTGTAGGGTATAGAGTGTAGGGTATAGAGTGTATGGAATAGAGTGTAGGGTATATAGTGTAGAGTGTAGGGTATAGAGTGTAGGGTATAGAGCGTAGGGTGTAGGGTATAGAATGTAGGGTATAAAGTGCATGGAGTAGAGTGTAGAGTGTAGAGTGTAGGGTATAGAGTGTAGGTTATAGAGTGTATGGTATAGAGTGTAGTGTATAGAGTGTAGGGTATAGAGTGTAGGGTATAGAGTGTAGAGTGCAGGGATTAGAGTGTAGGGTATAGAGTGTTGGGTATAGAGTGTAGAGTGTAGGGATTAGAGTGTAGGGTATAGAGTGTAGGGTATAGAGCGTAGGGAGTAGGGTATAGAGTGTAGGGTATAGAGTGTAGGGTATAGAGTGTAGAGTGTAGGGTATAGAGTGTATGGTATATAGTGTAGGTTGTAGAGTGTAGGGTATAGAGTGAAGGTTATAGAGTGTAGAGTGTAGGGTATAGAGTGTATGGTATAGAGTGTAGGGTGTAGAGTGTATGGTATAGAGTGTAGGGTATAGAGTGTGTGGTATAGAGTTTAGAGTGTAGAGTATAGAGTGTAGGGTATAGAGTTTATGGTATAGAGTGTAGGGTATAGAGTGTAGAGTGTAGTGTATAGAGTGTAGGGTATAGAGTGTAGGGTGCAGGGTATAGAGTGTCGGGTATAGAGTGTAGGGTATAGAGTGTAGAGTGTAGGGTATAGTGTGTAGGGTATAGAGTGTATGGTATAGAGTGTAGGGTATATAGTGTGGGGTATAGTTTGTAGGGTATAGAGTGTAGGGTATAGAGTGTAGGGCATAGAGTGTAGAGTGTAGGGTATAGAGTGTAGGGTATAGAGTGTAGGGTATAGAGTGTAGAGTGTAGGGTATAGAGTGTAGGGTATAGAGTATAGAGTGTAGGGTATAGAGTGTAGGGTATAGAGTGTATTGTATAGAGTGTAGAGTGTAGGGTATAGAGTGTAGGGTATAGAGTGTAGGGTATAGAGTGTAGGGTGTAGAGTGTAGGGTATAGAGTGTAAGGTATAGAGTGTAGGGTATAGAGTGTAGGGTATAGATTGTAGGGTGTAGAGTGTAGGGTATAGAGTGTAGGGTATAGAGTGTATGGTATAGAGTATAGGGTATAGAGTGTATAGTGTAGGGTATAGAGTGTAGGATATAGAGTATACAGTGTAGGGTATAGAGTGTAGGGTATAGAGTGTAGGGTATAGAGTGTAGAGTGTAGGGTATAGAGTGTAGGGTATAAAGTGTAGAGTGTAGGGTATAGAGTGTAGGGTTAAGAGTGTAGTGTATAGAGTGTAGGGTATAGAGTGTAGAGTGTAGGGTGTAGAGTGTAGGGTACAGAGTGTAAGGTATAGAGTGTAGGGTATAGAGTGTATGGTATAGAGTGTAGGGTATAGAGTGTAGAGTGTAGGGTATAGAGTGTAGGGTATAGAGTGTAGGGTATAGAGTGTAGTGTATAGAGTGTAGGGTATAGAGTGTAGAGTGTAGGGTGTAGAGTGTAGGGTATAGAGTGTAAGGTATAGAGTGTAGGGTATAGAGTGTATGGTATAGAGTGTAGGGTATAAAGTGTAGAGTGTAGGGAATAGAGTGTAGGGTATTGATTGTAGGGTATAGAGTGTAGAGTGTAGGATATAGAGTGTAGGGTATAGAGTGTATGGTATAGAGTGTAGAGTGTAGGGTATAGAGTGTGTGGTGTAGGCTATAGAGTGTAGGGTATAGAGTAAAGGGTATAGAGTGTATGGTATAGAGTGTCGGGTATAGAGTGTAGGGTATAGAGAATAGGGTATAAAGTGTAGAGTGTAGGGTATAGAGTGTAGGGTATAGAGTGTAGGGTATAGAGTGTAGGGTATAGAGTGTAGGTTGTAGAGTGTAGGGTATAGAGTGTAAGGTATAGAGTGTAGGGTATAGAGTGCATGTTATAGAGTGTATTGTATAGAGTGTAGAGTGTAGGGTATAGAGTGTAGGGTATAGAGTGTAGGGTATAGAGTGTATGGTATAGAGTATAGGGTATAGAGTGTAGAGTGTAGGGTATAGAGTGTAGGGTATAAAGTGTAGAGTGTAGGGTATAGAGTGTATAGTGTAGGGTATAGAGTGTATGGTATAGAGTGTAGGGTATATAGTGTAGAGTGTAGGGTATAGAGTGTAGGGTATAGAGTGCAGGGTATAGAGTGTAGGGTATAGAGTGTAGAGTGTAGGGATTAGAGTGCAGGGTATAGAAAGTAGGTATAGAGTCTAGAGTGTAGGGTATAGAGTGTAGGGTATAGAGTATAGAGTGTAGGGTATAGAGTGTAGGGTATAGAGTGTAAAGTGTAGAGTGTAGGGTATAGAGTGTAGAGTGTAGGTTATAGAGTGTAGGGTATAGAGTGTATGGAATAGAGTGTAGGGTATAGAGTGTAGAGTGTAGGGTATAGAGTGTAGGGCGTAGAGCGTAGGGTGTAGGGTATGGAGTGTAGGGTATAGAGTGTAGGGTATAGAGTGTAGAGTGTAGGGTATAGAGTGTAGGGTATAGAGTATAGAGTGTAGGGTATAGAGTGTAGGGTATAGAGTGTATTGTATAGAGTGTAGAGTGTAGGGTATAGAGTGTAGGGTATAGAGTGTAGGGTATAGAGTGTAGGGTGTAGAGTGTAGGGTATAGAGTGTAAGGTATAGAGTGTAGGGTATAGAGTGTAGGGTATAGATTGTAGGGTGTAGAGTGTAGGGTATAGAGTGTAGGGTATAGAGTGTATGGTATAGAGTATAGGGTATAGAGTGTATAGTGTAGGGTATAGAGTGTAGGATATAGAGTATACAGTGTAGGGTATAGAGTGTAGGGTATAGAGTGTAGGGTATAGAGTGTAGAGTGTAGGGTATAGAGTGTAGGGTATAGAGTGTAGGGTATAAAGTGTAGAGTGTAGGGTATAGAGTGTAGGGTTAAGAGTGTAGTGTATAGAGTGTAGGGTATAGAGTGTAGAGTGTAGGGTGTAGAGTGTAGGGTACAGAGTGTAAGGTATAGAGTGTAGGGTATAGAGTGTATGGTATAGAGTGTAGGGTATAGAGTGTAGAGTGTAGGGTATAGAGTGTAGGGTATAGAGTGTAGGGTATAGAGTGTAGTGTATAGAGTGTAGGGTATAGAGTGTAGCGTGTAGGGTGTAGAGTGTAGGGTATAGAGTGTAAGGTATAGAGTGTAGGGTATAGAGTGTATGGTATAGAGTGTAGGGTATAAAGTGTAGAGTGTAGGGAATAGAGTGTAGGGTATAGATTGTAGGGTATAGAGTGTAGAGTGTAGGATATAGAGTGTAGGGTATAGAGTGTATGGTATAGAGTGTAGAGTGTAGGGTATAGAGTGTGTGGTGTAGGCTATAGAGTGTAGGGTATAGAGTAAAGGGTATAGAGTGTATGGTATAGAGTGTCGGGTATAGAGTGTAGGGTATAGAGAATAGGGTATAAAGTGTAGAGTGTAGGGTATAGAGTGTAGGGTATAGAGTGTAGGGTATAGAGTGTAGGGTATAGAGTGTAGGTTGTAGAGTGTAGGGTATAGAGTGTAAGGTATAGAGTGTAGGGTATAGAGTGCATGTTATAGAGTGTATTGTATAGAGTGTAGAGTGTAGGGTATAGAGTGTAGGGTATAGAGTGTAGGGTATAGAGTGTATGGTATAGAGTATAGGGTATAGAGTGTAGGGTATAGATTGTAGGGTATAGAGTGTAGAGTGTAGGGTATAGAGTGTAGGGTATAGAGTGTATGGTATAAAGTGTAGAGTGTAGGGTATAGAGTGTATAGTGTAGGGTATAGAGTGTATGGTATAGAGTGTAGGGTATATAGTGTAGAGTGTAGGGTATAGAGTGTAGGGTATAGAGTGCAGGGTATAGAGTGTAGAGTATAGAGTGTAGAGTGTAGGGATTAGAGTGTAGGGTATAGAAAGTAGGTATAGAGTCTAGAGTGTAGGGTATAGAGTGTAGGGTATAGAGTATAGAGTGTAGGGTATAGAGTGTAGGGTATAGAGTGTAAAGTGTAGAGTGTAGGGTATAGAGTGTAGAGTGTAGGTTATAGAGTGTAGGGTATAGAGTGTATGGAATAGAGTGTAGGGTATAGAGTGTAGAGTGTAGGGTATAGAGTGTAGGGCGTAGAGCATAGGGTGTAGGGTATGGAGTGTAGGGTATAGAGTGTAGGGTATAGAGTGTAGGGTGTAGAGTGTAGGGTATAGCGTGTAGGGTATAGAGTGTAGGGTATAGAGTGCATGAAGTACAGTGTAGAGTGTAGGGAATAGAGTGTAGGGTATAGAGTGTAGGGATTAGAGTGTAGGGTATAGAGTGTAGGGTATAGAGTGTATGGAATAGAGTGTAGGGTATATAGTGTAGAGTGTAGGGTATAGAGTGTAGGGTATAGAGCGTAGGGTGTAGGGTATAGAGTGTAGGGTATAAAGTGCATGGAGTAGAGTGTAGAGTGTAGAGTGTAGGGTATAGAGTGTAGGGTATAGAGTGTATGGTATAGAGTGTAGGGTATAGAGTGTAGGGTATAGAGTGTAGGGTATAGAGTGTAGAGTGCAGGGATTAGAGTGTAGGGTATAGAGTGTTGGGTATAGAGTGTAGAGTGTAGGGATTAGAGTGTAGGGTATAGAGTGTAGGGTATAGAGTGTATGGAATAGAGTCTAGGGTATAGAGTGTAGAGTGTAGGTTATAGAGTGTAGGGTATAGAGTGTATGGAATAGAGTGTAGGGTATAGAGTGTAGAGTGTAGGGTATAGAGTGTAGGGCGTAGAGCATAGGGTGTAGGGTATGGAGTGTAGGGTATAGAGTGTAGGGTATAGAGTGTAGGGTGTAGAGTGTAGGGTATAGCGTGTAGGGTATAGAGTGTAGGGTATAGAGTGCATGAAGTACAGTGTAGAGTGTAGGGAATAGAGTGTAGGGTATAGAGTGTAGGGATTAGAGTGTAGGGTATAGAGTGTAGGGTATAGAGTGTATGGAATAGAGTGTAGGGTATATAGTGTAGAGTGTAGGGTATAGAGTGTAGGGTATAGAGCGTAGGGTGTAGGGTATAGAGTGTAGGGTATAAAGTGCATGGAGTAGAGTGTAGAGTGTAGAGTGTAGGGTATAGAGTGTAGGGTATAGAGTGTATGGTATAGAGTGTAGGGTATAGAGTGTAGGGTATAGAGTGTAGGGTATAGAGTGTAGAGTGCAGGGATTAGAGTGTAGGGTATAGAGTGTTGGGTATAGAGTGTAGAGTGTAGGGATTAGAGTGTAGGGTATAGAGTGTAGGGTATAGAGTGTATGGAATAGAGTCTAGGGTATAGAGTGTAGAGTGTAGGGTATAGAGTGTAGGGTATAGAGGGTAGGGAGTAGGGTATAGAGTGTAGGGTATAGAGTGTAGGGTATAGAGTGTAGAGTGTAGGGTATAGAGTGTATGGTATATAGTGTAGGTTGTAGAGTGTAGGGTATAGAGTGAAGGTTATAGAGTGTAGAGTGTAGGGTATAGAGTGTATGGTATAGAGTGTAGGGTGTAGAGTGTATGGTATAGAGTGTAGGGTATAGAGTGTGTGGTATAGAGTTTAGAGTGTAGAGTATAGAGTGTAGGGTATAGAGTTTATGGTATAGAGTGTAGGGTATAGAGTGTAGAGTGTAGTGTATAGAGTGTAGGGTATAGAGTGTAGGGTGCAGGGTATAGAGTGTCGGGTATAGAGTGTAGGGTATAGAGTGTAGAGTGTAGGGTATAGTGTGTAGGGTATAGAGTGTATTGTATAGAGTGTAGGGTATATAGTGTGGGGTATAGTTTGTAGGGTATAGAGTGTAGGGTATAGAGTGTAGGGCATAGAGTGTAGAGTGTAGGGTATAGAGTGTAGGGTATAGAGTGTAGGGTATAGAGTGTAGAGTGTAGGGTATAGAGTGTAGGGTATAGAGTGTAGGGTATAGATTGTAGAGTGTAGGGATTAGAGTGTAGGGTATAGAGTGTAGGGTATAGAGTGTAGAGTGTAGGGTATAGAGTGTAGGGTATAGAGTATAGAGTGTAGGGTATAGAGTGTAGGGTATAGAGTGTAGGGAATAGAGTGTAGGGTATAGAGTGAATGGTATAGAGCGTAGGGTATAGAGTGTAGGGTATAGAGTGTAGGGAATACAGTGCAGAGTGTAAGGATTAGAGTGTAGGGTATAGAGTTTAGGGTATAGAGTGTATGGAATAGAGTGTACGGTATAGAGTGTAGAGTGTAGGGTATAGAGTGTAGGGTATAGAGCGTAGGGTGTAGGGTATAGAGTGTAGGGTATAGAGTGTAGGGTATAGAGTGTAGGGTATAGAGTGTAGAGTATAGAGTATAGAGTGTAGGGTATAGAGTGTAGGGTATAGAGTGTAGGGTATAGAGTGTAGAGTGTAGGGTATAGAGTGTAGGGTATAGAGTGTAGGGTATAGATTGTAGAGTGTAGGGATTAGAGTGTAGGGTATAGAGTGTAGGGTATAGACTGTAGAGTGTAGGGTATAGAGTGTAGGGTATAGAGTATAGAGTGTAGGGTATAGAGTGTAGGGTATAGAGTGTAGGGAATAGAGTATAGAGTGTAGAGTGTAGGGTATAGAGAGTATGGTATAGAGTGTAGGGTATAGAGTGTAGGGTATACAGTGTAGGGTATACAGTGTAGAGTGCAAGGATTAGAGTGTAGGGTATAGAGTGTAGGGTATAGAGTGTATGGAATAGAGTGTAGGGTATAGAATGTAGAGTGTAGGGTATAGAGTGTAGGGCATAGAGCGTAGGGTGTAGGGTATAGAGTGTAGGGTATAGAGTGTAGGGTATAGAGTGTAGGGTGTAGAGTGTAGGGTATAGAGTGTATGGTATACAGTGTAGAGTGTAGGGTATAGAGTATATAGTGTAGGGTATAGAGTGTAGGGTATAGAGTGTAGGGTATAGAGTGTATGGTATAGAGCGTAGGGTGTAGGGTATAGAGTGTAGGGTATAAAGTGCATGGAGTAGAGTGTAGAGTGTAGGGTATAGAGTGTAGGGTATAGAGTGTAGAGTGCAGGGATTAGAGTGTAGGGTATAGAGTGTTGGGTATAGAGTGTAGAGTGTAGGGATTAGAGTGTAGGGTATAGAGTGTAGTGTATAGAGTTTAGGGTATAGAGTGTAGAGTGTAGGGATTAGAGTATAGGGCATAGAGTGAAGGGTATAGAGTGTAGATTGTAGGGTATAGAGTGTAGGGTATAGAGTGTAGGGTATAAAGTGTTGGGTATAGAGTGTAGAGTGTAGGGTATAGAGCGTAGAGTGTAGGGATTAGAGAGTAGGGTATAGAGTGTAGGGTATAGAGTGTAGGGATTAGAGTGTAAGGTATAGAGTGTACGGTATAAAGTGCATGGAGTAGAGTGTAGAGTGTAGAGTGTAGGGTATAGAGTGTAGGGTATAGAGTGTATGGTATAGAGTGTAGGGTATAGAGTGTAGGGTATAGAGTGTAGGGTATAGAGTGTAGAGTGCAGGGATTAGAGTGTAGGGTATAGAGTGTTGGGTATAGAGTGTAGAGTGTAGGGATTAGAGTGTAGGGTATAGAGTGTAGGGTATAGAGTGTATGGAATAGAGTCTAGGGTATAGAGTGTAGAGTGTAGGGTATAGAGTGCAGGGATTAGAGTGTAGGGTATAGAGTGTTGGGTATAGAGTGTAGAGTGTAGGGATTAGAGTGTAGGGTATAGAGTGTAGGGTATAGAGTGTATGGAATAGAGTCTAGGGTATAGAGTGTAGAGTGTAGGGTATAGAGTGTAGGGTATAGAGCGTAGGGTGTAGGGTATAGAGTGTAGGGTATAGAGTGTAGGGTATAGAGTGTAGAGTGTAGGGTATAGAGTGTATGGTATATAGTGTAGGTTGTAGAGTGTAGGGTATAGAGTGAAGGTTATAGAGTGTAGAGTGTAGGGTATAGAGTGTATGGTATAGAGTGTAGGGTGTAGAGTGTATGGTATAGAGTGTAGGGTATAGAGTGTGTGGTATAGAGTTTAGAGTGTAGAGTATAGAGTGTAGGGTATAGAGTTTATGGTATAGAGTGTAGGGTATAGAGTGTAGAGTGTAGTGTATAGAGTGTAGGGTATAGAGTGTAGGGTGCAGGGTATAGAGTGTCGGGTATAGAGTGTAGGGTACAGAGTGTAGAGTGTAGGGTATAGTGTGTAGGGTATAGAGTGTATTGTATAGAGTGTAGGGTATATAGTGTGGGGTATAGTTTGTAGGGTATAGAGTGTAGGGTATAGAGTGTAGGGCATAGAGTGTAGAGTGTAGGGTATAGAGTGTAGGGTATAGAGTGTAGGGTATAGAGTGTAGAGTGTAGGGTATAGAGTGTAGGGTATAGAGTGTAGGGTATAGATTGTAGAGTGTAGGGATTAGAGTGTAGGGTATAGAGTGTAGGGTATAGAGTGTAGAGTGTAGGGTATAGAGTGTAGGGTATAGAGTATAGAGTGTAGGGTATAGAGTGTAGGGTATAGAGTGTAGGGAATAGAGTGTAGGGTATAGAGTGAATGGTATAGAGCGTAGGGTATAGAGTGTAGGGTATAGAGTGTAGGGAATACAGTGCAGAGTGTAAGGATTAGAGTGTAGGGTATAGAATTTAGGGTATAGAGTGTATGGAATAGAGTGTACGGTATAGAGTGTAGAGTGTAGGGTATAGAGTGTAGGGTATAGAGCATAGGGTGTAGGGTATAGAGTGTAGGGTATAGAGTGTAGGGTATAGAGTGTAGAGTATAGAGTATAGAGTGTAGGGTATAGAGTGTAGGGTATAGAGTGTAGGGTATAGAGTGTAGAGTGTAGGGTATAGAGTGTAGGGTATAGAGTGTAGGGTATAGATTGTAGAGTGTAGGGATTAGAGTGTAGGGTATAGAGTGTAGGGTATAGACTGTAGAGTGTAGGGTATAGAGTGTAGGGTATAGAGTATAGAGTGTAGGGTATAGAGTGTAGGGTATAGAGCGTAGGGAATAGAGTATAGAGTGTAGAGTGTAGGGTATAGAGAGTATGGTATAGAGTGTAGGGTATAGAGTGTAGGGTATACAGTGTAGGGTATACAGTGTAGAGTGCAAGGATTAGAGTGTAGGGTATAGAGTGTAGGGTATAGAGTGTATGGAATAGAGTGTAGGGTATAGAGTGTAGAGTGTAGGGTATAGAGTGTAGGGCATAGAGCGTAGGGTGTAGGGTATAGAGTGTAGGGTATAGAGTGTAGGGTATAGAGTGTAGGGTGTAGAGTGTAGGGTATAGAGTGTATGGTATACAGTGTAGAGTGTAGAGTGTAGGGTATAGAGTATATAGTGTAGGGTATAGAGTGTAGGGTATAGAGTGTAGGGTATAGAGTGTATGGTATAGAGCGTAGGGTGTAGGGTATAGAGTGTAGGGTATAAAGTGCATGGAGTAGAGTGTAGAGTGTAGGGTATAGAGTGTAGGGTATAGAGTGTAGAGTGCAGGGATTAGAGTGTAGGGTATAGAGTGTTGGGTATAGAGTGTAGAGTGTAGGGATTAGAGTGTAGGGTATAGAGTGTAGGGTATAGAGTTTAGGGTATAGAGTGTAGAGTGTAGGGATTAGAGTATAGGGCATAGAGTGAAGGGTATAGAGTGTAGAGTGTAGGGTATAGAGTGTAGGGTATAGAGTGTAGGGTATAAAGTGTTGGGTATAGAGTGTAGAGTGTAGGGTATAGAGCGTAGAGTGTAGGGATTAGAGAGTAGGGTATAGAGTGTAGGGTATAGAGTGTAGGGATTAGAGTGTAGGGTATAGAGTGTACGGTATAAAGTGCATGGAGTAGAGTGTAGAGTGTAGAGTGTAGGGTATAGAGTGTAGGGTATAGAGTGTATGGTATAGAGTGTAGGGTATAGAGTGTAGGGTATAGAGTGTAGGGTATAGAGTGTAGAGTGCAGGGATTAGAGTGTAGGGTATAGAGTGTTGGGTATAGAGTGTAGAGTGTAGGGATTAGAGTGTAGGGTATAGAGTGTAGGGTATAGAGTGTATGGAATAGAGTCTAGGGTATAGAGTGTAGAGTGTAGGGTATAGAGTGTAGGGTATAGAGCGTAGGGTGTAGGGTATAGAGTGTAGGGTATAGAGTGTAGGGTATAGAGTGTAGAGTGTAGGGTATAGAGTGTATGATATATAGTGTAGGTTGTAGAGTGTAGGGTATAGAGTGCAGGGTATAGAGTGTAGAGTGTAGGGTATAGAGTGTATGGTATAGAGTGTAGGGTGTAGAGTGTATGGTATAGAGTGTAGGGTATAGAGTGTATGGTATAGAGTTTAGAGTGTAGAGTATAGAGTGTAGGGTATAGAGTTTATGGTATAGAGTGTAGGGTATAGAGTGTAGAGTGTAGTGTATAGAGTGTAGGGTATAGAGTGTAGGGTGTAGGGTATAGAGTGTAGGGTATAGAGTGTAGGGTATAGAGTGTAGAGTGTAGGGTATAGTGTGTAGGGTATAGAGTGTATGGTATAGAGTGTAGGGTATATAATGTGGGGTATAGTTTGTAGGGTATAGAGTGTAGGGTATAGAGTGTAGGGTATAGAGTGTAGGGTATAGAGTGTAGAGTGTAGGGTATAGAGTGTAGGGTATAGAGTGTAGGGTATAGAGTGTAGAGTGTAGGGTATAGAGTGTAGGGTATAGAGTGTAGGGTATAGATTGTAGAGTGTAGGGATTAGAGTGTAGGGTATAGAGTGTAGGGTATAGAGTGTAGAGTGTAGGGTATAGAGTGTAGGGTATAGAGTATAGAGTGTAGGGTATAGAGTGTAGGGTATAGAGTGTAGGGAATAGAGTGTTGAGTGTAGAGTGTAGGGTATAGAGTGAATGGTATAGAGTGTAGGGTATAGAGTGTAGGGTATAGAGTGTAGGGAATACAGTGCAGAGTGTAAGGATTAGAGTGTAGGGTATAGAGTTTAGGGTATAGAGTGTATGGAATAGAGTGTACGGTATAGAGTGTAGAGTGTAGGGTATAGAGTGTAGGGTATAGAGCGTAGGGTGTAGGGTATAGAGTGTAGGGTATAGAGTGTAGGGTATAGAGTGTAGGGTGTAGAGTGTAGGGTATAGAGTGTGGGGTATAGAGTGTAGAGTGTAGGGTATAGAGTGTAGGGTATAGATTGTAGAGTGTAGGGATTAGAGTGTAGGGTATAGAGTGTAGGGTATAGAGTGTAGGGTATAAAGTATAGAGTGTAGGGTATAGAGTGTAGGGTATAGAGTGTAGGGTATAGAGTGTAGGGTATAGAGTGTAGGGTATAGATTGTAGAGTGTAGGGATTAGAGTGTAGGGTATAGAGTGTAGGGTATAGACTGTAGAGTGTAGGATATAGAGTGTAGGATATAGAGTATAGAGTGTAGGGTATAGAGTGTAGGGTATAAAGTGTAGGGAATAGAGTATAGAGTGTAGAGTGTAGGGTATAGAGAGTATGGTATAGAGTGTAGGGTATAGAGTGTAGGGTATAGAGTGTAGGGTATACAGTGTAGAGTGTAAGGATTAGAGTGTAGGGTATAGAGTGTAGGGTATAGAGTGTATGGAATAGAGTGTAGGGTATAGAGTGTAGAGTGTAGGGTATAGAGTGTAGGGCATAGAGCGTAGGGTGTAGGGTATAGAGTGTAGGGTATAGAGTGTAGGGTATAGAGTGTAGGGTGTAGAGTGTAGGGTATAGCGTGTAGGGTATAGAGTGTAGGGTATAGAGTGTATGGTATACAGTGTAGAGTGTAGAGTGTAGGGTATAGAGTGTAGGGTATAGAGTGTAGGGTATAGAGTGTATGGTATAGAGTGTAGGGTGTAGAGTGTAGAGTGTAGGGTATAGAGTGTAGGGTGTAGGGTGTAGGGTATAGAGTGTAGGGTATAGAGTGTAGAGTATAGAGTGTAGGGTATAGAGTGTAGGGTATATAATGTAGAGTGTAGAATGTAGGGTATAGAGTGAAGGGTATGGAGTGTAGGGTATAGAGTGTAGGGTATAGAGTGTAGAGTATAGAGTGTAGGGTATAGAGTGTAGAGTTTAGAGTGTAGGGTATAGAGTGTAGGTTATAGAGTGTAGAGTATAGAGTGTAGGGTATAGAGTGTAGGGTATATAGTGTAGAGTGTAGAATGTAGGGTATAGAGTGAAGGGTATGGAGTGTAGGGTATAGAGTGTAGAGTGTAGGGTATAGAGTGTATGGTATAGAGTGTAGGGTATAGAGTGAAGAGTGTAGGGTATAGAGTGTAGGGTATAGAGTGTAGGGTATAAAGTGTAGGGTATAGAGTGTAGAGTGTAGGGTATAGAGTGTAGAGTGTAGGGTATAGAGTGTAGGGTATACAGTGTAGGGTATAGAGTGTGGAGTGTAGGGTATAGAGTGTAGGGTATAGAGCGTAGGGTATAGAGTTTAGGGTATAGAGTGTAGAGTGTAGGGATTAGAGTATAGGGCATAGAGTGTAGGGTATAGAGTGTAGAGTGTAGGGTATAGAGTGTAGGGTATAGAGTGTACGGTATAAAGTGTTGGGTATAGAGTGTAGAGTGTAGGGTATAGAGGGTAGAGTGTAGGGATTAGAGAGTAGGGTATAGAGTGTAGGGTATAGAGTGTAGGGATTAGAGTGTAGGGTATAGAGTGTAGGGTATAGAGTGTATGGAATAGAGTGTAGGGTATATAGTGTAGAGTGTAGGGTATAGATTGTAGGGTATAGAGCGTAGAGTGTAGGGAATAGAGTGTAGGGTATAGAGTGCATGGAGTAGAGTGTAGAGTTTAGAGTGTAGGGTATAGAATGTAGGGTATAGAGTGTATGGTATAGAGTGTAGGGTATAGAATGTAGGGTATAGAGTGTAGGGTATAGAGTGTAGAGTGCAGGGATTAGAGTGTAGGGTATAGAGTGTTGGGTATAGAGTGTAGAGTGCAGGGATTAGAGTGTAGGGTATAGAGTGTAGGGTATAGAGTGTATGGAATAGAGTGTAGAATATATAGTGTAGAGTGTAGGGTATAGAGTGTAGGGTATAGAGCGTAGAGTGTAGGGAATAGAGTGTAGGGTATAGAGTGCATGGAGTAGAGTGTAGAGTTTAGGGTGTAGGGTATAGAATGTAGGGTATAGAGTGTATGGTATAGAGTGTAGGGTATAGAGTGTAGGGTATAGAGTGTAGGGTATAGAGTGCAGAGTGCAGGGATTAGAGTGTAGGGTATAGAGTGTAGGGTATAGAGTGTAGAGTGTAGGGTATAGAGTGTAGGGTATAGAACGTAGGGTGTAGGGTATAGAGTGTAGGGTATAGAGTGTAGGGTATAGAGTGTAGAGTGTAGGGTATAGAGTGTATGGTATAGAGTGTAGGGTGTAGAGTGTAGGGTATAGAGTGTAGGGTATAGAGTGTAGAGTGTAGGGTATAGAGTGTATGGTATACAATGTAGGGTGTAGAGTGTATGGTATAGAGTGTAGGGTATAGAGTGTATGGTATAGAGTTTAGAGTGTAGAGTATAGAGGGTAGGGTATAGAGTTTATGGTATAGAGTGTAGGGTATAGAGTGTAGAGTGTAGGGTATAGAGTGTAGGGTATAGAGTGTAGGGTGTAGGGTATAGAGTGTAGGGTATAGAGTGTAGGGTATAGAGTGTAGAGTGTAGGGTATAGAGTGTAGGGTATAGAGTGTATGGTATAGAGTGTAGAGTATAGAGTGTAGGGTATAGAGTTTATGGTATAGAGTGTAGGGTATAGAGTGTAGAGTGTAGTGTATAGAGTGTAGGGTATAGAGTGTAGGGTATAGAGTGTAGGGTATAGAGTGTAGGGTATAGAGTGTAGAGTGTAGGGTATAGTGTGTAGGGTATAGAGTGTATGGTATAGAGTGTAGGGTATATAGTGTGGGGTATAGTTTGTAGGGTATAGAGTGTAGGGTATAGAGTGTAGGGTATAGAGTGTAGAGTGTAGGGTATAGAGTGTAGGGTATAGAGTGTAGGGAATAGAGTGTAGAGTGTAGGGTATAGAGTGCAGGGTATAGAGTGTAGGGTATAGATTGTAGAGTGTATGGATTAGAGTGTAGGGTATAAGTGTAGGGTATAGAGTGTAGATTGTAGGGTATAGAGTGTAGGGTATAGAGTATAGAGTGTAGGGTATAGAGTGTAGGGTATAGAGTGTAGGGAATAGAGTGTAGAGTGTAGAGTGTAGGGTATAGAGTGAATGGTATAGAGTGTAGGGTATAGAGTGTAGGGTATAGAGTGTAGGGAATACAGTGCAGAGTGTAAGGATTAGAGTGTAGGATATAGAGTTTAGGGTATAGAGTGTATGGAATAGAGTGTACGGTATAGAGTGTAGAGTGTAGGGTATAGAGTGTAGGGTATAGAGCGTAGGGTGTAGGTTATAGAGTGTAGGGTATAGAGTGTAGGGTATAGAGTGTAGGGTGTAGAGTGTAGGGTATAGAGTGTAGGGTATAGAGTGTAGAGTGTAGGGTATAGAGTGTAGGGTATAGAGTGTAGGGTATAGATTGTAGAGTGTAGGGATTAGAGTGTAGGGTATAGAGTGTAGGGTATAGAGTGTAGGGTATAGAGTATAGAGTGTAGGGTATAGAGTGTAGGGTATAGAGTGTAGGGTATAGAGTGTAAAGTGTAGGGTATAGAGTGTAGGGTATAGAGTGTAGGGTATAGAGTGTAGAGTGTAGGGTATAGAGTGTAGGGTATAGAGCGTAGGGTATAGAGTTTAGGGTATAGAGTGTAGAGTGTAGGGATTAGAGTATAGGGCATAGAGTGTAGGGTATAGAGTGTAGAGTGTAGGGTATAGAGTGTAGGGTATGGAGTGTAGGGTATAAAGTGTTGGGTATAGAGTGTAGAGTGTAGGGTATAGAGTGTAGGGTATAGAGTGTATGGAATAGAGTGTAGGGTATATAGTGTAGAGTGTAGGGTATAGAGTGTAGGGTATAGAGCGTAGAGTGTAGGGAATAGAGTGTAGGGTATAGAGTGCATGGAGTAGAGTGTAGAGTTTAGAGTGTAGGGTATAGAATGTAGGGTATAGAGTGTATGGTATAGAGTGTAGGGTATAGAATGTAGGGTATAGAGTGTAGGGTATAGAGTGTAGAGTGCAGGGATTAGAGTGTAGGGTATAGAGTGTTGGGTATAGAGTGTAGAGTGTAGGGATTAGAGTGTAGGGTATAGAGTGTAGGGTATAGAGTATATGGAATAGAGTGTAGGGTATAGAGTGTAGAGTATAGGGTATAGAGCGTAGAGTGTAGGGAATAGAGTGTAGGGTATAGAATGTAGGGTATAGAGTGTATGGTATAGAGTGTAGGGTATAGAATGTAGGGTATAGAGTGTAGGGTATAGAGTGTAGAGTGCAGGGATTAGAGTGTAGGGTATAGAGTGTAGGGTATAGAGTGTAGAGTGTAGGGTATAGAGTGTAGGGTATAGAGCGTAGGGTGTAGGGTATAGAGTGTAATGTATAGAGTGTAGGGTATAGAGTGTAGAGTGTAGGGTATAGAGTGTATGGTATAGAGTGTAGGGTGTAAAAGGTAGGGTATAGAGTGTAGGGTATAGAGTGTAGAGTGTAGGGTATAGAGTTTATGGTATAGAGTGTAGGGTATAGAGTGTAGAGTGTAGGGTATAGAGTGTAGGGTATAGAGTGTAGGGTATAAAGTGTAGGGTATAGAGTGTAGAGTGTAGGGTATAGAGTGTAGGGTATAGAGCGTAGGGTGTAGGGTATAGAGTGTAGGGTATAGAGTGTATGGTATAGAATGTAGGGTATAGAGTTAAGAGTGTAGGGTATAGAGTGTAGGGTATAGAGTGTAGGGTATAAAGTGTAGGGTATAGAGTGTAGAGTGTAGGGTATAGAGTGTAGAGTGTAGGGTATAGAGTGTAGGGTATAGAGTGTAGAGTGTAGGGTATAGAGTGTAGGGTATAGAGCGTAGGGTATAGAGTTTAGGGTATAGAGTGTAGAGTGTAGGGATTAGAGTATAGGGCATAGAGTGTAGGGTATAGAGTGTAGAGTGTAGGGTATAGAGTGTAGGGTATTGAGTGTAGGGTATAAAGTGTTGGGTATAGAGTGTAGATTGTAGGGTATAGAGTGTAGAGTGTAGGGATTAGAGAGTAGGGTATAGAATGTAGGGTATAGAGTGTAGGGTATAGAGTGTAGGGTATAGAGTGTATGGAATAGAGTGTAGGGTATATAGTGTAGAGTGTAGGGTATAGAGTGTAGGGTATAGAGTGTAGGGTATAGAGTGTAGGGTATAGAGTGTAGGGTATACAGTGTAGAGTGTAAGGATTAGAGTGTAGGGTATAGAGTTTAGGGTATAGAGTGTATGGAATAGAGTGTACGGTATAGAGTGTAGAGTGTAGGGTATAGAGTGTAGGGTATAGAGCGTAGGGTGTAGGGTATAGAGTGTAGGATATAGAGTGTAGGGTGTAGAGTGTAGGGTATAGAGTGTAGGGTATAGAGTGTAGAGTGTAGGGTATAGAGTGTAGGGTATAGAGTGTAGGGTATAGATTGTAGAGTGTAGGGATTAGAGTGTAGGGTATAGAGTGTAGGGTATAGAGTGTAGGGTATAGAGTGTAGAGTGTAGGGTATAGAGTGTAGGGTATAGAGTGTAGGGTATAGAGTGTAGAGTGTAGGCTATAGAGTGTAGGGTATAGAGTGTAGGGTATAGATTGTAGAGTGTAGGGATTAGGGTGTAGGGTATAGAGTGTAGGGTGTAGAGTGTAGGGTGTAGAGTGTAGGGTATAGAGTGTATGGTATAGAGTGTAGGGTATAGAGTGTAGGGTATAGAGTGTAGGGTATACAGTGTAGAGTGTATGGATTAGAGTGTAGGGTATAGAGTTTAGGGTATAGAGTGTATGGAATAGAGTGTACGGTATAGAGTGTAGAGTGTAGGGTATAGAGTGTAGGGTATAGAGCGTAGGGTGTAGGGTATAGAGTGTAGGGTATAGAGTGTATGGTATAGAGTGTAGGGTATAGAGTGAAGAGTGTAGGGTATAGAGTGTAGGGTATAATGTGTAGGGTATAAAGTGTAGGGTATGGAATGTAGAGTGTAGGGTATAGAGTGTAGAGTGTAGGGTATAGAGTGTAGGCTATAGAGTGTAGGGTATAGAGTGTAAAGTGTAGGGTATAGAGTGTAGGGTATAGAGCGTAGGGTATAGAGTTTAGGGTATAGAGTGGAGAGTGTAGGGATTAGAGTATAGGGCATAGAGTGTAGGGTATAGAGTGTAGAGTATAGGGTATAGAGTGTAGGGTATAAAGTGTTGGGTATAGAGTGTAGAGTGTAGGGTATAGAGTGTAGAGTGTAGGGATTAGAGAGTAGGGTATAGAGTGTAGGGTATAGAGTGTAGGGATTAGAGTGTAGGGTATAGAGTGTAGGGTATAGAGTGTATGGAATAGAGTTTAGGGTATATAGTGTAGAGTGTAGGGTATAGAGTGTAGGGTATAGAGCGTAGAGTGTAGGGAATAGAGTGTAGGGTATAGAGTGCATGGAGTAGAGTGTAGAGTTTAGAGTGTAGTGTATAGAATGTAGGGTATAGAGTGTATGGTATAGAGTGTAGGGTATAGAATGTAGGGTATAGAGTGTAGGGTATAGAGTGTAGAGTGCAGGGATTAGAGTGTAGGGTATAGAGTGTTGGGTATAGAGTGTAGAGTGTAGGGATTAGAGTGTAGGGTATAGAGTGTAGGGTATAGAGTGTATGGAATAGAGTGTAGGGTATATAGTGTAGAGTGTAGGGTATAGAGTGTAGGGTATAGAGCGTAGAGTGTAGGGAATAGAGTGTAGGGTATAGAGTGCATAGAGTAGAGTGTAGAGTTTAGAGTGTAGGGTATAGAATGTAGGGTATAGAGTGTATGGTATAGAGTGTAGGGTATAGAGTGTAGGGTATAGAATGTAGGGTATAGAGTGTAGGGTATAGAGTGTAGAGTGCAGGGATTAGAGTGTAGGGTATAGAATGTAGGGTATAGAGTGTAGAGTGTAGGGTATAGAGCGTAGGGTATAGAGCGTAGGGTGTAGGGTATAGAGTGTAGGGTATAGAGTGTAGGGTATAGAGTGTAGAGTGTAGGGTATAGAGTGTATGGTATAGAGTGTAGGGTGTAGAGTGTAGGGTATAGAGTGTAGGGTATAGAGTGTAGAGTGTAGGGTATAGAGTGTATGGTATAGAGTGTAGGGTGTAGAGTGTATGGTATAGAGTGTAGGGTATAGAGTGTATGGTATAGAGTTTAGAGTGTAGAGTATAGAAGGTAGGGTATAGAGTTTATGGTATAGAGTGTAGGGTATAGAGTGTAGAGTGTAGGGTATAGAGTGTAGGGTATAGAGTGTAGGGTGTAGGGTATAGAGTGTAGGGTATAGAGCGTAGGGTATAGAGTTTAGGGTATAGAGTGTAGAGTGTAGGGATTAGAGTATAGGGCATAGAGTGTAGGGTATAGAGTGTAGAGTGTAGGGTATAGAGTGTAGGGTATAAAGTGTTGGGTATAGAGTGTAGAGTGTAGGGTATAGAGTGTAGAGTGTAGGGATTAGAGAGTAGGGTATAGAGTGTAGGGTATAGAGTGTAGGGATTAGAGTGTAGGGTATAGAGTGTAGGGTATAGAGTGTATGGAATAGAGTGTAGGGTATATAGTGTAGAGTGTAGGGTATAGAGTGTAGGGTATAGAGCGTAGAGTGTAGGGAATAGAGTGTAGGGTATAGAGTGCATGGAGTAGAGTGTAGAGTTTAGAGTGTAGGGTATAGAATGTAGGGTGTAGAGTGTATGGTATAGAGTGTAGGGTATAGAATGTAGGGTATAGAGTGTAGGGTATAGAGTGTAGAGTGCAGGGATTAGAGTGTAGGGTATAGAGTGTTGGGTATAGAGTGTAGAGTGTAGGGATTAGAGTGTAGGGTATAGAGTGTAGGGTATAGAGTGTATGGAATAGAGTGTAGGGTATATAGTGTAGAGTGTAGGGTATAGAGTGTAGGGTATAGAGCGTAGAGTGTAGGGAATAGAGTGTAGGGTATAGAGTGCATAGAGTAGAGTGTAGAGTTTAGAGTGTAGGGTATAGAATGTAGGGTATAGAGTGTATGGTATAGAGTGTAGGGTATAGAATGTAGGGTATAGAGTGTAGGGTATAGAGTGTAGAGTGCAGGGATTAGAGTGTAGGGTATAGAATGTAGGGTATAGAGTGTAGAGTGTAGGGTATAGAGCGTAGGGTATAGAGCGTAGGGTGTAGGGTATAGAGTGTAGGGTATAGAGTGTAGGGTATAGAGTGTAGAGTGTAGGGTATAGAGTGTATGGTATAGAGTGTAGGGTGTAGAGTGTAGGGTATAGAGTGTAGGGTATAGAGTGTAGAGTGTAGGGTATAGAGTGTATGGTATAGAGTGTAGGGTGTAGAGTGTATGGTATAGAGTGTAGGGTATAGAGTGTATGGTATAGAGTTTAGAGTGTAGAGTATAGAAGGTAGGGTATAGAGTTTATGGTATAGAGTGTAGGGTATAGAGTGTAGAGTGTAGGGTATAGAGTGTAGGGTATAGAGTGTAGGGTGTAGGGTATAGAGTGTAGGGTATAGAGTGTAGGGTATAGAGTGTAGAGTGTAGGGTATAGAATGTAGGGTATAAAGTGTATGGTATAGAGTGTAGGGTATATAGTGTAGGGTATAGATTGCAGGGTATAGAGTGTAGGGTATAGAGTATAGGGTATAGAGTGTAGAGTGTAGGGTATAGAGTGTAGGGTATAGAGTGTAGGGTATAGAGTGTAGAGTGTAGGGTATAGAGTGTAGGGTATAGAGTGTAGGGTATAGATTGTAAAATGTAGGGATTAGAGTGTAGGGTATAGAGTGTAGGGTATAGAGTGTAGAGTGTAGGGTATAGAGTGTAGGGTATAGAGTGTAGGGTATAGAGTGTAGGGTATAGAGTGTAGGGAATAGAGTGTAGAGTGTAGAGTGTAGGGTATAGAGTGTATGGTATAGAGTGTAGGGTATAGAGTGTAGGGTATAGAGTGTAGGGTATACAGTGTAGAGTGAAAGGATTAGAGTGTAGGGTATAGAGTTTAGGGTATAGAGTTTATGGAATAGAGTGTACGGTATAGAGTGTAGAGTGTAGGGTATAGAGTGTAGGGTATAGAGCGTAGGGTGTAGGGTATAGAGTGTAGGGTATAGAGTGCAGGGTGTAGAGTGTAGGGTATAGAGTGTAGGGTATAGAGTGTAGGGTATAGATTGTAGAGTGTAGGGATTAGAGTGTAGGGTATAGAGTGTAGGGTATAGAGTGTAGGGTATAGAGTGTAGAGTGTAGGGTATAGAGTGTAGGGTATAGAGTGTAGGGTATAGATTGTAGAGTGTAGAGATTAGGGTGTAGGGTATAGAGTGTAGGGTATAGAGTGTAGGGTGTAGAGTGTAGGGTATAGAGTGTAGGGCATAGAGTGTAGAGTGTAAGGTATAGAGTGTAGGGTTTAGAGTGTAGGGTATAGAGTATAGAGTGTAGGGCATAGAGTGTAGGGTTTAGAGTGTAGGGAATAGAGTGTAGAGTGTAGGGTATAGAGTGTATGGTATAGAGTGTAGGGTATACAGTGTAGGGTATACAGTGTAGAGTGTAAAGATTAGAGTATAGGGTATAGAGTTTAGGGTATAGAGTGTATGGAATAGAGTGTACGGTATAGAGTGTAGAGTGTAGGGTATAGAGTGTAGGGTATAGAACGTAGGGTGTAGGGTATAGAGTGTAGGGTATAGAGTGTAGGGTGTAGAGTGTAGGGTATAGAATGTAGGGTATAGAGTGTAGAGTGTAGGGTATAGAGCGTAGGGTATAGAGCGTAGGGTGTAGGGTATAGAGTGTAGGGTATAGAGTGTAGGGTATAGAGTGTAGAGTGTAGGGTATAGAGTGTATGGTATAGAGTGTAGGGTGTAGAGTGTAGGGTATAGAGTGTAGGGTATAGAGTGTAGAGTGTAGGGTATAGAGTGTATGGTATAGAGTGTAGGGTGTAGAGTGTATGGTATAGAGTGTAGGGTATAGAGTGTATGGTATAGAGTTTAGAGTGTAGAGTATAGAAGGTAGGGTATAGAGTTTATGGTATAGAGTGTAGGGTATAGAGTGTAGAGTGTAGGGTATAGAGTGTAGGGTATAGAGTGTAGGGTGTAGGGTATAGAGTGTAGGGTATAGAGTGTAGGGTATAGAGTGTAGAGTGTAGGGTATAGAATGTAGGGTATAGAGTGTATGGTATAGAGTGTAGGGTATATAGTGTAGGGTATAGATTGCAGGGTATAGAGTGTAGGGTATAGAGTATAGGGTATAGAGTGTAGAGTGTAGGGTATAGAGTGTAGGGTATAGAGTGTAGGGTATAGAGTGTAGAGTGTAGGGTATAGAGTGTAGGGTATAGAGTGTAGGGTATAGATTGTAAAATGTAGGGATTAGAGTGTAGGGTATAGAGTGTAGGGTATAGAGTGTAGAGTGTAGGGTATAGAGTGTAGGGTATAGAGTGTAGGGTATAGAGTGTAGGGAATAGAGTGTAGAGTGTAGAGTGTAGGGTATAGAGTGTATGGTATAGAGTGTAGGGTATAGAGTGTAGGGTATAGAGTGTAGGGTATACAGTGTAGAGTGAAAGGATTAGAGTGTAGGGTATAGAGTTTAGGGTATAGAGTTTATGGAATAGAGTGTACGGTATAGAGTGTAGAGTGTAGGGTATAGAGTGTAGGGTATAGAGCGTAGGGTGTAGGGTATAGAGTGTAGGGTATAGAGTGTAGGGTGTAGAGTGTAGGGTATAGAGTGTAGGGTATAGAGTGTAGGGTATAGATTGTAGAGTGTAGGGATTAGAGTGTAGGGTATAGAGTGTAGGGTATAGAGTGTAGGGTATAGAGTGTAGAGTGTAGGGTATAGAGTGTAGGGTATAGAGTGTAGGGTATAGATTGTAGAGTGTAGAGATTAGGGTGTAGGGTATAGAGTGTAGGGTATAGAGTGTAGGGTGTAGAGTGTAGGGTATAGAGTGTAGGGCATAGAGTGTAGAGTGTAAGGTATAGAGTGTAGGGTTTAGAGTGTAGGGTATAGAGTATAGAGTGTAGGGCATAGAGTGTAGGGTTTAGAGTGTAGGGAATAGAGTGTAGAGTGTAGGGTATAGAGTGTATGGTATAGAGTGTAGGGTATACAGTGTAGGGTATACAGTGTAGAGTGTAAAGATTAGAGTATAGGGTATAGAGTTTAGGGTATAGAGTGTATGGAACAGAGTGTACGGTATAGAGTGTAGAGTGTAGGGTATAGAGTGTAGGGTATAGAACGTAGGGTGTAGGGTATAGAGTGTAGGGTATAGAGTGTAGGGTGTAGAGTGTAGGGTATAGAGTGTAGGGTATAGAGTGTAGAGTGTAGGGTATAGAGTGTAGGGTATAGAGTGTAGGGTATAGATTGTAGAGTGTAGGGATTAGAGTGTAGGGTATAGAGTGTAGGGTATAGAGTGTAGGGTATAAAGTGTAGAGTGTAGGGCATAGAGTGTAGGGTATAGAGTGTAGGGTATAGAGTGTAGGGTATAGAGTGTAGGGTATAGATTGTAGAGTGTAGGGATTAGGGTGTAGGGTATAGAGTGTAGGGTATAGAGTGTAGGGTGTAGAGTGTAGGGTATAGAGTGTATGGTATAGAGTGTAGGGTATAGAGTGTAGGGTATAGAGTGTAGGGTATACAGTGTAGAGTGTATGGATTAGAGTGTAGGGTATAGAGTTTAGGGTATAGAGTGTATGGAATAGAGTGTACGGTATAGAGTGTAGAGTGTAGGGTATAGAGTGTAGGGTATAGAGCGTAGGGTGTAGGGTATAGAGTGTAGGGTATAGAGTGTATGGTATAGAGTGTAGGGTATAGAGTGAAGAGTGTAGGGTATAGAGTGTATGGTATAATGTGTAGGGTATAAAGTGTAGGGTATGGAATGTAGAGTGTAGGGTATAGAGTGTAGAGTGTAGGGTATAGAGTGTAGGGTATAGAGTGTAGGGTATAGAGTGTAAAGTGTAGGGTATAGAGTGTAGGGTATAGAGCGTAGGGTATAGAGTTTAGGGTATAGAGTGGAGAGTGTAGGGATTAGAGTATAGGGCATAGAGTGTAGGGTATAGAGTGTAGAGTGTAGGGTATAGAGTGTAGGGTATAAAGTGTTGGGTATAGAGTGTAGAGTGTAGGGTATAGAGTGTAGAGTGTAGGGATTAGAGAGTAGGGTATAGAGTGTAGGGTATAGAGTGTAGGGATTAGAGTGTAGGGTATAGAGTGTAGGGTATAGAGTGTATGGAATAGAGTTTAGGGTATATAGTGTAGAGTGTAGGGTATAGAGTGTAGGGTATAGAGCGTAGAGTGTAGGGAATAGAGTGTAGGGTATAGAGTGCATGGAGTAGAGTGTAGAGTTTAGAGTGTAGTGTATAGAATGTAGGGTATAGAGTGTATGGTATAGAGTGTAGGGTATAGAATGTAGGGTATAGAGTGTAGGGTATAGAGTGTAGAGTGCAGGGATTAGAGTGTAGGGTATAGAGTGTTGGGTATAGAGTGTAGAGTGTAGGGATTAGAGTGTAGGGTATAGAGTGTAGGGTATAGAGTGTATGGAATAGAGTGTAGGGTATATAGTGTAGAGTGTAGGGTATAGAGTGTAGGGTATAGAGCGTAGAGTGTAGGGAATAGAGTGTAGGGTATAGAGTGCATAGAGTAGAGTGTAGAGTTTAGAGTGTAGGGTATAGAATGTAGGGTATAGAGTGTATGGTATAGAGTGTAGGGTATAGAGTGTAGGGTATAGAATGTAGGGTATAGAGTGTAGGGTATAGAGTGTAGAGTGCAGGGATTAGAGTGTAGGGTATAGAATGTAGGGTATAGAGTGTAGAGTGTAGGGTATAGAGCGTAGGGTATAGAGCGTAGGGTGTAGGGTATAGAGTGTAGGGTATAGAGTGTAGGGTATAGAGTGTAGAGTGTAGGGTATAGAGTGTATGGTATAGAGTGTAGGGTGTAGAGTGTAGGGTATAGAGTGTAGGGTATAGAGTGTAGAGTGTAGGGTATAGAGTGTATGGTATAGAGTGTAGGGTGTAGAGTGTATGGTATAGAGTGTAGGGTATAGAGTGTATGGTATAGAGTTTAGAGTGTAGAGTATAGAAGGTAGGGTATAGAGTTTATGGTATAGAGTGTAGGGTATAGAATGTAGAGTGTAGGGTATAGAGTGTAGGGTATAGAGTGTAGGGTGTAGGGTATAGAGTGTAGGGTATAGAGCGTAGGGTATAGAGTTTAGGGTATAGAGTGTAGAGTGTAGGGATTAGAGTATAGGGCATAGAGTGTAGGGTATAGAGTGTAGAGTGTAGGGTATAGAGTGTAGGGTATAAAGTGTTGGGTATAGAGTGTAGAGTGTAGGGTATAGAGTGTAGAGTGTAGGGATTAGAGAGTAGGGTATAGAGTGTAGGGTATAGAGTGTAGGGATTAGAGTGTAGGGTATAGAGTGTAGGGTATAGAGTGTATGGAATAGAGTGTAGGGTATATAGTGTAGAGTGTAGGGTATAGAGTGTAGGGTATAGAGCGTAGAGTGTAGGGAATAGAGTGTAGGGTATAGAGTGCATGGAGTAGAGTGTAGAGTTTAGAGTGTAGGGTATAGAATGTAGGGTGTAGAGTGTATGGTATAGAGTGTAGGGTATAGAATGTAGGGTATAGAGTGTAGGGTATAGAGTGTAGAGTGCAGGGATTAGAGTGTAGGGTATAGAGTGTTGGGTATAGAGTGTAGAGTGTAGGGATTAGAGTGTAGGGTATAGAGTGTAGGGTATAGAGTGTATGGAATAGAGTGTAGGGTATATAGTGTAGAGTGTAGGGTATAGAGTGTAGGGTATAGAGCGTAGAGTGTAGGGAATAGAGTGTAGGGTATAGAGTGCATAGAGTAGAGTGTAGAGTTTAGAGTGTAGGGTATAGAATGTAGGGTATAGAGTGTATGGTATAGAGTGTAGGGTATAGAATGTAGGGTATAGAGTGTAGGGTATAGAGTGTAGAGTGCAGGGATTAGAGTGTAGGGTATAGAATGTAGGGTATAGAGTGTAGAGTGTAGGGTATAGAGCGTAGGGTATAGAGCGTAGGGTGTAGGGTATAGAGTGTAGGGTATAGAGTGTAGGGTATAGAGTGTAGAGTGTAGGGTATAGAGTGTATGGTATAGAGTGTAGGGTGTAGAGTGTAGGGTATAGAGTGTAGGGTATAGAGTGTAGAGTGTAGGGTATAGAGTGTATGGTATAGAGTGTAGGGTGTAGAGTGTATGGTATAGAGTGTAGGGTATAGAGTGTATGGTATAGAGTTTAGAGTGTAGAGTATAGAAGGTAGGGTATAGAGTTTATGGTATAGAGTGTAGGGTATAGAGTGTAGAGTGTAGGGTATAGAGTGTAGGGTATAGAGTGTAGGGTGTAGGGTATAGAGTGTAGGGTATAGAGTGTAGGGTATAGAGTGTAGAGTGTAGGGTATAGAATGTAGGGTATAGAGTGTATGGTATAGAGTGTAGGGTATATAGTGTAGGGTATAGATTGCAGGGTATAGAGTGTAGGGTATAGAGTATAGGGTATAGAGTGTAGAGTGTAGGGTATAGAGTGTAGGGTATAGAGTGTAGGGTATAGAGTGTAGAGTGTAGGGTATAGAGTGTAGGGTATAGAGTGTAGGGTATAGATTGTAAAATGTAGGGATTAGAGTGTAGGGTATAGAGTGTAGGGTATAGAGTGTAGAGTGTAGGGTATAGAGTGTAGGGTATAGAGTGTAGGGTATAGAGTGTAGGGTATAGAGTGTAGGGAATAGAGTGTAGAGTGTAGAGTGTAGGGTATAGAGTGTATGGTATAGAGTGTAGGGTATAGAGTGTAGGGTATAGAGTGTAGGGTATACAGTGTAGAGTGAAAGGATTAGAGTGTAGGGTATAGAGTTTAGGGTATAGAGTTTATGGAATAGAGTGTACGGTATAGAGTGTAGAGTGTAGGGTATAGAGTGTAGGGTATAGAGCGTAGGGTGTAGGGTATAGAGTGTAGGGTATAGAGTGTAGGGTGTAGAGTGTAGGGTATAGAGTGTAGGGTATAGAGTGTAGGGTATAGATTGTAGAGTGTAGGGATTAGAGTGTAGGGTATAGAGTGTAGGGTATAGAGTGTAGAGTGTAGGGTATAGAGTGTAGGGTATAGAGTGTAGGGTATAGATTGTAGAGTGTAGAGATTAGGGTGTAGGGTATAGAGTGTAGGGTATAGAGTGTAGGGTGTAGAGTGTAGGGTATAGAGTGTAGGGCATAGAGTGTAGAGTGTAAGGTATAGAGTGTAGGGTTTAGAGTGTAGGGTATAGAGTATAGAGTGTAGGGCATAGAGTGTAGGGTTTAGAGTGTAGGGAATAGAGTGTAGAGTGTAGGGTATAGAGTGTATGGTATAGAGTGTAGGGTATACAGTGTAGGGTATACAGTGTAGAGTGTAAAGATTAGAGTATAGTGTATAGAGTTTAGGGTATAGAGTGTATGGAATAGAGTGTACGGTATAGAGTGTAGAGTGTAGGGTATAGAGTGTAGGGTATAGAACGTAGGGTGTAGGGTATAGAGTGTAGGGTATAGAGTGTAGGGTGTAGAGTGTAGGGTATAGAATGTAGGGTATAGAGTGTAGAGTGTAGGGTATAGAGCGTAGGGTATAGAGCGTAGGGTGTAGGGTATAGAGTGTAGGGTATAGAGTGTAGGGTATAGAGTGTAGAGTGTAGGGTATAGAGTGTATGGTATAGAGTGTAGGGTGTAGAGTGTAGGGTATAGAGTGTAGGGTATAGAGTGTAGAGTGTAGGGTATAGAGTGTATGGTATAGAGTGTAGGGTGTAGAGTGTATGGTATAGAGTGTAGGGT
The DNA here is from genome assembly GCF_032444005.1 of Ranitomeya imitator. NCBI lineage: Eukaryota > Metazoa > Chordata > Amphibia > Anura > Dendrobatidae > Ranitomeya > Ranitomeya imitator. The sequence goes on from NW_027194564.1 coordinate 122,246, forward strand.
ATAGAGTGTATGGTATAGAGTTTAGAGTGTAGAGTATAGAAGGTAGGGTATAGAGTTTATGGTATAGAGTGTAGGGTATAGAGTGTAGAGTGTAGGGTATAGAGTGTAGGGTATAGAGTGTAGGGTGTAGGGTATAGAGTGTAGGGTATAGAGTGTAGGGTATAGAGTGTAGAGTGTAGGGTATAGAATGTAGGGTATAGAGTGTATGGTATAGAGTGTAGGGTATATAGTGTAGGGTATAGATTGCAGGGTATAGAGTGTAGGGTATAGAGTATAGGGTATAGAGTGTAGAGTGTAGGGTATAGAGTGTAGGGTATAGAGTGTAGGGTATAGAGTGTAGAGTGTAGGGTATAGAGTGTAGGGTATAGAGTGTAGGGTATAGATTGTAAAATGTAGGGATTAGAGTGTAGGGTATAGAGTGTAGGGTATAGAGTGTAGAGTGTAGGGTATAGAGTGTAGGGTATAGAGTGTAGGGTATAGAGTGTAGGGTATAGAGTGTAGGGAATAGAGTGTAGAGTGTAGAGTGTAGGGTATAGAGTGTATGGTATAGAGTGTAGGGTATAGAGTGTAGGGTATAGAGTGTAGGGTATACAGTGTAGAGTGAAAGGATTAGAGTGTAGGATATAGAGTTTAGGGTATAGAGTTTATGGAATAGAGTGTACGGTATAGAGTGTAGAGTGTAGGGTATAGAGTGTAGGGTATAGAGCGTAGGGTGTAGGGTATAGAGTGTAGGGTATAGAGTGTAGGGTGTAGAGTGTAGGGTATAGAGTGTAGGGTATAGAGTGTAGGGTATAGATTGTAGAGTGTAGGGATTAGAGTGTAGGGTATAGAGTGTAGGGTATAGAGTGTAGGGTATAGAGTGTAGAGTGTAGGGTATAGAGTGTAGGGTATAGAGTGTAGGGTATAGATTGTAGAGTGTAGAGATTAGGGTGTAGGGTATAGAGTGTAGGGTATAGAGTGTAGGGTGTAGAGTGTAGGGTATAGAGTGTAGGGCATAGAGTGTAGAGTGTAAGGTATAGAGTGTAGGGTTTAGAGTGTAGGGTATAGAGTATAGAGTGTAGGGCATAGAGTGTAGGGTTTAGAGTGTAGGGAATAGAGTGTAGAGTGTAGGGTATAGAGTGTATGGTATAGAGTGTAGGGTATACAGTGTAGGGTATACAGTGTAGAGTGTAAAGATTAGAGTATAGGGTATAGAGTTTAGGGTATAGAGTGTATGGAATAGAGTGTACGGTATAGAGTGTAGAGTGTAGGGTATAGAGTGTAGGGTATAGAACGTAGGGTGTAGGGTATAGAGTGTAGGGTATAGAGTGTAGGGTGTAGAGTGTAGGGTATAGAGTGTAGGGTATAGAGTGTAGAGTGTAGGGTATAGAGTGTAGGGTATAGAGTGTAGGGTATAGATTGTAGAGTGTAGGGATTAGAGTGTAGGGTATAGAGTGTAGGGTATAGAGTGTAGGGTATAAAGTGTAGAGTGTAGGGCATAGAGTGTAGGGTATAGAGTGTAGGGTATAGAGTGTAGGGTATAGAGTGTAGGGTATAGATTGTAGAGTGTAGGGATTAGGGTGTAGGGTATAGAGTGTAGGGTATAGAGTGTAGGGTGTAGAGTGTAGGGTATAGAGTGTAGGGCATAGAGTGTAGAGTGTAGGGTATAGAATGTAGGGTATAGAGTGTAGAATATAGAGTATAGAGTGTAGGGCATAGAGTGTAGGGTTTAGAGTGTAGGGAATAGAGTGTAGAGTGTAGAGTGTAGGGTATAGAGTGTATGGTATAGAGTGTAGGGTATAGAGTGTAGGGTATACAGTGTAGGGTATACAGTGTAGAGTGTAAGGATTAGAGTGTAGGGTATAGAGTTTAGGGTATAGAGTGTATGGAATAGAGTGTACGGTATAGAGTGTAGAGTGTAGGGTATAGAGTGTAGGGTATAGAGCGTAGAGTGTCTGGTATAGAGTGTAGGGTATAGAGTGTAGGGTATAGAGTGTAGGGTGTAGAGTGTCTGGTATAGAGTGTAGGGTATAGAGTGTATGGTATAGAGTGTAGAGTGTAGAGTATAGAGTGTAGAGTGTAGGGTATAGAATGTATGGTATAGAGTGTAGAGTGTAGGGTATAGAGTGTAGGGTATTGGGTGTAGGGTATAGAGTGTAGGGTATAGAGTGTAGAGTGTAGGGTATAGAGTGTAGAGTGTAGGTTATAGAGTGTAGAGTGTAGGGTATAGAGTGTAGGGTATAGAGTGTAAGGTATAGAGTGTAGAGAGTAGGGTATAGAGTGTAGGGTATAGATTGTACGGTATATAGTGTATGGTATAGAGTGTATGGTATATAGTTTAGGGTATAGAGTGTTTGTTATAGAGTGAAGGGATTTAGAGTGTAGAGTGTAGGGTATAGATTGTAGAGTGTAGAGTGTAGGGTATAGAGTGTAGGGCATAGAGTGTATGGAATAGAGTGTATGGTATAGTGTGTAGGGTATAGAGTGTAGGGTATAGAGTGTAGGGTATAAAGTGTAGGGTATAGAGTGTAGGGTATAGCTTGTAGGGTATAGAGTGTAGGGTATAAAGTGTAGGGTATAGAGTGTAGGGTATAGATTGTAGGGTCTAGAGTGCAGAGTGTAGGGTATAGAGTGAAGGGTATAGAGTGTATGGTATAGAGTGTAGAGTGTAGGGTATAGAGTGTTTAGTGTAGGGTATAGAGTGTACGGTATAGAGTAAAGGGTATAGAGTGTATGGTATAGAGTGTAGGGTATAGAGTGTAGGGTATAGAGTGTAGGGTATAAAGTGTAGAGTGTAGGGTATAGAGTGTAGGGTATAGAGTGTAGGGTATAGAGTGTAAAGTGTAGGGTATAGAGTGTAGGGTATAAAGTGTAGGGTATAGAGTGTAGGGTATAGATTGTAGGGTATAGAGTGTAGGGTATAAAGTGTAGGGTATAGAGTGTAGGGTATAGATTGTAGGGTATAGATTGCAGAGTGTAGGGTATAGAGTGAAGGGTATAGATTGTATGGTATAGAGAGTAGAGTGTAGGGTATAGAGTGTTTAGTGTAGGATATAGAGTGTACGGTATAGAGTAAAGGGTATAGAGTGTATGGTATAGAGTGTAGGGTATCGAGTGTAGGGGATAGATTGTAGGGTATAGAGTGTAGAGTGTAGCGTATAGAGTGTAGGGTATAGAGTGTATGGTATAGAGTGTAGATTTTAGGGTATATAGTGTATAGTGTAGGGTATAGAGTGTAGGGTATAGAGTATAGAGTGTAGGGTATAGAGTGTAGGGTATAGAGTGTAAGGTATAGAGTGTAGAGTGTAGAGTGTAGTGTATAGAGTGTAGGGTATAGAGTGTAGGGTATAAAGTGTAGAGTGTAGAATATAGAGTGTAGGGTATAGAGTGTAGGGTATAGAGTGTAGGGTATAGAGTGTAGAGTGTAGGGTATAGAGTGTAGGGTATAGAGTGTGTGGTATAGAGTGTAGGGTATAGAGTGTAGGGTATAGAGCGTAGGGAATAGAGTGTAGGGTATAGATTGTAATGTATAGAGTGTAGAGTGTAGGGTATAGAGTGTATAGTGTAGGGCATAGAGTGTAGGGTATAGAGTAAAGGGTATAGAGTGTATGGTATAGAGTGTCGGGTATAGAGTGTAGGGTATAGCGTGTAGGGTATAGAGCGTAGGGTATAGAGTTTAGGGTATAGAGTGTAGAGTGTAGGGATTAGAGTATAGGGCATAGAGTGTAGGGTATAGAGTGTAGAGTGTAGGGTATAGAGTGTGGGGTATAGAGTGTAGGGTATAAAGTGTTGGGTATAGAGTGTAGAGTGTAGGGTATAGAGTGTAGAGTGTAGGGATTAGAGAGTAGGGTATAGAGTGTAGGGTATAGAGTGTAGGGATTAGAGTGTAGGGTATAGAGTGTAGGGTATAGAGTGTATGGAATAGAGTGTAGGCTATATATTGTAGAGTGTAGAATATAGAGTGTAGGGTATAGAGCGTAGAGTGTAGGGAATAGAGTGTAGGGTATAGAGTGCATGGAGTAGAGTGTAGAGTTTAGAGTGTAGGGTATAGAATGTAGGGTATAGAGTGTATGGTATAGAGTGTAAGGTATAGAATGTAGGGTATAGAGTGTAGAGTATAGAGTGTAGAGTGCAGGGATTAGAGTGTAGGGTATAGAGTGTTGGGTATAGAGTGTAGAGTGTAGGGTATAGAGTGTAGGGTATAGAGCGTAGGGTGTAGGGTATAGAGTGTAGGGTATAGAGTGTAGGGTATAGAGTGTAGAGTGTAGGGTATAGAGTGTATGGTATAGAGTGTAGGGTGTAGAGTGTAGGGTATAGAGTGTAGGGTATAGAGTGTAGAGTGTAGGGTATAGAGTGTATGGTATAGAGTGTAGGGTGTAGAGTGTATGGTATAGAGTGTAGGGTATAGAGTGTATGGTATAGAGTTTAGAGTGTAGAGTATAGAGGGTAGGGTATAGAGTTTATGGTATAGAGTGTAGGGTATAGAGTGTAGAGTGTAGGGTATAGAGTGTAGGGTATAGAGTGTAGGGTGTAGGGTATAAAGTGTAGGGTATAGAGTGTAGGGTATAGAGTGTAGAGTGTAGGGTATAGAGTGTAGGGTATAGAGTGTATGGTATAGAGTGTAGGGTATATAGTGTAGAGTGTAGGGTATAGAGTGTAGGGTATAGAGTATAGGGTATAGAGTGTAGAGTGTATTGTATAGAGTGTAGGGTATAAAGTGTAGGGTATAGAGTGTAGGGTATAGATTGTAGGGTATAGAGTGTAGGGTATAAAGTGTAGGGTATAGAGTGTAGGGTATAGATTGTAGGGTATAGAGTGCAGAGTGTAGGGTATTGAGTGAAGGGTACAGAGTGTATGGTATAGAGTGTAGAGTGTAGGGTATAGAGTGTTTAGTGTAGGGTATAGAGTGTACGGTATAGAGTAGAGGGTATAGAGTGTATGGTATAGAGTGTAGGGTATAGAGTGTAGGGGATAGATTGTAGGGTATAGAGTGTAGAGTGTAGCGTATAGAGTGTAGGGTATAGAGTGTATGGTATAGAGTGTAGATTTTAGGGTATATAGTGTATAGTGTAGGGTATAGAGTGTAGGGTATAGAGTATAGAGTGTAGGGTATAGAGTGTAGAGTGTAGGGTATAGAGTGTAGGGTATAAAGTGTAGGGTATAGAGTGTAGGGTATAGATTGTAGGGTATAGAGTGTAGGGTATAAAGTGTAGGGTATAGAGTGTAGGGTATAGATTGTAGGGTATAGAGTGCAGAGTGTAGGGTATAGAGTGAAAGGTATAGAGTGTATGGTATAGAGAGTAGAGTGTAGGGTATAGAGTGTTTAGTGTAGGATATAGAGTGTACGGTATAGAGTAAAGGGTATAGAGTGTATGGTATAGAGAGTAGAGTGTAGGGTATAGAGTGTATAGTGTAGGGCATAGAGTGTAGGGTATAGAGTAAAGGGTATAGAGTGTATGGTATAGAGTGTCGGGTATAGAGTGTAGGGTATAGCGTGTAGGGTATAGAGCGTAGGGTATAGAGTTTAGGGTATAGAGTGTAGAGTGTAGGGATTAGAGTATAGGGCATAGAGTGTAGGGTATAGAGTGTAGAGTGTAGGGTATAGAGTGTAGAGTATAGAGTGTAGGGTATAAAGTGTTGGGTATAGAGTGTAGAGTGTAGGGTATAGAGTGTAGAGTGTAGGGATTAGAGAGTAGGGTATAGAGTGTAGGGTATAGAGTGTAGGGATTAGAGTGTAGGGTATAGAGTGTAGGGTATAGATTGTATGGAATAGAGTGTAGGCTATATAGTGTAGAGTGTAGAATATAGAGTGTAGGGTATAGAGCGTAGAGTGTAGGGAATAGAGTGTAGGGTATAGAGTGCATGGAGTAGAGTGTAGAGTTTAGAGTGTAGGGTATAGAATGTAGGGTATAGAGTGTATGGTATAGAGTGTAGGGTATAGAATGTTGGGTATAGAGTGTAGAGTATAGAGTGTAGAGTGCAGGGATTAGAGTGTAGGGTATAGAGTGTTGGGTATAGAGTGTAGAGTGTAGGGATTAAAGTGTAGGGTATAGAGTGTAGGGTATAAAGTGTATGGAATAGAGTGTAGGGTATAGAGTGTAGAGTGTAGGGTATAGAGTGTAGGGTATAGAGCATAGGGTGTAGGGTATAGAGTGTAGGGTATAGAGTGTAGGGTATAGAGTGTAGAGTGTAGGGTATAGAGTGTATGGTATAGAGTGTAGGGTGTAGAGTGTAGGGTATAGAGTGTAGGGTATAGAGTGTAGAGTGTAGGGTATAGAGTGTATGGTATAGAGTGTAGGGTGTAGAGTGTATGGTATAGAGTGTAGGGTATAGAGTGTATGGTATAGAGTTTAGAGTGTAGAGTATAGAGGGTAGGGTATAGAGTTTATGGTATAGAGTGTAGGGTATAGAGTGTAGAGTGTAGGGTATAGAGTGTAGGGTATAGAGTGTAGGGTGTAGGGTATAAAGTGTAGGGTATAGAGTGTAGGGTATAGAGTGTAGAGTGTAGGGTATAGAGTGTAGGGTATAGAGTGTATGGTATAGAGTGTAGGGTATATAGTGTAGAGTGTAGGGTATAGAGTGTAGGGTATAGAGTGTAGGGTATAGAGTGTAGAGTGTAGGGTATAGAGTGTAGGGTATAAAGTGTAGGGTATAGAGTGTAGGGTATAGATTGTAGGGTATAGAGTGTAGGGTATAAAGTGTAGGGTATAGAGTGTAGGGTATAGATTGTAGGGTATAGAGTGCAGAGTGTAGGGTATTGAGTGAAGGGTATAGAGTGTATGGTATAGAGTGTAGAGTGTAGGGTATAGAGTGTTTAGTGTAGGGTATAGAGTGTACGGTATAGAGTAGAGGGTATAGAGTGTATGGTATAGAGTGTAGGGTATAGAGTGTAGGGGATAGATTGTAGGGTATAGAGTGTAGAGTGTAGCGTATAGAGTGTAGGGTATAGAGTGTATGGTATAGAGTGTAGATTTTAGGGTATATAGTGTATAGTGTAGGGTATAGAGTGTAGGGTATAGAGTATAGAGTGTAGGGTATAGAGTGTAGAGTGTAGGGTATAGAGTGTAGGGTATAAAGTGTAGGGTATAGAGTGTAGGGTATAGATTGTAGGGTATAGAGTGTAGGGTATAAAGTGTAGGGTATAGAGTGTAGGGTATAGATTGTAGGGTATAGAGTGCAGAGTGTAGGGTATAGAGTGAAGGGTATAGAGTGTATGGTATAGAGTGTAGAGTGTAGGGTATAGAGTGTAGAGTGTAGGGTATAGAGTGTAGGGTATAGAGTGTGTGGTATAGAGTGTAGGGTATAGAGTGTAGGGTATAGAGCGTAGGGAATAGAGTGTAGGGTATAGATTGTATGGTATAGAGTGTAGAGTGTAGGGTATAGAGTGTATAGTGTAGGGCATAGAGTGTAGGGTATAGAGTAAAGGGTATAGAGTGTATGGTATAGAGTGTCGGGTATAGAGTGTAGGGTATAACGTGTAGGGTATAGAGCGTAGGGTATAGAGTTTAGGGTATAGAGTGTAGAGTGTAGGGATTAGAGTATAGGGCATAGAGTGTAGGGTATAGAGTGTAGAGTGTAGGGTATAGAGTGTAGGGTATAGAGTGTAGGGTATAAAGTGTTGGGTATAGAGTGTAGAGTGTAGGGTATAGAGTGTAGAGTGTAGGGATTAGAGAGTAGGGTATAGAGTGTAGGGTATAGAGTGTAGGGATTAGAGTGTAGGGTATAGAGTGTATGGAATAGAGTGTAGGCTATATAGTGTAGAGTGTAGAATATAGAGTGTAGGGTATAGAGCGTAGAGTGTAGGTAATAGAGTGTAGGGTATAGAGTGCATGGAGTAGAGTGTAGAGTTTAGAGTGTAGGGTATAGAATGTAGGGTATAGAGTGTATGGTATAGAGTGTAGGGTATAGAATGTAGGGTATAGAGTGTAGAGTATAGAGTGTAGAGTGCAGGGATTAGAGTGTAGGGTATAGAGTGTTGGGTATAGAGTGTAGAGTATAGGGATTAGAGTGTAGGGTATAGAGTGTAGGGTATAAAGTGTATGGAATAGAGTGTAGGGTATAGAGTGTAGAGTGTAGGGTATAGAGTGTAGGGTATAGAGCGTAGGGTGTAGGGTATAGAGTGTAGGGTATAGAGTGTAGGGTATAGAGTGTAGAGTGTAGGGTATAGAGTGTATGGTATAGAGTGTAGGGTGTAGAGTGTAGGGTATAGAGTGTAGGGTATAGAGTGTAGAGTGTAGGGTATAGAGTGTATGGTATAGAGTGTAGGGTGTAGAGTGTATGGTATAGAGTGTAGTTTATAGAGTGTATGGTATAGAGTTTAGAGTGTAGGGTATAGAGTGTAGGGTATCGAGTGCAGAGTGTAGGGTATAGAGTGTAGGGTATAGAGTGTATGGTATAGAGTGTAGGGTATATAGTGTAGAGTGTAGGGTATAGAGTGTAGGGTATAGAGTGTAGGGTATAGAGTGTAGAGTGTAGGGTATAGAGTGTAGGGTATAAAGTGTAGGGTATAGAGTGTAGGGTATAGATTGTAGGGTATAGAGTGTAGGGTATAAAGTGTAGGGTATAGAGTGTAGGGTATAGATTGTAGGGTATAGAGTGCAGAGTGTAGGGTATAGAGTGAAGGGTATAGAGTGTATGGTATAGAGTGTAGAGTGTAGGGTATAGAGTGTTTAGTGTAGGGTATAGAGTGTACGGTATAGAGTAAAGGGTATAGAGTGTATGGTATAGAGTGTAGGGTATAGAGTGTAGGGGATAGATTGTAGGGTATAGAGTGTAGAGTGTAGCGTATAGAGTGTAGGGTATAGAGTGTATGGTATAGAGTGTAGATTTTAGGGTATATAGTGTATAGTGTAGGGTATAGAGTGTAGGGTATAGAGTATAGAGTGTAGGGTATAGAGTGTAGGGTATAGAGTGTAAGGTATAGAGTGTAGAGTGTAGGGTATAGAGTGTAGGGTATAGAGTGTAGGGTATAAAGTGTAGAGTGTAGAATATAGAGTGTAGGGTATAGAGTATAGGGTATAGAGTGTAGGGTATAGAGTGTAGAGTGTAGGGTATAGAGTGTAGGGTATAGAGTGTGTGGTATAGAGTGTAGGGTATAGAGTGTAGGGTATAGAGCGTAGGGAATAGAGTGTAGGGTATAGATTGTATGGTATAGAGTGTAGAGTGTAGGGTATAGAGTGTATAGTGTAGGGCATAGAGTGTAGGGTATAGAGTAAAGGGTATAGAGTGTATGGTATAGAGTGTCGGGTATAGAGTGTAGGGGATAGAGTGTAGGTTATAGAGCGTAGGGTATAGAGTTTAGGGTATAGAGTGTAGAGTGTAGGGATTAGATTATAGGGCATAGAGTGTAGGGTATAGAGTGTAGAGTGTAGGGTATAGAGTGTAGGGTATAGAGTGAAGGGTATAAAGTGTTGGGTATAGAGTGTAGAGTGTAGGGTATAGAGTGTAGAGTGTAGGGATTAGAGAGTAGGGTATAGAGTGTAGGGTATAGAGTGTAGGGATTAGAGTGTAGGGTATAGAGTGTAGGGTATAGAGTGTATGGAATAGAGTGTAGGCTATATAGTGTAGAGTGTAGGGTATAGAGTGTAGGGTATAGAGCGTAGAGTGTAGGGAATAGATTGTAGGGTATAGAGTGCATGGAGTAGAGTGTAGAGTTTATAGTGTAGGGTATAGAATGTAGGGTATAGAGTGTATGGTATAGAGTGTAGGTTATAGAATGTAGGGTATAGAGTGTAGAGTATAGAGTGTAGAGTGCAGGGATTAGAGTGTAGGGTATAGAGTGTTGGGTATAGAGTGTAGAGTGTAGGGATTAGAGTGTAGGGTATAGAGTGTAGGGTATAAAGTGTATGGAATAGAGTGTAGGGTATAGAGTGTAGAGTGTAGGGTATAGAGTGTATGGTATAGAGTGTAGGGTGTAGAGTGTAGGGTATAGAGTGTAGGGTGTAGAGTGTAGGGTATAGAGTGTATGGTATAGAGTGTAGGGTGTAGAGTGTATGGTATAGAGTGTAGGGTATAGAGTGTATGGTATAGAGTTTAGAGTGTAGAGTATAGAGGGTAGGGTATAGAGTTTATGGTATAGAGTGTAGGGTATAGAGTGTAGAGTGTAGGGTATAGAGTGTAGGGTATAGAGTGTAGGGTATAGAGTGTAGGGTATAGAGTGTAGAGTGTAGGGTATAGAGTGTAGGGTATAGAGTGTATGGTATAGAGTGTAGGGTATATAGTGTAGGGTATAGATTGCAGGGTATAGAGTGTAGGATATAGAGTGTAGGGTATAGAGTGTAGAGTGTAGGGTATAGAGTGTAGGGTATAGAGTGTAGGGTATAGAGTGTAGAGTGTAGGGTATAGAGTGTAGGGTATAGAGTGTAGGGTATAGATTGTAGAGTGTAGGGATTAGAGTGTAGGGTATAGAGTGTAGGGTATAGAGTGTAGAGTGTAGGGTATAGAGTGTAGGGTATAGAGTATAGAGTGTAGGGTATAGAGTGTAGGGTATAGAGTGTAGGGAATAGAGTGTAGAGTGTAGAGTGTAGGGTATAGAGTGTAGGGTATAGAGTGTAGGGTATACAGTGTAGAGTGTAAGGATTAGAGTGTAGGGTATAGAGTTTAGGGTATAGAGTGTATGGAATAGAGTGTACGGTATAGAGTGTAGAGTGTAGGGTATAGAGTGTAGGGTATAGAGCGTAGGGTGTAGGGTATAGAGTGTAGGGTATAGAGTGTGGGGTGTAGAGTGTAGGGTATAGAGTGTAGGGTATAGAGTGTAGAGTGTAGGGTATAGAGTGTAGGGTATAGAGTGTAGGGTATAGATTGTAGAGTGTAGGGATTAGAGTGTAGGGTATAGAGTGTAGGGTATAGAGTGTAGAATATAGAGTGTAGAGTGTAGGGTATAGAGTGTAGGGTATAGAGTGTAGGGTATAGAGTGTAGAGTGTAGGGTATAGAGTGTAGGGTATAGAGTGTAGGGTATAGATTGTAGAGTGTAGGGATAAGGGTGTAGGGTATAGAGTGTAGTGTATAGAGTGTAGGGTGTAGAGTGTAGGGTATAGAGTGTAGGGTATAGAGTGTAGAGTGTAGGGTATAGAGTGTAGGGTATAGAGTGTAGGGTATAGAGTATAGAGCGTAGGGTATAGAGTGTAGGGTTTAGAGTGTAGGGAATAGAGTGTAGAGTGTAGAGTGTAGGGTATAGAGTGTATGGTATAGAGTGTTGTGTATAGAGTGTAGGGTATAGAGTGTAGGGTATACAGTGTAGAGTGTAAGGATTAGAGTGTAGGGTATAGAGTTTAGGGTATAGAGTGTATGAAATAGAGTGTACGGTATAGAGTGTAGAGAGTAGGGTATGGAGTGTAGGGTATAGAGCGTAGGGTGTAGGGTATAGAGTGTAGGGTATAGAGTGTAGGGTATAGAGTGTAGAGTGTAGAGTATAGAGTGTGGGGTATAGAGTGTAGAGTGTAGGGTATAGAGTGTATGGTATAGAGTGTAGAGTGTAGGGTATAGAGTGTAGGGTATTGGGTGTAGGGTATAGAGTGTAGGGTATAGAGTGTAGCGTGTAGTTTATAGAGTGTAGAGTGTAGGGTATAGAGTGTAGGGTATAGAGTGTAGGGTATAGAGTGTAAGGTATAGAGTGAAGAGAGTAGGGTATAGAGTGTAGGGTATAGAGTGTACGGTTTATAGTGTATGGCATAGAGTGTTTGGTATAGAGTGAAGGGATTTAGAGTGTAGAGTGTAGGGTATAGATTGTAGAGTGTAGAGTGTAGGGTATAGAGTGTAGGGCATAGAGTGTATGGAATAGAGTGTATGGTATAGAGTGTAGGGTATTGAGTGTAGGGTATAAAGTGTAGGGTATAGAGTGTAGGGTATAGATTGTAGGGTATAGAGTGTAGGGTATAAAGTGTAGGGTATAGAGTGTAGGGTATAGATTGTAGGGTATAGAGTGCAGAGTGTAGGGTACAGAGTGAAGGGTATAGAGTGTATGGTATAGAGTGTAGAGTGTAGGGTATAGAGTGTTTAGTGTAGGGTATAGAGTGTACGGTATAGAGTAAAGGGTATAGAGTGTATGGTATAGAATGTAGGGTATAGAGTGTAGGGTATAAAGTGTAGAGTGTAGGGTATAGAGTGTAGGGTATAGAGTGTAGGGTATAGAGTGTAGAGTGTAGGGTGTAGAGTGTAGGGTATAGAGTGTAAGGTATAGAGTGTAGGGTATAGAGTGTAGGGGATAGATTGTAGGGTATAGAGTGTAGAGTGTAGCGTATAGAGTGTAGGGTATAGAGTGTATGGTATAGAGTGTAGATTTTAGGGTATATAGTGTATAGTGTAGGGTATAGAGTGTAGGGTATAGAGTATAGAGTGTAGGGTATAGAGTGTAGGGTATAGAGTGTAAGGTATAGAGTGTAGAGTGTAGGGTATAGAGTGTAGGGTATAGAGTGTAGGTTATAATGTGTAGAGTGTAGAATATAGAGTGTAGGGTATAGAGTGTAGGGTGGAGAGTGTAGGGTAGAGAGTGTAGAGTGTAGGGTGTAGAGTGTAGGGTATAGAGTGTAAGGTATAGAGTGTAGGGTATAGAGTGTGTGGTATAGAGTGTAGGGTATAGAGTGTAGGGTATAGAGTGTAGGGAATAGAGTGTAGGGTATAGATTGTATGGTATAGAGTGTAGAGTTTAGGGTATAGAGTGTATAGTGTAGGGCATATAGTGTAGGGTATAGAGTAAAGGGTATAGAGTGTATGGTATAGAGTGTCGGGTATAGAGTGTAGGGTATAGAGTGTAGGGTATAAAGTGTAGATGGTAGGGTATAGAGTGTAGGGTATAGAGTGTAGGGTATAGAGTGTAGGGTATAGAGTGTAGGGTGTAGAGTGTAGGGTATAGAGTGTAAGGTATAGAGTGTAGGGTATAGAGTGTATGTTATAGAGTGTATTGTATAGAGTGTAGAGTGTAGGGTATAGAGTGTAGGGTATAGAGTGTAGGGTATAGAGTGTATGGTATAGAGTATAGGGTATAGAGTGTAGGGTATAGATTATAGGGTACAGAGTGTAGAGTGTAGGGTATAGTGTGTAAGGTATAGAAAGTATGGTATAAAGTGTAGAGTTTAGGTTATAGAGTGTATAGTGTAGTGTATAGAGTCTAGGGTATAGAGTGTAGGGAATAGAGTGTAGAGTGTAGGGTATAGAGTGTATGGTATAGAGTGTAGGGAATAGAGTGTAGAGTGTAGGGTATAGAGTGTATGGTATAGAGTGTAGGGTATAGAGTGTAGAGTGTAGGGTATATAGTGTAGGGTATAGAGTGTAGGGTATAGAGTGTAGAGTGTAGGGATTAGAGTGTAGGGTATAGAGTGTAGGTATAGAGTCTAGAGTGTAGGGTATAGAGTGTAGGGTATAGACTATAGAGTGTAGGGTATAGAGTGTAGGGTATAGAGTGTAGGGTATAGAGTGTAAAGTGTAGAGAGTAGTGTATAGAGTGTAGAGTGTAGGGTATAGAGTGTAGGGTATAGAGTGTATGGTATAGAGTGTAGAGTGTAGGGTATAGAGTGTAGGGTATATAGTGTAGAGTGTAGAGTGTAGGGTATAGAGTGTAGGGTATAGAGTGTAGGGTATAAAGTGTAGAGTGTAGAATATAGAGTGTAGGGTATAGAGTGTAGGGTATAGAGTGTAGGGTAGAGAGTGTAGAGTGTAGGGTGTAGAGTGTAGGGTATAGAGTGTAAGGTATAGAGTGTAGGGTATAGAGTGTGTGGTATAGAGTGTAGGGTATAGAGTGTAGGGTATAGAGTGTAGGGAATATAGTGTAGGGTATAGATTGTATGGTATAGAGTGTAGAGTTTAGGGTATAGAGTGTATAGTGTAGGGCATAGAGTGTAGGGTATAGAGTAAAGGGTATAGAGTGTATGGTATAGAGTGTCGGGTATAGAGTGTAGGGTATAGAGTGTAGGGTATAAAGTGTAGATGGTAGGGTATAGAGTGTAGGGTATAGAGTGTAGGGTATAGAGTGTAGGGTGTAGAGTGTAGGGTATAGAGTGTAAGGTATAGAGTGTAGGGTATAGAGTGTATGTTATAGAGTGTATTGTATAGAGTGTAGAGTGTAGGGTATAGAGTGTAGGGTATAGAGTGTAGGGTATAGAGTGTATGGTATAGAGTATAGGGTATAGAGTGTAGGGTATAGATTGTAGGGTATAGAGTGTAGAGTGTAGGGTATAGAGTGTAAGGTATAGAAAGTATGGTATAAAGTGTAGGGTATAGAGTGTATAGTGTAGTGTATAGAGTGTAACATAGTAACATAGTAACATAGTTAGTAAGGCCGAAAAAAGACATTTGTCCATCCAGTTCAGCCTATATTCCATCATAATAAATCCCCAGATCTACGTCCTTCTACAGAACCTAATAATTGTATGATACAATATTGTTCTGCTCCAGGAAGACATCCAGGCCTCTCTTGAACCCCTCGACTGAGTTCGCCATCACCACCTCCTCAGGCAAGCAATTCCAGATTCTCACTGCCCTAACAGTAAAGAATCCTCTTCTATGTTGGTGGAAAAACCTTCTCTCCTCCAGACGCAAAGAATGCCCCCTTGTGCCCGTCACCTTCCTTGGTATAAACAGATCCTCAGCGAGATATTTGTATTGTCCCCTTATATACTTATACATGGTTATTAGATCGCCCCTCAGTCGTCTTTTTTCTAGACTAAATAATCCTAATTTCGCTAATCTATCTGGGTATTGTAGTTCTCCCATCCCCTTTATTAATTTTGTTGCCCTCCTTTGTACTCTCTCTAGTTCCATTATATCCTTCCTGAGCACCGGTGCCCAAAACTGGACACAGTACTCCATGTGCGGTCTAACTAGGGATTTGTACAGAGGCAGTATAATGCTCTCATCATGTGTATCCAGACCTCTTTTAATGCACCCCATGATCCTGTTTGCCTTGGCAGCTGCTGCCTGGCACTGGCTGCTCCAGGTAAGTTTATCATTAACTAGGATCCCCAAGTCCTTCTCCCTGTCAGATTTACCCAGTGGTTTCCCGTTCAGTGTGTAATGGTGATATTGATTCCTTCTTCCCATGTGTATAACCTTACATTTATCATTGTTAAACCTCATCTGCCACCTTTCAGCCCAAGTTTCCAACTTATCCAGATCCATCTGTAGCAGAATACTATCTTCTCTTGTATTAACTGCTTTACATAGTTTTGTATCATCTGCAAATATCGATATTTTACTGTGTAAACCTTCTACCAGATCATTAATGAATATGTTGAAGAGAACAGGTCCCAATACTGACCCCTGCGGTACCCCACTGGTCACAGCGACCCAGTTAGAGACTATACCATTTATAACCACCCTCTGCTTTCTATCACTAAGCCAGTTACTAACCCATTTACACACATTTTCCCCCAGACCAAGCATTCTCATTTTGTGTACCAACCTCTTGTGCGGCACGGTATCAAACGCTTTGGAAAAATCGAGATATACCACGTCCAATGACTCACCGTGGTCCAGTCTATAGCTTACCTCTTCATAAAAACTGATTAGATTGGTTTGACAGGAGCGATTTCTCATAAACCCATGCTGATATGGAGTTAAACAGTTATTCTCATTGAGATAATCCAGAATAACATCCCTCAGAAACCCTTCAAATATTTTACCAACAATAGAGGTTAGACTTACTGGCCTATAATTTCCAGGTTCACTTTTAGAGCCCTTTTTGAATATTGGCACCACATTTGCTATGCGCCAGTCCTGCGGAACAGACCCTGTCGCTATAGAGTCACTAAAAATAAGAAATAATGGTTTATCTATTACATTACTTAGTTCTCTTAGTACTCGTGGGTGTATGCCATCCGGACCGGGAGATTTATCTATTTTAATCTTATTTAGCCGGTTTCGCACCTCTTCTTGGGTTAGATTGGTGACCCTTAATATAGGGTTTTCATTGTTTCTTGGGATTTCACCTAGCATTTCATTTTCCACCGTGAATACCGTGGAGAAGAAGGTGTTTAATATGTTAGCTTTTTCCTCGTCATCTACAACCATTCTTTCCTCACTATTTTTTAAGGGGCCTACATTTTCAGTTTTTACTCTTTTACTATTGATATAGTTGAAGAACAGTTTGGGATTAGTTTTACTCTCCTTAGCAATGTGCTTCTCTGTTTCCTTTTTGGCAGCTTTAATTAGTTTTTTAGATAAAGTATTTTTCTCCCTATAGTTTTTTAGAGCTTCAATGGTGCCATCCTGCTTTAGTAGTGCAAATGCTTTCTTTTTACTGTTAATTGCCTGTCTTACTTCTTTGTTTAGCCACATTGGGTTTTTCCTATTTCTAGTCCTTTTATTCCCACAAGGTATAAACCGCTTACACTGCCTATTTAGGATGTTCTTAAACATTTCCCATTTATTATCTGTATTCTCATTTCTGAGGATATTGTCCCAGTCTACCAGATTAAGGGCATCTCTAAGCTGTTCAAACTTTGCCTTCCTAAAGTTCAATGTTTTTGTGACTCCCTGACAAGTCCCCCTAGTGAAAGACAGGTGAAACTGCACAATATTGTGGTCGCTATTTCCTAAATGCCCAACCACCTGCAGATTTGTTATTCTGTCAGGTCTATTAGATAGTATTAGGTCTAAAAGTGCTGCTCCTCTGGTTGGATTCTGCACCAATTGTGAAAGATAATTTTTCTTGGTTATTAGCAGAAACCTGTTGCCTTTATGGGTTTCACAGGTTTCTGTTTCCCAGTTAATATCTGGGTAGTTAAAGTCCCCCATAACCAGGACCTCATTATGGGTTGCAGCTTCATCTATCTGCTTTAGAAGTAGACTTTCCATGCTTTCTGTTATATTTGGGGGTTTGTAACAGACCCCAATGAGAATTTTGTTACCATTTTTCCCTCCATGAATTTCAACCCATATGGACTCGACATCCTCATTCCCTTCGCTAATATCCTCCCTTAAAGTGGACTTTAGACAAGACTTTACATAGAGACAAACCCCTCCTCCTCTCCGATTTTTACGATCCTTTCTAAACAGACTGTAACCCTGTAAGTTAACTGCCCAGTCATAGCTTTCATCTAACCATGTCTCGGTTATTCCCACTATGTCAAAGTTACCTGTAGATATTTCTGCTTCTAGTTCTTCCATCTTGTTTGTCAGGCTTCTGGCGTTTGCGAGCATGCAGTTTAGAGGATTTTGTTTTGTTCCAATCTCCTCACTGTGGATTGTTTTAGAAATGTTCTTACCTCCCTTCTGAGTATGTTTTCCTGGGTCGTCTTTGTTCGAGTCTAATGTTTTTCTTCCCGTCCCCTCTTCTTCTAGTTTAACGCCCTCCTGATGAGTGTAGCGAGTCTTCTGGCGAATGTGTGTTTCCCAGGTTTGTTGAGGTGTAGTCCGTCTCTGGCGAGGAGTCCATCATACCAGTAATTCACACCGTGGTCCAGGAATCCAAATCCTTGTTGTCTGCACCATCGTCTTAGCCAGTTGTTTGCATCAAGGATCCTGTTCCATCTCCTGGTGCCACGCCCGTCTACTGGAAGGATAGAAGAAAAAACTACCTGTGCATCCAGTTCCTTTACTTTCTTCCCCAACTCTTCAAAGTCCTTGCAGATTGTCGGTAGGTCCTTCCTTGCCGTGTCATTGGTGCCAACATGTATCAGAAGAAATGGGTGGACGTCCTTGGAGCTGAAGAGCTTTGGTATCCTATCGGTCACATCCTTGATCATCGCACCTGGAAGGCAGCATACTTCTCTTGCAGTTATGTCCGGTCTGCAGATGGCTGCTTCGGTGCCTCTCAGTAGTGAGTCTCCCACCACCACCACTCTTCGTTGCGTCTTGGCTGTACTTTTTGCTGTCACTTGTTGCTGTCTGCCCTTTTCTTTTTTGCTTGCTGGTATTGCTTCATTCTTAGGTGTGCCATCTTCATCCTCTACAAAGATTTGATATCGGTTCTTCAGTTGTGTGGTTGGTGATTTCTCCATGGTCTTCTTGCTTCTTTTGGTCACATGCTTCCACTCATCTGCTTTTGGAGGTTCTCTGACACTTTTTGCACCTTCTGTGACCAGTAGAGATGCTTCTGTTCTGTCTAGAAAGTCTTCATTCTCTTTGATGAGTTTCAAAGTTGCTATTCTTTCTTCCAGACCCCGCACCTTTTCTTCTAAAAGGGCCACTAGTCTACACTTCTGACAGGTGAAATTGGATTCTTCTTCTGGTCGATCTGTGAACATGTAGCACATGCTGCAGCTCACCATGTAGGTTGTCACATCTGCCATGTTGCTCCTAGATCCTGCTGACTTGCTGTGTGTTTTCCTTCTTGTGTAATCTACTCAGCCAAGCTCTCTTGCAATAATGTCCTAAGGCGCGCGGTTTGGTGATGCTTTCGAAGCAGCTGGTCCCGGCTGTACCCAACGATCTTCTAGCTTAGGGAGACTTCGCTTCTCCCAGAAGGCACCTGGAATATGCAAATTAGCCTCCTGAAGCTTGAATCCCTGGTTTGGTGATGCTTTCGAAGCAGCTGGTCCCGGCTGTACCCAACGATCTTCTAGCTTAGGGAGACTTCGCTTCTCCCAGAAGGCACCTGGAATATGCAAATTAGCCTCCTGAAGCTTGAATCCCTGGTTTGGTGATGCTTTCGAAGCAGCTGGTCCCGGCTGTACCCAACGATCTTCTAGCTTAGGGAGACTTCGCTTCTCCCAGAAGGCACCTGGAATATGCAAATTAGCCTCCTGAAGCTTGAATCCCTGGTTTGGTGATGCTTTCGAAGCAGCTGGTCCCGGCTGTACCCAACGATCTTCTAGCTTAGGGAGACTTCGCTTCTCCCAGAAGGCACCTGGAATATGCAAATTAGCCTCCTGAAGCTTGAATCCCTGGTTTGGTGATGCTTTCGAAGCAGCTGGTCCCGGCTGTACCCTAACGTAGGGTATAGAGTGTAGGGAATAGAGTGTAGAGTGTAGGGTATAGAGTGTATGGTATAGAGTGTAGGGAATAGAGTGTAGAGTGTAGGGTATAGAGTGTATGGTATAAAGTGTAGGGTATAGAGTGTAGAGTGTAGGGTATATAGTGTAGGGTATAGAGTGTAGGGTATAGAGTGTAGAGTGTAGGGATTAGAGTGTAGGGTATAGAGTGTAGGTATAGAGTCTAGAGTGTAGGGTATAGAGTGTAGGGTATAGACTATAGAGTGTAGGGTATAGAGTTTAGGGTATAGACTATAGAGTGTAGGGTATAGAGTGTAAAGTGTAGAGAGTAGTGTATAGAGTGTAGAGTGTAGGGTATAGAGTGTAGGGTATAGAGTGTATGGTATAGAGTGTAGAGTGTAGGGTATAGAGTGTAGGGTATATAGTGTAGAGTGTAGAGTGTAGGGTATAGAGTGTAGGGTATAGAGTGTAGAGTGTAGAGTATAGAGTGTAGGGTATAGAGTGTAGGGTATAAAGTGTAGGGTATAGAGTGTATGGTATAGAGTGTAGGGTATAGAGTGTAGAGTGTAGTGTATAGAGTGTAGGGTATAGAGTGTAGGGTATAAAGTGTAGGGTATAGAGTGTAGAGTGTAGGGTATAGAGTGTAGAGTGTAGGGTATAGAGTGTAGGGTATAGAGTGTAGGGTATAAAGTGTAGAGTGTAGGGTATAGAGTGTAGGGTATAGAGTGTAGGGTATAGAGTGTAAAGTGTAGGGTGTAGAGTGCAGGGTATAGAGTGTAAGGTATAGAGTGTAGGGTATAGAGTGAAGGGTATAGATTGTAGGGTATAGAGTGTAGAGTGTAGGGTATAGAGTGTATGGTATAGAGTGTAGGGTATAGAGTGTAGAGTGTAGGGTATAGAGTGTAGGGTATAGAGTGTAGGGTATAAAGTGTAGGGTATAGAGTGTAGAGTGTAGGGTATAGAGTGTAGAGTGTAGGGTATAGAGTGTAGGGTATAGCGTGTAGGGTATAGAGTGTAGAGTGTAGGGTATAGAGTGTAGGGTATAGAGTGTAGGGTATAGAGTGTAGAGTGTAGGGTATAGAGTGTAGGGTATATAGTGTAGAGTGTAGAGTGTAGGGTATAGAGTGTAGGGTATAGAGTGTAGGGTATAGAGTGTAGAGTGTAGTGTATAGAGTGTAGGGTATAGAGTGTAGGGTATAAAGTGAAGGGTATAGAGTGTATGGTATAGAGTGTAGGGTATAGAGTGTAAAGTGTAGTGTATAGAGTGTAGGGTATAGAGTGTAGGGTATAAAGTGTAGGGTTTAGAGTGTAGAGTGTAGGGTATAGAGTGTAGGGTATAGAGTGTAGGGTATAAAGTGTAGAGTGTAGGGTATAGAGTGTAGGGTATAGAGTGTAGGGTATAGAGTGTAAAGTGTAGGGTGTAGAGTGCAGGGTATAGAGTGTAAGGTATAGAGTGTAGGATATAGAGTGAAGGGTATAGATTGTTGGGTATAGAGTGTAGAGTGTAGGGTATAGAGTGTTTGGTATAGAGTGTAGGGTATAGAGTGTAGAGAGTAGGGTATAGAGTGTAGGGTATAGAGTGTAGGGTATAAAGTGTAGGGTATAGAGTGTAGAGTGTAGGGTTTAGAGTGTAGAGTGTAGGGCATAGAGTGTAGGGTATAGAGTGTAGGGTATAGAGTGTAGGGTATAGAGTGTAGAGTGTAGGGTATAGAGTGTAGGGTATAGAGTGTAGGGTATAAAGTGTAGGGTATAGAGTGTAGGGTATAGAGTGTAGGGAATAGAGTGTAGGGTATAGATTGTAGGGTATAGAGTGTAGAGTGTAGGGTATAGAGTGTAGGGTATAGAGTGTATGGTATAGAGTGTAGAGTGTAGGGTATAGAGTGTATAGTGTAGGGTATAGAGTGTAGGGTATAGAGTAAAGGGTATAGAGTGTATGGTATAGAGTGTCGGGTATAGAGTGTAGGGTATAGAGTGTAGGGTATAAAGTGTAGAGTGTAGGGTATAGAGTGTAGGGTATAGAGTTTAGGGTATAGAATGTAGGGTATAGAGTGTAGGGTGTAGAATGTAGGGTATAGAGTGTAAGGTATAGAGTGTAGGGTATAGAGTGTATGTTATAGAGTGTATTGTATAGAGTGTAGAGTGTAGGGTATAGAGTGTAGGGTATAGCGTGTAGGGTATAGAGTGTATGGTATAGAGCATAGGGTATAGAGTGTAGGGTATAGATTGTAGGGTATAGAGTGTAGAGTGTAGGATATAGAATGTAGGGTATAGAGTGTAGGGTATAAAGTGTAGAGTGTAGGGTATAGAGTGTATAGTGTAGGGTATAGAGTGTAGGGTATAGACTAAAGGGTATAGAGTGTATGGTATAGAGTGTAGGGAATAGAGTGTAGAGTGTAGGGTATAGAGTGTATGGTATAGAGTGTAGGGTATAGAGTGTAGAGTGTAGGGTATAGAGTGTAGGGTATAGAGTGTAGGGTATAGAGTGTAGGGAATAGAGTGTAGAGTGTAGGGATTAGAGTGTAGGGTATAGAGTGTAGGTATAAAGTCTAGAGTGTAGGGTATAGAGTATAGAGTGTAGGGTATAGAGTGTAGGGTATAGAGTGTAAAGTGTAGAGTGTAGGGTATAGAGTGTAGAGTGTAGGGTATAGAGTGTATGGTATAGAGTGTAGAGTGTAGGGTATAGAGTGTATAGTGTAGGGTATAGAGTGTAGGGTATAGAGTAAAGGGTATAGAGTGTATGGTATAGAGTGTCGGGTATAGAGTGTAGGGTATAGAGTGTAGGGTATAAAGTGTAGAGTGTAGGGTATAGAGTGTAGGGTATAGAGTTTAGGGTATAGAGTGTAGGGTATAGAGTGTAGGGTGTAGAATGTAGGGTATAGAGTGTAAGGTGTAGAGTGTAGGGTATAGAGTGTATGTTATAGAGTGTATTGTATAGAGTGTAGAGTGTAGGGTATAGAGTGTAGGGTATAGCGTGTAGGGTATAGAGTGTATGGTATAGAGCATAGGGTATAGAGTGTAGGGTATAGATTGTAGGGTATAGAGTGTAGAGTGTAGGGTATAGAATGTAGGGTATAGAGTGTAGGGTATAAAGTGTAGAGTGTAGGGTATAGAGTGTATAGTGTAGGGTATAGAGTGTAGGGTATAGACTAAAGGGTATAGAGTGTATGGTATAGAGTGTAGGGTATAGAGTGTAGAGTGTAGGGTATAGAGTGTATGGTATAGAGTGTAGGGTATAGAGTGTAGAGTGTAGGGTATAGAGTGTAGGGTATAGAGTGTAGGGAATAGAGTGTAGAGTGTAGGGATTAGAGTGTAGGGTATAGAGTGTAGGTATAAAGTCTAGAGTGTAGGGTATAGAGTATAGAGTGTAGGGTATAGAGTGTAGGGTATAGAGTGTAAAGTGTAGAGTGTAGGGTATAGAGTGTAGAGTGTAGGCTATAGAGTGTAGGGTATAGAGTGTATGGAATAGAGTGTAGGGTATAGAGTGTAGAGTGTAGGGTATAGAGTGTAGGGCATAGAGCGTAGGGTGTAGGGTATAGAGTGTAGGGTATAGAGTGTAGGGTATAGAGTGTAGGGTGTAGAGTGTAGGGTATAGCGTGTAGGGTATAGAGTGTAGGGTATAGAGTGTATGGTATACAGTGTAGAGTGTAGAGTGTAGGGTATAGAGTATATAGTGTAGGGTATAGAGTGTAGGGTATAGAGTGTAGGGTATAGAGTGTAGGGTATAGAGTGTATGATATAGAGTGTAGGGTGTAGAGTGTAGGGTATAGAGTGTAGGGTATAGAGTGTAGGGTGTAGGGTATAGAGTGTAGGGTATAGAGTGTAGAGTATAGAGTGTAGGGTATAGAGTGTAGGGTATAGAGTGTAGGGTATAGAGTGTAGAGTGTAGGGTATAGAGTGTAGGGTATAGAGTGTAAGGTATAGAGTGTAGAGTATAGAGTGTATGGTATAGAGTGTAGGGTGTAGAGTGTAGGGTATAGAGTGTAGGGTATAGAGTGTAGGGTGTAGGGTATAGAGTTTAGAGTATAGAGTGTAGGGTATAGAGTGTAGGGTATAGATTGTAGAGTATAGAGTGTAGTGTATAGAGTGTAGGGTATATAGTGTAGAGTGTAGAGTGTAGGGTATAGAGTGTAGAGTGTAGGGTATAGAGTGTATGGCATAGAGTGTAGGGTATAGAGTGTAGAGTGTAGGGTATAGAGTGTAGGGTATAGAGAGTAGGGTATAAAGTGTAGGGTATAGAGTGTAGAGTGTAGGGTATAGAGTGTAGAATGTAGGGTATAGAGTGTAGGGTATAGAGTGTAGGGTATAGAGTGTAGAGTGTAGGGTATAGAGTGTAGGGTATAGAGTGTAGGGTATAGAGTGTAGAGTGTAGGGTGTAGAGTGTAGGGTATAGAGTGTAAGGTATAGAGTGTATGGTATAGAGTGTAGGGGATAGATTGTAGGGTATAGAGTGTAGAGTGTAGCGTATAGAGTGTAGGGTATAGAGTGTATGGTATAGAGTGTAGATTTTAGGGTATATAGTGTATAGTGTAGGGTATAGAGTGTAGGGTATAGAGTATAGAGTGTAGGGTATAGAGTGTAGGGTATAGAGTGTAAGGTATAGAGTGTAGAGTGTAGGGTATAGAGTGTAGGGTATAGAGTGTAGGGTATAAAGTGTAGAGTGTAGAATATAGAGTGTAGGGTATAGAGTGTAGGGTGGAGAGTGTAGGGTAGAGAGTGTAGAGTGTAGGGTGTAGAGTGTAGGGTATAGAGTGTAAGGTATAGAGTGTAGGGTATAGAGTGTGTGGTATAGAGTGTAGGGTATAGAGTGTAGGGTATAGAGTGTAGGGAATAGAGTGTAGGGTATAGATTGTATGGTATAGAGTGTAGAGTTTGGGGTATAGAGTGTATAGTGTAGGGCATATAGTGTAGGGTATAGAGTAAAGGGTATAGAGTGTATGGTATAGAGTGTCGGGTATAGAGTATAGGGTATAGAGTGTAGGGTATAAAGTGTAGATGGTAGAGTATAGAGTGTAGGGTATAGAGTGTAGGGTATAGAGTGTAGGGTATAGAGTGTAGGGTGTAGAGTGTAGGGTATAGAGTGTAAGGTATAGAGTGTAGGGTATAGAGTGTATGTTATAGAGTGTATTGTATAGAGTGTAGAGTGTAGGGTATAGAGTGTAGGGTATAGAGTGTAGGGTATAGAGTGTATGGTATAGAGTATAGGGTATAGAGTGTAGGGTATAGATTATAGGGTACAGAGTGTAGAGTGTAGGGTATAGTGTGTAAGGTATAGAAAGTATGGTATAAAGTGTAGAGTGTAGGTTATAGAGTGTATAGTGTAGTGTATAGAGTCTAGGGTATAGAGTGTAGGGAATAGAGTGTAGAGTGTAGGGTATAGAGTGTATGGTATAGAGTGTAGGGAATAGAGTGTAGAGTGTAGGGTATAGAGTGTATGGTATAGAGTGTAGGGTATAGAGTGTAGAGTGTAGGGTATATAGTGTAGGGTATAGAGTGTAGGGTATAGAGTGTAGAGTGTAGGGATTAGAGTGTAGGGTATAGAGTGTAGGTATAGAGTCTAGAGTGTAGGGTATAGAGTGTAGGGTATAGACTATAGAGTGTAGGGTATAGAGTGTAGGGTATAGAGTGTAGGGTATAGAGTGTAAAGTGTAGAGAGTAGTGTATAGAGTGTAGAGTGTAGGGTATAGAGTGTAGGGTATAGAGTGTATGGTATAGAGTGTAGAGTGTAGGGTATAGAGTGTAGGGTATATAGTGTAGAGTGTAGAGTGTAGGGTATAGAGTGTAGGGTATAGAGTGTAGGGTATAAAGTGTAGAGTGTAGAATATAGAGTGTAGGGTATAGAGTGTAGGGTATAGAGTGTAGGGTAGAGAGTGTAGAGTGTAGGGTGTAGAGTGTAGGGTATAGAGTGTAAGGTATAGAGTGTAGGGTATAGAGTGTGTGGTATAGAGTGTAGGGTATAGAGTGTAGGGTATAGAGTGTAGGGAATAGAGTGTAGGGTATAGATTGTATGGTATAGAGTGTAGAGTTTAGGGTATAGAGTGTATAGTGTAGGGCATAGAGTGTAGGGTATAGAGTAAAGGGTATAGAGTGTATGGTATAGAGTGTCGGGTATAGAGTGTAGGGTATAGAGTGTAGGGTGTAGAGTGTAGGGTATAGAGTGTAGAGTGTAGGGTATAGAGTGTATGGTATAATGTGTAGGGTATAGAGTGTAGGGTGTAGAGTGTAGGGTACAGAGTGTAGGGTATAGAGTGTAGGGTATAGAGTGTAGAGTGTAGGGTATATAGTGTAGGGTATAGAGTGTAGGGTATAGAGTGTAGGGTATAGAGTGTAGAGTGTAGAGTGTAGGGTATAGAGTGTAGAGTGTAGGGTATAGAGTGTAGGGTATAGAGTGTATGGTATAGAGTAGGGTATAGAGTGTAGGGTATAGAGTGTAGAGTGTAGGGTATAGAGTGTAGAGTGTAGGGTATAGAGTGTAGGGTATAAAGAGTAGAGTGTAGGGTATAGAGTGTAGAGTATAGGGTATGGAGTGTATGGTATAGAGTGTAGGGTATAGAGTGTAGAGTATAGAGTGTTGGGTATAGAGTGTAGAGTGTAGGGTATAGAGTGTAGGGTATATAGTGTAGGGTATAGAGTGTATGGTATACAGTGTAGAGTGTAGGGATTAGAGTGTAGGGTATAGAGTGTAGGGTATAGAGTGTAGGGTATAGAGTGTATGGTATAGAGTGTAGGGTATAGAGTGTTGGGTATAGATTGTAGGGTATAGAATGTAGAGTGTAGTGTATAGGGTATAGAGTGTATGGTGTAGAGTGTAGGGTATAGAGTGTATAGTGTAGGGTATAGAGTGCAGGGTATAGAGTGTATGGAATAGAGTGTATGGAATATAGTGTACGGTATAGAGTGTAGAGAGTAGGGTATAGAGTGTAGGGTATAGAGCGTAGGGTGTAGGGTATAGATTGTAGGGTATAGAGTGTAGGGTATAGAGTGTAGAGTGTAGGGTATAGAGTGCATGGTATAGAGTGTAGGGTGTAGAGTGTATGGTATAGAGTGTACAGTATAGAGTGTATGGTATAGAGTGTAGAGTGTAGGGTATAGAGTGTATGGTATAGAGTGTAGGGTGTAGAGTGTATAGTATAGAGTGTAGGGTACAGAGTGTAGAGTGTAGGGCATAGGGTGTAGGGTATAGAGTGTATGGTATAGAGTGTACGGTATAGAGTGTATGATATAGAGTGTATGGTATATAGTGTAGGGTATAGAGTGTATAGTGTAGGGTATAGAGTGTAGGGTATAGAGTGTATGGAATAGAGTGTATAATATAGAGTGTAGGGTGTAGAGTGTAGGGTATAGAGTGTAGAGTGTGGGGTAAAGAGTGTAGAGTGTAGGGTATAGAGTGTATGATATAGAGTGTAGGGTATAGAGTGTATGGTATAGATTGCAGGGTATAGAGTGTAGGGTGTAGAGTGTAGGGTATAGAGTGTAGGGTATAGAGTGTATGGTATAGAGTGTATGGTATAGATTGTAGGGTATAGAGTGTAGGGTATAGAGTGTAGAGTGTAGGGTATAGAGTGTAGAAAGTAGGGTATAGTGTGTTGGGTATGAAGTGTAGAGTGTAGGGTATAGAGTGTAGGGTATAGAGTGTAGATTGTATGGTATAGAGCGTAGGGTATAGAGTGTATAGTGTAGGGTGTAGAGTGTAGGGTATAGAGTGTAGGGCATAGAGTGTTGGGATATAGAGTGTAGGGTATAGAGTGTAGGGTATAGAGTGTAGGGTATAGATTGTAGGGTATACAGTGTAGGGTATAGAGTGTAGGGTATAGAGTATATAGTGTAGGGTATTGAGTGTAGGGTATAGAGTGTAGAGTGTAGGGTATAGAGTGTAGGGTATAGAGTGTATGGTATAGAGTAGGGTATAGAGTGTAGGGTATAGAGTGTAGAGTGTAGGGTATAGAGTGTAGAGTGTAGGGTATAGAGTGTAGGGTATAAAGAGTAGAGTGTAGGGTATAGAGTGTAGAGTGTAGGGTATGGAGTGTATGGTATAGAGTGTAGGGTATAGAGTGTAGAGTATAGAGTGTTGGGTATAGAGTGTAGAGTGTAGGGTATAGAGTGTAGGGTATATAGTGTAGGGTATAGAGTGTATGGTATACAGTGTAGAGTGTAGGGATTAGAGTGTAGGGTATAGAGTGTAGGGTATAGAGTGTAGGGTATAGAGTGTATGGTATAGAGTGTAGGGTATAGAGTGTTGGGTATAGATTGTAGGGTATAGAATGTAGAGTGTAGTGTATAGAGTATAGGGTATAGAGTGTATGGTGTAGAATGTAGGGTATAGAGTGTATAGTGTAGGGTATAGAGTGCAGGGTATAGAGTGTATGGAATAGAGTGTTTGGAATATAGTGTACGGTATAGAGTGTAGAGAGTAGGGTATAGAGTGTAGGGTATAGAGCGTAGGGTGTAGGGTATAGATTGTAGGGTATAGAGTGTAGGGTATAGAGTGTAGAGTGTAGGGTATAGAGTGCATGGTATAGAGTGTAGGGTGTAGAGTGTATGGTATAGAGTGTACAGTATAGAGTGTATGGTATAGAGTGTAGAGTGTAGGGTATAGAGTGTATGGTATAGAGTGTAGGGTGTAGAGTGTATAGTATAGAGTGTAGGGTACAGAGTGTAGAGTGTAGGGTATAGAGTGTAGGGTATAGAGTGTATGGTATAGAGTTTACGGTATAGAGTGTATGATATAGAGTGTATGGTATATAGTGTAGGGTATAGAGTGTAGGGTATAGAGTTTAGAGTGTAGGGTGTAGAGTGTAGGGTATAGAGTGTAAGGTATAGAGTGTAGGGTATAGATTGTAGGGTGTAGAGTGTCGGGTATAGAGTGTAGGGTATAGAGTGTATGGTATAGAGTATAGGGTATAGAGTGTATAGTGTAGGGTATAGATTGTAGGGTATAGAGTATAGAGTGTAGGGTATAGAGTGTAGGGTATAGAGTGTAGGGTATAAAGTGTAGAGTGTAGGGTATAGAGTGTAGGGTATAGAGTGTAGTGTATAGAGTGTAGGGTATAGAGTGTAGAGTGTAGGGTGTAGAGTGTAGGGTATAGAGTGTAAGGTATAGAGTGTAGGGTATAGAGTGTATGGTATAGAGTGTAGGGTATAGAGTGTAGAGTGTAGGGTTTAGAGTGTAGGGTATAGAGTGAAGGGTATAGAATGTAGTGTATAGAGTGTAGGGTATAGAGTGTAGGGTGTAGAGTGTAGAGTGTAGGGTGTAGAGTGTAGGATATAGAGTGTAAGGTATAGAGTGTAGGGTATAGAGTGTATGGTATAGAGTGTAGGGTATAGAGTGTAGAGTGTAGGGTTTAGAGTGTAGGGTATAGAGTGTGTGGTATAGAGTGTAGGGTATAGAGTGTAGGGTATAGAGTGTAGGGAATAGAGTGTAGGGTATAGAATGTAGGGTATAGAGTGTAGGGTATAGAGTGTAGGGTATAGAGTATAGAGTGTAGGGTATAGAGTGTAGGGTATAGAGTGTAGGGTATAGAGTGTAGAGTGTAGGGTATAGAGTGTAGGGTATAGAGTGTAGGGTATAAAGTGTAGAGTGTAGGGTATAGAGTGTAGGGTATAGAGTGTAGGGTATAGAGTGTAGGGTGTAGAGTGTAGAGTGTAGGGTGTAGAGTGTAGGGTATAGAGTGTAAGGTATAGAGTGTAGGGTATAGAGTGTATGGTATAGAGTGTAGGGTATAGAGTGTAGAGTGTAGGGTTTAGAGTGTAGGGTATAGAGTGTGTGGTATAGAGTGTAGGGTATAGAGTGTAGGGTATAGAGTGTAGGGAATAGAGTGTAGGGTATAGATTGTAAGGTATAGAGTGTAGGGTATAGAGTGTAGGGTATAGAGTATAGAGTGTAGGGTATAGAGTGTAGGGTATAGAGTGTAGGGTATAGAGTGTAGAGTGTAGGGTATAAAGTGTAGGGTATAGAGTGTAGGGTATAGAGTGTAGGGTATAGAGTTTAGAGTGTAGGGTGTAGAGTGTAGGGTATAGAGTGTAAGGTATAGAGTGTAGGGTATAGATTGTAGGGTGTAGAGTGTCGGGTATAGAGTGTAGGGTATAGAGTGTATGGTATAGAGTATAGGGTATAGAGTGTATAGCGTAGGGTATAGAGTGTAGGGTATAGAGTATAGAGTGTAGGGTATAGAGTGTAGGGTATAGAGTGTAGGGTATAAAGTGTAGAGTGTAGGGTATAGAGTGTAGGGTATAGAGTGTAGTGTTTAGAGTGTAGGGTATAGAGTGTAGAGTGTAGGGTGTAGAGTGTAGGGTATAGAGTGTAAGGTATAGAGTCTAGGGTATAGAGTGTATGGTATAGAGTGTAGGGTATAGAGTGTATGGTATAGAGTGTAGGGTATAGAGTGTAGAGTGTAGGGTTTAGAGTGTAGGGTATAGAGTGTGTGGTATAGAGTGTGGGGTATAGAGTGTAGGGTATAGAGTGTAGGGAATAGAGTGTAGGGTATAGATTGTAGGGTATAGAGTGTAGGGTATAGAGTGTAGGGTATAGAGTATAGAGTGTAGGGTATAGAGTGTAGGGTATAGAGTGTAGGGTATAGAGTGTAGAGTGTAGGGTATAGAGTGTAGGGTATAGAGTGTAGGGTATAAAGTGTAGAGTGTAGGGTATAGAGTGTAGGGTATAGAGTGTAGGGTATAGAGTGTAGGGTATAGAGTGTAGGGTGTAGAGTGTAGAGTGTAGGGTGTAGAGTGTAGGGTATAGAGTGTAAGGTATAGAGTGTAGGGTATAGAGTGTATGGTATAGAGTGTAGGGTATAGAGTGTAGAGTGTAGGGTATAGAGTGTGTGGTATAGAGTGTAGGGTATAGAGTGTAGGGTATAGAGTGTAGGGAATAGAGTGTAGGGTATAGATTGTAGGGTATAGAGTGTAGGGTATAGAGTGTAGGGTATAGAGTATAGAGTGTAGGGTATAGAGTTTAGGGTATAGAGTGTAGGGTATAGAGTGTAGAGTGTAGGGTATAAAGTGTAGGGTATAGAGTGTAGGGTATAGAGTATAGGGTATAGAGTTTAGAGTGTAGGGTGTAGAGTGTAGGGTATAGAGTGTAAGGTATAGAGTGTAGGGTATAGATTGTAGGGTGTAGAGTGTCGGGTATAGAGTGTCGGGTATAGAGTGTAGGGTATAGAGTGTATGGTATAGAGTATAGGGTATAGAGTGTATAGTGTAGGGTATAGATTGTAGGGTATAGAGTATAGAGTGTAGG
The DNA here is from genome assembly GCF_032444005.1 of Ranitomeya imitator. Taxonomy (NCBI): domain Eukaryota; kingdom Metazoa; phylum Chordata; class Amphibia; order Anura; family Dendrobatidae; genus Ranitomeya; species Ranitomeya imitator. Next base: position 152,325 of record NW_027194564.1, read on the forward strand.
GTATAGAGTGTAGGGTATAGAGTGTAGGGTATAAAGTGTAGAGTGTAGGGTATAGAGTGTAGGGTATAGAGTGTAGTGTATAGAGTGTAGGGTATAGAGTGTAGAGTGTAGGGTGTAGAGTGTAGGGTATAGAGTGTAAGGTATAGAGTGTAGGGAATAGAGTGTATGGTATAGAGTGTAGGGTATAGAGTGTAGAGTGTAGGGTTTAGAGTGTAGGGTATAGAGTGAAGGGTATAGAATGTAGTGTATAGAGTGTAGGGTATAGAGTGTAGGGTGTAGAGTGTAGAGTGTAGGGTGTAGAGTGTAGGATATAGAGTGTAAGGTATAGAGTGTAGGGTATAGAGTGTATGGTATAGAGTGTAGGGTATAGAGTGTAGAGTGTAGGGTTTAGAGTGTAGGGTATAGAGTGTGTGGTATAGAGTGTAGGGTATAGAGTGTAGGGTATAGAGTGTAGGGAATAGAGTGTAGGGTATAGAGTGTAGGGTATAGAGTGTAGGGTATAAAGTGTAGAGTGTAGGGTATAGAGTGTAGGGTATAGAGTGTAGGGTATAGAGTGTAGGGTATAGAGTGTAGGGTGTAGAGTGTAGAGTGTAGGGTGTAGAGTGTAGGGTATAGAGTGTAAGGTATAGAGTGTAGGGTATAGAGTGTATGGTATAGAGTGTAGGGTATAGAGTGTAGAGTGTAGGGTTTAGAGTGTAGGGTATAGAGTGTGTGGTATAGAGTGTAGGGTATAGAGTGTAGGGTATAGAGTGTAGGGAATAGAGTGTAGGGTATAGACTGTAGGGTATAGAGTGTAGGGTATAGAGTGTAGGGTATAGAGTATAGAGTGTAGGGTATAGAGTGTAGGGTATAGAGTGTAGGGTATAGAGTGTAGAGTGTAGGGTATAAAGTGTAGGGTATAGAGTGTAGGGTATAGAGTGTAGGGTATAGAGTTTAGAGTGTAGGGTGTAGAGTGTAGGGTATAGAGTGTAAGGTATAGAGTGTAGGGTATAGATTGTAGGGTGAAGAGTGTCGGGTATAGAGTGTAGGGTATAGAGTGTATGGTATAGAGTATAGGGTATAGAGTGTATAGCGTAGGGTATAGAGTGTAGGGTATAGAGTATAGAGTGTAGGGTATAGAGTGTAGGGTATAGAGTGTAGGGTATAAAGTGTAGAGTGTAGGGTATAGAGTGTAGGGTATAGAGTGTAGTGTTTAGAGTGTAGGGTATAGAGTGTAGAGTGTAGGGTGTAGAGTGTAGGGTATAGAGTGTAAGGTATAGAGTCTAGGGTATAGAGTGTATGGTATAGAGTGTAGGGTATAGAGTGTAGAGTGTAGGGTATAGAGTGTAGGGTATAGAGTGAAGGGTATAGAGTTTAGTGTATAGAGTGTAGGGTATAGAGTGTAGAGTGTAGGGTGTAGAGTGTAGGGTATAGAATGTAAGGTATGGAGTGTATGTTATAGAGTGTATGGTATAGAGTGTAGGGTATAAAGTGTAGAGTGTAGGGAATAGAGTGTAGGGTATAGATTGTAGGGTATAGAGTGTAGAGTGTAGGGTATAGAGTGTAGGGTATAGAGTGTATGGTATAGAGTGTAGAGTGTAGGGTATAGAGTGTATAGTGTAGGCTATAGAGTGTAGGGTATAGAGTAAAGGGTATAGAGTGTATGGTATAGAGTGTCGGGTATAGAGTGTAGGGTATAGAGAGTAGGGTATAAAGTGTAGAGTGTAGGGTACAAAGTGTAGGGTATAGAGTGTAGGGTATAGAGTGTAGGGTATAGAGTGTAGGGTGTAGAGTGTAGGGTATAGAGTGTAAGGTATAGAGTGTAGGGTATAGAGTGCATGTTATAGAGTGTATTGTATAGAGTGTAGAGTGTAGGGTATAGAGTGTAGGGTATAGAGTGTAGGGTATAGAGTGTATGGTATAGAGTATAGGGTATAGAGTGTAGGGTATAGATTGTAGGGTATAGATTGTAGAGTGTAGGGTATAGAGTGTAGGGTATAGAGTGTATGGTATAATGTGTAGAGTGTAGGGTATAGAGTGTATAGTGTAGGGTATAGAGTGTAGGGTATAGAGTAAAGGGTATAGAGTGTATGGTATAGAGTGTATGGTATAGAGTGTAGGGTATAGAGTGTAGAGTGTAGGGTATAGAGTGTAGGGTATAGAGTGCAGGGTATAGAGTGTAGGGTATAGAGTGTAGAGTGTAGGGATTAGAGTGTAGGGTATAGAGTGTAGGTATAGAGTCTAGAGTGTGGGGTATAGAGTGTAGGGTATAGAGTATAGAGTGTAGGGTATAGAATGTAGGGTATAGAGTGTAAAGTGTAGAGTGTAGGGTTAAGAGTGTAGAGTGTAGGTTATAGAGTGTAGGGTATAGAGTGTATGGAATAGAGTGTAGGGTATAGAGTGTAGAGTGTAGGGTATAGAGTGTAGGGCATAGAGCATAGGGTGTAGGGTATAGAGTGTAGGGTATAGAGTGTAGGGTATAGAGTGTAGGGTGTAGAGTGTAGAGTATAGTGTGTAGGGTATAGAGTGTAGGGTATAGAGTGTATGGTACAGTGTAGAGTGTAGGTTATAGAGTGTAGGGTATAGAGTGTAGGGTGTAGGGTATAGAGTGTAGGGTATAGAGTGTAGGGTATTGAGTGTAAGGTATAGAGTGTAGAGTGTAGGGTATAGAGTGTAGGGTATAGAGTGTACGGTATAGAGTGTATGGTATAGAGTGTAGGGTAAAGAGTGTAGGGTATAGAGTGTAGGGTGTAGAGTGTAGAGTATAGCGTGTAGGGTATAGAGTGTAGGGTATAGAGTGTATGGTACAGTGTAGAGTGTAGGGTATAGAGTGTAGGGTATAGAGTGTAGGGTGTAGGGTATAGAGTGTAGGGTATTGAGTGTAAGGTATAGAGTGTAGAGTGTAGGGTATAGAGTGTAGGATATAGAGTGTACGGTATAGAGTGTATGGTATAGAGTGTATGGTATATAGTTTAGGGTATAGAGTGTTTGGTATAGAGTGAAGGGTTTTAGAGTGTAGAGTGTAGGGTATAGATTGTAGAGTGTAGAGTGTAGGGTATAGAGTGTAAGGCATAGAGTGTATGGAATAGAGTGTATGGTATAGAGTGTAGGGTATAGAGTGTAGAGTATAGAGTGTAGGGTATAAAGTGTAGGGTATAGAGTGTAGTGTATAGAGTGTAGGGTATAGAGTGTAGGGTATAAAGTGTAGGGTATAGAGTGTAGGGTATAGATTGTAGGGTATAGAGTGCAGAGTGTAGGGTATAGAGTGTAGGGTATAGAGTGTATGGTATAGAATGTAGAGTGTAGGGTATAGAGTGTATAGTGTAGGGTATAGAGTGTAGGGTATCGAGTAAATGGTATAGAGTGTATGGTATAGAGTGTAGGGTATAGAGTGTAGGGTATAGAGTGTAGGGTATAAAGTGTAGAGTGTAGGGTATAGAGTGTAGGGTATAGAGAGTAGGGTATAGAGTGTAGGGTATAAAGTGTAGAGTGTAGGGTGCAGAGTGTAGGGTATAGAGTGTAAGGTATAGAGTGTAGGGTATAGAGTGTAGGGTATAGAGTGCAGGGTATAGAGTATATGGTTTAGAGTGTAGAGTGTAGGGTATAGAGTGTATAGTGTAGGATATAGAGTGTAGGGTATAGAGTATAGAGTGTAGGGTATAGAGTGTAGGGTATAGAGTGTAGGGTATAGAGTGTAGGGTATAAAGTGTAGAGTGTAGGGTATAGAGTGTAGGGTATAGAGAGTAGAGTGTAGGGTGTAGAGTGTAGGGTATAGAGTGTATGGTATAGAGTGTAGGGTATAGAGTGTAGAGTGTAGGGTATAGAGTGTAGGGTATAGAGTGTGTGGTAGAGTGTAGGGTATAGAGTGTAGGGTATAGAGTGTAGGGAATAGAGTGTAGGGTATAGATTGTAGGGTATAGAGTGTAGAGTGTAGGGTATAGAGTGTAGGGTATAGAGTATAGAGTGTAGGGTATAGAGTGTAGGGTATAGAGTGTAGGGTATAGAGTGTAGAGTGTAGGGTATAGAGTGTAGGGTATAGAGTGTAGGGTATAGAGTGTAGGGTATAGAGTGTAGAGTGTAGGGTGTAGAGTGTAGGGTATAAAGTGTAAGGTATAGAGTGTAGGGTATAGAGTGTAGGGTATAGATTGTAGGGTGTAGAGTTTAGGGTATAGAGTGTAGGGTATAGAGTGTATGGTATAGAGTATAGGGTATAGAGTGTATAGTGTAGGGTATAGAGTGTAGGATATAGAGTATAGATTGTAGGGTATAGAGTGTAGGGTATAGAGTGTAGGGTATAGAGTGTAGAGTGTAGGGTATAGAGTGTAGGGTGTAGAGTGTAGAGTATAAAGTGTAGAGTGTAGGGTATAGAGTGTAGGGTTAAGACTGTAGTGTATAGAGTGTAGGGTATAGAGTGTAGAGTGTAGGGTGTAGAGTGTAGGGTACAGAGTGTAAGGTATAGAGTGTAGGGTATAGAGTGTATGGTATAGAGTGTAGGGTATAGAGTGTAGAGTGTAGGGTATAGAGTGTAGGGTATAAAGTGTAGGGTATAGAGTGTAGTGTATAGAGTGTAGGGTATAGAGTGTAGAGTGTAGGGTGTAGAGTGTAGGGTACAGAGTGTAAGGTATAGAGTGTAGGGTATAGAGTGTATGGTATAGAGTGTAGGGTATAGAGTGTAGAGTGTAGGGTATAGAGTGTAGGGTATAAAGTGTAGGGTATAGAGTGTAGTGTATAGAGTGTAGGGTATAGAGTGTAGAGTGTAGGGTGTAGAGTGTAGGGTATAGAGTGTAAGGTATAGAGTGTAGGGTATAGAGTGTATGGTATAGAGTGTAGGGTATAAAGTGTAGAGTGTAGGGTATAGAGTGTAGAGTGTAGGGTATAGAGTGTAGGGTATAGAGTGTATGGTATAGAGTGTAGAGTGTAGGGTATAGAGTGTGTGGTGTAGGCTATAGAGTGTAGGGTATAGAGTAAAGGGTATAGAGTGTATGGTATAGAGTGTCGGGTATAGAGTGTAGGGTATAGAGAGTAGGGTATAAAGTGTAGAGTGTAGGGTATAGAGTGTAGGGTATAGAGTGTAGGGTATAGAGTGTAGGGTATAGAGTGTAGGGTGTAGAGTGTAGGGTATAGAGTGTAAGGTATAGAGTGTAGGGTATAGAGTGCATGCTATAGAGTGTATTGTATAGAGTGTAGAGTGTAGGGTATAGAGTGTAGGGTATAGAGTGTAGGGTATAGAGTGTATGGTATAGAGTATAGGGTATAGAGTGTAGGGTATAGATTGTAGGGTATAGAGTGTAGAGTGTAGGGTATAGAGTGTAGGGTATAGAGTGTATGGTATAAAGTGTAGAGTGTAGGGTATAGAGTATATGGTATAGAGTGTAGAGTGTAGGGTATAGAGTGTATAGTGTAGGATATAGAGTGTAGGGTATAGAGTATAGAGTGTAGGGTATAGAGTGTAGGGTATAGAGTGTAGGGTATAAAGTGTAGAGTGTAGGGTATAGAGTGTAGGGTATAGAGAGTAGAGTGTAGGGTGTAGAGTGTAGGGTATAGAGTGTAAGGTATAGAGTGTAGGGTATAGAGTGTATGGTATAGAGTGTAGGGTATAGAGTGTAGAGTGTAGGGTATAGAGTGTAGGGTATAGAGTGTGTGGTAGAGTGTAGGGTATAGAGTGTAGGGTATAGAGTGTAGGGAATAGAGTGTAGGGTATAGATTGTAGGGTATAGAGTGTAGAGTGTAGGGTATAGAGTGTAGGGTATAGAGTATAGAGTGTAGGGTATAGAGTGTAGGGTATAGAGTGTAGGGTATAGAGTGTAGAGTGTAGGGTATAGAGTGTAGGGTATAGAGTGTAGGGTATAGAGTGTAAGGTATAGAGTGTAGAGTGTAGGGTGTAGAGTGTAGGGTATAGAGTGTAAGGTATAGAGTGTAGGGTATAGAGTGTAGGGTATAGATTGTAGGGTGTAGAGTGTAGGGTATAGAGTGTAGGGTATAGAGTGTATGGTATAGAGTATAGGGTATAGAGTGTATAGTGTAGGGTATAGAGTGTAGGATATAGAGTATAGAGTGTAGGGTATAGAGTGTAGGGTATAGTGTGTAGGGTATAGAGTGTAGAGTGTAGGGTATAGAGTGTAGGGTATAGAGTGTAGGGTATAAAGTGTAGAGTGTAGGGTATAGAGTGTAGGGTTAAGAGTGTAGTGTATAGAGTGTAGGGTATAGAGTGTAGAGTGTAGGGTACAGAGTGTAAGGTATAGAGTGTAGGGTATAGAGTGTATGGTATAGAGTGTAGGGTATAGAGTGTAGAGTGTAGGATATAGAGTGTAGGGTATAGAGTGTAGGGTATAGAATGTAGTGTATAGAGTGTAGGGTATAGAGTGTAGAGTGTAGGGTGTAGAGTGTAGGGTATAGAGTGTAAGGTATAGAGTGTAGGGTATAGAGTGTATGGTATAGAGTGTAGGGTATAAAGTGTAGAGTGTAGGGAATAGAGTGTAGGGTATAGATTGTAGGGTATAGAGTGTAGAGTGTAGGGTATAGAGTGTAGGGTATAGAGTGTATGGTATAGAGTGTAGAGTGTAGGGTATAGAGTGTGTGGTGTAGGCTATAGAGTGTAGGGTATAGAGTAAAGGGTATAGAGTGTATGGTATAGAGTGTAGGGTGTAGAGTGTAGGGTATAGAGTGTAAGGTATAGAGTGTAGGGTATAGAGTGCATGCTATAGAGTGTATTGTATAGAGTGTAGAGTGTAGGGTATAGAGTGTAGGGTATAGAGTGTAGGGTATAGAGTGTATGGTATAGAGTATAGGGTATAGAGTGTAGGGTATAGATTGTAGGGTATAGAGTGTAGAGTGTAGGGTATAGAGTGTAGGGTATAGAGTGTATGGTATAAAGTGTAGAGTGTAGGGTATAGAGTATATGGTATAGAGTGTAGAGTGTAGGGTATAGAGTGTATAGTGTAGGATATAGAGTGTAGGGTATAGAGTATAGAGTGTAGGGTATAGAGTGTAGGGTATAGAGTGTAGGGTATAAAGTGTAGAGTGTAGGGTATAGAGTGTAGGGTATAGAGAGTAGAGTGTAGGGTGTAGAGTGTAGGGTATAGAGTGTAAGGTATAGAGTGTAGGGTATAGAGTGTATGGTATAGAGTGTAGGGTATAGAGTGTAGAGTGTAGGGTATAGAGTGTAGGGTATAGAGTGTGTGGTAGAGTGTAGGGTATAGAGTGTAGGGTATAGAGTGTAGGGAATAGAGTGTAGGGTATAGATTGTAGGGTATAGAGTGTAGAGTGTAGGGTATAGAGTGTAGGGTATAGAGTATAGAGTGTAGGGTATAGAGTGTAGGGTATAGAGTGTAGGGTATAGAGTGTAGAGTGTAGGGTATAGAGTGTAGGGTATAGAGTGTAGGGTATAGAGTGTAAGGTATAGAGTGTAGAGTGTAGGGTGTAGAGTGTAGGGTATAGAGTGTAAGGTATAGAGTGTAGGGTATAGAGTGTAGGGTATAGATTGTAGGGTGTAGAGTGTAGGGTATAGAGTGTAGGGTATAGAGTGTATGGTATAGAGTATAGGGTATAGAGTGTATAGTGTAGGGTATAGAGTGTAGGATATAGAGTATAGAGTGTAGGGTATAGAGTGTAGGGTATAGTGTGTAGGGTATAGAGTGTAGAGTGTAGGGTATAGAGTGTAGGGTATAGAGTGTAGGGTATAAAGTGTAGAGTGTAGGGTATAGAGTGTAGGGTTAAGAGTGTAGTGTATAGAGTGTAGGGTATAGAGTGTAGAGTGTAGGGTACAGAGTGTAAGGTATAGAGTGTAGGGTATAGAGTGTATGGTATAGAGTGTAGGGTATAGAGTGTAGAGTGTAGGATATAGAGTGTAGGGTATAGAGTGTAGGGTATAGAATGTAGTGTATAGAGTGTAGGGTATAGAGTGTAGAGTGTAGGGTGTAGAGTGTAGGGTATAGAGTGTAAGGTATAGAGTGTAGGGTATAGAGTGTATGGTATAGAGTGTAGGGTATAAAGTGTAGAGTGTAGGGAATAGAGTGTAGGGTATAGATTGTAGGGTATAGAGTGTAGAGTGTAGAGTATAGAGTGTAGGGAATAGAGTGTATGGTATAGAGTGTAGAGTGTAGGGTATAGAGTGTGTGGTGTAGGCTATAGAGTGTAGGGTATAGAGTAAAGGGTATAGAGTGTATGGTATAGAGTGTCGGGTATAGAGTGTAGGGTATAGAGAATAGGGTATAAAGTGTAGAGTGTAGGGTATAGAGTGTAAGGTATAGAGTGTAGGGTATAGAGTGTAGGGTATAGAGTGTAGGGTGTAGAGTGTAGGGTATAGAGTGTAAGGTATAGAGTGTAGGGTATAGAGTGCATGTTATAGAGTGTATTGTATAGAGTGTAGAGTGTAGGGTATAGAGTGTAGGGTATAGAGTGTAGGGTATAGAGTGTATGGTATAGAGTATAGGGTATAGAGTGTAGGGTATAGATTGTAGGGTATAGAGTGTAGAGTGTAGGGTATAGAGTGTAGGGTATAGAGTGTATGGTATAAAGTGTAGAGTGTAGGGTATAGAGTGTGTAGTGTAGGGTATAGAGTGTAGGGTATAGAGTAAAGGGTATAGAGTGTATGGTATAGAGTGTAGTGAATAGAGTGTAGAGTGTAGGGTATAGAGTGTATGGTATAGAGTGTAGGGTATAGAGTGTAGAGTGTAGGGTATAGAGTGTAGGGTATAGAGTGCAGGGTATAGAGTGTAGGGTATAGAGTGTAGAGTGTAGGGATTAGAGTGTAGGGTATAGAAAGTAGGTATAGAGTCTAGAGTGTAGGGTATAGAGTGTAGGGTATAGAGTATAGAGTGTAGGGTATAGAGTGTAGGGTATAGAGTGTAAAGTGTAGAGTGTAGGGTATAGAGTGTAGAGTGTAGGTTATAGAGTGTAGGGTATAGAGTGCATGGAATAGAGTGTAGGGTATAGAGTGTAGAGTGTAGGGTATAGAGTGTAGGGCGTAGAGCGTAGGGTGTAGGGTATAGAGTGTAGGGTATAGAGTGTAGGGTATAGAGTGTAGGGTGTAGAGTGTAGGGTATAGCGTGTAGGGTATAGAGTGTAGGGTATAGAGTGCATGAAGTACAGTGTAGAGTGTAGGGTATAGAGTGTAGGGTATAGAGTGTAGGGATTAGAGTGTAGGGTATAGAGTGTAGGGTATAGAGTGTATGGAATAGAGTGTAGGGTATATAGTGTAGAGTGTAGGGTATAGAGTGTAGGGTATAGAGCGTAGGGTGTAGGGTATAGAATGTAGGGTATAAAGTGCATGGAGTAGAGTGTAGAGTGTAGAGTGTAGGGTATAGAGTGTAGGGTATAGAGTGTATGGTATAGAGTGTAGGGTATAGAGTGTAGGGTATAGAGTGTAGGGTATAGAGTGTAGAGTGCAGGGATTAGAGTGTAGGGTATAGAGTGTTGGGTATAGAGTGTAGAGTGTAGGGATTAGAGTGTAGGGTATAGAGTGTAGGGTATAGAGCGTAGGGAGTAGGGTATAGAGTGTAGGGTATAGAGTGTAGGGTATAGAGTGTAGAGTGTAGGGTATAGAGTGTATGGTATATAGTGTAGGTTGTAGAGTGTAGGGTATAGAGTGAAGGTTATAGAGTGTAGAGTGTAGGGTATAGAGTGTATGGTATAGAGTGTAGGGTGTAGAGTGTATGGTATAGAGTGTAGGGTATAGAGTGTGTGGTATAGAGTTTAGAGTGTAGAGTATAGAGTGTAGGGTATAGAGCTTATGGTATAGAGTGTAGGGTATAGAGTTTATGGTATAGAGTGTAGGGTATAGAGTGTAGAGTGTAGTGTATAGAGAGTAGGGTATAGAGTGTAGGGTGCAGGGTATAGAGTGTCGGGTATAGAGTGTAGGGTATAGAGTGTAGAGTGTAGGGTATAGTGTGTAGGGTATAGAGTGTATGGTATAGAGTGTAGGGTATATAGTGTGGGGTATAGTTTGTAGGGTATAGAGTGTAGGGCATAGAGTCTAGAGTGTAGGGTATAGAGTGTAGGGTATAGAGTGTAGGGTATAGAGTGTAGAGTGTAGGGTATAGAGTGTAGGGTATAGAGTATAGAGTGTAGGGTATAGAGTGTAGGGTATAGAGTGTATTGTATAGAGTGTAGAGTGTAGGGTATAGAGTGTAGGGTATAGAGTGTAGGGTATAGAGTGTAGAGTGTAGGGTGTAGAGTGTAGGGTATAGAGTGTAAGGTATAGAGTGTAGGGTATAGAGTGTAGGGTATAGATTGTAGGGTGTAGAGTGTAGGGTATAGAGTGTAGGGTATAGAGTGTATGGTATAGAGTATAGGGTATAGAGTGTATAGTGTAGGGTATAGAGTGTAGGATATAGAGTATAGAGTGTAGGGTATAGAGTGTAGGGTATAGTGTGTAGGGTATAGAGTGTAGAGTGTAGGGTATAGAGTGTAGGGTATAGAGTGTAGGGTATAAAGTGTAGAGTGTAGGGTATAGAGTGTAGGGTTAAGAGTGTAGTGTATAGAGTGTAGGGTATAGAGTGTAGAGTGTAGGGTACAGAGTGTAAGGTATAGAGTGTAGGGTATAGAGTGTATGGTATAGAGTGTAGGGTATAGAGTGTAGAGTGTAGGATATAGAGTGTAGGGTATAGAGTGTAGGGTATAGAATGTAGTGTATAGAGTGTAGGGTATAGAGTGTAGAGTGTAGGGTGTAGAGTGTAGGGTATAGAGTGTAAGGTATAGAGTGTAGGGTATAGAGTGTATGGTATAGAGTGTAGGGTATAAAGTGTAGAGTGTAGGGAATAGAGTGTAGGGTATAGATTGTAGGGTATAGAGTGTAGAGTGTAGGGTATAGAGTGTAGGGTATAGAGTGTATGGTATAGAGTGTAGAGTGTAGGGTATAGAGTGTGTGGTGTAGGCTATAGAGTGTAGGGTATAGAGTAAAGGGTATAGAGTGTATGGTATAGAGTGTAGGGTGTAGAGTGTAGGGTATAGAGTGTAAGGTATAGAGTGTAGGGTATAGAGTGCATGCTATAGAGTGTATTGTATAGAGTGTAGAGTGTAGGGTATAGAGTGTAGGGTATAGAGTGTAGGGTATAGAGTGTATGGTATAGAGTATAGGGTATAGAGTGTAGGGTATAGATTGTAGGGTATAGAGTGTAGAGTGTAGGGTATAGAGTGTAGGGTATAGAGTGTATGGTATAAAGTGTAGAGTGTAGGGTATAGAGTATATGGTATAGAGTGTAGAGTGTAGGGTATAGAGTGTATAGTGTAGGATATAGAGTGTAGGGTATAGAGTATAGAGTGTAGGGTATAGAGTGTAGGGTATAGAGTGTAGGGTATAAAGTGTAGAGTGTAGGGTATAGAGTGTAGGGTATAGAGAGTAGAGTGTAGGGTGTAGAGTGTAGGGTATAGAGTGTAAGGTATAGAGTGTAGGGTATAGAGTGTATGGTATAGAGTGTAGGGTATAGAGTGTAGAGTGTAGGGTATAGAGTGTAGGGTATAGAGTGTGTGGTAGAGTGTAGGGTATAGAGTGTAGGGTATAGAGTGTAGGGAATAGAGTGTAGGGTATAGATTGTAGGGTATAGAGTGTAGAGTGTAGGGTATAGAGTGTAGGGTATAGAGTATAGAGTGTAGGGTATAGAGTGTAGGGTATAGAGTGTAGGGTATAGAGTGTAGAGTGTAGGGTATAGAGTGTAGGGTATAGAGTGTAGGGTATAGAGTGTAAGGTATAGAGTGTAGAGTGTAGGGTGTAGAGTGTAGGGTATAGAGTGTAAGGTATAGAGTGTAGGGTATAGAGTGTAGGGTATAGATTGTAGGGTGTAGAGTGTAGGGTATAGAGTGTAGGGTATAGAGTGTATGGTATAGAGTATAGGGTATAGAGTGTATAGTGTAGGGTATAGAGTGTAGGATATAGAGTATAGAGTGTAGGGTATAGAGTGTAGGGTATAGTGTGTAGGGTATAGAGTGTAGAGTGTAGGGTATAGAGTGTAGGGTATAGAGTGTAGGGTATAAAGTGTAGAGTGTAGGGTATAGAGTGTAGGGTTAAGAGTGTAGTGTATAGAGTGTAGGGTATAGAGTGTAGAGTGTAGGGTACAGAGTGTAAGGTATAGAGTGTAGGGTATAGAGTGTATGGTATAGAGTGTAGGGTATAGAGTGTAGAGTGTAGGATATAGAGTGTAGGGTATAGAGTGTAGGGTATAGAATGTAGTGTATAGAGTGTAGGGTATAGAGTGTAGAGTGTAGGGTGTAGAGTGTAGGGTATAGAGTGTAAGGTATAGAGTGTAGGGTATAGAGTGTATGGTATAGAGTGTAGGGTATAAAGTGTAGAGTGTAGGGAATAGAGTGTAGGGTATAGATTGTAGGGTATAGAGTGTAGAGTGTAGAGTATAGAGTGTAGGGAATAGAGTGTATGGTATAGAGTGTAGAGTGTAGGGTATAGAGTGTGTGGTGTAGGCTATAGAGTGTAGGGTATAGAGTAAAGGGTATAGAGTGTATGGTATAGAGTGTCGGGTATAGAGTGTAGGGTATAGAGAATAGGGTATAAAGTGTAGAGTGTAGGGTATAGAGTGTAAGGTATAGAGTGTAGGGTATAGAGTGTAGGGTATAGAGTGTAGGGTGTAGAGTGTAGGGTATAGAGTGTAAGGTATAGAGTGTAGGGTATAGAGTGCATGTTATAGAGTGTATTGTATAGAGTGTAGAGTGTAGGGTATAGAGTGTAGGGTATAGAGTGTAGGGTATAGAGTGTATGGTATAGAGTATAGGGTATAGAGTGTAGGGTATAGATTGTAGGGTATAGAGTGTAGAGTGTAGGGTATAGAGTGTAGGGTATAGAGTGTATGGTATAAAGTGTAGAGTGTAGGGTATAGAGTGTGTAGTGTAGGGTATAGAGTGTAGGGTATAGAGTAAAGGGTATAGAGTGTATGGTATAGAGTGTAGTGAATAGAGTGTAGAGTGTAGGGTATAGAGTGTATGGTATAGAGTGTAGGGTATAGAGTGTAGAGTGTAGGGTATAGAGTGTAGGGTATAGAGTGCAGGGTATAGAGTGTAGGGTATAGAGTGTAGAGTGTAGGGATTAGAGTGTAGGGTATAGAAAGTAGGTATAGAGTCTAGAGTGTAGGGTATAGAGTGTAGGGTATAGAGTATAGAGTGTAGGGTATAGAGTGTAGGGTATAGAGTGTAAAGTGTAGAGTGTAGGGTATAGAGTGTAGAGTGTAGGTTATAGAGTGTAGGGTATAGAGTGCATGGAATAGAGTGTAGGGTATAGAGTGTAGAGTGTAGGGTATAGAGTGTAGGGCGTAGAGCGTAGGGTGTAGGGTATAGAGTGTAGGGTATAGAGTGTAGGGTATAGAGTGTAGGGTGTAGAGTGTAGGGTATAGCGTGTAGGGTATAGAGTGTAGGGTATAGAGTGCATGAAGTACAGTGTAGAGTGTAGGGTATAGAGTGTAGGGTATAGAGTGTAGGGATTAGAGTGTAGGGTATAGAGTGTAGGGTATAGAGTGTATGGAATAGAGTGTAGGGTATATAGTGTAGAGTGTAGGGTATAGAGTGTAGGGTATAGAGCGTAGGGTGTAGGGTATAGAATGTAGGGTATAAAGTGCATGGAGTAGAGTGTAGAGTGTAGAGTGTAGGGTATAGAGTGTAGGGTATAGAGTGTATGGTATAGAGTGTAGGGTATAGAGTGTAGGGTATAGAGTGTAGGGTATAGAGTGTAGAGTGCAGGGATTAGAGTGTAGGGTATAGAGTGTTGGGTATAGAGTGTAGAGTGTAGGGATTAGAGTGTAGGGTATAGAGTGTAGGGTATAGAGCGTAGGGAGTAGGGTATAGAGTGTAGGGTATAGAGTGTAGGGTATAGAGTGTAGAGTGTAGGGTATAGAGTGTATGGTATATAGTGTAGGTTGTAGAGTGTAGGGTATAGAGTGAAGGTTATAGAGTGTAGAGTGTAGGGTATAGAGTGTATGGTATAGAGTGTAGGGTGTAGAGTGTATGGTATAGAGTGTAGGGTATAGAGTGTGTGGTATAGAGTTTAGAGTGTAGAGTATAGAGTGTAGGGTATAGAGCTTATGGTATAGAGTGTAGGGTATAGAGTTTATGGTATAGAGTGTAGGGTATAGAGTGTAGAGTGTAGTGTATAGAGAGTAGGGTATAGAGTGTAGGGTGCAGGGTATAGAGTGTCGGGTATAGAGTGTAGGGTATAGAGTGTAGAGTGTAGGGTATAGTGTGTAGGGTATAGAGTGTATGGTATAGAGTGTAGGGTATATAGTGTGGGGTATAGTTTGTAGGGTATAGAGTGTAGGGCATAGAGTCTAGAGTGTAGGGTATAGAGTGTAGGGTATAGAGTGTAGGGTATAGAGTGTAGAGTGTAGGGTATAGAGTGTAGGGTATAGAGTATAGAGTGTAGGGTATAGAGTGTAGGGTATAGAGTGTATTGTATAGAGTGTAGAGTGTAGGGTATAGAGTGTAGGGTATAGAGTGTAGGGTATAGAGTGTAGAGTGTAGGGTGTAGAGTGTAGGGTATAGAGTGTAAGGTATAGAGTGTAGGGTATAGAGTGTAGGGTATAGATTGTAGGGTGTAGAGTGTAGGGTATAGAGTGTAGGGTATAGAGTGTATGGTATAGAGTATAGGGTATAGAGTGTATAGTGTAGGGTATAGAGTGTAGGATATAGAGTATACAGTGTAGGGTATAGAGTGTAGGGTATAGAGTGTAGGGTATAGAGTGTAGAGTGTAGGGTATAGAGTGTAGGGTATAGAGTGTAGGGTATAAAGTGTAGAGTGTAGGGTATAGAGTGTAGGGTATAGAGTGTAGAGTGTAGGGTGTAGAGTGTAGGGTACAGAGTGTAAGGTATAGAGTGTAGGGTATAGAGTGTATGGTATAGAGTGTAGGGTATAGAGTGTAGAGTGTAGGGTATAGAGTGTAGGGTATAGAGTGTAGGGTATAGAGTGTAGTGTATAGAGTGTAGGGTATAGAGTGTAGAGTGTAGGGTGTAGAGTGTAGGGTATAGAGTGTAAGGTATAGAGTGTAGGGTATAGAGTGTATGGTATAGAGTGTAGGGTATAAAGTGTAGAGTGTAGGGAATAGAGTGTAGGGTATAGATTGTAGGGTATAGAGTGTAGAGTGTAGGGTATAGAGTGTATGGTATAGAGTGTAGAGTGTAGGGTATAGAGTGTGTGGTGTAGGCTATAGAGTGTAGGGTATAGAGTAAAGGGTATAGAGTGTATGGTATAGAGTGTCGGGTATAGAGTGTAGGGTATAGAGAATAGGGTATAAAGTGTAGAGTGTAGGGTATAGAGTGTAGGGTATAGAGTGTAGGGTATAGAGTGTAGGGTATAGAGTGTAGGTTGTAGAGTGTAGGGTATAGAGTGTAAGGTATAGAGTGTAGGGTATAGAGTGCATGTTATAGAGTGTATTGTATAGAGTGTAGAGTGTAGGGTATAGAGTGTAGGGTATAGAGTGTAGGGTATAGAGTGTATGGTATAGAGTATAGGGTATAGAGTGTAGGGTATAGATTGTAGGGTATAGAGTGTAGAGTGTAGGGTATAGAGTGTAGGGTATAGAGTGTATGGTATAAAGTGTAGAGTGTAGGGTATAGAGTGTATAGTGTAGGGTATAGAGTGTATGGTATAGAGTGTAGGGTATATAGTGTAGAGTGTAGGGTATAGAGTGTAGGGTATAGAGTGCAGGGTATAGAGTGTAGGGTATAGAGTGTAGAGTGTAGGGATTAGAGTGTAGGGTATAGAAAGTAGGTATAGAGTCTAGAGTGTAGGGTATAGAGTGTAGGGTATAGAGTATAGAGTGTAGGGTATAGAGTGTAGGGTATAGAGTGTAAAGTGTAGAGTGTAGGGTATAGAGTGTAGAGTGTAGGTTATAGAGTGTAGGGTATAGAGTGTATGGAATAGAGTGTAGGGTATAGAGTGTAGAGTGTAGGGTATAGAGTGTAGGGCGTAGAGCGTAGGGTGTAGGGTATGGAGTGTAGGGTATAGAGTGTAGGGTATAGAGTGTAGGGTGTAGAGTGTAGGGTATAGCGTGTAGGGTATAGAGTGTAGGGTATAGAGTGCATGAAGTACAGTGTAGAGTGTAGGGAATAGAGTGTAGGGTATAGAGTGTAGGGATTAGAGTGTAGGGTATAGAGTGTAGGGTATAGAGTGTATGGAATAGAGTGTAGGGTATATAGTGTAGAGTGTAGGGTATAGAGTGTAGGGTATAGAGCGTAGGGTGTAGGGTATAGAGTGTAGGGTATAAAGTGCATGGAGTAGAGTGTAGAGTGTAGAGTGTAGGGTATAGAGTGTAGGGTATAGAGTGTATGGTATAGAGTGTAGGGTATAGAGTGTAGGGTATAGAGTGTAGGGTATAGAGTGTAGAGTGCAGGGATTAGAGTGTAGGGTATAGAGTGTTGGGAATAGAGTGTAGAGTGTAGGGATTAGAGTGTAGTGTATAGAGTGTAGGGTATAGAGTGTATGGAATAGAGTCTAGGGTATAGAGTGTAGAGTGTAGGGTATAGAGTGTAGGGTATAGAGGGTAGGGAGTAGGGTATAGAGTGTAGGGTATAGAGTGTAGGGTATAGAGTGTAGAGTGTAGGGTATAGAGTGTATGGTATATAGTGTAGGTTGTAGAGTGTAGGGTATAGAGTGAAGGTTATAGAGTTTAGAGTGTAGGGTATAGAGTGTATGGTATAGAGTGTAGGGTGTAGAGTGTAGAGTATAGAGTGTAGGGTATAGAGTTTATGGTATAGAGTGTAGGGTATAAAGTGTAGAGTGTAGTGTATAGAGTGTAGGGTATAGAGTGTAGGGTGCAGGGTATAGAGTGTCGGGTATAGAGTGTAGGGTATAGAGTGTAGAGTGTAGGGTATAGTGTGTAGGGTATAGAGTGTATTGTATAGAGTGTAGGGTATATAGTGTGGGGTATAGTTTGTAGGGTATAGAGTGTAGGGTATAGAGTGTAGGGCATAGAGTGTAGAGTGTAGGGTATAGAGTGTAGGGTATAGAGTGTAGGGTATAGAGTGTAGAGTGTAGGGTATAGAGTGTAGGGTATAGAGTGTAGGGTATAGATTGTAGAGTGTAGGGAATAGAGTGTAGGGTATAGAGTGTAGGGTATAGAGTGTAGAGTGTAGGGTATAGAGTGTAGGGTATAGAGTATAGAGTGTAGGGTATAGAGTGTAGGGTATAGAGTGTAGGGAATAGAGTGTAGTGTATAGAGTGAATGGTATAGAGCGTAGGGTATAGAGTGTAGGGTATAGAGTGTAGGGAATACAGTGCAGAGTGTAAGGATTAGAGTGTAGGGTATAGAGTTTAGGGTATAGAGTGTATGGAATAGAGTGTACGGTATAGAGTGTAGAGTGTAGGGTATAGAGTGTAGGGTATAGAGCGTAGGGTGTAGGGTATAGAGTGTAGGGTATAGAGTGTAGGGTATAGAGTGTAGGGTATAGAGTGTAGAGTATAGAGTATAGAGTGTAGGGTATAGAGTGTAGGGTATAGAGTGTAGAGTGTAGGGTATAGAGTGTAGGGTATAGAGTGTAGGGTATAGATTGTAGAGTGTAGGGATTAGAGTGTAGGGTATAGAGTGTAGGGTATAGACTGTAGAGTGTAGGGTATAGAGTGTAGGGTATAGAGTATAGAGTGTAGGGTATAGAGTGTAGGGTATAGAGTGTAGGGAATAGAGTATAGAGTGTAGAGTATAGGGTATAGAGAGTATGGTATAGAGTGTAGGGTATAGAGTGTAGGGTATACAGTGTAGGGTATACAGTGTAGAGTGCAAGGATTAGAGTGTAGGGTATAGAGTGTAGGGTATAGAGTGTATGGAATAGAGTGTAGGGTATAGAGTGTAGAGTGTAGGGTATAGAGTGTAGGGCATAGAGCGTAGGGTGTAGGGTATAGAGTGTAGGGTATAGAGTGTAGGGTATAGAGTGTAGGGTGTAGAGTGTAGGGTATAGAGTGTATGGTATACAGTGTAGAGTGTAGAGTGTAGGGTATAGAGTATATAGTGTAGGGTATAGAGTGTAGGGTATAGAGTGTAGGGTATAGAGTGTATGGTATAGAGCGTAGGGTGTAGGGTATAGAGTGTAGGGTATAAAGTGCATGGAGTAGAGTGTAGAGTGTAGGGTATAGAGTGTAGGGTATAGAGTGTAGAGTGCAGGGATTAGACTGTAGGGTATAGAGTGTTGGGTATAGAGTGTAGAGTGTAGGGATTAGAGTGTAGGGTATAGAGTGTAGGGTATAGAGTTTAGGGTATAGAGTGTAGAGTGTAGGGATTAGAGTATAGGGCATAGAGTGAAGGGTATAGAGTGTAGATTGTAGGGTATAGAGTGTAGGGTATAGAGTGTAGGGTATAAAGTGTTGGGTATAGAGTGTAGAGTGTAGGGTATAGAGCGTAGAGTGTAGGGATTAGAGAGTAGGGTATAGAGTGTAGGGTATAGAGTGTAGGGATTAGAGTGTAGGGTATAGAGTGTACGGTATAAAGTGCATGGAGTAGAGTGTAGAGTGTAGAGTGTAGGGTATAGAGTGTAGGGTATAGAGTGTATGGTATAGAGTGTAGGGTATAGAGTGTAGGGTATAGAGTGTAGGGTATAGAGTGTAGAGTGCAGGGATTAGAGTGTAGGGTATAGAGTGTTGGGTATAGAGTGTAGAGTGTAGGGATTAGAGTGTAGGGTATAGAGTGTAGGGTATAGAGTGTATGGAATAGAGTCTAGGGTATAGAGTGTAGAGTGTAGGGTATAGAGTGTAGGGTATAGAGCGTAGGGTGTAGGGTATAGAGTGTAGGGTATAGAGTGTAGGGTATAGAGTGTAGAGTGTAGGGTATAGAGTGTATGGTATATAGTGTAGGTTGTAGAGTGTAGGGTATAGAGTGAAGGTTATAGAGTGTAGAGTGTAGGGTATAGAGTGTATGGTATAGAGTGTAGGGTGTAGAGTGTATGGTATAGAGTGTAGGGTATAGAGTGTGTGGTATAGAGTTTAGAGTGTAGAGTATAGAGTGTAGGGTATAGAGTTTATGGTATAGAGTGTAGGGTATAGAGTGTAGAGTGTAGTGTATAGAGTGTAGGGTATAGAGTGTAGGGTGCAGGGTATAGAGTGTCGGGTATAGAGTGTAGGGTATAGAGTGTAGAGTGTAGGGTATAGTGTGTAGGGTATAGAGTGTATTGTATAGAGTGTAGAGTATATAGTGTGGGGTATAGTTTGTAGGGTATAGAGTGTAGGGTATAGAGTGTAGGGCATAGAGTGTAGAGTGTAGGGTATAGAGTGTAGGGTATAGAGTGTAGGGTATAGAGTGTAGAGTGTAGGGTATAGAGTGTAGGGTATAGAGTGTAGGGTATAGATTGTAGAGTGTAGGGATTAGAGTGTAGGGTATAGAGTGTAGGGTATAGAGTGTAGAGTGTAGAGTTTAGAGTGTAGGGTATAGAGTTTATGGTATAGAGTGTAGGGTATAAAGTGTAGAGTGTAGTGTATAGAGTGTAGGGTATAGAGTGTAGGGTGCAGGGTATAGAGTGTCGGGTATAGAGTGTAGGGTATATAGTGTAGAGTGTAGGGTATAGTGTGTAGGGTATAGAGTGTATTGTATAGAGTGTAGGGTATATAGTGTGGGGTATAGTTTGTAGGGTATGGAGTGTAGGGTATAGAGTGTAGGGCATAGAGTGTAGAGTGTAGGGTATAGAGTGTAGGGTATAGAGTGTAGGGTATAGAGTGTAGAGTGTAGGGTATAGAGTGTAGGGTATAGAGTGTAGGGTATAGATTGTAGAGTGTAGGGATTAGAGTGTAGGGTATAGAGTGTAGGGTATAGAGTGTAGAGTGTAGGGTATAGAGTGTAGGGTATAGAGTATAGAGTGTAGGGTATAGAGTGTAGGGTATAGAGTGTAGGGAATATAGTGTAGGGTATAGAGTGAATGGTATAGAGCGTAGGGTATAGAGTGTAGGGTATAGAGTGTAGGGAATACAGTGCAGAGTGTAAGGATTAGAGTGTAGGGTATAGAGTTTAGGGTATAGAGTGTATGGAATAGAGTGTACGGTAAAGAGTGTAGAGTGTAGGGTATAGAGTGTAGGGTATAGAGCGTAGGGTGTAGGGTATAGAGTGTAGGGTATAGAGTGTAGGGTATAGAGTGTAGAGTATAGAGTATAGAGTGTAGGGTATAGAGTGTAGGGTATAGAGTGTAGGGTATAGAGTGTAGAGTGTAGGGTATAGAGTGTAGGGTATAGAGTGTAGGGTATAGATTGTAGAGTGTAGGGATTGGAGTGTAGGGTATAGAGTGTAGGGTATAGACTGTAGAGTGTAGGGTATAGAGTGTAGGGTATAGAGTATAGAGTGTAGGGTGTAGAGTGTAGGGTATAGAGTGTAGGGAATAGAGTATAGAGTGTAGAGTGTAGGGTATAGAGAGTATGGTATAGAGTGTAGGGTATAGAGTGTAGGGTATACAGTGTAGGGTATACAGTGTAGAGTGCAAGGATTAGAGTGTAGGGTATAGAGTGTAGGGTATAGAGTGTATGGAATAGAGTGTAGGGTATAGAGTGTAGAGTGTAGGGTATAGAGTGTAGGGCATAGAGCGTAGGGTGTAGGGTATAGAGTGTAGGGTATAGAGTGTAGGGTATAGAGTGTAGGGTGTAGAGTGTAGGGTATAGAGTGTATGGTATACAGTGTAGAGTGTAGAGTGTAGGGTATAGAGTATATAGTGTAGGGTATAGAGTGTAGGGTATAGAGTGTAGGGTATAGAGTGTATGGTATAGAGCGTAGGGTGTAGGGTATAGAGTGTAGGGTATAAAGTGCATGGAGTAGAGTGTAGAGTGTAGGGTATAGAGTGTAGGGTATAGAGTGTAGAGTGCAGGGATTAGAGTGTAGGGTATAGAGTGTTGGGTATAGAGTGTAGAGTGTAGGGATTAGAGTGTAGGGTATAGAGTGTAGGGTATAGAGTTTAGGGTATAGAGTGTAGAGTGTAGGGATTAGAGTATAGGGCATAGAGTGAAGGGTATAGAGTGTAGAGTGTAGGGTATAGAGTGTAGGGTATAGAGTGTAGGGTATAAAGTGTTGGGTATAGAGTGTAGAGTGTAGGGTATAGAGCGTAGAGTGTAGGGATTAGAGAGTAGGGTATAGAGTGTAGGGTATAGAGTGTAGGGATTAGAGTGTAGGGTATAGAGTGTACGGTATAAAGTGCATGGAGTAGAGTGTAGAGTGTAGAGTGTAGGGTATAGAGTGTAGGGTATAGAGTGTATGGTATAGAGTGTAGGGTATAGAGTGTAGGGTATAGAGTGTAGGGTATAGAGTGTAGAGTGCAGGGATTAGAGTGTAGGGTATAGAGTGTTGGGTATAGAGTGTAGAGTGTAGGGATTAGAGTGTAGGGTATAGAGTGTAGGGTATAGAGTGTATGGAATAGAGTCTAGGGTATAGAGTGTAGAGTGTAGGGTATAGAGTGTAGGGTATAGAGCGTAGGGTGTAGGGTATAGAGTGTAGGGTATAGAGTGTAGGGTATAGAGTGTAGAGTGTAGGGTATAGAGTGTATGATATATAGTGTAGGTTGTAGAGTGTAGGGTATAGAGTGCAGGGTATAGAGTGTAGAGTGTAGGGTATAGAGTGTATGGTATAGAGTGTAGGGTGTAGAGTGTATGGTATAGAGTGTAGGGTATAGAGTGTATGGTATAGAGTTTAGAGTGTAGAGTATAGAGTGTAGGGTATAGAGTTTATGGTATAGAGTGTAGGGTATAGAGTGTAGAGTGTAGTGTATAGAGTGTAGGGTATAGAGTGTAGGGTGTAGGGTATAGAGTGTAGGGTATAGAGTGTAGGGTATAGAGTGTAGAGTGTAGGGTATAGTGTGTAGGGTATAGAGTGTATGGTATAGAGTGTAGGGTATATAATGTGGGGTATAGTTTGTAGGGTATAGAGTGTAGGGTATAGAGTGTAGGGTATAGAGTGTAGGGTATAGAGTGTAGAGTGTAGGGTATAGAGTGTAGGGTATAGAGTGTAGGGTATAGAGTGTAGAGTGTAGGGTATAGAGTGTAGGGTATAGAGTGTAGGGTATAGATTGTAGAGTGTAGGGATTAGAGTGTAGGGTATAGAGTGTAGGGTATAGAGTGTAGAGTGTAGGGTATAGAGTGTAGGGTATAGAGTATAGAGTGTAGGGTATAGAGTGTAGGGTATAGAGTGTAGGGAATAGAGTGTTGAGTGTAGAGTGTAGGGTATAGAGTGAATGGTATAGAGTGTAGGGTATAGAGTGTAGGGTATAGAGTGTAGGGTATAGAGTGTAGGGTATAGAGTGTAGGGTGTAGAGTGTAGGGTATAGAGTGTGGGGTATAGAGTGTAGAGTGTAGGGTATAGAGTGTAGGGTATAGATTGTAGAGTGTAGGGATTAGAGTGTAGGGTATAGAGTGTAGGGTATAGAGTGTAGGGTATAAAGTATAGAGTGTGGGGTATAGAGTGTAGGGTATAGAGTGTAGGGTATAGAGTGTAGGGTATAGATTGTAGAGTGTAGGGATTAGAGTGTAGGGTATAGAGTGTAGGGTATAGACTGTAGAGTGTAGGATATAGAGTGTAGGATATAGAGTATAGAGTGTAGGGTATAGAGTGTAGGGTATAAAGTGTAGGGAATAGAGTATAGAGTGTAGAGTGTAGGGTATAGAGAGTATGGTATAGAGTGTAGGGTATAGAGTGTAGGGTATAGAGTGTAGGGTATACAGTGTAGAGTGTAAGGATTAGAGTGTAGGGTATAGAGTGTAGGGTATAGAGTGTATGGAATAGAGTGTAGGGTATAGAGTGTAGAGTGTAGGGTATAGAGTGTAGGGCATAGAGCGTAGGGTGTAGGGTATAGAGTGTAGGGTATAGAGTGTAGGGTATAGAGTGTAGGGTGTAGAGTGTAGGGTATATCGTGTAGGGTATAGAGTGTAGGGTATAGAGTGTATGGTATACAGTGTAGAGTGTAGAGTGTAGGGTATAGAGTGTAGGGTATAGAGTGTAGGGTATAGAGTGTATGGTATAGAGTGTAGGGTGTAGAGTGTAGAGTGTAGGGTATAGAGTGTAGGGTGTAGGGTGTAGGGTATAGAGTGTAGGGTATAGAGTGTAGAGTATAGAGTGTAGGGTATAGAGTGTAGGGTATATAGTGTAGAGTGTAGAATGTAGGGTATAGAGTGAAGGGTATGGAGTGTAGGGTATAGAGTGTAGGGTATAGAGTGTAGAGTATAGAGTGTAGGGTATAGAGTGTAGAGTTTAGAGTGTAGGGTATAGAGTGTAGGGTATAGAGTGTAGAGTATAGAGTGTAGGGTATAGAGTGTAGGGTATATAGTGTAGAGTGTAGAATGTAGGGTATAGAGTGAAGGGTATGGAGTGTAGGGTATAGAGTGTAGAGTGTAGGGTATAGAGTGTATGGTATAGAGTGTAGGGTATAGAGTGAAGAGTGTAGGGTATAGAGTGTAGGGTATAGAGTGTAGGGTATAAAGTGTAGGGTATAGAGTGTAGAGTGTAGGGTATAGAGTGTAGAGTGTAGGGTATAGAGTGTAGGGTATACAGTGTAGGGTATAGAGTGTGGAGTGTAGGGTATAGAGTGTAGGGTATAGAGCGTAGGGTATAGAGTTTAGGGTATAGAGTGTAGAGTGTAGGGATTAGAGTATAGGGCATAGAGTGTAGGGTATAGAGTGTAGAGTGTAGGGTATAGAGTGTAGGGTATAGAGTGTACGGTATAAAGTGTTGGGTATAGAGTGTAGAGTGTAGGGTACAGAGGGTAGAGTGTAGGGATTAGAGAGTAGGGTATAGAGTGTAGGGTATAGAGTGTAGGGATTAGAGTGTAGGGTATAGAGTGTAGGGTATAGAGTGTATGGAATAGAGTGTAGGGTATATAGTGTAGAGTGTAGGGTATAGATTGTAGGGTATAGAGCGTAGAGTGTAGGGAATAGAGTGTAGGGTATAGAGTGCATGGAGTAGAGTGTAGAGTTTAGAGTGTAGGGTATAGAATGTAGGGTATAGAGTGTATGGTATAGAGTGTAGGGTATAGAATGTAGGGTATAGAGTGTAGGGTATAGAGTGTAGAGTGCAGGGATTAAAGTGTAGGGTATAGAGTGTTGGGTATAGAGTGTAGAGTGCAGGGATTAGAGTGTAGGGTATAGAGTGTAGGGTATAGAGTGTATGGAATAGAGTGTAGAATATATAGTGTAGAGTGTAGGGTATAGAGTGTAGGGTATAGAGCGTAGAGTGTAGGGAATAGAGTGTAGGGTATAGAGTGCATGGAGTAGAGTGTAGAGTTTAGAGTGTAGGGTATAGAATGTAGGGTATAGAGTGTATGGTATAGAGTGTAGGGTATAGAATGTAGGGTATAGAGTGTAGGGTATAGAGTGGAGAGTGCAGGGATTAGAGTGTAGGGTATAGAGTGTAGGGTATAGAGTGTAGAGTGTAGGGTATAGAGTGTAGGGTATAGAACGTAGGGTGTAGGGTATAGAGTGTAGGGTATAGAGTGTAGGGTATAGAGTGTAGAGTGTAGGGTATAGAGTGTATGGTATAGAGTGTAGGGTGTAGAGTGTAGGGTATAGAGTGTAGGGTATAGAGTGTAGAGTGTAGGGTATAGAGTGTATGGTATACAATGTAGGGTGTAGAGTGTATGGTATAGAGTGTAGGGTATAGAGTGTATGGTATAGAGTTTAGAGTGTAGAGTATAGAGGGTAGGGTATAGAGTTTATGGTATAGAGTGTAGGGTATAGAGTGTAGAGTGTAGGGTATAGAGTGTAGGGTATAGAGTGTAGGGTATAGAGTGTAGGGTATAGAGTGTAGGGTATAGAGTGTAGAGTGTAGGGTATAGAGTGTAGGGTATAGAGTGTATGGTATAGAGTGTAGAGTATAGAGTGTAGGGTATAGAGTTTATGGTATAGAGTGTAGGGTATAGAGTGTAGAGTGTAGTGTATAGAGTGTAGGGTATAGAGTGTAGGGTATAGAGTGTAGGGTATAGAGTGTAGGGTATAGAGTGTAGAGTGTAGGGTATAGTGTGTAGGGTATAGAGTGTATGGTATAGAGTGTAGGGTATATAGTGTGGGGTATAGTTTGTAGAGTATAGAGTGTAGGGTATAGAGTGTAGGGTATAGAGTGTAGAGTGTAGGGTATAGAGTGTAGGGTATAGAGTGTAGGGAATAGAGTGTAGAGTGTAGGGTATAGAGTGCAGGGTATAGAGTGTAGGGTATAGATTGTAGAGTGTATGGATTAGAGTGTAGGGTATAGAGTGTAGGGTATAGAGTGTAGATTGTAGGGTATAGAGTGTAGGGTATAGAGTATAGAGTGTAGGGTATAGAGTGTAGGGTATAGAGTGTAGGGAATAGAGTGTAGAGTGTAGAGTGTAGGGTATAGAGTGAATGGTATAGAGTGTAGGGTATAGAGTGTAGGGTATAGAGTGTAGGGAATACAGTGCAGAGTGTAAGGATTAGAGTGTAGGATATAGAGTTTAGGGTATAGAGTGTATGGAATAGAGTGTACGGTATAGAGTGTAGAGTGTAGGGTATAGAGTGTAGGGTATAGAGCGTAGGGTGTAGGTTATAGAGTGTAGGGTATAGAGTGTAGGGTATAGAGTGTAGGGTGTAGAGTGTAGGGTATAGAGTGTAGGGTATAGAGTGTAGAGTGTAGGGTATAGAGTGTAGGGTATAGAGTGTAGGGTATAGATTGTAGAGTGTAGGGATTAGAGTGTAGGGTATAGAGTGTAGGGTATAGAGTGTAGGGTATAGAGTATAGAGTGTAGGGTATAGAGTGTAGGGTATAGAGTGTAGGGTATAGAGTGTAGAGTGTAGGGTATAGAGTGTAGGGTATAGAGTGTAGGGTATAGAGTGTAGAGTGTAGGGTATAGAGTGTAGGGTATAGAGCGTAGGGTATAGAGTTTAGGGTATAGAGTGTAGAGTGTAGGGATTAGAGTATAGGGCATAGAGTGTAGGGTATAGAGTGTAGAGTGTAGGGTATAGAGTGTAGGGTATGGAGTGTAGGGTATAAAGTGTTGGGTATAGAGTGTAGAGTGTAGGGTATAGAGTGTAGGGTATAGATTGTATGGAATAGAGTGTAGGGTATATAGTGTAGAGTGTAGGGTATAGAGTGTAGGGTATAGAGCGTAGAGTGTAGGGAATAGAGTGTAGGGTATAGAGTGCATGGAGTAGAGTGTAGAGTTTAGAGTGTAGGGTATAGAATGTAGGGTATAGAGTGTATGGTATAGAGTGTAGGGTATAGAATGTAGGGTATAGAGTGTAGGGTATAGAGTGTAGAGTGCAGGGATTAGAGTGTAGGGTATAGAGTGTTGGGTATAGAGTGTAGAGTGTAGGGATTAGAGTGTAGGGTATAGAGTGTAGGGTATAGAGTGTATGGAATAGAGTGTAGGGTATATAGTGTAGAGTGTAGGGTATAGAGTGTAGGGTATAGAGCGTAGAGTGTAGGGAATAGAGTGTAGGGTATAGAATGTAGGGTATAGAGTGTATGGTATAGAGTGTAGGGTATAGAATGTAGGGTATAGAGTGTAGGGTATAGAGTGTAGAGTGCAGGGATTAGAGTGTAGGGTATAGAGTGTAGGGTATAGAGTGTAGAGTGTAGGGTATAGAGTGTAGGGTATAGAGCGTAGGGTGTAGGGTATAGAGTGTAGGGTATAGAGTGTAGGGTATAGAGTGTAGAGTGTAGGGTATAGAGTGTATGGTATAGAGTGTAGGGTGTAAAATGTAGGGTATAGAGTGTAGGGTATAGAGTGTAGAGTGTAGGGTATAGAGTGTATGGTATAGAGTGTAGGGTATAGAGTGTATGGTATAGAGTTTAGAGTGTAGAGTATAGAGGGTAGGGTATAGAGTTTATGGTATAGAGTGTAGGGTATAGAGTGTAGAGTGTAGGGTATAGAGTGTAGGGTATAGAGTGTAGGGTATAAAGTGTAGGGTATAGAGTGTAGAGTGTAGGGTATAGAGTGTAGGGTAAAGAGCGTAGGGTGTAGGGTATAGAGTGTAGGGTATAGAGTGTATGGTATACAGTGTAGGGTATAGAGTTAAGAGTGTAGGGTATAGAGTGTAGGGTATAGAGTGTAGGGTATAAAGTGTAGGGTATAGAGTGTAGAGTGTAGGGTATAGAGTGTAGAGTGTAGGGTATAGAGTGTAGGGTATAGAGTGTAGAGTGTAGGGTATAGAGTGTAGGGTATAGAGCGTAGGGTATAGAGTTTAGGGTATAGAGTGTAGAGTGTAGGGATTAGAGTATAGGGCATAGAGTGTAGGGTATAGAGTGTAGAGTGTAGGGTATAGAGTGTAGGGTATTGAGTGTAGGGTATAAAGTGTTGGGTATAGAGTGTAGATTGTAGGGTATAGAGTGTAGAGTGTAGGGATTAGAGAGTAGGGTATAGAATGTAGGGTATAGAGTGTAGGGTATAGAGTGTAGGGTATAGAGTGTATGGAATAGAGTGTAGGGTATATAGTGTAGAGTGTAGGGTATAGAGTGTAGGGTATAGAGTGTAGGGTATAGAGTGTAGGGTATAGAGTGTAGGGTATACAGTGTAGAGTGTAAGGATTAGAGTGTAGGGTATAGAGTTTAGGGTATAGAGTGTATGGAATAGAGTGTACGGTATAGAGTGTAGAGTGTAGGGTATAGAGTGTAGGGTATAGAGCGTAGGGTGTAGGGTATAGAGTGTAGGATATAGAGTGTAGGGTGTAGAGTGTAGGGTATAGAGTGTAGGGTATAGAGTGTAGAGTGTAGGGTATAGAGTGTAGGGTATAGAGTGTAGGGTATAGATTGTAGAGTGTAGGGATTAGAGTGTAGGGTATAGAGTGTAGGGTATAGAGTGTAGGGTATAGAGTGTAGAGTGTAGGGTATAGAGTGTAGGGTATAGAGTGTAGGGTATAGAGTGTAGAGTGTAGGCTATAGAGTGTAGGGTATAGAGTGTAGGGTATAGATTGTAGAGTGTAGGGATTAGGGTGTAGGGTATAGAGTGTAGGGTGTAGAGTGTAGGGTGTAGAGTGTAGGGTATAGAGTGTATGGTATAGAGTGTAGGGTATAGAGTGTAGGGTATAGAGTGTAGGGTATACAGTGTAGAGTGTAAGGATTAGAGTGTAGGGTATAGAGTTTAGGGTATAGAGTGTATGGAATAGAGTGTACGGTATAGAGTGTAGAGTGTAGGGTATAGAGTGTAGGGTATAGAGCGTAGGGTGTAGGGTATAGAGTGTAGGGTATAGAGTGTATGGTATAGAGTGTAGGGTATAGAATGAAGAGTGTAGGGTATAGAGTGTAGAGTGTAGGGTATAGAGTGTAGGGTATAGAGTGTAGGGTATAGAGTGTAAAGTGTAGGGTATAGAGTGTAGGGTATAGAGCGTAGGGTATAGAGTTTAGGGTATAGAGTGGAGAGTGTAGGGATTAGAGTATAGGGTATAGAGTGTAGGGTATAGAGTGTAGAGTGTAGGGTATAGAGTGTAGGGTATAAAGTGTTGGGTATAGAGTGTAGAGTGTAGGGTATAGAGTGTAGAGTGTAGGGATTAGAGAGTAGGGTATAGAGTGTAGGGTATAGAGTGTAGGGATTAGAGTGTAGGGTATAGAGTGTAGGGTATAGAGTGTATGGAATAGAGTTTAGGGTATATAGTGTAGAGTGTAGGGTATAGAGTGTAGGGTATAGAGCGTAGAGTGTAGGGAATAGAGTGTAGGGTATAGAGTGCATGGAGTAGAGTGTAGAGTTTAGAGTGTAGGGTATAGAATGTAGGGTATAGAGTGTATGGTATAGAGTGTAGGGTATAGAATGTAGTGTATAGAGTGTAGGGTATAGAGTGTAGAGTGCAGAAATTAGAGTGTAGGGTATAGAGTGTTGGGTATAGAGTGTAGAGTGTAGGGATTAGAGTGTAGGGTATAGAGTGTAGGGTATAGAGTGTATGGAATAGAGTGTAGGGTATATAGTGTAGAGTGTAGGGTATAGAGTGTAGGGTATAGAGCGTAGAGTGTAGGGAATAGAGTGTAGGGTATAGAGTGCATAGAGTAGAGTGTAGAGTTTAGAGTGTAGGGTATAGAATGTAGGGTATAGAGTGTATGGTATAGAGTGTAGGGTATAGAGTGTAGGGTATAGAATGTAGGGTATAGAGTGTAGGGTATAGAGTGTAGAGTGCAGGGATTAGAGTGTAGGGTATAGAATGTAGGGTATAGAGTGTAGAGTGTAGGGTATAGAGCGTAGGGTGTAGGGTATAGAGTGTATGGTATAGAGTGTAGGGTGTAGAGTGTAGGGTATAGAGTGTAGGGTATAGAGTGTAGAGTGTAGGGTATAGAGTGTATGGTATAGAGTGTAGGGTGTAGAGTGTATGGTATAGAGTGTAGGGTATAGAGTGTATGGTATAGAGTTTAGAGTGTAGAGTATAGAAGGTAGGGTATAGAGTTTATGGTATAGAGTGTAGGGTATAGAGTGTAGAGTGTAGGGTATAGAGTGTAGGGTATAGAGTGTAGGGTGTAGGGTATAGAGTGTAGGGTATAGAGCGTAGGGTATAGAGTTTAGGGTATAGAGTGTAGAGTGTAGGGATTAGAGTATAGGGCATAGAGTGTAGGGTATAGAGTGTAGAGTGTAGGGTATAGAGTGTAGGGTATAAAGTGTTGGGTATAGAGTGTAGAGTGTAGGGTATAGAGTGTAGAGTGTAGGGATTAGAGAGTAGGGTATAGAGTGTAGGGTATAGAGTGTAGGGATTAGAGTGTAGGGTATAGAGTGTAGGGTATAGAGTGTATGGAATAGAGTGTAGGGTATATAGTGTAGAGTGTAGGGTATAGAGTGTAGGGTATAGAGCGTAGAGTGTAGGGAATAGAGTGTAGGGTATAGAGTGCATGGAGTAGAGTGTAGAGTTTAGAGTGTAGGGTATAGAATGTAGGGTGTAGAGTGTATGGTATAGAGTGTAGGGTATAGAATGTAGGGTATAGAGTGTAGGGTATAGAGTGTAGAGTGCAGGGATTAGAGTGTAGGGTATAGAGTGTTGGGTATAGAGTGTAGAGTGTAGGGATTAGAGTGTAGGGTATAGAGTGTAGGGTATAGAGTGTATGGAATAGAGTGTAGGGTATATAGTGTAGAGTGTAGGGTATAGAGTGTAGGGTATAGAGCGTAGAGTGTAGGGAATAGAGTGTAGGGTATAGAGTGCATAGAGTAGAGTGTAGAGTTTAGAGTGTAGGGTATAGAATTTTAGGGTATAGAGTGTATGGTATAGAGTGTAGGGTATAGAATGTAGGGTATAGAGTGTAGGGTATAGAGTGTAGAGTGCAGGGATTAGAGTGTAGGGTATAGAATGTAGGGTATAGAGTGTAGAGTGTAGGGTATAGAGCGTAGGGTATAGAGCGTAGGGTGTAGGGTATAGAGTGTAGGGTATAGAGTGTAGGGTATAGAGTGTAGAGTGTAGGGTATAGAGTGTATGGTATAGAGTGTAGGGTGTAGAGTGTAGGGTATAGAGTGTAGGGTATAGAGTGTAGAGTGTAGGGTATAGAGTGTATGGTATAGAGTGTAGGGTGTAGAGTGTATGGTATAGAGTGTAGGGTATAGAGTGTATGGTATAGAGTTTAGAGTGTAGAGTATAGAAGGTAGGGTTTAGAGTTTATGGTATAGAGTGTAGGGTATAGAGTGTAGAGTGTAGGGTATAGAGTGTAGGGTATAGAGTGTAGGGTGTAGGGTATAGAGTGTAGGGTACAGAGTGTAGGGTATAGAGTGTAGAGTGTAGGGTATAGAATGTAGGGTATAGAGTGTATGGTATAGAGTGTAGGGTATATAGTGTAGGGTATAGATTGCAGGGTATAGAGTGTAGGGTATAGAGTATAGGGTATAGAGTGTAGAGTGTAGGGTATAGAGTGTAGGGTATAGAGTGTAGGGTATAGAGTGTAGAGTGTAGGGTATAGAGTGTAGGGTATAGAGTGTAGGGTATAGATTGTAAAATGTAGGGATTAGAGTGTAGGGTATAGAGTGTAGGGTATAGAGTGTAGAGTGTAGGGTATAGAGTGTAGGGTATAGAGTGTAGGGTATAGAGTGTAGGGAATAGAGTGTAGAGTGTAGAGTGTAGGGTATAGAGTGTATGGTATAGAGTGTAGGGTATAGAGTGTAGGGTATAGAGTGTAGGGTATACAGTGTAGAGTGAAAGGATTAGAGTGTAGGGTATAGAGTTTAGGGTATATAGTTTATGGAATAGAGTGTACGGTATAGAGTGTAGAGTGTAGGGTATAGAGTGTAGGGTATAGAGCGTAGGGTGTAGGGTATAGAGTGTAGGGTATAGAGTGTAGGGTGTAGAGTGTAGGGTATAGAGTGTAGGGTATAGAGTGTAGGGTATAGATTGTAGAGTGTAGGGATTAGAGTGTAGGGTATAGAGTGTAGGGTTTAGAGTGTAGGGTATAGAGTGTAGAGTGTAGGGTATAGAGTGTAGGGTATAGAGTGTAGGGTATAGATTGTAGAGTGTAGAGATTAGGGTGTAGGGTATAGAGTGTAGGGTATAGAGTGTAGGGTGTAGAGTGTAGGGTATAGAGTGTAGGGCATAGAGTGTAGAGTGTAAGGTATAGAGTGTAGGGTTTAGAGTGTAGGGTATAGAGTATAGAGTGTAGGGCATAGAGTGTAGGGTTTAGAGTGTAGGGAATAGAGTGTAGAGTGTAGGGTATAGAGTGTATGGTATAGAGTGTAGGGTATACAGTGTAGGGTATACAGTGTAGAGTGTAAAGATTAAAGTATAGGGTATAGAGTTTAGGGTATAGAGTGTATGGAATAGAGTGTACGGTATAGAGTGTAGAGTGTAGGGTATAGAGTGTAGGGTATAGAGCGTAGGGTGTAGGGTATAGAGTGTAGGGTATAGAGCGTAGGGTGTAGGGTATAGAGTGTAGGGTATAGAGTGTAGGGTGTAGAGTGTAGGGTATAGAGTGTAGGGTATAGAGTGTAGGGTATAGATTGTAGAGTGTAGGGATTAGAGTGTAGGGTATAGAGTGTAGGGTTTAGAGTGTAGGGTATAGAGTGTAGAGTGTAGGGTATAGAGTGTAGGGTATAGAGTGTAGGGTATAGATTGTAGAGTGTAGAGATTAGGGTGTAGGGTATAGAGTGTAGGGTATAGAGTGTAGGGTGTAGAGTGTAGGGTATAGAGTGTAGGGCATAGAGTGTAGAGTGTAAGGTATAGAGTGTAGGGTTTAGAGTGTAGGGTATAGAGTATAGAGTGTAGGGCATAGAGTGTAGGGTTTAGAGTGTAGGGAATAGAGTGTAGAGTGTAGGGTATAGAGTGTATGGTATAGAGTGTAGGGTATACAGTGTAGGGTATACAGTGTAGAGTGTAAAGATTAGAGTATAGGGTATAGAGTTTAGGGTATAGAGTGTATGGAATAGAGTGTACGGTATAGAGTGTAGAGTGTAGGGTATAGAGTGTAGGGTATAGAGCGTAGGGTGTAGGGTATAGAGTGTAGGGTATAGAGTGTAGGCTATAGAGTGTAGGGTATAGAGTGTAGGGTATAGATTGTAGAGTGTAGGGATTAGGGTGTAGGGTATAGAGTGTAGGGTGTAGAGTGTAGGGTGTAGAGTGTAGGGATTAGAGTGTAGGGTATAGAGTGTAGGGTATAGAGTGTAGGGTATAAAGTGTAGAGTGTAGGGCATAGAGTGTAGGGTATAGAGTGTAGGGTATAGAGTGTAGGGTATAGAGTGTAGGGTATAGATTGTAGAGTGTAGGGATTAGGGTGTAGGGTATAGAGTGTAGGGTATAGAGTGTAGGGTGTAGAGTGTAGGGTATAGAGTGTAGGGCATAGAGTGTAGAGTGTAGGGTATAGAGTGTAGGGTATAGAGTGTAGAATATAGAGTATAGAGTGTAGGGCATAGAGTGTAGGGTTTAGAGTGTAGGGAATAGAGTGTAGAGTGTAGAGTGTAGGGTATAGAGTGTATGGTATAGAGTGTAGGGTATAGAGTGTAGGGTATACAGTGTAGGGTATACAGTGTAGAGTGTAAGGATTAGAGTGTAGGGTATAGAGTTTAGGGTATAGAGTGTATGGAATAGAGTGTACGGTATAGAGTGTAGAGTGTAGGGTATAGAGTGTAGGGTATAGAGCGTAGAGTGTCTGGTATAGAGTGTAGGGTATAGAGTGTAGGGTATAGAGTGTAGGGTGTAGAGTGTCTGGTATAGAGTGTAGGGTATAGAGTGTATGGTATAGAGTGTAGAGTGTAGAGTATAGAGTGTAGAGTGTAGGGTATAGAATGTATGGTATAGAGTGTAGAGTGTAGGGTATAGAGTGTAGGGTATTGGGTGTAGGGTATAGAGTGTAGGGTATAGAGTGTAGAGTGTAGGGTATAGAGTGTAGAGTGTAGGTTATAGAGTGTAGAGTGTAGGGTATAGAGTGTAGGGTATAGAGTGTAAGGTATAGAGTGTAGAGAGTAGGGTATAGAGTGTAGGGTATAGATTGTACGGTATATAGTGTATTGTATAGAGTGTATGGTATATAGTTTAGGGTATAGAGTGTTTGTTATAGAGTGAAGGGATTTAGAGTGTAGAGTGTAGGGTATAGATTGTAGAGTGTAGAGTGTAGGGTATAGAGTGTAGGGCATAGAGTGTATGGAATAGAGTGTATGGTATAGTGTGTAGGGTATAGAGTGTAGGGTATAGAGTGTAGGGTATAAAGTGTAGGGTATAGAGTGTAGGGTATAGCTTGTAGGGTATAGAGTGTAGGGTATAAAGTGTAGGGTATAGAGTGTAGGGTATAGATTGTAGGGTCTAGAGTGCAGAGTGTAGGGTATAGAGTGAAGGGTATAGAGTGTATGGTATAGAGTGTAGAGTGTAGGGTATAGAGTGTTTAGTGTAGGGTATAGAGTGTACGGTATAGAGTAAAGGGTATAGAGTGTATGGTATAGAGTGTAGGGTATAGAGTGTAGGGTATAGAGTGTAGGGT
Organism: Ranitomeya imitator; assembly: GCF_032444005.1. Lineage (NCBI taxonomy): Eukaryota > Metazoa > Chordata > Amphibia > Anura > Dendrobatidae > Ranitomeya > Ranitomeya imitator. The sequence goes on from NW_027194564.1 coordinate 186,047, forward strand.
ATAAAGTGTAGAGTGTAGGGTATAGAGTGTAGGGTATAGAGTGTAGGGTATAGAGTGTAAAGTGTAGGGTATAGAGTGTAGGGTATAAAGTGTAGGGTATAGAGTGTAGGGTATAGATTGTAGGGTATAGAGTGTAGGGTATAAAGTGTAGGGTATAGAGTGTAGGGTATAGATTGTAGGGTATAGATTGCAGAGTGTAGGGTATAGAGTGAAGGGTATAGATTGTATGGTATAGAGAGTAGAGTGTAGGGTATAGAGTGTTTAGTGTAGGATATAGAGTGTACGGTATAGAGTAAAGGGTATAGAGTGTATGGTATAGAGTGTAGGGTATCGAGTGTAGGGGATAGATTGTAGGGTATAGAGTGTAGAGTGTAGCGTATAGAGTGTAGGGTATAGAGTGTATGGTATAGAGTGTAGATTTTAGGGTATATAGTGTATAGTGTAGGGTATAGAGTGTAGGGTATAGAGTATAGAGTGTAGGGTATAGAGTGTAGGGTATAGAGTGTAAGGTATAGAGTGTAGAGTGTAGAGTGTAGTGTATAGAGTGTAGGGTATAGAGTGTAGGGTATAAAGTGTAGAGTGTAGAATATAGAGTGTAGGGTATAGAGTGTAGGGTATAGAGTGTAGGGTATAGAGTGTAGAGTGTAGGGTATAGAGTGTAGGGTATAGAGTGTGTGGTATAGAGTGTAGGGTATAGAGTGTAGGGTATAGATTGTAATGTATAGAGTGTAGAGTGTAGGGTATAGAGTGTATAGTGTAGGGCATAGAGTGTAGGGTATAGAGTAAAGGGTATAGAGTGTATGGTATAGAGTGTCGGGTATAGAGTGTAGGGTATAGCGTGTAGGGTATAGAGCGTAGGGTATAGAGTTTAGGGTATAGAGTGTAGAGTGTAGGGATTAGAGTATAGGGCATAGAGTGTAGGGTATAGAGTGTAGAGTGTAGGGTATAGAGTGTGGGGTATAGAGTGTAGGGTATAAAGTGTTGGGTATAGAGTGTAGAGTGTAGGGTATAGAGTGTAGAGTGTAGGGATTAGAGAGTAGGGTATAGAGTGTAGGGTATAGAGTGTAGGGATTAGAGTGTAGGGTATAGAGTGTAGGGTATAGAGTGTATGGAATAGAGTGTAGGCTATATATTGTAGAGTGTAGAATATAGAGTGTAGGGTATAGAGCGTAGAGTGTAGGGAATAGAGTGTAGGGTATAGAGTGCATGGAGTAGAGTGTAGAGTTTAGAGTGTAGGGTATAGAATGTAGGGTATAGAGTGTATGGTATAGAGTGTAAGGTATAGAATGTAGGGTATAGAGTGTAGAGTATAGAGTGTAGAGTGCAGGGATTAGAGTGTAGGGTATAGAGTGTTGGGTATAGAGTGTAGAGTGTAGGGATTAGAGTGTAGGGTATAGAGTGTAGGGTATAAAGTGTATGGAATAGAGTGTAGGGTATAGAGTGTAGAGTGTAGGGTATAGAGTGTAGGGTATAGAGCGTATGGTGTAGGGTATAGAGTGTAGGGTATAGAGTGTAGGGTATAGAGTGTAGAGTGTAGGGTATAGAGTGTATGGTATAGAGTGTAGGGTGTAGAGTGTAGGGTATAGAGTGTAGGGTATAGAGTGTAGAGTGTAGGGTATAGAGTGTATGGTATAGAGTGTAGGGTGTAGAGTGTATGGTATAGAGTGTAGGGTATAGAGTGTATGGTATAGAGTTTAGAGTGTAGAGTATAGAGGGTAGGGTATAGAGTTTATGGTATAGAGTGTAGGGTATAGAGTGTAGAGTGTAGGGTATAGAGTGTAGGGTATAGAGTGTAGGGTGTAGGGTATAAAGTGTAGGGTATAGAGTGTAGGGTATAGAGTGTAGAGTGTAGGGTATAGAGTGTAGGGTATAGAGTGTATGGTATAGAGTGTAGGGTATATAGTGTAGAGTGTAGGGTATAGAGTGTAGGGTATAGAGTATAGGGTATAGAGTGTAGAGTGTATTGTATAGAGTGTAGGGTATAAAGTGTAGGGTATAGAGTGTAGGGTATAGATTGTAGGGTATAGAGTGTAGGGTATAAAGTGTAGGGTATAGAGTGTAGGGTATAGATTGTAGGGTATAGAGTGCAGAGTGTAGGGTATTGAGTGAAGGGTATAGAGTGTATGGTATAGAGTGTAGAGTGTAGGGTATAGAGTGTTTAGTGTAGGGTATAGAGTGTACGGTATAGAGTAGAGGGTATAGAGTGTATGGTATAGAGTGTAGGGTATAGAGTGTAGGGGATAGATTGTAGGGTATAGAGTGTAGAGTGTAGCGTATAGAGTGTAGGGTATAGAGTGTATGGTATAGAGTGTAGATTTTAGGGTATATAGTGTATAGTGTAGGGTATAGAGTGTAGGGTATAGAGTATAGAGTGTAGGGTATAGAGTGTAGAGTGTAGGGTATAGAGTGTAGGGTATAAAGTGTAGGGTATAGAGTGTAGGGTATAGATTGTAGGGTATAGAGTGTAGGGTATAAAGTGTAGGGTATAGAGTGTAGGGTATAGATTGTAGGGTATAGAGTGCAGAGTGTAGGGTATAGAGTGAAAGGTATAGAGTGTATGGTATAGAGAGTAGAGTGTAGGGTATAGAGTGTTTAGTGTAGGATATAGAGTGTACGGTATAGAGTAAAGGGTATAGAGTGTATGGTATAGAGTGTAGGGTATAGAGTGTAGGGGATAGATTGTAGGGTATAGAGTGTAGAGTGTAGCGTATAGAGAGTAGGGTATAGAGTGTTTGGTATAGAGTGTAGATTTTAGGGTATATAGTGTATAGTGTAGGGTATAGAGTGTAGGGTATAGAGTATAGAGTGTAGGGTATAGAGTGTAGGGTATAGAGTGTAAGGTATAGAGTGTAGAGTGTAGAGTGTAGGGTATAGAGTGTAGGGTATAGATTGTAGGGTATAAAGTGTAGAGTGTAGAACATAGAGTGTAGGGTATAGAGTGTAGGGTTTAGAGTGTAGGGTATAGAGTGTAGAGTGTAGGGTATAGAGTGTAGGGTATAGAGTGTGTGGTATAGAGTGTAGGGTATAGAGTGTAGGGTATAGAGCGTAGGGAATAGAGTGTAGGGTATAGATTGTAATGTATAGAGTGTAGAGTGTAGGGTATAGAGTGTATAGTGTAGGGCATAGAGTGTAGGGTATAGAGTAAAGGGTATAGAGTGTATGGTATAGAGTGTCGGGTATAGAGTGTAGGGTATAGCGTGTAGGGTATAGAGCGTAGGGTATAGAGTTTAGGGTATAGAGTGTAGAGTGTAGGGATTAGAGTATAGGGCATAGAGTGTAGGGTATAGAGTGTAGAGTGTAGGGTATAGAGTGTAGAGTATAGAGTGTAGGGTATAAAGTGTTGGGTATAGAGTGTAGAGTGTAGGGTATAGAGTGTAGAGTGTAGGGATTAGAGAGTAGGGTATAGAGTGTAGGGTATAGAGTGTAGGGATTAGAGTGTAGGGTATAGAGTGTAGGGTATAGAGTGTATGGAATAGAGTGTAGGCTATATAGTGTAGAGTGTAGAATATAGAGTGTAGGGTATAGAGCGTAGAGTGTAGGGAATAGAGTGTAGGGTATAGAGTGCATGGAGTAGAGTGTAGAGTTTAGAGTGTAGGGTATAGAATGTAGGGTATAGAGTGTATGGTATAGAGTGTAGGGTATAGAATGTTGGGTATAGAGTGTAGAGTATAGAGTGTAGAGTGCAGGGATTAGAGTGTAGGGTATAGAGTGTTGGGTATAGAGTGTAGAGTGTAGGGATTAGAGTGTAGGGTATAGAGTGTAGGGTATAAAGTGTATGGAATAGAGTGTAGGGTATAGAGTGTAGAGTGTAGGGTATAGAGTGTAGGGTATAGAGCATAGGGTGTAGGGTATAGAGTGTAGGGTATAGAGTGTAGGGTATAGAGTGTAGAGTGTAGGGTATAGAGTGTATGGTATAGAGTGTAGGGTGTAGAGTGTAGGGTATAGAGTGTAGGGTATAGAGTGTAGAGTGTAGGGTATAGAGTGTATGGTATAGAGTGTAGGGTGTAGAGTGTATGGTATAGAGTGTAGGGTATAGAGTGTATGGTATAGAGTTTAGAGTGTAGAGTATAGAGGGTAGGGTATAGAGTTTATGGTATAGAGTGTAGGGTATAGAGTGTAGAGTGTAGGGTATAGAGTGTAGGGTATAGAGTGTAGGGTGTAGGGTATAAAGTGTAGGGTATAGAGTGTAGGGTATAGAGTGTAGAGTGTAGGGTATAGAGTGTAGGGTATAGAGTGTATGGTATAGAGTGTAGGGTATATAGTGTAGAGTGTAGGGTATAGAGTGTAGGGTATAGAGTGTAGGGTATAGAGTGTAGAGTGTAGGGTATAGAGTGTAGGGTATAAAGTGTAGGGTATAGAGTGTAGGGTATAGATTGTAGGGTATAGAGTGTAGGGTATAAAGTGTAGGGTATAGAGTGTAGGGTATAGATTGTAGGGTATAGAGTGCAGAGTGTAGGGTATTGAGTGAAGGGTATAGAGTGTATGGTATAGAGTGTAGAGTGTAGGGTATAGAGTGTTTAGTGTAGGGTATAGAGTGTACGGTATAGAGTAGAGGGTATAGAGTGTATGGTATAGAGTGTAGGGTATAGAGTGTAGGGGATAGATTGTAGGGTATAGAGTGTAGAGTGTAGCGTATAGAGTGTAGGGTATAGAGTGTATGGTATAGAGTGTAGATTTTAGGGTATATAGTGTATAGTGTAGGGTATAGAGTGTAGGGTATAGAGTATAGAGTGTAGGGTATAGAGTGTAGAGTGTAGGGTATAGAGTGTAGGGTATAAAGTGTAGGGTATAGAGTGTAGGGTATAGATTGTAGGGTATAGAGTGTAGGGTATAAAGTGTAGGGTATAGAGTGTAGGGTATAGATTGTAGGGTATAGAGTGCAGAGTGTAGGGTATAGAGTGAAGGGTATAGAGTGTATGGTATAGAGTGTAGAGTGTGGGGTATAGAGTGTAGAGTGTAGGGTATAGAGTGTAGGGTATAGAGTGTGTGGTATAGAGTGTAGGATATAGAGTGTAGGGTATAGAGCGTAGGGAATAGAGTGTAGGGTATAGATTGTATGGTATAGAGTGTAGAGTGTAGGGTATAGAGTGTATAGTGTAGGGCATAGAGTGTAGGGTATAGAGTAAAGGGTATAGAGTGTATGGTATAGAGTGTCGGGTATAGAGTGTAGGGTATAGCGTGTAGGGTATAGAGCGTAGGGTATAGAGTTTAGGGTATAGAGTGTAGAGTGTAGGGATTAGAGTATAGGGCATAGAGTGTAGGGTATAGAGTGTAGAGTGTAGGGTATAGAGTGTAGGGTATAGAGTGTAGGGTATAAAGTGTTGGGTATAGAGTGTAGAGTGTAGGGTATAGAGTGTAGAGTGTAGGGATTAGAGAGTAGGGTATAGAGTGTAGGGTATAGAGTGTAGGGATTAGAGTGTAGGGTATAGAGTGTATGGAATAGAGTGTAGGCTATATAGTGTAGAGTGTAGAATATAGAGTGTAGGGAATAGAGCGTAGAGTGTAGGTAATAGAGTGTAGGGTATAGAGTGCATGGAGTAGAGTGTAGAGTTTAGAGTGTAGGGTATAGAATGTAGGGTATAGAGTGTATGGTATAGAGTGTAGGGTATAGAATGTAGGGTATAGAGTGTAGAGTATAGAGTGTAGAGTGCAGGGATTAGAGTGTAGGGTATAGAGTGTTGGGTATAGAGTGTAGAGTATAGGGATTAGAGTGTAGGGTATAGAGTGTAGGGTATAAAGTGTATGGAATAGAGTGTAGGGTATAGAGTGTAGAGTGTAGGGTATAGAGTGTAGGGTATAGAGCGTAGGGTGTAGGGTATAGAGTGTAGGGTATAGAGTGTAGGGTATAGAGTGTAGAGTGTAGGGTATAGAGTGTATGGTATAGAGTGTAGGGTGTAGAGTGTAGGGTATAGAGTGTAGGGTATAGAGTGTAGAGTGTAGGGTATAGAGTGTATGGTATAGAGTGTAGGGTGTAGAGTGTATGGTATAGAGTGTAGTTTATAGAGTGTATGGTATAGAGTTTAGAGTGTAGAGTATAGAGGATAGGGTATAGAGTTTATGGTATAGAGTGTAGGGTATAGAGTGTAGAGTGTAGGGTATAGAGTGTAGGGTATAGAGTGTAGGGTGTAGGGTATAAAGTGTAGGGTATAGAGTGTAGGGTATCGAGTGCAGAGTGTAGGGTATAGAGTGTAGGGTATAGAGTGTATGGTATAGAGTGTAGGGTATATAGTGTAGAGTGTAGGGTATAGAGTGTAGGGTATAGAGTGTAGGGTATAGAGTGTAGGGTATAGAGTGTAGAGTGTAGGGTATAGAGTGTAGGGTATAAAGTGTAGGGTATAGAGTGTAGGGTATAGATTGTAGGGTATAGAGTGTAGGGTATAAAGTGTAGGGTATAGAGTGTAGGGTATAGATTGTAGGGTATAGAGTGCAGAGTGTAGGGTATAGAGTGAAGGGTATAGAGTGTATGGTATAGAGTGTAGAGTGTAGGGTATAGAGTGTTTAGTGTAGGGTATAGAGTGTACGGTATAGAGTAAAGGGTATAGAGTGTATGGTATAGAGTGTAGGGTATAGAGTGTAGGGGATAGATTGTAGGGTATAGAGTGTAGAGTGTAGCGTATAGAGTGTAGGGTATAGAGTGTATGGTATAGAGTGTAGATTTTAGGGTATATAGTGTATAGTGTAGGGTATAGAGTGTAGGGTATAGAGTATAGAGTGTAGGGTATAGAGTGTAGGGTATAGAGTGTAAGGTATAGAGTGTAGAGTGTAGGGTATAGAGTGTAGGGTATAGAGTGTAGGGTATAAAGTGTAGAGTGTAGAATATAGAGTGTAGGGTATAGAGTATAGGGTATAGAGTGTAGGGTATAGAGTGTAGAGTGTAGGGTATAGAGTGTAGGGTATAGAGTGTGTGGTATAGAGTGTAGGGTATAGAGTGTACGGTATAGAGCGTAGGGAATAGAGTGTAGGGTATAGATTGTATGGTATAGAGTGTAGAGTGTAGGGTATAGAGTGTATAGTGTAGGGCATAGAGTGTAGGGTATAGAGTAAAGGGTATAGAGTGTATGGTATAGAGTGTCGGGTATAGAGTGTAGGGGATAGAGTGTAGGGTATAGAGCGTAGGGTATAGAGTTTAGGGTATAGAGTGTAGGGTATAGAGTGTAGGGGATAGATTGTAGGGTATAGAGTGTAGAGTGTAGCGTATAGAGAGTAGGGTATAGAGTGTTTGGTATAGAGTGTAGATTTTAGGGTATATAGTGTATAGTGTAGGGTATAGAGTGTAGGGTATAGAGTATAGAGTGTAGGGTATAGAGTGTAGGGTATAGAGTGTAAGGTATAGAGTGTAGAGTGTAGAGTGTAGGGTATAGAGTGTAGGGTATAGATTGTAGGGTATAAAGTGTAGAGTGTAGAACATAGAGTGTAGGGTATAGAGTGTAGGGTTTAGAGTGTAGGGTATAGAGTGTAGAGTGTAGGGTATAGAGTGTAGGGTATAGAGTGTGTGGTATAGAGTGTAGGGTATAGAGTGTAGGGTATAGAGCGTAGGGAATAGAGTGTAGGGTATAGATTGTAATGTATAGAGTGTAGAGTGTAGGGTATAGAGTGTATAGTGTAGGGCATAGAGTGTAGGGTATAGAGTAAAGGGTATAGAGTGTATGGTATAGAGTGTCGGGTATAGAGTGTAGGGTATAGCGTGTAGGGTATAGAGCGTAGGGTATAGAGTTTAGGGTATAGAGTGTAGAGTGTAGGGATTAGAGTATAGGGCATAGAGTGTAGGGTATAGAGTGTAGAGTGTAGGGTATAGAGTGTAGAGTATAGAGTGTAGGGTATAAAGTGTTGGGTATAGAGTGTAGAGTGTAGGGTATAGAGTGTAGAGTGTAGGGATTAGAGAGTAGGGTATAGAGTGTAGGGTATAGAGTGTAGGGATTAGAGTGTAGGGTATAGAGTGTAGGGTATAGAGTGTATGGAATAGAGTGTAGGCTATATAGTGTAGAGTGTAGAATATAGAGTGTAGGGTATAGAGCGTAGAGTGTAGGGAATAGAGTGTAGGGTATAGAGTGCATGGAGTAGAGTGTAGAGTTTAGAGTGTAGGGTATAGAATGTAGGGTATAGAGTGTATGGTATAGAGTGTAGGGTATAGAATGTTGGGTATAGAGTGTAGAGTATAGAGTGTAGAGTGCAGGGATTAGAGTGTAGGGTATAGAGTGTTGGGTATAGAGTGTAGAGTGTAGGGATTAGAGTGTAGGGTATAGAGTGTAGGGTATAAAGTGTATGGAATAGAGTGTAGGGTATAGAGTGTAGAGTGTAGGGTATAGAGTGTAGGGTATAGAGCATAGGGTGTAGGGTATAGAGTGTAGGGTATAGAGTGTAGGGTATAGAGTGTAGAGTGTAGGGTATAGAGTGTATGGTATAGAGTGTAGGGTGTAGAGTGTAGGGTATAGAGTGTAGGGTATAGAGTGTAGAGTGTAGGGTATAGAGTGTATGGTATAGAGTGTAGGGTGTAGAGTGTATGGTATAGAGTGTAGGGTATAGAGTGTATGGTATAGAGTTTAGAGTGTAGAGTATAGAGGGTAGGGTATAGAGTTTATGGTATAGAGTGTAGGGTATAGAGTGTAGAGTGTAGGGTATAGAGTGTAGGGTATAGAGTGTAGGGTGTAGGGTATAAAGTGTAGGGTATAGAGTGTAGGGTATAGAGTGTAGAGTGTAGGGTATAGAGTGTAGGGTATAGAGTGTATGGTATAGAGTGTAGGGTATATAGTGTAGAGTGTAGGGTATAGAGTGTAGGGTATAGAGTGTAGGGTATAGAGTGTAGAGTGTAGGGTATAGAGTGTAGGGTATAAAGTGTAGGGTATAGAGTGTAGGGTATAGATTGTAGGGTATAGAGTGTAGGGTATAAAGTGTAGGGTATAGAGTGTAGGGTATAGATTGTAGGGTATAGAGTGCAGAGTGTAGGGTATTGAGTGAAGGGTATAGAGTGTATGGTATAGAGTGTAGAGTGTAGGGTATAGAGTGTTTAGTGTAGGGTATAGAGTGTACGGTATAGAGTAGAGGGTATAGAGTGTATGGTATAGAGTGTAGGGTATAGAGTGTAGGGGATAGATTGTAGGGTATAGAGTGTAGAGTGTAGCGTATAGAGTGTAGGGTATAGAGTGTATGGTATAGAGTGTAGATTTTAGGGTATATAGTGTATAGTGTAGGGTATAGAGTGTAGGGTATAGAGTATAGAGTGTAGGGTATAGAGTGTGGAGTGTAGGGTATAGAGTGTAGGGTATAAAGTGTAGGGTATAGAGTGTAGGGTATAGATTGTAGGGTATAGAGTGTAGGGTATAAAGTGTAGGGTATAGAGTGTAGGGTATAGATTGTAGGGTATAGAGTGCAGAGTGTAGGGTATAGAGTGAAGGGTATAGAGTGTATGGTATAGAGTGTAGAGTGTAGGGTATAGAGTGTAGAGTGTAGGGTATAGAGTGTAGGGTATAGAGTGTGTGGTATAGAGTGTAGGATATAGAGTGTAGGGTATAGAGCGTAGGGAATAGAGTGTAGGGTATAGATTGTATGGTATAGAGTGTAGAGTGTAGGGTATAGAGTGTATAGTGTAGGGCATAGAGTGTAGGGTATAGAGTAAAGGGTATAGAGTGTATGGTATAGAGTGTCGGGTATAGAGTGTAGGGTATAGCGTGTAGGGTATAGAGCGTAGGGTATAGAGTTTAGGGTATAGAGTGTAGAGTGTAGGGATTAGAGTATAGGGCATAGAGTGTAGGGTATAGAGTGTAGAGTGTAGGGTATAGAGTGTAGGGTATAGAGTGTAGGGTATAAAGTGTTGGGTATAGAGTGTAGAGTGTAGGGTATAGAGTGTAGAGTGTAGGGATTAGAGAGTAGGGTATAGAGTGTAGGGTATAGAGTGTAGGGATTAGAGTGTAGGGTATAGAGTGTATGGAATAGAGTGTAGGCTATATAGTGTAGAGTGTAGAATATAGAGTGTAGGGTATAGAGCGTAGAGTGTAGGTAATAGAGTGTAGGGTATAGAGTGCATGGAGTAGAGTGTAGAGTTTAGAGTGTAGGGTATAGAATGTAGGGTATAGAGTGTATGGTATAGAGTGTAGGGTATAGAATGTAGGGTATAGAGTGTAGAGTATAGAGTGTAGAGTGCAGGGATTAGAGTGTAGGGTATAGAGTGTTGGGTATAGAGTGTAGAGTATAGGGATTAGAGTGTAGGGTATAGAGTGTAGGGTATAAAGTGTATGGAATAGAGTGTAGGGTATAGAGTGTAGAGTGTAGGGTATAGAGTGTAGGGTATAGAGCGTAGGGTGTAGGGTATAGAGTGTAGGGTATAGAGTGTAGGGTATAGAGTGTAGAGTGTAGGGTATAGAGTGTATGGTATAGAGTGTAGGGTGTAGAGTGTAGGGTATAGAGTGTAGGGTATAGAGTGTAGAGTGTAGGGTATAGAGTGTATGGTATAGAGTGTAGGGTGTAGAGTGTATGGTATAGAGTGTAGTTTATAGAGTGTATGGTATAGAGTTTAGAGTGTAGAGTATAGAGGATAGGGTATAGAGTTTATGGTATAGAGTGTAGGGTATAGAGTGTAGAGTGTAGGGTATAGAGTGTAGGGTATAGAGTGTAGGGTGTAGGGTATAAAGTGTAGGGTATAGAGTGTAGGGTATCGAGTGCAGAGTGTAGGGTATAGAGTGTAGGGTATAGAGTGTATGGTATAGAGTGTAGGGTATATAGTGTAGAGTGTAGGGTATAGAGTGTAGGGTATAGAGTGTAGGGTATAGAGTGTAGGGTATAGAGTGTAGAGTGTAGGGTATAGAGTGTAGGGTATAAAGTGTAGGGTATAGAGTGTAGGGTATAGATTGTAGGGTATAGAGTGTAGGGTATAAAGTGTAGGGTATAGAGTGTAGGGTATAGATTGTAGGGTATAGAGTGCAGAGTGTAGGGTATAGAGTGAAGGGTATAGAGTGTATGGTATAGAGTGTAGAGTGTAGGGTATAGAGTGTTTAGTGTAGGGTATAGAGTGTACGGTATAGAGTAAAGGGTATAGAGTGTATGGTATAGAGTGTAGGGTATAGAGTGTAGGGGATAGATTGTAGGGTATAGAGTGTAGAGTGTAGAGTATAGAGTGTAGGGTATAGAGTGTATGGTATAGAGTGTAGATTTTAGGGTATATAGTGTATAGTGTAGGGTATAGAGTGTAGGGTATAGAGTATAGAGTGTAGGGTATAGAGTGTAGGGTATAGAGTGTAAGGTATAGAGTGTAGAGTGTAGGGTATAGAGTGTAGGGTATAGAGTGTAGGGTATAAAGTGTAGAGTGTAGAATATAGAGTGTAGGGTATAGAGTATAGGGTATAGAGTGTAGGGTATAGAGTGTAGAGTGTAGGGTATAGAGTGTAGGGTATAGAGTGTGTGGTATAGAGTGTAGGGTATAGAGTGTACGGTATAGAGCGTAGGGAATAGAGTGTAGGGTATAGATTGTATGGTATAGAGTGTAGAGTGTAGGGTATAGAGTGTATAGTGTAGGGCATAGAGTGTAGGGTATAGAGTAAAGGGTATAGAGTGTATGGTATAGAGTGTCGGGTATAGAGTGTAGGGGATAGAGTGTAGGGTATAGAGCGTAGGGTATAGAGTTTAGGGTATAGAGTGTAGAGTGTAGGGATTAGATTATAGGGCATAGAGTGTAGGGTATAGAGTGTAGAGTGTAGGGTATAGAGTGTAGGGTATAGAGTGAAGGGTATAAAGTGTTGGGTATAGAGTGTAGAGTGTAGGGTATAGAGTGTAGAGTGTAGGGATTAGAGAGTAGGGTATAGAGTGTAGGGTATAGAGTGTAGGGATTAGAGTGTAGGGTATAGAGTGTAGGGTATAGAGTGTATGGAATAGAGTGTAGGCTATATAGTGTAGAGTGTAGGGTATAGAGTGTAGGGTATAGAGCGTAGAGTGTAGGGAATAGATTGTAGGGTATAGAGTGCATGGAGTAGAGTGTAGAGTTTATAGTGTAGGGTATAGAATGTAGGGTATAGAGTGTATGGTATAGAGTGTAGGTTATAGAATGTAGGGTATAGAGTGTAGAGTATAGAGTGTAGAGTGCAGGGATTAGAGTGTAGGGTATAGAGTGTTGGGTATAGAGTGTAGAGTGTAGGGAATAGAGTGTAGGGTATAGAGTGTAGGGTATAAAGTGTATGGAATAGAGTGTAGGGTATAGAGTGTAGAGTGTAGGGTATAGAGTGTATGGTATAGAGTGTAGGGTGTAGAGTGTAGGGTATAGAGTGTAGGGTGTAGAGTGTAGGGTATAGAGTGTATGGTATAGAGTGTAGGGTGTAGAGTGTATGGTATAGAGTGTAGGGTATAGAGTGTATGGTATAGAGTTTAGAGTGTAGAGTATAGAGGGTAGGGGATAGAGTTTATGGTATAGAGTGTAGGGTATAGAGTGTAGAGTGTAGGGTATAGAGTGTAGGGTATAGAGTGTAGGGTATAGAGCATAGGGTGTAGGGTATAGAGTGTAGGGTATAGAGTGTAGGGTATAGAGTGTAGAGTGTAGGGTATAGAGTGTATGGTATAGAGTGTAGGGTGTAGAGTGTAGGGTATAGAGTGTAGGGTATAGAGTGTAGAGTGTAGGGTATAGAGTGTATGGTATAGAGTGTAGGGTGTAGAGTGTATGGTATAGAGTGTAGGGTATAGAGTGTATGGTATAGAGTTTAGAGTGTAGAGTATAGAGGGTAGGGTATAGAGTTTATGGTATAGAGTGTAGGGTATAGAGTGTAGAGTGTAGGGTATAGAGTGTAGGGTATAGAGTGTAGGGTGTAGGGTATAAAGTGTAGGGTATAGAGTGTAGGGTATAGAGTGTAGAGTGTAGGGTATAGAGTGTAGGGTATAGAGTGTATGGTATAGAGTGTAGGGTATATAGTGTAGAGTGTAGGGTATAGAGTGTAGGGTATAGAGTGTAGGGTATAGAGTGTAGAGTGTAGGGTATAGAGTGTAGGGTATAAAGTGTAGGGTATAGAGTGTAGGGTATAGATTGTAGGGTATAGAGTGTAGGGTATAAAGTGTAGGGTATAGAGTGTAGGGTATAGATTGTAGGGTATAGAGTGCAGAGTGTAGGGTATTGAGTGAAGGGTATAGAGTGTATGGTATAGAGTGTAGAGTGTAGGGTATAGAGTGTTTAGTGTAGGGTATAGAGTGTACGGTATAGAGTAGAGGGTATAGAGTGTATGGTATAGAGTGTAGGGTATAGAGTGTAGGGGATAGATTGTAGGGTATAGAGTGTAGAGTGTAGCGTATAGAGTGTAGGGTATAGAGTGTATGGTATAGAGTGTAGATTTTAGGGTATATAGTGTATAGTGTAGGGTATAGAGTGTAGGGTATAGAGTATAGAGTGTAGGGTATAGAGTGTAGAGTGTAGGGTATAGAGTGTAGGGTATAAAGTGTAGGGTATAGAGTGTAGGGTATAGATTGTAGGGTATAGAGTGTAGGGTATAAAGTGTAGGGTATAGAGTGTAGGGTATAGATTGTAGGGTATAGAGTGCAGAGTGTAGGGTATAGAGTGAAGGGTATAGAGTGTATGGTATAGAGTGTAGAGTGTAGGGTATAGAGTGTAGAGTGTAGGGTATAGAGTGTAGGGTATAGAGTGTGTGGTATAGAGTGTAGGATATAGAGTGTAGGGTATAGAGCGTAGGGAATAGAGTGTAGGGTATAGATTGTATGGTATAGAGTGTAGAGTGTAGGGTATAGAGTGTATAGTGTAGGGCATAGAGTGTAGGGTATAGAGTAAAGGGTATAGAGTGTATGGTATAGAGTGTCGGGTATAGAGTGTAGGGTATAGCGTGTAGGGTATAGAGCGTAGGGTATAGAGTTTAGGGTATAGAGTGTAGAGTGTAGGGATTAGAGTATAGGGCATAGAGTGTAGGGTATAGAGTGTAGAGTGTAGGGTATAGAGTGTAGGGTATAGAGTGTAGGGTATAAAGTGTTGGGTATAGAGTGTAGAGTGTAGGGTATAGAGTGTAGAGTGTAGGGATTAGAGAGTAGGGTATAGAGTGTAGGGTATAGAGTGTAGGGATTAGAGTGTAGGGTATAGAGTGTATGGAATAGAGTGTAGGCTATATAGTGTAGAGTGTAGAATATAGAGTGTAGGGTATAGAGCGTAGAGTGTAGGTAATAGAGTGTAGGGTATAGAGTGCATGGAGTAGAGTGTAGAGTTTAGAGTGTAGGGTATAGAATGTAGGGTATAGAGTGTATGGTATAGAGTGTAGGGTATAGAATGTAGGGTATAGAGTGTAGAGTATAGAGTGTAGAGTGCAGGGATTAGAGTGTAGGGTATAGAGTGTTGGGTATAGAGTGTAGAGTATAGGGATTAGAGTGTAGGGTATAGAGTGTAGGGTATAAAGTGTATGGAATAGAGTGTAGGGTATAGAGTGTAGAGTGTAGGGTATAGAGTGTAGGGTATAGAGCGTAGGGTGTAGGGTATAGAGTGTAGGGTATAGAGTGTAGGGTATAGAGTGTAGAGTGTAGGGTATAGAGTGTATGGTATAGAGTGTAGGGTGTAGAGTGTAGGGTATAGAGTGTAGGGTATAGAGTGTAGAGTGTAGGGTATAGAGTGTATGGTATAGAGTGTAGGGTGTAGAGTGTATGGTATAGAGTGTAGTTTATAGAGTGTATGGTATAGAGTTTAGAGTGTAGAGTATAGAGGATAGGGTATAGAGTTTATGGTATAGAGTGTAGGGTATAGAGTGTAGAGTGTAGGGTATAGAGTGTAGGGTATAGAGTGTAGGGTGTAGGGTATAAAGTGTAGGGTATAGAGTGTAGGGTATCGAGTGCAGAGTGTAGGGTATAGAGTGTAGGGTATAGAGTGTATGGTATAGAGTGTAGGGTATATAGTGTAGAGTGTAGGGTATAGAGTGTAGGGTATAGAGTGTAGGGTATAGAGTGTAGGGTATAGAGTGTAGAGTGTAGGGTATAGAGTGTAGGGTATAAAGTGTAGGGTATAGAGTGTAGGGTATAGATTGTAGGGTATAGAGTGTAGGGTATAAAGTGTAGGGTATAGAGTGTAGGGTATAGATTGTAGGGTATAGAGTGCAGAGTGTAGGGTATAGAGTGAAGGGTATAGAGTGTATGGTATAGAGTGTAGAGTGTAGGGTATAGAGTGTTTAGTGTAGGGTATAGAGTGTACGGTATAGAGTAAAGGGTATAGAGTGTATGGTATAGAGTGTAGGGTATAGAGTGTAGGGGATAGATTGTAGGGTATAGAGTGTAGAGTGTAGCGTATAGAGTGTAGGGTATAGAGTGTATGGTATAGAGTGTAGATTTTAGGGTATATAGTGTATAGTGTAGGGTATAGAGTGTAGGGTATAGAGTATAGAGTGTAGGGTATAGAGTGTAGGGTATAGAGTGTAAGGTATAGAGTGTAGAGTGTAGGGTATAGAGTGTAGGGTATAGAGTGTAGGGTATAAAGTGTAGAGTGTAGAATATAGAGTGTAGGGTATAGAGTATAGGGTATAGAGTGTAGGGTATAGAGTGTAGAGTGTAGGGTATAGAGTGTAGGGTATAGAGTGTGTGGTATAGAGTGTAGGGTATAGAGTGTACGGTATAGAGCGTAGGGAATAGAGTGTAGGGTATAGATTGTATGGTATAGAGTGTAGAGTGTAGGGTATAGAGTGTATAGTGTAGGGCATAGAGTGTAGGGTATAGAGTAAAGGGTATAGAGTGTATGGTATAGAGTGTCGGGTATAGAGTGTAGGGGATAGAGTGTAGGGTATAGAGCGTAGGGTATAGAGTTTAGGGTATAGAGTGTAGAGTGTAGGGATTAGATTATAGGGCATAGAGTGTAGGGTATAGAGTGTAGAGTGTAGGGTATAGAGTGTAGGGTATAGAGTGAAGGGTATAAAGTGTTGGGTATAGAGTGTAGAGTGTAGGGTATAGAGTGTAGAGTGTAGGGATTAGAGAGTAGGGTATAGAGTGTAGGGTATAGAGTGTAGGGATTAGAGTGTAGGGTATAGAGTGTAGGGTATAGAGTGTATGGAATAGAGTGTAGGCTATATAGTGTAGAGTGTAGGGTATAGAGTGTAGGGTATAGAGCGTAGAGTGTAGGGAATAGATTGTAGGGTATAGAGTGCATGGAGTAGAGTGTAGAGTTTATAGTGTAGGGTATAGAATGTAGGGTATAGAGTGTATGGTATAGAGTGTAGGTTATAGAATGTAGGGTATAGAGTGTAGAGTATAGAGTGTAGAGTGCAGGGATTAGAGTGTTGGGTATAGAGTGTTGGGTATAGAGTGTAGAGTGTAGGGATTAGAGTGTAGGGTATAGAGTGTAGGGTATAAAGTGTATGGAATAGAGTGTAGGGTATAGAGTGTAGAGTGTAGGGTATAGAGTGTATGGTATAGAGTGTAGGGTGTAGAGTGTAGGGTATAGAGTGTAGGGTGTAGAGTGTAGGGTATAGAGTGTATGGTATAGAGTGTAGGGTGTAGAGTGTATGGTATAGAGTGTAGGGTATAGAGTGTATGGTATAGAGTTTAGAGTGTAGAGTATAGAGGGTAGGGGATAGAGTTTATGGTATAGAGTGTAGGGTATAGAGTGTAGAGTGTAGGGTATAGAGTGTAGGGTATAGAGTGTAGGGTATAGAGTGTAGGGTATAGAGTGTAGGGTATAGAGTGTAGAGTGTAGGGTATAGAGTGTAGGGTATAGAGTGTATGGTATAGAGTGTAGGGTATATAGTGTAGGGTATAGATTGCAGGGTATAGAGTGTAGGATATAGAGTGTAGGGTATAGAGTGTAGAGTGTAGGGTATAGAGTGTAGGGTATAGAGTGTAGGGTATAGAGTGTAGAGTGTAGGGTATAGAGTGTAGGGTATAGAGTGTAGGGTATAGATTGTAGAGTGTAGGGATTAGAGTGTAGGGTATAGAGTGTAGGGTATAGAGTGTAGAGTGTAGGGTATAGAGTGTAGGGTATAGAGTATAGAGTGTAGGGTATAGAGTGTAGGGTATAGAGTGTAGGGAATAGAGTGTAGAGTGTAGAGTGTAGGGTATAGAGTGTAGGGTATAGAGTGTAGGGTATACAGTGTAGAGTGTAAGGATTAGAGTGTAGGGTATAGAGTTTAGGGTATAGAGTGTATGGAATAGAGTGTACGGTATAGAGTGTAGAGTGTAGGGTATAGAGTGTAGGGTATAGAGCGTAGGGTGTAGGGTATAGAGTGTAGGGTATAGAGTGTAGGGTGTAGAGTGTAGGGTATAGAGTGTAGGGTATAGAGTGTAGAGTGTAGGGTATAGAGTGTAGGGTATAGAGTGTAGGGTATAGATTGTAGAGTGTAGGGATTAGAGTGTAGGGTATAGAGTGTAGGGTATAGAGTGTAGAATATAGAGTGTAGAGTGTAGGGTATAGAGTGTAGGGTATAGAGTGTAGGGTATAGAGTGTAGAGTGTAGGGTATAGAGTGTAGGGTATAGAGTGTAGGGTATAGATTGTAGAGTGTAGGGATAAGGGTGTAGGGTATAGAGTGTAGTGTATAGAGTGTAGGGTGTAGAGTGTAGGGTATAGAGTGTAGGGTATAGAGTGTAGAGTGTAGGGTATAGAGTGTAGGGTATAGAGTGTAGGGTATAGAGTATAGAGTGTAGGGTATAGAGTGTAGGGTTTAGAGTGTAGGGAATAGAGTGTAGAGTGTAGAGTGTAGGGTATAGAGTGTATGGTATAGAGTGTTGTGTATAGAGTGTAGGGTATAGAGTGTAGGGTATACAGTGTAGAGTGTAAGGATTAGAGTGTAGGGTATAGAGTTTAGGGTATAGAGTGTATGAAATAGAGTGTACGGTATAGAGTGTAGAGAGTAGGGTATGGAGTGTAGGGTATAGAGCGTAGGGTGTAGGGTATAGAGTGTAGGGTATAGAGTGTAGGGTATAGAGTGTAGAGTATAGAGTGTGGGGTATAGAGTGTAGAGTGTAGGGTATAGAGTGTATGGTATAGAGTGTAGAGTGTAGGGTATAGAGTGTAGGGTATTGGGTGTAGGGTATAGAGTGTAGGGTATAGAGTGTAGCGTGTAGAGTGTAGGGTATAGAGTGTAGAGTGTAGTTTATAGAGTGTAGAGTGTAGGGTATAGAGTGTAGGGTATAGAGTGTAGGGTATAGAGTGTAAGGTATAGAGTGAAGAGAGTAGGGTATAGAGTGTAGGGTATAGAGTGTACGGTTTATAGTGTATGGCATAGAGTGTTTGGTATAGAGTGAAGGGATTTAGAGTGTAGAGTGTAGGGTATAGATTGTAGAGTGTAGAGTGTAGGGTATAGAGTGTAGGGCATAGAGTGTATGGAATAGAGTGTATGGTATAGAGTGTAGGGTATTGAGTGTAGGGTATAAAGTGTAGGGTATAGAGTGTAGGGTATAGATTGTAGGGTATAGAGTGTAGGGTATAAAGTGTAGGGTATAGAGTGTAGGGTATAGATTGTAGGGTATAGAGTGCAGAGTGTAGGGTACAGAGTGAAGGGTATAGAGTGTATGGTATAGAGTGTAGAGTGTAGGGTATAGAGTGTTTAGTGTAGGGTATAGAGTGTACGGTATAGAGTAAAGGGTATAGAGTGTATGGTATAGAATGTAGGGTATAGAGTGTAGGGTATAAAGTGTAGAGTGTAGGGTATAGAGTGTAGGGTATAGAGTGTAGGGTATAGAGTGTAGAGTGTAGGGTGTAGAGTGTAGGGTATAGAGTGTAAGGTATAGAGTGTAGGGTATAGAGTGTAGGGGATAGATTGTAGGGTATAGAGTGTAGAGTGTAGCGTATAGAGTGTAGGGTATAGAGTGTATGGTATAGAGTGTAGATTTTAGGGTATATAGTGTATAGTGTAGGGTATAGAGTGTAGGGTATAGAGTATAGAGTGTAGGGTATAGAGTGTAGGGTATAGAGTGTAAGGTATAGAGTGTAGAGTGTAGGGTATAGAGTGTAGGGTATAGAGTGTAGGGTATAAAGTGTAGAGTGTAGAATATAGAGTGTAGGGTATAGAGTGTAGGGTGGAGAGTGTAGGGTAGAGAGTGTAGAGTGTAGGGTGTAGAGTGTAGGGTATAGAGTGTAAGGTATAGAGTGTAGGGTATAGAGTGTGTGGTATAGAGTGTAGGGTATAGAGTGTAGGGTATAGAGTGTAGGGAATAGAGTGTAGGGTATAGATTGTATGGTATAGAGTGTAGAGTTTAGGGTATAGAGTGTATAGTGTAGGGCATATAGTGTAGGGTATAGAGTAAAGGGTATAGAGTGTATGGTATAGAGTGTCGGGTATAGAGTGTAGGGTATAGAGTGTAGGGTATAAAGTGTAGATGGTAGGGTATAGAGTGTAGGGTATAGAGTGTAGGGTATAGAGTGTAGGGTATAGAGTGTAGGGTGTAGAGTGTAGGGTATAGAGTGTAAGGTATAGAGTGTAGGGTATAGAGTGTATGTTATAGAGTGTATTGTATAGAGTGTAGAGTGTAGGGTATAGAGTGTAGGGTATAGAGTGTAGGGTATAGAGTGTATGGTATAGAGTATAGGGTATAGAGTGTAGGGTATAGATTATAGGGTACAGAGTGTAGAGTGTAGGGTATAGTGTGTAAGGTATAGAAAGTATGGTATAAAGTGTAGAGTTTAGGTTATAGAGTGTATAGTGTAGTGTATAGAGTCTAGGGTATAGAGTGTAGGGAATAGAGTGTAGAGTGTAGGGTATAGAGTGTATGGTATAGAGTGTAGGGAATAGAGTGTAGAGTGTAGGGTATAGAGTGTATGGTATAGAGTGTAGGGTATAGAGTGTAGAGTGTAGGGTATATAGTGTAGGGTATAGAGTGTAGGGTATAGAGTGTAGAGTGTAGGGATTAGAGTGTAGGGTATAGAGTGTAGGTATAGAGTCTAGAGTGTAGGGTATAGAGTGTAGGGTATAGACTATAGAGTGTAGGGTATAGAGTGTAGGGTATAGAGTGTAGGGTATAGAGTGTAAAGTGTAGAGAGTAGTGTATAGAGTGTAGAGTGTAGGGTATAGAGTGTAGGGTATAGAGTGTATGGTATAGAGTGTAGAGTGTAGGGTATAGAGTGTAGGGTATATAGTGTAGAGTGTAGAGTGTAGGGTATAGAGTGTAGGGTATAGAGTGTAGGGTATAAAGTGTAGAGTGTAGAATATAGAGTGTAGGGTATAGAGTGTAGGGTATAGAGTGTAGGGTAGAGAGTGTAGAGTGTAGGGTGTAGAGTGTAGGGTATAGAGTGTAAGGTATAGAGTGTAGGGTATAGAGTGTGTGGTATAGAGTGTAGGGTATAGAGTGTAGGGTATAGAGTGTAGGGAATAGAGTGTAGGGTATAGATTGTATGGTATAGAGTGTAGAGTTTAGGGTATAGAGTGTATAGTGTAGGGCATAGAGTGTAGGGTATAGAGTAAAGGGTATAGAGTGTATGGTATAGAGTGTCGGGTATAGAGTGTAGGGTATAGAGTGTAGGGTATAAAGTGTAGATGGTAGGGTATAGAGTGTAGGGTATAGAGTGTAGGGTATAGAGTGTAGGGTGTAGAGTGTAGGGTATAGAGTGTAAGGTATAGAGTGTAGGGTATAGAGTGTATGTTATAGAGTGTATTGTATAGAGTGTAGAGTGTAGGGTATAGAGTGTAGGGTATAGAGTGTAGGGTATAGAGTGTATGGTATAGAGTATAGAGTGTAGGGTATAGATTGTAGGGTATAGAGTGTAGAGTGTAGGATATAGAGTGTAAGGTATAGAAAGTATGGTATAAAGTGTAGGGTATAGCGTGTATAGTGTAGTGTATAGAGTGTAGGGTATAGAGTGTACGGAATAGAGTGTAGAGTGTAGGGTATAGAGTGTATGGTATAGAGTGTAGGGAATAGAGTGTAGAGTGTAGGGTATAGAGTGTATGGTATAGAGTGTAGGGTATAGAGTGTAGAGTGTAGGGTATATAGTGTAGGGTATAGAGTGTAGGGTATAGAGTGTAGAGTGTAGGGATTAGAGTGTAGGGTATAGAGTGTAGGTATAGAGTCTAGAGTGTAGGGTATAGAGTGTAGGGTATAGACTATAGAGTGTAGGGTATAGAGTTTAGGGTATAGACTATAGAGTGTAGGGTATAGAGTGTAGGGTATAGAGTGTAAAGTGTAGAGAGTAGTGTATAGAGTGTAGAGTGTAGGGTATAGAGTGTAGGGTATAGAGTGTATGGTATAGAGTGTAGAGTGTAGGGTATAGAGTGTAGGGTATATAGTGTAGAGTGTAGAGTGTAGGGTATAGAGTGTAGGGTATAGAGTGTAGGGTATAGAGTGTAGAGTGTAGAGTATAGAGTGTAGGGTATAGAGTGTAGGGTATAAAGTGTAGGGTATAGAGTGTATGGTATAGAGTGTAGGGTATAGAGTGTAGAGTGTAGTGTATAGAGTGTAGGGTATAGAGTGTAGGGTATAAAGTGTAGGGTATAGAGTGTAGAGTGTAGGGTATAGAGTGTAGAGTGTAGGGTATAGAGTGTAGGGTATAGAGTGTAGGGTATAAAGTGTAGAGTGTAGGGTATAGAGTGTAGGGTATAGAGTGTAGGGTATAGAGTGTAAAGTGTAGGGTGTAGAGTGCAGGGTATAGAGTGTAAGGTATAGAGTGTAGGGTATAGAGTGAAGGGTATAGATTGTAGGGTATAGAGTGTAGAGTGTAGGGTATAGAGTGTATGGTATAGAGTGTAGGGTATAGAGTGTAGAGTGTAGGGTATAGAGTGTAGGGTATAGAGTGTAGGGTATAAAGTGTAGGGTATAGAGTGTAGAGTGTAGGGTATAGAGTGTAGAGTGTAGGGTATAGAGTGTAGGGTATAGCGTGTAGGGTATAGAGTGTAGAGTGTAGGGTATAGAGTGTAGGGTATAGAGTGTAGGGTGTAGAGTGTAGGGTATAGAGTGTAGGGTATGTAGTGTAGAGTGTAGAGTGTAGGGTATAGAGTGTAGGGTATAGAGTGTAGGGTATAGAGTGTAGAGTGTAGTGTATAGAGTGTAGGGTATAGAGTGTAGGGTATAAAGTGAAGGGTATAGAGTGTATGGTATAGAGTGTAGGGTAAAGAGTGTAAAGTGTAGTGTATAGAGTGTAGGGTATAGAGTGTAGGGTATAAAGTGTAGGGTATAGAGTGTAGAGTGTAGGGTATAGAGTGTAGGGTATAGAGTGTAGGGTATAAAGTGTAGAGTGTAGGGTATAGAGTGTAGGGTATAGAGTGTAGGGTATAGAGTGTAGGGTATAGAGTGTAAAGTGTAGGGTGTAGAGTGCAGGGTATAGAGTGTAAGGTATAGAGTGTAGGGTATAGAGTGAAGGGTATAGATTGTTGGGTATAGAGTGTAGAGTGTAGGGTATAGAGTGTTTGGTATAGAGTGTAGGGTATAGAGTGTAGAGAGTAGGGTATAGAGTGTAGGGTATAGAGTGTAGGGTATAAAGTGTAGGGTATAGAGTGTAGAGTGTAGGGTTTAGAGTGTAGAGTGTAGGGTATAGAGTGTAGGGTATAGAGTGTAGGGTATAGAGTGTAGGGTATAGAGTGTAGAGTGTAGGGTATAGAGTGTAGGGTATAGAGTGTAGGGTATAAAGTGTAGGGTATAGAGTGTAGGGTATAGAGTGTAGGGAATAGAGTGTAGGGTATAGATTGTAGGGTATAGAGTGTAGAGTGTAGGGTATAGAGTGTAGGGTGTAGAGTGTATGGTATAGAGTGTAGAGTGTAGGGTATAGAGTGTATAGTGTAGGGTATAGAGTGTAGGGTATAGAGTAAAGGGTATAGAGTGTATGGTATAGAGTGTCGGGTATAGAGTGTAGGGTATAGAGTGTAGGGTATAAAGTGTAGAGTGTAGGGTATAGAGTGTAGGGTATAGAGTTTAGGGTATAGAGTGTAGGGTATAGAGTGTAGGGTGTAGAATGTAGGGTATAGAGTGTAAGGTATAGAGTGTAGGGTATAGAGTGTATGTTATAGAGTGTATTGTATAGAGTGTAGAGTGTAGGGTATAGAGTGTAGGGTATAGCGTGTAGGGTATAGAGTGTATGGTATAGAGCATAGGGTATAGAGTGTAGGGTATAGATTGTAGGGTATAGAGTGTAGAGTGTAGGGTATAGAATGTAGGGTATAGAGTGTAGGGTATAAAGTGTAGAGTGTAGGGTATAGAGTGTATAGTGTAGAGTATAGAGTGTAGGGTATAGACTAAAGGGTATAGAGTGTATGGTATAGAGTGTAGGGAATAGAGTGTAGAGTGTAGGGCATAGAGTGTATGGTATAGAGTGTAGGGTATAGAGTGTAGAGTGTAGGGTATAGAGTGTAGGGTATAGAGTGTAGGGTATAAAGTGTAGAGTGTAGGGTATAGAGTGTAGGGTATAGAGTGTAGGGTATAGAGTGTAAAGTGTAGGGTGTAGAGTGCAGGGTATAGAGTGTAAGGTATAGAGTGTAGGGTATAGAGTGAAGGGTATAGATTGTAGGGTATAGAGTGTAGAGTGTAGGGTATAGAGTGTATGGTATAGAGTGTAGGGTATAGAGTGTAGAGTGTAGGGTATAGAGTGTAGGGTATAGAGTGTAGGGTATAAAGTGTAGGGTATAGAGTGTAGAGTGTAGGGTATAGAGTGTAGAGTGTAGGGTATAGAGTGTAGGGTATAGCGTGTAGGGTATAGAGTGTAGAGTGTAGGGTATAGAGTGTAGGGTATAGAGTGTAGGGTGTAGAGTGTAGGGTATAGAGTGTAGGGTATATAGTGTAGAGTGTAGAGTGTAGGGTATAGAGTGTAGGGTATAGAGTGTAGGGTATAGAGTGTAGAGTGTAGTGTATAGAGTGTAGGGTATAGAGTGTAGGGTATAAAGTGAAGGGTATAGAGTGTATGGTATAGAGTGTAGGGTAAAGAGTGTAAAGTGTAGTGTATAGAGTGTAGGGTATAGAGTGTAGGGTATAAAGTGTAGGGTATAGAGTGTAGAGTGTAAGGTATAGAGTGTAGGGTATAGAGTGTAGGGTATAAAGTGTAGAGTGTAGGGTATAGAGTGTAGGGTATAGAGTGTAGGGTATAGAGTGTAGGGTATAGAGTGTAAAGTGTAGGGTGTAGAGTGCAGGGTATAGAGTGTAAGGTATAGAGTGTAGGGTATAGAGTGAAGGGTATAGATTGTTGGGTATAGAGTGTAGAGTGTAGGGTATAGAGTGTTTGGTATAGAGTGTAGGGTATAGAGTGTAGAGAGTAGGGTATAGAGTGTAGGGTATAGAGTGTAGGGTATAAAGTGTAGGGTATAGAGTGTAGAGTGTAGGGTTTAGAGTGTAGAGTGTAGGGTATAGAGTGTAGGGTATAGAGTGTAGGGTATAGAGTGTAGGGTATAGAGTGTAGAGTGTAGGGTATAGAGTGTAGGGTATAGAGTGTAGGGTATAAAGTGTAGGGTATAGAGTGTAGGGTATAGAGTGTAGGGAATAGAGTGTAGGGTATAGATTGTAGGGTATAGAGTGTAGAGTGTAGGGTATAGAGTGTAGGGTGTAGAGTTTATGGTATAGAGTGTAGAGTGTAGGGTATAGAGTGTATAGTGTAGGGTATAGAGTGTAGGGTATAGAGTAAAGGGTATAGAGTGTATGGTATAGAGTGTCGGGTATAGAGTGTAGGGTATAGAGTGTAGGGTATAAAGTGTAGAGTGTAGGGTATAGAGTGTAGGGTATAGAGTTTAGGGTATAGAGTGTAGGGTATAGAGTGTAGGGTGTAGAATGTAGGGTATAGAGTGTAAGGTATAGAGTGTAGGGTATAGAGTGTATGTTATAGAGTGTATTGTATAGAGTGTAGAGTGTAGGGTATAGAGTGTAGGGTATAGCGTGTAGGGTATAGAGTGTATGGTATAGAGCATAGGGTATAGAGTGTAGGGTATAGATTGTAGGGTATAGAGTGTAGAGTGTAGGGTATAGAATGTAGGGTATAGAGTGTAGGGTATAAAGTGTAGAGTGTAGGGTATAGAGTGTATAGTGTAGGGTATAGAGTGTAGGGTATAGACTAAAGGGTATAGAGTGTATGGTATAGAGTGTAGGGAATAGAGTGTAGAGTGTAGGGCATAGAGTGTATGGTATAGAGTGTAGGGTATAGAGTGTAGAGTGTAGGGTATAGAGTGTAGGGTATAGAGTGTAGGGAATAGAGTGTAGGGAATAGAGTGTAGAGTGTAGGGATTAGAGTGTAGGGTATAGAGTGTAGGTATAAAGTCTAGAGTGTAGGGTATAGAGTATAGAGTGTAGGGTATAGAGTGTAGGGTATAGAGTGTAAAGTGTAGAGTGTAGGGTATAGAGTGTAGAGTGTAGGGTATAGAGTGTATGGTATAGAGTGTAGAGTGTAGGGTATAGAGTGTATAGTGTAGGGTATAGAGTGTAGGGTATAGAGTAAAGGGTATAGAGTGTATGGTATAGAGTGTCGGGTATAGAGTGTAGGGTATAGAGTGTAGGGTATAAAGTGTAGAGTGTAGGGTATAGAGTGTAGGGTATAGAGTTTAGGGTATAGAGTGTAGGGTATAGAGTGTAGGGTGTAGAATGTAGGGTATAGAGTGTAAGGTATAGAGTGTAGGGTATAGAGTGTATGTTATAGAGTGTATTGTATAGAGTGTAGAGTGTAGGGTATAGAGTGTAGGGTATAGCGTGTAGGGTATAGAGTGTATGGTATAGAGCATAGGGTATAGAGTGTAGGGTATAGATTGTAGGGTATAGAGTGTAGAGTGTAGGGTATAGAATGTAGGGTATAGAGTGTAGGGTATAAAGTGTAGAGTGTAGGGTATAGAGTGTATAGTGTAGGGTATAGAGTGTAGGGTATAGACTAAAGGGTATAGAGTGTATGGTATAGAGTGTAGGGTATAGAGTGTAGAGTGTAGGGTATAGAGTGTATGGTATAGAGTGTAGGGTATAGAGTGTAGAGTGTAGGGTATAGAGTGTAGGGTATAGAGTGTAGGGAATAGAGTGTAGAGTGTAGGGATTAGAGTGTAGGGTATAGAGTGTAGGTATAAAGTCTAGAGTGTAGGGTATAGAGTATAGAGTGTAGGGTATAGAGTGTAGGGTATAGAGTGTAAAGTGTAGAGTGTAGGGTATAGAGTGTAGAGTGTAGGCTATAGAGTGTAGGGTATAGAGTGTATGGAATAGAGTGTAGGGTATAGAGTGTAGAGTGTAGGGTATAGAGTGTAGGGCATAGAGCGTAGGGTGTAGGGTATAGAGTGTAGGGTATAGAGTGTAGGGTATAGAGTGTAGGGTGTAGAGTGTAGGGTATAGCGTGTAGGGTATAGAGTGTAGGGTATAGAGTGTATGGTATACAGTGTAGAGTGTAGAGTGTAGGGTATAGAGTATATAGTGTAGGGTATAGAGTGTAGGGTATAGAGTGTAGGGTATAGAGTGTATGATATAGAGTGTAGGGTGTAGATTGTAGGGTATAGAGTGTAGGGTATAGAGTGTAGGGTGTAGGGTATAGAGTGTAGGGTATAAAGTGTAGAGTATAGAGTGTAGGGTATAGAGTGTAGGGTATAGAGTGTAGGGTATAGAGTGTAGAGTGTAGGGTATAGAGTGTAGGGTATAGAGTGTAAGGTATAGAGTGTAGAGTATAGAGTGTATGGTATAGAGTGTAGGGTGTAGAGTGTAGGGTATAGAGTGTAGGGTATAGAGTGTAGGGTGTAGAGTATAGAGTTTAGAGTATAGAGTGTAGGGTATAGAGTGTAGGGTATAGATTGTAGAGTATAGAGTGTAGTGTATAGAGTGTAGGGTATATAGTGTAGAGTGTAGAGTGTAGGGTATAGAGTGTAGAGTGTAGGGTATAGAGTGTATGGCATAGAGTGTAGGGTATAGAGTGTAGAGTGTAGGGTATAGAGTGTAGGGTATAGAGAGTAGGGTATAAAGTGTAGGGTATAGAGTGTAGAGTGTAGGGTATAGAGTGTAGAGTGTAGGGTATAGAGTGTAGGGTATAGAGTGTAGGGTATAGAGTGTAGAGTGTAGGGTATAGAGTGTAGGGTATAGAGTGTAGGGTATAGAGTGTAGAGTGTAGGGTGTAGAGTGTAGGGTATAGAGTGTAAGGTATAGAGTGTAGGGTATAGAGTGTAGGGGATAGATTGTAGGGTATAGAGTGTAGAGTGTAGCGTATAGAGTGTAGGGTATAGAGTGTATGGTATAGAGTGTAGATTTTAGGGTATATAGTGTATAGTGTAGGGTATAGAGTGTAGGGTATAGAGTATAGAGTGTAGGGTATAGAGTGTAGGGTATAGAGTGTAAGGTATAGAGTGTAGAGTGTAGGGTATAGAGTGTAGGGTATAGAGTGTAGGGTATAAAGTGTAGAGTGTAGAATATAGAGTGTAGGGTATAGAGTGTAGGGTGGAGAGTGTAGGGTAGAGAGTGTAGAGTGTAGGGTGTAGAGTGTAGGGTATAGAGTGTAAGGTATAGAGTGTAGGGTATAGAGTGTGTGGTATAGAGTGTAGGGTATAGAGTGTAGGGTATAGAGTGTAGGGAATAGAGTGTAGGGTATAGATTGTATGGTATAGAGTGTAGAGATTAGGGTATAGAGTGTATAGTGTAGGGCATTAAGTGTAGGGTATAGAGTAAAGGGTATAGAGTGTATGGTATAGAGTGTCGGGTATAGAGTATAGGGTATAGAGTGTAGGGTATAAAGTGTAGATGGTAGAGTATAGAGTGTAGGGTATAGAGTGTAGGGTATAGAGTGTAGGGTATAGAGTGTAGGGTGTAGAGTGTAGGGTATAGAGTGTAAGGTATAGAGTGTAGGGTATAGAGTGTATGTTATAGAGTGTATTGTATAGAGTGTAGAGTGTAGGGTATAGAGTGTAGGGTATAGAGTGTAGGGTATAGAGTGTATGGTATAGAGTATAGGGTATAGAGTGTAGGGTATAGATTATAGGGTACAGAGTGTAGAGTGTAGGGTATAGTGTGTAAGGTATAGAAAGTATGGTATAAAGTGTAGAGTGTAGGTTATAGAGTGTATAGTGTAGTGTATAGAGTCTAGGGTATAGAGTGTAGGGAATAGAGTGTAGAGTGTAGGGTATAGAGTGTATGGTATAGAGTGTAGGGAATAGAGTGTAGAGTGTAGGGTATAGAGTGTATGGTATAGAGTGTAGGGTATAGAGTGTAGAGTGTAGGGTATATAGTGTAGGGTATAGAGTGTAGGGTATAGAGTGTAGAGTGTAGGGATTAGAGTGTAGGGTATAGAGTGTAGGTATAGAGTCTAGAGTGTAGGGTATAGAGTGTAGGGTATAGACTATAGAGTGTAGGGTATAGAGTGTAGGGTATAGAGTGTAGGGTATAGAGTGTAAAGTGTAGAGAGTAGTGTATAGAGTGTAGAGTGTAGGGTATAGAGTGTAGGGTATAGAGTGTATGGTATAGAGTGTAGAGTGTAGGGTATAGAGTGTAGGGTATATAGTGTAGAGTGTAGAGTGTAGGGTATAGAGTGTAGGGTATAGAGTGTAGGGTATAAAGTGTAGAGTGTAGAATATAGAGTGTAGGGTATAGAGTGTAGGGTATAGAGTGTAGGGTAGAGAGTGTAGAGTGTAGGGTGTAGAGTGTAGGGTATAGAGTGTAAGGTATAGAGTGTAGGATATAGAGTGTGTGGTATAGAGTGTAGGGTATAGAGTGTAGGGTATAGAGTGTAGGGAATAGAGTGTAGGGTATAGATTGTATGGTATAGAGTGTAGAGTTTAGGGTATAGAGTGTATAGTGTAGGGCATAGAGTGTAGGGTATAGAGTAAAGGGTATAGAGTGTATGGTATAGAGTGTCGGGTATAGAGTGTAGGGTATAGAGTGTAGGGTGTAGAGTGTAGGGTATAGAGTGTAGAGTGTAGGGTATAGAGTGTATGGTATAATGTGTAGGGTATAGAGTGTAGGGTGTAGAGTGTAGGGTACAGAGTGTAGGGTATAGAGTGTAGGGTATAGAGTGTAGAGTGTAGGGTATATAGTGTAGGGTATAGAGTATAGAGTGTAGGGTATAGAGTGTAGGGTATAGAGTGTAGAGTGTAGGGTATAGAGTGTAGAGTGTAGGGTATAGAGTGTAGGGTATAGAGTGTATGGTATAGAGTAGGGTATAGAGTGTAGGGTATAGAGTGTAGAGTGTAGGGTATAGAGTGTAGAGTGTAGGGTATAGAGTGTAGGGTATAAAGAGTAGAGTGTAGGGTATAGAGTGTAGAGTATAGGGTATGGAGTGTATGGTATAGAGTGTAGGGTATAGAGTGTAGAGTATAGAGTGTTGGGTATAGAGTGTAGAGTGTAGGGTATAGAGTGTAGGGTATATAGTGTAGGGTATAGAGTGTATGGTATACAGTGTAGAGTGTAGGGATTAGAGTGTAGGGTATAGAGTGTTGGGTATAGAGTGTAGGGTATAGAGTGTATGGTATAGAGTGTAGGGTATAGAGTGTTGGGTATAGATTGTAGGGTATAGAATGTAGAGTGTAGTGTATAGGGTATAGAGTGTATGGTGTAGAGTGTAGGGTATAGAGTGTATAGTGTAGGGTATAGAGTGCAGGGTATAGAGTGTATGGAATAGAGTGTATGGAATATAGTGTACGGTATAGAGTGTAGAGAGTAGGGTATAGAGTGTAGGGTATAGAGCGTAGGGTGTAGGGTATAGATTGTAGGGTATAGAGTGTAGGGTATAGAGTGTAGAGTGTAGGGTATAGAGTGCATGGTATAGAGTGTAGGGTGTAGAGTGTATGGTATAGAGTGTACAGTATAGAGTGTATGGTATAGAGTGTAGAGTGTAGGGTATAGAGTGTATGGTATAGAGTGTAGGGTGTAGAGTGTATAGTATAGAGTGTAGGGTACAGAGTGTAGAGTGTAGGGCATAGAGTGTAGGGTATAGAGTGTATGGTATAGAGTGTACGGTATAGAGTGTATGATATAGAGTGTATGGTATATAGTGTAGGGTATAGAGTGTATAGTGTAGGGTATAGAGTGTATGGAATAGAGTGTATAATATAGAGTGTAGGGTGTAGAGTGTAGGGTATAGAGTGTAGAGTGTGGGGTAAAGAGTGTAGAGTGTAGGGTATAGAGTGTATGATATAGAGTGTAGGGTATAGAGTGTATGGTATAGATTGCAGGGTATAGAGTGTAGGGTGTAGAGTGTAGGGTATAGAGTGTAGGGTATAGAGTGTATGGTATAGAGTGTATGGTATAGATTGTAGGGTATAGAGTGTAGGGTATAGAGTGTAGAGTGTAGGGTATAGAGTGTAGAAAGTAGGGTATAGTGTGTTGGGTATGAAGTGTAGAGTGTAGGGTATAGAGTGTAGGGTATAGAGTGTAGATTGTATGGTATAGAGCGTAGGGTATAGAGTGTATAGTGTAGGGTGTAGAGTGTAGGGTATAGAGTGTAGGGCATAGAGTGTTGGGATATAGAGTGTAGGGTATAGAGTGTAGGGTATAGAGTGTAGGGTATAGATTGTAGGGTATACAGTGTAGGGTATAGAGTGTAGGGTATAGAGTATATAGTGTAGGGTATAGAGTGTAGGGTATAGAGTGTAGAGTGTAGGGTATAGAGTGTAGGGTATAGAGTGTATGGTATAGAGTAGGGTATAGAGTGTAGGGTATAGAGTGTAGAGTGTAGGGTATAGAGTGTAGGATATAGAGTGTAGGGTATAGAGTGTATGGTATAGAGTGTACGGTATAGAGTGTAGGGTATAGAGTGTAGGGTATAGATTGTAGGGTATAGAGTGTATTGTATAGGGTATAGAGTGTATGGTGTAGAGTGTAGGGTATAGAGTGTATAGTGTAGGGTATAGAGTGTAGGGTATAGAGTGTAGGGTATAGAGTGTAGAGTGTAGGATATAGAGTGTATGGTATAGAGTGTAGGGTATAGAGTGTATGGTATAGAGTGTAGGGTATAGAGTGTAGAGTGTAGGGTATAGAGTGTAGTGTATAGAATGTAGGGTATAGAGTGTAGAGTGTAGGATATAGAGTTTAGGGTATAGAGTGTATGGTATAGAGTGTAGAGTGTAGGGTATAGAGTGTATAGTGTAGGGTATAGAGTGTAGGGTATAGAGTGTAGGGTATAGAGTGTATGGTATATAGTGTAGGGAATAGAGTGTAGAGTGTAGGGTATAGAGTGTATGGTATAGAGTGTAGGGTATAGAGTGTAGAGTATAGAGTGTAGGGTATAGAGTGTAGGGTATAGAGTGTAGGGTATAGAGTGTATGGTATAGAGTTTAGGGAATAGAGTGTAGAGTGTAGGGTATAGAGTGTATGGTATAGAGTGCAGGGTATAGAGTGTAGAGGGTAGAGTGTAGGGTATAGAGTGTAGGGTATAGAGTGTAGAGTGTAGGGTATAGAGTGTAGGGTATAGAGTGTAGGGTGTAGAGTGTAGGGTATAGAGTGTAGGGTATAGAGTGTAGAGTGTAGGGTATAAAGTGTAGGGTATAGAGTGCATAGTGTAGGGTATAGAGTGTAGGGTATAGAGTGTAGGGTATAGAGTGTATGGTATATAGTGTAGGGAATAGAGTGTAGAGTGTAGGGTATAGAGTGTATGGTATAGAGTGTAGGGTATAGAGTGTAGAGTATAGAGTGTAGGGTATAGAGTGTAGGGTATAGAGTGTAGGGTATAGAGTGTATGGTATAGAGTTTAGGGAATAGAGTGTAGAGTGTAGGGTATAGAGTGTGTGGTATAGAGTGCAGGGTATAGAGTGTAGAGGGTAGAGTGTAGGGTATAGAGTGTAGGGTATAGAGTGTAGAGTGTAGGGTATAGAGTGTAGGGTATAGAGTGTAGGGTGTAGAGTGTAGGGTATAGAGTGTAGGGTATAGAGTGTAGAGTGTAGGGTATAAAGTGTAGGGTATAGAGTGTGGGGTGTAGAGTGTAGGGTATAGAGTGTAGAGTGTAGGGTATAGAGTTTAGGGTATAGAGTGTATGGTATAGAGTGTAGAGTGTAGGGTATAGAGTGTATAGTGTAGGGTATAAAGTGTAGGGTATAGAGTGTAGGGTATAGAGTGTAGGGTATAGAGTGTAGAGTGTAGGGAATAGAGTTTAGGGTATAGAGTGTATGGTATAGAGTGTAGAGTGTAGGGTATAGAGTGTATAGTGTAGGGTTTAGAGTGTAGGGTATAGAGTGTAGGGTATAGAGTGTATGGTATAGAGTGTATGGTATAGAGTGTAGAGTGTAGGGTATAGAGTGTATGGTATAGAGTGTAGGGTATAGAGTGTAGAGTATAGAGTGTAGGGTATAGAGTGTAGGGTATAGATTGTAGGGTATAGAATGTATGGTATAGAGTGTAGGGAATAGAGTGTAGAGTGTAGGGTATAGAGTGTATGGTATAGAGTGTAGGGTATAGAGTGTAGAGGGTATAGTGTAGGGTATAGAGTGTAGGGTATAGAGTGTAGGGTATAGAGTGTAGAGTGTAGGGTATAGAGTGTAGGGTATAGAGTGTAGGGTATAGAGTGTAGAGTGTAGGGATTAGAGTGTAGGGTATAGAGTGTAGGGTATAGAGTGTAGAGTGTAGGGTATAGAGTGTAGAGTATAGAGTGTATGGTATAGAGTGTAGGGTATAGAGTGTAAAGTGTAGAGTGTAGAGTATAGAGTGTAGAGTGTAGGGTATAGAGTGTAGGGTATAGAACGTAGGGTGTAGGGTATAGAGTGTAGGGTATAGAGTGTAGGGTATAGAGTGTAGAGTGTAGAGTATAGAGTGTATGGTATAGAGTGTAGGGTGTAGAGTGTAGGGTATAGAGTGTAGGGTATAGGGTGTAGGTTATAGAGTGTAGGGTATAGAGTGTAGGGTATAGGGTATAGAGTGCAGGGTATAGAGTGTAGGGTATATAGTGTAGAGTATAGAGTGTAGGGTATAGAGTGTAGAGTGTAGGGTATAGAGTGTAGGGTATATAGTGTATGGTATACAGTGTAGAGTGTAGAGTGTAGGGTATAGAGTGTATATTGTAGGGTATAGAGTGTAGGGTATAGAGTGTATGGTATAGAGTGTAGGGTATAGAGTGTAGAGTGTAGGGTATAGAGTGTAGGGTATAGTGTGTAGGGTATAGAGTGTAGGGTATAGGGTGTAGGTTATAGAGTGTAGGGTATAGAGTGTAGGGTATAGAGTATAGAGTGCAGGGTATAGAGTGTAGGGTATATAGTGTAGAGTATAGAGTGTAGGGTATAGAGTGTAGGGTGTTGAGTGTAGAGTGTAGGGTATAGAGTGTAGGGTATAGAGTGTAGGGTATAGAGTGTAGGGTATAGAGTGTAGAGTGTAGGGTATAGAGTGTAGGGTATAGAGTGTAGGGTATAGAGTGTAGAGTGTAGGGTATAGAGTGTAGGGTATAGAGTGTAGGGTATATAGTGTAGGGTATAGAGTGTAGGGTATAGAGTGTAGGGTATAGAGTGTAGGGTATAGAGTGTATGGAATAGAGTTTAGAGTGTAGGGTATAGAGTGTAGGGTATAGAGTGTATGGAATAGAGTTTAGAGTGTAGAGTGTAGGGTATAGAGTGTAGGGTATAGAGTGTATGGTATAGCGTGTAGGGTATAGAGGGTGGGGTATAGAGTGTAGGGTATAGAGTGTAGAGTGTAGGGATTAGAGTGTAGGGTATAGAGTGTAGGATATAGAGTGTATGGAATAGAGTGTAGGGTATAGAGTGAAGAGTGTAGGGTATAGAGTGTAGGGTATAGAGCGTAGGGTGTAGGGTATAGAGTGTAGGGTATAGAGTGTAGGGTATAGAGTGTATGGTATAGTGTGTAGGGTGTACAGTGTAGGGTATAGAGTGTAGAGTGTAGGGCATAGAGTGTATGGTATAGAGTGTAGGGTGTAGAGTGTATAGTATAGAGTGTAGGGTATAGATTGTATGGTATAGAGTTTAGAGTGTAGGGTATAGAGTGTAGAATATAGAGTGTAGAGTGTAGGGTATAGAGTGTAGGGTATAGAGTGTACGGTATAGAGCGTATGATATAGAGTGTATGGTATATAGTGTAGGGTATAGAGTGTTTGGTATAGAGTGTAGGGTATAGAGTGTAGGGTATAGAGTGTATGGAATAGAGTGTATGGCATAGAGTGTAGGGTGTAGAGTGTAGGATATAGAGTGTAGAGTGTGGGGTATAGAGTGTAGAGTGTAGGGTATAGAGTGTATGATATAGAGTGTAGGGTATAGAGTGTATGGTATAGATTGCAGGGTATAAAGTGTAGGGTGTAGAGTGTAGGGTATAGAGTGTAGAGTGTAGGGTATAGAGTGTAGGGTATAGAGTGTATGGTATAGATTGTAGGGTATAGTAGGGTATAGAGTGTAGAGTGTAGGGTATAGAGTGTAGAAAGTAGGGTATAGTGTGTAGGGCATAGAGTGTAGAGTGTAGGGTATAGAGTGTAGGGTATAGAGTGTAGATTGTATGGTATAGACTGTAGGGTATAGAGTGTATAGTGTAGAGTATAGAGTGTTGATTGTAGGGTATAGAGTGTAGGGTATAGAGTGTTGGGATATAGAGTGTAGGGTATAGAGTGTAGAGTATAGAGTGTAGGGTATAGAGTGTAGGGTATAGCGTGTAGGGTATAGAGTGTAGGGTAAAGAGTATATAGTGTAGGGTATAGAGTGTAGGGTATAGAGTGTAGAGTGTAGGGTATAGAGTGTAGGGTATAGAGTGTAGGGTATAGAGTGTAGGATATAAAGTGTAGAGTGTATGGTATAGAGTGTAGGGTATAGAGTGTAGAGTGTAGGGTGTAGAGTGTAGAGTGTAGGGTATAGAGTGTAAGGTATAGAGTGTAGGGTATAGAGTATATGTTATAGAGTGTAGGGTATAGAGTGTAGAGTGTAGGGTATAGAGTGTAGGGTATAGAGTGTAGGGTATAGAGTGTAGGGTATAGAGTGTAGGGTATAAAGTGTAGAGTGTAGGGTATAGAGTGTAGGGTATAGAGTGTAGGGTATAGAGTGTATGGTATAGATTGTATGGTATAGAGTGTAGAGTGTAGGGTATAGAGTGTAGGGTATAGAGTGTAGGGTATATATTATAGAGTGTAGAGTGTAGGGTATAGAGTGTAGGGTATAGAGTGTATGGTGTAGAGTGTAGGGTATAGAGTGTATAGTGTAGGGTATAGAGTGTAGGGTATAGAGTGTAGGGTATAGAGTGTATGGTATAGAGTGTACAGTATAGAGTGTATGGTATAGAGTGTAGAGTGTAGGGTATAGAGTGTATGGTATAGAGTGTAGTGTGTAGAGTGTATGGTATAGTGTGTAGGGTACAGAATGTAGAGTGTAGGGTATAGAGTGTAGGGTATAAAGTGTAGGGTATAGAGTGTACGGTATAGAGTGTATGATATAGAGTGTATGGTATATAGTGTAGGGTATAGAGTGTTTGGTATAGAGTGTAAGGTATAGAGTGTAGAGAGTAGGGTATAGATTTTAGAGTGTAGAGTGTAGGGTATAGAGTGTAGGGTATAGAGTGTATGGAATAGAGTGTATGGTATAGAGTGTAGGGTGTAGAGTGTAGGGTGTAGAGTGTGGGGTATAGAGTGTAGAGTGTAGGGTATAGAGTGTATGATATAGAGTATAGGGTATAGAGTGTATGGTATAGATTGAAGGGTATAGAGTGTAGGGTATAGAGTGTAGGGTACAGAGTGTAGAGTGTAGGGTATAGAATGTAGGGTATAGAGTGTATGGTATAGAGTGTATGGTATAGATTGTAGGGTATAGAGTGTAGGGTATAGAGTGTAGAGTGTAGGGTATATAGTGTAGAAAGTAGGGAATAGTGTGTAGGGTATAGAGTGTAGAGTGTAGGGTATAGAGTGTAGGGTTTAGAGTGTAGATTGTATGGTATAGAGTGTAGGGTATAGAGTGTATAGTGTAGGGTATAGAGTGTAGAGTGTAGGGTATAGAGTGTAGGGTATAGAGTGTTGGGATATAGGGTGTAGGGTATAGAGTGTAGGGTATAGAGTGTAGGGTATAGAGTGTAGGGTATAGAGTATATAGTGTAGGGTATAGAGTGTAGGGTATAGAGTGTAGAGTGTAGGGTATAGAGTGTAGGGTATATAGTGTAGGGTATAGAGTGTAGGGTATAAAGTGTAGAGTGTAGGGTATAGATTGTAGGGTATAGAGTGTAGGGTATAGAGTGTAGGGTATAGAGTGTAGAGTGTAGGGTATAGATTGTAGGGTATAGCGTGTAGGGTATAGAGTGTAGGGTATAGAGTATATAGTGTAGGGTATAGAGTGTAGAGTGTAGGGTATAGAGTGTAGGGTATAGAGTGTAGGGTATAGAGTGTAGGATATAAAGTGTAGAGTGTATGGTACAGAGTGTAGGGTATAGAGTGTAGAGTGTAGGGTGTAGAGTGTAGAGTGTAGGGTATAGAGTGTAAGGTATAGAGTGTAGGGTATAGAGTATATGTTACAGAGTGTAGGGTATAGAGTGTAGAGTGTAGGGTATAGAGTGTAGGGTATAGAGTGTAGGGTATAGAGTGTAGGGTATAGAGTGTAGGGTATAAAGTGTAGAGTGTAGGGTATAGAGTGTAGGGTATAGAGTGTAGGGTATAGAGTGTATGGTATAGATTGTATGGTATAGAGTGTAGAGTGTAGGGTATAGAGTGTAGGGTATAGAGTGTAGGGTATATATTATAGAGTGTAGAGTGTAGGGTATAGAGTGTAGGGTATAGAGTGTATGGTGTAGAGTGTAGGGTATAGAGTGTATAGTGTAGGGTATAGAGTGTAGGGTATAGAGTGTAGGGTATAGAGTGTATGGTATAGAGTGTACAGTATAGAGTGTATGGTATAGAGTGTAGAGTGTAGGGTATAGAGTGTATGGTATAGAGTGTAGTGTGTAGAGTGTATGGTATAGTGTGTAGGGTACAGAGTGTAGAGTGTAGGGTATAGAGTGTAGGGTATAGAGTGTAGGGTATAGAGTCTACGGTATAGAGTGTATGATATAGAGTGTATGGTATATAGTGTAGGGTATAGAGTGTTTGGTATAGAGTGTAAGGTATAGAGTGTAGAGAGTAGGGTATAGATTTTAGAGTGTAGAGTGTAGGGTATAGAGTGTAGGGTATAGAGTGTATGGAATAGAGTGTATGGTATAGAGTGTAGGGTGTAGAGTGTAGGGTGTAGAGTGTGGGGTATAGAGTGTAGAGTGTAGGGTATAGAGTGTATGATATAGAGTGTAGGGTATAGAGTGTATGGTATAGATTGCAGGGTATAGAGTGTAGGGTATAGAGTGTAGGGTACAGAGTGTAGAGTGTAGGGTATAGAATGTAGGGTATAGAGTGTATGGTATAGAGTGTATGGTATAGATTGTAGGGTATAGAGTGTAGGGTATAGAGTGTAGAGTGTAGGGTATATAGTGTAGAAAGTAGGGAATAGTGTGTAGGGTATAGAGTGTAGAGTGTAGGGTATAGAGTGTAGGGTTTAGAGTGTAGATTGTATGGTATAGAGTGTAGGGTATAGAGTGTATAGTGTAGGGTACAGAGTGTAGAGTGTAGGGTATAGAGTGTAGGGTATAGAGTGTTGGGATATAGAGTGTAGGGTATAGAGTGTAGGGTATAGAGTGTAGGGTATAGAGTGTAGGGTATAGAGTATATAGTGTAGGGTATAGAGTGTAGGGTATAGAGTGTAGAGTGTAGGGTATAGAGTGTAGGGTATATAGTGTAGGGTATAGAGTGTAGGGTATAAAGTGTAGAGTGTAGGGTATAGAGTGTAGGGTATAGAGTGTAGGGTATAGAGTGTAGGGTATAGAGTGTAGAGTGCAGGGTGTAGAGTGTAGGGTATAGAGTGTAAGGTATAGAGTGTAGGGTATAGAGTGTAGAGTGTAGGGTATAGAGTGTAGGGTATAGCGTGTAGGGTATAGAGTGTAGGGTATAGAGTATATAGTGTAGGGTATAGAGTGTAGGGTATAGAGTGTAGAGGGAGTGTAGGGTATAGAGTGTATGGTATAGAGTGTACAGTATAGAGTGTATGGTATAGAGTGTAGAGTGTAGGGTATAGAGTGTATGGTATAGAGTGTAGTGTGTAGAGTGTATGGTATAGTGTGTAGGGTACAGAGTGTAGAGTGTAGGGTATAGAGTGTAGGGTATAGAGTGTAGGGTATAGAGTTTACGGTATAGAGTGTATGATATAGAGTGTATGGTATATAGTGTAGGGTATAGAGTGTTTGGTATAGAGTGTAAGGTATAGAGTGTAGAGAGTAGGGTATAGATTTTAGAGTGTAGAGTGTAGGGTATAGAGTGTAGGGTATAGAGTGTATGGAATAGAGTGTATGGTATAGAGTGTAGGGTGTAGAGTGTAGGGTGTAGAGTGTGGGGTATAGAGTGTAGAGTGTAGGGTATAGAGTGTATGATATAGAGTGTAGGGTATAGAGTGTATGGTATAGATTGCAGGGTATAGAGTGTAGGGTATAGAGTGTAGGGTACAGAGTGTAGAGTGTAGGGTATAGAATGTAGGGTATAGAGTGTATGGCATAGAGTTTATGGTATAGATTGTAGGGTATAGAGTGTAGGGTATAGAGTGTAGAGTGTAGGGTATATAGTGTAGAAAGTAGGGAATAGTGTGTAGGGTATAGAGTGTAGAGTGTAGGGTATAGAGTGTAGGGTTTAGAGTGTAGATTGTATGGTATAGAGTGTAGGGTATAGAGTGTATAGTGTAGGGTATAGAGTGTAGAGTGTAGGGTATAGAGTGTAGGGTATAGAGTGTTGGGATATAGAGTGTAGGGTATAGAGTGTAGGGTATAGAGTGTAGGGTATAGAGTGTAGGGTATAGAGTATATAGTGTAGGGTATAGAGTGTAGGGTATAGAGTGTAGAGTGTAGGGTATAGAGTGTAGGGTATATAGTGTAGGGTATAGAGTGTAGGGTATAAAGTGTAGAGTGTAGGGTATAGAGTGTAGGGTATAGAGTGTAGGGTATAGAGTGTAGGGTATAGAGTGTAGAGTGCAGGGTGTAGAGTGTAGGGTATAGAGTGTAAGGTATAGAGTGTAGGGTATAGAGTGTAGAGTGTAGGGTATAGAGTGTAGGGTATAGCGTGTAGGGTATAGAGTGTAGGGTATAGAGTATATAGTGTAGGGTATAGAGTGTAGGGTATAGAGTGTAGAGTGTAGGGTATAGAGTGTAGGGTATAGAGTGTAGGGTATAGAGTGTAGGATATAAAGTGTAGAGTGTATGGTATAGAGTGTAGGGTATAGAGTGTAGAGTGTAGGGTGTAGAGTGTAGAGTGTAGGGTATAGAGTGTAAGGTATAGAGTGTAGGGTATAGAGTATATGTTATAGAGTGTAGGGTATAGAGTGTAGAGTGTAGGGTATAGAGTGTAGGGTATAGAGTGTAGGGTATAGAGTGTAGGGTATAGAGTGTAGGGTATAAAGTGTAGAGTGTAGGGTATAGAGTGTAGGGTATAGAGTGTAGGGTATAGAGTGTATGGTATAGATTGTATGGTATAGAGTGTAGAGTGTAGGGTATAGAGTGTAGGGTATAGAGTGTAGGGTATATATTATAGAGTGTAGCGTGTAGGGTATAGAGTGTAGGGTATAGAGTGTATGGTGTAGAGTGTAGGGTATAGAGTGTATAGTGTAGGGTATAGAGTGTAGGGTATAGAGTGTAGGGTATAGAGTGTATGGTATAGAGTGTACAGTATAGAGTGTATGGTATAGAGTGTAGAGTGTAGGGTATAGAGTGTATGGTATAGAGTGTAGTGTGTAGAGTGTATGGTATAGTGTGTAGGGTACAGAGTGTAGAGTGTAGGGTATAGAGTGTAGGGTATAGAGTGTAGGGTATAGAGTGTACGGTATAGAGTGTATGATATAGAGTGTATGGTATATAGTGTAGGGTATAGAGTGTTTGGTATAGAGTGTAAGGTATAGAGTGTAGAGAGTAGGGTATAGATTTTAGAGTGTAGAGTGTAGGGTATTGAGTGTAGGGTATAGAGTGTATGGAATAGAGTGTATATTATAGAGTGTAGGGTGTAGAGTGTAGGGTGTAGAGTGTGGGGTATAGAGTGTAGAGTGTAGGGTATAGAGTGTATGATATAGAGTGTAGGGTATAGAGTGTATGGTATAGATTGCAGGGTATAGAGTGTAGGGTATAGAGTGTAGGGTACAGAGTGTAGAGTGTAGGTTATAGAACATAGGGTATAGAGTGTATGGTATAGAGTGTATGGTATAGATTGTAGGGTATAGAGTGTAGGGTATAGAGTGTAGAGTGTAGGGTATAGAGTGTAGAAAGTAGGGAATAGTGTGTAGGGTAAAGAGTGTAGAGTGTAGGGTATAGAGTGTAGGGTTTAGAGTGTAGATTGTATGGTATAGAGTGTAGGGTATAGAGTGTATAGTGTAGGGTATAGAGTGTAGAGTGTAGGATATAGAGTGTAGGGAATAGAGTGTTGGGATATAGAGTGTAGGGTATAGAGTGTAGGGTATAGAGTGTAGGGTATAGAGTGTAGGGTATAGAGTATATAGTGTAGGGTATAGAGTGTAGGGTATAGTGTGTAGAGTGTAGGTATAGAGTGTAGGGTATATAGTGTAGGGTATAGAGTGTAGGGTATAAAGTGTAGAGTGTAGGGTATAGAGTGTAGGGTATAGAGTGTAGGGTATAGAGTGTAGGGTATAGAGTGTAGAGTGCAGGGTGTAGAGTGTAGGGTATAGAGTGTAAGGTATAGAGTGTAGGGTATAGAGTGTATGTTATAGAGTGTAGGGTATAGAGTGTAGAGTGTAGGGTATAGAGTGTAGGGTCTAGAGTGTAGGGTATAGAGTGTAGGGTATAGAGTGTAGGGTATGAAGTGTAGATTGTAGGGTATAGAGTGTAGGGTATAGAGTGTAGGGTATAGAGTGTATGGTATAGATTGTAGGGTATAGAGTGTAGGGTATAGAGTGTAGGGTATATATTGTAGGGTATAGAGTGTAGAGTGTAGGGTATAGAGTGTAAGGTATAGAGTGTATGGTGTAGAGTGTAGGGTATAGAGTGTATAGTGTAGGGTATAGAGTGTAGGGTATAGAGTGTAGGGTATAGAGTGTATGGTATAGAGTGTACAGTATAGAGTGTATGGTATAGAGTGTAGAGTGTAGGGTATAGAGTGTATGGTATAGAGTGTAGGGTATAGAGTGTAGGGTATAGAGTATAGGGTATAGAGTGTAGAGTGTAGGGTGTAGAGTGTAGAGTGTAGGGTATAGAGTGTAAGGTATAAAGTGTAGGGTATAGATTGTAGGGTGTAGAGTGTAGGGTATAGAGTGTAGAGTGCAGGGTATAGAGCGTATGGTATAATGTGTAGGGTATAGAGTGTAGGGTGTAGAGTGTAGGGTATAGAGTGTATGGTATAGAGTGTAGGGTATAGAGTGTAGAGTGTAGGCTATAGAGTGTAGAGTGTAGGGTATAGAGTGTAGGGTATAGAGTGTATGGAATAGAGTGTATGGTATAGAGTGTAGGGTGTAGAGTGTAGGGTGTAGAGTGTGGGGTATAGAGTGTAGAGTGTAGGGTATAGAGTGTATGATATAGAGTGTAGGGTATAGAGTGTATGGTATAGATTGCAGGGTATAGAGTGTAGGGTATAGAGTGTAGGGTACAGAGTGTAGAGTGTAGGGTATAGAATGTAGGGTATAGAGTGTATGGTATAGAGTGTATGGTATAGATTGTAGGGTATAGAGTGTAGGGTATAGAGTGTAGAGTGTAGGGTATATAGTGTAGAAAGTAGGGAATAGTGTGTAGGGTATAGAGTGTAGAGTGTAGGGTATAGAGTGTAGGGTTTAGAGTGTAGATTGTATGGTATAGAGTGTAGGGTATAGAGTGTATAGTGTAGGGTATAGAGTGTAGAGTGTAGGGTATAGAGTGTAGGGTATAGAGTGTTGGGATATAGAGTGTAGGGTATAGAGTGTAGGGTATAGAGTGTAGGGTATAGAGTGTAGGGTATAGAGTATATAGTGTAGGGTATAGAGTGTAGGGTATAGAGTGTAGAGTGTAGGGTATAGAGTGTAGGGTATATAGTGTAGGGTATAGAGTGTAGGGTATAAAGTGTAGAGTGTAGGGTATAGAGTGTAGGGTATAGAGTGTAGGGTATAGAGTGTAGGGTATAGAGTGTAGAGTGCAGGGTGTAGAGTGTAGGGTATAGAGTGTAAGGTATAGAGTGTAGGGTATAGAGTGTAGAGTGTAGG
The DNA here is from genome assembly GCF_032444005.1 of Ranitomeya imitator. Lineage (NCBI taxonomy): Eukaryota > Metazoa > Chordata > Amphibia > Anura > Dendrobatidae > Ranitomeya > Ranitomeya imitator. The sequence goes on from NW_027194564.1 coordinate 227,966, forward strand.
GTATAGAGTGTAGGGTATAGCGTGTAGGGTATAGAGTGTAGGGTATAGAGTATATAGTGTAGGGTATAGAGTGTAGGGTATAGAGTGTAGAGGGAGTGTAGGGTATAGAGTGTATGGTATAGAGTGTACAGTATAGAGTGTATGGTATAGAGTGTAGAGTGTAGGGTATAGAGTGTATGGTATAGAGTGTAGTGTGTAGAGTGTATGGTATAGTGTGTAGGGTACAGAGTGTAGAGTGTAGGGTATAGAGTGTAGGGTATAGAGTGTAGGGTATAGAGTCTACGGTATAGAGTGTATGATATAGAGTGTATGGTATATAGTGTAGGGTATAGAGTGTTTGGTATAGAGTGTAAGGTATAGAGTGTAGAGAGTAGGGTATAGATTTTAGAGTGTAGAGTGTAGGGTATAGAGTGTAGGGTATAGAGTGTATGGAATAGAGTGTATGGTATAGAGTGTAGGGTGTAGAGTGTAGGGTGTAGAGTGTGGGGTATAGAGTGTAGAGTGTAGGGTATAGAGTGTATGATATAGAGTGTAGGGTATAGAGTGTATGGTATAGATTGCAGGGTATAGAGTGTAGGGTATAGAGTGTAGGGTACAGAGTGTAGAGTGTAGGGTATAGAATGTAGGGTATAGAGTGTATGGCATAGAGTTTATGGTATAGATTGTAGGGTATAGAGTGTAGGGTATAGAGTGTAGAGTGTAGGGTATATAGTGTAGAAAGTAGGGAATAGTGTGTAGGGTATAGAGTGTAGAGTGTAGGGTATAGAGTGTAGGGTTTAGAGTGTAGATTGTATGGTATAGAGTGTAGGGTATAGAGTGTATAGTGTAGGGTATAGAGTGTAGAGTGTAGGGTATAGAGTGTAGGGTATAGAGTGTTGGGATATAGAGTGTAGGGTATAGAGTGTAGGGTATAGAGTGTAGGGTATAGAGTGTAGGGTATAGAGTATATAGTGTAGGGTATAGAGTGTAGGGTATAGAGTGTAGAGTGTAGGGTATAGAGTGTAGGGTATATAGTGTAGGGTATAGAGTGTAGGGTATAAAGTGTAGAGTGTAGGGTATAGAGTGTAGGGTATAGAGTGTAGGGTATAGAGTGTAGGGTATAGAGTGTAGAGTGCAGGGTGTAGAGTGTAGGGTATAGAGTGTAAGGTATAGAGTGTAGGGTATAGAGTGTAGAGTGTAGGGTATAGAGTGTAGGGTATAGCGTGTAGGGTATAGAGTGTAGGGTATAGAGTATATAGTGTAGGGTATAGAGTGTAGGGTATAGAGTGTAGAGTGTAGGGTATAGAGTGTAGGGTATAGAGTGTAGGGTATAGAGTGTAGGATATAAAGTGTAGAGTGTATGGTATAGAGTGTAGGGTATAGAGTGTAGAGTGTAGGGTGTAGAGTGTAGAGTGTAGGGTATAGAGTGTAAGGTATAGAGTGTAGGGTATAGAGTATATGTTATAGAGTGTAGGGTATAGAGTGTAGAGTGTAGGGTATAGAGTGTAGGGTATAGAGTGTAGGGTATAGAGTGTAGGGTATAGAGTGTAGGGTATAAAGTGTAGAGTGTAGGGTATAGAGTGTAGGGTATAGAGTGTAGGGTATAGAGTGTATGGTATAGATTGTATGGTATAGAGTGTAGAGTGTAGGGTATAGAGTGTAGGGTATAGAGTGTAGGGTATATATTATAGAGTGTAGCGTGTAGGGTATAGAGTGTAGGGTATAGAGTGTATGGTGTAGAGTGTAGGGTATAGAGTGTATAGTGTAGGGTATAGAGTGTAGGGTATAGAGTGTAGGGTATAGAGTGTATGGTATAGAGTGTACAGTATAGAGTGTATGGTATAGAGTGTAGAGTGTAGGGTATAGAGTGTATGGTATAGAGTGTAGTGTGTAGAGTGTATGGTATAGTGTGTAGGGTACAGAGTGTAGAGTGTAGGGTATAGAGTGTAGGGTATAGAGTGTAGGGTATAGAGTGTACGGTATAGAGTGTATGATATAGAGTGTATGGTATATAGTGTAGGGTATAGAGTGTTTGGTATAGAGTGTAAGGTATAGAGTGTAGAGAGTAGGGTATAGATTTTAGAGTGTAGAGTGTAGGGTATTGAGTGTAGGGTATAGAGTGTATGGAATAGAGTGTATATTATAGAGTGTAGGGTGTAGAGTGTAGGGTGTAGAGTGTGGGGTATAGAGTGTAGAGTGTAGGGTATAGAGTGTATGATATAGAGTGTAGGGTATAGAGTGTATGGTATAGATTGCAGGGTATAGAGTGTAGGGTATAGAGTGTAGGGTACAGAGTGTAGAGTGTAGGTTATAGAACATAGGGTATAGAGTGTATGGTATAGAGTGTATGGTATAGATTGTAGGGTATAGAGTGTAGGGTATAGAGTGTAGAGTGTAGGGTATAGAGTGTAGAAAGTAGGGAATAGTGTGTAGGGTAAAGAGTGTAGAGTGTAGGGTATAGAGTGTAGGGTTTAGAGTGTAGATTGTATGGTATAGAGTGTAGGGTATAGAGTGTATAGTGTAGGGTATAGAGTGTAGAGTGTAGGGTATAGAGTGTAGGGAATAGAGTGTTGGGATATAGAGTGTAGGGTATAGAGTGTAGGGTATAGAGTGTAGGGTATAGAGTGTAGGGTATAGAGTATATAGTGTAGGGTATAGAGTGTAGGGTATAGTGTGTAGAGTGTAGGTATAGAGTGTAGGGTATATAGTGTAGGGTATAGAGTGTAGGGTATAAAGTGTAGAGTGTAGGGTATAGAGTGTAGGGTATAGAGTGTAGGGTATAGAGTGTAGGGTATAGAGTGTAGAGTGCAGGGTGTAGAGTGTAGGGTATAGAGTGTAAGGTATAGAGTGTAGGGTATAGAGTGTATGTTATAGAGTGTAGGGTATAGAGTGTAGAGTGTAGGGTATAGAGTGTAGGGTCTAGAGTGTAGGGTATAGAGTGTAGGGTATAGAGTGTAGGGTATGAAGTGTAGATTGTAGGGTATAGAGTGTAGGGTATAGAGTGTAGGGTATAGAGTGTATGGTATAGATTGTAGGGTATAGAGTGTAGGGTATAGAGTGTAGGGTATATATTGTAGGGTATAGAGTGTAGAGTGTAGGGTATAGAGTGTAAGGTATAGAGTGTATGGTGTAGAGTGTAGGGTATAGAGTGTATAGTGTAGGGTATAGAGTGTAGGGTATAGAGTGTAGGGTATAGAGTGTATGGTATAGAGTGTACAGTATAGAGTGTATGGTATAGAGTGTAGAGTGTAGGGTATAGAGTGTATGGTATAGAGTGTAGGGTATAGAGTGTAGGGTATAGAGTATAGGGTATAGAGTGTAGAGTGTAGGGTGTAGAGTGTAGAGTGTAGGGTATAGAGTGTAAGGTATAAAGTGTAGGGTATAGATTGTAGGGTGTAGAGTGTAGGGTATAGAGTGTAGAGTGCAGGGTATAGAGCGTATGGTATAATGTGTAGGGTATAGAGTGTAGGGTGTAGAGTGTAGGGTATAGAGTGTATGGTATAGAGTGTAGGGTATAGAGTGTAGAGTGTAGGCTATAGAGTGTAGAGTGTAGGGTATAGAGTGTAGGGTATAGAGTGTAAGGTATAAAGTGTAGAGTATAGGGTATAGAGTGCAGGGTATGGAATGTAGAGTGTAGGGTATAGAGTGTAAGGTATAGAGTGTAGGGTATAGAGTGTATGTTAAAGAGTGTAGGGTATAGAGTGTAGAGTGTAGGGTATGGAGTGTAGGGTATAGAGTGTAGGGTATAGAATGTAGAGTGTAGGGTGTAGAGTGTAGAGTGTAGGGTATAGAGTGTAAGGTATAGAGTGTAGGGTATAGAGTGTATGTTAAAGAGTGTAGGGCATAGAGTGTAGAGTGTAGGGTATAGAGTGTAGGGTATAGAGTGTAGGGTATAGAGTGAAAGGAATAATGTGTAGATTCTAGGGTATAGAGTGCATGGTATAGAGTGTAGGGTGTAGAGTGTATGGTATAGAGTGTAGGGTATGGAGTGTAGAGTGTAGGGTATAGAGTGTATGGTATAGAGTGTATGGTATAGATTGTAGGGTATAGAGTGTAGGGTATAGAGTGTAGAGTGTAGGGTATAGAGTGTAGAAAGTAGGGTATAGTGTGTAGGGTATAGAGTGTAAAGTGTAGGGTATAGAGTGTAGGGTATAGAGTGTAGATTGTATGGTATAGAGTGTAGGGTATAGAGTGTATAGTGTAGGGTATAGAGTGTAGAGTGTAGGGTATAGAGTGTAACATAGTAACATAGTAACATAGTTAGTAAGGCCGAAAAAAGACATTTGTCCATCCAGTTCAGCCTATATTCCATCATAATAATTACCCAGATCTACGTCCTTCTACAGAACCTAATAATTGTATGATACAATATTGTTCTGCTCCAGGAAGACATCCAGGCCTCTCTTGAACCCCTCGACTGAGTTCGCCATCACCACCTCCTCAGGCAAGCAATTCCAGATTCTCACTGCCCTAACAGTAAAGAATCCTCTTCTATGTTGGTGGAAAAACCTTCTCTCCTCCAGACGCAAAGAATGCCCCCTTGTGCCCGTCACCTTCCTTGGTATAAACAGATCCTCAGCGAGATATTTGTATTGTCCCCTTATATACTTATACATGGTTATTAGATCGCCCCTCAGTCGTCTTTTTTCTAGACTAAATAATCCTAATTTCGCTAATCTATCTGGGTATTGTAGTTCTCCCATCCCCTTTATTAATTTTGTTGCCCTCCTTTGTACTCTCTCTAGTTCCATTATATCCTTCCTGAGCACCGGTGCCCAAAACTGGACACAGTACTCCATGTGCGGTCTAACTAGGGATTTGTACAGAGGCAGTATAATGCTCTCATCATGTGTATCCAGACCTCTTTTAATGCACCCCATGATCCTGTTTGCCTTGGCAGCTGCTGCCTGGCACTGGCTGCTCCAGGTAAGTTTATCATTAACTAGGATCCCCAAGTCCTTCTCCCTGTCAGATTTACCCAGTGGTTTCCCGTTCAGTGTGTAATGGTGATATTGATTCCCTCTTCCCATGTGTATAACCTTACATTTATCATTGTTAAACCTCATCTGCCACCTTTCAGCCCAAGTTTCCAACTTATCCAGATCCATCTGTAGCAGAATACTATCTTCTCTTGTATTAACTGCTTTACATAGTTTTGTATCATCTGCAAATATCGATATTTTACTGTGTAAACCTTCTACCAGATCATTAATGAATATGTTGAAGAGAACAGGTCCCAATACTGACCCCTGCGGTACCCCACTGGTCACAGCGACCCAGTTAGAGTGTAGGGTATAGAGTGTTGGGATATAGAGTGTAGAGTATAGAGTGTAGGGTATAGAGTGTAGGGTATAGCATGTAGGGTATAGAGTGTAGGGTATAGAGTATATAGTGTAGGGTATAGAGTGTAGGGTATATCGTGTAGAGTGTAGGGTATAGAGTGTAGGGTATAGAGTGTAGTGTATAGAGTGTGGGGTATAAAGTGTAGAGTGTAGGGTATAGAGTGTAGGGTATAGAGTGTAGAGTGTAGGGTATAGAGTGTAAGGTATAGTGTAGGGTATAGAGTGTAGGGTATAGAGTGTAGGGTATAGAGTGTAGAGTGTAGGGTATAGAGTGTAGAGTGTAGGGTATAGAGTGTAGGGTATAGAGTGTAGGGTATAGAGTGTAGAGTGTAGGGTATAGAGTGTAGAGTATAAAGTGTAGAGTGTAGGGTATAGAGTGTAGGGTATAGAGGGTAGGGTATAGAGTGTATGGTATAAATTGTAGAGTATAGAGTGTAGAGTGTAGGGTATAGAGTGTAGGGTATATATTGTAGGGTATAGAGTGTAGAGTGTAGGGTATAGAGTGTAGGGTATAGAGTGTATGGTGTAGAGTGTAGGGTATAGAGTGTATAGTGTAGGGTATAGAGTGTAGGGTATAGAGTGTAGGGTATAGAGTGTATGGTATAGAGTGTACAGTATAGAGTGTATGGTATAGAGTGTAGAGTGTAGGGTACTGAGTGTATGTTATAGAGTGTAGGGTATAGAGTGTAGAGTGTAGGGTATAGAGTGTAGGGTATAGAGTGTAGGGTATAGAGTGTAGGGTATAGAGTGTAGGGTATAAAGTGTAGAGTGTAGGGTATAGAGTGTAGGGTATAGAGTGTAGGGTATGGAGTGTATGGTATAGATTGTAGAGTATAGAGTGTAGAGTGTAGGGTATAGAGTGTAGGGTATAGAGTGTAGGGTATATATTGTAGGGTATAGAGTGTAGAGTGTAGGGTATAGAGTGTAGGGTATAGAGTGTATGGTGTAGAGTGTAGGGTATAGAGTGTATAGTGTAGGGTATAGAGTGTAGGGTATAGAGTGTAGGGTATAGAGTGTATGGTATAGAGTGTACAGTATAGAGTGTATGATATAGAGTGTAGAGTGTAGGGTATAGAGTGTATGGTATAGAGTGTAGGGTAGAGAGTGTAGGGTATAGAGTATAGGGTAAAGAGTGTAGAGTGTAGGGTATAAAGTGTAGATTGTAGGGTATAGAGTGTATGGTATAGAGTGTAGGGTGTAGAGTGTATGGTATAGAGTGTAGGGTATGGAGTGTAGAGTGTAGGGTATAGAGTGTATGGTATAGAGTGTATGGTATAGATTGTAGGGTATAGAGTGTAGGGTATAGAGTGTAGAGTGTAGGGTATAGAGTGTAGAAAGTAGGGTATAGTGTGTAGGGTATAGAGTGTAAAGTGTAGGGTATAGAGTGTAGGGTATAGAGTGTAGATTGTATGGTATAGAGTGTAGGGTATAGAGTGTATAGTGTAGGGTATAGAGTGTAGAGTGTAGGGTATAGAGTGTAGGGTATAGAGTGTTGGGATATAGAGTGTAGGGTATAGAGTGTAGGGTATAGAGTGTAGGGTATAGCATGTAGGGTATAGAGTGTAGGGTATAGAGTATATAGTGTAGGGTATAGAGTGTAGGGTATAGAGTGTAGAGTGTAGGGTATAGAGTGTAGGGTATATAGTGTAGTGTATAGAGTGTAGGGTATAAAGTGTAGAGTGTAGGGTATAGAGTGTAGGGTATAGAGTGTAGAGTGTAGGGTGTAGAGTGTAGAGTGTAGGGTATAGAGTGTAAGGTATAGAGTGTAGGGTATAGAGTGTATGTTATAGAGTGTAGGGTATAGAGTGTAGAGTGTAGGGTATAGAGTGTAGGGTATAGAGTGTAGGGTATAGAGTGTAGGGTATAGAGTGTAGGGTATAGAGTGTAGAGTATAAAGTGTAGAGTGTAGGGTATAGAGTGTAGGGTATAGAGGGTAGGGTATAGAGTGTATGGTATAGATTGTAGAGTATAGAGTGTAGAGTGTAGGGTATAGAGTGTAGGGTATAGAGTGTCAAGTATATATTGTAGGGTATAGAGTGTAGAGTGTAGGGTATAGAGTGTAGGGTATAGAGTGTATGGTGTAGAGTGTAGGGTATAGAGTGTATAGTGTAGGGTATAGAGTGTAGGGTATAGAGTGTAGGGTATAGAGTGTATGGTATAGAGTGTACAGTATAGAGTGTATGGTATAGAGTGTAGAGTGTAGGGTATTGAGTGTATGTTATAGAGTGTAGGGTATAGAGCGTAGGGTATAGAGTATAGGGTAAAGAGTGTAGAGTGTAGGGTATAGAGTGTAAGGTATAAAGTGTAGGGTATAGATTGTAGGGTGTAGAGTGTAGGGTATAGAGTGTAGAGTGCAGGGTATAGAGTGTATGGTATAATGTGTAGGGTATAGAGTGTAGGGTGTAGAGTGTAGGGTATAGAGTGTAGGGTATAGAGTGTAGGGTATAGAGTGTAGAGTGTAGGCTATAGAGTGTAGAGTGTAGGGTATAGAGTGTAGGGTATAGAGCGTAGGGTATAAAGCGTAGAGTGTAGGGTATAGAGTGCAGGGTATAGAGTGTAGAGTGTAGGGTGTAGAGTGTAGAGTGTAGGGTATAGAGTTTAAGGTATAGAGTGTAGGGTAGAGAGTGTATGTTATAGAGTGTAGGGTATAGAGTGTAGAGTGTAGGGTATAGAGTGTAGGGTATAGAGTGTAGGGTATAGAGTGTAGGGTATAAAGTGTAGAGTGTAGGGTATAGAGTGTAGGGTATAGAGTGTAGGGTATAGAGTGTAGGGTATAAAGTGTAGAGTGTGGGGTATAGAGTGTATGGTATAGATTGTAGGGTATAGAGTGTAGCGTATAGAGTGTAGAGTATAGAGTGTAGAGTGTAGGGTATAGAGTGTAGGGTATAGGGTGTAGGGTACAGAGTGTACAGAATAGAGTGTAGAGTTTAGAGTGTAGGGTATCGAGTGTATCCCCTACACTCTACACTCTATACCCTACACTCTATACACTACAATCTATACCATACACTCTATACCATACACTCTATACCCTACCCTCTGTACCCTACACTCTACACTCTATACCCTACACTCTATACTCTACACTCTAAACCCTACACTCTACACTCTATACCCTACACTCTACACTCTATACCCTACACTCTATACCCTACAATCTATACCATACACTCTATACCATACACTCTATGCCCTACACTCTATACCTCACACTCTACACTCTATCCCCTGCACTCTATACCATACACTCTACACTCTATACCCTACACTCTATACCCTACACTCTACACTCTATACCCTACACTCTACAATCTATACCCTACACTCTATACCCTACAATCTATACCATACACTCTATACCATACACTCTATACCCTACACTCTACACGCTATACCCTACACTCTATACCCTACAATCTATACCATACACTCCATACCATACACTCTATACTCTACACTCTATACCTCACACTCTACACTCTATCCCCTGCACTCTATACCACACACTCTACACTCTATACCCTACACTCTACACTCTATACCCTACTCTCTAAACCCTACACTCTATACCTTACACTCTATACCCTACACTCTACACGCTATAACTTACACTCTATACCCTACACTCTATACCCTACACTCTATACCCTACACTCTATACCCTACACTCTACACTTTATACCTTACACTCTATACCCTACACTCTATACCATACACTCTATACCCTACACTCTATACCCTACACTCTATACCCTACACTCTACACTCTACACCATACACTCTATACCCTACCCTCTATACCCTACACTCAATACCCTACACTCGATCCCCTACACTCTACACCCTTCACTTTATACCTTACACTCTATACCCTACACTCTATACCCTACACCCTACGCTCTATACCTCACACTCTATACCCTACACTCTATACCCTACACTCTATACCCTACACTCTACACCCTACACTTTATAGCTTACACTCTATACCATACACTCTATACCCTACACTCTACACTCTATACCCTACACTCTATACCCTACACTCTATACCCTACACTCTATACCCTACACTCTACACCCTACACTTTATAGCTTACACTCTATACCCTACACTGTATACCCTAAACTCTATACCATACACTCTATACCCTACACTCTATACCCTACACTCTATACCCTACACTCTACACCATACACTCTATACCCTACCCTCTATACCTTACACTCTATACCCTACACTCTACACAGTATACCCTACACTCTATACCCTACACTCTACACTCTATACCCTACACTCTATACCATACACTCTATACCCTACACTCTATACCCTACACTCTACACTCTATACCCTACACTCTATACCCTACACTCTATACCCTACACTCTACACTTTATACCCTACACTTTATACCCTACACTCTATACCATACACTCTATACCCTACACTCTATACCCTACACTCTATACCCTACACTCTATACCCTACACTCTACACTTTATACCCTACACTCTATACCCTACACTCTATACCCTACACTCTATACCCTACACTCTATACCCTACACTCTACACTCTATACCCTACACTCTATACCCTACACTCTACACTTTATACCCTACACTCTATACCCTACACTCTATACCCTACACTCTATACCCTACACTCTACACTCTACACCCTACACTCTACACTTTACACTCTATACCCTACACTCTATACCCTACACTCTACACTTTATACCCTATACTCTATACCCTACACTCTATACCCTACATTCTATACCCTACACGCTATACCCTACACTCTATACCCTACACTCTATACGCTACACTCTATACCCTACACTCTACACCCTACACTCTATACCCTACACCCTATACCCTACATTCTATACCCTACACTCTACACCCTACACTCTATACCCTACACTCTATACCCTACACACTATACCCTACACTCTACACTCTATACCCTACACTCTACACTCTATACCCTACACTCTATACCCTACACTCTACACTTTATACCCTACACTCTATACCCTACACTCTATACCCTACACTCTATACCCTACACTCTACACTCTACACCCTACACTCTACACTTTACACTCTATACCCTACACTCTATACCCTACACTCTACACTTTATACCCTACACTCTATACCCTACACTCTATACCCTACATTCTATACCCTACACGCTATACCCTACACTCTATACCCTACACTCTATACCCTACACTCTATACCCTACACTCTACACCCTACACTCTGTACCCTACACGCTATACCCTACAATCTATACCATACACTCTATACCATACACTCTATACCATACACTCTATCCCCTACACTCTATACCATACACTCTACACTCTATACCCTACACTCTATACGCTACACTCTACAGCCTACACTATATACCCTACACTCTACACTCTATACCCTACACTCTCTACCCTACACTCTATACCATACACTCTATCCCCTACACTCTATACCATACACTTTACACTCTATACCCTACTTTCTATACCCTACACTCTACACTCTATACCCTACACTCTATACCCTACACTCTACACTCTATACCCTACACTCTACACTCTATACCCTACACTCTATACCCTACATTCTATACCCTACACGCTATACCCTACACTCTATACCCTACACTCTATACCCTACACTCTATACCCTACACTCTACACCCTACACTCTATACCCTACACCCTATACCCTACACTCTATACCCTACACTCTACACCCTACACTCTATACCCTACACTCTATACCTTACACTCTATACCCTACACTCTACACTCTATACCCTACACTCTACACTCTATACCCTACACTCTATACCCTACAATCTATACCATACACTCTATACCATACACTCTATACCATACACTCTATCCCCTACACTCTATACCATACACTCTACATTCTATACCCTAGACTCTATACCCTACACTCTACACCCTACACTATATACCCTACACTCTACACTCTATACCCTACAATCTCTACCCTACACTCTATACCATACACTCTATACCATACACTCTGTCCCCTACACTCTATACCATACACTTTACACTCTATACCCTACTTTCTATACCCTATACTCTACACTCTATACCATACACTCTATACCCTACACTCTACACTCTATACCCTACACTATACACTCTATACCCTACACTCTACACCCTACACTCTATACTATACACTCTATACCCTACACTCTATACCCTACGCTCTATACCCTACACCCTACACTCTATACCCTACACTCTATACCCTACACTCTACACTTTATACCCTACACTCTATTCCATACACTCTATACCCTACACTCTATACCCTACACTCTACACTCTATACCCTACACTCTACACTCTATACCCTACACTCTATACCCTACACTCTATACCATACACTCTATACCCTACACTCTATACCCTACACTCTATACCCTACACTCTACACTCTACACCATACACTCTATACCCTACCCTCTATACCCTACACTCTATACCCTACACTCTATCCCCTACACTCTACACCCTTCACTTTATACCTTACACTCTATACCCTACACTCTATACCCTAAACCCTACGCTCTATACCTCACACTCTATACCCTACACTCTATACCCTACACTCTATACCCTACACTCTATACCCTACACTCTACACCCTACACTTTATAGCTTACACTCTATACCCTACACTCTATACCATACACTCTACACTCTATACCCTACACTCTATACCCTACACTCTATACCCTACACTCTATACCCTACACTCTACACCCTACACTTTATAGCTTACACTCCAGACCCTACACTCTATACCCTAAACTCTATACCATACACTCTATACCCTACACTCCATACCCTACACTCTATACCCTACACTCTACACCATACACTCTATACACTACCCTCTATACCTTACACTCTATACCCTACACTCTACACAGTATACCCTACACTCTATACCCTACACTCTACACTCTATACCCTACACTCTATACCATACACTCTATACCCTACACTCTATACCCTACACCCTACACTCTATACCCTACACTCTATACCCTACACTCTATGCCCTACACTCTACACTTTATACCCTACACTCTATACCCTACACTCTATACCCTACACTCTATACCCTACACTCTATATTCTACACTCTACACTCTATACCCTACACTCTATACCCTACACTCTATACCCTACACTCTATACCCTACACTCTATACCCTACACTCTACACTTTATACCCTACACTCTATACGCTACACTCTATACCCTACACTCTATACCCTACACTCTACACTCTATACCCTACACTCTATACCCTACACTCTACACTTTATACCCTACACTCTATACCCTACACTCTATACCCTCCACTCTATACCCTACACTCTACACCCTACACTCTACACTTTACACTCTATACCCTACACTCTATACCCTACACTCTACACTTTATACCCTACACTCTATACCCTACACTCTATACCCTACACTCTATACCCTACACTCTACACCCTACACTCTACACTTTACACTCTATACCCTACACTCTATACCCTACACTCTACACTTTATACCCTACACTCTATACCCTACACTCTATTCCATACACTCTATACCCTACACTCTATACCCTACACTCTACACTCTATACCCTACACTCTATACCCTACACTCTATACCCTACACTCTATACCATACACTCTATACCCTACACTCTATACCCTACACTCTATACCCTACACTCTACACTCTACACCATACACTCTATACCCTACCCTCTATACCCTACACTCTATACCCTACACTCTATCCCTAACACTCTACACCCTTCACTTTATACCTTACACTCTATACCCTACACTCTATACCCTAAACCCTATGGTCTATACCTCACACTCTATACCCTACACTCTATACCCTACACTCTATACCCTACACTCTATACCCTACACTCTACACCCTACACTTTATAGCTTACACTCTATACCCTACACTCTATACCATACACTCTACACTCTATACCCTACACTCTATACCCTACACTCTATACCCTACACTCTATACCCTACACTCTACACCCTACACTTTATAGCTTACACTCTAGACCCTACACTCTATACCCTAAACTCTATACCATACACTCTATACCCTACACTCTATACCCTACACTCTATACCCTACACTCTACACCATACACTCTATACACTACCCTCTATACCTTACACTCTATACCCTACACTCTACACAGTATACCCTACACTCTATACCCTACACTCTACACTCTATACCCCACACTCTATACCATACACTCTATACCCTACACTCTATACCCTACACCCTACACCCTACACTCTACACTTTATACCCTACACTCTATACCCTACACTCTATACCCTACACTCTATATTCTACACTCTACACTCTATACCCTACACTCTATACCCTACACTCTATACCCTACACTCTATACCCTACACTCTACACTTTATACCCTACACTCTATACCCTACACTCTATACCCTACACTCTATACCCTACACTCTACACTCTATACCCTACACTCTATACCCTACACTCTATACCCTACACTCTACACTGTATACCCTACACTCTATACCCTACACTCTATACCCTCCACTCTATACCCTACACTCTACACCCTACACTCTACACTTTACACTCTATACCCTACACTCTATACCCTACACTCTATACCCTACACTCTATATTCTACACTCTACACTCTATACCCTACACTCTATACCCTACACTCTATACCCTACACTCTATACCCTACACTCTATACCCTACACTCTACACTTTATACCCTACACTCTATACGCTACACTCTATACCCTACACTCTATACCCTACACTCTACACTCTATACCCTACACTCTATACCCTACACTCTAAACTTTATACCCTACACTCTATACCCTACACTCTATACCCTCCACTCTATACCCTACACTCTACACCCTACACTCTACACTTTACACTCTATACCCTACACTCTATACCCTACACTCTACACTTTATACCCTACACTCTATACCCTACACTCTATACCCTACACTCTATACCCTACACTCTACACCCTACACTCTACACTTTACACTCTATACCCTACACTCTATACCCTACACTCTACACTTTATACCCTACACTCTATACCCTACACTCTATTCCATACACTCTATACCCTACACTCTATACCCTACCCTCTATACCCTACACTCTATACCCTACACTCTATCCCTAACACTCTACACCCTTCACTTTATACCTTACACTCTATACCCTACACTCTATACCCTACACTCTAAACTTTATACCCTACACTCTATACCCTACACTCTATACCCTCCACTCTATACCCTACACTCTACACCCTACACTCTACACTTTACACTCTATACCCTACACTCTATACCCTACACTCTACACTTTATACCCTACACTCTATACCCTACACTCTATACCCTACACTCTACACTCTATACCCTACACTCTACACTCTATACCCTACACTCTATACCCTACACTCTATACCATACACTCTATACCCTACACTCTATACCCTACACTCTATACCATACACTCTATACCCTACACTCTATACCCTACACTCTATACCCTACACTCTACACTCTACACCATACACTCTATACCCTACCCTCTATACCCTACACTCTATACCCTACACTCTATCCCTAACACTCTACACCCTTCACTTTATACCTTACACTCTATACCCTACACTCTATACCCTAAACCCTATGCTCTATACCTCACACTCTATACCCTACACTCTATACCCTACACTCTATACCCTACACTCTATACCCTACACTCTACACCCTACACTTTATAGCTTACACTCTATACCCTACACTCTATACCATACACTCTACACTCTATACCCTACACTCTATACCCTACACTCTATACCCTACACTCTATACCCTACACTCTACACCCTACACTTTATAGCTTACACTCTAGACCCTACACTCTATACCCTAAACTCTATACCATACACTCTATACCCTACACTCTATACCCTACACTCTATACCCTACACTCTACACCATACACTCTATACACTACCCTCTATACCTTACACTCTATACCCTACACTCTACACAGTATACCCTACACTCTATACCCTACACTCTACACTCTATACCCCACACTCTATACCATACACTCTATACCCTACACTCTATACCCTACACCCTACACTCTACACTTTATACCCTACACTCTATACCCTACACTCTATACCCTACACTCTATATTCTACACTCTACACTCTATACCCTACACTCTATACCCTACACTCTATACCCTACACTCTATACCCTACACTCTACACTTCATACCCTACACTCTATACCCTACACTCTATACCCTACACTCTATACCCTACACTCTACACTCTATACCCTACACTCTATACCCTACACTCTATACCCTACACTCTACACTGTATACCCTACACTCTATACCCTACACTCTATACCCTCCACTCTATACCCTACACTCTACACCCTACACTCTACACTTTACACTCTATACCCTACACTCTATACCCTACACTCTACACTTTATACCCTACACTCTATACCTTACACTCTATACCCTACACTCTATACCCTACACGCTATACCCTACACTCTATACCCTACACTCTATACCCTACACTCTATTCCCTACACTCTACACCCTACACTCTATACCCTACACCCTATACCCTACACTCTATACCCTACACTCTACACCCTACACTCTATACCCTACACTCTATCCCCTACACTCTATACCCTACACTCTCCACTCTATACCCTACACTCTACACTCTATACCCTACACTCTATACCCTACAATCTATACCATACACTCTATACCAAACACTCTATACATAGTAACATAGTAACATAGTAACATAGTTAGTAAGGCCGAAAAAAGACATTTGTCCATCCAGTTCAGCCTATATTCCATCATAATAAATACCCAGATCTACGTCCTTCTACAGAACCTAATAATTGTATGATACAATATTGTTCTGCTCCAGGAAGACATCCAGGCCTCTCTTGAACCCCTCGACTGAGTTCGCCATCACCACCTCCTCAGGCAAGCAATTCCAGATTCTCACTGCCCTAACAGTAAAGAATCCTCTTCTATGTTGGTGGAAAAACCTTCTCTCCTCCAGACGCAAAGAATGCCCCCTTGTGCCCGTCACCTTCCTTGGTATAAACAGATCCTCAGCGAGATATTTGTATTGTCCCCTTATATACTTATACATGGTTATTAGATCGCCCCTCAGTCGTCTTTTTTCTAGACTAAATAATCCTAATTTCGCTAATCTATCTGGGTATTGTAGTTCTCCCATCCCCTTTATTAATTTTGTTGCCCTCCTTTGTACTCTCTCTAGTTCCATTATATCCTTCCTGAGCACCGGTGCCCAAAACTGGACACAGTACTCCATGTGCGGTCTAACTAGGGATTTGTACAGAGGCAGTATAATGCTCTCATCATGTGTATCCAGACCTCTTTTAATGCACCCCATGATCCTGTTTGCCTTGGCAGCTGCTGCCTGGCATACACTCTACACCATACCATACATCTATACCATACACTCTATCCCCTACAGTCTATACCATACACTCTACACTCTATACCCTACACTCTATACCCTACACTCTGCACCCTACACTATATACCCTACACTCTACACTCTATACCATACACTCTATACCATACACTCTGTCCCCTACACTCTATAACATACACTTTACACTCTATACCCTACTTTATATACCCTACACTCTATACCCTACACTCTATACCCTACACTCTACACTCTATACCCTACACTCTACACTCTATACCCTACACTCTACACCCTACACTCTATACCATACACTCTATACCCTACACTCTACACTCTATACCCTACACTCTATACCCTACACCCTACACTCTATACCCTACACTCTATACCCTACACTCTACACTCTATACCCTACACTCTATTCCATACACTCTATACCCTACACTCTATACCCTACACTCTACACTCTATACCCTACACTCTACACTTTACACTCTATACCCTACACTCTATACTCTATACCCTACACTCTATACCATACATTCTACACTCTATACCCTACACTCTATACCCTACACTCTAATCCCTACACTCTACACTCTATACCCTACACTCTATACCCTACACTCTATACCCTACACTCTACACCCTACACTCTATACCCTACACTCTATACCCTACACTCTATACCCTACACTCTACACTCTATACCCTACACTCTATACCATACACTCTACACTCTATTCCCTACACTCTATACCATACACTCTATACCCTACACTCTATACCCTACACTATACACTCTATACCCTACACTCTACACTCTATACCATACACTCTATACCCTACACTCTATACCCTACACTCTACACTCTATACCCTACAATCTATACCATACACTCTATACCCTACACTCTATACCCTACACTCTATACCCTACACTCTACACTCTATACCCTACACTCTATACCCTACACTCTACACCCTACACTCTATACCCTACACTCTATACCCTACACTCTATACCCTACACTCTACACTCTATACCCTACACTCTATACCATACACTCTACACTCTATTCCCTACACTCTATACCCTACACTCTATACCCTACACTCTATACCCTACACTATACACTCTATACCCTACACTCTACACTCTATACCATACACTCTATACCCTACACTCTATACCCTACACTCTACACTCTATACCCTACAATCTATACCATACACTCTATACACTACACTCTATACCATACACTCTACACCATACACTCTATACCATACACTCTATACCCCACACTCTACACTCTATACCCTACACTCTATACCCTACACTCTATACTATACACTCTATACCCTACACTATACACTCTATACCCTACACTCCACACCATACACTCCATACCCTACACTCTATACTCTACGCTATACACTCTATACCCTACAATCTATACCTTACACTCTATACCCTACACTCTATACCCTACACTCTATACCCTACACTCTACACTCTATAACCTACACTCTATACCATACACTCTATATCCTACACTCTTTATCTACACTCTATACCCTACACTCTACACTCTATACCCTACACTCTATACCATACACTCTATACCCTACACTCTATACCCTACACTCTATACCCTACACTCTACACTCTATACCCTACACTCTATACCATACACGCTATACCCTACACTCTATACCCTACACTCTACACTCTAAACTGTATACCCTACACTCTATACCCTACACTCTACACCCTACACTCTATACCATACACTCTATACCCTACACACTATACCCTACACTCTATACCCTACGCTCTATACACTACACTCTATACCCTACACTCTACACTCTATACCCTACACTCTATTCCATACACTCTATACCCTACACTCTATACCCTACACTCTATACCCTACACTCTACACCCTACACTTTATAGCTTACATTTTATACCCTACACTCTATACCCTACACTCTACACTCTATACCCTACACTCTATACCCAACACTCTATACCCTACACTCTATACCCTACACTCTACACCCTACACTTTATAGCTTACACTCTATACCCTACACTCTATACCCTAAACTCTATACCATACACTCTATACCCTACACTCTATACCCTACACTCTATACCCTACACTCTACAACATACACTCTATACCCTACCCTTTATACCTTACACTCTATACCCTACACTCTACACAGTATACCCTACACTCTATACCCTACACTCTACACTCTATACCCTACACTCTATACCATACACTCTATACCCTACACTCTATACCCTACACTCTACACTCTATACCCTACACTCTATACCCTACACTCTATACCCTACACTCTACACTATATACCCTACACTCTATACCCTACACTCTATACCCTACACTCTATACCCTACACTCTATACCCTACACTCTACACCCTACACTCTATACCCTACACTCTAATCCCTACACTCTACGCTGAATACCCTACACTCTATACCATACACTATATACCCTACACTCTATGCTCTATACCCAACACTCTATACTCTACACTCTATACCCTACACTCTATACCCTACACTCCATACCCTACACTCTACACTCTATACTCTACACTCTACACTCTATACCTGTATGGTATAGAGTGTAGGGTGTAGAGTGTAGGGTATAGAGTGTAGGGTATAGGGTGTAGGTTATAGAGTGTAGGGTATAGAGTGTAGGGTATAGGGTATAGAGTGCAGGGTATAGAGTGTAGGGTATATAGTGTAGAGTATAGAGTGTAGGGTATAGAGTGTAGAGTGTAGGGTATAGAGCGTAGGGTATATAGTGTATGGTATACAGTGTAGAGTGTAGAGTGTAGGGTATAGAGTGTATATTGTAGGGTATAGAGTGTAGGGTATAGAGTGTATGGTATAGAGTGTAGGGTATAGAGTGTAGAGTGTAGGGTATAGAGTGTAGGGTATAGTGTGTAGGGTATAGAGTGTAGGGTATAGGGTGTAGGTTATAGAGTGTAGGGTATAGAGTGTAGGGTATAGAGTATAGAGTGCAGGGTATAGAGTGTAGGGTATATAGTGTAGAGTATAGAGTGTAGGGTATAGAGTGTAGGGTGTTGAGTGTAGAGTGTAGGGTATAGAGTGTAGGGTATAGAGTGTAGGGTATAGAGTGTAGGGTATAGAGTGTAGAGTGTAGGGTATAGAGTGTAGAGTGTAGGGTATAGAGTGTAGGGTATAGAGTGTAGGGTATAGAGTGTAGAGTGTAGGGTATAGAGTGTAGGGTATAGAGTGTAGGGTATATAGTGTAGGGTATAGAGTGTAGGGTATAGAGTGTAGGGTATAGAGTGTAGGGTATAGAGTGTATGGAATAGAGTTTAGAGTGTAGGGTATAGAGTGTAGGGTATAGAGTGTATGGAATAGAGTTTAGAGTGTAGAGTGTAGGGTATAGAGTGTAGGGTATAGAGTGTATGGTATAGCGTGTAGGGTATAGAGGGTGGGGTATAGAGTGTAGGGTATAGAGTGTAGAGTGTAGGGATTAGAGTGTAGGGTATAGAGTGTAGGATATAGAGTGTATGGAATAGAGTGTAGGGTATAGAGTGAAGAGTGTAGGGTATAGAGTGTAGGGTATAGAGCGTAGGGTGTAGGGTATAGAGTGTAGGGTATAGAGTGTAGGGTATAGAGTGTATGGTATAGAGTGTAGGGTGTACAGTGTAGGGTATAGAGTGTAGAGTGTAGGGCATAGAGTGTATGGTATAGAGTGTAGGGTGTAGAGTGTATAGTATAGAGTGTAGGGTATAGATTGTATGGTATAGAGTTTAGAGTGTAGGGTATAGAGTGTAGAATATAGAGTGTAGAGTGTAGGGTATAGAGTGTAGGGTATAGAGTGTACGGTATAGAGCGTATGATATAGAGTGTATGGTATATAGTGTAGGGTATAGAGTGTTTGGTATAGAGTGTAAGGTATAGAGTGTAGAGAGTAGGGTATAGATTTTAGAGTGTAGAGTGTAGGGTATAGAGTGTAGGGTATAGAGTGTATGGAATAGAGTGTATGGCATAGAGTGTAGGGTGTAGAGTGTAGGATATAGAGTGTAGAGTG
This sequence comes from Ranitomeya imitator, assembly GCF_032444005.1. Lineage (NCBI taxonomy): Eukaryota > Metazoa > Chordata > Amphibia > Anura > Dendrobatidae > Ranitomeya > Ranitomeya imitator. The sequence goes on from NW_027194564.1 coordinate 249,092, forward strand.
TGGGGTATAGAGTGTAGAGTGTAGGGTATAGAGTGTATGATATAGAGTGTAGGGTATAGAGTGTATGGTATAGATTGCAGGGTATAAAGTGTAGGGTGTAGAGTGTAGGGTATAGAGTGTAGGGTATAGAGTGTAGGGTATAGAGTGTATGGTATAGATTGTAGGGTATAGTAGGGTATAGAGTGTAGAGTGTAGGGTATAGAGTGTAGAAAGTAGGGTATAGTGTGTAGGGCATAGAGTGTAGAGTGTAGGGTATAGAGTGTAGGGTATAGAGTGTAGATTGTATGGTATAGAGTGTAGGGTATAGAGTTTATAGTGTAGAGTATAGAGTGTAGATTGTAGGGTATAGAGTGTAGGGTATAGAGTGTTGGGATATAGAGTGTAGGGTATAGAGTGTAGAGTATAGAGTGTAGGGTATAGAGTGTAGGGTATAGCGTGTAGGGTATAGAGTGTAGGGTATAGAGTATATAGTGTAGGGTATAGAGTGTAGGGTATAGAGTGTAGAGTGTAGGGTATAGAGTGTAGGGTATAGAGTGTAGGGTATAGAGTGTAGGATATAAAGTGTAGAGTGTATGGTATAGAGTGTAGGGTATAGAGTGTAGAGTGTAGGGTGTAGAGTGTAGAGTGTAGGGTATAGAGTGTAAGGTATAGAGTGTAGGGTATAGAGTATATGTTATAGAGTGTAGGGTATAGAGTGTAGAGTGTAGGGTATAGAGTGTAGGGTATAGAGTGTAGGGTATAGAGTGTAGGGTATAGAGTGTAGGGTATAAAGTGTAGAGTGTAGGGTATAGAGTGTAGGGTATAGAGTGTAGGGTATAGAGTGTATGGTATAGATTGTATGGTATAGAGTGTAGAGTGTAGGGTATAGAGTGTAGGGTATAGAGTGTAGGGTATATATTATAGAGTGTAGAGTGTAGGGTATAGAGTGTAGGGTATAGAGTGTATGGTGTAGAGTGTAGGGTATAGAGTGTATAGTGTAGGGTATAGAGTGTAGGGTATAGAGTGTAGGGTATAGAGTGTATGGTATAGAGTGTACAGTATAGAGTGTATGGTATAGAGTGTAGAGTGTAGGGTATAGAGTGTATGGTATAGAGTGTAGTGTGTAGAGTGTATGGTATAGTGTGTAGGGTACAGAGTGTAGAGTGTAGGGTATAGAGTGTAGGGTATAGAGTGTAGGGTATAGAGTGTACGGTATAGAGTGTATGATATAGAGTGTATGGTATATAGTGTAGGGTATAGAGTGTTTGGTATAGAGTGTAAGGTATAGAGTGTAGAGAGTAGGGTATAGATTTTAGAGTGTAGAGTGTAGGGTATAGAGTGTAGGGTATAGAGTGTATGGAATAGAGTGTATGGTATAGAGTGTAGGGTGTAGAGTGTAGGGTGTAGAGTGTGGGGTATAGAGTGTAGAGTGTAGGGTATAGAGTGTATGATATAGAGTGTAGGGTATAGAGTGTATGGTATAGATTGCAGGGTATAGAGTGTAGGGTATAGAGTGTAGGGTACAGAGTGTAGAGTGTAGGGTATAGAATGTAGGGTATAGAGTGTATGGTATAGAGTGTATGGTATAGATTGTAGGGTATAGAGTGTAGGGTATAGAGTGTAGAGTGTAGGGTATATAGTGTAGAAAGTAGGGAATAGTGTGTAGGGTATAGAGTGTAGAGTGTAGGGTATAGAGTGTAGGGTTTAGAGTGTAGATTGTATGGTGTAGAGTGTAGGGTATAGAGTGTATAGTGTAGGGTATAGAGTGTAGAGTGTAGGGTATAGAGTGTAGGGTATAGAGTGTTGGGATATAGGGTGTAGGGTATAGAGTGTAGGGTATAGAGTGTAGGGTATAGAGTGTAGGGTATAGAGTATATAGTGTAGGGTATAGAGTGTAGGGTATAGAGTGTAGAGTGTAGAGTGTAGGGTATAGAGTGTAGGGTATAGAGTGTAGGGTATAGAGTGTAGGGTATAAAGTGTAGAGTGTAGGGTATAGATTGTAGGGTATAGAGTGTAGGGTATAGAGTGTAGGGTATAGAGTGTAGAGTGTAGGGCATAGAGTGTATGGTATAGAGTGTAGGGTGTAGAGTGTATAGTATAGAGTGTAGGGTATAGATTGTATGGTATAGAGTTTAGAGTGTAGGGTATAGAGTGTAGAATATAGAGTGTAGAGTGTAGGGTATAGAGTGTAGGGTATAGAGTGTACGGTATAGAGCGTATGATATAGAGTGTATGGTATATAGTGTAGGGTATAGAGTGTTTGGTATAGAGTGTAAGGTATAGAGTGTAGAGAGTAGGGTATAGATTTTAGAGTGTAGAGTGTAGGGTATAGAGTGTAGGGTATAGAGTGTATGGAATAGAGTGTATGGCATAGAGTGTAGGGTGTAGAGTGTAGGATATAGAGTGTAGAGTGTGGGGTATAGAGTGTAGAGTGTAGGGTATAGAGTGTATGATATAGAGTGTAGGGTATAGAGTGTATGGTATAGATTGCAGGGTATAAAGTGTAGGGTGTAGAGTGTAGGGTATAGAGTGTAGGGTATAGAGTGTAGGGTATAGAGTGTATGGTATAGATTGTAGGGTATAGTAGGGTATAGAGTGTAGAGTGTAGGGTATAGAGTGTAGAAAGTAGGGTATAGTGTGTAGGGCATAGAGTGTAGAGTGTAGGGTATAGAATGTAGGGTATAGAGTGTAGATTGTATGGTATAGAGTGTAGGGTATAGAGTGTATAGTGTAGAGTATAGAGTGTAGATTGTAGGGTATAGAGTGTAGGGTATAGAGTGTTGGGATATAGAGTGTAGGGTATAGAGTGTAGAGTATAGAGTGTAGGGTATAGAGTGTAGGGTATAGCGTGTAGGGTATAGAGTGTAGGGTATAGAGTATATAGTGTAGGGTATAGAGTGTAGGGTATAGAGTGTAGAGTGTAGGGTATAGAGTGTAGGGTATAGAGTGTAGGGTATAGAGTGTAGGATATAAAGTGTAGAGTGTATGGTATAGAGTGTAGGGTATAGAGTGTAGAGTGTAGGGTGTAGAGTGTAGAGTGTAGGGTATAGAGTGTAAGGTATAGAGTGTAGGGTATAGAGTATATGTTATAGAGTGTAGGGTATAGAGTGTAGAGTGTAGGGTATAGAGTGTAGGGTATAGAGTGTAGGGTATAGAGTGTAGGGTATAGAGTGTAGGGTATAAAGTGTAGAGTGTAGGGTATAGAGTGTAGGGTATAGAGTGTAGGGTATAGAGTGTATGGTATAGATTGTATGGTATAGAGTGTAGAGTGTAGGGTATAGAGTGTAGGGTATAGAGTGTAGGGTATATATTATAGAGTGTAGAGTGTAGGGTATAGAGTGTAGGGTATAGAGTGTATGGTGTAGAGTGTAGGGTATAGAGTGTATAGTGTAGGGTATAGAGTGTAGGGTATAGAGTGTAGGGTATAGAGTGTATGGTATAGAGTGTACAGTATAGAGTGTATGGTATAGAGTGTAGAGTGTAGGGTATAGAGTGTATGGTATAGAGTGTAGTGTGTAGAGTGTATGGTATAGTGTGTAGGGTACAGAGTGTAGAGTGTAGGGTATAGAGTGTAGGGTATAGAGTGTAGGGTATAGAGTGTACGGTATAGAGTGTATGATATAGAGTGTATGGTATATAGTGTAGGGTATAGAGTGTTTGGTATAGAGTGTAAGGTATAGAGTGTAGAGAGTAGGGTATAGATTTTAGAGTGTAGAGTGTAGGGTATAGAGTGTAGGGTATAGAGTGTATGGAATAGAGTGTATGGTATAGAGTGTAGGGTGTAGAGTGTAGGGTGTAGAGTGTGGGGTATAGAGTGTAGAGTGTAGGGTATAGAGTGTATGATATAGAGTGTAGGGTATAGAGTGTATGGTATAGATTGCAGGGTATAGAGTGTAGGGTATAGAGTGTAGGGTACAGAGTGTAGAGTGTAGGGTATAGAATGTAGGGTATAGAGTGTATGGTATAGAGTGTATGGTATAGATTGTAGGGTATAGAGTGTAGGGTATAGAGTGTAGAGTGTAGGGTATATAGTGCAGAAAGTAGGGAATAGTGTGTAGGGTATAGAGTGTAGAGTGTAGGGTATAGAGTGTAGGGTTTAGAGTGTAGATTGTATGGTATAGAGTGTAGGGTATAGAGTGTATAGTGTAGGGTATAGAGTGTAGAGTGTAGGGTATAGAGTGTAGGGTATAGATTGTTGGGATATAGGGTGTAGGGTATAGAGTGTAGGGTATAGAGTGTAGGGTATAGAGTGTAGGGTATAGAGTATATAGTGTAGGGTATAGAGTGTAGGGTATAGAGTGTAGAGTGTAGGGTATAGAGTGTAGGGTATAGAGTGTAGGGTATAGAGTGTAGGGTATAAAGTGTAGAGTGTAGGGTATAGATTGTAGGGTATAGAGTGTAGGGTATAGAGTGTAGGGTATAGAGTGTAGAGTGTAGGGCATAGAGTGTATGGTATAGAGTGTAGGGTGTAGAGTGTATAGTATAGAGTGTAGGGTATAGATTGTATGGTATAGAGTTTAGAGTGTAGGGTATAGAGTGTAGAATATAGAGTGTAGAGTGTAGGGTATAGAGTGTAGGGTATAGAGTGTACGGTATAGAGCGTATGATATAGAGTGTATGGTATATAGTGTAGGGTATAGAGTGTTTGGTATAGAGTGTAAGGTATAGAGTGTAGAGAGTAGGGTATAGATTTTAGAGTGTAGAGTGTAGGGTATAGAGTGTAGGGTATAGAGTGTATGGAATAGAGTGTATGGCATAGAGTGTAGGGTGTAGAGTGTAGGATATAGAGTGTAGAGTGTGGGGTATAGAGTGTAGAGTGTAGGGTATAGAGTGTATGATATAGAGTGTAGGGTATAGAGTGTATGGTATAGATTGCAGGGTATAAAGTGTAGGGTGTAGAGTGTAGGGTATAGAGTGTAGGGTATAGAGTGTAGGGTATAGAGTGTATGGTATAGATTGTAGGGTATAGTAGGGTATAGAGTGTAGAGTGTAGGGTATAGAGTGTAGAAAGTAGGGTATAGTGTGTAGGGCATAGAGTGTAGAGTGTAGGGTATAGAATGTAGGGTATAGAGTGTAGATTGTATGGTATAGAGTGTAGGGTATAGAGTGTATAGTGTAGAGTATAGAGTGTAGATTGTAGGGTATAGAGTGTAGGGTATAGAGTGTTGGGATATAGAGTGTAGGGTATAGAGTGTAGAGTATAGAGTGTAGGGTATAGAGTGTAGGGTATAGCGTGTAGGGTATAGAGTGTAGGGTATAGAGTATATAGTGTAGGGTATAGAGTGTAGGGTATAGAGTGTAGAGTGTAGGGTATAGAGTGTAGGGTATAGAGTGTAGGGTATAGAGTGTAGGATATAAAGTGTAGAGTGTATGGTATAGAGTGTAGGGTATAGAGTGTAGAGTGTAGGGTGTAGAGTGTAGAGTGTAGGGTATAGAGTGTAAGGTATAGAGTGTAGGGTATAGAGTATATGTTATAGAGTGTAGGGTATAGAGTGTAGAGTGTAGGGTATAGAGTGTAGGGTATAGAGTGTAGGGTATAGAGTGTAGGGTGTAGAGTGTAGGGTATAAAGTGTAGAGTGTAGGGTATAGAGTGTAGGGTATAGAGTGTAGGGTATAGAGTGTATGGTATAGATTGTATGGTATAGAGTGTAGAGTGTAGGGTATAGAGTGTAGGGTATAGAGTGTAGGGTATATATTATAGAGTGTAGAGTGTAGGGTATAGAGTGTAGGGTATAGAGTGTATGGTGTAGAGTGTAGGGTATAGAGTGTATAGTGTAGGGTGTAGAGTGTAGGGTATAGAGTGTAGGGTATAGAGTGTATGGTATAGAGTGTACAGTATAGAGTGTATGGTATAGAGTGTAGAGTGTAGGGTATAGAGTGTATGGTATAGAGTGTAGTGTGTAGAGTGTATGGTATAGTGTGTAGGGTACAGAGTGTAGAGTGTAGGGTATAGAGTGTAGGGTATAGAGTGTAGGGTATAGAGTGTACGGTATAGAGTGTATGATATAGAGTGTATGGTATATAGTGTAGGGTATAGAGTGTTTGGTATAGAGTGTAAGGTATAGAGTGTAGAGAGTAGGGTATAGATTTTAGAGTGTAGAGTGTAGGGTATAGAGTGTAGGGTATAGAGTGTATGGAATAGAGTGTATGGTATAGAGTGTAGGGTGTAGAGTGTAGGGTGTAGAGTGTGGGGTATAGAGTGTAGAGTGTAGGGTATAGAGTGTATGATATAGAGTGTAGGGTATAGAGTGTATGGTATAGATTGCAGGGTATAGAGTGTAGGGTATAGAGTGTAGGGTACAGAGTGTAGAGTGTAGGGTATAGAATGTAGGGTATAGAGTGTATGGTATAGAGTGTATGGTATAGATTGTAGGGTATAGAGTGTAGGGTATAGAGTGTAGAGTGTAGGGTATATAGTGTAGAAAGTAGGGAATAGTGTGTAGGGTATAGAGTGTAGAGTGTAGGGTATAGAGTGTAGGGTTTAGAGTGTAGATTGTATGGTATAGAGTGTAGGGTATAGAGTGTATAGTGTAGGGTATAGAGTGTAGAGTGTAGGGTATAGAGTGTAGGGTATAGAGTGTTGGGATATAGGGTGTAGGGTATAGAGTGTAGGGTATAGAGTGTAGGGTATAGAGTGTAGGGTATAGAGTATATAGTGTAGGGTATAGAGTGTAGGGTATAGAGTGTAGAGTGTAGGGTATAGAGTGTAGGGTATATAGTGTAGAGTATAGAGTGTAGGGTATAAAGTGTAGAGTGTAGGGTATAGATTGTAGGGTATAGAGTGTAGGGTATAGAGTGTAGGGTAAAGAGTGTAGAGTGTAGGGTGTAGAGTGTAGGGTATAAAGTGTAAGGTATAGAGTGTAGGGTTTAGAGTGTAGAGTGTAGGGTATAGAGTGTAGGGTATAGAGTGTAGGGTATAGCGTGTAGGGTATAGAGTGTAGGGTATAGAGTATATAGTGTAGGGTATAGAGTGTAGGGTATAGAGTGTAGAGTGTAGGGTATAGAGTGTAGGGTATAGAGTGTAGGGTATAGAGTGTAGGATATAAAGTGTAGAGTGTATGGTATAGAGTGTAGGGTATAGAGTGTAGAGTGTAGGGTGTAGAGTGTAGAGTGTAGGGTATAGAGTGTAAGGTATAGAGTGTAGGGTATAGAGTATATGTTATAGAGTGTAGGGTATAGAGTGTAGAGTGTAGGGTATAGAGTGTAGGGTATAGAGTGTAGGGTATAGAGTGTAGGGTATAGAGTGTAGGGTATAAAGTGTAGAGTGTAGGGTATAGAGTGTAGGGTATAGAGTGTAGGGTATAGAGTGTATGGTATAGATCGTATGGTATAGAGTGTAGAGTGTAGGGTATAGAGTGTAGGGTATAGAGTGTAGGGTATATATTATAGAGTGTAGAGTGTAGGGTATAGAGTGTAGGGTATAGAGTGTATGGTGTAGAGTGTAGGGTATAGAGTGTATAGTGTAGGGTATAGAGTGTAGGGTATAGAGTGTAGGGTATAGAGTGTATGGTATAGAGTGTACAGTATAGAGTGTATGGTATAGAGTGTAGAGTGTAGGGTATAGAGTGTATGGTATAGAGTGTAGTGTGTAGAGTGTATGGTATAGTGTGTAGGGTATAGAGTGTAGAATGTAGGGTATAGAGTGTAGGGTATAGAGTGTAGGATATAGAGTCTACGGTATAGAGTGTATGATATAGAGTGTATGGTATATAGTGTAGGGTATAGAGTGTTTGGTATAGAGTGTAAGGTATAGAGTGTAGAGAGTAGGGTATAGATTTTAGAGTGTAGAGTGTAGGGTATAGAGTGTAGGGTATAGAGTGTATGGAATAGAGTGTATGGTATAGAGTGTAGGGTGTAGAGTGTAGGGTGTAGAGTGTGGGGTATAGAGTGTAGAGTGTAGGGTATAGAGTGTATGATATAGAGTGTAGGGTATAGAGTGTATGGTATAGATTGCAGGGTATAGAGTGTAGGGTATAGAGTGTAGGGTACAGAGTGTAGAGTGTAGGGTATAGAATGTAGGGTATAGAGTGTATGGTATAGAGTGTATGGTATAGATTGTAGGGTATAGAGTGTAGGGTATAGAGTGTAGAGTGTAGGGTATATAGTGTAGAAAGTAGGGAATAGTGTGTAGGGTATAGAGTGTAGAGTGTAGGGTATAGAGTGTAGGGTTTAGAGTGTAGATTGTATGGTATAGAGTGTAGGGTATAGAGTGTATAGTGTAGGGTATAGAGTGTAGAGTGTAGGGTATAGAGTGTAGGGTATAGAGTGTTGGGATATAGAGTGTAGGGTATAGAGTGTAGGGTATAGAGTGTAGGGTATAGAGTGTAGGGTATAGAGTATATAGTGTAGGGTATAGAGTGTAGGGTATAGAGTGTAGAGTGTAGGGTATAGAGTGTAGGGTATATAGTGTAGGGTATAGAGTGTAGGGTATAAAGTGTAGAGTGTAGGGTATAGAGTGTAGGGTATAGAGTGTAGGGTATAGAGTGTAGGGTATAGAGTGTAGAGTGCAGGGTGTAGAGTGTAGGGTATAGAGTGTAAGGTATAGAGTGTAGGGTATATAGTGTAGAGTGTAGGGTATAGAGTGTAGGGTATAGCGTGTAGGGTATAGAGTGTAGGGTATAGAGTATATAGTGTAGGGTATAGAGTGTAGGGTATAGAGTGTAGAGTGTAGGGTATAGAGTGTAGGGTATAGAGTATAGGGTATAGAGTGTAGGATATAAAGTGTAGAGTGTATGGTATAGAGTGTAGGGTATAGAGTGTAGAGTGTAGGGTGTAGAGTGTAGAGTGTAGGGTATAGAGTGTAAGGTATAGAGTGTAGGGTATAGAGTATATGTTATAGAGTGTAGGGTATAGAGTGTAGAGTGTAGGGTATAGAGTGTAGGGTATAGAGTGTAGGGTATAGAGTGTAGGGTATAGAGTGTAGGGTATAAAGTGTAGAGTGTAGGGTATAGAGTGTAGGGTATAGAGTGTAGGGTATAGAGTGTATGGTATAGATTGTATGGTATAGAGTGTAGAGTGTAGGGTATAGAGTGTAGGGTATAGAGTGTAGGGTATATATTATAGAGTGTAGAGTGTAGGGTATAGAGTGTAGGGTATAGAGTGTATGGTGTAGAGTGTAGGGTATAGAGTGTATAGTGTAGGGTATAGAGTGTAGGGTATAGAGTGTAGGGTATAGAGTGTATGGTATAGAGTGTACAGTATAGAGTGTATGGTATAGAGTGTAGAGTGTAGGGTATAGAGTGTATGGTATAGAGTGTAGTGTGTAGAGTGTATGGTATAGTGTGTAGGGTACAGAGTGTAGAGTGTAGGGTATAGAGTGTAGGGTATAGAGTGTAGGGTATAGAGTGTACGGTATAGAGTGTATGATATAGAGTGTATGGTATATAGTGTAGGGTATAGAGTGTTTGGTATAGAGTGTAAGGTATAGAGTGTAGAGAGTAGGGTATAGATTTTAGAGTGTAGAGTGTAGGGTATAGAGTGTAGGGTATAGAGTGTATGGAATAGAGTGTATATTATAGAGTGTAGGGTGTAGAGTGTAGGGTGTAGAGTGTGGGGTATAGAGTGTAGAGTGTAGGGTATAGAGTGTATGATATAGAGTGTAGGGTATAGAGTGTATGGTATAGATTGCAGGGTATAGAGTGTAGGGTATAGAGTGTAGGGTACAGAGTGTAGAGTGTAGGTTATAGAACATAGGGTATAGAGTGTATGGTATAGAGTGTATGGTATAGATTGTAGGGTATAGAGTGTAGGGTATAGAGTGTAGAGTGTAGGGTATAGAGTGTAGAAAGTAGGGAATAGTGTGTAGGGTAAAGAGTGTAGAGTGTAGGGTATAGAGTGTAGGGTTTAGAGTGTAGATTGTATGGTATAGAGTGTAGGGTATAGAGTGTATAGTGTAGGGTATAGAGTGTAGAGTGTAGGGTATAGAGTGTAGGGTATAGAGTGTTGGGATATAGAGTGTAGGGTATAGAGTGTAGGGTATAGAGTGTAGGGTATAGAGTGTAGGGTATAGAGTATATAGTGTAGGGTATAGAGTGTAGGGTATAGTGTGTAGAGTGTAGGTATAGAGTGTAGGGTATATAGTGTAGGGTATAGAGTGTAGGGTATAAAGTGTAGAGTGTAGGGTATAGAGTGTAGGGTATAGAGTGTAGGGTATAGAGTGTAGGGTATAGAGTGTAGAGTGCAGGGTGTAGAGTGTAGGGTATAGAGTGTAAGGTATAGAGTGTAGGGTATAGAGTGTATGTTATAGAGTGTAGGGTATAGAGTGTAGAGTGTAGGGTATAGAGTGTAGGGTCTAGAGTGTAGGGTATAGAGTGTAGGGTATAGAGTGTAGGGTATGAAGTGTAGATTGTAGGGTATAGAGTGTAGGGTATAGAGTGTAGGGTATAGAGTGTATGGTATAGATTGTAGGGTATAGAGTGTAGGGTATAGAGTGTAGGGTATATATTGTAGGGTATAGAGTGTAGAGTATAGGGTATAGAGTGTAAGGTATAGAGTGTATGGTGTAGAGTGTAGGTTATAGAGTGTATAGTGTAGGGTATAGAGTGTAGGGTATAGAGTGTAGGGTATAGAGTGTACAGTATAGAGTGTATGGTATAGAGTGTAGAGTGTAGGGTATAGAGTGTATGGTATAGAGTGTAGGGTATAGAGTGTAGGGTATAGAGTATAGGGTATAGAGTGTAGAGTGTAGGGTGTAGAGTGTAGAGTGTAGGGTATAGAGTGTAAGGTATAAAGTGTAGGGTATAGATTGTAGGGTGTAGAGTGTAGGGTATAGAGTGTAGAGTGCAGGGTATAGAGCGTATGGTATAATGTGTAGGGTATAGAGTGTAGGGTGTAGAGTGTAGGGTATAGAGTGTATGGTATAGAGTGTAGGGTATAGAGTGTAGAGTGTAGGCTATAGAGTGTAGAGTGTAGGGTATAGAGTGTAGGGTATAGAGTGTAAGGTATAAAGTGTAGAGTATAGGGTATAGAGTGCAGGGTATAGAATGTAGAGTGTAGGGTATAGAGTGTAAGGTATAGAGTGTAGGGTATAGAGTGTATGTTAAAGAGTGTAGGGTATAGAGTGTAGAGTGTAGGGTATAGAGTGTAGGGTATAGAGTGTAGGGTATAGAATGTAGAGTGTAGGGTGTAGAGTGTAGAGTGTAGGGTATAGAGTGTAAGGTATAGAGTGTAGGATATAGAGTGTATGTTAAAGAGTGTAGGGTATAGAGTGTAGAGTGTAGGGTATAGAGTGTAGGGTATAGAGTGTAGGGTATAGAGTGTAGGGAATAAAGTGTAGATTCTAGGGTATAGAGTGCATGGTATAGAGTGTAGGGTGTAGAGTGTATGGTATAGAGTGTAGGGTATGGAGTGTAGAGTGTAGGGTATAGAGTGTATGGTATAGAGTGTATGGTATAGATTGTAGGGTATAGAGTGTAGGGTATAGAGTGTAGAGTGTAGGGTATAGAGTGTAGAAAGTAGGGTATAGTGTGTAGGGTATAGAGTGTAAAGTGTAGGGTATAGAGTGTAGGGTATAGAGTGTAGATTGTATGGTATAGAGTGTAGGGTATAGAGTGTATAGTGTAGGGTATAGAGTGTAGAGTGTAGGGTATAGAGTGTAACATAGTAACATAGTAACATAGTTAGTAAGGCCGAAAAAAGACATTTGTCCATCCAGTTCAGCCTATATTCCATCATAATAATTACCCAGATCTACGTCCTTCTACAGAACCTAATAATTGTATGATACAATATTGTTCTGCTCCAGGAAGACATCCAGGCCTCTCTTGAACCCCTCGACTGAGTTCGCCATCACCACCTCCTCAGGCAAGCAATTCCAGATTCTCACTGCCCTAACAGTAAAGAATCCTCTTCTATGTTGGTGGAAAAACCTTCTCTCCTCCAGACGCAAAGAATGCCCCCTTGTGCCCGTCACCTTCCTTGGTATAAACAGATCCTCAGCGAGATATTTGTATTGTCCCCTTATATACTTATACATGGTTATTAGATCGCCCCTCAGTCGTCTTTTTTCTAGACTAAATAATCCTAATTTCGCTAATCTATCTGGGTATTGTAGTTCTCCCATCCCCTTTATTAATTTTGTTGCCCTCCTTTGTACTCTCTCTAGTTCCATTATATCCTTCCTGAGCACCGGTGCCCAAAACTGGACACAGTACTCCATGTGCGGTCTAACTAGGGATTTGTACAGAGGCAGTATAATGCTCTCATCATGTGTATCCAGACCTCTTTTAATGCACCCCATGATCCTGTTTGCCTTGGCAGCTGCTGCCTGGCACTGGCTGCTCCAGGTAAGTTTATCATTAACTAGGATCCCCAAGTCCTTCTCCCTGTCAGATTTACCCAGTGGTTTCCCGTTCAGTGTGTAATGGTGATATTGATTCCCTCTTCCCATGTGTATAACCTTACATTTATCATTGTTAAACCTCATCTGCCACCTTTCAGCCCAAGTTTCCAACTTATCCAGATCCATCTGTAGCAGAATACTATCTTCTCTTGTATTAACTGCTTTACATAGTTTTGTATCATCTGCAAATATCGATATTTTACTGTGTAAACCTTCTACCAGATCATTAATGAATATGTTGAAGAGAACAGGTCCCAATACTGACCCCTGCGGTACCCCACTGGTCACAGCGACCCAGTTAGAGTGTAGGGTATAGAGTGTTGGGATATAGAGTGTAGGGTATAGAGTGTAGGGTATAGAGTGTAGGGTATAGCATGTAGGGTATAGAGTGTAGGGTATAGAGTATATAGTGTAGGGTATAGAGTGTAGGGTATAGAGTGTAGAGTGTAGGGTATAGAGTGTAGGGTATAGAGTGTAGTGTATAGAGTGTGGGGTATAAAGTGTAGAGTGTAGGGTATAGAGTGTAGGGTATAGAGTGTAGAGTGTAGGGTATAGAGTGTAAGGTATAGTGTAGGGTATAGAGTGTATGTTATAGAGTGTAGGGTATAGAGTGTAGAGTGTAGGGTATAGAGTGTAGGGTATAGAGTGTAGGGTATAGAGTGTAGAGTGTAGGGTATAGAGTGTAGAGTATAAAGTGTAGAGTGTAGGGTATAGAGTGTAGGGTATAGAGGGTAGGGTATAGAGTGTATGGTATAAATTGTAGAGTATAGAGTGTAGAGTGTAGGGTATAGAGTGTAGGGTATAGAGTGTAGGGTATATATTGTAGGGTATAGAGTGTAGAGTGTAGGGTATAGAGTGTAGGGTATAGAGTGTATGGTGTAGAGTGTAGGGTATAGAGTGTATAGTGTAGGGTATAGAGTGTAGGGTATAGAGTGTATGGTATAGAGTGTACAGTATAGAGTGTATGGTATAGAGTGTAGAGTGTAGGGTACTGAGTGTATGTTATAGAGTGTAGGGTATAGAGTGTAGAGTGTAGGGTATAGAGTGTAGGGTATAGAGTGTAGGGTATAGAGTGTAGGGTATAGAGTGTAGGGTATAAAGTGTAGAGTGTAGGGTATAGAGTGTAGGGTATAGAGTGTAGGGTATAGAGTGTATGGTATAGATTGTAGAGTATAGAGTGTAGAGTGTAGGGTATAGAGTGTAGGGTATAGAGTGTAGGGTATATATTGTAGGGTATAGAGTGTAGAGTGTAGGGTATAGAGTGTAGGGTATAGAGTGTATGGTGTAGAGTGTAGGGTATAGAGTGTATAGTGTAGGGTATAGAGTGTAGGGTATAGAGTGTAGGGTATAGAGTGTATGGTATAGAGTGTACAGTATAGAGTGTATGATATAGAGTGTAGAGTGTAGGGTATAGAGTGTATGGTATAGAGTGTAGGGTATAGAGTGTAGGGTATAGAGTATAGGGTAAAGAGTGTAGAGTGTAGGGTATAAAGTGTAGATTGTAGGGTATAGAGTGTATGGTATAGAGTGTAGGGTGTAGAGTGTATGGTATAGAGTGTAGGGTATAGAGTGTATGGTATAGAGTGTATGGTATAGATTGTAGGGTATAGAGTGTAGGGTATAGAGTGTAGAGTGTAGGGTATAGAGTGTAGAAAGTAGGGTATAGTGTGTAGGGTATAGAGTGTAAAGTGTAGGGTATAGAGTGTAGGGTATAGAGTGTAGATTGTATGGTATAGAGTGTAGGGTATAGAGTGTATAGTGTAGAGTATAGAGTGTAGAGTGTAGGGTATAGAGTGTAGGGTATAGAGTGTTGGGATATAGAGTGTAGGGTATAGAGTGTAGGGTATAGAGTGTAGGGTATAGCATGTAGGGTATAGAGTGTAGGGTATAGAGTATATAGTGTAGGGTATAGAGTGTAGGGTATAGAGTGTAGAGTGTAGGGTATAGAGTGTAGGGTATATAGTGTAGTGTATAGAGTGTAGGGTATAAAGTGTAGAGTGTAGGGTATAGAGTGTAGGGTATAGAGTGTAGAGTGTAGGGTGTAGAGTGTAGAGTGTAGGGTATAGAGTGTAAGGTATAGAGTGTAGGGTATAGAGTGTATGTTATAGAGTGTAGGGTATAGAGTGTAGAGTGTAGGGTATAGAGTGTAGGGTATAGAGTGTAGGGTATAGAGTGTAGGGTATAGAGTGTAGGGTATAGAGTGTAGAGTATAAAGTGTAGAGTGTAGGGTATAGAGTGTAGGGTATAGAGGGTAGGGTATAGAGTGTATGGTATAGATTGTAGAGTATAGAGTGTAGAGTGTAGGGTATAGAGTGTAGGGTATAGAGTGTAGGGTATATATTGTAGGGTATAGAGTGTAGAGTGTAGGGTATAGAGTGTAGGGTATAGAGTGTATGGTGTAGAGTGTAGGGTATAGAGTGTATAGTGTAGGGTATAGAGTGTAGGGTATAGAGTGTAGGGTATAGAGTGTATGGTATAGAGTGTACAGTATAGAGTGTATGGTATAGAGTGTAGAGTGTAGGGTATTGAGTGTATGTTATAGAGTGTAGGGTATAGAGCGTAGGGTATAGAGTATAGGGTAAAGAGTGTAGAGTGTAGGGTATAGAGTGTAAGGTATAAAGTGTAGGGTATAGATTGTAGGGTGTAGAGTGTAGGGTATAGAGTGTAGAGTGCAGGGTATAGAGTGTATGGTATAATGTGTAGGGTATAGAGTGTAGGGTGTAGAGTGTAGGGTATAGAGTGTAGGGTATAGAGTGTAGGGTATAGAGTGTAGAGTGTAGGCTATAGAGTGTAGAGTGTAGGGTATAGAGTGTAGGGTATAGAGCGTAGGGTATAAAGCGTAGATTGTAGGGTATAGAGTGCAGGGTATAGAGTGTAGAGTGTAGGGTGTAGAGTGTAGAGTGTAGGGTATAGAGTTTAAGGTATAGAGTGTAGGGTAGAGAGTGTATGTTATAGAGTGTAGGGTATAGAGTGTAGAGTGTAGGGTATAGAGTGTAGGGTATAGAGTGTAGGGTATAGAGTGTAGGGTATAAAGTGTAGAGTGTAGGGTATAGAGTGTAGGGTATAGAGTGTAGGGTATAGAGTGTAGGGTATAAAGTGTAGAGTGTGGGGTAAAGAGTGTATGGTATAGATTGTAGGGTATAGAGTGTAGCGTATAGAGTGTAGAGTATAGAGTGTAGAGTGTAGGGTATAGAGTGTAGGGTATAGAGTGTAGGGTATAGAGTGTACGGAATAGAGTGTAGGGTATAAAGTGTAGAGTGTAGGGTATAGAGTGTAGGGTATAGAGTGTAAAGTGTAGAGTGTAGGGTGTAGAGTGTAGGGTATAGAGTGGAGGGTATAGAGTGTAGGGTATAGAGTGTAGGGTATAAAGTGTAGAGTGTAGGGTATAGAGTGTAGGGTATAGAGTGTAGAGTGTAGGGTATAGAGTGTAGGGTATAGAGTGTAGAGTGTAGGGTATAGAGTGTAGAGTGTAGGGTATAGAGTGTAAAGTGTAGAGTGTAGGGTGTAGAGTGTAGGGTATAGAGTGTAGGGTATAGAGTGTAGGGTATAGAGTGTAGGGTATAAAGTGTAGAGTGTAGGGTATAGAGTGTAGGGTATAGAGTGTAAAGTGTAGAGTGTAGGGTGTAGAGTGTAGGGTATAGACTGTAGGGTATAGAGTGTAGGGTATAGAGTGTAGGGTATAGAGTGTAAAGTGTAGAGTGTAGGGTGTAGAGTGTAGGGTATAGAGTGTAGGGTATAGAGTGTAGCGTATAGAGTGTAGGGTATAAAGTGTAGAGTGTAGGGTATAGAGTGTAGGGTATAGAGTGTAGGGTATAGAGTGTAGGGTATAGAGTGTAGGGTATAGAGTGTAGAGTGTAGAATATAGAGTGTAGGGTATAGAGTGTAGGGTATAGAGTGTAGGGTATAAAGTGTAGAGTGTAGGGCATAGAGTGTAGGGTATAGAGTGTAGGGTATAGAGTGTAGGGTGTAGGGTATAGAGTGTAGGGTATAGAGTGTATGGTATACCCTACACTCTATATCCCAACACTCTATACCCTACACTCTATACCCTACACTCTACACTCTATACCCTACACTATACACTCTATACCCTACACTCTATACCATACAATCTACACTCTATACCCTACACTCTATACCCTACACTCTACACCCTACACTCTACACTTTACACTCTATACCCTACACTCTACACTCTATACCCTACACTCTACACTCTATACCCTACACTCTATACCCTACACTCTACACTCTATACCCTACACTCTATACCCTACACTCTACACTTTATACCCTACACTCTATACCCTACACTCTATACCCTCCACTCTATACCCTACACTCTACACCCTACACTCTACACTTTACACTCTATACCCTACACTCTATACCCTACACTCTACACTTTATACCCTACACTCTATACCCTACACTCTATACCCTACACTCTATACCCTACACTCTACACCCTACACTCTACACTTTACACTCTATACCCTACACTCTATACCCTACACTCTACACTTTATACCCTACACTCTATACCCTACACTCTACACCATACACTCTATACACTACCCTCTATACCTTACACTCTATACCCTACACTCTACACAGTATACCCTACACTCTATACCCTACACTCTACACTCTATACCCTACACTCTATACCATACACTCTATACCCTACACTCTATACCCTACACCCTACACTCTATACCCTACACTCTATACCCTACACTCTATGCCCTACACTCTACACTTTATACCCTACACTCTATACCCTACACTCTATACCCTACACTCTATACCCTACACTCTATATTCTACACTCTACACTCTATACCCTACACTCTATACCCTACACTCTATACCCTACACTCTATACCCTACACTCTATACCCTACACTCTACACTTTATACCCTACACTCTATACGCTACACTCTATACCCTACACTCTATACCCTACACTCTACACTCTATACCCTACACTCTATACCCTACACTCTACACTTTATACCAAACACTCTATACCCTACACTCTATACCCTCCACTCTATACCCTACACTCTACACCCTACACTCTACACTTTACACTCTATACCCTACACTCTATACCCTACACTCTACACTTTATACCCTACACTCTATACCCTACACTCTATACCCTACACTCTATACCCTACACTCTACACCCTACACTCTACACTTTACACTCTATACCCTACACTCTATACCCTACACTCTACACTTTATACCCTACACTCTATACCCTACACTCTATTCCATACACTCTATACCCTACACTCTATACCCTACACTCTACACTCTATACCCTGCACTCTACACTCTATACCCTACACTCTATACCCTACACTCTATACCATACACTCTATACCCTACACTCTATACCCTACACTCTATACCCTACACTCTACACTCTACACCATACACTCTATACCCTACCCTCTATACCCTACACTCTATACCCTACACTCTATCCCTAACACTCTACACCCTTCACTTTATACCTTACACTCTATACCCTACACTCTATACCCTAAACCCTATGCTCTATACCTCACACTCTATACCCTACACTCTATACCCTACACTCTATACCCTACACTCTATACCCTACACTCTACACCCTACACTTTATAGCTTACACTCTATACCCTACACTCTATACCATACACTCTACACTCTATACCCTACACTCTATACCCTACACTCTATACCCTACACTCTATACCCTACACTCTACACCCTACACTTTATAGCTTACACTCTAGACCCTACACTCTATACCCTAAACTCTATACCATACACTCTATACCCTACACTCTATACCCTACACTCTATACCCTACACTCTACACCATACACTCTATACACTACCCTCTATACCTTACACTCTATACCCTACACTCTACACAGTATACCCTACACTCTATACCCTACACTCTACACTCTATACCCTACACTCTATACCATACACTCTATACCCTACACTCTATACCCTACACCCTACACTCTATACCCTACACTCTATACCCTACACTCTATACCCTACACTCTATATTCTACACTCTACACTCTATACCCTACACTCTATACCCTACACTCTATACCCTACACTCTATACCCTACACTCTACACTTTATACCCTACACTCTATACCCTACACTCTATACCCTACACTCTATACCCTACACTCTACACTCTATACCCTACACTCTATATCCTACACTCTATACCCTACACTCTACACTTTATACCCTACACTCTATACCCTACACTCTATACCCTCCACTCTATACCCTACACTCTACACCCTACACTCTACACTTTACACTCTATACCCTACACTCTATACCCTACACTCTACACTTTATACCCTACACTCTATACCCTACACTCTATACCCTACACTCTATACCCTACACGCTATACCCTACACTCTATACCCTACACTCTATACCCTACACTCTATTCCCTACACTCTACACCCTACACTCTATACCCTACACCCTATACCCTACACTCTATACCCTACACTCTAAACCCTACACTCTATACCCTACACTCTATACCCTACACTCTATACCCTACACTCTCCACTCTATACCCTACACTCTACACTCTGTACCCTACACTCTATACCCTACAATCTATACCATACACTCTATACCAAACACTCTATACATAGTAACATAGTAACATAGTAACATAGTAACATAGTTAGTAAAGCCGAAAAAAGACATTTGTCCATCCAGTTCAGCCTATATTCCATCATAATAAATACCCAGATCTACGTCCTTCTACAGAACCTAATAATTGTATGATACAATATTGTTCTGCTCCAGGAAGACATCCAGGCCTCTCTTGAACCCCTCGACTGAGTTCGCCATCACCACCTCCTCAGGCAAGCAATTCCAGATTCTCACTGCCCTAACAGTAAAGAATCCTCTTCTATGTTGGTGGAAAAACCTTCTCTCCTCCAGATGCAAAGAATGCCCCCTTGTGCCCGTCACCTTCCTTGGTATAAACAGATCCTCAGCGAGATATTTGTATTGTCCCCTTATATACTTATACATGGTTATTAGATCGCCCCTCAGTCGTCTTTTTTCTAGACTAAATAATCCTAATTTCGCTAATCTATCTGGGTATTGTAGTTCTCCCATCCCCTTTATTAATTTTGTTGCCCTCCTTTGTACTCTCTCTAGTTCCATTATATCCTTCCTGAGCACCGGTGCCCAAAACTGGACACAGTACTCCATGTGCGGTCTAACTAGGGATTTGTACAGAGGCAGTATAATGCTCTCATCATGTGTATCCAGACCTCTTTTAATGCACCCCATGATCCTGTTTGCCTTGGCAGCTGCTGCCTGGCATACACTCTACACCATACCATACATCTATACCATACACTCTATCCCCTACAGTCTCTACCATACACTCTACACTCTATACCCTACACTCTATACCCTACACTCTGCACCCTACACTATATACCCTACACTCTACACTCTATACCATACACTCTATACCATACACTCTGTCCCCTACACTCTATAACATACACTTTACACTCTATACCCTACTTTATATACCCTACACTCTATACCCTACACTCTATACCCTACACTCTACACTCTATACCCTACACTCTACACTCTATACCCTACACTCTACACCCTACACTCTATACCATACACTCTATACCCTACACTCTACACTCTATACCCTACACTCTATACCCTACAACCTACACTCTATACCCTACACTCTATACCCTACACTCTACACTCTATACCCTACACTCTATTCCATACACTCTATACCCTACACTCTATACCCTACACTCTACACTCTATACCCTACACTCTACACTTTACACTCTATACCCTACACTCTATACTCTATACCCTACACTCTATACCATACATTCTACACTCTATACCCTACACTCTATACCCTACACTCTAATCCCTACACTCTACACTCTATACCCTACACTCTATACCCTACACTCTATACCCTACACTCTACACCCTACACTCTATACCCTACACTCTATACCCTACACTCTATACCCTACACTCTACACTCTATACCCTACACTCTATACCATACACTCTACACTCTATTCCCTACACTCTATACCATACACTCTATACCCTACACTCTATACCCTACACTATACACTCTATACCCTACACTCTACACTCTATACCATACACTCTATACCCTACACTCTATACCCTACACTCTACACTCTATACCCTACAATCTATACCATACACTCTATACCCTACACTCTATACCCTACACTCTATACCCTACACTCTACACTCTATACCCTACACTCTATACCCTACACTCTACACCCTACACTCTATACCCTACACTCTATACCCTACACTCTATACCCTACACTCTACACTCTATACCCTACACTCTATACCATACACTCTACACTCTATTCCCTACACTCTATACCATACACTCTATACCCTACACTCTATACCCTACACTATACACTCTATACCCTACACTCTACACTCTATACCATACACTCTATACCCTACACTCTATACCCTACACTCTACACTCTATACCCTACAATCTATACCCTACACTCTATACCCTACACTCTATACCATACACTCTACACCATACACTCTATACCATACACTCTATACCCCACACTCTACACTCTATACCCTACACTCTATACCCTACACTCTATACTATACACTCTATACCCTACACTCTATACCCTACACTATACACTCTATACCCTACACTCTACACCATACACTCCATACCCTACACTCTATACTCTACGCTATACACTCTATACCCTACAATCTATACCTTACACTCTATACCCTACACTCTATACCCTACACTCTACACTCTATAACCTACACTCTATACCATACACTCTATATCCTACACTCTTTATCTACACTCTATACCCTACACTCTACACTCTATACCCTACACTCTATACCATACACTCTATACCCTACACTCTATACCCTACACTCTACACTCTATACCCTACACTCTATACCATACACGCTATACCCTACACTCTATACCCTACACTCTACACTCTAAACTGTATACCCTACACTCTATACCCTACACTCTACACCCTACACTCTATACCATACACTCTATACCCTACACACTATACCCTACACTCTATACCCTACGCTCTATACCCTACACTCTATACCCTACACTCTACACTCTATACCCTACACTCTATTCCATACACTCTATACCCTACACTCTATACCCTACACTCTATACCCTACACTCTACACCCTACACTTTATAGCTTACATTTTATACCCTACACTCTATACCCTACACTCTACACTCTATACCCTACACTCTATACCCAACACTCTATACCCTACACTCTATACCCTACACTCTACACCCTACACTTTATAGCTTACACTCTATACCCTACACTCTATACCCTAAACTCTATACCATACACTCTATACCCTACACTCTATACCCTACACTCTATACCCTACACTCTACAACATACACTCTATACCCTACCCTTTATACCTTACACTCTATACCCTACACTCTACACAGTATACCCTACACTCTATACCCTACACTCTACACTCTATACCCTACACTCTATACCATACACTCTATACCCTACACTCTATACCCTACACTCTACACTCTATACCCTACACTCTATACCCTACACTCTATACCCTACACTCTACACTTTATACCCTACACTCTATACCCTACACTCTATACCCTACACTCTATACCCTACACTCTATACCCTACACTCTATACCCTACACTCTACACCCTACACTCTATACCCTACACTCTAATCCCTACACTCTACGCTGAATACCCTACACTCTATACCATACACTATATACCCTACACTCTATGCTCTATACCCAACACTCTATACTCTACACTCTATACCCTACACTCTATACCCTACACTCCATACCCTACACTCCACACTCTATACTCTACACTCTATACCCTACACTCTATACACTACACTCTATACCCTACACTCTATACCCTACACTCTACACTCTATACCCTACACTCTACACCCTACACTCTATACCCTACACTCTACACCCTACACTCTATACCCTACACTCTTATCCCTACACTCTACACTCTATACCCTACACTCTATACCCTACACTCTATACCCTACACTCAATACCCTACACTCTACACTCTATACCCAACACTCTATACTCTACACTCTATACCCTACACTCTATACCCTACACTCCATACCATACACTCTACACTCTATACCCTACACTCTATACCCTACACTCTACAACCTACACTCTATACCCTACACTCTATACCATACACTCTATACCCTACACTCTACACTCTATACCCTACACTCTACACCCTACACTCTATACCCTACACTATATACCCTACACTCTATACCCTACACTCTATACCCTACACTCCACACTCTATACCCTACACTCTATACCATACACTCTACACCCTACACTCTATACCATACACTCTATATCCTACACTCTACACTCTATACCCTACACTCTATACCATACACTCTATACCCTACACTCTATAAAATACACTCTATAACCTACACTCTATACCATACACTCTATATCCTACAATCTATACCCTACACTCTATACCCTACACTCTACACCCTACACTCTATACCTTACACTCTATACCCTACACTCTATACCCTACACTCTATACCCTACACTCAACACTTTATACCCTACACTCAATACCCTATACTCTATACCATACACTCTATACCATAAACTTTATACCCTACACTCTATACCATACACTCTACACTCTATACCCTACACTCTATAACATACACTCTATACCCTACACTCTATACCCTACACTCTATACCATACACTCTACACTCTATACCCTACACTCTATACCATACACTCTAAACCATACACTCTAAAGCATACACTCTATACCCTACACTCTATACCCTACACTCTATAGCCTACACTATACACTCTATACCCTACATTCTACACTTTATACCCTACACTCTATACCCTACACTCTACACCCTACACTCTATACCCTACACTCTATACCCTACACTCTATACTCTATACCCTACACTCTATACCCTACAGGCTATACCCTACACTCTATACCCTACACTCTATACCCTACACTCTACACCCTACACTCTATACCCTACACTCTATACCCTACACTCTATACTCTATACCCTACACTCTATACCCTACAGGCTATACCCTACACTCTATACCCTACACTCTATACCCTACACTCTATACCCTACACTCTATACCCTACACTCTATACCCTATACTCTATACCATACACTCTATACCATAAACTCTATACCCTACACTCTATACCATACACTCTATACCCTACACTCTATACCCTACACTCTATACCCTACAATCTATACCATACACTCTATACCATACATTCTATACCCTACACTCTATACCCTACACTCTATACCATACACTCTATTTCATACACTCTATACCCTACACTCTATACCATACACTCTACACTCTATACCCTACACTCTATACCCTACACTCTACACTCTTTACCCTACACTCTATACCCTACACTCTTTACCCTACACTCTACACTCTATACCCTACACTCTATACCCTACACTCTATAACCTACACTCTATACCCTACACTCTATACCCTATACTCTATACCATACACTCTATACCATAAACTCTATACCCTACACTCTATACCATACACTCTATACCCTACACTCTATACCCTACACTCTATACCCTACAATCTATACCATACACTCTATACCATACATTCTATACCCTACACTCTATACCCTACACTCTATACCATACACTCTATTTCATACACTCTATACCCTACACTCTATACCCTACACTCTACACTCTACAATCTATACCCTACACTCTACACTCTATACCCTACACTCTACACTCTACACTCTATACCCTACACTCTATACCCTACACTCAATACCCTACACTCTATACCCTACACTCTACACTCTATAGCCTACACTCTACACTCTATACCCTACACTCTATACCCTACACTCTACATCCTACACTCTACACCCTACACTCTATACCCTACACATTATACCATACACTCTATACCCTGCACTCTACACTCTATACCCTACACTCTATACCATACACTCTACACTCTATTCCCTACACTCTATACCATACACTCTATACCCTACACTCTATACCCTACACTATACACTCTATACCCTACACTCTACACTCTATACCATACACTCTATACCCTACACTCTATACCCTACACTCTACACTCTATACCCTACAATCTATACCATACACTCTATACCCTACACTCTATACCCTACACTCTATACCCTACACTCTACACTCTATACCCTACACTCTATACCCTACACTCTACACCCTACACTCTATACCCTACACTCTATACCCTACACTCTATACCCTACACTCTACACTCTATACCCTACACTCTATACCATACACTCTACACTCTATTCCCTACACTCTATACCATACACTCTATACCCTACACTCTATACCCTACACTATATACTCTATACCCTACACTCTACACTCTATACCATACACTCTATACCCTACACTCTATACCCTACACTCTACACTCTATACCCTACAATCTATACCATACACTCTATACCCTACACTCTATACCATACACTCTACACCATACACTCTATACCATACACTCTATACCCCACACTCTACACTCTATACCCTACACTCTATACCCTACACTCTATACTATACACTCTATACCCTACACTCTATACCCTACACTATACACTCTATACATAACATAGTAACATAGTTAGTAAGGCCGAAAAAAGACATTTGTCCATCCAGTTCAGCCCATATTCCATCATAATAAATCCCCAGATCTACGTCCTTCTACAGAACCTAATTGTATGATACAATATTGTTCTGCTCCAGGAAGACATCCAGGCCTCTCTTGAACCCCTCGACTGAGTTCGCCATCACCACCTCCTCAGGCAAGCAATTCCAGATTCTCACTGCCCTAACAGTAAAGAATCCTCTTCTATGTTGGTGGAAAAACCTTCTCTCCTCCTACCCTACACTCCTCTATACCCTACACTCTACACCATACCCTCCATACCCTACACTCTATACTCTACGCTATACACTCTATACCCTACAATCTATACCTTACACTCTATACCCTACACTCTATACCCTACACTCTATACCCTACACTCTACACTCTATAACCTACACTCTATACCATACACTCTATATCCTACACTCTTTATCTACACTCTATACCCTACACTCTACACTCTATACCCTACACTCTATACCATACACTCTATACCCTACACTCTATACCCTACACTCTATACCCTACACTCTACACACTATACCCTACACTCTATACCATACACGCTATACCCTACACTCTATACCCTACACTCTACACTCTAAACTGTATACCCTACACTCTATACCCTACACTCTACACCCTACACTCTATACCATACACTCTATACCCTACACACTATACCCTACACTCTATACCCTACGCTCTATACCCTACACTCTATACCCTACACTCTACACACTATACCCTACACTCTATTCCATACACTCTATACCCTACACTCTATACCCTACACTCTATACCCTACACTCTACACCCTACACTTTATAGCTTACATTTTATACCCTACACTCTATACCATACACTCTACACTCTATACCCAACACTCTATACCCTACACTCCTACACTCCTACATGGAGTACTGTGTCCAGTTTTGGGCACCGGTGCTCAGGAAGGATATAATGGAACTAGAGAGAGTACAAAGGAGAGCAACAAAATTAATAAAGGGGATGGGAGAACTACAATACCCAGATAGATTAGCGAAATTAGGATTATTTAGTCTAGAAAAAAGACGACTGAGGGGCGATCTAATAACCATGTATAAGTATATAAGGGGACAATACAAATATCTCGCTGAGGATCTGTTTATACCAAGGAAGGTGACGGGCACAAGGGGGCATTCTTTGCGTCTGGAGGAGAGAAGGTTTTTCCACCAACATAGAAGAGGATTCTTTACTGTTAGGGCAGTGAGAATCTGGAATTGCTTGCCTGAGGAGGTGGTGATGGCGAACTCAGTTGAGGGGTTCAAGAGAGGCCTGGATGTCTTCCTGGAGCAGAACAATATTGTATCATACAATTATTAGGTTCTGTAGAAGGACGTAGATCTGGGTACTTATTATGATGGAATATAGGCTGAACTGGATGGACAAATGTCTTTTTTCGGCCTTACTAACTATGTTACTATGTTACTATGTTACTATGTTACTCTATACCCAACACTCTATACCCTACACTCTATACCCCACACTCTACACCCTACACTTTATAGCTTACACTCTATACCCTACACTCTATACCCTAAACTCTATACCATACACTCTATACCCTACACTCTATACCCTACACTCTATACCCTACACTCTACAACATACACTCTATACCCTACCATTTATACCTTACACTCTATACCCTACACTCTACACAGTGTACCCTACACTCTATACCCTACACTCTACACTCTATACCCTACACTCTATACCATACACTCTATACCCTACACTCTATACCCTACACTCTACACTCTATACCCTACACTCTATACCCTACACTCTATACCCTACACTCTACACTTTATACCCTACACTCTATACCCTACACTCTATACCCTACACTCTATACCCTACACTCTATACCCTACACTCTACACCCTACACTCTATACCCTACACTCTAATCCCTACACTCTACGCTGAATACCCTACACTCTATACCATACACTATATACCCTACACTCTATGCTCTATACCCAACACTCTATACTGTACACTCTATACCCTACACTCTATACCATACACTCTACACCCTACACTCTATACCATACACACTATACCCTACACTCTACACTCTATACCCTACACTCTATACCATACACTCTATACCCTACACTCTATAAAATACACTCTATAACCTACACTCTATACCATACACTCTATATCCTACACTCTATACCCTACACTCTATACCCTACACTCTACACCCTACACTCTATACCTTACACTCTATACCCTACACTCTATACCCTACACTCTATACCCTACACTCTACACTTTATACCCTACACTCTATACCCTATACTCTATACCATACGCTCTATACCATAAACTTTATACCCTACACTCTATACCATACACTCTACACTCTATACCCTACACTCTATAACATACACTCTATACCCTACACTCTATACCCTACACTCTATACCATACACTCTACACTCTATACCCTACACTCTATACCATACACTCTAAACCATACACTCTAAAGCATACACTCTATACCCTACACTCTATACCCTACACTCTATACCCTACACTCTATAGCCTACACTATACACTCTATACCCTACATTCTACACTTTATACCCTACACTCTATACCCTACACTCTACACCCTACACTCTACACCCTACACTCTATACCCTACACTCTATACTCTATACCCTACACTCTATACCCTACAGGCTATACCCTACACTCTATACCCTACACTCTATACCCTACACTCTACACCCTACACTCTATACCCTACACTCTATACCCTACACTCTATACTCTATACCCTACACTCTATACCCTACAGGCTATACCCTACACTCTATACCCTACACTCTATACCCTACACTCTATACCCTACACTCTATACCCCATACTCTATACCATACACTCTATACCATAAACTCTATACCCTACACTCTATACCTTACAATCTACACTCTATACCCTACACTCAATACCCTACACTCTACACTCTATACCCTACACTCTATACCCTACACTCTTTACCCTACACTCTACACTCTATACCCTACACTCTATACCCTACACTCTATAACCTACACTCTATACCCTACACTCTATACCCTATACTCTATACCATACACTCTATACCATAAACTCTATACCCTACACTCTATACCATACACTCTATACCCTACACTCTATACCCTACACTCTATACCCTACAATCTATACCATACACTCTATACCATACATTCTATACCCTACACTCTATACCCTACACTCTATACCATACACTCTATTTCATACACTCTATACCCTACACTCTATACCCTACACTCTACACTCTACAATCTATACCCTACACTCCACACTCTATACCCTACACTCTACACTCTACACTCTATACCCTACACTCTATACCCTACACTCAATACCCTACACTCTATACCCTACACTCTACACTCTATAGCCTACACTCTACACTCTATACCCTACACTCTACACCCTACACTCTATACCCTACACATTATACCATACACTCTATACCCTGCACTCTACACTCTATACCCTACACTCTACACCCTACAATCTATACCCTACACTTTATACCTTACACTCTATACCCTACACTCTACACTCTTTACCCTATACTCTATACCCTACACTCTATACCCTACACTCTATACCATACACTCTATACCCTACACTCTACACTCTATACCATACACTTTATACTGTACACTCTATACCATACACTCTATACCCTACACTCTATACCCTACACTCTATACCCTACACTATACACTCTATACCCTACACTCTACACCATACACTCTATACCCTACACTCTATACCCTACACTCTACACTCTATACCCTACAATATATACCCTACACTCTATACCCTACACTCTATACCCTACACTCTATTCTCTATACTCTACAATCTATACCATACACTCTATTCCCTACACTCTATACCCTACACTCTATACCCTACACTCTACACTTTATACCCTACACTCTATACCTTACACTCTATACCCTACACTCTATACCCTACACTCTACACTCTATACCCTACACTCTATAACATACACTCAATACCCTACACTCTACACTCTATACCATACACTCTATACTGTACACTCTATACCATACAGTCTATACCCTACACTCTATACCCTACACTCTATACCCTACACTATACACTCTATACCCTACACTCTACACCATACACTCTATACCCTACACTCTATACCCTACACTCTACACTCTATACCCTACAATATATACCCTACACTCTATACCCTACACTATATACCCTACACTCTACACTCTATACTCTACAATCTATACCATACACTCTATACCCTACCCTCTATACCCTACACTCTATACCCTACACTCTACACTTTATACTCTACACTCTATACCCTACACTCTATACCCTACACTCTATACCCTACACTCTATACCCTACACTCTACACTCTATACCCTACACTCTATAACATACACTCTATACCCTACACTCTATACCTTACACTCTATACCCTACACTCTACACTCTACACCCTACACTCTACACTCTATACCCTACACTCTATACCCTACACTCTACACTTTATACCCTACACTCTATACACTACACTCTATACCCTACACTCTATACTCTACACTCTACACTCTATACCCTACACTCTATACCCTACACTATATACTCTATACCCTACACTCTATACCCTACATGCTATACCCTACACTCTATACCCTACACTCTATATCCCAACACTCTATACCCTACACTCTATACCCTACACTCTACACTCTATACCCTACACTATACACTCTATACCCTACACTCTAAACCATACAATCTACACTCTATACCCTACACTCTATACCCTACACTTTACACTCTATACCCTACACACTATACCCTACTTTCTACACTCTATACCATTCACTCTACACTCTATACTCTACACTCTATACCCTACAATCTATACCATACACTCTATACCATACACTCTATACCCTACACTCTATACCCTACACTCTACACTCTATACCCTACACTCTATACCCTACACTCTATACCCTGCAATCTATACCATACACTCTATACCCTACACTCTACACTCTATACCCCACACTCTACACTCTATACCCTACACTCTACACCCTACACTCTATACCATACACTCTATTCCATACACTTTATACCCTACACTCTATACCCTACACTCTACACTCTGTACCCTACACTCTATACCATACACTCTACACCCTACACTCTATACCATACACTCTATACCCTACACGCTACACTCTATACCATACACTCTATACTGTACACTCTATACCCTACACTCTATATCCAAAACTCTATACCCTACACTCTATACCGTACATTCTACACTCTATACCCTACACTCTATACCCTACACTCTACACCCTACACTCTATACCCTACACTCTATACCCTACACTCTACACTCTATACCCTACACTCTATACCCTACACTCTATACCCTACACCCTACGCTCTATACCCTACACTCTATACCCTACACTCTACACTCTATACCATACACTATATTCCATACACTCTATTCCATACACAATATACCCTGCACTCTATACCCTACACTATACACTCTATACCCTACACTCTACACCATACATTCTATACTCTATACTCTATACACTACACTCTACATTCTATACCCTACAATCTATACCCAACAATCTATACCCGACACTCTATACCCTACGCTCTATACCCTACACTCTACACTCTGTACCCTACACTCTATACCATACACTCTATACCCTACACTCTACACTCTATACCATACACTCTATACTGTACACTCTATACCATACACTCTATACCCTACACTCTATACCCTACACTCTACACCTTACACTCTATACCATACACTCTATACCCTACACTCTACACTCTATACCCTACACTCTATACCCTACACTCTATACCCTACACTCTATACCCTGCAATCTATACCATACACTCTATACCCTACACTCTATATCATACACTCTATACCCTACACTCTACACTCTATACCCCACACTCTACACTCTATACCCTACACTCTACACCCTACACTCTATACCATACACTCTATTCCATACACTCTATACCCTACACTCTACACTCTATACCCTACACTCTATACCCTACACTCTATACCCTACACCCTACGCTCTATACCCTACACTCTATACCCTACACTCTACACTCTATACCGTACACTATATTCCATACACTCTATTCCATACACTCTATACCCTGCACTCTATACCCTACACTATACACTCTATACCCTACACTCTACACCATACATTCTATACTCTATACTCTATACACTACACTCTACATTCTATACCCTACAATCTATACCCAACAATCTATACCCGACACTCTATACCCTACACTCTATACCTTACACTCTACACTCTATACCCTACACTCTATACCCTACACTCTATACCCTACACTCTATACCCTACACTCTATACCCTACACTCTACACTCTATACCCTACACTCTATACCATACACTCTATACCCTACACTCTACACTTTATACCCTACACTCTATACCCTACACTCTATACCCTACACTCTATACCCTACACTCTACACTCTATACCCTACACTCTATAACATACACTCTCTACCCTACACTCTATACCTTACACTCTGTACCCTACACTCTACACTCTACACTCTATACCCTGCACTCTATACCCTACACTCTACGCTTTATACCCTACACTCTATACCCTACACTCTATACCCTACACTCTACACTCTATAGCCTACACTCTACACTCTATACCCTACACTCTATACCCTACACTCTATACCCTACACTCTACACCCTACACTCTATACCCTACACATTATACCATACACTCTATACCCTGCACTCTACACTCTATACCCTACACGCTACACCCTACAATCTATACCCTACACTTTATACCTTACACTCTATACCCTACACTCTACACTCTATATCCTATACTCTATACCCTACACTCTATACCCTACACTCTATACCATACACTCTATACCCTACACTCTACACTCTACACTCTATACCATACACTCTATACTGTACACTCTATACCATACACTCTATACCCTACACTCTATACCCTACACTCTATACCCTACACTATACACTCTATACCCTACACTCTACACCATACACTCTATACCCTACACTCTATACCCTACACTCTACACTCTATACCCTACACTAATATAGAGTGTAGGGTGTAGAGTGTAGGGTATAGAGTGTAGAGTGTGGGGTATAGAGTGTAGAGTGTAGGGTATAGAGTGTATGATATAGAGTGTAGGGTATAGAGTGTATGGTATAGATTGCAGGGTATAGAGTGTAGGGTGTAGAGTGTAGGGTATAGAGTGTAGGGTATAGAGTGTAGAGTGTAGGGTATAGAGTGTAGAAAATAGGGTATAGTGTGTAGGGTATGAAGTGTAGAGTGTAGGGTATAGAGTGTAGGGTATAGAGTGTAGATTGTATGGTATAGAGTGTAGGGTATAGAGTGTATAGTGTAGGGTGTAGAGTGTAGGGTATAGAGTGTAGGGTATAGAGTGTTGGGATATAGAATGTAGGGTATAGAGTGTAGGGTATAGAGTGTAGGGTATAGAGTATAGAGTGTAGGGTATAGAGTGTAGAGTGTAGGGTATAGAGTGTAGGGTATAGAGTGTAGGGTATAAAGTGTAGAGTGTAGGGTATAGAGTGTAGGGTATAGAGTGTAGGGTATAGAGTGTAGGGTATAGAGTGTAGAGTGTAGGGTGTAGAGTGTAGGGTATAGAGTGTAAGATATAGAGTGTAGGGTATAGAGTGTATGTTATAGAGTGTAGGGTATAGAGTGTAGAGTGTAGGGTATAGAGTGTAGGGTATAGAGTGTAGGGTATAGAGTGTAGGGTATAGAGTGTAGGGTATAAAGTGTAGAGTGTAGGGTATAGAGTGTAGGGTTTAGAGTGTATGTTATAGAGTGTAGGGTATAGAGTGTAGAGTGTAGGATATAGAGTGTAGAGTGTAGGGTATAAAGTGTAGGGTATATAGTGTAGGGTATAGAGTGTAGGGTATAGAGTGTAGGGTATAGAGTGTATGGTATAGAGTGTATAGTGTAGGGTATAGAGTGTAGAAAGTAGGGTATAGTGTGTAGGGTATAGAGTGTAGATTGTAGGGTATAGAGTGTAGGGTATAGAGTGTAGATTGTATGGTGTAGAGTGTAGGGTATAGAGTGTATAGTGTAGGGTATAGAGTGTAGAGTGTAGGGTATAGAGTGTAGGGTATAGAGTGTTGGGATATAGAGTGTAGGGTATAGAGTGTCGGGTATAGAGTGTAGGGTATAGATTGTAGGGTATAGAGTGTAGGGTATAGAGTATATAGTATAGGGTATAGAGTGTAGGGTATAGAGTGTAGAGTGTAGGGTATAGAGTGTAGGGTATAGAGTGTAGGGTATAGAGTGTAGGGTATATAGTGTAGAGTGTAGGGTATAGAGTGTAGGGTATAGAGTGTAGAGTGTAGGGTGTAGAGTGGAGAGTGTAGGGTATAGAGTGTAAGGTATAGAGTGTAGGGTATAGAGTGTATGTTATAGAGTGTAGGGTGTAGAGTGTAGGGTATAGAGTGTAGAAAGTAGGGTATAGTGTGTAGGGTATAGAGTGTAGGGTATAGAGTGTATGGTATAGAGTGTAGAGTGTAGGGTATAGAGTGTAGAAAGTAGGGTATAGTGTGTAGGGTATAGAGTGTAGAGTGTAGGGTGTAGAGTGTAGGGTATAGAGTGTAGATTGTATGGTATAGAGTGTAGGGTATAGAGTGTATAGTGTAGGGTATAGAGTGTAGAGTGTAGGGTATAGAGTGTAGGGTATAGAGTGTTGGGATATAGAGTGTAGGGTATAGAGTGTAGGGTATAGAGTGTAGTGTATAGATTTTAGGGTATAGAGTGTAGGGTATAGAGTGTAGTGTATAGAGTATATAATGTAGGGTATAGAGTGTAGGGTATAGAGTGTAGAGTTTAGGGTATAGAGTGTAGGGTATAGAGTGTAGGGTATAGAGTGTAGGGTATAAAGTGTAGAGTGTAGGGTATAGAGTGTAGGGTATAGAGTGTAGGGTGTAGAGTGGAGAGTGTAAGGTATAGAGTGTAAGGTATAGAGTGTAGGGTATAGAGTGTATGTTATAGAGTGTAGGGTATAGAGTGTAGAGTGTAGGGTATAGAGTGTAGGGTATAGAGTGTAGGGTATAGAGTGTAGGGTATAAAGTGTAGAGTGTAGGGTATAGAGTGTAGGGTATAGAGTGTAGAGTGTAGGATATAGAGTGTAGAGTGTAGGGTATAGAGTGTAGGGTATATAGTGTAGGGTATAGATTGTAGGGTATAGAGTGTAGGGTATAGAGTGTAGAGTGTAGGGTATAGAGTGTAGGGTATAGAGTGTAGAGTGTAGGGTATAGAGTGTATGGTATAGAGTGTAGGGTGTAGAGTGCATGGTATAGAGTGTAGGGTATAGAGTGTAGAGTGTAGGGTATAGAGTGTAGGGTGTAGAGTGTAGGGTATAGAGTGTAGGGTGTAGAGTGTAGGGTATAAAGTGTAGGGTATAGAGTGTAGGGTGTAGAGTGTAGGGTATAGAGTGTAGGGTATAGAGTGTAGGGTATAGAGTGTAAGGTATAGAGTGTAGAGTGTAGGTTATATAGTGTAGGGTATAGAGTATAGAGTGTAGGGTATAGAGTGTAGGGTATAGAGTGTAGAGTGTAGAGTGTAGGGTATAGAGTAGGGTTGAGCGAAACGGGTCGAACATTTTCAAAAGTCGCCGACTTTTGGCTAAGTCGGGGTTTCATGAAACCCGATCCGACCCCTGTGCGGGGTCGGCCATGCGGTACGCGACTTTCGCGCCAAAGTCGCGTTTCAATGACGCGAAAAGCGCCATTTCTCAGCCAATGAAGGTAAACGCAGAGTGTGGGCAGCGTGATGACATAGGTCCTGGTCCCCACCATCTTAGAGAAGGGCATTGCAGTGATTGGCTTGCTGTCTGCGACGTCACAGGGGCTATAAAGAGGCGTTCCCGCCGACCGCCATCTTACTGCTGCTGATCTGAGCTTAGGGAGAGGTTGCTGCCGCTTTGTCAGAAGCAGGGATAGCGTTAGGCAGGGTCCATTAACCACAAAACCGCTTGTGCTGCAGCGATTTGCACTGTCCAACACCACCCTCGGTGTGCAGGGACAGTGGAAGTTTTTTTTTTTTTTTTTTTCCCCTCAGCGCTGTAGCTCATTGGGCTGCCCTAGAAGGCTCCCTGATAGCTGCATTGCTGTGTGTACGCCGCTGTGCAAACCAACTGCTTTTTTCAAAGCACAAATCCTCTTGTTCCTTCCTTTCTGCACAGCTATCTTTTTTGTTTGTCCACACTTTTTATTTCATTTGTGCATCAGTCCACTCCTTATTGCTGCCTGCCATACCTGGCTGAGATTACTGCAGGCAGGGAGATAGTAGCTGCCTGCCATACCTGGCTGAGATTACTGCAGGCAGGGAGATAGTAATTGTAGGACATTCCCTGTTTTATTTTTTTTTTTTTTTTTGGTGGGAGATTAAGATTGGCAATTTGGCATTTCTGCTAGAGTGCCATCCCTGTGTGTGCCATCTCTCTCACATAGTGGGCCATAGAAAGCCTTTTCATTTTTCTGTATTTTTTTTTGTGGGGTGTATAAATTCTCCCTGATAAAAATACAGTGGGAGATTAATATTGGCCTTTGGGCTTGTGTGCCAGTCCTGAGTGTGCCATCTCTCTCACAAATAGTGGGCCATAGAAAGCCTATTTATTTTTTTTTTTGGTTTTATAAATTCTCCCTGAAAAAAAGGGAGATTAATATTGGCCTCTGGGCTTGTGTGCCAGTCCTGAGCGTGCCATCTGTGCCAGCCCTGAGCGTGCCATCTCTCTCACAAATAGTGGGCCATAGAAAGCCTATTTAATTTTTTTTTTTGTTTTATAAATTTTCCCTGAAAAAAGGGAGATTAATATTGGCCTCTGGGCTTGTGTGCCAGTTGTGAGCGTGCCATCTGTGCCAGTCCTGAGCGTGCCATCTCTCTCACAAATAGTGGGCCATAGAAAGCCTATTTAAATATTTTTTTGGTTTTATAAATTCTCCCAGAAAAAAAGGGAGATTAATATTGGCCTCTGGGCTTGTGTGCCAGTCCTGAGCGTGCCATCTGTGCCAGCCAGCCCTGAGCGTGCCATCTCTCTCACAAATAGTGGGCCATAGAAAGCCTATTTAATTTTTTTTTTTGTTTTATCAATTTTCCCTGAAAAAAGGGAGATTAATATTGGCCTCTGGGCTTGTGTGCCAGTTGTGAGCGTGCCATCTGTGCCAGTCCTGAGCGTGCCATCTCTCTCACAAATAGTGGGCCATAGAAAGCCTATTTAAATATTTTTTTGGTTTTATAAATTCTCCCAGAAAAAATGGGAGATTAATATTGGCCTCTGGGCTTGTGTGCCAGTCCTGAGCGTGCCATCTGTGCCAGCCAGCCCTGAGCGTGCCATCTCTCTCACAAATAGTGGGCCATAGAAAGCCTATTTAATTTTTTTTTTTGTTTTATCAATTTTCCCTGAAAAAAGGGAGATTAATATTGGCCTCTGGGCTTGTGTGCCAGTTGTGAGCGTGCCATCTGTGCCAGTCCTGAGCGTGCCATCTCTCTCACAAATAGTGGGCCATAGAAAGCCTATTTAAATATTTTTTTGGTTTTATAAATTCTCCCAGAAAAAAAGGGAGATTAATATTGGCCTCTGGGCTTCTGTGCCAGTCCTGAGCGTGCCATCTGTGCCAGTCCTGAGCGTCCCATCTCTCTCACAAATAGTGGGCCATAGAAAGCCTATTTTATTTTTTTTTTGGGTTTTAGAAATTCTCCCTGAAAAAAGGGAGATTAATATTGGCCTCTGGGCTTGTGTGCCAGTTGTGAGCGTGCCATCTGTGCCAGTCCTGAGCGTGCCATCTCTCTCACAAATAGTGGGCCATAGAAAGCCTATTTAAATATTTTTTTGGTTTTATAAATTCTCCCAGAAAAAAAGGGAGATTAATATTGGCCTCTGGGCTTCTGTGCCAGTCCTGAGCGTGCCATCTGTGCCAGTCCTGAGCGTCCCATCTCTCTCACAAATAGTGGGCCATAGAAAGCCTATTTTATTTTTTTTTTGGGTTTCAGAAATTCTCCCTGGAAAAAAAAAGGGAGATTAATATTGCCCTTTGGGCTTGTGTGCCAGTACTAAGCGTTCCATCTCTCTCTCTCTCTCAGTCAGTGGGCCATAGAACGCATATTTTTGGTTTTATTTGTTTTCTAAATTCTCCCTGAAAAAATCATTTTATTTTATTTGGTTTCTAAATTCTTCCTGATAAAATCATATTTTTTTTATTATTTTTATTTCTAAAGTCTCCCTGAAAAAAAAAAAAAAAAACAACCAAAAAAACAGTGGGAGATTAATATTGGCCTTTCTGCTTGTGTGCCAGTCTTGACTCCTGGGTGTGCCATCTCTCTCTCTCTCTCTCTCTCTCTCTCTCTCTCTCCAATTGTGGTCCATAGAAAGCCTATATTTTTTTTCCTTGATTTGGGTTCTAAAATCTACCAGAGAAAATAACTACATCAATCATTGGTAGAAAAATATTGGCCTCTGGGCTTGTGTGCCACTCCTGATTCCTGTGTGCGTCATCTCTCACTCAGTGGCCCATAGAAAGCATATAGTTTGTTACATTTGTTTTCTAAATTCTCCCTGCAAAAATCTATTTTTTTTTTTTTGGGGGGTTTCTAAAGTGTTCCTGAAAAAAATAAAAATAAAAAAAAAATAATAGTGTGACATTAATATTAACATTTGTGCTTCAGTGACAGTCCTGCGTGTGGGGCATCTCTCTAATTTGCAGCCACCAAAAAAAGAGTGTGTAACATTGGGCCTGATTTTCGCTGTGGTCTCACCAACCTGTAAAGGGGTAGCTAAATCATACTGAAGTTATAGCTCACCGTGTAAGTTGTGTGACTGCAACAAATAACGTTAGTTTGGTTACGTTTTTAAAACAATGAGGAAGTCTAGTGGAAGAGGTCGTGGCCGGGGGCGTTCATTGTCAGCTGGTAATGAGGGTAGTGGTAGTGGTGGAGCATCAGGTGGTCGTGGGGGAAAAAATATTGCACCTAAGTCTGGAGCTGTGGAGCCAGGTTCGTCGTCCGGCTACACAAGGCCTCGAACGCTCCCTTTTCTGGGATTAGGAAAACCGCTTTTAAAGCCGGAGCAGCAAGAGCAAGTTTTGGCTTATCTTGCTGACTCAGCCTCTAGCTCTTTTGCCTCATCTCGTGAAACTGGTAAAAGTAAAAGCAGCGCGTCGTTAGTGGATGTTCACGGTCAGGGACAAGTCACTTCCTTGTCCTCTTCAGCAAAAACAACAACAGAGAAGAATGCAGCAGGCGACACAACGGGTTACTCCATGGAGCTCTTTACACATACCGTCCCTGGCTTAGAAAGTGAAGCAGTTAACAGTCCATGCCCATTACAAATTGAATCTGACATGGAGTGCACTGACGCACAGCCACAGCCAGACTACTATGCTGGTCCTTTGACTCAGACCACAACATTGCCCTCGCAGGGTGCTGATCAAGAATCAGACCCTGATGAGACTATGTTGCCCCATCACGAACGCTATACCACCGAACGACACGGTGACACAGACGAAGTTGCGCAGGAGGTACAAGAAGAGTTATTAGATGACCCAGTTCTTGACCCCGATTGGCAGCCATTGGGGGAACAGGGTGCAGGCGGCAGCAGTTCTGAAGCAGAGGAGGAGGAGGGGCCGCAGCAGGCATCAACATCGCCACAGGTTCCATCTGCCGGGCCCGTATCTTGCCCAAAACGCGTGGCAAAGCCAAAACCTGGTGGAGGACAGCGTGGCCATCCGGTTAAAGCTCAGTCTGCAATGCCTGAAAAGGTATCCGATGCTAGAAAGAGTGCAGTCTGGCATTTTTTTAAACAACATCCAATTGATCAGCGCAAAGTCATCTGTCAAAAATGTTCTACTTCCTTAAGCAGAGGTCAGAATCTGAAAAGTCTCAATACTAGTTGCATGCATAGACATTTAACCACCATGCATTTGAAAGCTTGGACTAACTACCAAACGTCCCTTAAGGTTGTTGCACCCTCGGCCAATGAAGCTAGTCATCAACGCAACATCCCTTCCGGCAGTGTAGGACCACCATTTAGCGCACCACCTGCTGTATCTGTGCAGGTATCTTTGCCAGGCCAAAGCAGTCAGGGTCAGGGAATCACCAGTTTCGTAGTAGGAAACACTGCATCTAGGGCACCGGCGGCAACAATACCATCTCCCACCGTCTCTCAGTCTGCCATGTCCACCGGCACCCCCGCTAGTTCCACGATCTCCAGCTCTCCAGTCCAGCTCACCCTACATGAGACTATGGTTAGAAAAAGGAAATACTTAGCCTCGCATCCGCGTACACAGGGTTTGAACGCCCACATAGCTAGACTAATCTCGTTAGAGATGATGCCCTACCGGTTAGTTGAAAGCGAAGCTTTCAAAGACCTGATGGACTACGCTGTACCACGCTACGAGCTACCCAGTCGACACTTTTTTTCCAGAAAAGCCATCCCAGCCCTCCACCAGCATGTTAAAGAGCGCATCGTCCATGCACTCAGGCAATCTGTGAGCACAAAGGTGCACCTGACAACAGATGCATGGACCAGTAGGCATGGCCAGGGACGTTACGTGTCCATCACGGCACACTGGGTAAATGTGGTGGATTCAGGGTCCACAGGGGACAGCAAGTTTGGGACAGTTCTGCCTAGCCCACGGTCTAGTAAACAGTTGTCTGTAGCCGTTCGCACCCCCTCCTCCTCCTCCTCCTCGTCCTCCTGCAGAAGCAAGAGCTCGTCCACAGACCGCAGTCGCACAAACACTCCATCCGCACCTGCCACTGTTGCACACCAGGTCTCCCATTATGGGGCAGCTACTGGCATACGTCAGCAGGCTGTATTGGCTATGAAGTGTTTGGGCGACAATAGACACACCGCGGAAGTTCTGTCCGAGTTCTTGCAGCAAGAAACGCAGTCGTGGCTGGGCACTGTAGATCTTGAGGCAGGCAAGGTAGTGAGTGATAACGGAAGGAATTTCATGGCTGCCATCTCCCTTTCCCAACTGAAACACATTCCTTGCCTGGCTCACACCTTAAACCTGGTGGTGCAGTGCTTCCTGAAAAGTTATCCGGGGTTATCCGACCTGCTCCTCAAAGTGCGTGGACTTTGCGCACATATCCGCCGTTCGCCTGTACACTCCAGCCGTATGCAGACCTATCAGCGTTCTTTGAACCTTCCCCAGCATCGCCTAATCATAGACGTTGCAACAAGGTGGAACTCAACACTGCACATGCTTCAGAGACTGTGCGAACAGAGGCGGGCTGTTATGTTTTTGTGGGAGGATACACATACACGGGCAGGCAGTAGGATGGCAGACATGGAGTTGTCAGGTGTGCAGTGGTCGAAGATTCAAGACATGTGTCAAGTCCTTCAGTGTTTTGAGGAATGCACACGGCTGGTTAGTGCAGACAACGCCATAATAAGCATGAGCATCCCCCTAATGCGTCTGCTGATGCAAAGTTTGACGCACATAAAGGATCAGGCGTCTGCACCAGAGGAAGAGGAAAGCCTTGATGACAGTCAGCGATTGTCTGGTCAGGGCAGTGTACATGACGAGGTACCGGGCGAAGAGGAGGTGGAGGATGAGGAGGATGATGGGGATGAGTATATTTTTAATGAGGAAGCTTTCCCGGGGGCACGGGAAATTGGTGGCGTGGCAAGGCCGGGTTCTGGTTTTTTGAGGGACACAAGTGACGTAGATTTGCCTGCAACTGCCCCTCAACCAAGCACAACCGCAGATTTGACAACGGGAACTTTGGCCCACATGGCGGATTATGCCTTGCGTATCCTCAAAAGGGACACACGCATTACAAAAATGATGAACGATGACGATTACTGGTTGGCCTGCCTCCTTGATCCTCGCTATAAAGGCAAATTGCAAAATATTATGCCACATGAGAACTTGGAACTAATATTAGCAACAAAACAATCAACTCTTGTTGACCGTTTGCTTCTGGCATTCCCTGCACACAGCGCCCGTGATCGTTCTCACACGAGCTCCAGGGGCCAGCAGACCAGAGGTGTTAGAGGGGCAGAAATCAGAAGTGGCGTTGGACAGAGGGGTTTTCTGACCAGGTTGTGGAGTGATTTTTCTATGACCGCAGACAGGACAGGTACTGCAGCATCAATTCAAAGTGACAGGAGACAACATTTGTCCAGTATGGTTACAAACTATTTTTCATCCCTTATCGACGTTCTCCCTCAACCGTCATTCCCATTTGATTACTGGGCATCCAAATTAGACACCTGGCCAGAATTGGCAGAATATGCATTGCAGGAGCTTGCTTGCCCGGCAGCTAGTGTCCTATCAGAAAGAGTATTCAGTGCTGCAGGTTCAATACTAACAGAAAAAAGGACTCGTCTGGCTACCCAAAATGTAGATGATCTAACCTTCATTAAAATGAACCACAACTGGATTTCAAAATCTTTTGCCCCACCCTGCCCGGCTGACACCTAGCTTTCCTATGAAAAGGTCTTGCCTGTGGACTATTCTGAATGACTTTTCCAATCTCGTAATTTTCTTCACCTGATTGTCCAGCATACGACATGTTTCCACCTCACGAAATGGCCAAACTCCCCACACGGGGCCGTGCTATCGCCACTTTGCGCTTGGACCCTTGAGAGTGCTGTTTGTCTGAAGAGGTGGGTGTGGCCGCTTTTGGTCGACGGCACTGCCACTGGGTCCCTCATAGTACAATAAAGTGTCTCTGGCGGTGGTGGTGCGCACCCAACGTCAGACACACCGTTGTAATATGAGGGGCCCTGTGCCTGTACCGCCGGCCACAAGACAGTTCCCCCCCCCAGCTCAAACAGTGCTCTACCACTAGCAAAATTATCTCTCACAGCTTCACCAATGTGTAGTCTAGCCGCTGACATCCTTCAATGCCTGGCACTGACAATACCATTGTTTTGACATTTTTGTTATGTTAGGCCTTCGAAGCCTGTCTGCGGTCCCTTCTTTCTACAACTACTACACTGACCAGGCCACTGCTGGCCGTGTTACCCTGGAACCAATTTAAAAGTGCCTACAGTCAGCCCAATTTTGTTATGTTAGGCCTTCGAAGACTGTCTGCCGTCACTCCTTCCACTAGACTTCCACTGACCATACACTGCTGCCCATGTACCCCTGGAACCAATTTAAAGTGCCTACAGCCAGCCCAATTTTGTTATGTTAGGCCTTCGAAGCCTGTCTGCGGTCACTCCTTCCACTAGACTTCCACTGACCAGACCACTGCTGCCCGTGTACCCCTGGAACCAATTTAAAAGTGCCTACAGCCAGCCCAAGTTTGTTATGTTAGGCCTTGGAAGCCTGTCTGCGGTCACTCCTTCCACTAGACTTCCACTGACCAGACCACTGCTGCCCGTGTACCCCTGGAACCAATTTAAAAGTGCCTACAGCCAGCCCAAGTTTGTTATGTTAGGCCTTCTAAGCCTGTCTGCGGTCCATTCTTTCAACTACTACTACACTGACCAGGTCACTGCTGCCCGTGTACCCCTGGAACCAATTTAAAATTGCCTACAGCCAGCCCAATTTTTTTATTTTAGGCCTTCGATGCCTGTCTGCGGTCCATTCTTTCAACTACTACTACACTGACCAGGTCACTGCTGTCCGTGTACCCCTGGAACCAATTTAAAATTGCCTACAGCCATGTGTTATTATTTTAGGCCTTCGATGCCTGTCTGCGGTCACTCCTTCCACTAGGCCTCCACTGACCACACCACTGCTGTCCGTGTACCCCTGGAACCAATTTAAAATTGCCTACAGCCAGCCCAATTTTTTTATTTTAGGCCTTCGATGCCTGTCTGCGGTCCATTCTTTCAACTACTACTACACTGACCAGGTCACTGCTGTCCGTGTACCCCTGTAACCAATTTAAAATTGCCTACAGCCATGTGTTATTATTTTAGGCATTCGATGCCTGTCTGCGGTCCATTTTTTCAACTACTACTACACTGACCAGGTCACTGCTGCCCGTGTACCCCTGGAACCAATTTAAAATTGCCTACAGCCATGTGTTATTATTTTAGGCCTTCGATGCCTGTCTGCGGTCACTCCTTCCACTAGGCCTCCACTGACCACACCACTGCTGCCCGTGTACCCCTGGAACCAATTTAAAATTGCCTACAGCCAGCCCAATTTTTTTATTTTAGGCCTTCGATGCCTGTCTGCGGTCCATTCTTTCAACTACTACTACACTGACCAGGTCACTGCTGCCCGTGTACCCCTGGAACCAATTTAAAATTGCCTACAGCCATGTGTTATTATTTTAGGCCTTCGATGCCTGTCTGCGGTCACTCCTTCCACTAGGCCTCCACTGACCACACCACTGCTGTCCGTGT
The DNA here is from genome assembly GCF_032444005.1 of Ranitomeya imitator. Classification (NCBI taxonomy): domain Eukaryota; kingdom Metazoa; phylum Chordata; class Amphibia; order Anura; family Dendrobatidae; genus Ranitomeya; species Ranitomeya imitator. Next base: position 292,981 of record NW_027194564.1, read on the forward strand.
ACCCCTGGAACCAATTTAAAATTGCCTACAGCCATGTGTTATTATTTTAGGCCTTCGATGCCTGTCTGCGGTCACTCCTTCCACTAGGCCTCCACTGACCACACCACTGCTGTCCGTGTACCCCTGGAACCAATTTAAAATTGCCTACAGCCATGTGTTATTATTTTAGGCCTTCGATGCCTGTCTGCGGTCACTCCTTCCACTAGGCCTCCACTGACCACACCACTGCTGTCCGTGTACCCCTGGAACCAATTTAAAATTGCCTACAGCCAGCCCAATTTTTTTATTTTAGGCCTTCGATGCCTGTCTGCGGTCCATTCTTTCAACTACTACTACACTGACCAGGTCACTGCTGCCCGTGTACCCCTGGAACCAATTTAAAATTGCCTACAGCCATGTGTTATTATTTTAGGCATTCGATGCCTGTCTGCGGTCCATTTTTTCAACTACTACTACACTGACCAGGTCACTGCTGCCCGTGTACCCCTGGAACCAATTTAAAATTGCCTACAGCCATGTGTTATTATTTTAGGCCTTCGATGCCTGTCTGCGGTCACTCCTTCCACTAGGCCTCCACTGACCACACCACTGCTGTCCGTGTACCCCTGGAACCAATTTAAAATTGCCTACAGCCATGTGTTATTATTTTAGGCCTTCGATGCCTGTCTGCGGTCACTCCTTCCACTAGGCCTCCACTGACCACACCACTGCTGTCCGTGTACCCCTGGAACCAATTTAAAATTGCCTACAGCCATGTGTTATTATTTTAGGCCTTCGATGCCTGTCTGCGGTCCATTCTTTCAACTACTACTACACTGACCAGGGCACTGCTGGCCGTGTACCCCTGGAACCAACATCAGAAAATATAAAAATAAGTATTTTGCTTATAAAAAAGAAAATACTGGTGAGATATCAAATGCAGACATTTTAACATTAAAAACAAACACACAACTCTAATCTGGTACAGTACTAAAAATGGCCACCAGCTACAATTACTTTCTCCTGCAAGTAGTTAACTGAAAGTTTTTTTAAATTGAAAACACACATATGGCATCCACCGAGTGTTGTCCTGTCGCGTCTTCTTTATATTATTGCCGAGAAGATGCAAAATAATGAAAATAATAAAATCATTAATTACCAAAATAATAGAGAAAGTCAACACCACATTGCAAATAAACATTCATTCCAAATAAAGAAGCAGGGCGCGTCCGAGGGTGAGTATATACCTAATAAGAATATAATCACCCTCGGACGCGCAATGCTTATTTCCAACAGCCTTCCTTCCTAAGAATCAGCCCTTCCGTCGTGTAGAGAGACGTTGTGTTACACTCCAAGGTGTTCCCCAGGTTGCCTTTCCTGAGCTTCTATCTTCAGGCTCTCATTAAATTGTGGTTAAATGGAACAACTGCATTTGGCGTACTAGTTGGTTTGGGGCCTACTATCGGTGTCTGCCACTCCTTGCTGTTCTCCTCCACTGAACAAAGCTGTGCCGCCTGTTTACTACGGTTGCCAATTTTGAACTGCATTTCGACTACTTACTGATTTGGCCCTACTCTCTGTGTCAGCCTCTCATTCCAGTTGTCCTCCACTGCAATGCCCCCTGGTTATTCCTGTGTTACCAATTTTGAACTGCATTTAGCCCACTTTCTTCTTTGGGCCTATATCTGTGTTTCCACTTCATCGTGCCCATTGCCCAGCCAGTGATAGATGAGTCTGCTGGTACATTGACCCATAACGCAACATTCCCCGTGCACGCTACACAACAACATTGTGACCCTGCTGAAAGTCAGGTTGCTCTTCCCGCATACCATACCACCTTACACGGGGACAAAGAGGAAGGTGCAGATGAAAGTGCAGGTTCCTTCATCAGGTGGGGGGAGGAATACTAGTTGGCGACGTCACTGGCACAGGGCCTCTCATAGTACGCAAAAGTGTTGCTGCCGGTGGGAGGCGCCCCCGCCGTGCAAACACACCGCTGTACTTTGAGGGGCCCTGTGCCAGTGCCAATGCCAACGAGTGGGCCCCCCCTGCTTGCTCAGGTTCACAGCACTTGCAAAGTTGAAATACTTACCTCTCCCTGCTCCACTGCCGTGACGTGGTCCAGATTTCCTGGGCCCACTAATTACTTGAACCAGCCCTACCCCCCACAACTTTAGCCAAATGACCCCCAATTTCAAATGCCTTCCAATTATTATAAGGTAAATTACGCTTGACAAGCTTCATTAAGAAGAATGGATGGTTTTGACATTAAAATGGCCACTCTAGGTGTTTTCCTGGCCCCCACTCACTGCCGACTATGCTGCCCCATTGACTTGCATTGGGTTTCGTGTTTCGGTCGATCCCGACTTTACGTCATAATCGGCCGATTTCACTCGACCCGACTTTGGACATAGTCGGGTTTCGCAAAACCCGGCTCGACTCTAAAAAGGTCAAGGTCGCTCAACTCTAGTATAGAGTGTAGAGTGTAGGGTATAGAGTGTAGGGTATAGAGTGTATGGTATAGAGTGTAGGGTATAGAGTGTAGGGTATAGAGTGTAGAGTGTAGGGATTAGAGTGTAGGGTATAGAGTGTATTGTATAGAGTGTAGAGTGTAGGGTATAGAGTGTAGGGTATAGAGTGTACGGTATAGAGTGTTGGGCTATAGAGTGTAGGGTATAGAGTATAGGGTATAGAGTGTAGGGTATAGAGTGTAGGGTATACAGTGTAGGATATAAAGTGTAGAGTGTAGGGTATAGAGTGTAGGGTATAGAGTGTAGGGTATAGAGTGTAGGGTATAGAGTGTAGAGTGTAGGGTATAGAGTGTAGGATATAGAGTGTAGGGTATAGAGTGTATGGTATAGAGTGTACGGTATAGAGTGTACAGTGTAGGGTATAGAGTGTAGGGTAAAGATTGTAGGGTATAGAGTGTATTGTATAGGGTATAGAGTGTATGGTGTAGAGTGTAGGGTATAGAGTGCATAGTGTAGGGTATAGAGTGTAGGGTATAGAGTGTATGGTATAGAGTGTAGGGTATAGAGTGTATGGTATAGAGTGTAGGGTATAGAGTGTAGAGTGTAGGGTATAGAGTGTAGGGTATAGAGTGTAGAGTGTAGGGTATAGAGTTTAGGGTATAGAGTGTATGGTGTAGAGTGTAGGGTATAGAGTGTAGGGAATAGAGTGTAGAGTGTAGGGTATAGAGTATATGGTATAGAGTGTAGGGTATAGAGTATAGAGTGTAGGGTATAGAGTGTAGGGTATAGAGTGTAGGGTATAGAGTGTATGGTATAGAGTGTAGGGAATAGAGTGTAGAGTGTAGGTTATAGAGTGTATGGTATAGAGTGTAGGGTATAGAGTGTAGAGGGTAGAGTGTAGGGTATAGAGTGTAGGGTATAGAGTGTAGGGTATAGAGTGTAGAGTGTAGGGTATAGAGTGTAGGGTATAGAGTGTAGGGTGTAGAGTGTAGCGTATAGAGTGTAGGGTATAGAGTGTAGAGTGTAGGGTATAAAGTGTAGGGTATAGAGTGTAGGGTGTAGAGTGTAGGGTATAGAGTGTAGAGTGTAGGGTATAGAGTGTATGGTATAGAGTGTACGGTATAGAGTGTAGAGTGTAGGGTATAGAGTGTAGGGTATAGATTGTAGGGTATAGAGTGTATTGTATAGGGTATAGAGTGTACGGTGTAGAGTGTAGGGTATAGAGTGTATAGTGTAGGGTATAGAGTGTAGGGTATAGAGTGTAGAGTATAGAGTGTTTGGTATAGAGTGTAGAGTGTAGGGTATAGAGTGTAGGGTATATAGTGTAGGGTATAGAGTGTAGGGTATACAGTGTAGAGTGTAGGGATTAGAGTGTAGGGTATAGAGTGTAGGGTGTAGAGTGTAGGGTATAGAGTGTAGGGTATAGAGTGTATGGTATAGAGTGTAGGGTATAGAGTGTTGGGTATAGATTGTAGGGTATAGAATGTAGAGTGTAGTGTATAGAGTATAGGGTATAGAGTGTATGGTGTAGAGTGTAGGGTATAGAGTGTATAGTGTAGGGTATAGAGTGCAGGGTATAGAGTGTATGGAATAGAGTGTATGGAATATAGTGTACGGTATAGAGTGTAGGGTATAGAGTGCAGGGTATAGAGTGTATGGAATAGAGTGTATGGAATATAGTGTACGGTATAGAGTGTAGGGTATAGAGTGTAGAATATAGAGCGTAGGGTGTAGGGTATAGATTGTAGGGTATAGAGTGTAGGGTATAGAGTGTAGGGTGTAGAGTGTATGGTATAGAGTGTACAGTATAGAGTGTATGGTATAGAGTGTAGAGTGTAGGGTATAGAGTGTATGGTATAGAGTGTAGGGTGTAGAGTGTATAGTATAGAGTGTAGGGTACAGAGTGTAGAGTGTAGGGTATAGAGTGTAGGGTATAAAGTGTAGGGTATAGAGTGTAGGGTATAGAGTGTAGGGTACAAAGTGTAGAGTGTAGGGTATAGAGTGTAGGGTATAGAGTGTAGGGTATAGAGTGTAGAGTGTAGGGTGTAGAGTGTAGGGTGTAGAGTGTAAGGTATAGAGTGTAGGGTATAGAGTGTATGTTATAGAGTGTAGGGTGTAGAGTGTAGAGTGTAGGGTATAGAGTGTAGGGTATAGAGTGTAGGGTATAGAGTGTAGGGTATAGAGTGTATGGTATAGAGTGTAGGGTATAGAGTGTAGAGTGTAGGATATAGAGTGTAGAGTGTAGGGTATATAGTGTAGGGTATAGAGTGTAGGGTATAGAGTGTAGGGTATAGAGTGTATGGTATAGAGTGTAGAGTGTAGGGTATAGAGTGTAGAAAGTAGGGTATAGTGTGTAGGGTATAGAGTGTAGAGTGTAGGGTATAGAGTGTAGGGTATAGAGTGTAGATTGTATGGTATAGAGTGTAGGGTATAGAGTGTATAGTGTAGGGTATAGAGTGTAGAGTGTAGGGTATAGAGTGTAGGGTATAGAGTGTTGGGATATAGAGTGTAGGGTATAGAGTGTCGGGTATAGAGTGTAGGGTATAGATTGTAGGGTATAGAGTGTAGGGTATAGAGTGTAGGGTATAAAGTATATAGTGTAGGGTATAGAGTGTAGGGTATATAGTGTAGAGTGTAGGGTATAGAGTGTAGGGTATAGAGTGTAGGGTATAAAGTGTAGAGTGTAGGGTATAGAGTGTAGAGTGTAGGGTGTAGAGTGGAGAGTGTAGGGTATAGAGTGTAAGGTATAGAGTGTAGGGTATAGAGTGTATGTTATAGAGTGTAGGGTATAGAGTGTAGAGTGTAGGGTATAGAGTGTAGAAAGTAGGGTATAGTGTGTAGGGTATAGAGTGTAGGGTATAGAGTGTAGGGTATAGAGTGTAGGGTATAGAGTGTAGGGTATAGAGTGTACGGTATAGAGTGTATGATATATTGTGTATGGTATATAGTGTTTGGTATAGAGTGTAAGGTATAGAGTGTAGAGAGTAGGATATAGATTGTAGAGTGTAGAGTGTAGGGTATAGAGTGTATGGTAAAGAGTGTATGGAATAGAGAGTATGGTATAGAGTGTAGGGTGTAGAGTGTAGGGTATAGAGTGTATAGTGTAGGGTATAGAGTGTAGAGTGTAGGGATACAAAACTATGTAAAGCAGTTAATACAAGAGAAGATAGTATTCTGCTACAGATGGATCTGGATAAGTTGGAAACTTGGGCTGAAAGGTGGCAGATGAGGTTTAACAATGATAAATGTAAGGTTATACACATGGGAAGAGGGAATCAATATCACCATTACACACTGAACGGGAAACCACTGGGTAAATCTGACAGGGAGAAGGACTTGGGGATCCTAGTTAATGATAAACTTACCTGGAGCAGCCAGTGCCAGGCAGCAGCTGCCAAGGCAAACAGGATCATGGGGTGCATTAAAAGAGGTCTGGATACACATGATGAGAGCATTATACTGCCTTTGTACAAATCCCTAGTTAGACCGCACATGGAGTACTGTGTCCAGTTTTGGGCACCGGTGCTCAGGAAGGATATAATGGAACTAGAGAGAGTACAAAGGAGGGCAACAAAATTAATAAAGGGGATGGGAGAACTACAATACCCAGATAGATTAGCGAAATTAGGATTATTTAGTCTAGAAAAAAGACGACTGAGGGGCGATCTAATAACCATGTATAAGTATATAAGGGGACAATACAAATATCTCGCTGAGGATCTGTTTATACCAAGGAAGGTGACGGGCACAAGGGGGCATTCTTTGCGTCTGGAGGAGAGAAGGTTTTTCCACCAACATAGAAGAGGATTCTTTACTGTTAGGGCAGTGAGAATCTGGAATTGCTTGCCTGAGGAGGTGGTGATGGCGAACTCAGTCGAGGGCTTCAAGAGAGGACTGGATGTCTTCCTGGAGCAGAACAATATTGTATCATACAATTATTAGGTTCTGTAGAAGGACGTAGATCTGGGTATTTATTATGATGGAATATAGGCTGAACTGGATGGACAAATGTCTTTTTTCGGCCTTACTAACTATGTTACTATGTTACTATGTTAGGGTATAGAGAGTAGGGTATAGAGTGTTGGGATATAGAGTGTAGGGTATAGAGTGTAGGGTATAGAGTGTAGGGTATAGATTGTAGGGTATAGAGTGTAGGGTATAGAGTATATAGTGTAGGGTATAGAGTGTAGGGTATAGAGTGTAGAGTTTAGGGTATAGAGTGTAGGGTATAGAGTGTAGGGTATAGAGTGTAGGGTATAAAGTGTAGAGTGTAGGGTATAGAGTGTAGGGTATAGAGTGTAGAGTGTAGGGTATAGAGTGTAGAGTGTAGGGTATAGAGTGTAGGGTATAGAGTGTAGGGTATAAAGTGTAGAGTGTAGGGTATAGAGTGTAGGGTTTAGAGTGTATGTTATAGAGTGTAGGGTATAGAGTGTAGAGTGTAGGATATAGAGTGTAGAGTGTAGGGTATAGAGTGTAGGGTATATAGTGTAGGGTATAGAGTGTAGGGTATAGAGTGTAGGGTATAGAGTGTAGGGTATAGAGTGTAGAGTGTAGGGTATAGAGTGTATGGTATAGAGTGTAGGGTGTAGAGTGTATGGTATAGAGTGTAGGGTATAGAGTGTAGAGTGTAGGGTATAGAGTGTAGGGTGTAGAGTGTAGGGTATAGAGTGTAGTGTATAGAGTGTAGAGTGTAGGGTATAAAGTGTAGGGTATAGAGTGTAGGGTGTAGAGTGTAGGGTATAGAGTGTAGAGTGTAGGGTATAGAGTGTATGGTATAATGTGTAGGGCATAGAGTGTAGGGTGTAGAGTGTAGGGTACAGAGTGTAGGGTATAGAGTGTAGGGTATAGAGTGTAGAGTGTAGGGTATGTAGTGTAGGGTATAGAGTATAGAGTGTAGGGTATAGAGTGTAGGGTATAGAGTGTAGAGTGTAGGGTATAGAGTGTAGAGTGTAGGGTATAGAGTGTAGGGTATAGAGTGTATGGTATAGAGTAGGGTATAGAGTGTAGGGTATAGAGTGTAGAGTGTAGGGTATAGAGTGTAGAGTGTAGGGTATAGAGTGTAGGGTATAAAGAGTAGAGTGTAGGGTATAGAGTGTAGAGTGTAGGGTATGGAGTGTATGGTATAGAGTGTAGGGTATAGAGTGTAGAGTATAGAGTGTTGGGTATAGAGTGTAGATTGTAGGGTATAGAGTGTAGGGTATATAGTGTAGGGTATAGAGTGTATGGTATACAGTGTAGAGTGTAGGGATTAGAGTGTAGGGTATAGAGTGTAGGGTGTAGAGTGTAGGGTATAGAGTGTAGGGTATAGAGTGTATGGTATAGAGTGTAGGGTATAGAGTGTTGGGTATAGATTGTAGGGTATAGAATGTAGAGTGTAGTGTATAGAGTATAGGGTGTAGAGTGTATGGTGTAGAGTGTAGGGTATAGAGTGTATAGTGTAGGGTATAGAGTGCAGGGTATAGAGTGTATGGAATAGAGTGTATGGAATATAGTGTACGGTATAGAGTGTAGAGAGTAGGGTATAGAGTGTAGGGTATAGAGCATAGGGTGTAGGGTATAGATTGTAGGGTATACAGTGTAGGGTATAGAGTGTAGAGTGTAGGGTATAGAGTGCATGGTATAGAGTGTAGGGTGTAGAGTGTATGGTATAGAGTGTACAGTATAGAGTGTATGGTATAGAGTGTAGAGTGTAGGGTATAGAGTGTATGGTATAGAGTGTAGAGTGTAGAGTGTAGGGTATAGAGTGTAGAGTGTAGGGTATAGAGTGTAGGGTATAGAGTGTATGGTATAGAGTGTAGAGTGTAGGGTATAGAGTGTAGAGTGTAGGGTATAGAGTGTAGGGTATAGAGTGTATGGTATAGAGTGTAGAGTGTAGAGTGTAGGGTGTAGAGTGTAGGGTATAGAGTGTAGGGTATAGAGTGTATGGTATAGAGTGTAGGGTATAGAGTGTAGGGTATAGAGTGTAGAGTGTAGGGTATAGAGTGTAGGGTATAGAGTGTAGAGTGTAGGGTATAGAGTGTAGGGTATAGAGTGTACGGTATAGAGTGTTGGGCTATAGAGTGTAGGGTATAGAGTGTAGGGTATAGAGTGTATGGTATAGAGTGTACGGTATAGAGTGTATGATATAGAGTGTATGGTATATAGTGTAGGGTATAGAGTGTTTGGTATAGAGTGTAAGGTATAGAGTGTAGAGAGTAGGGTATAGAGTGTAGGGTATAGAGTGTATGGAATAGAATGTATAATATAGAGTGTAGGGTGTAGAGTGTAGAGTGTAGGATATAGAGTGTAGAGTGTAGGGTATAGAGTGTATGATATAGAGTGTAGGGTATAGAGTGTATGGTATAGATTGCAGGGTATAGAGTGTAAGGTGTAGAGTGTAGGGTATAGAGTGTAGGGTATAGAGTGTATGGTATAGAGTGTATGGTATAGATTGTAGGGTATAGAGTGTAGGGTATAGAGTGTAGAGTGTAGGGTATAGAGTGTAGAAAGTAGGGTATAGTGTGTAGGGTATGAAGTGTAGAGTGTAGGGTATAGAGTGTAGGGTATAGAGTGTAGATTGTATGGTATAGAGTGTAGGGTATAGAGTGTATAGTGTAGGGTGTAGAGTGTAGGGTATAGAGTGTAGGGTATAGAGTGTTGGGATATAGAGTGTTGGGTATAGAGTGTAGGGTATAGAGTGTAGGGTATAGAGTATATAGTGTAGGGTATAGAGTGTAGGGTATAGAGTGTAGAGTGTAGGGTATAGAGTGTAGGGTATAGAGTGTAGGGTATAAAGTGTAGAGTGTAGGGTATAGAGTGTAGGGTATAGAGTGTAGGGTATAGAGTGTAGGGTATAGAGTGTAGAGTGTAGGGTGTAGAGTGTAGGGTATAGAGTGTAAGATATAGAGTGTAGGGTATAGAGTGTATGTTATAGAGTGTAGGGTATAGAGTGTAGAGTGTAGGGTATAGAGTGTAGGGTATAGAGTGTAGGGTATAGAGTGTAGGGTATAAAGTGTAGAGTGTAGGGTATAGAGTGTAGGGTTTAGAGTGTATGTTATAGAGTGTAGGGTATAGAGTGTAGAGTGTAGGATATAGAGTGTAGAGTGTAGGGTATAAAGTGTAGGGTATATAGTGTAGGGTATAGAGTGTAGGGTATAGAGTGTAGGCTATAGAGTGTATGATATAGAGTGTAGAGTGTAGGGTATAGAGTGTAGAAAGTAGGGTATAGTGTGTAGGGTATAGAGTGTAGAGTGTAGGGTATAGAGTGTAGGGTATAGAGTGTAGATTGTATGGTATAGAGTGTAGGGTATAGAGTGTATAGTGTAGGGTATAGAGTGTAGAGTGTAGGGTATAGATTGTAGGGTATAGAGTGTTGGGATATAGAGTGTAGGGTATAGAGTGTCGGGTATAGAGTGTAGGGTATAGATTGTAGGGTATAGAGTGTAGGGTATAGAGTATATAGTATAGGGTATAGAGTGTAGGGTATAGAGTGTAGAGTGTAGGGTATAGAGTGTAGGGTATAGAGTGTAGGGTATATAGTGTAGAGTGTAGGGTATAGAGTGTAGGGTATAGAGTGTAGAGTGTAGGGTGTAGAGTGGAGAGTGTAGGGTATAGAGTGTAAGGTATAGAGTGTAGGGTATAGAGTGTATGTTATAGAGTGTAGGGTGTAGAGTGTAGGGTATAGAGTGTAGAAAGTAGGGTATAGTGTGTAGGGTATAGAGTGTAGGGTATAGAGTGTATGGTATAGAGTGTAGAGTGTAGGGTATAGAGTGTAGAAAGTAGGGTATAGTGTGTAGGGTATAGAGTGTAGAGTGTAGGGTATAGAGTGTAGGGTATAGAGTGTAGATTGTATGGTATAGAGTGTAGGGTATAGAGTGTATAGTGTAGGGTATAGAGTGTAGAGTGTAGGGTATAGAGTGTAGGGTATAGAGTGTTGGGATATAGAGTGTAGGGTATAGAGTGTAGGGTATAGAGTGTAGTGTATAGATTTTAGGGTATAGAGTGTAGGGTATAGAGTGTAGGGTATAGAGTATATAGTGTAGGGTATAGAGTGTAGGGTATAGAGTGTAGAGTTTAGGGTATAGAGTGTAGGGTATAGAGTGTAGGGTATAGAGTGTAGGGTATAAAGTGTAGAGTGTAGGGTATAGAGTGTAAGGTATAGAGTGTAGGGTGTAGAGTGGAGAGTGTAAGGTATAGAGTGTAAGGTATAGAGTGTAGGGTATAGAGTGTATGTTATAGAGTGTAGGGTATAGAGTGTAGAGTGTAGGGTATAGAGTGTAGGGTATAGAGTGTATGGTATAGAGTGTTGGGCTATAGAGTGTAGGGTATAGAGTATAGGGTATAGAGTGTAGGGTATAGAGTGTAGGGTATACAGTGTAGGGTATAAAGTGTAGAGTGTAGGGTATAGAGTGTAGGGTATAGAGTGTAGGGTATAGAGTGTAGGGTATAGAGTGTAGAGTGTAGGGTATAGAGTGTAGAGTTTAGGGTATAGAGTGTAGGGTATAGAGTGTAGGGTTTAGAGTGTATGGTATAGAGTGTAGGGTATAGAGTGTAGAGTGTGGGGTATAGAGTGTAGGATATAGAGTGTAGGGTATAGAGTGTATGGTATAGAGTGTACGGTATAGAGTGTACAGTGTAGGGTATAGAGTGTAGGGTAAAGATTGTAGGGTATAGAGTGTATTGTATAGGGTATAGAGTGTATGGTGTAGAGTGTAGGGTATAGAGTGTATAGTGTAGGGTATAGAGTGTAGGGTATAGAGTGTATGGTATAGAGTGTAGGGTGTAGAGTGTAGGGTACAGAGTGTAGGGTATAGAGTGTAGGGTATAGAGTGTAGAGTGTAGGGTATATAGTGTAGGGTACAGAGTATAGAGTGTAGGGTATAGAGTTTAAGTATAGAGTGTAGAGTGTAGAGTGTAGGGTATAGAGTGTAAAGTGTAGGGTAGAGAGTGTAGGGTAGAGAGTGTATGGTATAGAGTAGGGTATAGAGTGTAGGGTATAGAGTGTAGAGTGTAGGGTATAGAGTGTAGAGTGTAGGGTATAGAGTGTAGGGTATAAAGAGTAGAGTGTAGGGTATAGAGTGTAGAGTGTAGGGTATGGAGTGCATGGTATAGAGTGTAGGGTATAGAGTGTAGAGTATAGAGTGTTGGGTATAGAGTGTAGAGTGTAGGGTATAGAGTGTAGGGTATATAGTGTAGGGTATAGAGTGTATGGTATACAGTGTAGAGTGTAGGGATTAGAGTGTAGGGTATAGAGTGTAGGGTGTAGAGTGTAGGGTATAGAGTGTAGGGTATAGAGTGTATGGTATAGAGTGTAGGGTATAGAGTGTTGGGTATAGATTGTAGGGTATAGAATGTAGAGTGTAGTGTATAGAGTATAGGGTGTAGAGTGTATGGTGTAGAGTGTAGGGTATAGAGTGTATAGTGTAGGGTATAGAGTGCAGGGTATAGAGTGTATGGAATAGAGTGTATGGAATATAGTGTACGGTATAGAGTGTAGAGAGTAGGGTATAGAGTGTAGGGTATAGAGCGTAGGGTGTAAGGTATAGATTGTAGGGTATAGAGTGTAGGGTATAGAGTGTAGAGTGTAGGGTATAGAGTGCATGGTATAGAGTGTAGGGTGTAGAGTGTATGGTATAGAGTGTACAGTATAGAGTGTATGGTATAGAGTGTAGAGTGTAGGGTATAGAGTGTATGGTATAGAGTGTAGAGTGTAGAGTGTAGGGTATAGAGTGTAGAGTGTAGGGTATAGAGTGTAGGGTATAGAGTGTATGGTATAGAGTGTAGAGTGTAGGGTATAGAGTGTAGAGTGTAGGGTATAGAGTGTAGGGTATAGAGTGTATGGTATAGAGTGTAGAGTGTAGAGTGTAGGGTATAGAGTGTAGAGTGTAGGGTATAGAGTGTAGGGTATAGAGTGTATGGTATAGAGTGTAGGGTATAGAGTGTAGGGTATAGAGTGTAGAGTGTAGGGTATAGAGTGTAGGGTATAGAGTGTAGAGTGTAGGGTATAGAGTGTAGGGTATAGAGTGTACGGTATAGAGTGTTGGGCTATAGAGTGTAGGGTATAGAGTGTAGGGTATAGAGTGTATGGTATAGAGTGTACGGTATAGAGTGTATGATATAGAGTGTATGGTATATAGTGTAGGGTATAGAGTGTTTGGTATAGAGTGTAAGGTATAGAGTGTAGAGAGTAGGGTATAGATTTTAGAGTGTAGAGTGTAGGGTATAGAGTGTAGGGTATAGAGTGTATGGAATAGAATGTATAATATAGAGTGTAGGGTGTAGAGTGTAGGATATAGAGTGTAGAGTGTAGGATATAGAGTGTATGATATAGAGTGTAGGGTATAGAGTGTATGGTATAGATTGCAGGGTATAGAGTTTAGGGTGTAGAGTGTAGGGTATAGAGTGTAGGGTATAGAGTGTATGGTATAGAGTGTATGGTATAGATTGTAGGGTATAGAGTGTAGGGTATAGAGTGTAGAGTGTAGGGTATAGAGTGTAGAAAGTAGGGTATAGTGTGTAGGGTATGAAGTGTAGAGTGTAGGGTATAGAGTGTAGGGTATAGAGTGTAGATTGTATGGTATAGAGTGTAGGGTATAGAGTGTATAGTGTAGGGTGTAGAGTGTAGGGTATAGAGTGTAGGGTATAGAGTGTGGGGATATAGAGTGTAGGGTATAGAGTGTAGGGTATAGAGTGTAGGGTATAGAGTATATAGTGTAGGGTATAGAGTGTAGGGTATAGAGTGTAGAGTGTAGGGTATAGAGTGTAGGGTATAGAGTGTAGGGTATAAAGTGTAGAGTGTAGGGTATAGAGTGTAGGGTATAGAGTGTAGGGTATAGAGTGTAGGGTATAGAGTGTAGAGTGTAGGGTGTAGAGTGTAGGGTATAGAGTGTAAGATATAGAGTGTAGGGTATAGAGTGTATGTTATAGAGTGTAGGGTATAGAGTGTAGAGTGTAGGGTATAGAGTGTAGGGTATAGAGTGTAGGGTATAGAGTGTAGGGTATAGAGTGTAGGGTATAAAGTGTAGAGTGTAGGGTATAGAGTGTAGGGTTTAGAGTGTATGTTATAGAGTGTAGGGTATAGAGTGTAGAGTGTAGGATATAGAGTGTAGAGTGTAGGGTATAAAGTGTAGGGTATATAGTGTAGGGTATAGAGTGTAGGGTATAGAGTGTAGGGTATAGAGTGTATGGTATAGAGTGTAGAGTGTAGGGTATAGAGTGTAGAAAGTAGGGTATAGTGTGTAGGGTATAGAGTGTAGAGTGTAGGGTATAGAGTGTAGGGTATAGAGTGTAGATTGTATGGTATAGAGTGTAGGGTATAGAGTGTATAGTGTAGGGTATAGAGTGTAGAGTGTAAGGTATAGAGTGTAGGGTATAGAGTGTTGGGATATAGAGTGTAAGGTATAGAGTGTCGGGTATAGAGTGTAGGGTATAGATTGTAGGGTATAGAGTGTAGGGTATAGAGTATATAGTATAGGGTATAGAGTGTAGGGTATAGAGTGTAGAGTGTAGGGTATAGAGTGTAGGGTATAGAGTGTAGGGTATATAGTGTAGAGTGTAGGGTATAGAGTGTAGGGTATAGAGTGTAGAGTGTAGGGTGTAGAGTGGAGAGTGTAGGGTATAGAGTGTAAGGTATAGAGTGTAGGGTGTAGAGTGTATGTTATAGAGTGTAGGGTGTAGAGTGTAGGGTATAGAGTGTAGAAAGTAGGGTATAGTGTGTAGGGTATAGAGTGTAGGGTATAGAGTGTATGGTATAGAGTGTAGAGTGTAGGGTATAGAGTGTAGAAAGTAGGGTATAGTTTGTAGGGTATAGAGTGTAGAGTGTAGGGTATAGAGTGTAGGGTATAGAGTGTAGATTGTATGGTATAGAGTGTAGGGTATAGAGTGTATAGTGTAGGGTATAGAGTGTAGAGTGTAGGGTATGGAGTGTAGGGTATAGAGTGTTGGGATATAGAGTGTAGGGTATAGAGTGTAGGGTATAGAGTGTAGTGTATAGATTTTAGGGTATAGAGTGTAGGGTATAGAGTGTAGGGTATAGAGTATATAGTGTAGGGTATAGAGTGTAGGGTATAGAGTGTAGAGTTTAGGGTATAGAGTGTAGGGTATAGAGTGTAGGGTATAGAGTGTTGGGTATAAAGTGTAGAGTGTAGGGTATAGAGTGTAGGGTATAGAGTGTAGGGTGTAGAGTGGAGAGTGTAAGGTATAGAGTGTAAGGTATAGAGTGTAGGGTATAGAGTGTATGTTATAGAGTGTAGGGTATAGAGTGTAGAGTGTAGGGTATAGAGTGTAGGGTATAGAGTGTAGGGTATAGAGTGTAGGGTATAAAGTGTAGAGTGTAGGGTATAGAGTGTAGGGTATAGAGTGTAGAGTGTAGGATATAGAGTGTAGAGTGTAGGGTATAGAGTGTAGGGTATATAGTGTAGGGTATAGATTGTAGGGTATAGAGTGTAGGGTATAGAGTGTAGAGTGTAGGGTATAGAGTGTAGGGTATAGAGTGTAGAGTGTAGGGTATAGAGTGTATGGTATAGAGTGTAGGGTGTAGAGTGCATGGTATAGAGTGTAGGGTATAGAGTGTAGAGTGTAGGGTATAGAGTGTAGGGTGTAGAGTGTAGGGTATAGAGTGTAGGGTGTAGAGTGTAGGGTATAAAGTGTAGGGTATAGAGTGTAGGGTGTAGAGTGTAGGGTATAGAGTGTAGAGTGTAGGGTATAGAGTGTATGGTATAATGTGTAGGGTATAGAGTGTAGGGTGTAGAGTGTAGGGTATAGAGTGTAGGGTATAGAGTGTAGGGTATAGAGTGTAGGGTATAGAGTGTAGAGTGTAGGTTATATAGTGTAGGGTATAGAGTATAGAGTGTAGGGTATAGAGTGTAGGGTATAGAGTGTAGAGTGTAGAGTGTAGGGTATAGAGTGTAGAGTGTAGGGTATAGAGTGTAGGGTATAGAGTGTATGGTATAGAGTGTAGGGTATAGAGTGTAGGGTATAGAGTGTAGAGTGTAGGGATTAGAGTGTAGGGTATAGAGTGTATTGTATAGAGTGTAGAGTGTAGGGTATAGAGTGTAGGGTATAGAGTGTACGGTATAGAGTGTTGGGCTATAGAGTGAAGGGTATAGAGTATAGGGTATAGAGTGTAGGGTATAGAGTGTAGGGTATAAAGTGTAGGGTATAAAGTGTAGAGTGTAGGGTATAGAGTGTAGGGTATAGAGTGTAGGGTATAGAGTGTAGAGTGTAGGGTATAGAGTGTAGAGTTTAGGGTATAGAGTGTAGGGTATAGAGTGTAGGGTTTAGAGTGTATGGTATAGAGTGTAGGGTATAGAGTGTAGAGTGTGGGGTATAGAGTGTAGGATATAGAGTGTAGGGTATAGAGTGTATGGTATAGAGTGTACGGTATAGAGTGTACAGTGTAGGGTATAGAGTGTAGGGTAAAGATTGTAGGGTATAGAGTGTATTGTATAGGGTATAGAGTGTATGGTGTAGAGTGTAGGGTATAGAGTGTATAGTGTAGGGTATAGAGTGTAGGGTATAGAGTGTATGGTATAGAGTGTAGGGTATAGAGTGTATGGTATAGAGTGTAGGGTATAGAGTGTAGAGTGTAGGGTATAGAGTGTAGAGTGTAGGGTATAGAGTTTAGGGTATAGAGTGTATGGTGTAGAGTGTAGGGTATAGAGTGTAGGGTATAGAGTGTAGGGTATAGAGTGTATGGTATAGAGTGTAGGGAATAGAGTGTAGAGTGTAGGGTATAGAGTATATGGTATAGAGTGTAGGGTATAGAGTATAGAGTGTAGGGTATAGAGTGTAGGGTATAGAGTGTAGGGTATAGAGTGTATGGTATAGAGTGTAGGGAATAGAGTGTAGAGTGTAGGGTATAGAGTGTATGGTATAGAGTGTAGGGTATAGAGTGTAGAGGGTAGAGTGTAGGGTATAGAGTGTAGGGTATAGAGTGTAGGGTATAGAGTGTAGAGTGTTGGGTATAGAGTGTAGGGTATAGAGTGTAGGGTGTAGAGTGTAGGGTATAGAGTGTAGGGTATAGAGTGTAGAGTGTAGGGTATAAAGTGTAGGGTATAGAGTGTAGGGTGTAGAGTGTAGGGTATAGAGTGTAGAGTGTAGGGTATAGAGTGTATGGTATAATGTGTAGGGTATAGAGTGTAGGGTGTAGAGTGTAGGGTACAGAGTGTAGGGTATAGAGTGTAGGGTATAGAGTGTAGAGTGTAGGGTATATAGTGTAGGGTATAGAGTATAGAGTGTAGGGTATAGAGTGTAGGGTATAGAGTGTAGAGTGTAGAGTGTAGGGTATAGAGTGTAGAGTGTAGGGTATAGAGTGTAGGGTATAGAGTGTATGGTATAGAGTAGGGTATAGAGTGTAGGGTATAGAGTGTAGAGTGTAGGGTATAGAGTGTAGAGTGTAGGGTATAGAGTGTAGGGTATAAAGAGTAGAGTGTAGGGTATAGAGTGTAGAGTGTAGGGTATGGAGTGTATGGTATAGAGTGTAGGGTATAGAGTGTAGAGTATAGAGTGTTGGGTATAGAGTGTAGAGTGTAGGGTATAGAGTG
This sequence comes from Ranitomeya imitator, assembly GCF_032444005.1. NCBI lineage: Eukaryota > Metazoa > Chordata > Amphibia > Anura > Dendrobatidae > Ranitomeya > Ranitomeya imitator. The sequence goes on from NW_027194564.1 coordinate 309,953, forward strand.
TAGGGTATATAGTGTAGGGTATAGAGTGTATGGTATACAGTGTAGAGTGTAGGGATTAGAGTGTAGGGTATAGAGTGTAGGGTATAGAGTGTAGGGTATAGAGTGTATGGTATAGAGTGTAGGGTATAGAGTGATGGGTATAGATTGTAGGGTATAGAATGTAGAGTGTAGTGTATAGGGTATAGAGTGTATGGTGTAGAGTGTAGGGTATAGAGTGTATAGTGTAGGGTATAGAGTGCAGGGTATAGAGTGTATGGAATAGAGTGTATGGAATATAGTGTACGGTATAGAGTGTAGAGAGTAGGGTATAGAGTGTAGGGTATAGAGCGTAGGGTGTAGGGTATAGATTGTAGGGTATAGAGTGTAGGGTATAGAGTGTAGAGTGTAGGGTATAGAGTGCATGGTATAGAGTGTAGGGTGTAGAGTGTATGGTATAGAGTGTACAGTATAGAGTGTATGGTATAGAGTGTAGAGTGTAGGGTATAGAGTGTATGGTATAGAGTGTAGGGTGTAGAGTGTATAGTATAGAGTGTAGGGTACAGAGTGTAGAGTGTAGGGTATAGAGTGTAGGGTATAGAGTGTATGGTATAGAGTGTACGGTATAGAGTGTATGATATAGAGTGTATGGTATATAGTGTAGGGTATAGAGTGTATAGTGTAGGGTATAGAGTGTAGGGTATAGAGTGTATGGAATAGAGTGTATAATGTAGAGTGTAGGGTGTAGAGTGTAGGGTATAGAGTGTAGAGTGTGGGGTAAAGAGTGTAGAGTGTAGGGTATAGAGTGTATGATATAGAGTGTAGGGTATAGAGTGTATGGTATAGATTGCAGGGTATAGAGTTTAGGGTGTAGAGTGTAGGGTATAGAGTGTAGGGTATAGAGTGTATGGTATAGAGTGTATGGTATAGATTGTAGGGTATAGAGTGTAGGGTATAGAGTGTAGAGTGTAGGGTATAGAGTGTAGAAAGTAGGGTATAGTGTGTAGGGTATGAAGTGTAGAGTGTAGGGTATAGAGTGTAGGGTATAGAGTGTATAATATAGAGTGTAGGGTGTAGAGTGTAGAGTGTAGGATATAGAGTGTAGAGTGTAGGATATAGAGTGTATGATATAGAGTGTAGGGTATAGAGTGTATGGTATAGATTGCAGGGTATAGAGTTTAGGGTGTAGAGTGTAGGGTATAGAGTGTAGGGTATAGAGTGTATGGTATAGAGTGTATGGTATAGATTGTAGGGTATAGAGTGTAGGGTATAGAGTGTAGAGTGTAGGGTATAGAGTGTAGAAAGTAGGGTATAGTGTGTAGGGTATGAAGTGTAGAGTGTAGGGTATAGAGTGTAGGGTATAGAGTGTAGATTGTATGGTATAGAGTGTAGGGTATAGAGTGTATAGTGTAGGGTGTAGAGTGTAGGGTATAGAGTGTAGGGTATAGAGTGTGGGGATATAGAGTGTAGGGTATAGAGTGTAGGGTATAGAGTGTAGGGTATAGAGTATATAGTGTAGGGTATAGAGTGTAGGGTATAGAGTGTAGAGTGTAGGGTATAGAGTGTAGGGTATAGAGTGTAGGGTATAAAGTGTAGAGTGTAGGGTATAGAGTGTAGGGTATAGAGTGTAGGGTATAGAGTGTAGGGTATAGAGTGTAGAGTGTAGGGTGTAGAGTGTAGGGTATAGAGTGTAAGATATAGAGTGTAGGGTATAGAGTGTATGTTATAGAGTGTAGGGTATAGAGTGTAGAGTGTAGGGTATAGAGTGTAGGGTATAGAGTGTAGGGTATAGAGTGTAGGGTGTAGAGTGTAGGGTATAAAGTGTAGAGTGTAGGGTATAGAGTGTAGGGTTTAGAGTGTATGTTATAGAGTGTAGGGTATAGAGTGTAGAGTGTAGGATATAGAGTGTAGAGTGTAGGGTATAAAGTGTAGGGTATATAGTGTAGGGTATAGAGTGTAGGGTATAGAGTGTAGGGTATAGAGTGTATGGTATAGAGTGTAGAGTGTAGGGTATAGAGTGTAGAAAGTAGGGTATAGTGTGTAGGGTATAGAGTGTAGAGTGTAGGGTATAGAGTGTAGGGTATAGAGTGTAGATTGTATGGTATAGAGTGTAGGGTATAGAGTGTATAGTGTAGGGTATAGAGTGTAGAGTGTAAGGTATAGAGTGTAGGGTATAGAGTGTTGGGATATAGAGTGTAGGGTATAGAGTGTCGGGTATAGAGTGTAGGGTATAGATTGTAGGGTATAGAGTGTAGGGTATAGAGTATATAGTATAGGGTATAGAGTGTAGGGTATAGAGTGTAGAGTGTAGGGTATAGAGTGTAGGGTATAGAGTGTAGGGTATATAGTGTAGAGTGTAGGGTATAGAGTGTAGGGTATAGAGTGTAGAGTGTAGGGTGTAGAGTGGAGAGTGTAGGGTATAGAGTGTAAGGTATAGAGTGTAGGGTGTAGAGTGTATGTTATAGAGTGTAGGGTGTAGAGTGTAGGGTATAGAGTGTAGAAAGTAGGGTATAGTGTGTAGGGTATAGAGTGTAGGGTATAGAGTGTATGGTATAGAGTGTAGAGTGTAGGGTATAGAGTGTAGAAAGTAGGGTATAGTGTGTAGGGTATAGAGTGTAGAGTGTAGGGTATAGAGTGTAGGGTATAGAGTGTAGATTGTATGGTATAGAGTGTAGGGTATAGAGTGTATAGTGTAGGGTATAGAGTGTAGAGTGTAGGGTATGGAGTGTAGGGTATAGAGTGTTGGGATATAGAGTGTAGGGTATAGAGTGTAGGGTATAGAGTGTAGTGTATAGATTTTAGGGTATAGAGTGTAGGGTATAGAGTGTAGGGTATAGAGTATATAGTGTAGGGTATAGAGTGTAGGGTATAGAGTGTAGAGTTTAGGGTATAGAGTGTAGGGTATAGAGTGTAGGGTATAGAGTGTTGGGTATAAAGTGTAGAGTGTAGGGTATAGAGTGTAGGGTATAGAGTGTAGGGTGTAGAGTGGAGAGTGTAAGGTATAGAGTGTAAGGTATAGAGTGTAGGGTATAGAGTGTATGTTATAGAGTGTAGGGTATAGAGTGTAGAGTGTACGGTATAGAGTGTTGGGCTATAGAGTGAAGGGTATAGAGTATAGGGTATAGAGTGTAGGGTATAGAGTGTAGGGTATAAAGTGTAGGGTATAAAGTGTAGAGTGTAGGGTATAGAGTGTAGGGTATAGAGTGTAGGGTATAGAGTGTAGAGTGTAGGGTATAGAGTGTAGAGTTTAGGGTATAGAGTGTAGGGTATATAGTGTAGGGTTTAGAGTGTATGGTATAGAGTGTAAGGTATAGAGTGTAGAGTGTGGGGTATAGAGTGTAGGATATAGAGTGTAGGGTATAGAGTGTATGGTATAGAGTGTACGGTATAGAGTGTACAGTGTAGGGTATAGAGTGTAGGGTAAAGATTGTAGGGTATAGAGTGTATTGTATAGGGTATAGAGTGTATGGTGTAGAGTGTAGGGTATAGAGTGTATAGTGTAGGGTATAGAGTGTAGGGTATAGAGTGTATGGTATAGAGTGTAGGGTATAGAGTGTATGGTATAGAGTGTAGGGTATAGAGTGTAGAGTGTAGGGTATAGAGTTTAGGGTATAGAGTGTATGGTGTAGAGTGTAGGGTATAGAGTGTAGGGTATAGAGTGTAGGGTATAGAGTGTATGGTATAGAGTGTAGGGAATAGAGTGTAGAGTGTAGGGTATAGAGTATATGGTATAGAGTGTAGGGTATAGAGTATAGAGTGTAGGGTATAGAGTGTAGGGTATAGAGTGTAGGGTATAGAGTGTATGGTATAGAGTGTAGGGAATAGAGTGTAGAGTGTAGGGTATAGAGTGTATGGTATAGAGTGTAGGGTATAGAGTGTAGAGGGTAGAGTGTAGGGTATAGAGTGTAGGGTATAGAGTGTAGGGTATAGAGTGTAGAGTGTTGGGTATAGAGTGTAGGGTATAGAGTGTAGGGTGTAGAGTGTAGGGTATAGAGTGTAGGGTATAGAGTGTAGAGTGTAGGGTATAAAGTGTAGGGTATAGAGTGTAGGGTGTAGAGTGTAGGGTATAGAGTGTAGAGTGTAGGGTATAGAGTGTATGGTATAATGTGTAGGGTATAGAGTGTAGGGTGTAGAGTGTAGGGTACAGAGTGTAGGGTATAGAGTGTAGGGTATAGAGTGTAGAGTGTAGGGTATATAGTGTAGGGTATAGAGTATAGAGTGTAGGGTATAGAGTGTAGGGTATAGAGTGTAGAGTGTAGAGTGTAGGGTATAGAGTGTAGAGTGTAGGGTATAGAGTGTAGGGTATAGAGTGTATGGTATAGAGTAGGGTATAGAGTGTAGGGTATAGAGTGTAGAGTGTAGGGTATAGAGTGTAGAGTGTAGGGTATAGAGTGTAGGGTATAAAGAGTAGAGTGTAGGGTATAGAGTGTAGAGTGTAGGGTATGGAGTGTATGGTATAGAGTGTAGGGTATAGAGTGTAGAGTATAGAGTGTTGGGTATAGAGTGTAGAGTGTAGGGTATAGAGTGTAGGGTATATAGTGTAGGGTATAGAGTGTATGGTATACAGTGTAGAGTGTAGGGATTAGAGTGTAGGGTATAGAGTGTAGGGTATAGAGTGTAGGGTATAGAGTGTATGGTATAGAGTGTAGGGTATAGAGTGATGGGTATAGATTGTAGGGTATAGAATGTAGAGTGTAGTGTATAGGGTATAGAGTGTATGGTGTAGAGTGTAGGGTATAGAGTGTATAGTGTAGGGTATAGAGTGCAGGGTATAGAGTGTATGGAATAGAGTGTATGGAATATAGTGTACGGTATAGAGTGTAGAGAGTAGGGTATAGAGTGTAGGGTATAGAGCGTAGGGTGTAGGGTATAGATTGTAGGGTATAGAGTGTAGGGTATAGAGTGTAGAGTGTAGGGTATAGAGTGCATGGTATAGAGTGTAGGGTGTAGAGTGTATGGTATAGAGTGTACAGTATAGAGTGTATGGTATAGAGTGTAGAGTGTAGGGTATAGAGTGTATGGTATAGAGTGTAGGGTGTAGAGTGTATAGTATAGAGTGTAGGGTACAGAGTGTAGAGTGTAGGGTATAGAGTGTAGGGTATAGAGTGTATGGTATAGAGTGTACGGTATAGAGTGTATGATATAGAGTGTATGGTATATAGTGTAGGGTATAGAGTGTATAGTGTAGGGTATAGAGTGTAGGGTATAGAGTGTATGGAATAGAGTGTATAATGTAGAGTGTAGGGTGTAGAGTGTAGGGTATAGAGTGTAGAGTGTGGGGTAAAGAGTGTAGAGTGTAGGGTATAGAGTGTATGATATAGAGTGTAGGGTATAGAGTGTATGGTATAGATTGCAGGGTATAGAGTTTAGGGTGTAGAGTGTAGGGTATAGAGTGTAGGGTATAGAGTGTATGGTATAGAGTGTATGGTATAGATTGTAGGGTATAGAGTGTAGGGTATAGAGTGTAGAGTGTAGGGTATAGAGTGTAGAAAGTAGGGTATAGTGTGTAGGGTATGAAGTGTAGAGTGTAGGGTATAGAGTGTAGGGTATAGAGTGTATAATATAGAGTGTAGGGTGTAGAGTGTAGAGTGTAGGATATAGAGTGTAGAGTGTAGGATATAGAGTGTATGATATAGAGTGTAGGGTATAGAGTGTATGGTATAGATTGCAGGGTATAGAGTTTAGGGTGTAGAGTGTAGGGTATAGAGTGTAGGGTATAGAGTGTATGGTATAGAGTGTATGGTATAGATTGTAGGGTATAGAGTGTAGGGTATAGAGTGTAGAGTGTAGGGTATAGAGTGTAGAAAGTAGGGTATAGTGTGTAGGGTATGAAGTGTAGAGTGTAGGGTATAGAGTGTAGGGTATAGAGTGTAGATTGTATGGTATAGAGTGTAGGGTATAGAGTGTATAGTGTAGGGTGTAGAGTGTAGGGTATAGAGTGTAGGGTATAGAGTGTGGGGATATAGAGTGTAGGGTATAGAGTGTAGGGTATAGAGTGTAGGGTATAGAGTATATAGTGTAGGGTATAGAGTGTAGGGTATAGAGTGTAGAGTGTAGGGTATAGAGTGTAGGGTATAGAGTGTAGGGTATAAAGTGTAGAGTGTAGGGTATAGAGTGTAGGGTATAGAGTGTAGGGTATAGAGTGTAGGGTATAGAGTGTAGAGTATAGGGTGTAGAGTGTAGGGTATAGAGTGTAAGATATAGAGTGTAGGGTATAGAGTGTATGTTATAGAGTGTAGGGTATAGAGTGTAGAGTGTAGGGTATAGAGTGTAGGGTATAGAGTGTAGGGTATAGAGTGTAGGGTGTAGAGTGTAGGGTATAAAGTGTAGAGTGTAGGGTATAGAGTGTAGGGTTTAGAGTGTATGTTATAGAGTGTAGGGTATAGAGTGTAGAGTGTAGGATATAGAGTGTAGAGTGTAGGGTATAAAGTGTAGGGTATATAGTGTAGGGTATAGAGTGTAGGGTATAGAGTGTAGGGTATAGAGTGTATGGTATAGAGTGTAGAGTGTAGGGTATAGAGTGTAGAAAGTAGGGTATAGTGTGTAGGGTATAGAGTGTAGAGTGTAGGGTATAGAGTGTAGGGTATAGAGTGTAGATTGTATGGTATAGAGTGTAGGGTATAGAGTGTATAGTGTAGGGTATAGAGTGTAGAGTGTAAGGTATAGAGTGTAGGGTATAGAGTGTTGGGATATAGAGTGTAGGGTATAGAGTGTCGGGTATAGAGTGTAGGGTATAGATTGTAGGGTATAGAGTGTAGGGTATAGAGTATATAGTATAGGGTATAGAGTGTAGGGTATAGAGTGTAGAGTGTAGGGTATAGAGTGTAGGGTATAGAGTGTAGGGTATATAGTGTAGAGTGTAGGGTATAGAGTGTAGGGTATAGAGTGTAGAGTGTAGGGTGTAGAGTGGAGAGTGTAGGGTATAGAGTGTAAGGTATAGAGTGTAGGGTGTAGAGTGTATGTTATAGAGTGTAGGGTGTAGAGTGTAGGGTATAGAGTGTAGAAAGTAGGGTATAGTGTGTAGGGTATAGAGTGTAGGGTATAGAGTGTATGGTATAGAGTGTAGAGTGTAGGGTATAGAGTGTAGAAAGTAGGGTATAGTGTGTAGGGTATAGAGTGTAGAGTGTAGGGTATAGAGTGTAGGGTATAGAGTGTAGATTGTATGGTATAGAGTGTAGGGTATAGAGTGTATAGTGTAGGGTATAGAGTGTAGAGTGTAGGGTATGGAGTGTAGGGTATAGAGTGTTGGGATATAGAGTGTAGGGTATAGAGTGTAGGGTATAGAGTGTAGTGTATAGATTTTAGGGTATAGAGTGTAGGGTATAGAGTGTAGGGTATAGAGTATATAGTGTAGGGTATAGAGTGTAGGGTATAGAGTGTAGAGTTTAGGGTATAGAGTGTAGGGTATAGAGTGTAGGGTATAGAGTGTTGGGTATAAAGTGTAGAGTGTAGGGTATAGAGTGTAGGGTATAGAGTGTAGGGTGTAGAGTGGAGAGTGTAAGGTATAGAGTGTAAGGTATAGAGTGTAGGGTATAGAGTGTATGTTATAGAGTGTAGGGTATAGAGTGTAGAGTGTAGGGTATAGAGTGTAGGGTATAGAGTGTAGGGTATAGAGTGTAGGGTATAAAGTGTAGAGTGTAGGGTATAGAGTGTAGGGTATAGAGTGTAGAGTGTAGGATATAGAGTGTAGAGTGTAGGGTATAGAGTGTAGGGTATATAGTGTAGGGTATAGATTGTAGGGTATAGAGTGTATTGTATAGAGTGTAGAGTGTAGGGTATAGAGTGTAGGGTATAGAGTGTAGAGTGTAGGGTATAGAGTGTATGGTATAGAGTGTATGGTGTAGAGTGCATGGTATAGAGTGTAGGGTATAGAGTGTAGAGTGTAGGGTATAGAGTGTAGGGTGTAGAGTGTAGGGTATAGAGTGTAGGGTGTAGAGTGTAGGGTATAAAGTGTAGGGTATAGAGTGTAGGGTGTAGAGTGTAGGGTATAGAGTGTAGAGTGTAGGGTATAGAGTGTATGGTATAATGTGTAGGGTATAGAGTGTAGGGTGTAGAGTGTAGGGTATAGAGTGTAGGGTATAGAGTGTAGGGTATAGAGTGTAGGGTATAGAGTGTAGAGTGTAGGTTATATAGTGTAGGGTATAGAGTATAGAGTGTAGGGTATAGAGTGTAGGGTATAGAGTGTAGAGTGTAGAGTGTAGGGTATAGAGTGTAGAGTGTAGGGTATAGAGTGTAGGGTATAGAGTGTATGGTATAGAGTGTAGGGTATAGAGTGTAGGGTATAGAGTGTAGAGTGTAAGGATAAGAGTGTAGGGTATAGAGTGTATTGTATAGAGTGTAGAGTGTAGGGTATAGAGTGTAGGGTATAGAGTGTACGGTATAGAGTGTTGGGCTATAGAGTGAAGGGTATAGAGTATAGGGTATAGAGTGTAGGGTATAGAGTGTAGGGTATAAAGTGTAGGGTATAAAGTGTAGAGTGTAGGGTATAGAGTGTAGGGTATAGAGTGTAGGGTATAGAGTGTAGAGTGTAGGGTATAGAGTGTAGAGTTTAGGGTATAGAGTGTAGGGTATAGAGTGTAGGGTTTAGAGTGTATGGTATAGAGTGTAGGGTATAGAGTGTAGAGTGTGGGGTATAGAGTGTAGGATATAGAGTGTAGGGTATAGAGTGTATGGTATAGAGTGTACGGTATAGAGTGTACAGTGTAGGGTATAGAGTGTAGGGTAAAGATTGTAGGGTATAGAGTGTATTGTATAGGGTATAGAGTGTATGGTGTAGAGTGTAGGGTATAGAGTGTATAGTGTAGGGTATAGAGTGTAGGGTATAGAGTGTATGGTATAGAGTGTAGGGTATAGAGTGTATGGTATAGAGTGTAGGGTATAGAGTGTAGAGTGTAGGGTATAGAGTGTAGAGTGTAGGGTATAGAGTTTAGGGTATAGAGTGTATGGTGTAGAGTGTAGGGTATAGAGTGTAGGGTATAGAGTGTAGGGTATAGAGTGTATGGTATAGAGTGTAGGGAATAGAGTGTAGAGTGTAGGGTATAGAGTATATGGTATAGAGTGTAGGGTATAGAGTGTAGGGTATAGAGTGTAGGGTATAGAGTGTATGGTATAGAGTGTAGGGAATAGAGTGTAGAGTGTAGGGTATAGAGTGTATGGTATAGAGTGTAGGGTATAGAGTGTAGAGGGTAGAGTGTAGGGTATAGAGTGTAGGGTATAGAGTGTAGGGTATAGAGTGTAGAGTGTTGGGTATAGAGTGTAGGGTATAGAGTGTAGGGTGTAGAGTGTAGGGTATAGAGTGTAGGGTATAGAGTGTAGAGTGTAGGGTATAAAGTGTAGGGTATAGAGTGTAGGGTGTAGAGTGTAGGGTATAGAGTGTAGAGTGTAGGGTATAGAGTGTATGGTATAATGTGTAGGGTATAGAGTGTAGGGTGTAGAGTGTAGGGTACAGAGTGTAGGGTATAGAGTGTAGGGTATAGAGTGTAGAGTGTAGGGTATATAGTGTAGGGTATAGAGTATAGAGTGTAGGGTATAGAGTGTAGGGTATAGAGTGTAGAGTGTAGAGTGTAGGGTATAGAGTGTAGAGTGTAGGGTATAGAGTGTAGGGTATAGAGTGTATGGTATAGAGTAGGGTATAGAGTGTAGGGTATAGAGTGTAGAGTGTAGGGTATAGAGTGTAGAGTGTAGGGTATAGAGTGTAGGGTATAAAGAGTAGAGTGTAGGGTATAGAGTGTAGAGTGTAGGGTATGGAGTGTATGGTATAGAGTGTAGGGTATAGAGTGTAGAGTATAGAGTGTTGGGTATAGAGTGTAGAGTGTAGGGTATAGAGTGTAGGGTATATAGTGTAGGGTATAGAGTGTATGGTATACAGTGTAGAGTGTAGGGATTAGAGTGTAGGGTATAGAGTGTAGGGTATAGAGTGTAGGGTATAGAGTGTATGGTATAGAGTGTAGGGTATAGAGTGATGGGTATAGATTGTAGGGTATAGAATGTAGAGTGTAGTGTATAGGGTATAGAGTGTATGGTGTAGAGTGTAGGGTATAGAGTGTATAGTGTAGGGTATAGAGTGCAGGGTATAGAGTGTATGGAATAGAGTGTATGGAATACAGTGTACGGTATAGAGTGTAGAGAGTAGGGTATAGAGTGTAGGGTATAGAGCGTAGGGTGTAGGGTATAGATTGTAGGGTATAGAGTGTAGGGTATAGAGTGTAGAGTGTAGGGTATAGAGTGCATGGTATAGAGTGTAGGGTGTAGAGTGTATGGTATAGAGTGTACAGTATAGAGTGTATGGTATAGAGTGTAGAGTGTAGGGTATAGAGTGTATGGTATAGAGTGTAGGGTGTAGAGTGTATAGTATAGAGTGTAGGGTACAGAGTGTAGAGTGTAGGGTATAGAGTGTAGGGTATAGAGTGTATGGTATAGAGTGTACGGTATAGAGTGTATGATATAGAGTGTATGGTATATAGTGTAGGGTATAGAGTGTATAGTGTAGGGTATAGAGTGTAGGGTATAGAGTGTATGGAATAGAGTGTATAATGTAGAGTGTAGGGTGTAGAGTGTAGGGTATAGAGTGTAGAGTGTGGGGTAAAGAGTGTAGAGTGTAGGGTATAGAGTGTATGATATAGAGTGTAGGGTATAGAGTGTATGGTATAGATTGCAGGGTATAGAGTGTAGGGTGTAGAGTGTAGGGTATAGAGTGTAGGGTATAGAGTGTATGGTATAGAGTGTATGGTATAGATTGTAGGGTATAGAGTGTAGGGTATAGAGTGTAGAAAGTAGGGTATAGTGTGTAGGGTATGAAGTGTAGAGTGTAGGGTATAGAGTGTAGGGTATAGAGTGTAGATTGTATGGTATAGAGCGTAGGGTATAGAGTGTATAGTGTAGGGTGTAGAGTGTAGGGTATAGAGTGTAGGGCATAGAGTGTTGGGATATAGAGTGTAGGGTATAGAGTGTAGGGTATAGAGTGTAGGGTATAGATTGTAGGGTATACAGTGTAGGGTATAGAGTGTAGGGTATAGAGTATATAGTGTAGGGTATAGAGTGTAGGGTATAGAGTGTAGAGTGTAGGGTATAGAGTGTAGGGTATAGAGTGTATGGTATAGAGTAGGGTATAGAGTGTAGGGTATAGAGTGTAGAGTGTAGGGTATAGAGTGTAGAGTGTAGGGTATAGAGTGTAGGGTATAAAGAGTAGAGTGTAGGGTATAGAGTGTAGAGTGTAGGGTATGGAGTGTATGGTATAGAGTGTAGGGTATAGAGTGTAGAGTATAGAGTGTTGGGTATAGAGTGTAGAGTGTAGGGTATAGAGTGTAGGGTATATAGTGTAGGGTATAGAGTGTATGGTATACAGTGTAGAGTGTAGGGATTAGAGTGTAGGGTATAGAGTGTAGGGTATAGAGTGTAGGGTATAGAGTGTATGGTATAGAGTGTAGGGTATAGAGTGTTGGGTATAGATTGTAGGGTATAGAATGTAGAGTGTAGTGTATAGAGTATAGGGTATAGAGTGTATGGTGTAGAATGTAGGGCATAGAGTGTATAGTGTAGGGTATAGAGTGCAGGGTATAGAGTGTATGGAATAGAGTGTATGGAATATAATGTACGGTATAGAGTGTAGAGAGTAGGGTATAGAGTGTAGGGTATAGAGCGTAGGGTGTAGGGTATAGATTGTAGGGTATAGAGTGTAGGGTATAGAGTGTAGAGTGTAGGGTATAGAGTGCATGGTATAGAGTGTAGGGTGTAGAGTGTATGGTATAGAGTGTACAGTATAGAGTGTATGGTATAGAGTGTAGAGTGTAGGGTATAGAGTGTATGGTATAGAGTGTAGGGTGTAGAGTGTATAGTATAGAGTGTAGGGTACAGAGTGTAGAGTGTAGGGTATAGAGTGTAGGGTATAGAGTGTATGGTATAGAGTGTACGGTATAGAGTGTATGATATAGAGTGTATGGTATATAGTGTAGGGTATAGAGTGTATAGTGTAGGGTATAGAGTGTAGGGTATAGAGTGTATGGAATAGAGTGTATAATATAGAGTGTAGGGTATAGAGTGTATGATATAGAGTGTAGGGTATAGATTGTATGGTATAGATTGCAGGGTATAGAGTGTAGGGTGTAGAGTGTAGGGTATAGAGTGTAGGGTATAGAGTGTATGGTATAGAGTGTATGGTATAGATTGTAGGGTATAGAGTGTAGGGTATAGAGTGTGGAGTGTAGGGTATAGAGTGTAGAAAGTAGGGTATAGTGTGTAGGGTATGAAGTGTAGAGTGTAGGGTATAGAGTGTAGGGTATAGAGTGTAGATTGTATGGTATAGAGTGTAGGGTATAGAGTGTATAGTGTAGGGTGTAGAGTGTAGGGTATAGAGTGTAGGGCATAGAGTGTTGGGATATAGAGTGTAGGGTATAGAGTGTAGGGTATAGAGTGTAGGGTATAGATTGTAGGGTATACAGTGTAGGGTATAGAGTGTAGGGTATAGAGTGTATAGTGTAGGGTATAGAGTGTAGGGTATAGAGTGTAGAGTGTAGGGTATAGAGTGTAGGGTATAGAGTGTAGGGTATAGAGTGTAGGGTATAAAGTGTAGAGTGTAGGGTATAGAGTGTAGGGTATAGAGTGTACGGTATAGAGTGTAGGGTATAGAGTATAGAGTGTAGGGTATAGAGTGTAAGGTATAGAGTGTAGGGTATAGAGTGTATGTTATAGAGTGTAGGGTATAGAGTGTAGAGTGTAGGGTATAGAGTGTAGGGTATAGAGTGTAGGGTATAGAGTGTAGGGTATAGAGTGTAGGGTATAAAGTGTAGAGTGTAGGGTATAGAGTGTAGGGTTTAGAGTGTATGTTATAGAGTGTAGGGTATAGAGTGTAGAGTGTAGGATATAGAGTGTAGAGTGTAGGGTATAAAGTGTAGGGTATATAGTGTAGGGTATAGAGTGTAGGGTATAGAGTGTAGGGTATAGAGTGTATGGTATAGAGTGTAGAGTGTAGGGTATAGAGTGTAGAAAGTAGGGTATAGTGTGTAGGGTATAGAGTGTAGAGTGTAGGGTATAGAGTGTAGGGTATAGAGTGTAGATTGTATGGTATAGAGTGTAGGGCATAGAGTGTATAGTGTAGGGTATAGAGTGTAGAGTGTAGGGTATAGAGTGTAGGGTATAGAGTGTTGGGATATAGAGTGTAGGGTATAGAGTGTCGGGTATAGAGTGTAGGGTATAAATTGTAGGGTATAGAGTGTAGGGTATAGAGTATATAGTATAGGGTATAGAGTGTAGGGTATAGAGTGTAGAGTGTAGGGTATAGAGTGTAGGGTATAGAGTGTAGGGTATATAGTGTAGAGTGTAGGGTATAGAGTGTAGGGTATAGAGTGTAGAGTGTAGGGTGTAGAGTGTAGGGTATAGAGTGTATGGTATAGAGTGTATGGTATAGATTGTAGGGTATAGAGTGTAGGGTATAGAGTGTAGAGTGTAGGGTATAGAGTGTAGGGTATAGAGTGTAGATTGTATGGTATAGAGTGTAGGGTATAGAGTGTATAGTGTAGGGTATAGAGTGTAGAGTGTAGGGTATAGAGTGTAGGGTATAGAGTGTTGGGATATAGAGTGTAGGGTATAGAGTGTAGGGTATAGAGTGTAGGGTATAGATTGTAGGGTATAGAGTATCGGGTATAGAGTGTAGGGTATAGAGTATATAGTGTAGCGTATAGTGTGTAGGGTATAGAGTGTAGAGTGTAGGGTATAGAGTGTAGGGTATAGAGTGTAGGGTATAGAGTGTAGGGTATAAAGTGTAGAGTGTAGGGTATAGAGTGTAGGGTATAGAATGTAGGGTATAGAGTGTAGGGTATAGAGTGTAGAGTGTAGGATATAGAGTGTAGAGTATAGAGTGTAGGGTATAGAGTGTAGAGTGTAGGGTATAGAGTGTAGGGTATAGAGTGTATGGTATAGAGTGTAGGGTATAGAGTGTAGGGTAAAGAGTGTAGAGTGTAGGGAATTAGAGTGTAGGGTATAGAGTGTAGGGTATAGAGTGTAGAGTGTAGGGTATAGAGTGTAGGGTATAGAGTGTAGGGTATACAGTGTAGGGTATAAAGTGTAGAGTGTAGGGTATAGAGTGTAGGGTATAGAGTGTAGGGTAGAGAGTGTAGGGTATAGAGTGTAGGGTATTGAGTGTAGAGTGTAGGGTATAGAGTGTAGAGTTTAGGGTATAGAGTGTAGGGTATAGAGTGTAGGGTTTAGAGTGTATGGTATAGAGTGTAGGGTATAGAGTGTAGGGTATAGAGTGTAGGGTATAGAGTGTAGGGTATAGAGTGTAGGGTATAGAGTGTAGGGTATTGAGTGTAGAGTGTAGGGTATAGAGTGTAGAGTTTAGGGTATAGAGTGTAGGGTATAGAGTGTAGGGTTTAGAGTGTATGGTATAGAGTGTAGGGTATAGAGTGTAGAGTGTAGGGTATAGAGTGTAGGGTATAGAGTGTAGGGTATAGAGTGTATGGTATAGAGTGTACGGTATAGAGTGTAGAGTGTAGGGTATAAAGTGTAGGGTATAAAGTGTAGGGTATAGATTGTAGGGTATAGAGTGTAGATTGTAGGGTATAGGGTATAGAGTGTATGGTGTAGAGTGTAGGGTATAGAGTGTATAGTGTAGGGTATAGAGTGTAGGGTTTAGAGTGTAGGGTATAGAGTGTAGGGTATAGAGTGTAGAGTGTAGGGTATAGAGTGTATGGTATAGAGTGTAGGGTATAGAGTGTAGGGTATAGAGTGTAGGGTATAGAGTGTAGGGTTTAGAGTGTAGAGTGTAGGGTATAGAGTTTAGGGTATAGAGTGTATGGTATAGAGTGTAGAGTGTAGGGTATAGAGTGTATAGTGTAGGGTATAGAGTGTAGGGTATAGAGTGTAGGGTATAGAGCGTATGGTATAGAGTGTAGGGAATAGAGTGTAGAGTGTAGGGTATAGAGTGTATGGTATAGAGTGTAGGGTATAGAGTGTATAGTGTAGGGTATAGAGTGCAGGGTATAGAGTGTATGGAATAGAGTGTAGGGAATAGAGTGTAGAGTGTAGGGTATAGAGTATATGGTATAGAGTGTAGGGTATAGAGTATAGAGTGTAGGGTATAGAGTGTAGGGTATAGAGTGTAGGGTATAGAGTGTATGGTATAGAGTGTAGGGAATAGAGTGTAGAGTGTAAGGTATAGAGTGTATGGTATAGAGTGTAGGGTATAGAGTGTAGAGGGTAGAGTGTAGGGTATAGAGTGTAGGGTATAGAGTGTAGGGTATAGAGTGTAGAGTGTTGGGTATAGAGTGTAGGGTATAGAGTGTAGGGTGTAGAGTGTAGGGTATAGAGTGTAGAGTGTAGGGTATAAAGTGTAGGGTATAGAGTGTAGGGTGTAGAGTGTAGGGTATAGAGTGTAGAGTGTAGGGTATAGAGTGTATGGTATAATGTGTAGGGTATAGAGTGTAGGGTGTAGAGTGTAGGGTACAGAGTGTAGGGTATAGAGTGTAGGGTATAGAGTGTAGAGTGTAGGGTATATAGTGTAGGGTATAGAGTATAGAGTGTAGGGTATAGAGTGTAGGGTATAGAGTGTAGAGTGTAGAGTGTAGGGTATAGAGTGTAGAGTGTAGGGTATAGAGTGTAGGGTATAGAGTGTATGGTATAGAGTAGGGTATAGAGTGTAGGGTATAGAGTGTAGAGTGTAGGGTATAGAGTGTAGAGTGTAGGGTATAGAGTGTAGGGTATAAAGAGTAGAGTGTAGGGTATAGAGTGTAGAGTGTAGGGTATGGAGTGTATGGTATAGAGTGTAGGGTATAGAGTGTAGAGTATAGAGTGTTGGGTATAGAGTGTAGAGTGTAGGGTATAGAGTGTAGGGTATATAGTGTAGGGTATAGAGTGTATGGTATACAGTGTAGAGTGTAGGGATTAGAGTGTAGGGTATAGAGTGTAGGGTATAGAGTGTAGGGTATAGAGTGTATGGTATAGAGTGTAGGGTATAGAGTGATGGGTATAGATTGTAGGGTATAGAATGTAGAGTGTAGTGTATAGGGTATAGAGTGTATGGTGTAGAGTGTAGGGTATAGAGTGTATAGTGTAGGGTATAGAGTGCAGGGTATAGAGTGTATGGAATAGAGTGTATGGAATATAGTGTACGGTATAGAGTGTAGAGAGTAGGGTATAGAGTGTAGGGTATAGAGCGTAGGGTGTAGGGTATAGATTGTAGGGTATAGAGTGTAGGGTATAGAGTGTAGAGTGTAGGGTATAGAGTGCATGGTATAGAGTGTAGGGTGTAGAGTGTATGGTATAGAGTGTACAGTATAGAGTGTATGGTATAGAGTGTAGAGTGTAGGGTATAGAGTGTATGGTATAGAGTGTAGGGTGTAGAGTGTATAGTATAGAGTGTAGGGTACAGAGTGTAGAGTGTAGGGTATAGAGTGTAGGGTATAGAGTGTATGGTATAGAGTGTACGGTATAGAGTGTATGATATAGAGTGTATGGTATATAGTGTAGGGTATAGAGTGTATAGTGTAGGGTATAGAGTGTAGGGTATAGAGTGTATGGAATAGAGTGTATAATGTAGAGTGTAGGGTGTAGAGTGTAGGGTATAGAGTGTAGAGTGTGGGGTAAAGAGTGTAGAGTGTAGGGTATAGAGTGTATGATATAGAGTGTAGGGTATAGAGTGTATGGTATAGATTGCAGGGTATAGAGTGTAGGGTGTAGAGTGTAGGGTATAGAGTGTAGGGTATAGAGTGTATGGTATAGAGTGTATGGTATAGATTGTAGGGTATAGAGTGTAGGGTATAGAGTGTAGAGTGTAGGGTATAGAGTGTAGAAAGTAGGGTATAGTGTGTAGGGTATGAAGTGTAGAGTGTAGGGTATAGAGTGTAGGGTATAGAGTGTAGATTGTATGGTATAGAGCGTAGGGTATAGAGTGTATAGTGTAGGGTGTAGAGTGTAGGGTATAGAGTGTAGGGCATAGAGTGTTGGGATATAGAGTGTAGGGTATAGAGTGTAGGGTATAGAGTGTAGGGTATAGATTGTAGGGTATACAGTGTAGGGTATAGAGTGTAGGGTATAGAGTATATAGTGTAGGGTATAGAGTGTAGGGTATAGAGTGTAGAGTGTAGGGTATAGAGTGTAGGGTATAGAGTGTATGGTATAGAGTAGGGTATAGAGTGTAGGGTATAGAGTGTAGAGTGTAGGGTATAGAGTGTAGAGTGTAGGGTATAGAGTGTAGGGTATAAAGAGTAGAGTGTAGGGTATAGAGTGTAGAGTGTAGGGTATGGAGTGTATGGTATAGAGTGTAGGGTATAGAGTGTAGAGTATAGAGTGTTGGGTATAGAGTGTAGAGTGTAGGGTATAGAGTGTAGGGTATATAGTGTAGGGTATAGAGTGTATGGTATACAGTGTAGAGTGTAGGGATTAGAGTGTAGGGTATAGAGTGTAGGGTATAGAGTGTAGGGTATAGAGTGTATGGTATAGAGTGTAGGGTATAGAGTGTTGGGTATAGATTGTAGGGTATAGAATGTAGAGTGTAGTGTATAGAGTATAGGGTATAGAGTGTATGGTGTAGAATGTAGGGCATAGAGTGTATAGTGTAGGGTATAGAGTGCAGGGTATAGAGTGTATGGAATAGAGTGTATGGAATATAATGTACGGTATAGAGTGTAGAGAGTAGGGTATAGAGTGTAGGGTATAGAGCGTAGGGTGTAGGGTATAGATTGTAGGGTATAGAGTGTAGGGTATAGAGTGTAGAGTGTAGGGTATAGAGTGCATGGTATAGAGTGTAGGGTGTAGAGTGTATGGTATAGAGTGTACAGTATAGAGTGTATGGTATAGAGTGTAGAGTGTAGGGTATAGAGTGTATGGTATAGAGTGTAGGGTGTAGAGTGTATAGTATAGAGTGTAGGGTACAGAGTGTAGAGTGTAGGGTATAGAGTGTAGGGTATAGAGTGTATGGTATAGAGTGTACGGTATAGAGTGTATGATATAGAGTGTATGGTATATAGTGTAGGGTATAGAGTGTATAGTGTAGGGTATAGAGTGTAGGGTATAGAGTGTATGGAATAGAGTGTATAATATAGAGTGTAGGGTGTAGAGTGTAGGGTATAGAGTGTAGAGTGTGGGGTATAGAGTGTAGAGTGTAGGGTATAGAGTGTATGATATAGAGTGTAGGGTATAGATTGTATGGTATAGATTGCAGGGTATAGAGTGTAGGGTGTAGAGTGTAGGGTATAGAGTGTAGGGTATAGAGTGTATGGTATAGAGTGTATGGTATAGATTGTAGGGTATAGAGTGTAGGGTATAGAGTGTAGAGTGTAGGGTATAGAGTGTAGAAAGTAGGGTATAGTGTGTAGGGTATGAAGTGTAGAGTGTAGGGTATAGAGTGTAGGGTATAGAGTGTAGATTGTATGGTATAGAGTGTAGGGTATAGAGTGTATAGTGTAGGGTGTAGAGTGTAGGGTATAGAGTGTAGGGCATAGAGTGTTGGGATATAGAGTGTAGGGTATAGAGTGTAGGGTATAGAGTGTAGGGTATAGATTGTAGGGTATACAGTGTAGGGTATAGAGTGTAGGGTATAGAGTATATAGTGTAGGGTATAGAGTGTAGGGTATAGAGTGTAGAGTGTAGGGTATAGAGTGTAGGGTATAGAGTGTAGGGTATAGAGTGTAGGGTATAAAGTGTAGAGTGTAGGGTATAGAGTGTAGGGTATAGAGTGTACGGTATAGAGTGTAGGGTATAGAGTGTAGAGTGTAGGGTATAGAGTGTAAGGTATAGAGTGTAGGGTATAGAGTGTATGTTATAGAGTGTAGGGTATAGAGTGTAGAGTGTAGGGTATAGAGTGTAGGGTATAGAGTGTAGGGTATAGAGTGTAGGGTATAGAGTGTAGGGTATAAAGTGTAGAGTGTAGGGTATAGAGTGTAGGGTTCAGAGTGTATGTTATAGAGTGTAGGGTATAGAGTGTAGAGTGTAGGATATAGAGTGTAGAGTGTAGGGTATAAAGTGTAGGGTATATAGTGTAGGGTATAGAGTGTAGGGTATAGAGTGTAGGGTATAGAGTGTATGGTATAGAGTGTAGAGTGTAGGGTATAGAGTGTAGAAAGTAGGGTATAGTGTGTAGGGTATAGAGTGTAGAGTGTAGGGTATAGAGTGTAGGGTATAGAGTGTAGATTGTATGGTATAGAGTGTAGGGCATAGAGTGTATAGTGTAGGGTATAGAGTGTAGAGTGTAGGGTATAGAGTGTAGGGTATAGAGTGTTGGGATATAGAGTGTAGGGTATAGAGTGTCGGGTATAGAGTGTAGGGTATAGATTGTAGGGTATAGAGTGTAGGGTATAGAGTATATAGTATAGGGTATAGAGTGTAGGGTATAGAGTGTAGAGTGTAGGGTATAGAGTGTAGGGCATAGAGTGTAGGGTATAGAGTGTAGGGTATATAGTGTAGAGTGTAGGGTATAGAGTGTAGGGTATAGAGTGTAGAGTGTAGGGTGTAGAGTGTAGGGTATAGAGTGTATGGTATAGAGTGTATGGTATAGATTGTAGGGTATAGAGTGTAGGGTATAGAGTGTAGAGTGTAGGGTATAGAGTGTAGGGTATAGAGTGTAGATTGTATGGTATAGAGTGTAGGGTATAGAGTGTATAGTGTAGGGTATAGAGTGTAGAGTGTAGGGTATAGAGTGTAGGGTATAGAGTGTTGGGATATAGAGTGTAGGGTATAGAGTGTAGGGTATAGAGTGTAGGGTATAGATTGTAGGGTATAGAGTATCGGGTATAGAGTGTAGGGTATAGAGTATATAGTGTAGCGTATAGTGTGTAGGGTATAGAGTGTAGAGTGTAGGGTATAGAGTGTAGGGTATAGAGTGTAGGGTATAGAGTGTAGGGTATAAAGTGTAGAGTGTAGGGTATAGAGTGTAGGGTATAGAATGTAGGGTATAGAGTGTAGGGTATAGAGTGTAGAGTGTAGGATATAGAGTGTAGAGTATAGAGTGTAGGGTATAGAGTGTAGAGTGTAGGGTATAGAGTGTAGGGTATAGAGTGTATGGTATAGAGTGTAGGGTATAGAGTGTAGGGTAAAGAGTGTAGAGTGTAGGGAATTAGAGTGTAGGGTATAGAGTGTAGGGTATAGAGTGTAGAGTGTAGGGTATAGAGTGTAGGGTATAGAGTGTAGGGTATACAGTGTAGGGTATAAAGTGTAGAGTGTAGGGTATAGAGTGTAGGGTATAGAGTGTATGGTATAGAGTGTATGGTATAGATTGTAGGGTATAGAGTGTAGGGTATAGAGTGTAGAGTGTAGGGTATAGAGTGTAGGGTATAGAGTGTAGATTGTATGGTATAGAGTGTAGGGTATAGAGTGTATAGTGTAGGGTATAGAGTGTAGAGTGTAGGGTATAGAGTGTAGGGTATAGAGTGTTGGGATATAGAGTGTAGGGTATAGAGTGTAGGGTATAGAGTGTAGGGTATAGATTGTAGGGTATAGAGTATCGGGTATAGAGTGTAGGGTATAGAGTATATAGTGTAGCGTATAGTGTGTAGGGTATAGAGTGTAGAGTGTAGGGTATAGAGTGTAGGGTATAGAGTGTAGGGTATAGAGTGTAGGGTATAAAGTGTAGAGTGTAGGGTATAGAGTGTAGGGTATAGAATGTAGGGTATAGAGTGTAGGGTATAGAGTGTAGAGTGTAGGATATAGAGTGTAGAGTATAGAGTGTAGGGTATAGAGTGTAGAGTGTAGGGTATAGAGTGTAGGGTATAGAGTGTATGGTATAGAGTGTAGGGTATAGAGTGTAGGGTAAAGAGTGTAGAGTGTAGGGAATTAGAGTGTAGGGTATAGAGTGTAGGGTATAGAGTGTAGAGTGTAGGGTATAGAGTGTAGGGTATAGAGTGTAGGGTATACAGTGTAGGGTATAAAGTGTAGAGTGTAGGGTATAGAGTGTAGGGTATAGAGTGTAGGGTATAGAGTGTAGGGTATAGAGTGTAGGGTATTGAGTGTAGAGTGTAGGGTATAGAGTGTAGAGTTTAGGGTATAGAGTGTAGGGTATAGAGTGTAGGGTTTAGAGTGTATGGTATAGAGTGTAGGGTATAGAGTGTAGGGTATAGAGTGTAGGGTATAGAGTGTAGGGTATAGAGTGTAGGGTATAGAGTGTAGGGTATTGAGTGTAGAGTGTAGGGTATAGAGTGTAGAGTTTAGGGTATAGAGTGTAGGGTATAGAGTGTAGGGTTTAGAGTGTATGGTATAGAGTGTAGGGTATAGAGTGTAGAGTGTAGGGTATAGAGTGTAGGGTATAGAGTGTAGGGTATAGAGTGTATGGTATAGAGTGTACGGTATAGAGTGTAGAGTGTAGGGTATAGAGTGTAGGGTATAAAGTGTAGGGTATAGATTGTAGGGTATAGAGTGTAGATTGCAGGGTATAGGGTATAGAGTGTATGGTGTAGAGTGTAGGGTATAGAGTGTATAGTGTAGGGTATAGAGTGTAGGGTTTAGAGTGTAGGGTATAGAGTGTAGGGTATAGAGTGTAGAGTGTAGGGTATAGAGTGTATGGTATAGAGTGTAGGGTATAGAGTGTAGGGTATAGAGTGTAGGGTATAGAGTGTAGGGTATAGAGTGTAGAGTGTAGGGTATAGAGTTTAGGGTATAGAGTGTATGGTATAGAGTGTAGAGTGTAGGGTATAGAGTGTATAGTGTAGGGTATAGAGTGTAGGGTATAGAGTGTAGGGTATAGAGCGTATGGTATAGAGTGTAGGGAATAGAGTGTAGAGTGTAGGGTATAGAGTGTATGGTATAGAGTGTAGGGTATAGAGTGTATAGTGTAGGGTATAGAGTGCAGGGTATAGAGTGTATGGAATAGAGTGTATGGAATATAGTGTACGGTATAGAGTGTAGAGTGTAGGGTATAGAGTGCATGATATAGAGTGTAGGGTGTAGAGTGTATGGTATAGAGTGTACAGTATAGAGTGTATGGTATAGAGTGTAGAGTGTAGGGTATAGAGTGTATGGTATAGAGTGTAGGGTGTAGAGTGTATAGTATAGAGTGTAGGGTACAGAGTGTAGAGTGTAGGGTATAGAGTGTAGGGTATAGTGTGTATGGTGTAGAGTGTACGGTATAGAGTGTATGATATAGAGTGTATGGTATATAGTGTAGGGTATAGAGTGTTTGGTATAGAGTGTAAGGTATAGAGTGTAGAGAGTAGGGTATAGATTTTAGAGTGTAGAGTGTAGGGTATAGCGTGGAGGGTATAGAGTGTATGGAATAGAGTGTATGGTATAGAGTGTAGGGTGTAGAGTGTAGGGTATAGAGTGTAGAGTGTGAGGTATAGAGTGTAGAGTGTAGGGTATAGAGTGTATGATATAGAGTGTAGGGTATAGAGTGTATTGTATAGATTGCAGGGTATAGAGTGTAGGGTATAGAGTGTAGGGTACAGAGTGTAGAGTGTAGGGTATAGAGTGTAGGGTATAGAGTGTAGGGTATAGAGTGTATGGTATAGAGTGTATGGTATAGATTGTAGGGTATAGAGTGTAGAGTGTAGGGTATAGAGTGTAGAAAGTAGGGTATAGTGTGTAGGGTATAGAGTGTAGAGTGTAGGGTATAGAGTGTAGGGTATAGAGTGTAGATTGTATGGTATAGAGTGTAGGGTATAGAGTGTATAGTGTAGGGTATAGAGTGTAGGGTATAGAGTGTAGGGTATAGAGTGTTGGGATATAGAGTGTAGGGTATAGAGTGTAGGGTATAGAGTGTAGGGTATAGATTGTAGGGTATAGAGTGTAGGGTATAGAGTGTAGGGTATAGATTGTAGGGTATAGAGTGTATTGTATAGGGTATAGAGTGTATGGTGTAGAGTGTAGGGTATAGAGTGTATAGTGTAGGGTATAGAGTGTAGGGTATAGATTGTAGGGTATAGAGTGTAGGGTATAGAGTATATAGTATAGGGTATAGAGTGTAGGGTATAGAGTGTAGAGTGTAGGGTATAGAGTGTAGGGTATAGAGTGTAGGGTATAGAGTGTAGGGTATATAGTGTAGAGTGTAGGGTATAGAGTGTAGGGTATAGAGTGTAGAGTGTAGGGTGTAGAGTGTAGGGTATAGAGTGTATGGTATAGAGTGTATGGTATAGATTGTAGGGTATAGAGTGTAGGGTATAGAGTGTAGAGTGTAGGGTATAGAGTGTAGGGTATAGAGTGTAGATTGTATGGTATAGAGTGTAGGGTATAGAGTGTATAGTGTAGGGTATAGAGTGTAGAGTGTAGGGTATAGAGTGTAGGGTATAGAGTGTTGGGATATAGAGTGTAGGTTATAGAGTGTAGGGTATAGAGTGTAGGGTATAGATTGTAGGGTATAGAGTATAGGGTATAGAGTGTAGGGTATAGAGTGTAGAGTGTAGGGTATAGAGTGTAGGGTATAGAGTGTAGGGTATAGAGTGTAGGGTATAAAGTGTAGAGTGTAGGGTATAGAGTGTAGGGTATAGAATGTAGGGTATAGAGTGTAGGGTATAGAGTGTAGAGTGTAGGATATAGAGTGTAGAGTATAGAGCGTAGGGTATAGAGTGTAGAGTGTAGGGTATAGAGTGTAGGGTATAGAGTGTATGGTATAGAGTGTAGGGTATAGAGTGTAGGGTAAAGAGTGTAGAGTGTAGGGATTAGAGTGTAGGGTATAGAGTGTAGGGTATAGAGTGTAGAGTGTAGGGTATAGAGTGTAGGGTATAGAGTGTACGGTATAGATTGTTGGGCTATAGAGTGTAGGGTATAGAGTGTAGGGTATAGAGTGTAGGGTATAGAGTGTAGGGTATACAGTGTAGGGTATAAAGTGTAGAGTGTAGGGTATAGAGTGTAGGGTATAGAGTGTAGGGTATAGAGTGTAGGGTATAGAGTGTAGGGTATTGAGTGTAGAGTGTAGAGTGTAGGGTATAGAGTGTAGAGTTTAGGGTATAGAGTGTAGGGTATAGAGTGTAGGGTTTAGAGTGTATGGTATAGAGTGTAGGGTATAGAGTGTAGAGTGTAGGGTATAGAGTGTAGGGTATAGAGTGTAGGGTATAGAGTGTATGGTATAGAGTGTACGGTATAGAGTGTAGAGTGTAGGGTATAGAGTGTAGGGTATAAAGTGTAGGGTATAGATTGTAGGGTATAGAGTGTAGAATGTAGGGTATAGGGTATAGAGTGTATGGTGTAGAGTGTAGGGTATAGAGTGTATAGTGTAGGGTATAGAGTGTAGGGTTTAGAGTGTAGGGTATAGAGTGTAGGGTATAGAGTGTAGGGTATAGAGTGTAGGGTATAGAGTGTAGAGTGTAGGGTATAGAGTTTAGGGTATAGAGTGTATGGTATAGAGTGTAGAGTGTAGGGTATAGAGTGTATAGTGTAGGGTATAGAGTGTAGGGTATAGAGTGTAGGGTATAGAGCGTATGGTATAGACTGTAGGGAATAGAGTGTAGAGTGTAGGGTATAGAGTGTATGGTATAGAGTGTAGGGTATAGAGTGTATAGTGTAGGGTATAGAGTGCAGGGTATAGAGTGTATGGAATAGAGTGTATGGAATATAGTGTACGGTATAGAGTGTAGAGTGTAGGGTATAGAGTGTAGGGTATTGAGCGTAGGGTGTAGGGTATAGATTGTAGGGTGCAGAGTGTAGGGTATAGAGTGTAGAGTGTAGGGTATAGAGTGCATGATATAGAGTGTAGGGTGTAGAGTGTATGGTATAGAGTGTACAGTATAGAGTGTATGGTATAGAGTGTAGAGTGTAGTGTATAGAGTGTATGGTATAGAGTGTAGGGTGTAGAGTGTATAGTATAGAGTGTAGGGTACAGAGTGTAGAGTGTAGGGTATAGAGTGTAGGGTATAGTGTGTATGGTGTAGAGTGTACGGTATAGAGTGCATGATATAGAGTGTATGGTATATAGTGTAGGGTATAGAGTGTTTGGTATAGAGTGTAAGGTATAGAGTGTAGAGAGTAGGGTATAGATTTTAGAGTGTAGAGTGTAGGGTATAGCGTGTAGGGTATAGAGTGTATGGAATAGAGTGTATGGTTTAGAGTGTAGGGTGTAGAGTGTAGGGTATAGAGTGTAGAGTGTGAGGTATAGAGTGTAGAGTGTAGGGTATAGAGTGTATGATATAGAGTGTAGGGTATAGAGTGTATTGTATAGATTGCAGGGTATAGAGTGTAGGGTATAGAGTATAGGGTACAGAGTGTAGAGTGTAGGGTATAGAGTGTAGGGTATAGAGTGTATGGTATAGAGTGTATGGTATAGAGTGTATGGTATAGATTGTAGGGTATAGAGTGTAGGGTATAGAGTGTAGAGTGTAGGGTATAGAGTGTAGAAAGTAGGGTATAGTGTGTAGGGTATAGAGTGTAGAGTGTAGGGTATAGAGTGTAGGGTATAGAGTGTAGATTGTATGGTATAGAGTGTAGGGTATAGAGTGTATAGTGTAGGGTATAGAGTGTAGGGTATAGAGTGTAGGGTATAGAGTGTTGGGATATAGAGTGTAGGGTATAGAGTGTAGGGTATAGAGTGTAGGGTATAGATTGTAGGGTATAGAGTGTAGGGTATAGAGTGTAGGGTATAGATTGTAGGGTATAGAGTGTATTGTATAGGGTATAGTGTGTATGGTGTAGAGTGTAGGGTATAGAGTGTATAGTGTAGGGTATAGAGTGTAGGGTATAGATTGTAGGGTATAGAGTGTAGGGTATAGAGTATATAGTATAGGGTATAGAGTGTAGGGTATAGAGTGTAGAGTGTAGGGTATAGAGTGTAGGGTATAGAGTGTAGGGTATAGAGTGTAGGGTATATAGTGTAGAGTGTAGGGTATAGAGTGTAGGGTATAGAGTGTAGAGTGTAGGGTGTAGAGTGTAGGGTATAGAGTGTATGGTATAGAGTGTATGGTATAGATTGTAGGGTATAGAGTGTAGGGTATAGAGTGTAGAGTGTAGGGTATAGAGTGTAGGGTATAGAGTGTAGATTGTATGGTATAGAGTGTAGGGTATAGAGTGTATAGTGTAGGGTATAGAGTGTAGAGTGTAGGGTATAGAGTGTAGGGTATAGAGTGTTCGGATATAGAGTGTAGGTTATAGAGTGTAGGGTATAGAGTGTAGGGTATAGATTGTAGGGTATAGAGTATAGGGTATAGAGTGTAGGGTATAGAGTGTAGAGTGTAGGGTATAGAGTGTAGGGTATAGAGTGTAGGGTATAGAGTGTAGGGTATAAAGTGTAGAGTGTAGGGTATAGAGTGTAGGGTATAGAATGTAGGGTATAGAGTGTAGGGTATAGAGTGTAGAGTGTAGGATATAGAGTGTAGAGTATAGAGCGTAGGGTATAGAGTGTAGAGTGTAGGGTATAGAGTGTAGGGTATAGAGTGTATGGTATAGAGTGTAGGGTATAGAGTGTAGGGTAAAGAGTGTAGAGTGTAGGGATTAGAGTGTAGGGTATAGAGTGTAGGGTATAGAGTGTAGAGTGTAGGGTATAGAGTGTAGGGTATAGAGTGTACGGTATAGATTGTTGGGCTATAGAGTGTAGGGTATAGAGTGTAGGGTATAGAGTGTAGGGTATAGAGTGTAGGGTATACAGTGTAGGGTATAAAGTGTAGAGTGTAGGGTATAGAGTGTAGGGTATAGAGTGTAGGGTATAGAGTGTAGGGTATAGAGTGTAGGGTATTGAGTGTAGAGTGTAGAGTGTAGGGTATAGAGTGTAGAGTTTAGGGTATAGAGTGTAGGGTATAGAGTGTAGGGTTTAGAGTGTATGGTATAGAGTGTAGGGTATAGAGTGTAGAGTGTAGGGTATAGAGTGTAGGGTATAGAGTGTAGGGTATAGAGTGTATGGTATAGAGTGTACGGTATAGAGTGTAGAGTGTAGGGTATAAAGTGTAGGGTATAGATTGTAGGGTATAGAGTGTAGAATGTAGGGTATAGGGTATAGAGTGTATGGTGTAGAGTGTAGGGTATAGAGTGTATAGTGTAGGGTATAGAGTGTAGGGTTTAGAGTGTAGGGTATAGAGTGTAGGGTATAGAGTGTAGAGTGTAGGGTATAGAGTGTATGGTATAGAGTGTAGGGTATAGAGTGTAGGGTATAGAGTGTAGGGTATAGAGTGTAGGGTATAGAGTGTAGAGTGTAGGGTATAGAGTTTAGGGTATAGAGTGTATGGTATAGAGTGTAGAGTGTAGGGTATAGAGTGTATAGTGTAGGGTATAGAGTGTAGGGTATAGAGTGTAGGGTATAGAGCGTATGGTATAGAGTGTAGGGAATAGAGTGTAGAGTGTAGGGTATAGAGTGTATGGTATAGAGTGTAGGGTATAGAGTGTATAGTGTAGGGTATAGAGTGCAGGGTATAGAGTGTATGGAATAGAGTGTATGGAATATAGTGTACGGTATAGAGTGTAGAGTGTAGGGTATAGAGTGTAGGGTATTGAGCGTAGGGTGTAGGGTATAGATTGTAGGGTACAGAGTGTAGGGTATAGAGTGTAGAGTGTATGGTTTAGAGTGTAGGGTGTAGAGTGTAGGGTATAGAGTGTAGAGTGTGAGGTATAGAGTGTAGAGTGTAGGGTATAGAGTGTATGATATAGAGTGTAGGGTATAGAGTGTATTGTATAGATTGCAGGGTATAGAGTGTAGGGTATAGAGTATAGGGTACAGAGTGTAGAGTGTAGGGTATAGAGTGTAGGGTATAGAGTGTATGGTATAGAGTGTATGGTATAGAGTGTATGGTATAGATTGTAGGGTATAGAGTGTAGGGTATAGAGTGTAGAGTGTAGGGTATAGAGTGTAGAAAGTAGGGTATAGTGTGTAGGGTATAGAGTGTAGAGTGTAGGGTATAGAGTGTAGGGTATAGAGTGTAGATTGTATGGTATAGAGTGTAGGGTATAGAGTGTATAGTGTAGGGTATAGAGTGTAGGGTATAGAGTGTAGGGTATAGAGTGTTGGGATATAGAGTGTAGGGTATAGAGTGTAGGGTATAGAGTGTAGGGTATAGATTGTAGGGTATAGAGTGTAGGGTATAGAGTGTAGGGTATAGATTGTAGGGTATAGAGTGTATTGTATAGGGTATAGTGTGTATGGTGTAGAGTGTAGGGTATAGAGTGTATAGTGTAGGGTATAGAGTGTAGGGTATAGATTGTAGGGTATAGAGTGTAGGGTATAGAGTATATAGTATAGGGTATAGAGTGTAGGGTATAGAGTGTAGAGTGTAGGGTATAGAGTGTAGGGTATAGAGTGTAGGGTATAGAGTGTAGGGTATATAGTGTAGAGTGTAGGGTATAGAGTGTAGGGTATAGAGTGTAGAGTGTAGGGTGTAGAGTGTAGGGTATAGAGTGTATGGTATAGAGTGTATGGTATAGATTGTAGGGTATAGAGTGTAGGGTATAGAGTGTAGAGTGTAGGGTATAGAGTGTAGGGTATAGAGTGTAGATTGTATGGTATAGAGTGTAGGGTATAGAGTGTATAGTGTAGGGTATAGAGTGTAGAGTGTAGGGTATAGAGTGTAGGGTATAGAGTGTTGGGATATAGAGTGTAGGTTATAGAGTGTAGGGTATAGAGTGTAGGGTATAGATTGTAGGGTATAGAGTATAGGGTATAGAGTGTAGGGTATAGAGTGTAGAGTGTAGGGTATAGAGTGTAGGGTATAGAGTGTAGGGTATAGAGTGTAGGGTATAAAGTGTAGAGTGTAGGGTATAGAGTGTAGGGTATAGAATGTAGGGTATAGAGTGTAGGGTATAGAGTGTAGAGTGTAGGATATAGAGTGTAGAGTTTAGAGCGTAGGGTATAGAGTGTAGAGTGTAGGGTATAGAGTGTAGGGTATAGAGTGTATGGTATAGAGTGTAGGGTATAGAGTGTAGGGTAAAGAGTGTAGAGTGTAGGGATTAGAGTGTAGGGTATAGAGTGTAGGGTATAGAGTGTAGAGTGTAGGGTATAGAGTGTAGGGTATAGAGTGTACGGTATAGATTGTTGGGCTATAGAGTGTAGGGTATAGAGTGTAGGGTATAGAGTGTAGGGTATAGAGTGTAGGGTATACAGTGTAGGGTATAAAGTGTAGAGTGTAGGGTATAGAGTGTAGGGTATAGAGTGTAGGGTATAGAGTGTAGGGTATAAAGTGTAGGGTATTGAGTGTAGAGTGTAGAGTGTAGGGTATAGAGTGTAGAGTTTAGGGTATAGAGTGTAGGGTATAGAGTGTAGGGTTTAGAGTGTATGGTATAGAGTGTAGGGTATAGAGTGTAGAGTGTAGGGTATAGAGTGTAGGGTATAGAGTGTAGGGTATAGAGTGTATGGTATAGAGTGTATGGTATAGAGTGTAGAGTGTAGGGTATAAAGTGTTGGGTATAGATTGTAGGGTATAGAGTGTAGAATGTAGGGTATAGGGTATAGAGTGTATGGTGTAGAGTGTAGGGTATAGAGTGTATAGTGTAGGGTATAGAGTGTAGGGTTTAGAGTGTAGGGTATAGAGTGTAGGGTATAGAGTGTAGAGTGTAGGGTATAGAATGTATGGTATAGAGTGTAGGGTATAGAGTGTAGGGTATAGAGTGTAGGGTATAGAGTGTAGGGTATAGAGTGTAGAGTGTAGGGTATAGAGTTTAGGGTATAGAGTGTATGGTATAGAGTGTAGAGTGTAGGGTATAGAGTGTATAGTGTAGGGTATAGAGTGTAGGGTATAGAGTGTAGGGTATAGAGCGTATGGTATAGAGTGTAGGGAATAGAGTGTAGAGTGTAGGGTATAGAGTGTATGGTATAGAGTGTAGGGTATAGAGTGTATAGTGTAGGGTATAGAGTGCAGGGTATAGAGTGTATGGAATAGAGTGTATGGAATATAGTGTACGGTATAGAGTGTAGAGTGTAGGGTATAGAGTGTAGGGTATTGAGCGTAGGGTGTAGGGTATAGATTGTAGGGTACAGAGTGTAGGGTATAGAGTGTAGAGTGTAGGGTATAGAGTGCATGATATAGAGTGTAGGGTGTAGAGTGTATGGTATAGAGTGTACAGTATAGAGTGTATGGTATAGAGTGTAGAGTGTAGGGTATAGAGTGTATGGTATAGAGTGTAGGGTGTAGAGTGTATAGTATAGAGTGTAGGGTACAGAGTGTAGAGTGTAGGGTATAGAGTGTAGGGTATAGTGTGTATGGTGTAGAGTGTACGGTATAGAGTGCATGATATAGAGTGTATGGTATATAGTGTAGGGTATAGAGTGTTTGGTATAGAGTGTAAGTTATAGAGTGTAGAGAGTAGGGTATAGATTTTAGAGTGTAGAGTGTAGGGTATAGCGTGTAGAGTATAGAGTGTATGGAATAGAGTGTATGGTATAGAGTGTAGGGTGTAGAGTGTAGGGTATAGAGTGTAGAGTGTGAGGTATAGAGTGTAGAGTGTAGGGTATAGAGTGTATGATATAGAGTGTAGGGTATAGAGTGTATTGTATAGATTGCAGGGTATAGAGTGTAGGGTATAGAGTATAGGGTACAGAGTGTAGAGTGTAGGGTAAAGAGTGTAGGGTATAGCGTGTAGGGTATAGAGTGTATGGTATAGAGTGTATGGTATAGATTGTAGGGTATAGAGTGTAGGGTATAGAGTGTAGAGTGTAGGGTATAGAGTGTAGAAAGTAGGGTATAGTGTGTAGGGTATAGAGTGTAGAGTGTAGGGTATAGAGTGTAGGGTATAGAGTGTAGATTGTATGGTATAGAGTGTAGGGTATAGAGTGTATAGTGTAGGGTATAGAGTGTAGGGTATAGAGTGTAGGGTATAGAGTGTTGGGATATAGAGTGTAGGGTATAGAGTGTAGGGTATAGAGTGTAGGGTATAGATTGTAGGGTATAGAGTGTAGGGTATAGAGTGTAGGGTATAGATTGTAGGGTATAGAGTGTATTGTATAGGGTATAGTGTGTATGGTGTAGAGTGTAGGGTATAGAGTGTATAGTGTAGGGTATAGAGTGTAGGGTATAGATTGTAGGGTATAGAGTGTAGGGTATAGAGTATATAGTATAGGGTATAGAGTGTAGGGTATAGAGTGTAGAGTGTAGGGTATAGAGTGTAGGGTATAGAGTGTAGGGTATAGAGTGTAGGGTATATAGTGTAGAGTGTAGGGTATAGAGTGTAGGGTATAGAGTGTAGAGTGTAGGGTGTAGAGTGTAGGGTATAGAGTGTATGGTATAGAGGGTATGGTATAGATTGTAGGGTATAGAGTGTAGGGTATAGAGTGTAGAGTGTAGGGTATAGAGTGTAGGGTATAGAGTGTAGATTGTATGGTATAGAGTGTAGGGTATAGAGTGTATAGTGTAGGGTATAGAGTGTAGAGTGTAGGGTATAGAGTGTAGGGTATAGAGTGTTGGGATATAGAGTGTAGGGTATAGAGTGTAGGGTATAGAGTGTAGGGAATAGATTGTAGGGTATAGAGTATAGGGTATAGAGTGTAGGGTATAGAGAATATAGTGTAGCGTATAGTGTGTAGGGTATAGAGTGTAGAGTGTAGGGTATAGAGTGTAGGGTATAGAGTGTAGGGTATAGAGTGTAGGGTATAAAGTGTAGAGTGTAGGGTATAGAGTGTAGGGTATAGAGTGTAGGGTATAGAGTGTAGAGTGTAGGATATAGAGTGTAGAGTATAGAGTGTAGGGTATAGAGTGTAGAGTGTAGGGTATAGAGTGTATGGTATAGAGTGTAGGGTATAGAGTGTAGGGTAAAGAGTGTAGAGTGTAGGGATTAGAGTGTAGGGTATAGAGTGTAGGGTATAGAGTGTAGAGTGTAGGGTATAGAGTGTAGGGTATAGAGTGTACGGTATAGATTGTTGGGCTATAGAGTGTAGGGTATAGAGTGTAGGGTATAGAGTGTAGGGTATAGAGTGTAGGGTATACAGTGTAGGGTATAAAGTGTAGAGTGTAGGGTATAGAGTGTAGGGTATAGAGTGTAGGGTATAGAGTGTAGGGTATTGAGTGTAGAGTGTAGAGTGTAGGGTATAGAGTGTAGAGTTTAGGGTATAGAGTGTAGGGTATAGAGTGTAGGGTTTAGAGTGTATGGTATAGAGTGTAGGGTATAGAGTGTAGAGTGTAGGGTATAGAGTGTAGGGTATAGAGTGTAGGGTATAGAGTGTATGGTATAGAGTGTACGGTATAGAGTGTAGAGTGTAGGGTATAGAGTGTAGGGTATAAAGTGTAGGGTATAGATTGTAGGGTATAGAGTGTAGAATGTAGGGTATAGGGTATAGAGTGTATGGTGTAGAGTGTAGGGTATAGAGTGTATAGTGTAGGGTATAGAGTGTAGGGTTTAGAGTGTAGGGTATAGAGTGTAGGGTATAGAGTGTAGAGTGTAGGGTATAGAGTGTATGGTATAGAGTGTAGGGTATAGAGTGTAGGGTATAGAGTGTAGGGTATAGAGTATAGAGTGTAGGGTATAGAGTTTAGGGTATAGAGTGTATGGTATAGAGTGTAGAGTGTAGGGTATTAAGTGTATAGTGTAGGGTATAGAGTGTAGGGTATAGAGTGTAGGGTATAGAGCGTATGGTATAGAGTGTAGGGAATAGAGTGTAGAGTGTAGGGTATAGAGTGTATGGTATAGAGTGTAGGGTATAGAGTGTATAGTGTAGGGTATAGAGTGCAGGGTATAGAGTGTATGGAATAGAGTGTATGGAATATAGTGTACGGTATAGAGTGTAGAGTGTAGGGTATAGAGTGTAGGGTATTGAGCGTAGGGTGTAGGGTATAGATTGTAGGGTACAGAGTGTAGGGTATAGAGTGTAGAGTGTAGGGTATAGAGTGCATGATATAGAGTGTAGGGTGTAGAGTGTATGGTATAGAGTGTACAGTATAGAGTGTATGGTATAGAGTGTAGAGTGTAGGGTATAGAGTGTATGGTATAGAGTGTAGGGTGTAGAGTGTATAGTATAGAGTGTAGGGTACAGAGTGTAGAGTGTAGGGTATAGAGTGTAGGGTATAGTGTGTATGGTATAGAGTGTACGGTATAGAGTGTGTGATATAGAGTGTATGGTATATAGTGTAGGGTATAGAGTGTTTGGTATAGAGTGTAAGGTATAGAGTGTAGAGAGTAGGGTATAGATTTTAGAGTGTAGAGTGTAGGGTATAGCGTGTATGGAATAGAGTGTATGGTATAGAGTGTAGGGTGTAGAGTGTAGGGTATAGAGTGTAGAGTGTGAGGTATAGAGTGTAGAGTGTAGGGTATAGAGTGTATGATATAGAGTGTAGGGTATAGAGTGTATTGTATAGATTGCAGGGTATAGAGTGTAGGGTATAGAGTGTAGGGTACAGAGTGTAGAGTGTAGGGTATAGAGTGTAGGGTATAGAGTGTAGGGTATAGAGTGTATGGTATAGAGTGTATGGTATAGATTGTAGGGTATAGAGTGTAGGGTATAGAGTGTAGAGTGTAGGGTATAGAGTGTAGAAAGTAGGGTATAGTGTGTAGGGTATAGAGTGTAGAGTGTAGGGTATAGAGTGTAGGGTATAGAGTGTAGATTGTATGGTATAGAGTGTAGGGTATAGAGTGTATAGTGTAGGGTATAGAGTGTAGGGTATAGAGTGTAGGGTATAGAGTGTTGGGATATAGAGTGTAGGGTATAGAGTGTAGGGTATAGAGTGTAGGGTATAGATTGTAGGGAATAGAGTGTAGGGTATAGAGTGTAGGGTATAGATTGTAGGGTATAGAGTGTATTGTATAGGGTATAGAGTGTATGGTGTAGAGTGTAGGGTATAGAGTGTATAGTGTAGGGTATAGAGTGTAGGGTATAGATTGTAGGGTATAGAGTGTAGGGTATAGAGTATATAGTATAGGGTATAGAGTGTAGGGTATAGAGTGTAGAGTGTAGGGTATAGAGTGTAGGGTATAGAGTGTAGGGTATAGAGTGTAGGGTATATAGTGTAGATTGTATGGTATAGAGTGTAGGGTATAGAGTGTATAGTGTAGGGTATAGAGTGTAGGGTATAGAGTGTAGAGTGTAGGGTATAGAGTGTAGGGTATAGAGTGTAGGGTATAGAGTGTAGGGTATATAGTGTAGAGTGTAGGGTATAGAGTGTAGGGTATAGAGTGTAGAGTGTAGGGTGTAGAGTGTAGGGTATAGAGTGTATGGTATAGAGTGTATGGTATAGATTGTAGGGTATAGAGTGTAGGGTATAGAGTGTAGAGTGTAGGGTATAGAGTGTAGGGTATAGAGTGTAGATTGTATGGTATAGAGTGTAGGGTATAGAGTGTATAGTGTAGGGTATAGAGTGTAGAGTGTAGGGTATAGAGTGTAGGGTATAGAGTGTTGGGATATAGAGTGTAGGTTATAGAGTGTAGGGTATAGAGTGTAGGGTATAGATTGTAGGGTATAGAGTATAGGGTATAGAGTGTAGGGTATAGAGTGTAGAGTGTAGGGTATAGAGTGTAGGGTATAGAGTGTAGGGTATAGAGTGTAGGGTATAATGTGTAGAGTGTAGGGTATAGAGTGTAGGGTATAGAATGTAGGGTATAGAGTGTAGGGTATAGAGTGTAGAGTGTAGGATATAGAGTGTAGAGTATAGAGCGTAGGGTATAGAGTGTAGAGTGTAGGGTATAGAGTGTAGGGTATAGAGTGTATGGTATAGAGTGTAGGGTATAGAGTGTAGGGTAAAGAGTGTAGAGTGTAGGGATTAGAGTGTAGGGTATAGAGTGTAGGGTATAGAGTGTAGAGTGTAGGGTATAGAGTGTAGGGTATAGAGTGTACGGTATAGATTGTTGGGCTATAGAGTGTAGGGTATAGAGTGTAGGGTATAGAGTGTAGGGTATAGAGTGTAGGGTATACAGTGTAGGGTATAAAGTGTAGAGTGTAGGGTATAGAGTGTAGGGTATAGAGTGTAGGGTATAGAGTGTAGGGTATAGAGTGTAGGGTATTGAGTGTAGAGTGTAGAGTGTATGGTATAGAGTGTAGGGTATAGAGTGTAGAGTGTAGGGTATAGAGTGTAGGGTATAGAGTGTAGGGTATAGAGTGTATGGTATAGAGTGTACGGTATAGAGTGTAGAGTGTAGGGTATAGAGTGTAGGGTATAAAGTGTAGGGTATAGATTGTAGGGTATAGAGTGTAGAATGTAGGGTATAGGGTATAGAGTGTATGGTGTAGAGTGTAGGGTATAGAGTGTATAGTGTAGGGTATAGAGTGTAGGGTTTAGAGTGTAGGGTATAGAGTGTAGGGTATAGAGTGTAGAGTGTAGGGTATAGAGTGTATGGTATAGAGTGTAGGGTATAGAGTGTAGGGTATAGAGTGTAGGGTATAGAGTGTAGGGTATAGAGTGTAGAGTGTAGGGTATAGAGTTTAGGGTATAGAGTGTATGGTATAGAGTGTAGAGTGTAGGGTATAGAGTGTATAGTGTAGGGTATAGAGTGTAGGGTATAGAGTGTAGGGTATAGAGCGTATGGTATAGAGTGTAGGGAATAGAGTGTAGAGTGTAGGGTATAGAGTGTATGGTATAGAGTGTAGGGTATAGAGTGTATAGTGTAGGGTATAGAGTGCAGGGTATAGAGTGTATGGAATAGAGTGTATGGAATATAGTGTACGGTATAGAGTGTAGAGTGTAGGGTATAGAGTGTAGGGTATTGAGCGTAGGGTGTAGGGTATAGATTGTAGGGTACAGAGTGTAGGGTATAGAGTGTAGAGTGTAGGGTATAGAGTGCATGATATAGAGTGTAGGGTGTAGAGTGTATGGTATAGAGTGTACAGTATAGAGTGTATGGTATAGAGTGTAGAGTGTAGGGTATAGAGTGTATGGTATAGAGTGTAGGGTGTAGAGTGTATAGTATAGAGTGTAGGGTACAGAGTGTAGAGTGTAGGGTATAGAGTGTAGGGTATAGTGTGTATGGTGTAGAGTGTACGGTATAGAGTGCATGATATAGAGTGTATGGTATATAGTGTAGGGTATAGAGTGTTTGGTATAGAGTGTAAGGTATAGAGTGTAGAGAGTAGGGTATAGATTTTAGAGTGTAGAGTGTAGGGTATAGCGTGTAGGGTATAGAGTGTATGGAATAGAGTGTATGGTATAGAGTGTAGGGTGTAGAGTGTAGGGTATAGAGTGTAGAGTGTGAGGTATAGAGTGTAGAGTGTAGGGTATAGAGTGTATGATATAGAGTGTAGGGTATAGAGTGTATTGTATAGATTGCAGGGTATAGAGTGTAGGGTATAGAGTGTAGGGTACAGAGTGTAGAGTGTAGGGTATAGAGTGTAGGGTATAGAGTGTAGGGTATAGAGTGTATGGTATAGAGTGTATGGTATAGATTTTAGGGTATAGAGTGTAGGGTATAGAGTGTAGAGTGTAGGGTATAGAGTGTAGAAAGTAGGGTATAGTGTGTAGGGTATAGAGTGTAGAGTGTAGGGTATAGAGTGTAGGGTATAGAGTGTAGATTGTATGGTATAGAGTGTAGGGTATAGAGTGTATAGTGTAGGGTATAGAGTGTAGGGTATAGAGTGTAGGGTATAGAGTGTTGGGATATAGAGTGTAGGGTATAGAGTGTAGGGTATAGAGTGTAGGGTATAGATTGTAGGGTATAGAGTGTAGGGTATAGAGTGTAGGGTATAGATTGTAGGGTATAGAGTGTAGGGTATAGAGTATATAGTATAGGGTATAGAGTGTAGGGTATAGAGTGTAGAGTGTAGGGTATAGAGTGTAGGGTATAGAGTGTAGGGTATAGAGTGTAGGGTATATAGTGTAGAGTGTAGGGTATAGAGTGTAGGGTATAGAGTGTAGAGTGTAGGGTGTAGAGTGTAGGGTATAGAGTGTATGGTATAGAGTGTATGGTATAGATTGTAGGGTATAGAGTGTAGGGTATAGAGTGTAGAGTGTAGGGTATAGAGTGTAGGGTATAGAGTGTAGATTGTATGGTATAGAGTGTAGGGTATAGAGTGTATAGTGTAGGGTGTAGAGTGTAGGGTATAGAGTGTAGGGTATAGAGTGTTGGGATATAGAGTGTAGGGTATAGAGTGTAGGGTATAGAGTGTAGGGAATAGATTGTAGGGTATAGAGTATAGGGTATAGAGTGTAGGGTATAGAGTATATAGTGTAGCGTATAGTGTGTAGGGTATAGAGTGTAGAGTGTAGGGTATAGAGTGTAGGGTATAGAGTGTAGGGTATAGAGTGTAGGGTATAAAGTGTAGAGTGTAGGGTATAGAGTGTAGGGTATAGAGTGTAGGGTATAGAGTGTAGAGTGTAGGATATAGAGTGTAGAGTATAGAGTGTAGGGTATAGAGTGTAGAGTGTAGGGTATAGAGTGTAGGGTATAGAGTGTATGGTATAGAGTGTAGGATATAGAGTGTAGGGTAAAGAGTGTAGAGTGTAGGGATTAGAGTGTAGGGTATAGAGTGTAGGGTATAGAGTGTAGAGTGTAGGGTATAGAGTGTAGGGTATAGAGTGTACGGTATAGATTGTTGGGCTATAGAGTGTAGGGTATAGAGTGTAGGGTATAGAGTGTAGGGTATAGAGTGTAGGGTATACAGTGTAGGGTATAAAGTGTAGAGTGTAGGGTATAGAGTGTAGGGTATAGAGTGTAGGGTATAGAGTGTAGGGTATTGAGTGTAGAGTGTAGGGTATAGAGTGTAGAGTTTAGGGTATAGAGTGTAGGGTATAGAGTGTAGGGTTTAGAGTGTATGGTATAGAGTGTAGGGTATAGAGTGTAGAGTGTAGGGTATAGAGTGTAGGGTATAGAGTGTAGGGTATAGAGTGTATGGTATAGAGTGTACGGTATAGAGTGTAGAGTGTAGGGTATAGAGTGTAGGGTATAAAGTGTAGGGTATAGATTGTAGGGTATAGAGTGTAGAATGTAGGGTATAGGGTATAGAGTGTATGGTGTAGAGTGTAGGGTATAGAGTGTATAGTGTAGGGTATAGAGTGTAGGGTTTAGAGTGTAGGGTATAGAGTGTAGGGTATAGAGTGTAGAGTGTAGGGTATAGAGTGTATGGTATAGAGTGTAGGGTATAGAGTGTAGGGTATAGAGTGTAGGGTATAGAGTGTAGAGTGTAGGGTATAGAGTTTAGGGTATAGAGTGTATGGTATAGAGTGTAGAGTGTAGGGTATAGAGTGTATAGTGTAGGGTATAGAGTGTAGGGTATAGAGTGTAGGGTATAGAGCGTATGGTATAGAGTGTAGGGAATAGAGTGTAGAGTGTAGGGTATAGAGTGTATGGTATAGAGTGTAGGGTATAGAGTGTATAGTGTAGGGTATAGAGTGCAGGGTATAGAGTGTATGGAATAGAGTGTATGGAATATAGTGTACGGTATAGAGTGTAGAGTGTAGGGTATAGAGTGTAGGGTATTGAGCGTAGGGTGTAGGGTATAGATTGTAGGGTATAGAGTGTAGGGTATAGAGTGTAGAGTGTAGGGTATAGAGTGCATGATATAGAGTGTAGGGTGTAGAGTGTATGGTATAGAGTGTACAGTATAGAGTGTATGGTATAGAGTGTAGAGTGTAGGGTATAGAGTGTATGGTATAGAGTGTAGGGTGTAGAGTGTATAGTATAGAGTGTAGGGTACAGAGTGTAGAGTGTAGGGTATAGAGTGTAGGGTATAGTGTGTATGGTATAGAGTGTACGGTATAGAGTGTATGATATAGAGTGTATGGTATATAGTGTAGGGTATAGAGTGTTTGGTATAGAGTGTAAGGTATAGAGTGTAGAGAGTAGGGTATAGATTTTAGAGTGTAGAGTGTAGGGTATAGCGTGTATGGAATAGAGTGTATGGTATAGAGTGTAGGGTGTAGAGTGTAGGGTATAGAGTGTAGAGTGTGAGGTATACAGTGTAGAGTGTAGGGTATAGAGTGTATGATATAGAGTGTAGGGTATAGAGTGTATTGTATAGATTGCAGGGTATAGAGTGTAGGGTATAGAGTGTAGGGTACAGAGTGTAGAGTGTAGGGTATAGAGTGTAGGGTATAGAGTGTAGGGTATAGAGTGTATGGTATAGAGTGTATGGTATAGATTGTAGGGTATAGAGTGTAGGGTATAGAGTGTAGAGTGTAGGGTATAGAGTGTAGAAAGTAGGGTATAGTGTGTAGGGTATAGAGTGTAGAGTGTAGGGTATAGAGTGTAGGGTATAGAGTGTAGATTGTATGGTATAGAGTGTAGGGTATAGAGTGTATAGTGTAGGGTATAGAGTGTAGAGTGTAGGGTATAGAGTGTAGGGTATAGAGTGTTGGGATATAGAGTGTAGGGTATAGAGTGTAGGGTATAGAGTGTAGGGTATAGATTGTAGGGTATAGAGTGTAGGGTATAGAGTGTAGGGTATAGATTGTAGGGTATAGAGTGTATTGTATAGGGTATAGAGTGTATGGTGTAGAGTGTAGGGTATAGAGTGTATAGTGTAGGGTATAGAGTGTAGGGTATAGAGTGTAGGGTGTAGAGTGTAGGGTATAGAGTGTATGATATAGAGTGTAGGGTATAGAGTGTATGGTATAGATTGCAGGGTATAGAGTGTAGGGTATAGAGTGTAGGGTATAGAGTGTAGAGTGTAGGGTATAGAGTGTAGGATATAGAGTGTAGGGTATAGAGTGTATGGTATAGAGTGTACGGTATAGAGTGTAGGGTATAGAGTGTAGGGTATAGATTGTAGGGTATAGAGTGTATTGTATAGGGTATAGAGTGTATGGTGTAGAGTGTAGGGTATAGAGTGTATAGTGTAGGGTATAGAGTGTAGGGTATAGAGTGTAGGGTATAGAGTGTAGAGTGTAGGGTATAGAGTGTATGGTATAGAGTGTAGGGTATAGAGTGTATGGTATAGAGTGTAGGGTATAGAGTGTAGAGTGTAGGGTATAGAGTGTAGTGTATAGAATGTAGGGTATAGAGTGTAGAGTGTAGGATATAGAGTTTAGGGTATAGAGTGTATGGTATAGAGTGTAGGGTATAGAGTGTATAGTGTAGGGTATAGAGTGTAGGGTATAGAGTGTAGGGTATAGAGTGTATGGTATATAGTGTAGGGAATAGAGTGTAGAGTGTAGGGTATAGAGTGTATGGTATAGAGTGTAGGGTATAGAGTGTAGAGTATAGAGTGTAGGGTATAGAGTGTAGGGTATAGAGTGTAGGGTATAGAGTGTATGGTATAGAGTTTAGGGAATAGAGTGTAGAGTGTAGGGTATAGAGTGTATGGTATAGAGTGCAGGGTATAGAGTGTAGAGGGTAGAGTGTAGGGTATAGAGTGTAGGGTATAGAGTGTAGAGTGTAGGGTATAGAGTGTAGGGTATAGAGTGTAGGGTGTAGAGTGTAGGGTATAGAGTGTAGGGTATAGAATGTAGAGTGTAGGGTATAAAGTGTAGGGTATAGAGTGCATAGTGTAGGGTATAGAGTGTAGGGTATAGAGTGTAGGGTATAGAGTGTATGGTATATAGTGTAGGGAATAGAGTGTAGAGTGTAGGGTATAGAGTGTATGGTATAGAGTGTAGGGTATAGAGTGTAGAGTATAGAGTGTAGGGTATAGAGTGTAGGGTATAGAGTGTAGGGTATAGAGTGTATGGTATAGAGTTTAGGGAATAGAGTGTAGAGTGTAGGGTATAGAGTGTATGGTATAGAGTGCAGGGTATAGAGTGTAGAGGGTAGAGTGTAGGGTATAGAGTGTAGGGTATAGAGTGTAGAGTGTAGGGTATAGAGTGTAGGGTATAGAGTGTAGGGTGTAGAGTGTAGGGTATAGAGTGTAGGGTATAGAGTGTAGAGTGTAGGGTATAAAGTGTAGGGTATAGAGTGTAGGGTGTAGAGTGTAGGGTATAGAGTGTAGAGTGTAGGGTATAGAGTTTAGGGTATAGAGTGTATGGTATAGAGTGTAGAGTGTAGGGTATAGAGTGTATAGTGTAGGGTATAGAGTGTAGGGTATAGAGTGTAGGGTATAGAGTGTAGGGTATAGAGTGTAGAGTGTAGGGTATAGAGTTTAGGGTATAGAGTGTATGGTATAGAGTGTAGAGTGTAGGGTATAGAGTGTATAGTGTAGGGTTTAGAGTGTAGGGTATAGAGTGTAGGGTATAGAGTGTATGGTATAGAGTGTATGGTATAGAGTGTAGAGTGTAGGGTATAGAGTGTATGGTATAGAGTGTAGGGTATAGAGTGTAGAGTATAGAGTGTAGGGTATAGAGTGTAGGGTATAGATTGTAGGGTATAGAATGTATGGTATAGAGTGTAGGGAATAGAGTGTAGAGTGTAGGGTATAGAGTGTATGGTATAGAGTGTAGGGTATAGAGTGTAGAGGGTAGAGTGTAGGGTATAGAGTGTAGGGTATAGAGTGTAGGGTATAGAGTGTAGAGTGTAGGGTATAGAGTGTAGGGTATAGAGTGTAGTGTATAGAGTGTAGAGTGTAGGGATTAGAGTGTAGGGTATAGAGTGTAGGGTATAGAGTGTAGGGTATAGAGTGTAGAGTATAGAGTGTAGGGTATAGAGTGTAGGGTATAGAGTGTAAAGTGTAGAGTGTAGAGTATAGAGTGTAGAGTGTAGGGTATAGAGTGTAGGGTATAGAACGTAGGGTGTAGGGTATAGAGTGTAGGGTATAGAGTGTAGGGTATAGAGTGTAGAGTGTAGAGTATAGAGTGTATGGTATAGAGTGTAGGGTGTAGAGTGTAGGGTATAGAGTGTAGGGTATAGGGTGTAGGTTATAGAGTGTAGGGTATAGAGTGTAGGGTATAGGGTATAGAGTGCAGGGTATAGAGTGTAGGGTATATAGTGTAGAGTATAGAGTGTAGGGTATAGAGTGTATATTGTAGGGTATAGAGTGTAGGGTATAGAGTGTATGGTATAGAGTGTAGGGTATAGAGTGTAGAGTGTAGGGTATAGAGTGTAGGGTATAGTGTGTAGGGTATAGAGTGTAGGGTATAGGGTGTAGGTTATAGAGTGTAGGGTATAGAGTGTAGGGTATAGAGTATAGAGTGCAGGGTATAGAGTGTAGGGTATATAGTGTAGAGTATAGAGTGTAGGGTATAGAGTGTAGGGTGTTGAGTGTAGAGTGTAGGGTATAAAGTGTAGGGTATAGAGTGTAGGGTATAGAGTGTAGAGTGTAGGGTATAGAGTGTAGAGTGTAGGGTATAGAGTGTAGGGTATAGAGTGTAGGGTATTAAGTGTAGAGTGTAGGGTATAGAGTGTAGGGTATAGAGTGTAGGGTATAGAGTGTAGGGTATATAGTGTAGGGTATAGAGTGTAGGGTATAGAGTGTAGGGTATAGAGTGTAGGGTATAGAGTGTATGGAATAGAGTTTAGAGTGTAGGGTATAGAGTGTAGGGTATAGAGTGTATGGAATAGAGTTTAGAGTGTAGAGTGTATGGTATAGCGTGTAGGGTATAGAGGGTGGGGTATAGAGTGTAGGGTATAGAGTGTAGAGTGTAGGGATTAGAGTGTAGGGTATAGAGTGTAGGATATAGAGTGTATGGAATAGAGTGTAGGGTATAGAGTGAAGAGTGTAGAGTATAGAGTGTAGGGTATAGAGCGTAGGGTGTAGGGTATAGAGTGTAGGGTATAGAGTGTAGGGTATAGAGTGTATGGTATAGAGTGTAGGGTGTACAGTGTAGGGTATAGAGTGTAGAGTGTAGGGCATAGAGTGTATGGTATAGAGTGTAGGGTGTAGAGTGTATAGTATAGAGTGTAGGGTATAGATTGTATGGTATAGAGTTTAGAGTGTAGGGTATAGAGTGTAGAATATAGAGTGTAGAGTGTAGGGTATAGAGTGTAGGGTATAGAGTGTATGGAATAGAGTGTATGGCATAGAGTGTAGGGTGTAGAGTGTAGGATATAGAGTGTAGAGTGTGGGGTATAGAGTGTAGAGTGTAGAGTATAGAGTGTATGATATAGAGTGTAGGGTATAGAGTGTATGGTATAGATTGCAGGGTATAAAGTGTAGGGTGTAGAGTGTAGGGTATAGAGTGTAGAGTGTAGGGTATAGAGTGTAGGGTATAGAGTGTATGGTATAGATTGTAGGGTATAGAGTGTAGGGTATAGAGTGTAGAGTGTAGGGTATAGAGTGTAGAAAGTAGGGTATAGTGTGTAGGGCATAGAGTGTAGAGTGTAGGGTATAGAGTGTAGGGTATAGAGTGTAGATTGTATGGTATAGAGTGTAGGGTATAGAGTGTATAGTGTAGAGTATAGAGTGTAGATTGTAGGGTATAGAGTGTAGGGTATAGAGTGTTGGGATATAGAGTGTAGGGTATAGAGTGTAGAGTATAGAGTGTAGGGTATAGAGTGTAGGGTATAGCGTGTAGGGTATAGAGTGTAGGGTATAGAGTATATAGTGTAGGGTATAGAGTGTAGGGTATAGAGTGTAGAGTGTAGGGTATAGAGTGTAGGGTATAGAGTGTAGGGTATAGAGTGTAGGATATAAAGTGTAGAGTGTATGGTATA
Organism: Ranitomeya imitator; assembly: GCF_032444005.1. NCBI lineage: Eukaryota > Metazoa > Chordata > Amphibia > Anura > Dendrobatidae > Ranitomeya > Ranitomeya imitator. Next base: position 353,126 of record NW_027194564.1, read on the forward strand.
GAGTGTAGGGTATAGAGTGTAGAGTGTAGGGTGTAGAGTGTAGAGTGTAGGGTATAGAGTGTAAGGTATAGAGTGTAGGGTATAGAGTATATATTATAGAGTGTAGGGTATAGAGTGTAGAGTGTAGGGTATAGAGTGTAGGGTATAGAGTGTAGGGTATAGAGTGTAGGGTATAGAGTGTAGGGTATAAAGTGTAGAGTGTAGGGTATAGAGTGTAGGGTATAGAGTGTAGGGTATAGAGTGTATGGTATAGATTGTATGGTATAGAGTGTAGAGTGTAGGGTATAGAGTGTAGGGTATAGAGTGTAGGGTATATATTATAGAGTGTAGAGTGTAGGGTATAGAGTGTAGGGTATAGAGTGTATGGTGTAGAGTGTAGGGTATAGAGTGTATAGTGTAGGGTATAGAGTGTAGGGTATAGAGTGTAGGGTATAGAGTGTATGGTATAGAGTGTACAGTATAGAGTGTATGGTATAGAGTGTAGAGTGTAGGGTATAGAGTGTATGGTATAGAGTGTAGTGTGTAGAGTGTATGGTATAGTGTGTAGGGTACAGAGTGTAGAGTGTAGGGTATAGAGTGTAGGGTATAGAGTGTAGGGTATAGAGTGTATGATATAGAGTGTATGGTATATAGTGTAGGGTATAGAGTGTTTGGTATAGAGTGTAAGGTATAGAGTGTAGAGAGTAGGGTATAGAATTTAGAGTGTAGAGTGTAGGGTATAGAGTGTAGGGTATAGAGTGTATGGAATAGAGTGTATGGTATAGAGTGTAGGGTGTAGAGTGTAGGGTGTAGAGTGTGGGGTATAGAGTGTAGAGTGTAGGGTATAGAGTGTATGATATAGAGTGTAGGGTATAGAGTGTATGGTATAGATTGCAGGGTATAGAGTGTAGGGTATAGAGTGTAGGGTACAGAGTGTAGAGTGTAGGGTATAGAATGTAGGGTATAGAGTGTATGGTATAGAGTGTATGGTATAGATTGTAGGGTATAGAGTGTAGGGTATAGAGTGTAGAGTGTAGGGTATATAGTGTAGAAAGTAGGGAATAGTGTGTAGGGTATAGAGTGTAGAGTGTAGGGTATAGAGTGTAGGGTTTAGAGTGTAGATTGTATGGTATAGAGTGTAGGGTATAGAGTGTATAGTGTAGGGTATAGAGTGTAGAGTGTAGGGTATAGAGTGTAGGGTATAGAGTGTTGGGATATAGGGTGTAGGGTATAGAGTGTAGGGTATAGAGTGTAGGGTATAGAGTGTAGGGTATAGAGTATATAGTGTAGGGTATAGAGTGTAGGGTATAGAGTGTAGAGTGTAGGGTATAGAGTGAAGGGTATATAGTGTAGGGTATAGAGTGTAGGGTATAAAGTGTAGAGTGTAGGGTATAGAGTGTAGGGTATAGAGTGTAGGGTATAGAGTGTAGGGTATTGAGTGTAGAGTGCAGGGTGTAGAGTGTAGGGTATAGAGTGTAAGGTATAGAGTGTAGGGTATAGAGTGTAGAGTGTAGGGTATAGAGTGTAGGGTATAGAGTGTAGGGTATAGCGTGTAGGGTATAGAGTGTAGGGTATAGAGTATATAGTGTAGGGTATAGAGTGTAGGGTATAGAGTGTAGAGTGTAGGGTATAGAGTGTAGGGTATAGAGTGTAGGGTATAGAGTGTAGGATATAAAGTGTAGAGTGTATGGTATAGAGTGTAGGGTATAGAGTGTAGAGTGTAGGGTGTAGAGTGTAGAGTGTAGGGTATAGAGTGTAAGGTATAGAGTGTAGGGTATAGAGTATATGTTATAGAGTGTAGGGTATAGAGTGTAGAGTGTAGGGTATAGAGTGTAGGGTATAGAGTGTAGGGTATAGAGTGTAGGGTATAAAGTGTAGAGTGTAGGGTATAGAGTGTAGGGTATAGAGTGTAGGGTATAGAGTGTATGGTATAGATTGTATGGTATAGAGTGTAGAGTGTAGGGTATAGAGTGTAGGGCATATATTATAGAGTGTAGAGTGTAGGGTATAGAGTGTAGGGTATAGAGTGTATGGTGTAGAGTGTAGGGTATAGAGTGTATAGTGTAGGGTATAGAGTGTAGGGTATAGAGTGTAGGGTATAGAGTGTATGGTATAGAGTGTACAGTATAGAGTGTATGGTATAGAGTGTAGAGTGTAGGGTATAGAGTGTATGGTATAGAGTGTAGTTTGTAGAGTGTATGGTATAGTGTGTAGGGTACAGAGTGTAGAGTGTAGGGTATAGAGTGTAGGGTATAGAGTCTACGGTATAGAGTGTATGATATAGAGTGTATGGTATATAGTGTAGGGTATAGAGTGTTTGGTATAGAGTGTAAGGTATAGAGTGTAGAGAGTAGGGTATAGATTTTAGAGTGTAGAGTGTAGGGTATAGAGTGTAGGGTATAGAGTGTATGGAATAGAGTGTATGGTATAGAGTGTAGGGTGTAGAGTGTAGGGTGTAGAGTGTGGGGTATAGAGTGTAGAGTGTAGGGTATAGAGTGTATGATATAGAGTGTAGGGTATAGAGTGTATGGTATAGATTGCAGGGTATAGAGTGTAGGGTATAGAGTGTAGGGTACAGAGTGTAGAGTGTAGGGTATAGAATGTAGGGTATAGAGTGCATGGTATAGAGTGTATGGTATAGATTGTAGGGTATAGAGTGTAGGGTATAGAGTGTAGAATGTAGGGTATATAGTGTAGAAAGTAGGGAATAGTGTGTAGGGTATAGAGTGTAGAGTGTAGGGTATAGAGTGTAGGGTTTAGAGTGTAGATTGTATGGTATAGAGTGTAGGGTATAGAGTGTATAGTGTAGGGTATAGAGTGTAGAGTGTAGGGTATAGAGTGTAGGGTATAGAGTGTTGGGATATAGAGTGTAGGGTATAGAGTGTAGGGTATAGAGTGTAGGGTATAGAGTGTAGGGTATAGAGTATATAGTGTAGGGTATAGAGTGTAAGGTATAGAGTGTAGAGTGTAGGGTTTAGAGTGTAGGGTATATAGTGTAGGGTATAGAGTGTAGGGTATAAAGTGTAGAGTGTAGGGTATAGAGTGTAGGGTATAGAGTGTAGGGTATAGAGTGTAGGGTATAGAGTGTAGAGTGCAGGGTGTAGAGTGTAGGGTATAGAGTGTAAGGTATAGAGTGTAGGGTATAGAGTGTAGAGTGTAGGGTATAGAGTGTAGGGTATAGAGTGTAGGGTATAGAGTGTAGGGTATAGAGTATATAGTGTAGGGTATAGAGTGTAGGGTATAGAGTGTAGAGTGTAGGGTATAGAGTGTAGGGTATAGAGTGTAGGGTATAGAGTGTAGGATATAAAGTGTAGAGTGTATGGTATAGAGTGTAGGGTATAGAGTGTAGAGTGTAGGGTGTAGAGTGTAGAGTGTAGGGTATAGAGTGTAAGGTATAGAGTGTAGAGTGTAGGGTATAGAGTGTAGGGTATAGAGTGTAGGGTATAGAGTGTATGGTATAGATTGTATGGTATAGAGTGTAGAGTGTAGGGTATAGAGTGTAGGGTATAGAGTGTAGGGTATATATTATAGAGTGTAGAGTGTAGGGTATAGAGTGTAGGGTATAGAGTATATGTTATAGAGTGTAGGGTATAGAGTGTAGAGTGTAGGGTATAGAGTGTAGGGTATAGAGTGTAGGGTATAGAGTGTAGGGTATAGAGTGTAGGGTATAAAGTGTAGAGTGTAGGGTATAGAGTGTAGGGTATAGAGTGTAGGGTATAGAGTGTATGGTATAGATTGTATGGTATAGAGTGTAGAGTGTAGGGTATAGAGTGTAGGGTATAGAGTGTAGGGTATATATTATAGAGTGTAGAGTGTAGGGTATAGAGTGTAGGGTATAGAGTGTATGGTGTAGAGTGTAGGGTATAGAGTGTATAGTGTAGGGTATAGAGTGTAGGGTATAGAGTGTAGGGTATAGAGTGTATGGTATAGAGTGTACAGTATAGAGTGTATGGTATAGAGTGTAGAGTGTAGGGTATAGAGTGTATGGTATAGAGTGTAGTGTGTAGAGTGTATGGTATAGTGTGTAGGGTACAGAGTGTAGGGTATAGAGTGTAGGGTATAGAGTGTAGGGTATAGAGTGTACGGTATAGAGTGTATGATATAGAGTGTATGGTATATAGTGTAGGGTATAGAGTGTTTGGTATAGAGTGTAAGGTATAGAGTGTAGAGAGTAGGGTATAGATTTTAGAGTGTAGAGTGTAGGGTATAGAGTGTACGGTATAGAGTGTATGGAATAGAGTGTATATTATAGAGTGTAGGGTGTAGAGTGTAGGGTGTAGAGTGTGGGGTATAGAGTGTAGAGTGTAGGGTATAGAGTGTATGATATAGAGTGTAGGGTATAGAGTGTATGGTATAGATTGCAGGGTATAGAGTGTAGGGTATAGAGTGTAGGGTACAGAGTGTAGAGTGTAGGGTATAGAACGTAGGGTATAGAGTGTATGGTATAGAGTGTATGGTATAGATTGTAGGGTATAGAGTGTAGGGTATAGAGTGTAGAGTGTAGGGTATAGAGTGTAGAAAGTAGGGAATAGTGTGTAGGGTAAAGAGTGTAGAGTGTAGGGTATAGAGTGTAGGGTTTAGAGTGTAGATTGTATGGTATAGAGTGTAGGGTATAGAGTGTATAGTGTAGGGTATAGAGTGTAGAGTGTAGGGTATAGAGTGTAGGGTATAGAGTGTTGGGATATAGAGTGTAGGGCATAGAGTGTAGGGTATAGAGTGTAGGGTATAGAGTATATAGTGTAGGGTATAGAGTGTAGGGTATAGTGTGTAGAGTGTAGGTATAGAGTGTAGGGTATATAGTGTAGGGTATAGAGTGTAGGGTATAAAGTGTAGAGTGTAGGGTATAGAGTGTAGGGTATAGAGTGTAGGGTATAGAGTGTAGGGTATAGAGTGTAGAGTGCAGGGTGTAGAGTGTAGGGTATAGAGTGTAAGGTATAGAGTGTAGGGTATAGAGTGTATGTTATAGAGTGTAGGGTATAGAGTGTAGAGTGTAGGGTATAGAGTGTAGGGTCTAGAGTGTAGGGTATAGAGTGTAGGGTATAGAGTGTAGGGTATGAAGTGTAGATTGTAGGGTATAGAGTATAGGGTATAGAGTGTAGGGTATAGAGTGTATGGTATAGATTGTAGGGTATAGAGTGTAGGGTATAGAGTGTAGGGTATATATTGTAGGGTATAGAGTGTAGAGTGTAGGGTATAGAGTGTAAGGTATAGAGTGTATGGTGTAGAGTGTAGGGTATAGAGTGTATAGTGTAGGGTATAGAGTGTAGGGTATAGAGTGTAGGGTATAGAGTGTATGGTATAGAGTGTACAGTATAGAGTGTATCGTATAGAGTGTAGAGTGTAGGGTATAGAGTGTATGGTATAGAGTGTAGGGTATAGAGTGTAGGGTATAGAGTATAGGGTATAGAGTGTAGAGTGTAGGGTGTAGAGTGTAGGGTATAGAGTGTAAGGTATAAAGTGTAGGGTATAGATTGTAGGGTGTAGAGTGTAGGGTATAGAGTGTAGAGTGCAGGGTATAGAGCGTATGGTATAATGTGTAGGGTATAGAGTGTAGGGTGTAGAGTGTAGGGTATAGAGTGTATGGTATAGAGTGTAGGGTATAGAGTGTAGAGTGTAGGCTATAGAGTGTAGAGTGTAGGGTATAGAGTGTAGGGTATAGAGTGTAAGGTATAAAGTGTAGAGTATAGGGTATAGAGTGCAGGGTATAGAATGTAGAGTGTAGGGTATAGAGTGTAAGGTATAGAGTGTAGGGTATAGAGTGTATGTTAAAGAGTGTAGGGTATAGAGTGTAGAGTGTAGGGTATAGAGTGTAGGGTATAGAGTGTAGGGTATAGAATGTAGAGTGTAGGGTGTAGAGTGTAGAGTGTAGGGTATAGAGTGTAAGGTATAGAGTGTAGGGTATAGAGTGTATGTTAAAGAGTGTAGGGTATAGAGTGTAGAGTGTAGGGTATAGAGTGTAGTGTATAGAGTGTAGGGTATAGAGTGTAGGGAATAAAGTGTAGATTCTAGGGTATAGAGTGCATGGTATAGAGTGTAGGGTGTAGAGTGTATGGTATAGAGTGTAGGGTATGGAGTGTAGAGTGTAGGGTATAGAGTGTATGGTATAGAGTGTATGGTATAGATTGTAGGGTATAGAGTGTAGGGTATAGAGTGTAGAGTGTAGGGTATAGAGTGTAGAAAGTAGGGTATAGTGTGTAGGGTATAGAGTGTAAAGTGTAGGGTATAGAGTGTAGGGTATAGAGTGTAGATTGTATGGTATAGAGTGTAGGGTATAGAGTGTATAGTGTAGGGTATAGAGTGTAGAGTGTAGGGTATAGAGTGTAACATAGTAACATAGTAACATAGCTAGTAAGGCCGAAAAAAGACATTTGTCCATCCAGTTCAGCCTATATTCCATCATAATAATTACCCAGATCTACGTCCTTCTACAGAACCTAATAATTGTATGATACAATATTGTTCTGCTCCAGGAAGACATCCAGGCCTCTCTTGAACCCCTCGACTGAGTTCGCCATCACCACCTCCTCAGGCAAGCAATTCCAGATTCTCACTGCCCTAACAGTAAAGAATCCTCTTCTATGTTGGTGGAAAAACCTTCTCTCCTCCAGACGCAAAGAATGCCCCCTTGTGCCCCTCACCTTCCTTGGTATAAACAGATCCTCAGCGAGATATTTGTATTGTCCCCTTATATACTTATACATGGTTATTAGATCGCCCCTCAGTCGTCTTTTTTCTAGACTAAATAATCCTAATTTCGCTAATCTATCTGGGTATTGTAGTTCTCCCATCCCCTTTATTAATTTTGTTGCCCTCCTTTGTACTCTCTCTAGTTCCATTATATCCTTCCTGAGCACCGGTGCCCAAAACTGGACACAGTACTCCATGTGCGGTCTAACTAGGGATTTGTACAGAGGCAGTATAATGCTCTCATCATGTGTATCCAGACCTCTTTTAATGCACCCCATGATCCTGTTTGCCTTGGCAGCTGCTGCCTGGCATACACTCTACACCATACCATACATCTATACCATACACTCTATCCCCTACAGTCTATACCATACACTCTACACTCTATACCCTACACTCTATACCCTACACTCTGCACCCTACACTATATACCCTACACTCTACACTCTATACCATACACTCTATACCATACACTCTGTCCCCTACACTCTATAACATACACTTTACAATCTATACCCTACTTTATATACCCTACACTCTATACCCTACACTCTACACCCTACACTCTACACTCTATACCCTACACTCTACACTCTATACCCTACACTCTACACCCTACACTCTATACCATACACTCTATACCCTACACTCTACACTCTATACCCTACACTCTATACCCTACACCCTACACTCTATACCCTACACTCTATACCCTACACTCTACACTCTATACCCTACACTCTATTCCATACACTCTATACCCTACACTCTATACCCTACACTCTACACTCTATACCCTACACTCTATACTCTATACCCTACACTCTATACCATACATTCTACACTCTATACCCTACACTCTATACCCTACACTCTATACTCTATACCCTACACTCTATACCATACATTCTACACTCTATACCCTACACTCTATACCCTACACTCTAATCCCTACACTCTACACTCTATACCCTACACTCTATACCCTACACTCTATACCCTACACTCTACACCCTACACTCTATACCCTACACCCTATACCCTACACTCTATACCCTACACTCTACACTCTATACCCTACACTCTATACCATACACTCTACACTCTATTCCCTACACTCTATACCATACACTCTATACCCTACACTCTATACCCTACACTATACACTCTATACCCTACACTCTACACTCTATACCATACACTCTATACCCTACACTCTATACCCTACACTCTACACTCTATACCCTACAATCTATACCATACACTCTATACCCTACACTCTATACCCTACACTCTATACCCTACACTCTATACCCTACACTCTATACCCTATACTCTATACCATACACTCTATACCATAAACTCTATACCCTACACTCTATACCCTATACTCTATACCATACACTCTATACCATAAACTCTATACCCTACACTCTATACCCTACACTCTACACTCTATACCCTACACTCTATACCATACACGCGATACCCTACACTCTATACCCTACACTCTACACTCTAAACTGTATACCCTACACTCTATACCCTACACTCTACACCCTACACTCTATACCATACACTCTATACCCTACACACTATACCCTACACTCTATACCCTACGCTCTATACCCTACACTCTATACCCTACACTCTACACAATATACCCTACACTCTATTCCATACACTCTATACCCTACACTCTATACCCTACACTCTATACCCTACAATCTACACCCTACACTTTATAGCTTACATTTTATACCCTACACTCTATACCCTACACTCTACACTCTATACCCTACACTCTATACCCTACACTCTATACCCAACACTCTATACCCTACACTCTATACCCTACACTCTACACCCTACACTTTATAGCTTACACTCTATACCCTACACTCTATACCCTAAACTCTATACCATACACTCTATACCCTACACTCTATACCCTACAGTCTATACCCTACACTCTACAACATACACTCTATACCCTACCCTTTATACCTTACACTCTATACCCTACACTCTACACAGTATACCCTACACTCTATACCCTACACTCTACACTCTATACCCTACACTCTATACCATACACTCTATACCCTACACTCTATACCCTACACTCTACACTCTATACCCTACACTCTATACCCTACACTCTATACCCTACACTCTACACTTTATACCCTACACTCTATACCCTACACTCTATACCCTACACTCTATACCCTACACTCTATACCCTACACTCTATACCCTACACTCTACACCCTACACTCTATACCCTACACTCTAATCCCTACACTCTACGCTGAATACCCTACACTCTATACCATACACTCTATACCCTACACTCTATACCCAACACTCTATACCCTACACTCTATACCCAACACTCTATACTCTACACTCTATACCCTACACTCTATACCCTACACTCCATACCCTACACTCTACACTCTATACTCTACACTCTACACTCTATACCCTACATTCTATACACTACACTCTATACCCTACACTCTATACCCTACACTCTACACTCTATACCCTACACTCTACACCCTACACTCTATACCCTACACTCTACACCCTACACTCTATACCCTACACTCTTATCCCTACACTCTACACTCTATACCCTACACTCTATACCCTACACTCTATACCCTACACTCTATACCCTATACTCTATACCATACACTCTATACCATAAACTCTATACCCTACACTCTATACCATACACTCTACACTCTATACCCTACACTCTATACCCTACACTCTACACTCTATACCCTACACTCTATACCCTACACTCTTTACCCTACACTCTACACTCTATACCCTACACTCTATACCCTACACTCTATAACCTACACTCTATACCCTACACTCTATACCCTATACTCTATACCATACACTCTATACCATAAACTCTATACGCTACACTCTATACCATACACTCTATACCCTACACTCTATACCCTACACTCTATACCCTACACTCTATACCCTACAATCTATACCATACACTCTATACCATACATTCTATACCCTACACTCTATACCCTACACTCTATACCATACACTCTATTTCATACACTCTATACCCTACACTCTATACTCTACACTCTACACTCTACAATCTATACCCTACACTCTACACTCTATACCCTACACTCTACACTCTACACTCTATACCCTACACTCTATACCCTACACTCAATACCCTACACTCTATACCCTACACTCTACACTCTATAGCCTACACTCTACACTCTATACCCTACACTCTATACCCTACACTCTACACCCTACACTCTATACCCTACACATTATACCATACACTCTATACCCTGCACTCTACACTCTATACCCTACACTCTATACCATACACTCTACACTCTATTCCCTACACTCTATACCATACACTCTATACCCTACACTCTATACCCTAAACTCTACACTCTATACCCTACACTCTACACTCTATACCATACACTCTATACCCTACACTCTATACCCTACACTCTATACCCTACAATCTATACCATACACTCTATACCCTACACTCTATACCCTACACTCTATACCCTACACTCTACACTCTATACCCTACACTCTATACCCTACACTCTACACCCTACACTCTATACCCTACACTCTATACCCTACACTCTATACCCTACACTCTACACTCTATACCCTACACTCTATACCATACACTCTACACTCTATTCCCTACACTCTATACCATACACTCTATACCCTACACTCTATACCCTACACTATATACTCTATACCCTACACTCTACACTCTATACCATACACTCTATACCCTACACTCTATACCCTACACTCTACACTCTATACCCTACAATCTATACCATACACTCTATACCCTACACTCTATACCATACACTCTACACCATACACTCTATACCATACACTCTATACCCCACACTCTACACTCTATACCCTACACTCTATACCCTACACTCTATACTATACACTCTATACCCTACACTATATACCCTACACTATACACTCTATACCCTACACTCTACACCATACACTCCATACCCTACACTCTATACTCTACGCTATACACTCTATACCCTACAATCTATACCTTACACTCTATACCCTACACTCTATACCCTACACTCTATACCCTACACTCTACACTCTATAACCTACACTCTATACCATACACTCTATATCCTACACTCTTTATCTACACTCTATACCCTACACTCTACACTCTATACCCTACACTCTATACCATACACTCTATACCCTACACTCTATACCCTACACTCTATACCCTACACTCTACACTCTATACCCTACACTCTATACCATACACGCTATACCCTACACTCTATACCCTACACTCTACACTCTAAACTGTATACCCTACATTCTATACCCTACACTCTACACCCTACACTCTATACCATACACTCTATACCCTACACACTATACCCTACACTCTATACCCTACGCTCTATACCCTACACTCTATACCCTACACTCTACACTCTATACCCTACACTCTATTCCATACACTCTATACCCTACACTCTATACCCTACACTCTACACCCTACACTTTATAGCTTACATTTTATACCCTACACTCTATACCCTACACTCTACACTCTATACCCTACACTCTATACCCTACACTCTATACCCAACACTCTATACCCTACACTCTATACCCTACACTCTACACCCTACACTTTATAGCTTACACTCTATACCCTACACTCTATACCCTAAACTCTATACCATACACTCTATACCCTACACTCTATACCCTACACTCTATACCCTACACTCTACAACATACACTCTATACCCTACCCTTTATACCTTACACTCTATACCCTACACTCTACACAGTATACCCTACACTCTATACCCTACACTCTACACTCTATACCCTACACTCTATACCATACACTCTATACCCTACACTCTATACCCTACACTCTACACTCTATACCCTACACTCTATACCCTACACTCTATACCCTACACTCTACACTTTATACCCTACACTCTATACCCTACACTCTATACCCTACACTCTATACCCTACACTCTATACCCTACACTCTATACCCTACACTCTACACCCTACACTCTATACCCTACACTCTAATCCCTACACTCTACGCTGAATACCCTACACTCTATACCATACACTATATACCCTACACTCTATGCTCTATACCCAACACTCTATACTCTACACTCTATACCCTACACTCTATACCCTACACTCCATACCCTACACTCTACACTCTATACTCTACACTCTACACTCTATACCCTACACTCTATACACTACACTCTATACCCTACACTCTATACCCTACACTCTACACTCTATACCCTACACTCTACACCCTACACTCTATACCCTACACTCTACACCCTACACTCTATACCCTACACTCTTATCCCTACACTCTACACTCTATACCCTACACTCTATACCCTACACTCTATACCCTACACTCTATACCCTACACTCTACACTCTATACCCAACACTCTATACTCTACACTCTATACCCTACACTCTATACCCTACACTCCATACCCTACACTCTACACTCTATACCCTACACTCTATACCCTACACTCTACACTCTATACCCTACACTCTACACCCTACACTCTATACCCTACACTCTATACCCTACACTCTATACCCTACACTCCACACTCTATACCCTACACTCTATACCATACACTCTACACCCTACACTCTACACTCTATACCCTACAATCTATACCATACACTCTATACCCTACACTCTATACCATACACTCTACACCATACACTCTATACCATACACTCTATACCCCACACTCTACACTCTATACCCTACACTCTATACCCTACACTCTATACTATACACTCTATACCCTACACTCTATACCCTCCACTATACACTCTATACCCTACACTCTACACCATACACTCCATACCCTACACTCTATACTCTACGCTATACACTCTACACCCTACAATCTATACCTTACACTCTATACCCTACACTCTATACCCTACACTCTATACCCTACACTCTACACTCTATAACCTACACTCTATACCATACACTCTATATCCTACACTCTTTATCTACACTCTATACCCTACACTCTACACTCTATACCCTACACTCTATACCATACACTCTATACCCTACACTCTATACCCTACACTCTATACCCTACACTCTACACTCTATACCCTACACTCTATACCATACACGCGATACCCTACACTCTATACCCTACACTCTACACTCTAAACTGTATACCCTACACTCTATACCCTACACTCTACACCCTACACTCTATACCATACACTCTATACCCTACACACTATACCCTACACTCTATACCCTACGCTCTATACCCTACACTCTATACCCTACACTCTACACTCTATACCCTACACTCTATTCCATACACTCTATACCCTACACTCTATACCCTACACTCTATACCCTACACTCTACACCCTACACTTTATAGCTTACATTTTATACCCTACACTCTATACCCTACACTCTACACTCTATACCCTACACTCTGTACCCTACACTCTATACCCAACACTCTATACCCTACACTCTATACCCTACACTCTACACCCTACACTTTATAGCTTACACTCTATACCCTACACTCTATACCCTAAACTCTATACCATACACTCTATACCCTACACTCTATACCCTACAGTCTATACCCTACACTCTACAACATACACTCTATACCCTACCCTTTATACCTTACACTCTATACCCTACACTCTACACAGTATACCCTACACTCTATACCCTACACTCTACACTCTATACCCTACACTCTATACCATACACTCTATACCCTACACTCTATACCCTACACTCTACACTCTATACCCTACACTCTATACCCTACACTCTATACCCTACACTCTACACTTTATACCCTACACTCTATACCCTACACTCTATACCCTACACTCTATACCCTACACTCTATACCCTACACTCTACACCCTACACTCTATACCCTACACTCTAATCCCTACACTCTACGCTGAATACCCTACACTCTATACCATACACTCTATACCCTACACTCTATACCCAACACTCTATACCCTACACTCTATACCCAACACTCTATACTCTACACTCTATACCCTACACTCTATACCCTACACTCCATACCCTACACTCTACACTCTATACTCTACACTCTACACTCTATACCCTACACTCTATACACTACACTCTATACCCTACACTCTATACCCTACACTCTACACTCTATACCCTACACTCTACACCCTACACTCTATACCCTACACTCTACACCCTACACTCTATACCCTACACTCTTATCCCTACACTCTACACTCTATACCCTACACTCTATACCCTACACTCTATACCCTACACTCTATACCCTACACTCTACACTCTATACCCAACACTCTATACTCTACACTCTATACCCTACACTCTATACCCTACACTCCATACCCTACACTCTACACTCTATACCCTACACTCTATACCCTACACTCTACAACCTACACTCTATACCCTACACTCTATACCATACACTCTATACCCTACACTCTACACTCTATACCCTACACTCTACACCCTACACTCTATACCCTACACTCTATACCCTACACTCTATACCCTACACTCTATACCCTACACTCCACACTCTATACCCTACACTCTATACCATACACTCTACACCCTACACTCTATACCATACACTCTATACCCTACACTCTACACTCTATACCCTACACTCTATACCATACACTCTATACCCTACACTCTATAAAATACACTCTATAACCTACACTCTATACCATACACTCTATATCCTACACTCTATACCCTACACTCTATACCCTACACTCTACACCCTACACTCTTTACCTTACACTCTATACCCTACACTCTATACCCTACACTCTATACCCTACACTCTACACTTTATACCCTACACTCTATACCCTATACTCTATACCATACGCTCTATACCATAAACTTTATACCCTACACTCTATACCATACACTCTACACTCTATACCCTACACTCTATAACATACACTCTATACCCTACACTCTATACCCTACACTCTATACCATACACTCTACACTCTATACCCTACACTCTATACCATACACTCTAAACCATACACTCTAAAGCATACACTCTATACCCTACACTCTATACCCTACTCTCTATACCCTACACTCTATAGCCTACACTATACACTCTATACCCTACATTCTACACTTTATACCCTACACTCTATACCCTACACTCTACACCCTACACTCTATACCCTACACTCTATACCCTACACTCTATACTCTATACCCTACACTCTATACCCTACAGGCTATACCCTACACTCTATACCCTACACTCTATACCCTACACTCTACACCCTACACACTATACCCTACACTCTATACCCTACACTCTATACTCTATACCCTACACTCTATACCCTACAGGCTATACCCTACACTCTATACCCTACACTCTATACCCTACACTCTATACCCTACACTCTATACCCTACACTCTATACCCTATACTCTATACCATACACTCTATACCATAAACTCTATACCCTACACTCTATACCATACACTCTACATTCTATACCTTACACTCTATACCCTACACTCTACACTCTATACCCTACACTCTATACCCTACACTCTTTACTCTACACTCTACACTCTATACCCTACACTCTATACCCTACACTCTATAACCTACACTCTATACCCTACACTCTATACCCTATACTCTATACCATACACTCTATACCATAAACTCTATACCCTACAGTCTATACCATACACTCTATACCCTACACTCTATACCCTACACTCTATACCCTACAATCTATACCATACACTCTATACCATACATTCTATACCCTACACTCTATACCCTACACTCTATACCATACACTCTATTTCATACACTCTATACCCTACACTCTATACCCTACACTCTACACTCTACAATCTATACCCTACACTCTACACTCTATACCCTACACTCTACACTCTATACCCTACACTCTATACCCTACACTCAATACCCTACACTCTATACCCTACACTCTACACTCTATAGCCTACACTCTACACTCTATACCCTACACTCTATACCCTACACTCTACACCCTACACTCTATACCCTACACATTATACCATACACTCTATACCCTGCACTCTACACTCTATACCCTACACTCTACACCCTACAATCTATACCCTACACTTTATACCTTACACTCTATACCCTACACTCTACACTCTTTACCCTATACTCTATACCCTACACTCTATACCCTACACTCTATACCATACACTCTATACCCTACACTCTACACTCTATACCATACACTCTATACTGTACACTCTATACCATACACTCTATACCCTACACTCTATACCCTACACTCTATACCCTACACTATACACTCTATACCCTACACTCTACACCATACACTCTATACCCTACACTCTATACCCTACACTCTACACTCTATACCCTACAATATATACCCTACACTCTATACCCTACACTCTATACCCTACACTCTACACTCTATACTCTACAATCTATACCATACACTCTATTCCCTACACTCTATACCCTACACTCTACACTTTATACCCTACACTCTATACCCTACACTCTATACCCTACACTCTATACCCTACACTCTACACTCTATACCCTACACTCTATAACATACACTCAATACCCTACACTCTACACTCTATACCATACACTCTATACTGTACACTCTATACCATACACTCTATACCATACACTCTATACCCTACACTCTATACCCTACACTATACACTCTATACCCTACACTCTACACCATACACTCTATACCCTACACTCTATACCCTACACTCTACACTCTATACCCTACAATATATACCCTACACTCTATACCCTACACTATATACCCTACACTCTACACTCTATACTCTACAATCTATACCATACACTCTATACCCTACCCTCTATACCCTACACTCTATACCCTACACTCTACACTTTATACTCTACACTCTATACCCTACACTCTATACCCTACACTCTATACCCTACACTCTATACCCTACACTCTACACTCTATACCCTACACTCTATAACATACACTCTATACCCTACACTCTATACCTTACACTCTATACCCTACACTCTACACTCTACACCCTACACTCTACACTCTATACCCTACACTCTATACCCTACACTCTACACTTTATACCCTACACTCTATACACTACACTCTATACCCTACACTCTATACCCTACACTCTACACTCTATACCCTACACTCTATACCCTACACTATATACTCTATACCCTACACTCTATACCCTACATGCTATACCCTACACTCTATAC
This sequence comes from Ranitomeya imitator, assembly GCF_032444005.1. Classification (NCBI taxonomy): domain Eukaryota; kingdom Metazoa; phylum Chordata; class Amphibia; order Anura; family Dendrobatidae; genus Ranitomeya; species Ranitomeya imitator. The sequence goes on from NW_027194564.1 coordinate 370,302, forward strand.
CCTACACTCTATACCCTACACTCTATATCCCAACACTCTATACCCTACACTCTATACCCTACACTCTACACTCTATACCCTACACTATACACTCTATACCCTACACTCTATACCATACAATCTACACTCTATACCCTACACTCTATACCCTACACTTTACACTCTATACCCTACACACTATACCCTACTTTCTACACTCTATACCATACACTCTACACTCTATACTCTACACTCTATACCCTACAATCTATACCATACACTCTATACCATACACTCTATACCCTACACTCTATACCCTACACTCTACACTCTATACCCTACACTCTATACCCTACACTCTATACCCTGCAATCTATACCATACACTCTATACCCTACACTCTACACTCTATACCCCACACTCTACACTCTATACCCTACACTCTACACCCTACACTCTATACCATACACTCTATTCCATACACTCTATACCCTACACTCTATACCCTACACTCTACACTCTGTACCCTACACTCTATACCATACACTCTACACCCTACACTCTATACCATACACTCTATACCCTACAAGCTACACTCTATACCATACACTCTATACTGTACACTCTATACCCTACACTCTATATCCAAAACTCTATACCCTACACTCTATACCGTACATTCTACACTCTATACCCTACACTCTATACCCTACACTCTACACCCTACACTCTATACCCTACACTCTATACCCTACACTCTACACTCTATACCCTACACTCCATACCCTACACTCTATACCCTACACCCTACGCTCTATACCCTACACTCTATACCCTACACTCTACAGTCTATACCATACACTATATTCCATACACTCTATTCCATACACAATATACCCTGCACTCTATACCCTACACTATACACTCTATACCCTACACTCTACACCATACATTCTATACTCTATACTCTATACACTACACTCTACATTCTATACCCTACAATCTATACCCAACAATCTATACCCGACACTCTATACCCTACGCTCTATACCCTACACTCTACACTCTGTACCCTACACTCTATACCATACACTCTACACCCTACACTCTATACCATACACTCTATACCCTACACTCTACACTCTATACCATACAATCTATACTGTACACTCTATACCATACACTCTATACCCTACACTCTATACCCTACACTCTACACCTTACACTCTATACCATACACTCTATACCCTACACTCTACACTCTATACCCTACACTCTATACCCTACACTCTATACCCTACACTCTATACCCTGCAATCTATACCATACACTCTATACCCTACACTCTATATCATACACTCTATACCCTACACTCTACACTCTATACCCCACACTCTACACTCTATACCCTACACTCTACACCCTACACTCTATACCATACACTCTATTCCATACACTCTATACCCTACACTCTACACTCTATACCCTACACTCTATACCCTACACTCTATACCCTACACCCTACGCTCTATACCCTACACTCTATACCCTACACTCTACACTCTATACCGTACACTATATTCCATACACTCTATTCCATACACTCTATACCCTGCACTCTATACCCTACACTATACACTCTATACCCTACACTCTACACCATACATTCTATACTCTATACTCTATACACTACACTCTACATTCTATACCCTACAATCTATACCCAACAATCTATACCCGACACTTTATACCCTACACTCTATACCTTACACTCTACACTCTATACCCTACACTCTATACCCTACACTCTATACCCTACACTCTATACCCTACACTCTATACCCTACACTCTACACTCTATACCCTACACTCTATACCATACACTCTATACCCTACACTCTACACTTTATACCCTACACTCTATACCCTACACTCTATACCCTACACTCTATACCCTACATTCTACACTCTATACCCTACACTCTATAACATACACTCTCTACCCTACACTCTATACCTTACACTCTATACCCTACACTCTACACTCTACACTCTATACCCTGCACTCTATACCCTACACTCTACGCTTTATACCCTACACTCTATACCCTACACTCTATACCCTACACTCTACACTCTATAGCCTACACTCTACACTCTATACCCTACACTCTATACCCTACACTCTATACCCTACACTCTACACCTTACACTCTATACCCTACACATTATACCATACACTCTATACCCTGCACTCTACACTCTATACCCTACACTCTACACCCTACAATCTATACCCTACACTTTATACCTTACACTCTATACCCTACACTCTACACTCTTTACCCTATACTCTATACCCTACACTCTATACCCTACACTCTATACCATACACTCTATACCCTACACTCTACACTCTATACCATACACTCTATACTGTACACTCTATACCATACACTCTATACCCTACACTCTATACCCTACACTCTATACCCTACACTATACACTCTATACCCTACACTCTACACCATACACTCTATACCCTACACTCTATACCCTACACTCTACACTCTATACCCTACAATATATACCCTACACTCTATACCCTACACTCTATACCCTACACTCTACACTCTATACTCTACAATCTATACCATACACTCTATTCCCTACACTCTATACCCTACACTCTATACCCTACACTCTACACTTTATACCCTACACTCTATACCCTACACTCTATACCCTACACTCTATACCCTACACTCTACACTCTATACCCTACACTCTATAACATACACTCAATACCCTACACTCTACACTCTATACCATACACTCTATACTGTACACTCTATACCATACACTCTATACCCTACACTCTATACCCTACACTCTATACCCTACACTATACACTCTATACCCTACACTCTACACCATACACTCTATACCCTACACTCTATACCCTACACTCTACACTCTATACCCTACAATATATACCCTACACTCTATACCCTACACTCTATACCCTACATTCTACACTCTATACTCTACAATCTATACCATACACTCTATACCCTACCCTCTATACCCTACACTCTATACCCTACTCTCTACACTTTATACTCTACACTCTATACCCTACACTCTATACCCTACACTCTATACCCTACACTCTATACCCTACACTCTACACTCTATACCCTACACTCTATAACATACACTCTATACCCTACACTCTATACCTTACACTCTATACCCTACACTCTACACTCTACACCCTACACTCTACACTCTATACCCTACACTCTATACCCTACACTCTACACTTTATACCCTACACTCTATACACTACACTCTATACCCTACACTCTATACCCTACACTCTATACCCTACACTATATACTCTATACCCTACACTCTATACCCTACATGCTATACCCTACACTCTATACCCTACACTCTATACCCTACACTCTATATCCCAACACTCTATACCCTACACTCTATACCCTACACTCTACACTCTATACCCTACACTATACACTCTATACCCTACACTCTATACCATACAATCTACACTCTATACCCTACACTCTACACCCTACACTTTACACTCTATACCCTACACACTATACCCTACTTTCTACACTCTATACCATACACTCTACACTCTATACTCTACACTCTATACCCTACAATCTATACCATACACTCTATACCATACACTCTATACCCTACACTCTATACCCTACACTCTACACTCTATACCCTACACTCTATACCCTACACTCTATACCCTGCAATCTATACCATACACTCTATACCCTACACTCTACACTCTATACCCCACACTCTACACTCTATACCCTACACTCTACACCCTACACTCTATACCATACACTCTATTCCATACACTCTATACCCTACACTCTATACCCTACACTCTACACTCTGTACCCTACACTCTATACCATACACTCTACACCCTACACTCTATACCATACACTCTATACCCTACACGCTACACTCTATACCATACACTCTATACTGTACACTCTATACCCTACACTGTATATCCAAAACTCTATACCCTTCACTCTATACCGTACATTCTACACTCTATACCCTACACTCTATACCCTACACTCTACACCCTACACTTTATACCCTACACTCTATACCCTACACTCTACACTCTATACCCTACACTCTATACCCTACACTCTATACCCTACACCCTACGCTCTATACCCTACACTCTATACCCTACACTCTACACTCTATACCATACACTATATTCCATACACTCTATTCCATACACAATATACCCTGCACTCTATACCCTACACTATACACTCTATACCCTACACTCTACACCATACATTCTATACTCTATACTCTATACACTACACTCTACATTCTATACCCTACAATCTATACCCAACAATCTATACCCGACACTCTATACCCTACGCTCTATACCCTACACTCTACACTCTGTACCCTACACTCTATACCATACACTCTACACCCTACACTCTATACCATACACTCTATACCCTACACTCTACACTCTATACCATACACTCTATACTGTACACTCTATACCATACACTCTATACCCTACACTCTATACCCTACACTCTACACCTTACACTCTATACCATACACTCTATACCCTACACTCTACACTCTATACCCTACACTCTATACCCTACACTCTATACCCTACACTCTATACCCTGCAATCTATACCATACACTCTATACCCTACACTCTATATCATACACTCTATACCCTACACTCTACACTCTATACCCTACACTCTATACCATACACTCTATACCCTACACTCTATACCCTACACTCTATACCCTACACTCTACACTCTATACCCTACACTCTATACCATACACGCTATACCCTACACTCTATACCCTACACTCTACACTCTAAACTGTATACCCTACACTCTATACCCTACACTCTACACCCTACACTCTATACCATACACTCTATACCCTACACACTATACCCTACACTCTATACCCTACGCTCTATACCCTACACTCTATACCCTACACTCTACACTCTATACCCTACACTCTATTCCATACACTCTATACCCTACACTCTATACCCTACACTCTATACCCTACACTCTACACCCTACACTTTATAGCTTACATTTTATACCCTACACTCTATACCCTACACTCTACACTCTATACCCTACACTCTATACCCTACACTCTATACCCAACACTCTATACCCTACACTCTATACCCTACACTCTACACCCTACACTTTATAGCTTACACTCTATACCCTACACTCTATACCCTAAACTCTATACCATACACTCTATACCCTACACTCTATACCCTACACTCTATACCCTACACTCTACAACATACACTCTATACCCTACCCTTTATACCTTACACTCTATACCCTACACTCTACACAGTATACCCTACACTCTATACCCTACACTCTACACTCTATACCCTACACTCTATACCATACACTCTATACCCTACACTCTATACCCTACACTCTACACTCTATACCCTACACTCTATACCCTACACTCTATACCCTACACTCTACACTTTATACCCTACACTCTATACCCTACACTCCATACCCTACACTCTATACCCTACACTCTATACCCTACACTCTATACCCTACACTCTACACCCTACACTCTATACCCTACACTCTAATCCCTACACTCTACGCTGAATACCCTACACTCTATACCATACACTATATACCCTACACTCTATGCTCTATACCCAACACTCTATACTCTACACTCTATACCCTACACTCTATACCCTACACTCCATACCCTACACTCTACACTCTATACTCTACACTCTACACTCTATACCCTACACTCTATACACTACACTCTATACCCTACACTCTATACCCTACACTCTACACTCTATACCCTACACTCTACACCCTACACTCTATACCCTACACTCTACACCCTACACTCTATACCCTACACTCTTATTCCTACACTCTACACTCTATACCCTACACTCTATACCCTACACTCTATACCCTACACTCTATACCCTACACTCTACACTCTATACCCAACACTCTATACTCTACACTCTATACCCTACACTCTATACCCTACACTCCATACCCTACACTCTACACTCTATACCCTACACTCTATACCCTACACTCTACAACCTACACTCTATACCCTACACTCTATACCATACACTCTATACCCTACACTCTACACTCTATACCCTACACTCTACACCCTACACTCTATACCCTACACTCTATACCCTACACTCTATACCCTACACTCTATACCCTACACTCCACACTCTATACCCTACACTCTATACCATACACTCTACACCCTACACTCTATACCATACACTCTATACCCTACACTCTACACTCTATACCCTACACTCTATACCATACACTCTATACCCTACACTCTATAAAATACACTCTATAACCTACACTCTATACCATACACTCTATATCCTACACTCTATACCCTACACTCTATACCCTACACTCTACACCCTACACTCTTTACCTTACACTCTATACCCTACACTCTATACCCTACACTCTATACCCTACACTCTACACTTTATACCCTACACTCTATACCCTATACTCTATACCATACGCTCTATACCATAAACTTTATACCCTACACTCTATACCATACACTCTACACTCTATACCCTACACTCTATACCCTACACTCTATACCCCACACTCTACACTCTATACCCTACACTCTACACCCTACACTCTATACCATACACTCTATTCCATACACTCTATACCCTACACTCTACACTCTATACCCTACACTCTATACCCTACACTCTATACCCTACACCCTACGCTCTATACCCTACACTCTATACCCTACACTCTACACTCTATACCGTACACTATATTCCATACACTCTATTCCATACACTCTATACCCTGCACTCTATACCCTACACTATACACTCTATACCCTACACTCTACACCATACATTCTATACTCTATACTCTATACACTACACTCTACATTCTATACCCTACAATCTATACCCAACAATCTATACCCGACACTTTATACCCTACACTCTATACCTTACACTCTACACTCTATACCCTACACTCTATACCCTACACTCTATACCCTACACTCTATACCCTACACTCTATACCCTACACTCTACACTCTATACCCTACACTCTATACCATACACTCTATACCCTACACTCTACACTTTATACCCTACACTCTATACCCTACACTCTATACCCTACACTCTATACCCTACATTCTACACTCTATACCCTACACTCTATAACATACACTCTCTACCCTACACTCTATACCTTACACTCTATACCCTACACTCTACACTCTACACTCTACACTCTATACCCTGCACTCTATACCCTACACTCTACGCTTTATACCCTACACTCTATACCCTACACTCTATACCCTACACTCTACACTCTATAGCCTACACTCTACACTCTATACCCTACACTCTATACCCTACACTCTATACCCTACACTCTACACCTTACACTCTATACCCTACACATTATACCATACACTCTATACCCTGCACTCTACACTCTATACCCTACACTCTACACCCTACAATCTATACCCTACACTTTATACCTTACACTCTATACCCTACACTCTACACTCTTTACCCTATACTCTATACCCTACACTCTATACCCTACACTCTATACCATACACTCTATACCCTACACTCTACACTCTATACCATACACTCTATACTGTACACTCTATACCATACACTCTATACCCTACACTCTATACCCTACACTCTATACCCTACACTATACACTCTATACCCTACACTCTACACCATACACTCTATACCCTACACTCTATACCCTACACTCTACACTCTATACCCTACAATATATACCCTACACTCTATACCCTACACTCTATACCCTACACTCTACACTCTATACTCTACAATCTATACCATACACTCTATTCCCTACACTCTATACCCTACACTCTATACCCTACACTCTACACTTTATACCCTACACTCTATACCCTACACTCTATACCCTACACTCTATACCCTACACTCTACACTCTATACCCTACACTCTATAACATACACTCAATACCCTACACTCTACACTCTATACCATACACTCTATACTGTACACTCTATACCATACACTCTATACCCTACACTCTATACCCTACACTCTATACCCTACACTATACACTCTATACCCTACACTCTACACCATACACTCTATACCCTACACTCTATACCCTACACTCTACACTCTATACCCTACAATATATACCCTACACTCTATACCCTACACTCTATACCCTACATTCTACACTCTATACTCTACAATCTATACCATACACTCTATACCCTACCCTCTATACCCTACACTCTATACCCTACTCTCTACACTTTATACTCTACACTCTATACCCTACACTCTATACCCTACACTCTATACCCTACACTCTACACTCTATACCCTACACTCTATAACATACACTCTATACCCTACACTCTATACCTTACACTCTATACCCTACACTCTACACTCTACACCCTACACTCTACACTCTATACCCTACACTCTATACCCTACACTCTACACTTTATACCCTACACTCTATACACTACACTCTATACCCTACACTCTATACCCTACACTCTATACCCTACACTATATACTCTATACCCTACACTCTATACCCTACATGCTATACCCTACACTCTATACCCTACACTCTATACCCTACACTCTATATCCCAACACTCTATACCCTACACTCTATACCCTACACTCTACACTCTATACCCTACACTATACACTCTATACCCTACACTCTATACCATACAATCTACACTCTATACCCTACACTCTACACCCTACACTTTACACTCTATACCCTACACACTATACCCTACTTTCTACACTCTATACCATACACTCTACACTCTATACTCTACACTCTATACCCTACAATCTATACCATACACTCTATACCATACACTCTATACCCTACACTCTATACCCTACACTCTACACTCTATACCCTACACTCTATACCCTACACTCTATACCCTGCAATCTATACCATACACTCTATACCCTACACTCTACACTCTATACCCCACACTCTACACTCTATACCCTACACTCTACACCCTACACTCTATACCATACACTCTATTCCATACACTCTATACCCTACACTCTATACCCTACACTCTACACTCTGTACCCTACACTCTATACCATACACTCTACACCCTACACTCTATACCATACACTCTATACCCTACACGCTACACTCTATACCATACACTCTATACTGTACACTCTATACCCTACACTGTATATCCAAAACTCTATACCCTTCACTCTATACCGTACATTCTACACTCTATACCCTACACTCTATACCCTACACTCTACACCCTACACTTTATACCCTACACTCTATACCCTACACTCTACACTCTATACCCTACACTCTATACCCTACACTCTATACCCTACACCCTACGCTCTATACCCTACACTCTATACCCTACACTCTACACTCTATACCATACACTATATTCCATACACTCTATTCCATACACAATATACCCTGCACTCTATACCCTACACTATACACTCTATACCCTACACTCTACACCATACATTCTATACTCTATACTCTATACACTACACTCTACATTCTATACCCTACAATCTATACCCAACAATCTATACCCGACACTCTATACCCTACGCTCTATACCCTACACTCTACACTCTGTACCCTACACTCTATACCATACACTCTACACCCTACACTCTATACCATACACTCTATACCCTACACTCTACACTCTATACCATACACTCTATACTGTACACTCTATACCATACACTCTATACCCTACACTCTATACCCTACACTCTACACCTTACACTCTATACCATACACTCTATACCCTACACTCTACACTCTATACCCTACACTCTATACCCTACACTCTATACCCTACACTCTATACCCTGCAATCTATACCATACACTCTATACCCTACACTCTATATCATACACTCTATACCCTACACTCTACACTCTATACCCTACACTCTATACCATACACTCTATACCCTACACTCTATACCCTACACTCTATACCCTACACTCTACACTCTATACCCTACACTCTATACCATACACGCTATACCCTACACTCTATACCCTACACTCTACACTCTAAACTGTATACCCTACACTCTATACCCTACACTCTACACCCTACACTCTATACCATACACTCTATACCCTACACACTATACCCTACACTCTATACCCTACGCTCTATACCCTACACTCTATACCCTACACTCTACACTCTATACCCTACACTCTATTCCATACACTCTATACCCTACACTCTATACCCTACACTCTATACCCTACACTCTACACCCTACACTTTATAGCTTACATTTTATACCCTACACTCTATACCCTACACTCTACACTCTATACCCTACACTCTATACCCTACACTCTATACCCAACACTCTATACCCTACACTCTATACCCTACACTCTACACCCTACACTTTATAGCTTACACTCTATACCCTACACTCTATACCCTAAACTCTATACCATACACTCTATACCCTACACTCTATACCCTACACTCTATACCCTACACTCTACAACATACACTCTATACCCTACCCTTTATACCTTACACTCTATACCCTACACTCTACACAGTATACCCTACACTCTATACCCTACACTCTACACTCTATACCCTACACTCTATACCATACACTCTATACCCTACACTCTATACCCTACACTCTACACTCTATACCCTACACTCTATACCCTACACTCTATACCCTACACTCTACACTTTATACCCTACACTCTATACCCTACACTCTATACCCTACACTCTATACCCTACACTCTATACCCTACACTCTACACCCTACACTCTATACCCTACACTCTAATCCCTACACTCTACGCTGAATACCCTACACTCTATACCATACACTATATACCCTACACTCTATGCTCTATACCCAACACTCTATACTCTACACTCTATACCCTACACTCTATACCCTACACTCCATACCCTACACTCTACACTCTATACTCTACACTCTACACTCTATACCCTACACTCTATACACTACACTCTATACCCTACACTCTATACCCTACACTCTACACTCTATACCCTACACTCTACACCCTACACTCTATACCCTACACTCTACACCCTACACTCTATACCCTACACTCTTATTCCTACACTCTACACTCTATACCCTACACTCTATACCCTACACTCTATACCCTACACTCTATACCCTACACTCTACACTCTATACCCAACACTCTATACTCTACACTCTATACCCTACACTCTATACCCTACACTCCATACCCTACACTCTACACTCTATACCCTACACTCTATACCCTACACTCTACAACCTACACTCTATACCCTACACTCTATACCATACACTCTATACCCTACACTCTACACTCTATACCCTACACTCTACACCCTACACTCTATACCCTACACTCTATACCCTACACTCTATACCCTACACTCTATACCCTACACTCCACACTCTATACCCTACACTCTATACCATACACTCTACACCCTACACTCTATACCATACACTCTATACCCTACACTCTACACTCTATACCCTACACTCTATACCATACACTCTATACCCTACACTCTATAAAATACACTCTATAACCTACACTCTATACCATACACTCTATATCCTACACTCTATACCCTACACTCTATACCCTACACTCTACACCCTACACTCTTTACCTTACACTCTATACCCTACACTCTATACCCTACACTCTATACCCTACACTCTACACTTTATACCCTACACTCTATACCCTATACTCTATACCATACGCTCTATACCATAAACTTTATACCCTACACTCTATACCATACACTCTACACTCTATACCCTACACTCTATAACATACACTCTATACCCTACACTCTATACCCTACACTCTATACCATACACTCTACACTCTATACCCTACACTCTATACCATACACTCTAATCCATACACTCTAAAGCATACACTCTATACCCTACACTCTATACCCTACACTCTATACCCTACACTCTATAGCCTACACTATACACTCTATACCCTACATTCTACACTTTATACCCTACACTCTATACCCTACATTCTATTCCATACACTCTATACCCTACACTCTATACCCTACACTCTATACCCTACACTCTACACCCTACACTTTATAGCTTACATTTTATACCCTACACTCTATACCCTACACTCTACACTCTATACCCTACACTCTATACCCTACACTCTATACCCAACACTCTATACCCTACACTCTATACCCTACACTCTACACCCTACACTTTATAGCTTACACTCTATACCCTACACTCTATACCCTAAACTCTATACCATACACTCTATACCCTACACTCTATACCCTACACTCTATACCCTACACTCTACAACATACACTCTATACCCTACCCTTTATACCTTACACTCTATACCCTACACTCTACACAGTATACCCTACACTCTATACCCTACACTCTACACTCTATACCCTACACTCTATACCATACACTCTATACCCTACACTCTATACCCTACACTCTACACTCTATACCCTACACTCTATACCCTACACTCTACACTTTATACGCTACACTCTATACCCTACACTCTATACCCTACACTCTATACCCTACACTCTATACCCTACACTCTACACCCTACACTCTATACCCTACACTCTAATCCCTACACTCTACGCTGAATACCCTACACTCTATACCATACACTATATACCCTACACTCTATGCTCTATACCCAACACTCTATACTCTACACTCTATATCCTACACTCTATACCCTACACTCCATACCCTACACTCTACACTCTATACTCTACACTCTACACTCTATACCCTACACTCTATACACTACACTCTATACCCTACACTCTATACCCTACACTCTACACTCTATACCCTACACTCTACACCCTACACTCTATACCCTACACTCTACACCCTACACTCTATACCCTACACTCTTATCCCTACACTCTACACTCTATACCCTACACTCTATACTCTACACTCTATACCCTACACTCTATACCCTACACTCTACACTCTATACCCAACACTCTATACTCTACACTCTATACCCTACACTCTATACCCTACACTCCATACCCTACACTCTACACTCTATACCCTACACTCTATACCCTACACTCTACAACCTACACTCTATACCCTACACTCTATACCCTACACTCTACACTTTATACCCTACACTCTATACCCTATACTCTATACCATACGCTCTATACCATAAACTTTATACCCTACACTCTATACCATACACTCTACACTCTATACCCTACACTCTATAACATACACTCTATACCCTACACTCTATACCCTACACTCTATACCATACACTCTACACTCTATACCCTACACTCTATACCATACACTCTAAACCATACACTCTAAAGCATACACTCTATACCCTACACTCTATACCCTACACTCTATACCCTACACTCTATACCCTACACTCTATACCCTACACTCTACACCCTACACTTTATAGCTTACATTTTATACCCTACACTCTATACCCTACACTCTACACTCTATACCCTACACTCTATACCCTACACTCTATACCCAACACTCCATACCCTACACTCTATACCCTACACTCTACACCCTACACTTTATAGCTTACACTCTATACCCTACACTCTATACCCTAAACTCTATACCATACACTCTATACCCTACACTCTATACCCTACACTCTATACCCTACACTCTACAACATACACTCTATACCCTACCCTTTATACCTTACACTTTATACCCTACACTCTACACAGTATACCCTACACTCTATACCCTACACTCTACACTCTATACCCTACACTCTATACCATACACTCTATACCCTACACTCTATACCCTACACTCTACACTCTATACCCTACACTCTATACCCTACACTCTATACCCTACACTCTACACTTTATACCCTACACTCTATACCCTACACTCTATACCCTACACTCTATACCCTACACTCTATACCCTACACTCTATACCCTACACTCTACACCCTACACTCTATACCCTACACTCTAATCCCTACACTCTACGCTGAATACCCTACACTCTATACCATACACTATATACCCTACACTCTATGCTCTATACCCAACACTCTATACTCTACACTCTATATCCTACACTCTATACCCTACACTCCATACCCTACACTCTACACTCTATACTCTACACTCTACACTCTATACCCTACACTCTATACACTACACTCTATACCCTACACTCTATACCCTACACTCTACACTCTATACCCTACACTCTACACCCTACACTCTATACCCTACACTCTACACCCTACACTCTATACCCTACACTCTTATCCCTACACTCTACACTCTATACCCTACACTCTATACTCTACACTCTATACCCTACACTCTATACCCTACACTCTACACTCTATACCCAACACTCTATACTCTACATTCTATACCCTACACTCTATACCCTACACTCCATACCCTACACTCTACACTCTATATCCTACACTCTATACCCTACACTCTACAACCTACACTCTATACCCTACACTCTATACCATACACTCTATACCCTACACTCTATACTCTATACCCTACACTCTACACCCTACACTCTATACCCTACACTCTATACCCTACACTCTATACCCTACACTCTATACCCTACACTCCACACTCTATACCCTACACTCTATACCATACACTCTACACCCTACACTCTATACCATACACTCTATACCCTACACTCTACACTCTATACCCTACACTCTATACCATACACTCTATACCCTACACTCTATAAAATACACTCTATAACCTACACTCTATACCATACACTCTATATCCTACACTCTATACCCTACACTCTATACCCTACACTCTACACCCTACACTCTTTACCTTACACTCTATACCCTACACTCTATACCCTACACTCTATACCCTACACTCTACACTTTTTACCCTACACTCTATACCCTATACTCTATACCATACGCTCTATACCATAAACTTTATACCCTACACTCTATACCATACACTCTACACTCTATACCCTACACTCCATAACATACACTCTATACCCTACACTCTATACCCTACACTCTATACCATACACTCTACACTCTATACCCTACACTCTATACCATACACTCTAAACCATACACTCTAAAGCATACACTCTATACCCTACACTCTATACCCTACACTCTATACCCTACACTCTATAGCCTACACTATACACTCTATACCCTACATTCTACACTTTATACCCTACACTCTATACCCTACACTCTATTCCATACACTCTATACCCTACACTCTATACCCTACACTCTATACCCTACACTCTACACCCTACACTTTATAGCTTACATTTTATACCCTACACTCTATACCCTACACTCTACACTCTATACCCTACACTCTATACCCTACACTCTATACCCAACACTCTATACCCTACACTCTATACCCTACACTCTACACCCTACACTTTATAGCTTACACTCTATACCCTACACTCTATACCCTAAACTCTATACCATACACTCTATACCCTACACTCTATACCCTACACTCTATACCCTACACTCTACAACATACACTCTATACCCTACCCTTTATACCTTACACTCTATACCCTACACTCTACACAGTATACCCTACACTCTATACCCTACACTCTACACTCTATACCCTACACTCTATACCATACACTCTATACCCTACACTCTATACCCTACACTCTACACTCTATACCCTACACTCTATACCCTACACTCTATACCCTACACTCTACACTTTATACCCTACACTCTATACCCTACACTCTATACCCTACACTCTATACCCTACACTCTATACCCTACACTCTATACCCTACACTCTACACCCTACACTCTATACCCTACACTCTAATCCCTACACTCTACGCTGAATACCCTACACTCTATACCATACACTATATACCCTACACTCTATGCTCTATACCCAACACTCTATACTCTACACTCTATACCCTACACTCTATACCCTACACTCCATACCCTACACTCTACACTCTATACTCTACACTCTACACTCTATACCCTACACTCTATACACTACACTCTATACCCTACACTCTATACCCTACACTCTACACTCTATACCCTACACTCTACACCCTACACTTTATAGCTTACACTCTATACCCTACACTCTATACCCTAAACTCTATACCATACACTCTATACCCTACACTCTATACCCTACACTCTATACCCTACACTCTACAACATACACTCTATACCCTACCCTTTATACCTTACACTCTATACCCTACACTCTACACAGTATACCCTACACTCTATACCCTACACTCTACACTCTATACCCTACACTCTATACCATACACTCTATACCCTACACTCTATACCCTACACTCTATACCCTACACTCTATATCCTACACTCTACACCTTACACTCTATACCCTACACTCTAATCCCTACACTCTACGCTGAATACCCTACACTCTATACCATACACTATATACCCTACACTCTATGCTCTATACCCAACACTCTATACTCTACACTCTATACCCTACACTCTATACCCTACACTCCATACCCTACACTCTACACTCTATACTCTACACTCTACACTCTATACCCTACACTCTATACACTACACTCTATACCCTACACTCTATACCCTACACTCTACACTCTATACCCTACACTCTACACCCTACACTCTATACCCTACACTCTACACCCTACACCCTACACTCTATACCCTACACTCTATACCCTACACTCTACACTTTATACCCTACACTCTATACCCTACACTCTATACCCTACACTCTATACCCTACACTCTATACCCTACACTCTATATCCTACACTCTACACCCTACACTCTATACCCTACACTCTAATCCCTACACTCTACGCTGAATACCCTACACTCTATACCATACACTATATACCCTACACTCTATGCTCTATACCCAACACTCTATACTCTACACTCTATACCCTACACTCTATACCCTACACTCCATACCCTACACTCTACACTCTATACTCTACACTCTACACTCTATACCCTACACTCTATACACTACACTCTATACCCTACACTCTATACCCTACACTCTACACTCTATACCCTACACTCTACACCCTACACTCTATACCCTACACTCTACACCCTACACTCTATACCCTACACTCTTATCCCTACACTCTACACTCTATACCCTACACTCTATACCCTACACTCTATACCCTACACTCTATACCCTACACTCTACACTCTATACCCAACACTCTATACTCTACACTCTATACCCTACACTCTATACCCTACACTCCATACCCTACACTCTACACTCTATACCCTACACTCTATACCCTACACTCTACAACCTACACTCTATACCCTACACTCTATACCATACACTCTATACCCTACACTCTACACTCTATACCCTACACTCTACACCCTACACTCTATACCCTACACTCTATACCCTACACTCTATACCCTACACTCTATACCCTACACTCCACACTCTATACCCTACACTCTATACCATACACTCTACACCCTACACTCTATACCATACACTCTATACCCTACACTCTACACTCTATACCCTACACTCTATACCATACACTCTATACCCTACACTCTATAAAATACACTCTATAACCTACACTCTATACCATACACTCTATATCCTACACTCTATACCCTACACTCTATACCCTACACTCTACACCCTACACTCTTTACCTTACACTCTATACCCTACACTCTATACCCTACACTCTATACCCTACACTCTACACTTTATACCCTACACTCTATACCCTATACTCTATACCATACGCTCTATACCATAAACTTTATACCCTACACTCTATACCATACACTCTACACTCTATACCCTACACTCTATAACATACACTCTATACCCTACACTCTATACCCTACACTCTATACCATACACTCTACACTCTATACCCTACACTCTATACCATACACTCTAAACCATACACTCTAAAGCATACACTCTATACCCTACACTCAATACCCTACACTCTATACCCTACACTCTATAGCCTACACTATACACTCTATACCCTACATTCTACACTTTATACCCTACACTCTATACCCTACACTCTATTCCATACACTCTATACCCTACACTCTATACCCTACACTCTATACCCTACACTCTACACCCTACACTTTATAGCTTACATTTTATACCCTACACTCTATACCCTACACTCTACACTCTATACCCTACACTCTATACCCTACACTCTACACCCTACACTTTATAGCTTACACTCTATACCCTAAACTCTATACCATACACTCTATACCCTACACTCTATACCCTACACTCTATACCCTACACTCTACAACATACACTCTATACCCTACCCTTTATACCTTACACTCTATACCCTACACTCTACACAGTATACCCTACACTCTATACCCTACACTCTACACTCTATACCCTACACTCTATACCATACACTCTATACCCTACACTCTATACCCTACACTCTACACTCTATACCCTACACTCTATACCCTACACTCTATACCCTACACTCTACACTTTATACCCTACACTCTATACCCTACACTCTATACCCTACACTCTATACCCTACACTCTATACCCTACACTCTATACCCTACACTCTACACCCTACACTCTATACCCTACACTCTAATCCCTACACTCTACGCTGAATACCCTACACTCTATACCATACACTATATACCCTACACTCTATGCTCTATACCCAACACTCTATACCCTACACTCCATACCCTACACTCTACACTCTATACTCTACACTCTACACTCTATACCCTACACTCTATACACTACACTCTATACCCTACACTCTATACCCTACACTCTACACTCTATACCCTACACTCTACACCCTACACTCTATACCCTACACTCTACACCCTACACTCTATACCCTACACTCTTATCCCTACACTCTACACTCTATACCCTACACTCTATACCCTACACTCTATACCCTACACTCTATACCCTACACTCTACACTCTATACCCAACACTCTATACTCTACACTCTATACCCTACACTCTATACCCTACACTCCATACCCTACACTCTACACTCTATACCCTACACTCTATACCCTACACTCTACAACCTACACTCTATACCCTACACTCTATACCATACACTCTATACCCTACACTCTACACTCTATACCCTACACTCTACACCCTACACTCTATACCCTACACTCTATACCCTACACTCTATACCCTACACTCTATACCCTACACTCCACACTCTATACCCTACACTCTATACCATACACTCTACACCCTACACTCTATACCATACACTCTATACCCTACACTCTACACTCTATACCCTACACTCTATACCCTACACTCTATACCCTACACTCTACACTCTATAACCTACACTCTATACCATACACTCTATATCCTACACTCTATACCCTACACTCTATACCCTACACTCTACACCCTACACTCTTTACCTTACACTCTATACCCTACACTCTATACCCTACACTCTATACCCTACACTCTACACTTTATACCCTACACTCTATACCCTATACTCTATACCATACGCTCTATACCATAAACTTTATACCCTACACTCTATACCATACACTCTACACTCTATACCCTACACTCTATAACATACACTCTATACCCTACACTCTATACCCTACACTCTATACCATACACTCTACACTCTATACCCTACACTCTATACCATACACTCTAAACCATACACTCTAAAGCATACACTCTATACCCTACACTCTATACCCTACACTCTATACCCTACACTCTATAGCCTACACTATACACTCTATACCCTACATTCTACACTTTATACCCTACACTCTATACCCTACACTCTACACCCTACACTCTATACCCTTCACTCTATACCCTACACTCTACACTCTATACCCTACACTCTACACTCTATACCCAACACTCTATACTCTACACTCTATACCCTACACTCTATACCCTACACTCCATACCCTACACTCTACACTCTATACCCTACACTCTATACCCTACACTCTACAACCTACACTCTATACCCTACACTCTATACCATACACTCTATACCCTACACTCTACACTCTATACCCTACACTCTACACCCTACACTCTATACCCTACACTCTATACCCTACACTCTATACCCTACACTCCACACTCTATACCCTACACTCTATACCATACACTCTACACCCTACACTCTATACCATACACTCTATACCCTACACTCTACACTCTATACCCTACACTCTATACCATACACTCTATACCCTACACTCTATAAAATACACTCTATAACCTACACTCTATACCATACACTCTATATCCTACACTCTATACCCTACACTCTATACCCTACACTCTACACCCTACACTCATTACCTTACACTCTATACCCTACACTCTATACCCTACACTCTATACCCTACACTCTACACTTTATACCCTACACTCTATACCCTATACTCTATACCATACGCTCTATACCATAAACTTTATACCCTACACTCTATACCATACACTCTACACTCTATACCCTACACTCTATAACATACACTCTATACCCTACACTCTATACCCTACACTCTATACCATACACTCTACACTCTATACCCTACACTCTATACCATACACTCTAAACCATACACTCTAAAGCATACACTCTATACCCTACACTCTATACCCTACACTCTATACCCTACACTCTATAGCCTACACTATACACTCTATACCCTACATTCTACACTTTATACCCTACACTCTATACCCTACACTCTACACCCTACACTCTATACCCTACACTCTATACCCTACACTCTATACTCTATACCCTACACTCTATACCCTACAGGCTATACCCTACACTCTATACCCTACACTCTATACCCTACACTCTACACCCTACACTCTATACCCTACACTCTATACCCTACACTCTATACTCTATACCCTACACTCTATACCCTACAGGCTATACCCTACACTCTATACCCTACACTCTATACCCTACACTCTATACCCTACACTCTATACCCTACACTCTATACCCTATACTCTATACCATACACTCTATACCATAAACTCTATACCCTACACTCTATACCATACTCTCTACACTCTATACCCTACACTCTATACCCTACACTCTACACTCTATACCCTACACTCTATACCCTACACTCTTTACTCTACACTCTACACTCTATACCCTACACTCTATACACTACACTCTATAACCTACACTCTATACCCTACACTCTATACCCTATACTCTATACCATACACTCTATACCATAAACTCTATACCCTACACTCTATACCATACACTCTATACCCTACACTCTATACCCTACACTCTATACCCTACAATCTATACCATACACTCTATACCATACATTCTATACCCTACACTCTATACCCTACACTCTATACCATACACTCTATTTCATACACTCTATACCCTACACTCTATACCCTACACTCTACACTCTACAATCTATACCCTACACTCTACACTCTATACCCTACACTCTACACTCTATACCCTACACTCTATACCCTACACTCAATACCCTACACTCTATACCCTACACTCTACACTCTATAGCCTACACTCTACACTCTATACCCTACACTCTATACCCTACACTCTACACCCTACACTCTATACCCTACACATTATACCATACACTCTATACCCTGCACTCTACACTCTATACCCTACACTCTACACCCTACAATCTATACCCTACACTTTATACCTTACACTCTATACCCTACACTCTACACTCTTTACCCTATACTCTATACCCTACACTCTATACCCTACACTCTATACCATACACTCTATACCCTACACTCTACACTCTATACCATACACTCTATACTGTACACTCTATACCATACACTCTATACCCTACACTCTATACCCTACACTCTATACCCTACACTATACACTCTATACCCTACACTCTACACCATACACTCTATACCCTACACTCTATACCCTACACTCTACACTCTATACCCTACAATATATACCCTACACTCTATACCCTACACTCTATACCCTACACTCTACACTCTATACTCTACAATCTATACCATACACTCTATTCCCTACACTCTATACCCTACACTCTATACCCTACACTCTACACTTTATACCCTACACTCTATACCCTACACTCTATACCCTACACTCTATACCCTACACTCTACACTCTATACCCTACACTCTATAACATACACTCAATACCCTACACTCTACACTCTATACCATACACTCTATACTGTACACTCTATACCATACACTCTATACCATACACTCTATACCCTACACTCTATACCCTACACTATACACTCTATACCCTACACTCTACACCATACACTCTATACCCTACACTCTATACCCTACACTCTACACTCTATACCCTACAATATATACCCTACACTCTATACCCTACACTATATACCCTACACTCTACACTCTATACTCTACAATCTATACCATACACTCTATACCCTACCCTCTATACCCTACAATCTATACCCTACACTCTACACTTTATACTCTACACTCTATACCCTACACTCTATACCCTACACTCTATACCCTACACTCTATACCCTACACTCTACACTCTATACCCTACACTCTATAACATACACTCTATACCCTACACTCTATACCTTACACTCTATACCCTACACTCTACACTCTACACCCTACACTCTACACTCTATACCCTACACTCTATACCCTACACTCTACACTTTATACCCTACACTCTATACACTACACTCTATACCCTACACTCTATACCCTACACTCTACACTCTATACCCTACACTCTATACCCTACACTATATACTCTATACCCTACACTCTATACCCTACATGCTATACCCTACACTCTATACCCTACACTCTATACCCTACACTCTATATCCCAACACTCTATACCCTACACTCTATACCCTACACTCTACACTCTATACCCTACACTATACACTCTATACCCTACACTCTATACCATACAATCTACACTCTATACCCTACACTCTATACCCTACACTTTACACTCTATACCCTACACACTATACCCTACTTTCTACACTCTATACCATACACTCTACACTCTATACTCTACACTCTATACCCTACAATCTATACCATACACTCTATACCATACACTCTATACCCTACACTCTATACCCTACACTCTACACTCTATACCCTACACTCTATACCCTACACTCTATACCCTGCAATCTATACCATACACTCTATACCCTACACTCTACACTCTATACCCCACACTCTACACTCTATACCCTACACTCTACACCCTACACTCTATACCATACACTCTATTCCATACACTCTATACCCTACACTCTATACCCTACACTCTACACTCTGTACCCTACACTCTATACCATACACTCTACACCCTACACTCTATACCATACACTCTATACCCTACACGCTACACTCTATACCATACACTCTATACTGTACACTCTATACCCTACACTCTATATCCAAAACTCTATACCCTACACTCTATACCGTACATTCTACACTCTATACCCTACACTCTATACCCTACACTCTACACCCTACACTCTATACCCTACACTCTATACCCTACACTCTACACTCTATACCCTACACTCTATACCCTACACTCTATACCCTACACCCTACGCTCTATACCCTACACTCTATACCCTACACTCTACACTCTATACCATACACTATATTCCATACACTCTATTCCATACACAATATACCCTGCACTCTATACCCTACACTATACACTCTATACCCTACACTCTACACCATACATTCTATACTCTATACTCTATACACTACACTCTACATTCTATACCCTACAATCTATACCCAACAATCTATACCCGACACTCTATACCCTACGCTCTATACCCTACACTCTACACTCTGTACCCTACACTCTATACCATACACTCTACACCCTACACTCTATACCATACACTCTATACCCTACACTCTACACTCTATACCATACAATCTATACTGTACACTCTATACCATACACTCTATACCCTACACTCTATACCCTACACTCTACACCTTACACTCTATACCATACACTCTATACCCTACACTCTACACTCTATACCCTACACTCTATACCCTACACTCTATACCCTACACTCTATACCCTGCAATCTATACCATACACTCTATACCCTACACTCTATATCATACACTCTATACCCTACACTCTACACTCTATACCCCACACTCTACACTCTATACCCTACACTCTACACCCTACACTCTATACCATACACTCTATTCCATACACTCTATACCCTACACTCTACACTCTATACCCTACACTCTATACCCTACACTCTATACCCTACACCCTACGCTCTATACCCTACACTCTATACCCTACACTCTACACTCTATACCGTACACTATATTCCATACACTCTATTCCATACACTCTATACCCTGCACTCTATACCCTACACTATACACTCTATACCCTACACTCTACACCATACATTCTATACTCTATACTCTATACACTACACTCTACATTCTATACCCTACAATCTATACCCAACAATCTATACCCGACACTTTATACCCTACACTCTATACCTTACACTCTACACTCTATACCCTACACTCTATACCCTACACTCTATACCCTACACTCTATACCCTACACTCTATACCCTACACTCTACACTCTATACCCTACACTCTATACCATACACTCTATACCCTACACTCTACACTTTATACCCTACACTCTATACCCTACACTCTATACCCTACACTCTATACCCTACATTCTACACTCTATACCCTACACTCTATAACATACACTCTCTACCCTACACTCTATACCTTACACTCTATACCCTACACTCTACACTCTACACTCTACACTCTATACCCTGCACTCTATACCCTACACTCTACGCTTTATACCCTACACTCTATACCCTACACTCTATACCCTACACTCTACACTCTATAGCCTACACTCTACACTCTATACCCTACACTCTATACCCTACACTCTACACCTTACACTCTATACCCTACACATTATACCATACACTCTATACCCTGCACTCTACACTCTATACCCTACACTCTACACCCTACAATCTATACCCTACACTTTATACCTTACACTCTATACCCTACACTCTACACTCTTTACCCTATACTCTATACCCTACACTCTATACCCTACACTCTATACCATACACTCTATACCCTACACTCTACACTCTATACCATACACTCTATACTGTACACTCTATACCATACACTCTATACCCTACACTCTATACCCTACACTCTATACCCTACACTATACACTCTATACCCTACACTCTACACCATACACTCTATACCCTACACTCTATACCCTACACTCTACACTCTATACCCTACAATATATACCCTACACTCTATACCCTACACTCTATACCCTACACTCTACACTCTATACTCTACAATCTATACCATACACTCTATTCCCTACACTCTATACCCTACACTCTATACCCTACACTCTACACTTTATACCCTACACTCTATACCCTACACTCTATACCCTACACTCTATACCCTACACTCTATACCCTACACTCTACACTCTATACCCTACACTCTATAACATACACTCAATACCCTACACTCTACACTCTATACCATACACTCTATACTGTACACTCTATACCATACACTCTATACCCTACACTCTATACCCTACACTCTATACCCTACACTATACACTCTATACCCTACACTCTACACCATACACTCTATACCCTACACTCTATACCCTACACTCTACACTCTATACCCTACAATATATACCCTACACTCTATACCCTACACTCTATACCCTACATTCTACACTCTATACTCTACAATCTATACCATACACTCTATACCCTACCCTCTATACCCTACACTCTATACCCTACTCTCTACACTTTATACTCTACACTCTATACCCTACACTCTATACCCTACACTCTATACCCTACACTCTATACCCTACACTCTACACTCTATACCCTACACTCTATAACATACACTCTATACCCTACACTCTATACCTTACACTCTATACCCTACACTCTACACTCTACACCCTACACTCTACACTCTATACCCTACACTCTATACCCTACACTCTGCACTTTATACCCTACACTCTATACACTACACTCTATACCCTACACTCTATACCCTACACTCTACACTCTATACCCTACACTCTATACCCTACACTATATACTCTATACCCTACACTCTATACCCTACATGCTATACCCTACACTCTATACCCTACACTCTATACCCTACACTCTATATCCCAACACTCTATACCCTACACTCTATACCCTACACTCTACACTCTATACCCTACACTATACACTCTATACCCTACACTCTATACCATACAATCTACACTCTATACCCTACACTCTATACCCTACACTTTACACTCTATACCCTACACACTATACCCTACTTTCTACACTCTATACCATACACTCTACACTCTATACTCTACACTCTATACCCTACAATCTATACCATACATTCTATACCATACACTCTATACCCTACACTCTATACCCTACACTCTACACT
Organism: Ranitomeya imitator; assembly: GCF_032444005.1. Lineage (NCBI taxonomy): Eukaryota > Metazoa > Chordata > Amphibia > Anura > Dendrobatidae > Ranitomeya > Ranitomeya imitator. The sequence continues at coordinate 397,426 of NW_027194564.1, forward strand.
CTATACCCTACACTCTATACCCTACACTCTATACCCTGCAATCTATACCATACACTCTATACCCTACACTCTACACTCTATACCCCAAACTCTACACTCTATACCCTACACTCTACACCCTACACTCTATACCATACACTCTATTCCATACACTCTATACCCTACACTCTATACCCTACACTCTACACTCTGTACCCTACACTCTATACCATACACTCTACACCCTACACTCTATACCATACACTCTATACCCTACACGCTACACTCTATACCATACACTCTATACTGTACACTCTATACCCTACACTCTATATCCAAAACTCTATACCCTACACTCTATACCGTACATTCTACACTCTATACCCTACACTCTATACCCTACACTCTACACCCTACACTTTATACCCTACACTCTATACCCTACACTCTACACTCTATACCCTACACTCTATACCCTACACTCTATACCCTACACCCTACGCTCTATACCCTACACTCTATACCCTACACTCTACACTCTATACTCTACACTATACACTCTATACCCTACACTCTATACCATACAATCTACACTCTATACCCTACACTCTATACCCTACACTTTACACTCTATACCCTACACACTATACCCTACTTTCTACACTCTATACCATACACTCTACACTCTATACTCTACACTCTATACCCTACAATCTATACCATACATTCTATACCATACACTCTATACCCTACACTCTATACCCTACACTCTACACTCTATACCCTACACTCTATACCCTACACTCTATACCCTGCAATCTATACCATACACTCTATACCCTACACTCTACACTCTATACCCCAAACTCTACACTCTATACCCTACACTCTACACCCTACACTCTATACCATACACTCTATTCCATACACTCTATACCCTACACTCTATACCCTACACTCTACACTCTGTACCCTACACTCTATACCATACACTCTACACCCTACACTCTATACCATACACTCTATACCCTACATGCTACACTCTATACCATACACTCTATACTGTACACTCTATACCCTACACTCTATATCCAAAACTCTATACCCTACACTCTATACCGTACATTCTACACTCTATACCCTACACTCTATACCCTACACTCTACACCCTACACTTTATACCCTACACTCTATACCCTACACTCTACACTCTATACCCTACACTCTATACCCTACACTCTATACCCTACACCCTACGCTCTATACCCTACACTCTATACCCTACACTCTACACTCTATACCATACACTATATTCCATACACTCTATTCCATACACAATATACCCTGCACTCTATACCCTACACTATACACTCTATACCCTACACTCTACACCATACATTCTATACTCTATACTCTATACACTACACTCTACATTCTATACCCTACAATCTATACCCAACAATCTATACCCGACACTCTATACCCTACGCTCTATACCCTACACTCTACACTCTGTACCCTACACTCTATACCATACACTCTACACCCTACACTCTATACCATACACTCTATACCCTACACTCTACACTCTATACCATACACTCTATACTGTACACTCTATACCATACACTCTATACCCTACACTCTATACCCTACACTCTACACCTTACACTCTATACCATACACTCTATACCCTACACTCTACACTCTATACCCTACACTCTATACCCTACACTCTATACCCTACACTCTATACCCTGCAATCTATACCATACACTCTATACCCTACACTCTATATCATACACTCTATACCCTACACTCTACACTCTATACCCCACACTCTACACTCTATACCCTACACTCTACACCCTACACTCTATACCATACACTCTATTCCATACACTCTATACCCTACACTCTACACTCTATACCCTACACTCTATACCCTACACTCTATACCCTACACCCTACGCTCTATACCCTACACTCTATACCCTACACTCTACACTCTATACCGTACACTATATTCCATACACTCTATTCCATACACTCTATACCCTGCACTCTATACCCTACACTATACACTCTATACCCTACACTCTACACCATACATTCTATACTCTATACTCTATACACTACACTCTACATTCTATACCCTACAATCTATACCCAACAATCTATACCCGACACTCTATACCCTACACTCTATACCTTACACTCTACACTCTATACCCTACACTCTATACCCTACACTCTATACCCTACACTCTATACCCTACACTCTATACCCTACACTCTACACTCTATACCCTACACTCTATACCATACACTCTATACCCTACACTCTATACCCTACACTCTATACCCTAAACTCTACACTCTATACCCTACACTCTATAACATACACTCTATACACTATACGCTATACCTTACACTCTATACCCTACACTCTACACTCTACACCCTACACTCTACACTCTACACTCTATACCCAACACTCTATACCCTACACTCTATACCCTACACTATATACTCTATACCCTACACTCTACACCCTACACGCTATATCCTACACTCTATACCCTACACTCTATACCCTACACTCTATACCCTATGCTCTATAGCCCAACACTCTATACCCTACACTCTATACCCTACACTCTATACCCTACACTCTACACTCTATACCCTACACTCTATACCCTACACTCTATACCATACACTCTATACCATACACTCTATACCCTACACTCTATACCCTACTCTCTACACTCCATACCCTACACACTATACCCTACACTCTAGTCCCTACACTCTACACTCTATACCCTGCACTCTATACCCTACACTCTATACCCTACACTCTAAACTCTATACTCTATTCCGTACACTCTATACCCTACACTGTATACCTAAAACTCTACACTATACCCTACACTCTACACTCTATACCCTACACTCTATACCCTACACTCTATACGCTACACTCTATACCCTACAATCTATACCATACACTCTATACCCTACACTCTATACCCTACACTCTACACTCCATACCCTACACTCTATACCATACACTCTACACCCTACACTCTATACCATACACTCTATACCCTACAATCTACACTTTATACCCTACACTCTATACCCTACACTCTATACCCTACACTCTATACCCTACACTCTACACTCTATACCCTACACTCTTTAACATACACTCTATACCCTACACTCTATACCTTACACTCTATACCCTACACTCTACACTCTATACCATACACTCCACACTCTATACTCTACACTCTATACCCTACAATCTATACCATACACTCTATACCATACACTCTATACCCTACACTCTATACCCTACACTCTACACTCTATACCCTACACTCTATACCCTACACTCTATACCCTGCAATCTATACCATACACTCTTTACCCTACACTCTACACTCTATACCCCACACTCTACACTCTATACCCTACACTCTACACCCTACACTCTATACCATACACTCTATTCCATACACTCTATACCCTACACTCTATACCCTACACTCTACACTCTGTACCCTACACTCTATACCATACACTCTATACTGTACACTCTATACCCTACACTCTATATCCAAAACTCTATACCCTACACTCTATACCGTACATTCTACACTCTATACCCTACACTCTATACCCTACACTCTACACCCTACACTTTATACCCTACACTCTATACCCTACACTCTACACTCTATACCCTACACTCTATACCCTACACTCTATACCCTACACCCTACGCTCTATACCCTACACTCTATACCCTACACTCTACACTCTATACCATACACTATATTCCATACACTCTATTCCATACACAATATACCCAGCACTCTATACCCTACACTATACACTCTATACCCTGCACTCTACACCATACATTCTATACTCTATACTCTATACACTACACTCTACATTCTATACCCTACAATCTATACCCAACAATCTATACCCGACACTCTATACCCTACGCTCTATACCCTACACTCTACACTCTGTACCCTACACTCTATACCATACACTCTACACCCTACACTCTATACCATACACTCTATACCCTACACTCTACACTCTATACCATACACTCTATACTGTACACTCTATACCATACACTCTATACCCTACACTCTATACCCTACACTCTACACCTTACACTCTATACCATACACTCTATACCCTACACTCTACACTCTATACCCTACACTCTATACCCTACACTCTATACCCTACACTCTATACCCTGCAATCTATACCATACACTCTATACCCTACACTCTATATCATACACTCTATACCCTACACTCTACACTCTATACCCCACACTCTACACTCTATACCCTACACTCTACACCCTACACTCTATACCATACACTCTATTCCATACACTCTATACCCTACACTCTACACTCTATACCCTACACTCTATACCCTACACTCTATACCCTACACCCTACGCTCTATACCCTACACTCTATACCATACACTCTACACCCTACACTCTATACCATACACTCTATACCCTACAATCTACACTTTATACCCTACACTCTATACCCTACACTCTATACCCTACACTCTATACCCTACACTCTACACTCTATACCCTACACTCTTTAACATACACTCTATACCCTACACTCTATACCTTACACTCTATACCCTACACTCTACACTCTATACCATACACTCCACACTCTATACTCTACACTCTATACCCTACAATCTATACCATACACTCTATACCATACACTCTATACCCTACACTCTATACCCTACACTCTACACTCTATACCCTACACTCTATACCCTACACTCTATACCCTGCAATCTATACCATACACTCTTTACCCTACACTCTACACTCTATACCCCACACTCTACACTCTATACCCTACACTCTACACCCTACACTCTATACCATACACTCTATTCCATACACTCTATACCCTACACTCTATACCCTACACTCTACACTCTGTACCCTACACTCTATACCATACACTCTATACTGTACACTCTATACCCTACACTCTATATCCAAAACTCTATACCCTACACTCTATACCGTACATTCTACACTCTATACCCTACACTCTATACCCTACACTCTACACCCTACACTTTATACCCTACACTCTACACTCTATACCCTACACTCTATACCCTACACTCTATACCCTACACCCTACGCTCTATACCCTACACTCTATACCCTACACTCTACACTCTATACCATACACTATATTCCATACACTCTATTCCATACACAATATACCCAGCACTCTATACCCTACACTATACACTCTATACCCTGCACTCTACACCATACATTCTATACTCTATACTCTATACACTACACTCTACATTCTATACCCTACAATCTATACCCAACAATCTATACCCGACACTCTATACCCTACGCTCTATACCCTACACTCTACACTCTGTACCCTACACTCTATACCATACACTCTACACCCTACACTCTATACCATACACTCTATACCCTACACTCTACACTCTATACCATACACTCTATACTGTACACTCTATACCATACACTCTATACCCTACACTCTATACCCTACACTCTACACCTTACACTCTATACCATACACTCTATACCCTACACTCTACACTCTATACCCTACACTCTATACCCTACACTCTATACCCTACACTCTATACCCTGCAATCTATACCATACACTCTATACCCTACACTCTATATCATACACTCTATACCCTACACTCTACACTCTATACCCCACACTCTACACTCTATACCCTACACTCTACACCCTACACTCTATACCATACACTCTATTCCATACACTCTATACCCTACACTCTACACTCTATACCCTACACTCTATACCCTACACTCTATACCCTACACCCTACGCTCTATACCCTACACTCTATACCCTACACTGTATACTCTATACCGTACACTATATTCCATACACTCTATTCCATACACTCTATACCCTGCACTCTATACCCTACACTATACACTCTATACCCTACACTCTACACCATACATTCTATACTCTATACTCTATACACTACACTCTATACCCTACACTCTATACCCTACACTCTATACCCTACACTCTACACTCTATACCCTACACTCTTTAACATACACTCTATACCCTACACTCTATACCTTACACTCTATACCCTACACTCTACACTCTATACCATACACTCTACACTCTATACTCTACACTCTATACCCTACAATCTATACCATACACTCTATACCATACACTCTATACCCTACACTCTATACCCTACACTCTACACTCTATACCCTACACTCTATACCCTACACTCTATACCCTGCAATCTATACCATACACTCTATACCCTACACTCTACACTCTATACCCCACACTCTACACTCTATACCCTACACTCTACACCCTACACTCTATACCATACACTCTATTCCATACACTCTATACCCTACACTCTATACCCTACACTCTACACTCTGTACCCTACACTCTATACCATACACTCTATACTGTACACTCTATACCCTACACTCTATATCCAAAACTCTATACCCTACACTCTATACCGTACATTCTACACTCTATACCCTACACTCTATACCCTACACTCTACACCCTACACTTTATACCCTACACTCTATACCCTACACTCTACACTCTATACCCTACACTCTATACCCTACACTCTATACCCTACACCCTACGCTCTATACCCTACACTCTATACCCTACACTCTACACTCTATACCATACACTATATTCCATACACTCTATTCCATACACAATATACCCTGCACTCTATACCCTACACTATACACTCTATACCCTGCACTCTACACCATACATTCTATACTCTATACTCTATACACTACACTCTACATTCTATACCCTACAATCTATACCCAACAATCTATACCCGACACTCTATACCCTACGCTCTATACCCTACACTCTACACTCTGTACCCTACACTCTATACCATACACTCTACACCCTACACTCTATACCATACACTCTATACCCTACACTCTACACTCTATACCATACACTCTATACTGTACACTCTATACCATACACTCTATACCCTACACTCTATACCCTACACTCTACACCTTACACTCTATACCATACACTCTATACCCTACACTCTACACTCTATACCCTACACTCTATACCCTACACTCTATACCCTACACTCTATACCCTGCAATCTATACCATACACTCTATACCCTACACTCTATATCATACACTCTATACCCTACACTCTACACTCTATACCCCACACTCTACACTCTATACCCTACACTCTACACCCTACACTCTATACCATACACTCTATTCCATACACTCTATACCCTACACTCTACACTCTATACCCTACACTCTATACCCTACACTCTATACCCTACACCCTACGCTCTATACCCTACACTCTATACCCTACACTCTATACTCTATACCGTACACTATATTCCATACACTCTATTCCATACACTCTATACCCTGCACTCTATACCCTACACTATACACTCTATACCCTACACTCTACACCATACATTCTATACTCTATACTCTATACACTACACTCTACATTCTATACCCTACAATCTATACCCAACAATCTATACCCGACACTCTATACCCTACACTCTATACCTTACACTCTACACTCTATACCCTACACTCTATACCCTACACTCTATACCCTACACTCTATACCCTACACTCTATACCCTACACTCTACACTCTATACCCTACACTCTATACCATACACTCTATACCCTACACTCTATACCCTACACTCTATACCCTAAACTCTACACTCTATACCCTACACTCTATAACATACACTCTATACACTATACGCTATACCTTACACTCTATACCCTACAGTCTGCACTCTACACCCTACACTCTACACTCTACACTCTATACCCAACACTCTATACCCTACACTCTATACCCTACACTATATACTCTATACCCTACACTCTATACCCTACACTCTATACCCTATACTCTATAGCCCAACACTCTATACCCTACACTCTATACCCTACACTCTATACCCTACACTCTACACTCTATACCCTACACTCTATACCCTACACTCTATACCATACACTCTATACCATACACTCTATACCCTACACTCTATACCCTACTCTCTACACTCCATACCCTACACACTATACCCTACACTCTAGTCCCTACACTCTACACTCTATACCCTGCACTCTATACCCTACACTCTATACCCTACACTCTAAACTCTATACTCTATTCCGTACACTCTATACCCTACACTCTATACCTAAAACTCTACACTATACCCTACACTCTACACTCTATACCCTACACTCTATACCCTACACTCTATACGCTACACTCTATACCCTACAATCTATACCATACACTCTATACCCTACACTCTATACCCTACACTCTACACTCCATACCCTACACTCTATACCATACACTCTACACCCTACACTCTATACCATACACTCTATACCCTACAATCTACACTTTATACCCTACACTCTATACCCTACACTCTATACCCTACACTCTATACCCTACACTCTACACTCTATACCCTACACTCTTTAACATACACTCTATACCCTACACTCTATACCTTACACTCTATACCCTACACTCTACACTCTACACCCTACACTCTACATTCTATACCCTGCACTCTATACCCTATACTCTACACTTTATACCTTACACTCTATACCCTACACTCTATACCCTACACTCTACACTCTATAGCCTACACTCTACACTCTATACCCTACACTCTATACCATACACACTATACCCTACACTCTACACCCTACACTCTATACCCTACACATTATAACATACACTCTATACCCTGCACTCTACACTCTATACCCTACACTCTACACCCTACAATCTATACCCTACACTTTTTACCTTACACTCTATACCCTACACTCTACACTCTACACCCTACACTCTACACTCTATACCCTATACTCTATACCAAACACTCTATACCCTACACTATATACCATACACTCTATATCATACACTCTATACCCTACACTATACACTCTATACCATACACTCTATACCCTACACTCTATACCCTACACTCTATACCCTACACTATACACTCTATACCCTACACTCTACACCATACACTCTATACCTTACACTCTATACCCTAAACTCTACACTCTATACCCTACAATATATACCCTACACTCTATACCCTACACTCTACACTCTATACCCTACAATCTATACCATACACTCTATACCCTACACTCTATACCCTACAATCTATACCCTACAATCTACACTTCATACCCTACACTCTATACCCTACACTCTATACCCTACACTCTAGACCCTACACTCTACACTCTATACCCTACACTCTATACCCTACACTCTATACCCTACACTCTATACCCTACACTCTACACTTTATACCCTACACTCTATACCCTACACTATATACCCTACACTCTATACCCTACACTCTACACTCTATACCCTACACTCTATAACATACACTCTATACCCTACACTCTATACCTTACACTCTATATCCTACACTCTACACCCTACACTCTACACTCTATACCCTACACTCTATACCCTACACTCTATACCCTACACTCTATACCCTACACTCTACACTTTATACCCTACACTCTATACCCTACACTATATACCCTACACTCTATACCCTACACTCTACACTCTATACCCTACACTATATACTCTATACCCTACACTCTATACCCTACACTCTATACCCTACACTCTATAGGCTGAACTGGATGGACAAATGTCTTTTTTCGGCCTTACTAACTATGTTACTATGTTACTATGTTACCCTACACTCTATATCCCAACACTCTATACCCTACACTCTATACCCTACACTCTACACTCTATACCCTACACTATACACTCTATACCCTACACTCTATACCATACAATCTACACTCTAAACCCTACACTCTATACCCTACACTCTACACTCTATACCCTACACACTATACCCTACTTTCTACACTCTATACCCTACACTCTACACTCTATACCCTACACTCTATACCCTACAATCTATACCATACACTCAATACCATACACTCTATACCCTACATTCTATACCCTACACTCTACACTCTGTACCCTACACTCTATACCCTACACTCTATACCCTGCAATCTATACCATACACTCTATACCCTACACTCTATATCATACACTCTATACCCTACACTCTACACTCTATACCCCACACTCTACACTCTATACCCTACACTCTACACCCTACACTCTATACCATACACTCTATTCCATACACTCTATACCCTACACTCTACACTCTAAAATCTATACCCTACTCTCTACACTCTATACCTTACACTCTATACCAAACACTCTATACCCTACACTATATACCATACACTCTATATCATACACTCTATACCGTACACTCTATACCCTACACTCTATACCAAACACTCTATACCCTACACTATATACCATACACTCTATATCATACACTCTATACCCTACACTATACACTCTATACCCTACACTCTATACCCTACACTCTATACCCTACACTCTATACCCTACACTATACACTCTATACCCATACACTCTATACCCTACACTCTATACCCTACACTCTATACCCTACACTATACACTCTATACCCTACACTCTATACCCTACACTCTACACTCTGTACCCTACACTCTATACCATACACTCTACACCCTACACTCTATACCATACACTCTATACCCTACACTCTACACTCTATACCATACACTCTATACTGTACACTCTATACCATACACTCTATACCCTACACTCTATACCCTACACTCTACACCCTACACTCTATACCATACACTCTATACCCTACACTCTACACTCTATACCCTACACTCTATACCCTACACTCTTTACCCTACACTCTATATCCTGCAATCTATACCATACACTCTATACCCTACACTCTATATCATACACTCTATACCCTACACTCTACACTCTATACCCCACACTCTACACTCTATACCCTACACTCTACACCCTATACTCTATACCATACACTCTATTCCATACACTCTATACCCTACACTCTATACCCTACACTCTACACTCTAAAATCTATACCCTACTCTCTACACTCTATACCTTACACTCTATACCAAACACTCTATACCCTACACTATATACCATACACTCTATATCATACACTCTATACCGTACACTCTATACCCTACACTCTATACCCTACACTCTATACCCTACACTCTATACCCTACACTCTATACCCTACACTCTACACTCTGTACCCTACACTCTATACCATACACTCTACACCCTACACTCTATACCATACACTCTATACCCTGCACTCTACACTCTATACCATACACTCTATACTGTACACTCTATACCATACACTCTATACCCTATACTCTATACCCTACACTCTACACCCTACACTCTATACCCTACACCCTACGCTCTATACCCTACACTCTATACCCTACACTCTACACTCTATACCGTACACTATATTCCATACACTCTATTCCATACACTCAATACCCTGCACTCTATACCCTACACTATACACTCTATACCCTACACACTACTCCATACACTCTATACCCTACACTCTATACCCTACACTCTACGCTCTAAAATCTATACCCTACTCTCTACACTCTATACCTTACACTCTATACCAAACACTCTATACCCTACACTATATACCATACACTCTATATCATACACTCTATACCGTACACTCTATACCCAACACTCTATACCCTACACTCTATACCCTACACTCTATACCTTACACTCTACACTCTATACCCTACACTCTATACCATACACTCTATACCCTACACTCTATACCCTACACTCTATACCCTACACTCTACACTCTATACCCTACACTCTATACCATACACTCTATACCCTACACTCTATACCCTACACTCTATACCCTAAACTCTACACTCTATACCCTACACTCTAAAACATACACTCTATACACTATACGCTATACCTTACACTCTATACCCTACACTCTACACTCTACACCCTACACTCTACACTCTATACCCTACACTCTATACCCTACACTCAATACCCTACACTCTACATTTTATATCCTACACTCTATACCCTACACTCTATACCCTACACTCTATACCCTACACTATATACTCTATACCCTACACTCTATACCCTACACGTTATATTCTACACTCGATACCCTACACTCTATACCCTACACTCTATACCCTACATTCTATAGCCCAACACTCTATACCCTACACTCTATACCCTACACTCTATACCCTACACTCTACACTCTATACCCTACACTCTATACCCTACACTCTATACCATACACTCTATACCATACACTCTATACCCTACACTCTATACCATACACTCTACACTCTATACCCTACACTCTATACCCTACACTCTACACTCCATACCCTACACACTATACCCTACACTCTAGTCCCTACACTCTACACTCTATACCCTGCACTCTATACCCTACACTCTATACCCTACACTCTATACCATACACTCTATACCCTACACTTGATACCCTACACTCTAAACTCTACACTCTATTCCGTACACTCTATACCCTACACTCTATACCCTACACTCTATACCCTACACTCTACACTCTATACCCTACACTCTATACGCTACACTCTATACCCTACAATCTATACCATACACTCTATACCCTACACTCTACACTTTATACCCTACACTCTATACCCTACACTCTATACCCTACACTCTATACCCTACACTCTACACTCTATACCCTACACTCTATAACATACACTCTCTACCCTACACTCTATACCTTAAACTCTATACCCTACACTCTACACTCTACACCCTACACTCTACACTCTATACCCTGCACTCTATACCCTACACTCTACGCTTTATACCCTACACTCTATACCCTACACTCTGTACCCTACACTCTATACCCTACACTCTATACCCTGCAATCTATACCATACACTCTATACCCTACACTCTATATCATACACTCTATACCCTACACTCTACACTCTATACCCCACACTCTACACTCTATACCCTACACTCTACACCCTACACTCTATACCATACACTCTATTCCATACACTCTATACCCTACACTCTACACTCTAAAATCTATACCCTACTCTCTACACTCTATACCTTACACTCTATACCAAACACTCTATACCCTACACTATATACCATACACTCTATATCATACACTCTATACCGTACACTCTATACCCTACACTCTATACCAAACACTCTATACCCTACACTATATACCATACACTCTATATCATACACTCTATACCCTACACTATACACTCTATACCCTACACTCTATACCCTACACTCTATACCCTACACTCTATACCCTACACTATACACTCTATACCCATACACTCTATACCCTACACTCTATACCCTACACTCTATACCCTACACTATACACTCTATACCCTACACTCTATACCCTACACTCTACACTCTGTACCCTACACTCTATACCATACACTCTACACCCTACACTCTATACCATACACTCTATACCCTACACTCTACACTCTATACCATACACTCTATACTGTACACTCTATACCATACACTCTATATCCTACACTCTATACCCTACACTCTACACCCTACACTCTATACCATACACTCTATACCCTACACTCTACACTCTATACCCTACACTCTATACCCTACACTCTTTACCCTACACTCTATATCCTGCAATCTATACCATACACTCTATACCCTACACTCTATATCATACACTCTATACCCTACACTCTACACTCTATACCCCACACTCTACACTCTATACCCTACACTCTACACCCTATACTCTATACCATACACTCTATTCCATACACTCTATACCCTACACTCTATACCCTACACTCTACACTCTAAAATCTATACCCTACTCTCTACACTCTATACCTTACACTCTATACCAAACACTCTATACCCTACACTATATACCATACACTCTATATCATACACTCTATACCGTACACTCTATACCCTACACTCTATACCCTACACTCTATACCCTACACTCTATACCCTACACTCTATACCCTACACTCTACACTCTGTACCCTACACTCTATACCATACACTCTACACCCTACACTCTATACCATACACTCTATACCCTACACTCTACACTCTATACCATACACTCTATACTGTACACTCTATACCATACACTCTATACCCTATACTCTATACCCTACACTCTACACCCTACACTCTATACCCTACACCCTACGCTCTATACCCTACACTCTATACCCTACACTCTACACTCTATACCGTACACTATATTCCATACACTCTATTCCATACACTCAATACCCTGCACTCTATACCCTACACTATACACTCTATACCCTACACACTACTCCATACACTCTATACCCTACACTCTATACCCTACACTCTACGCTCTAAAATCTATACCCTACTCTCTACACTCTATACCTTACACTCTATACCAAACACTCTATACCCTACACTATATACCATACACTCTATATCATACACTCTATACCGTACACTCTATACCCAACACTCTATACCCTACACTCTATACCCTACACTCTATACCTTACACTCTACACTCTATACCCTACACTCTATACCATACACTCTATACCCTACACTCTATACCCTACACTCTATACCCTACACTCTACACTCTATACCCTACACTCTATACCATACACTCTATACCCTACACTCTATACCCTACACTCTATACCCTAAACTCTACACTCTATACCCTACACTCTAAAACATACACTCTATACACTATACGCTATACCTTACACTCTATACCCTACACTCTACACTCTACACCCTACACTCTACACTCTATACCCTACACTCTATACCCTACACTCAATACCCTACACTCTACATTTTATACCCTACACTCTATACCCTACACTCTATACCCTACACTCTATACCCTACACTATATACTCTATACCCTACACTCTATACCCTACACGTTATATTCTACACTCGATACCCTACACTCTATACCCTACACTCTATACCCTACATTCTATAGCCCAACACTCTATACCCTACACTCTATACCCTACACTCTATACCCTACACTCTACACTCTATACCCTACACTCTATACCCTACACTCTATACCATACACTCTATACCATACACTCTATACCCTACACTCTATACCATACACTCTACACTCTATACCCTACACTCTATACCCTACACTCTACACTCCATACCCTACACACTATACCCTACACTCTAGTCCCTACACTCTACACTCTATACCCTGCACTCTATACCCTACACTCTATACCCTACACTCTATACCATACACTCTATACCCTACACTTGATACCCTACACTCTAAACTCTACACTCTATTCCGTACACTCTATACCCTACACTCTATACCCTACACTCTATACCCTACACTCTACACTCTATACCCTACACTCTATACGCTACACTCTATACCCTACAATCTATACCATACACTCTATACCCTACACTCTACACTTTATACCCTACACTCTATACCCTACACTCTATACCCTACACTCTATACCCTACACTCTACACTCTATACCCTACACTCTATAACATACACTCTCTACCCTACACTCTATACCTTAAACTCTATACCCTACACTCTACACTCTACACCCTACACTCTACACTCTATACCCTGCACTCTATACCCTACACTCTACGCTTTATACCCTACACTCTATACCCTACACTCTATACCCTACACTCTACACTCTATAGCCTACACTCTACACTCTATACCCTACACTCTATACCCTACACTCTATACCCTACACTCTACACCCTACACTCTATACCCTACACATTATACCATACACTCTATACCCTGCACTCTACACTCTATACCCTACACTCTACACCCTACAATCTATACCCTACACTTTATACCTTACACTCTATACCCTACACTCTACACTCTTTACCCTATACTCTATACCCTACACTCTATACCCTACACTCTATACCATACACTCTATACCCTACACTCTACACTCTATACCATACACTCTATACTGTACACTCTATACCATACACTCTATACCCTACACTCTATACCCTACACTCTATACCCTACACTATACACTCTATACCCTACACTCTACACCATACACTCTATACCCTACACTCTATACCCTACACTCTACACTCTATACCCTACAATATATACCCTACACTCTATACCCTACACTCTATACCCTACACTCTACACTCTATACTCTACAATCTATACCATACACTCTATTCCCTACACTCTATACCCTACACTCTATACCCTACACTCTACACTTTATACCCTACACTCTATACCCTACACTCTATACCCTACACTTTATACCCTACACTCTATACCCTACACTCTACACTCTATACCCTACACTCTATAACATACACTCAATACCCTACACTCTACACTCTATACCATCCACTCTATACTGTACACTCTATACCATACATTCTATACCCTACACTCTATACCCTACACTCTATACCCTACACTATACACTCTATACCCTACACTCTACACCATACACTCTATACCCTACACTCTATACCCTACACTCTACACTCTATACCCTACAATATATACCCTACACTCTATACCCTACACTCTATACCCTACATTCTACACTCTATACTCTACAATCTATACCATACACTCTATACCCTACCCTCTATACCCTACACTCTCTACCCTACACTCTACACTTTATACTCTACACTCTATACCCTACACTCTATACCCTACACTCTATACCCTACACTTTATACCCTACACTCTACACTCTATACCCTACACTCTATAACATACACTCTATACCCTACACTCTATACCTTACACTCTATACCCTACACTCTACACTCTACACCCTACACTCTACACTCTATACCCTACACTCTATACCCTACACTCTACACTTTATACCCTACACTCTATACACTACACTCTATACCCTACACTCTATACCCTACACTCTACACTCTATACCCTACACTCTATACCCTACACTATATACTCTATACCCTACACTCTATACCCTACATGCTATACCCTACACTCTATACCCTACACTCTATACCCTACACTCTATATCCCAACACTCTATACCCTACACTCTATACCCTACACTCTACACTCTATACCCTACACTATACACTCTATACCCTACACTCTATACCATACAATCTACACTCTATACCCTACACTCTATACCCTACACTTTACACTCTATACCCTACACACTATACCCTACTTTCTACACTCTATACCATACACTCTACACTCTATACTCTACACTCTACACCCTACAATCTATACCATACACTCTATACCATACACTCTATACCCTACACTCTATACCCTACACTCTACACTCTATACCCTACACTCTATACCCTACACTCTATACCCTGCAATCTATACCATACACTCTATACCCTACACTCTATACCCTACACTCTATACCCTACACTCTACACTCTATACCCTACACTCTACACTCTATACCCTACACTCTACACCCTACACTCTATACCATACACTCTATTCCATACACTCTATACCCTACACTCTATACCCTACACTCTACACTCTGTACCCTACACTCTATACCATACACTCTACACCCTACACTCTATACCATACACTCTATACCCTACACGCTACACTCTATACCATACACTCTATACTGTACACTCTATACCCTACACTCTATATCCAAAACTCTATACCCTACACTCTATACCGTACATTCTACACTCTATACCCTACACTCTATACCCTACACTCTACACCCTACACTTTATACCCTACACTCTATACCCTACACTCTACACTCTATACCCTACACTCTATACCCTACACTCTATACCCTACACTCTATACCCTACACCCTACGCTCTATACCCTACACTCTATACCCTACACTCTACACTCTATACCATACACTATATTCCATACACTCTATTCCATACACAATATACCCTGCACTCTATACCCTACACTATACACTCTATACCCTACACTCTATACCATACAATCTACACTCTATACCCTACACTCTATACCCTACACTCTACACTCTATACCCTACACACTATACCCTACTTTCTACACTCTATACCCTACACTCTACACTCTATACCATACACTCTATACCCTACACTCTATACCCTACACTCTATACCCTACACTATATACCCTACACTTTATACCCTACACTCTACACTCTATATCCTACACTCTACACTCTATACCCTACACTCTATACCATACACTCTATACCCTACACTCTATATCCTACACTCTATACCCTACACTCTACACTCTACACCCTACACTCTATAACATACACTCTATACCCTACACTCTATACCTTACACTCTACACCCTACACTCTACACCCTACACTCTACACTCTATACCCTACACTCTATACCCTACACTCTATACCCTACACTCTATACCCTACACTCTATACCCTACACTCTACACTCTGTACCCTACACTCTATACTATACACTCTACACCCTACACTCTATACCATACACTCTATACCCTACACTCTACACTCTATACCATACACTCTATACTGTACACTCTTTACCATACACTCTACACCCTACACTCTATACCCTACACTCTATACCCTACAATCTATACCCTACACCCTACGCTCTATATCCTACACTCTATACCCTACACTCTATACCGTACACTATATTCCATACACTCTATTGCATACACTCTATACCCTGCACTCTATACCCTACACTATACACTCTGTACCCTACACTCTACACCATACACTCTATACCCTATACTCTATACACTACACTCTACATTCTATACCCTACAATCTATACCCAACACTCTATACCCTATACTCTATACCATACACTCTATACCCTACACTCTATACCCTACACTCTACACCCTACACTCTATACCCTACACTCTAATCCCTACACTCTACACTGTATACCCTACACTCTATACCCTACACTATATACCCTACACTCTATACCCTACACTCTACACTCTATACCAAACACTCTATACTCTACACTCTATACCCTACACTCTATACCCTACACTATACACTCTATACCCTACACTCTACACCATACACTCTATACCCTATACAATACACTCTATACCCTACAATCTATACCCTACACTCTATACCCTACACTCTACACTCTATACCGTACACTCTATACCATACACTCTATACCCTACACTCTATATCATACACTCTATACCCTACACTCTACACTCTATACCCTACACTCTATACCATACACTCTAAACCCTACACTCTATACCCTACACTCTATACCCTACACTCTATAACCTAAACTCTACACTCTATACCCTACACTCTACACTCTATACCCTACACTCTATACCCTACACTCTATACCCTACACTCTATACCCTACACTCTACACTTTATACCCTACACTGTATACCCTACACTCTATACCCTACACTCTATAGCCCAACACTCTATACCGTACACTCTATACCCTACACTCTATACCCTACACTCTACACTCTATACCCTACACTCTATACCCTACACTCTAATCCCTACACTCTACACTCTATACCCTACACTCTTTACCCTACACTCTATACCATACACTCTATACCCTACACGCTATACCCTACACTCTACACTCTATACCTTACACTCTACACTCTACACTCTATACCCTACACTCTATACCCTACACTCTATACTCTATACCCTACACTATATACCCTACACTCTACACTCTATACCCTACACTCTATACCCTACACTCTATACCCTACACCCTACACCCTACACTCTATACCCTACACATTATACCATACACTCTATACCCTACACTCTACACTCTATACCCTACACCCTACACTCTATACCCTACACTTTATACCCTACACTCTACACTCTATACCCTACACTCTATACCCTACACTCTACACCTTACACTCTATACCCTACACTCTACACTCTATACCCTACACTCTATACCATACACTCTACACCCTACACTCTATACCATACACTCTATACCCTACACTCTACACTCTATACCCTACACTCTATACCCTACACTCTACACTCTATACCCTACACTCTATACCCTACACTATATACCCTACACTCTATACCCTACACTCTACACTCTATATCCTACACTCTACACTCTATACCCTACACTCTATAACATACACTCTAAACCCTACACTCTATACCCTACACTCTACACTCTATACCCTACACTCTATACCCTACACTATATACCCTACACTCTATACCCTACACTCTACACTCTATATCCTACACTCTACACTCTATACCCTACACTCTATAACATACACTCTAAACCCTACACTCTATACCCTACACTCTACACTTTATACCCTACACTCTATACCCTACACTCTATACCCTACACTCTATACCCTACACTCTACACCCTACACTCTATAACATACACTCTATACCCTACACTCTATACCTTACACTCTATACCCTACACTCTCCACTCTACACCCTACACTCTACACCCTACACTCTATACCCTACACTCTACACTTTATACCCTACACTCTATACCCTACACTCTATACCCTACACTCTATACCCTACACTCTACACTCTATAACCTACACTCTATACCCTACACTATATACTCTATACCCTACACTCTACAGCCTACACTCTATACCCTACAATCTATACCCTACACTCTATACCCTACACTCTATACCCTACACTTTATATCCCAACACTCTATACCCTACACTCTATACCCTACACTCTACACTATATACCCTACACTATACACTCTATACCCTACACTCTATACCATACAATCTACACTCTATACCCTACACTCTATACCCTACACTCTACACTCTATACCCTACACACTATACCCTACTTTCTACACTCTATACCCTACACTCTACACTCTATACCATACACTCTATACCCTACACTCTATACCCTACACACTATACCCTACTTTCTACACTCTATACCCTACACTCTATACCCTACACTCTACACTCTATACCTACACTCTATAACATACACTCTATACCCTACACTCTATACCTTACACTCTATACCCTACACTCTCCACTCTACACCCTACACTCTACACTCTATACCCTACACTCTATACCCTACACTCTACACTCTATACCCTACACTCTATACCCTACACTCTACACTCTATACCCTACACTCTATACCCTACACTATATACTCTATACCCTACACTCTATACCCTACACTCTTTACCCTACAATCTATACCCTACACTCTATACCCGACACTCTATACCCTATACTCTATATCCCAACACTCTATACCCTACACTCTATACCCTACACTCTACACTCTATACCCTACACTATACACTCTATACCCTACACTCTATACCATACAATCTACACTCTATACCCTACACTCTATACCCTACACTCTACACTCTATACCCTACACACTATACCCTCCTTTCTTCACTCTATACCCTACACTCTACACTCTATACCCTACACTCTATACCCTACACTCTATACCCTACACTATATACCCTACACTCTATACCCTACACTCTACACTCTATACCCTACACTCTATAACATACACTCTAAACCCTACACTCTATACCCTACACTCTACACTTTATACCCTACACTCTATACCCTACACTCTATACCCTACACTCTATACCCTACACTCTATAACATACACTCTATACCCAACACTCTATACCTTACACTCTATACCCTACACTCTACACTCTACACCCTACACTCTACACTCTATACCCTACACTATATACCCTACACTCTATACCCTACACTCTATAACCTACACTCTACACTTTATACCCTACACTCTATACCCTACACTCTATACCCTACACTCTATACCCTACACTCTACACTCTATACCCTACACTCTATACCCTACACTATATACTCTATACCCTACACTCTATACCCTACACTCTATACCCTACAGTCTATACCCTACACTCTATACCCTACACTCTATACCCTACACTCTATATCCCAACACTCTATACCCTACACTCTATACCCTACACTCTACACTCTATACCCTACACTATACACTCTATACCCTACACTCTATACCATACAATCTACACTCTATACCCTACACTCTATACCCTACACTCTACACTCTATACCCTACACACTATACCCTACTTTCTACACTCTATACCCTACACTCTACACTCTATACCCTACACTCTATACCCTACAATCTATACCATACACTCTATACCATACACTCTATACCCTACACTCTATACCCTACACTCTAAACTTTATACCCTACACTCTATACCCTACACTCTATACCCTACACTCTATACCCTACACTCTACACTCTATACCCTAGACTCTATAACATACACTCTATACCCTACACTCTATACCTTACACTCTATACCCTACACTCTCCACTCTACACCCTACACTCTACACTCTATACCCTACACTCTATACCCTACACTCTACACTTTATACCCTACACTCTATACCCTACACTCTATACCCTACACTCTATACCCTACACTCTACACTCTATAACCTACACTCTATACCCTACACTATATACTCTATACCCTACACTCTATACCCTACACTCTATACCCTACAATCTATACCCTACACTCTATACCCTACACTCTATACCCTACACTCTATATCCCAACACTCTATACCCTACACTCTATACCCTACACTCTACACTATATACCCTACACTATACACTCTATACCCTACACTCTATACCATACAATCTACACTCTATACCCTACACTCTATACCCTACACTCTACACTCTATACCCTACACACTATACCCTACTTTCTACACTCTATACCCTACACTCTACACTCTATACCATACACTCTATAACCTACACTCTATACCCTACACACTATACCCTACTTTCTACACTCTATACCCTACACTCTATACCCTACACTCTACACTCTATACCTACACTCTATAACATACACTCTATACCCTACACTCTATACCTTACAGTCTATACCCTACACTCTCCACTCTACACCCTACACTCTACACTCTATACCCTACACTCTATACCCTACACTCTACACTTTATACCCTACACTCTATACCCTACACTCTATACCCTACACTCTATACCCTACACTCTACACTCTATACCCTACACTCTATACCCTACACTATATACTCTATACCCTACACTCTATACCCTACACTCTTTACCCTACAATCTATACCCTACACTCTATACCCGACACTCTATACCCTACACTCTATATCCCAACACTCTATACCCTACACTCTATACCCTACACTCTACACTCTATACCCTACACTATACACTCTATACCCTACACTCTATACCATACAATCTACACTCTATACCCTACACTCTATACCCTACACTCTACACTGTATACCCTACACACTATACCCTACTTTCTACACTCTATACCCTACACTCTACACCCTATACCCTACACTCTATACCCTACACTCTATACCCTACACTATATACCCTACACTCTATACCCTACACTCTACACTCTATACCCTACACTCTATAACATACACGCTAAACCCTACACTCTATACCCTACACTCTACACTTTATACCCTACACTCTATACCCTACACTCTATACCCTACACTCTATACCCTACACTCTATACCCTACACTCTATAACATACACTCTATACCCAACACTCTATACCTTACACTCTATACCCTACACTCTACACCCTACACTCTACACTCTATACCCTACACTCTATACCCTACACTCTATACCCTACACTCTATAACCTACACTCTACACTTTATACCCTACACTCTATACCCTACACTCTATACCCTACACTCTATACCCTACACTCTACACTCTATACCCTACACTCTATACCCTACACTATATACTCTATACCCTACACTCTATACCCTACACTCTATACCCTACAATCTATACCCTACACTCTATACCCTACACTCTGTACCCTACACTCTATATCCCAACACTCTATACCCTACACTCTATACCCTACACTCTACACTCTATACCCTACACTATACACTCTATACCCTACACTCTATACCATACAATCTACACTCTATACCCTACACTCTATACCCTACACTCTACACTCTATACCCTACACACTATACCCTACTTTCTACACTCTATACCCTACACTCTACACTCTATACCCTACACTCTATACCCTACAATCTATACCATACAATCTATACCATACACTCTATACCCTACACTCTATACCCTACACTCTATACCCTACACTCTACACACTATACCCTACACTCTATACCCTACACTCTATACCCTGCAATCTATACCATACACTCTATACCCTACACTCTATACCATACACTCTATACCCTACACTCTATACCCTACACTCTATACCCTACACTCTACACACTATACCCTACACTCTACACCCTACACTCTATACCATACACTCTATTCCATACACTCTATACCCTACACTCTATACCCTACACTCTACACTCTAAAATCTATACCCTACTCTCTACACTCTATACCTTACACTCTATACCAAACACTCTATACCCTACACTATATACCATACACTCTATATCATACACTCTATACCGTACACTCTATACCATACACACTATACCCTACACTCTATACCCTACACTCTACACTCTGTACCCTACACTCTATACTATACACTCTACACCCTACACTCTATACCATACACTCTATATCCTACACTCTACACTCTATACCATACAATCTATACTGTACACTCTATACCATACACTCTACACCCTACCCTCTATATCATGCACTCTATACCCTACACTCTACACTCTATACCCTACACTCTATACCCTACAATCTATACCCTACACCATACACTCTATACCCTACACTCTATACCCTACACTCTACACTCTATACCGTACACTATATTCCATACACTCTATTCCATACACTCTATACCCTGCAATCTATACCCTACACTATACACTCTATACCCTACACTCTACACCATACACTCTATACCCTACACTCTACACTCTATTCAATACACTCTATACCATACATTCTATACCCTACACTCTATACCCTACACTCTATACCCTACACTCTATACTCTACACTCTATACCCTACACTCTATACCATACACTCTATACCCTACAATCTACACTCTATTCCCTACACTCTATACCATACGCTATATACCCTACACTCTATACCCTACACTCTATACCATACACTCTATACCCTAAACTCTATACCCTACACTCTACACTCTATACCCTACACTCTATACCCTACACTCTATACCCTACACTCTATACCCTACACCCTATACCATACACTCTATACCCTACACTCTACACTCTATACCCTACACTCTATACCCTACACTCTAAACCCTACACTCTATACCCTACACTCTACACTCTATACCCTACACACTATACCCTACTTTCTACACTCTATACCCTACACTCTACACTCTATACCCTACACTCTATACCCTACATTCTGTACCCTACACTCTACACTCTATACCCTACACTCTATACCCTACACTCTATACCCTACACTCTACACTTTATACCCTACACTCTATACCCTACACTCTATACCCTACACTCTATACCCTACACTCTATAACCTACACTCTACATTCTATACCCTGCAATCTATACCATACACTCTATACCCTACACTCTATATCATACACTCTATACCCTACACTCTACACTCTATACCCCACACTCTACACTCTATACCCTACACTCTACACTCTATACTATACACTCTACACCCTACACTCTATACCATACACTCTATGCCCTACACTCTACACTCTATAACGTACACTCTATACCCTACACTCTACACCCTACACTCTATACCATACACTCTATACCTTACACTCTATACCCTAGACTCTATACCCTACACCCTAAGCTCTATACCCTACACTCTATACCCTACACTCTTCACTCTATACCCTACACTCTATTCCATACACTCTATATCCTACACTCTATACCCTACACTCTAATCCCTACACTCTACACTCTATACCCTACACTCTATACCCCACACTCTATACCCTACACTCTATACCATACACTCTATACCCTACACTCTATACCCTACACTCTACACTCTAAACTCTATTCGATACACTCTATACCCTACACTCTATACCCTACACTCTATACCCTACACTCTATACCCTACACTATATACCCTACACTCTATACCCTACACTCTATACCCTACACTGTACACTCTATACCCTACACTCTATACCCTACACTCTATACCCTACACTCTATACCCTACACTCTACACTCTATACCCTACACTCTATACCCTACACTCTATACCCTACACTCTACACTCTATACCCTACACTCTATACCGTACACTCTATACCCTACACTCTACACTCTATACCCTACACTCTATACTCTACACTATATACCCTACACTCTATACCCTGCACTCTATACTCTATACCCTACACTCTATACCCTACACTCTATAACCTACACCCTATACCCTACACTCTATACCCTACACACTATACCCTACACTCTATACCCTACACTCTACACTCTATACCCTACACTCTATACCATACACTCTATACCCTACACTCTATACCCTACAATATACACTATATACCCTACACTCTATACCCTATACTCTACACTCTATACCCTTCACTCTATACTCTACACTATATACCCTACACTCTATACCCTGCACTCTATACTCTATACCCTACACTCTATACCCTACAATCTATAACCTACACCCTATACCCTACACTCTATACCCTAAACTCTACACCCTACACTCTATACCATACACTCTATACTCTACACTCTACAATCTATACCCTACACTCTATACCCTACACTCTATACCCTACACCCTATGTTCTATACCCTACACTCTATACCCTACACTCTACACTCTATACCCTACACTCTACACTTTACACTCTATACCCTACACTCTATACCCTACACTCTATACTCTACACTCTATACCCTACACTCTACACTCTATACCCTACACTCTATACCCTACACTCTAATCCCTACATTCTACACTCTATACCCTACACTCTATACCCTACACTCTATACCCTACACTCTACACTCTATACCCTACACTCTATACCCTACACTCTATACCATACACTCTATTCCATACACTCTATACCCTACACTCTATACCCTACACTCTATACCATACACTCTATATCAAACACTCTATACCCTACACTATATACCATACACTCTATATCATACACTCTATACCGTACACTCTATACCATACACTCTATACCCTACACTCTATACCCTACACTCTATACCCTACACTCTACACTCTGTACCCTACACTCTATACTATACACTCTACACCCTACACTCTATAACATACACTCTATACCCTACACTCTACACTCTATTCCCTACACTATATACCATACACTCTATACCCTACACTCTATACCCTACACTCTATACCCTACACTATACACTCTATACCCTACACTCTACACTCTATACCATACACTCTATACCCTAAACTCTATACCCTACACTCTACACTCTATACCCTACACTCTATACCCTACACTCTATATCCTACACTCTACACTCTATACCCTACACTCTATGCCATACACTCTATACCCTACACTCTATACCATACACTCTATACCCTACACTCTACACTCTATACCCTACACTCTATACCCTACACTCTATACCCTACACTATACACTCTATACCCTACACTCTACACCATACACTCTATACCCTATACATTACACTCTATACCCTACAATCTATACCCTACACTCTATACCCTACACTCTATACCCTACACTCTACACTCTATACCGTACACTCTATACCATACACTCTATACCCTACACTCTATACCCTACACTCTATACCCTACACTCTACACTCTATACCCTATACTCTATACCATACACTCTAAACCCTACACTCTATACCCTACACTCTACACTCTACACCCTACACTCTACACTCTATACCCTACACTCTATACCCTACACTCTACACTTTATACCCTACACTCTATACCCTACACTCTATACCCTACACTCTACACTCTATACCCTACACTCTATACCCTACACTATACACTCTATACCCTACACTCTATACCCTACACTCTACACTCTATACCCTACACTCTATACTCTATACCCTACACTCTATACCCTACACTCTACACTCTATACCCTACACATTATACCATACACTCTATACCCTACACTCTACACTCTATACCCTAGACTCTACACCGTACACTCTATACCCTACACTTTATACCCTACACTCTACACTCTATACCCTACACTCTATACCCTACACTCTACACCCTACACTCTATACCCTACACTCTACACTCTATACCCTACACTCTATACCCTACACTCTATACCCTACACTCTACCCTCTACACTCTATACCCTACACTCTATACCATACACTCTATACCCTACACTCTATTCCCTACACTCTATACCATACACTCTATACCCTACACTCTATACCCTACACTCTATACCCTACACTATACTCTCTATACCCTACACTCCACACTCTATACCATACACTCTATACCCTAAACTCTATACCCTACACTCTACACTCTATACCCTACACTATATACCCTACACTCTATACCCTACACTCTACACTCTATACCATACACTCTATACCATACACTCTATACCCTACACTCTATACCATACACTCTATACCCTACACTCTACACTCTATACCCTACACTCTATACCCTACACTCTATACCCTACACTATACACTCTATACCCTACAATCTACACCATACACTCTATACCCTATACAATACACTCTATACCCTACAATCTATACCCTACACTCTATACCCTACACTCTATACCCTACACTCTACACTCTATACCGTACACTCTATACCATACACTCTATACCCTACACTCTATACCCTACACGCTATACCCTACACTCTACACTCTATACCCTACACTCTATACCATACACTCTAAACCCTACACTCTATACCCTACACTCTATACCCTAAACTCTACACTCTATACCCTACACTCTACACTCTATACCCTACACTCTATACCCTACACTCTATACCCTACACTCCATACCCTACACTCTGCACCTTATACCCTACACTGTATACCCTACATTCTATACCCTACACTCTATACCCAACACTCTATACCCAACACTCTATAGCCCAACACTCTATACCGTACACTCTATACCCTACACTCTATACCCTACACTCTACACTCTATACCCTACATTCTATACCCTACACTCTAATCCATACACTCTACACTCTATAGCCTACACTCTATACCCTACACTCTATACCATACACTCTATTCCCTACACTCTATACCCTACACTCTACACTCTATACCCTACACTCTACACTCTACACTCTATACCCTACACTCTATATCCTACACTCTATACTCTATACCCTACACTATATACCCTACACTCTATACCCTGCAATCTATACCATACACTCTATACCCTACACTCTACACTCTATAAACCACACTCTACACTCTATACCCTACACTCTATACCCTACACTCTATACCCTACACTCTACACTCTGTACACTACACACTATACCATACACTCTACACACTACACTCTATACCATACACTCTATACCCTACACTCTACACTCTATACCATACACTCTATACTGTACACTCTATACCATACACTCTATACCCTACACTCTATACCCTACACTCTATACCCTACACTATACACTCTATACCCTACACTCTACACCATACACTCTATACCCTACACTCTATACCCTACACTCTAGACTCTATACCCTACAATATATACCCTACACTCTATACCCTACACTCTACACGCTGTACCCTACACACTATACCATACACTCTACACACTACACTCTATACCATACACTCTATACCCTACACTCTATACCCTACACTCTATACCCTACACTCTACACTCTGTACCCTACACACTATACCATACACTCTACACACTACACTCTATACCATACACTCTATACCCTACACTCTATACCCTACACTCTATACCCTACACTCTACACTCTGTACCCTACACACTATACCATACGCTCTACACACTACACTCTATACCATACACTCTATACCCTACACTCTACACTCTATGCCATACACTCTATACTGTACACTCTATACCATACACTCTATACCCTACACTCTATACCCTACACTCTATACCCTACACTCTACACCATACACTCTATACCCTACACTCTATACCCTACACTCTACACTCTATACCCTACAATATATACCCTACACTCTATACCCTACACTCTATACCCTACACTCTACCATACACTCTATACCCTACACTCTATACCCTACACTCTACACTCTATACCCTACACTCTACACTCTACACTCTATACCCTACACTCTATACCCTACACTCTATACTCTATACCCTACACTATATACCCTACACTCTATACCCTGCAATCTATACCATACACTCTATACCCTACACTCTACACTCTATAAACCACACTCTACACTCTATACCCTACACTCTACACCCTACACTCTATACCATACACTCTATTCCATACACTCTATACCCTACACTCTATACCATACACTCTACATTCTAAAATCTATACCCTACTCTCTACACTCTATACCTTACACTCTATACCAAACACTCTATACCCTACACTATATACCATACACTCTATATCATACACTCTATACCGTACACTCTATACCCTACACTCTATACCCTACACTCTATACCCTACACTCTACACTCTGTACCCTACACACTATACCATACACTCTACACTCTACACTCTATACCATACACTCTATACCCTACACTCTACACTCTATACCATACACTCTATACTGTACACTCTATACCATACACTCTACACTCTATACCCCACACTCTACACTCTATACCCTACACTCTACACTCTATACTATACACTCTACACCCTACACTCTATACCATACACTCTATGCCCTACACTCTACACTCTATAACGTACACTCTATACCCTACACTCTACACCCTACACTCTATACCATACACTCTATACCTTACACTCTATACCCTAGACTCTATACCCTACACCCTAAGCTCTATACCCTACACTCTATACCCTACACTCTTCACTCTATACCCTACACTCTATTCCATACACTCTATATCCTACACTCTATACCCTACACTCTAATCCCTACACTCTACACTCTATACCCTACACTCTATACCCCACACTCTATACCCTACACTCTATACCATACACTCTATACCCTACACTCTATACCCTACACTCTACACTCTAAACTCTATTCGATACACTCTATACCCTACACTCTATACCCTACACTCTATACCCTACACTCTATACCCTACACTATATACCCTACACTCTATACCCTACACTCTATACCCTACACTGTACACTCTATACCCTACACTCTATACCCTACACTCTATACCCTACACTCTATACCCTACACTCTACACTCTATACCCTACACTCTATACCCTACACTCTATACCCTACACTCTACACTCTATACCCTACACTCTATACCATACACTCTATACCCTACACTCTACACTCTATACCCTACACTCTATACTCTACACTATATACCCTACACTCTATACCCTGCACTCTATACTCTATACCCTACACTCTATACCCTACACTCTATAACCTACACCCTATACCCTACACTCTATACCCTACACACTATACCCTACACTCTATACCCTACACTCTACACTCTATACCCTACACTCTATACCATACACTCTATACCCTACACTCTATACCCTACAATATACACTATATACCCTACACTCTATACCCTATACTCTACACTCTATACCCTTCACTCTATACTCTACACTATATACCCTACACTCTATACCCTGCACTCTATACTCTATACCCTACACTCTATACCCTACAATCTATAACCTACACCCTATACCCTACACTCTATACCCTAAACTCTACACCCTACACTCTATACCATACACTCTATACTCTACACTCTACAATCTATACCCTACACTCTATACCCTACACTCTATACCCTACACCCTATGTTCTATACCCTACACTCTATACCCTACACTCTACACTCTATACCCTACACTCTACACTTTACACTCTATACCCTACACTCTATACCCTACACTCTATACTCTACACTCTATACCCTACACTCTACACTCTATACCCTACACTCTATACCCTACACTCTAATCCCTACATTCTACACTCTATACCCTACACTCTATACCCTACACTCTATACCCTACACTCTACACTCTATACCCTACACTCTATACCCTACACTCTATACCATACACTCTATTCCATACACTCTATACCCTACACTCTATACCCTACACTCTATACCATACACTCTATATCAAACACTCTATACCCTACACTATATACCATACACTCTATATCATACACTCTATACCGTACACTCTATACCATACACTCTATACCCTACACTCTATACCCTACACTCTATACCCTACACTCTACACTCTGTACCCTACACTCTATACTATACACTCTACACCCTACACTCTATAACATACACTCTATACCCTACACTCTACACTCTATTCCCTACACTATATACCATACACTCTATACCCTACACTCTATACCCTACACTCTATACCCTACACTATACACTCTATACCCTACACTCTACACTCTATACCATACACTCTATACCCTAAACTCTATACCCTACACTCTACACTCTATACCCTACACTCTATACCCTACACTCTATATCCTACACTCTACACTCTATACCCTACACTCTATGCCATACACTCTATACCCTACACTCTATACCATACACTCTATACCCTACACTCTACACTCTATACCCTACACTCTATACCCTACACTCTATACCCTACACTATACACTCTATACCCTACACTCTACACCATACACTCTATACCCTATACAATACACTCTATACCCTACAATCTATACCCTACACTCTATACCCTACACTCTATACCCTACACTCTACACTCTATACCGTACACTCTATACCATACACTCTATACCCTACACTCTATACCCTACACTCTATACCCTACACTCTACACTCTATACCCTATACTCTATACCATACACTCTAAACCCTACACTCTATACCCTACACTCTACACTCTACACCCTACACTCTACACTCTATACCCTACACTCTATACCCTACACTCTACACTTTATACCCTACACTCTATACCCTACACTCTATACCCTACACTCTACACTCTATACCCTACACTCTATACCCTACACTATACACTCTATACCCTACACTCTATACCCTACACTCTACACTCTATACCCTACACTCTATACTCTATACCCTACACTCTATACCCTACACTCTACACTCTATACCCTACACATTATACCATACACTCTATACCCTACACTCTACACTCTATACCCTAGACTCTACACCGTACACTCTATACCCTACACTTTATACCCTACACTCTACACTCTATACCCTACACTCTATACCCTACACTCTACACCCTACACTCTATACCCTACACTCTACACTCTATACCCTACACTCTATACCCTACACTCTATACCCTACACTCTACCCTCTACACTCTATACCCTACACTCTATACCATACACTCTATACCCTACACTCTATTCCCTACACTCTATACCATACACTCTATACCCTACACTCTATACCCTACACTCTATACCCTACACTATACTCTCTATACCCTACACTCCACACTCTATACCATACACTCTATACCCTAAACTCTATACCCTACACTCTACACTCTATACCCTACACTATATACCCTACACTCTATACCCTACACTCTACACTCTATACCATACACTCTATACCATACACTCTATACCCTACACTCTATACCATACACTCTATACCCTACACTCTACACTCTATACCCTACACTCTATACCCTACACTCTATACCCTACACTATACACTCTATACCCTACAATCTACACCATACACTCTATACCCTATACAATACACTCTATACCCTACAATCTATACCCTACACTCTATACCCTACACTCTATACCCTACACTCTACACTCTATACCGTACACTCTATACCATACACTCTATACCCTACACTCTATACCCTACACGCTATACCCTACACTCTACACTCTATACCCTACACTCTATACCATACACTCTAAACCCTACACTCTATACCCTACACTCTATACCCTAAACTCTACACTCTATACCCTACACTCTACACTCTATACCCTACACTCTATACCCTACACTCTATACCCTACACTCCATACCCTACACTCTACACCTTATACCCTACACTGTATACCCTACACTCTATACCCTACATTCTATACCCTACACTCTATACCCAACACTCTATAGCCCAACACTCTATACCGTACACTCTATACCCTACACTCTATACCCTACACTCTACACTCTATACCCTACATTCTATACCCTACACTCTAATCCATACACTCTACACTCTATAGCCTACACTCTATACCCTACACTCTATACCATACACTCTATTCCCTACACTCTATACCCTACACTCTACACTCTATACCCTACACTCTACACTCTACACTCTATACCCTACACTCTATATCCTACACTCTATACTCTATACCCTACACTATATACCCTACACTCTATACCCTGCAATCTATACCATACACTCTATACCCTACACTCTACACTCTATAAACCACACTCTACACTCTATACCCTACACTCTATACCCTACACTCTATACCCTACACTCTACACTCTGTACACTACACACTATACCATACACTCTACACACTACACTCTATACCATACACTCTATACCCTACACTCTACACTCTATACCATACACTCTATACTGTACACTCTATACCATACACTCTATACCCTACACTCTATACCCTACACTCTATACCCTACACTATACACTCTATACCCTACACTCTACACCATACACTCTATACCCTACACTCTATACCCTACACTCTACACTCTATACCCTACAATATATACCCTACACTCTATACCCTACACTCTACACTCTGTACCCTACACACTATACCATACACTCTACACACTACACTCTATACCATACACTCTATACCCTACACTCTATACCCTACACTCTATACCCTACACTCTACACTCTGTACCCTACACACTATACCATACACTCTACACACTACACTCTATACCATACACTCTATACCCTACACTCTATACCCTACACTCTATACCCTACACTCTACACTCTGTACCCTACACACTATACCATACGCTCTACACACTACACTCTATACCATACACTCTATACCCTACACTCTACACTCTATGCCATACACTCTATACTGTACACTCTATACCATACACTCTATACCCTACACTCTATACCCTACACTCTATACCCTACACTCTACACCATACACTCTATACCCTACACTCTATACCCTACACTCTACACTCTATACCCTACAATATATACCCTACACTCTATACCCTACACTCTATACCCTACACTCTACCATACACTCTATACCCTACACTCTATACCCTACACTCTACACTCTATACCCTACACTCTACACTCTACACTCTATACCCTACACTCTATACCCTACACTCTATACTCTATACCCTACACTATATACCCTACACTCTATACCCTGCAATCTATACCATACACTCTATACCCTACACTCTACACTCTATAAACCACACTCTACACTCTATACCCTACACTCTACACCCTACACTCTATACCATACACTCTATTCCATACACTCTATACCCTACACTCTATACCATACACTCTACATTCTAAAATCTATACCCTACTCTCTACACTCTATACCTTACACTCTATACCAAACACTCTATACCCTACACTATATACCATACACTCTATATCATACACTCTATACCGTACACTCTATACCCTACACTCTATACCCTACACTCTATACCCTACACTCTACACTCTGTACCCTACACACTATACCATACACTCTACACTCTACACTCTATACCATACACTCTATACCCTACACTCTACACTCTATACCATACACTCTATACTGTACACTCTATACCATACACTCTATACCCTACACTCTATACCCTACACTCTATACCCTACACTATACACTCTATACCCTACACTCTACACCATACACTCTATACCCTACACTCTATACCCTACACTCTACACTCTATACCCTCCAATATATACCCTACACTCTATACCCTACACTCTATACCCTACACTCTACACTCTATACCATACAATCTATACCATACACTCTATACCCTACACTCTATACCCTACACTCTATACCCTACACAATACACTTCATACCCTACACTCTATACCCTACACTCTATACCCTACACTCTATACCCTACACTCTATACCCTACACTCTACACTCTATACCCTACACTCTATAACATATACTCTATACCCTACACTCTATACCTTACACTCTATACCGTACACTCTACACTCTACACCCTACACTCTACACTCTATACCCTACACTCTATACCCTACACTCTACACTTTATACCCTACACTCTATACCCTACACTCTATACCCTACACTCTACACTCTATACCCTACACTCTATACCCTACACTATATACTCTATACTCTACACTCTATACCCTACACGCTATACCCTACACTCTATACCCTACACTCTATACTCTACACTCTATACCCTACACTCTATATCCCAACACTCTATACCCTACACTCTATAAGAAACAAAAAAACAAGCGATCAACCAAGGGCAAAGAATGTATTAAAAAATTAGAAAACTTTATTGAATATAATAAAACAGGAAATAACAGTGGGTGAACCCACAGGACACACATAACATCCAACAATGAAGAGAACATGGGACATGAATAGATAGCGGCATAGAAAAAATTGGATAAAGTGGGTTTCTAAAAAAAACCAAATATACAAATATAACCACCACGTGTTACTAATTATAAGGTAAATAGTATAGTTCATGAAATGAGACTATAAAAAGC
Source organism: Ranitomeya imitator (assembly GCF_032444005.1). Classification (NCBI taxonomy): domain Eukaryota; kingdom Metazoa; phylum Chordata; class Amphibia; order Anura; family Dendrobatidae; genus Ranitomeya; species Ranitomeya imitator. The sequence continues at coordinate 435,071 of NW_027194564.1, forward strand.
ATACTGCGGGGGAGACCCAAGAGAGTAACCCTGACCATGTAAAGGACTAGGGTACTACACGATCAGTAGTCAGCAGAGAAAAAAGATGGAAAAACCACACATGGTTAGTAAAATCTCATACCAGATTATCTAAGATGGATCACCGCCGTAACACAAGGGGAAGCCGTCTACACCATCCACGTCACCCCGACGCGCATTTCAGCGGAGCCTTCGTCAGGGGGCTTAACTAGTAACAATAGTGCCCGTTTAAATATAGAGCCGGAACCTATCGGTGTTCGGCCGGAAGTAAAAACCCCTTCGCCATGGTAACCGGAGATAACATAGGGAACGCCGATGAACTTACGGCGCAAATATCTCCACAAGATAATATAATTCTAATGCGGAATACCGCATGAAGACGGGAGGAGATAGGGGATCTAAATTTGAAGAGCGCACACCACTGTCGTCTGTGACGCATGCGCCGCCGACAACAAGACCCTGTCGACCAGCGTCCGCGTCACCGAGAGGCGCGGCCAGGTCACATGGCCTAGCACACGTAACTCGCAAGACACAGAAAGCCGGAAGACACAGCCAAGCACAGCGCGCATGCGTACCCGACAGTGTACGCTGCTATGGTGACAAGCACGAAGATAATATAGGGACAAAGCCGAATGCATAAATTGTATTAAATCCTGATGGTTAACAAGATGAATATGGTAAACAAGATAAGAAAATTACCTAATGTCAGAGAGTAGTAACTATATATATAGTCATTGCAATACAAAATATAAAACATAATAGTATAATGTCTGAATAGTAAAACATAACCAAACTGACAATACAAGGAGAGTGATGATCCTTATAACCATGACTACATCCAGGCAACCACCATAGGAAAAACAGTCGGACTGTCGTACTTTTCGTGCTCCAATAGATGGGACAAAGTAGAAGACAAACAGGACACAGCAAGGGAATGAACCCTACACTCTATACCCTACACTCTACGCTCTATACTCTACACTATACACTCTATACCCTACACTCTATACCATACAATCTACACTCTATACCCTACACTCTATACCCTACACTCTACATTCTATGCCCTACACACTATACCCTACTTTCTACACTCTATACCCTACACTCTACACTCTATACCCTACACTCTATACCCTACAATCTATACCATACACTCTATACCCTACACTCTATACCCTACACTCTACACTCTATACCCTACACTCTATACCCTACACTTTATACCCTGCAATCTATACCATACACTCTATACCCTATACTCTATATCATACACTCTATACCCTACACTCTACACTCTATACCCCACACTCTACACTCTATACCCCACACTCTACACTCTATATCCTACACTCTACACCCTACACTCTATACCATGCACTCTATTCCATACACTCTATACCCTACATGCTATACCCTACACTCTACACTCTAAAATCTATACCCTACTCTCTACACTCTATACCTTACACTCTATACCAAAAACTCTATACCCTACACTATGTAACATACACTCTATATCATACGCTCTATACCGTACACTCTATACCCTACACTCTATACCCTACACTCTACACTCTATATTCTACACTCTATACCCTACACTCTAAACTCTATACCATACAATCTATACCCTACACTCTATACTATACACTCTACACCCTACACTCTATACCATACACTCTATGCCCTACACTCTACACTATATAACCTACACTCTATACCTTACACTGTACACCCTACACTCTATACCATACACTCTATACCCTACACTCTATACCCTACACTCTATACCCTACACCCTACGCTCTATACCTTACACTCTATACCCTACACTCTTTACTCTATACCCTACACTCTATTCCATACACTCTATATCCTACACTCTATACCCTACACTCTAATCCCTACACTCTACACTCTATACCCTACACTCTATACCCCACCCTCTATACCCTACACTCTATACCATACACTCTATACCCTACACTCTATACCCTACACTCTACACTCTAAACTCTATTCCATACACTCTATACCCTACACTCTATATCCTACACTCTAAACTCTATTCCATACACTCTATACCCTACACTCTATACCCTACACTCTATACCCTACACTATATACCCTACACTCTATACCCTACACTCTATACCCTACACTCTACACTCTATACCCTACACTCTATACCCTACACTCTATACCCTACACTCTACACTCTATACCTTACACTCTACACTCTATACCCTACACTCTATACCCTACACTCTATACCCTACACTCTATACCCTACACTCTATACCCTACACTCTACACCCTACACTCTATACCCTACACTCTATACTCTACACTATATACCCTACACTCTATACCCTGCACTCTATACTCTATACCCTACACTCTATACCCTACACTCTATAACCTACACCCTATACCCTACACTCTATACCCTAAACTCTACACTCTATACCCTACACTCTACACTCTATACCATACACTCTATACCCTACACTCTATACCCTACACTCTATACCCTACACTCTACACTCTGTACCTTACACACTATACTATACACTCTACACCCTACACTCTATACCATACACTCTATACCCTACACTCTACACTCTATACCATACACTCTATACTGTACACTCTATACCATACACTCTACACCCTACACTCTATATCATGCACTCTATACCCTACACTCTACACTCTATACCCTACACTCTATACCCTACAATCTATACCCTACACCCTACGCTCAATACCCTACACTCTATACCCTACACTCTACACTCTATACCGTACACTATATTCCATACACTCTATTCCATACACTCTATACCCTGCACTCTATACCCTACACTATACACTCTATACCCTACACTCTATACCATACACTCTATACCCTACACTCTACACTCTATTCCCTACACTCTATACCATACGCTCTATACCCTACACTCTATACCCTACACTCTATACCCTACACTATACAATCTATACCCTACACTCTACACTCTATACCATACACTCTATACCCTAAACTCTATACCCTACACTCTACACTCTATACCCTACACTCTATACCCTACACTCTATACCCTACACTCTATACCCTACACTCTATACCATACACTCTATACCTTACACTCTACACTCTATACCCTACACTCTATACCCTACACTCTAAACCCTACACTCTATACCCTACACTATACACTCTATACCCTACACTCTACACCATACACTCTATACCCTATACCCTACATTCTACACTCTATACCCTACAATCTATACCCTACACTTTATACCCTACACTCTATACCCTACACTCTACACTATATACCGTACACTCTATACCATACACTCTATACCCTACACTCTATACCCTACACTCTATACCCTACACTCTACACTCTATACCCTACACTCTATACCATACACTCTAAACCCTACACTCTATACCCTACACTCTATACCCTAAACTCTACACTCTATACCCTACACTCTACACTCTACACTCAATACCCTACACTCTATACCCTACATTCTATAACCTACACTCTATACCCTACACTCTATACCCTACACTCTACACTTTATACCCTACACTGTATACCCTACACTCTATACCCTACACTCTATAGCCCAACAATCTATACCGTACACTCTATACCCTGCACTCTATACCCTACACTCTACACTCTATACCCTACACTCTATACCCTACACTCTAATCCCTACACTCTACACTCTTTACCCTACACTCTATACCCTACACTCTATACCATACACTCTATACCCTACACTCTATACCCTACACTCTACACTCTATACCCTACACTCTACACTCTATACTCTACACTCTATATCCTACACTCTACACTCTACACCCTACACTCTATACCCTACATTCTATACCCTACACTCTATACCCTACACTCTACACTTTATACCCTACACTCTATACCCTACACTCTATACCCTACACTCTATACCCTACACTCTACACTCTATACCCTACACACTATACCCTACACTATATACTCTATACCCTACACTCTATACCCTATACTCTATACCCTACAATCTATACCCTACACTCTATACCCTACACTCTATACCCTACACTCTATATCCCAACACTCTATACCCTACACTCTATACCCTACACTCTACACCCTACACTATACACTCTATACCCTACACTCTATACCATACAATCTACACTCTATACCCTACACTCTATACCCTACACTCTACACTCTATACCCTACACTCTATACCCTACACTCTACACTATATACCCTACACTCTATACCCTACACTCTATACCCTACACTCTATACCCTACACTCTACACTCTATACCCTACACTCTATACCCTATACTATATACTCTATACCCTACACTCTATACCCTACAATCTATACCCTACACTCTATACCCGACACTCTATACCCTACACTCTATATCCCAACACTCTATACCCTACACTCTATACCCTACACTCTACACTCTATACCCTACACTATACACTCTATACCCTACACTCTATACCATACAATCTACACTCTATACCCTACACTCTATACCCTACACTCTACACTCTATACCCTACACACTATAACCTACTTTCTACACTCTATACCCTACACTCTACACTCTATACCACACACTCTATACCCTACACTCTATACCCTACACTCTATGCCCTACACTATATACCCTACACTTTATACCCTACACTCTACACTCTATATCCTACACTCTACACTCTATACCCTACACTCTATACCCTACACTCTACACTCTATTCCCTACACTCTATACCATACGCTCTATACCCTACACTCTATACCCTACACTCTATACCCTACACTATACACTCTATACCCTACACTCTACACTCTATACCATACACTCTATACCCTAAACTCTATACCCTACACTCTACACTCTATACCCTACACTCTATACCCTACACTCTATACCCTACACTCTATACCATACACTCTATACCCTACACTCTACACTCTATACCCTACACTCTATACCCTACACTCTAAACCCTACACTCTATACCCTACACTACACACTCTACACCCTACACTCTACACCATACACTCTATACCCTATACCCTACATTCTACACTCTATACCCTACAATCTATACCCTACACTTTATACCCTACACTCTATACCCTACACTCTACACTCTATACCGTACACTCTATACCATACACTCTATACCCTACACTCTATACCCTACACTCTATACCCTACACTCTACACTCTATACCCTACACTCTATACCATACACTCTAAACCCTACACTCTATACCCTACACTCTATACCCTAAACTCTACACTCTATACCCTACACTCTACACTCTACACTCAATACCCTACACTCTATACCCTACACTCTATACCCTACACTCTATACCCTACACTCTATACCCTACACTCTACACTTTATACCCTACACTCTATACCCTACACTCTATAGCCCAACAATCTATACCGTACACTCTATACCCTACACTCTATACCCTACACTCTACACTCTATACCCTACACTCTATACCCTACACTCTAATCCCTACACTCTACACTCTTTACCCTACACTCTATACCCTACACTCTATACCATACACTCTATACCCTACACTCTATACCCTACACTCTACACTCTATACCCTACACTCTACACTCTATACTCTACACTCTATATCCTACACTCTACACTCTATACCCTACACTCTATACCCTACAGTCTATACCCTACACTCTATACCCTACACTCTACACTTTATACCCTACACTCTATACCCTACACTCTATACCCTACACTCTATACCCTACACTCTACACTCTATACCCTACACACTATACCCTACACTATATACTCTATACCCTACACTCTATACCCTATACTCTATACCCTACAATCTATACCCTACACTCTATACCCTACACTCTATACCCTACACTCTATATCCCAACACTCTATACCCTACACTCTATACCCTACACTCTACACCCTACACTATACACTCTATACCCTACACTCTATACCATACAATCTACACTCTATACCCTACACTCTATACCCTACACTCTACACTCTATACCCTACACTCTATACCCTACACTCTACACTATATACCCTACACTCTATACCCTACACTCTATACCCTACACTCTATACCCTACACTCTACACTCTATACCCTACACTCTATACCCTATACTATATACTCTATACCCTACACTCTATACCCTACAATCTATACCCTACACTCTATACCCGACACTCTATACCCTACACTCTATATCCCAACACTCTATACCCTACACTCTATACCCTACACTCTACACTCTATACCCTACACTATACACTCTATACCCTACACTCTATACCATACAATCTACACTCTATACCCTACACTCTATACCCTACACTCTACACTCTATACCCTACACTCTACACTCTGTACCCTACACTCTATACTATACACTCTACACCCTACACTCTATACCATACACTCTATACCCTACACTCTACACTCTATACCCTACACTCTACACTCTGTACCCTACACTCTATACTATACACTCTACACCCTACACTCTATACCATGCACTCTATACCCTACACTCTACACTCTATACCCTACACTCTATACCCTACAATCTATACCCTACACCCTACGCTCTATACCCTACACTCTATACCCTACTCTCTACACTCTATACCGTACACTATATTCCATACACTCTATTCCATACACTCTATACCCTGCACTCTATACCCTACACTATACACTCTATACCCTACACTCTACACCATACACTCTATACCCTATACTCTATACACTACACTCTACATTCTATACCCTACAATCTATACCCAACACTCTATACCCTACACTCTATACCATACACTCTATACCCTACACTCTATACCCTACACTCTATACTGTATACCATACACTCTATACCCTACACTATATACCCTACACTCTATACCCTACACTATATACCCTACACTCTATACCCTACACTCTACACTCTATACCGTACACTATATTCCATACACTCTATTCCATACACTCTATACCCTGCACTCTATACCCTACACTATACACTCTATACCCTACACTCTATACCATACACTCTATACCCTACACTCTACACTCTATTCCCTACACTCTATACCATACGCTCTATACCCTACACTCTATACCCTACACTCTATACCCTACACTATACACTCTATACCCTACACTCTACACTCTATACCATACACTCTATACCCTAAACTCTATACCCTACACTCTACACTCTATACCCTACACTCTATACCCTACACTCTATACCCTACACTCTATACCATACACTCTATACCCTACACTCTACACTCTATACCCTACACTCTATACCCTACACTCTAAACCCTACACTCTATACCCTACACTACACACTCTACACCCTACACTCTACACCATACACTCTATACCCTATACCCTACATTCTACACTCTATACCCTACAATCTATACCCTACACTTTATACCCTACACTCTATACCCTACACTCTACACTCTATACCGTACACTCTATACCATACACTCTATACCCTACACTCTATACCCTACACTCTATACCCTACACTCTACACTCTATACCCTACACTCTATACCATACACTCTAAACCCTACACTCTATACCCTACACTCTATACCCTAAACTCTACACTCTATACCCTACACTCTACACTCTACACTCAATACCCTACACTCTATACCCTACACTCTATACCCTACACTCTATACCCTACACTCTATACCCTACACTCTACACTTTATACCCTACACTCTATACCCTACACTCTATAGCCCAACAATCTATACCGTACACTCTATACCCTACACTCTATACCCTACACTCTACACTCTATACCCTACACTCTATACCCTACACTCTAATCCCTACACTCTACACTCTTTACCCTACACTCTATACCCTACACTCTATACCATACACTCTATACCCTACACTCTATACCCTACACTCTACACTCTATACCCTACACTCTACACTCTATACTCTACACTCTATATCCTACACTCTACACTCTATACCCTACACTCTATACCCTACATTCTATACCCTACACTCTATACCCTACACTCTACACTTTATACCCTACACTCTATACCCTACACTCTATACCCTACACTCTATACCCTACACTCTACACTCTATACCCTACACACTATACCCTACACTATATACTCTATACCCTACACTCTATACCCTATACTCTATACCCTACAATCTATACCCTACACTCTATACCCTACACTCTATACCCTACACTCTATATCCCAACACTCTATACCCTACACTCTATACCCTACACTCTACACCCTACACTATACACTCTATACCCTACACTCTATACCATACAATCTACACTCTATACCCTACACTCTATACCCTACACTCTACACTCTATACCCTACACTCTATACCCTACACTCTACACTATATACCCTACACTCTATACCCTACACTCTATACCCTACACTCTATACCCTACACTCTATACCCTACACTCTATACCCTATACTATATACTCTATACCCTACACTCTATACCCTACAATCTATACCCTACACTCTATACCCGACACTCTATACCCTACACTCTATATCCCAACACTCTATACCCTACACTCTATACCCTACACTCTACACTCTATACCCTACACTATACACTCTATACCCTACACTCTATACCATACAATCTACACTCTATACCCTACACTCTATACCCTACACTCTACACTCTATACCCTACACACTATACCCTACTTTCTACACTCTATACCCTACACTCTACACTCTATACCATACACTCTATACCCTACACTCTATACCCTACACTCTATGCCCTACACTATATACCCTACACTTTATACCCTACACTCTACACTCTATATCCTACACTCTACACTCTATACCCTACACTCTATACCCTACACTCTATACCCTACACTCTACACTCTATACCCTACACTCTACACTCTGTACCCTACACTCTATACTATACACTCTACACCCTACACTCTATACCATACACTCTATACCCTACACTCTACACTCTATACCCTACACTCTACACTCTGTACCCTACACTCTATACTATACACTCTACACCCTACACTCTATACCATGCACTCTATACCCTACACTCTACACTCTATACCCTACACTCTATACCCTACAATCTATACCCTACACCCTACGCTCTATACCCTACACTCTATACCCTACTCTCTACACTCTATACCGTACACTATATTCCATACACTCTATTCCATACACTCTATACCCTGCACTCTATACCCTACACTATACACTCTATACCCTACACTCTACACCATACACTCTATACCCTATACTCTATACACTACACTCTACATTCTATACCCTACAATCTATACCCAACACTCTATACCCTACACTCTATACCATACACTCTATACCCTACACTCTATACCCTACACTCTATACTGTATACCATACACTCTATACCCTACACTATATACCCTACACTCTATACCCTACACTATATACCCTACACTCTATACCCTACACTCTACACTCTATACCCAACACTCTATACTCTACACTCTATACCCTACACTCTATACCATACACTCCATACCCTACACTCTACACTCTATACCCTACACTCTACTCTTTATACCCTACACTCTATACCCTACACTCTACACTCTATACCCTACACTCTACACTCTATACCCTACACTCTATACCCTACTCTATACCATACACTCTATACCCTACACTCTATACCATACACTCTACACTCTATACCCTACACTCTACACTCTACACTCTATACCCTACACTCTATACCCTACACTCTATACTCTATACCCTACACTATATACCCTACACTCTACACTCTATACCCTACACTCTATACCCTACACTCTGTACCCTACACTCTACACCCTACACTCTATACCCTACACATTATACCATACACTCTATACCCTACACTCTACACTCTATACCCTACACTCTACACCCTACACTCTATACCCTACACTCTATACCCTACACTCTACACTCTATACCCTACACTCTATACCCTATACTATATACTCTATACCCTACACTCTATACCCTACAATCTATACCCTACACTCTATACCCGACACTCTATACCCTACACTCTATATCCCAACACTCTATACCCTACACTCTATACCCTACACTCTACACTCTATACCCTACACTGTATACCATACAATCTACACTCTATACCCTACACTCTATACCCTACACTCTACACTCTATACCCTACACACTATACCCTACTTTCTACACTCTATACCCTACACTCTACACTCTATACCATACACTCTATACCCTACACTCTATACCCTACACTCTATACCCTACACTATATACCCTACACTTTATACCCTACACTCTACACTCTATATCCTACACTCTACACTCTATACCCTACACTCTATACCCTACACTCTATACCCTACACTCTACACTCTATACCCTACACTCTACACTCTGTACCCTACACTCTATACTATACACTCTACACCCTACACTCTATACCATACACTCTATACCCTACACTCTACACTCTATACCCTACACTCTACACTCTGTACCCTACACTCTATACTATACACTCTACACCCTACACTCTATACCATACACTCTATACCTTACACTCTACACTCTATACCATACACTCTATACTGTACACTCTATACCATACACTCTACACCCTACACTCTATACCATGCACTCTATACCCTACACTCTACACTCTATACCCTACACTCTATACCCTACAATCTATACCCTACACCCTACGCTCTATACCCTACACTCTATACCCTACTCTCTACACTCTATACCGTACACTATATTCCATACACTCTATTCCATACACTCTATACCCTGCACTCTACACCATACACTCTATACCCTATACTCTATACACTACACTCTACATTCTATACCCTACAATCTATACCCAACACTCTATACCCTACACTCTATACCATACACTCTATACCCTACACTCTATACCCTACACTCTATACTGTATACCATACACTCTATACCCTACACTATATACCCTACACTATATACCTTACACTCTATACCCTACACTCTACACTCTATACCCAACACTCTATACTCTACACTCTATACCCTACACTCTATACCATACACTCCATACCCTACACTCTACACTCTATACCCTACACTCTACTCTTTATACCCTACACTCTATACCCTACACTCTACACTCTATACCCTACACTCTACACTCTATACCCTACACTCTACACCATACACTCTATACCCTATACTCTATACACTACACTCTGCATTCTATACCCTACAATCTATACCCAACACTCTATACCCTACACTCTATACCATACACTCTATACCCTACACTCTATACCCTACACTCTATACTGTATACCATACACTCTATACCCTACACTATATACCCTACACTCTATACCCTACACTATATACCCTACACTCTATACCCTACACTCTACACTCTATACCCAACACTCTATATTCTACACTCTATACCCTACACTCTATACCATACACTCCATACCCTACACTCTACACTCTATACCCTACACTCTACTCTTTATACCCTACACTCTATACCCTACACTCTACACTCTATACCCTACACTCTACACTCTATACCCTACACTCTATACCCTACTCTATACCATACACTCTATACCCTACACTCTATACCCTACTCTCTACACTCTATACCCTACACTCTACACTCTATACCCTACACTCTATACCCTACACTCTATACTCTATACCCTACACTATATACCCTACACTCTACACTCTATACCCTACACTCTATACCCTACACTCTGTACCATACACTCTACACCCTACACTCTATACCCTACACATTATACCATACACTCTATACCCTACACTCTACACTCTATACCCTACACTCTACACCCTACACTCTATACCCTACACTTTATACCCTACACTCTACACTCTATACCCTACACTCTATACCCTACACTCTACACCCTACACTCTATACCCTACACTCTATACCCTACACTCTACACTCTATACCCTACACTCTATACCCTACACTCTACCCTCTACACTCTATACCCTACACTCTATACCATACACTCTATACCCTACACTCTACACTCTATTCCCTACACTCTATACCATACACTCTATACCCTACACTCTATACCCTACACTCTATACCCTACACTCTATACTCTATACCCTACACTCTATACCATATACTCTATACCCTACACTCTACACTCTATTCCCTACACTCTACACCATACACTCTATACCCTAAACTCTATACCCTACACTCTACACTCTATACCCTACACTCTATACCCTACACTCTACACTCTATACCCTACACTCTATACCATACACTCTATACCCTACACTCTATACCATACACTCTATACCCTACACTCTATACCCTACACTATACACTCTATACCCTACACTCTACACCATACACTCTCTACCCTATACAATACACTCTATACCCTACAATCTATACCCTACACTCTATACCCTACACTGTACACTCTATACCGTACACTCTATACCATACACTCTATACCCTACACTCTATATCCTACACTCTATACCCTACACTCTACACTCTATACCCTACACTCTATACCATACACTCTAAACCCTACACTCTATACCCTAAACTCTACACTCTATACCCTACACTCTACACTCTATACCCTACACTCTATACCCTACACTCTATACCCTACACTCTACACTTTATACCCTACACTGTATACCCTACACTCTATACCCTACACTCTATACCCTATACTCTATACCCTACTCTCTATAGCCCAACACTCTATACCGTACACTCTATACCCTACACTCTATTCCCTACACTCTACACTCTATACCATACACTCTATACCCTACACTCTACACCCTACACTCTATACCCTACACTCTATACCCTACACTCTACACTCTATACCCTACACTCTATACCCTACACTCTATACCCTATACTCTACCCTCTACACTCTATACCCTACACTCTATACCATACACTCTATACCCTACACTCTACACTCTATTCCCTACACTCTATACCATACACTCTATACCCTACACTCTATACCCTACACTCTATACCCTACACTCTATACTCTATACCCTACACTCTATACCATATACTCTATACCCTACACTCTACACTCTATTCCCTACACTCTACACCATACACTCTATACCCTAAACTCTATACCCTACACTCTACACTCTATACCCTACACTCTATACCCTACACGCTACACTCTATACCCTACACTCTATACCATACACTCTATACCCTACACTCTATACCATACACTCTATACCCTACACTCTATACCCTACACTATACACTCTATACCCTACACTCTACACCAAACACTCTATAACCTATACAATACACTCTATACCCTACAATCTATACCCTACACTCTATACCCTACACTGTACACTCTATACCGTACACTCTATACCATACACTCTATACCCTACATTCTATATCCTACACTCTATACACTACACTCTACACTCTATACCCTACACTCTATACCATACACTCTAAACCCTACACTCTATACCCTAAACTCTACACTCTATACCCTACACTCTACACTCTATACCCTACACTCTATACCCTACACTCTATACCCTACACTCTACACTTTATACCCTACACTCTATACCCTACACTCTATACCCTACACTCTATACCCTATACTCTATACCCTACTCTCTATAGCCCAACACTCTATACCGTACACTCTATACCCTACACTCTATTCCCTACACTCTACACTCTATACCATACACTCTATACCCTACACTCTATACCCTACACTATACACTCTATACCCTACACTCTACACCATACACTCTATACCCTATACAATACACTCTATACCCTACAATCTATACCCTACACTCTATACCCTACACTGTACACTCTATACCGTACACTCTATACCATACACTCTATACCCTACACTCTATACCCTACACTCTATACCCTACACTATATACCCTACACTTTATACCCTACACTCTACACTCTATATCCTACACTCTACACTCTATACCCTACACTCTATACCCTACACTCTATACCCTACACTCTACACTCTATACCCTACACTCTACACTCTGTACCCTACACTCTATACTATACACTCTACACCCTACACTCTATACCATACACTCTATACCCTACACTCTACACTCTATACCCTACACTCTACACTCTGTACACTACACTTTATACTATACACTCTACACCCTACACTCTATACCATACACTCTATACCCTACACTCTACACTCTATACCATACACTCTATACCCTACTCTCTACACTCTATACCGTACACTATATTCCATACACTCTATTCCATACACTTTATACCCTGCACTCTATACCCTACACCATACACTCTATACCCTATACTCTATACACTACACTCTACATTCTATACCATACAATCTATACCCAACACTCTATACCCTACACTCTATACCATACACTCTATACCCTACACTCTATACCCTACACTCTATACTGTATACCATACACTCTATACCCTACACTATATACCCTACACTCTATACCCTACACTCTATACCATACACTCCATACCCTACACTCTACACTCTATACCCTACACTCTACTCTTTATACCCTACACTCTATACCCTACACTCTATACCCTACACTCTATACCCTACACTCTATACCCTACTCTATACCATACACTCTATACCCTATACTCTACACTCTATACCCTACACTCTACACTCTACACTCTATACCCTACACTCTATACCCTACACTCTATACCCTACACTATATACCCTACACTCTACACTCTATACCCTACACTCTATACCCTACACTCTGTACCCTACACTCTACACCCTACACTCTATACCCTACACATTATACCATACACTCTATACCCTACACTCTATACCCTACACTCTACACCCTACACTCTATACCCTACACTTTATACCCTACACTCTACACTCTATACCCTACACTCTATACCCTACACTCTACACCCTACACTCTATACCCTACACTCTATACCCTACACTCTATACTCTATACCCTACACTCTATACCCTACACTCTATACCCTACACTCTACCCTCTACACTCTATACCCTACACTCTATACCATACACTCTATACCCTACACTCTACACTCTATTCCCTACACTCTATACCATACACTCTATACCCTACACTCTATACCCTACACTCTATACCCTACACTCTATACTCTATACCCTACACTCTATACTATATACTCTATACCCTACAATCTACACTCTATTCCCTACACTCTACACCATACACTCTATACCCTAAACTCTATACCCTACACTCTACACTCTATACCCTACACTCTATACCCTACACTCTACACTCTATACCCTACACTCTATACCATACACTCTATACCCTACACTCTATACCATACACTCTATACCCTACACTCTATACCCTACACTATACACTCTATACCCTACACTCTACACCATACACTCTATACCCTATACAATACACTCTATACCCTACAATCTATACCCTACACTCTATACCCTACACTGTACACTCTATACCGTACACTCTATACCATACACTCTATACCCTACACTCTATATCCTACACTCTATACCCTACACTCTACACTCTATACCCTACACTCTATACCATACACTCTAAACCCTACACTCTATACCCTACAGTCTATACCCTAAACTCTACACTCTATACCCTACACTCTACACTCTATACCCTACACTCTATACCCTACACTCTATACCCTACACTCTATACCCTACACTCTACACTTTATACCCTACACTGTATACCCTACACTCTATACCCTACACTCTATACCCTATACTCTATACCCTACACTCTATAGCCCAACACTCTATACCGTACACTCTATACCCTACACTCTATTCCCTACACTCTACACTCTATACCATACACTCTATACCCTATACTCTATACCCTACACTATACACTCTATACCCTACACTCTACACCATACACTCTATACCCTATACAATACACTCTATACCCTACAATCTATACCCTACACTCTATACCCTACACTGTACACTCTATACCGTACACTCTATACCATACACTCTATACCCTACACTCTATATCCTACACTCTATACCCTACACTCTACACTCTATACCCTACACTCTATACCATACACTCTAAACCCTACACTCTATACCCTACACTCTATACCCTAAACTCTACACTCTATACCCTACACTCTACACTCTATACCCTACACTCTATACCCTACACTCTATACCCTACACTCTATACCCTACACTCTACACTTTATACCCTACACTGTATTCCCTACACTCTATACCCTACACTCTATACCCTATACTCTATACCCTACACTCTATAGCCCAACACTCTATACCGTACACTCTATACCCTACACTCTATTCCCTACACTCTACACTCTATACAATACACTCTATACCCTACACTCTAATCCCTACACTCTACACTCTATACCCTACACTCTATACCCTACACTCTATACCATACACTCTATACCCTACACTCTATACCCTACACTCTACACTCTATACCCTACACTCTACACTCTACACTCTATACCCTACACTCTATACCCTACACTCTATACTCTATACCCTACACTATATAACCTACACTCTACACTCTATACCCTACACTCTATACCCTACACTCTATACCCTACACTCTATACCCTACACTCTACACCCTACACTCTATACCCTACACATTATACCATACACTCTATACCCTACACTCTACACTCTATACCCTACACTCTACACCCTACACTCTATACCCTACACTTTATACCCTACACTCTACAACCTACACTCTATACCCTACACTCTACACCCTACACTCTATACCCTACACTCTATACCCTACACTCTATACCATGCACTCTACACCCTACACTCTATACCATACACTCTATACCCTATACTCTACACTCTATACCCTACACTCTACACTCTATACCCTACACTCTATACCCTACAATCTATACCCTACACTATATACCCTACACTCTATACCCTACACTCTACACTCTATATCCTACACTCTACACTCTATACCCTACACTCTATACCCTACACTCTACACTTTATACCCTACACTCTATACCCTACACTCTATACCCTACACTCTATACCCTACACTCTACACTCTATACCCTACACTCTATACCCTACACTCTATACCCTACACTCTATACCCTACACTCTACACCCTACACTCTATACCCTACACATTATACCATACACTCTATACCCTACACTCTACACTCTATACCCTACACTCTACACCCTACACTCTATACCCTACACTTTATACCCTACACTCTACACCCTACACTCTATACCCTACACTCTACACCCTACACTCTATACCCTACACTCTATACCCTACACTCTATACCATGCACTCTACACCCTACACTCTATACCATACACTCTATACCCTACACTCTACACTCTATACCCAACACTCTATACTCTACACTCTATACCCTACACTCTATACCATACACTCCATACCCTACACTCTACACTCTATACCCTACACTCTACTCTTTATACCCTACACTCTATACCCTACACTCTACAATCTATACCCTACACTCTACACTCTATACCCTACACTCTACACCATACACTCTATACCCTATACTCTATACACTACACTCTACATTCTATACCCTACAATCTATACCCAACACTCTATACCCTACACTCTATACCATACACTCTATACCCTACACTCTATACCCTACACTCTATACTGTATACCATACACTCTATACCCTACACTATATACCCTACACTCTAGACCCTACACTCTACACTCTATACCCTATACTCTATACCCTACACTCTATACCCTACACTCTATACCCTACACTCTACACTTTATACCCTACACTCTATACCCTACACTATATACCCTACACTCTATACCCTACACTCTACTCTTTATACCCTACACTCTATACCCTACACTCTACACTCTATACCCTACACTCTACACTCTATACCCTACACTCTATACCCTATACTCTATACCCTACACTCTATAGCCCAACACTCTATACCGTACACTCTATACCCTACACTCTATTCCCTACACTCTAGACTCCATACCATACACTCTATACCCTACACTCTATACCCTACACTATACACTCTATACCCTACACTCTACACCATACACTCTATACCCTATACAATACACTCTATACCCTACAATCTATACCCTACACTCTATACCCTACACTGTACACTCTATACCGTACACTCTATACCATACACTCTATACCCTACACTCTATACCCTACACTCTATACCCTACACTATATACCCTACACTTTATACCCTACACTCTACACTCTATATCCTACACTCTACACTCTATACCCTACACTCTATACCCTACACTCTATACCCTACACTCTACACTCTATACCCTACACTCTACACTCTGTACACTACACTTTATACTATACACTCTACACCCTACACTCTATACCATACACTCTATACCCTACACTCTATACCCTACACTCTATACTGTATACCATACACTCTATACCCTACACTATATACCCTACACTCTATACCCTACACTCTATACCATACACTCCATACCCTACACTCTACACTCTATACCCTACACTCTACTCTTTATACCCTACACTCTATACCCTACACTCTACACTCTATACCCTACACTCTACACTCTATACCCTACACTCTATACCCTACTCTATACCATACACTCTATACCCTACACTCTACACTCTATACCATACACTCTACACTCTACACTCTATACCCTACACTCTATACCCTACACTCTATACCCTACACTATATACCCTACACTCTACACTCTATACCCTACACTCTATACCCTACACTCTGTACCCTACACTCTACACCCTACACTCTATACCCTACACATTATACCATACACTCTATACCCTACACTCTACACTCTATACCCTACACTCTACACCCTACACTCTATACCCTACACTTTATACCCTACACTCTACACTCTATACCCTACACTCTATACCCTACACTCTACACCCTACACTCTATACCCTACACTCTATACCCTACACTCTACACTCTATACCCTACACTCTATACCCTACACTCTATACCCTACACTCTACCCTCTACACTCTATACCCTACACTCTATACCATACACTCTATACCCTACACTCTACACTCTATTCCCTACACTCTATACCATACACTCTATACCCTACACTCTATACCCTACACTCTATACCCTACACTCTATACTCTATACCCTACACTCTATACCATATACTCTATACCCTACACTCTACACTCTATTCCCTACACTCTACACCATACACTCTATACCCTAAACTATATACCCTACACTCTACACTCTATACCCTACACTCTATACCCTACACTATATACCCTACACTTTATACCCTACACTCTACACTCTATATCCTACACTCTACACTCTATACCCTACACTCTATACCCTACACTATACACTCTATACCCTACACTCTACACCATACACTCTATACCCTATACAATACACTCTATACCCAACACTCTATACTCTACACTCTATACCCTACACTCTATACCATACACTCCATACCCTACACTCTACACTCTATACCCTACACTCTACTCTTTATACCCTACACTCTATGCCCTACACTCTACACTCTATACCCTACACTCTACATTCTATACCCTACAATCTATACCCAACACTCTGTACCCTACACTCTATACCATACACTCTATACCCTACACTCTATACCCTACACTCTATACTGTATACCATACACTCTATACCCTACACTATATACCCTACACTCTATACCCTACACTATATACCCTACACTCTATACCCTACACTCTACACTCTATACCCAACACTCTATACTCTACACTCTATACCCTACACTCTATACCATACACTCCATACCCTACACTCTACACTCTATACCCTACACTCTACTCTTTATACCCTACACTCTATACCCTACACTCTACACTCTATACCCTACACTCTACACTCTATACCCTACACTCTATACCCTATACTCTATACCCTACACTCTATAGCCCAACACTCTATACCGTACACTCTATACCCTACACTCTATTCCCTACACTCTAGACTCTATACCATACACTCTATACCCTACACTCTATACCCTACACTATACACTCTATACCCTACACTCTACACCATACACTCTATACCCTATACAATACACTCTATACCCTACAATCTATACCCTACACTCTATACCGTACACTGTACACTCTATACCGTACACTCTATACCATACACTCTATACCCTACACTCTATACCGTACACTCTATACCCTACACTCTATACCCTACACTCTATACCCTACACTCTACACTCTATACCCTACACTCTACACTCTGTACACTACACTTTATACTATACACTCTACACCCTACATTCTATACCATACAATCTATACCCAACACTCTATACCCTACACTCTATACCATACACTCTATACCCTACACTCTATACCCTACACTCTATACTGTATACCATACACTCTATACCCTACACTATATACCCTACACTCTATACCCTACACTCTATACCATACACTCCATACCCTACACTCTACACTCTATACCCTACACTCTACTCTTTATACCCTACACTCTATACCCTACACTCTACACTCTATACCCTACACTCTACACTCTATACCCTACACTCTATACCCTACTCTATACCATACACTCTATACCCTACACTCTACACTCTATACCCTACACTCTACACTCTACATTCTATACCCTACACTCTATACCCTACACTCTATACTCTATACCCTACACTATATACCCTACACTCTACACTCTATACCCTACACTCTATACCCTACACTCTGTACCCTACACTCTACACCCTACACTCTATACCCTACACATTATACCATACACTCTATACCCTACACTCTACACTCTAAACCCTACACTCTACACCCTACACTCTATACCCTACACTTTATACCCTACACTCTACACTCTATACCCTACACTCTATACCCTACACTCTACACCCTACACTCTATACCCTACACTCTATACCCTACACTCTACACTCTATACCCTACACTCTATACCCTACACTCTATACCCTACACTCTACCCTCTACACTCTATACCCTACACTCTATACCATACACTCTATACCCTACACTCTACACTCTATTCCCTACACTCTATACCATACACTCTATACCCTACACTCTATACCCTACACTCTATACCCTACACTCTATACTCTATACCCTACACTCTATACCATATACTCTATACCCTACACTCTACACTCTATTCCCTACACTCTGCACCATACACTCTATACCCTAAACTCTATACCCTACACTCTACACTCTATACCCTACACTCTATACCCTACACTCTACACTCTATACCCTACACTCTATACCATACACTCTATACCCTACACTCTATACCATACACTCTATACCCTACACTCTATACCCTACACTATACACTCTATACCCTACACTCTACACCATACACTCTATACCCTATACAATACACTCTATACCCTACAATCTATACCCTACACTCTATACCCTACACTGTACACTCTATACCGTACACTCTATACCATACACTCTATACCCTACACTCTATATCCTACACTCTATACCCTACACTCTACACTCTATACCCTACACTCTATACCATACACTCTAAACCCTACACTCTATACCCTACACTCTATACCCTAAACTCTACACTCTATACCCTACACTCTACACTCTATACCCTACACTCTATACCCTACACTCTATACCCTACACTCTATACCCTACACTCTACACTTTATACCCTACACTGTATACCCTACACTCTATACCCTACACTCTATACCCTATACTCTATACCCTACACTCTATAGCCCAACACTCTATACCGTACACTCTATACCCTACACTCTATTCCCTACACTCTACACTCTATACCATACACTCTATACCCTACACTCTATACCCTACACTATACACTCTATACCCTACACTCTACACCATACACTCTATACCCTATACAATACACTCTATACCCTACAATCTATACCCTACACTCTATACCCTACACTGTACACTCTATACCGTACACTCTATACCATACACTCTATACCCTACACTCTATATCCTACACTCTATACCCTACACTCTACACTCTATACCCTACACTCTATACCATACACTCTAAACCCTACACTCTATACCCTACACTCTATACCCTAAACTCTACACTCTATACCCTACACTCTACACTCTATACCCTACACTCTATACCCTACACTCTATACCCTACACTCTACACTTTATACCCTACACTGTATACCCTACACTCTATACCCTACACTCTATACCCTATACTCTATACCCTACACTCTATAGCCCAACACTCTATACCGTACACTCTATACCCTACACTCTATTCCCTACACTCTACACTCTATACAATACACTCTATACCCTACACTCTATACCCTAAACTCTACACTCTATACCCTACACTCTACACTCTATACCCTACACTCTATACCCTACACTCTATACCCTACACTCTACACTTTATACCCTACACTGTATACCCTACACTCTATACCCTACACTCTATACCCTATACTCTATACCCTACACTCTATAGCCCAACACTCTATACCCTACACTCTATACCCTACACTCTATACCATACACTCTATACCCTACACTCTATACCCTACACTCTACACTCTATACCCTACACTCTATACCCTACTCTATACCATACACTCTATACCCTACACTCTACACTCTATACCATACACTCTACACTCTACACTCTATACCCTACACTCTATACCCTACACTCTATACCCTACACTATATACCCTACACTCTACACTCTATACCCTACACTCTATACCCTACACTCTGTACCCTACACTCTACACCCTACACTCTATACCCTACTCATTATACCATACACTCTATACCCTACACTCTACACTCTATACCCTACACTCTACACCCTACACTCTATACCCTACACTTTATACCCTACACTCTACACTCTATACCCTACACTCTATACCCTACACTCTACACCCTACACTCTATACCCTACACTCTATACCCTACACTCTACACTCTATACCCTACACTCTATACCCTACACTCTATACCCTACACTCTACCCTCTACACTCTATACCCTACACTCTATACCATACACTCTATACCCTACACTCTACACTCTATTCCCTACACTCTATACCATACACTCTATACCCTACACTCTATACCCTACACTCTATACCCTACACTCTATACTCTATACCCTACACTCTATACCATATACTCTATACCCTACACTCTACACTCTATTCCCTACACTCTACACCATACACTCTATACCCTAAACTATATACCCTACACTCTACACTCTATACCCTACACTCTATACCCTACACTATATACCCTACACTTTATACCCTACACTCTACACTCTATATCCTACACTCTACACTCTATACCCTACACTCTATACCCTACACTATACACTCTATACCCTACACTCTACACCATACACTCTATACCCTATACAATACACTCTATACCCAACACTCTATACTCTACACTCTATACCCTACACTCTATACCATACACTCCATACCCTACACTCTACACTCTATACCCTACACTCTACTCTTTATACCCTACACTCTATGCCCTACACTCTACACTCTATACCCTACACTCTACATTCTATACCCTACAATCTATACCCAACACTCTGTACCCTACACTCTATACCATACACTCTATACCCTACACTCTATACCCTACACTCTATACTGTATACCATACACTCTATACCCTACACTATATACCCTACACTCTATACCCTACACTATATACCCTACACTCTATACCCTACACTCTACACTCTATACCCAACACTCTATACTCTACACTCTATACCCTACACTCTATACCATACACTCCATACCCTACACTCTACACTCTATACCCTACACTCTACTCTTTATACCCTACACTCTATACCCTACACTCTACACTCTATACCCTACACTCTACACTCTATACCCTACACTCTATACCCTATACTCTATACCCTACACTCTATAGCCCAACACTCTATACCGTACACTCTATACCCTACACTCTATTCCCTACACTCTAGACTCTATACCATACACTCTATACCCTACACTCTATACCCTACACTATACACTCTATACCCTACACTCTACACCATACACTCTATACCCTATACAATACACTCTATACCCTACAATCTATACCCTACACTCTATACCGTACACTGTACACTCTATACCGTACACTCTATACCATACACTCTATACCCTACACTCTATACCGTACACTCTATACCCTACACTCTATACCCTACACTCTATACCCTACACTCTACACTCTATACCCTACACTCTACACTCTGTACACTACACTTTATACTATACACTCTACACCCTACATTCTATACCATACAATCTATACCCAACACTCTATACCCTACACTCTATACCATACACTCTATACCCTACACTCTATACCCTACACTCTATACTGTATACCATACACTCTATACCCTACACTATATACCCTACACTCTATACCCTACACTCTATACCATACACTCCATACCCTACACTCTACACACTATACCCTACACTCTACTCTTTATACCCTACACTCTATACCCTACACTCTACACTCTATACCCTACACTCTACACTCTATACCCTACACTCTATACCCTACTCTATACCATACACTCTATACCCTACACTCTACACTCTATACCCTACACTCTACACTCTACATTCTATACCCTACACTCTATACCCTACACTCTATACTCTATACCCTACACTATATACCCTACACTCTACACTCTATACCCTACACTCTATACCCTACACTCTGTACCCTACACTCTACACCCTACACTCTATACCCTACACATTATACCATACACTCTATACCCTACACTCTACACTCTAAACCCTACACTCTACACCCTACACTCTATACCCTACACTTTATACCCTACACTCTACACTCTATACCCTACACTCTATACCCTACACTCTACACCCTACACTCTATACCCTACACTCTATACCCTACACTCTACACTCTATTCCCTACACTCTATACCCTACACTCTATACCCTACACTCTACCCTCTACACTCTATACCCTACACTCTATACCATACACTCTATACCCTACACTCTACACTCTATTCCCTACACTCTATACCATACACTCTATACCCTACACTCTATACCCTACACTCTATACCCTACACTCTATACTCTATACCCTACACTCTATACCATATACTCTATACCCTACACTCTACACTCTATTCCCTACACTCTGCACCATACACTCTATACCCTAAACTCTATACCCTACACTCTACACTCTATACCCTACACTCTATACCCTACACTCTACACTCTATACCCTACACTCTATACCATACACTCTATACCCTACACTCTATACCATACACTCTATACCCTACACTCTATACCCTACACTATACACTCTATACCCTACACTCTACACCATACACTCTATACCCTATACAATACACTCTATACCCTACAATCTATACCCTACACTCTATACCCTACACTGTACACTCTATACCGTACACTCTATACCATACACTCTATACCCTACACTCTATATCCTACACTCTATACCCTACACTCTACACTCTATACCCTACACTCTATACCATACACTCTAAACCCTACACTCTATACCCTACACTCTATACCCTAAACTCTACACTCTATACCCTACACTCTACACTCTATACCCTACACTCTATACCCTACACTCTATACCCTACACTCTATACCCTACACTCTACACTTTATACCCTACACTGTATACCCTACACTCAATACCCTACACTCTATACCCTATACTCTATACCCTACACTCTATAGCCCAACACTCTATACCGTACACTCTATACCCTACACTCTATAACCTACACTCTACACTCTATACCATACACTCTATACCCTACACTCTATACCCTACACTATACACTCTATACCCTACACTCTACACCATACACTCTATACCCTATACAATACACTCTATACCCTACAATCTATACCCTACACTCTATACCCTACACTGTACACTCTATACCGTACACTCTATACCATACACTCTATACCCTACACTCTATATCCTACACTCTATACCCTACACTCTACACTCTATACCCTACACTCTATACCATACACTCTAAACCCTACACTCTATACCCTACACTCTATACCCTAAACTCTACACTCTATACCCTACACTCTACACTCTATACCCTACACTCTATACCCTACACTCTATACCCTACACTCTACACTTTATACCCTACACTGTATACCCTACACTCTATACCCTACACTCTATACCCTATACTCTATACCCTACACTCTATAGCCCAACACTCTATACCGTACACTCTATACCCTACACTCTATTCCCTACACTCTACACTCTATACAATACACTCTATACCCTACACTCTAATCCCTACACTCTACACTCTATACCCTACACTCTATACCCTACACTCTATACCATACACTCTATACCCTACACTCTATACCCTACACTCTACACTCTATACCCTACACTCTACACTCTGCACTCTATACCCTACACTCTATACCCTACACTCTATACTCTATACCCTACACTATATAACCTACACTCTACACTCTATACCCTACACTCTATACCCTACACTCTATACCCTACACTCTATACCCTACACTCTACACCCTACACTCTATACCCTACACATTATACCATACACTCTATACCCTACACTCTACACTCTATACCCTACACTCTACACCCTACACTCTATACCCTACACTTTATACCCTACACTCTACACCCTACACTCTATACCCTACACTCTACACCCTACACTCTATACCCTACACTCTATACCCTACACTCTATACCATGCACTCTACACCCTACACTCTATACCATACACTCTATACCCTACACTCTATACCCTACAATCTATACCCTACACTATATACCCTACACTCTATACCCTACACTCTACACTCTATATCCTACACTCTACACTCTATACCCTACACTCTATACCCTACATTCTACACTTTATACCCTACACTCTATACACTACACTCTATACCCTACACTCTATACCCTACACTCTACACTCTATACCCTACACTCTATAACATACACTCTATACCCTACACTCTATACCTTACACTCTATACCTTACACTCTCCACTCTACACCCTACACTCTATACCCCACACTCTATACCCTACACTCTACACTTTATACCCTACACTCTATACCCTACACTCTATACCCTACACTCTATACCCTAAACTCTACACTCTATACCCTACACTCTATACCCTACACTATATACTCTATACCCTACACTCTATACCCTACACTCTATACCCTAAAATCTATACACTACACTCTATACCCTACACTCTATATCCCAACACTCTATACCCTACACTCTATACCCTACACTCTACACTCTATACCCTACACTATACACTCTATACCCTACACTCTATACCATACAATCTACACTCTATACCCTACACTCTATACCCTACACTCTACACTCTATACCCTACACACTATACCCTACTTTCTACACTCTATACCCTACACTCTACACTCTATACCATACACTCTATACCCTACACTCTATACCCTACACACTATACCCTACTTTCTACACTCTATAACCTACACTCTACACCCTACACTCTATAACATACACTCTATACCCTACACTCTATACCTTACACTCTATACCCTACACTCTCCACTCTACACCCTACACTCTACACTCTATACCCTACACTCTATACCCTACACTCTACACTATATACCCTACACTCTATACCCTACACTCTATACCCAACACTCTATACCCTACACTCCACACTCTATACCCTACACTCTATACCCTATACTATATACTCTATACCCTACACTCTATACCCTACAATCTATACCCTACACTCTATACCCGACACTCTATACCCTACACTCTATATCCCAACACTCTATACCCTACACTCTATACCCTACACTCTACACCCTACACTATACACTCTATACCCTACATTCTATACCATACAATCTACACTCTATACCCTACACTCTATACCCTACACTCTACACTTCATACCCTACACACTATACCTTACTTTCTACACTCTATACCCTACACTCTACACTCTATACCCTACACTCTATACCCTACAATCTATACCATACACTCTATACCATACACTCTATACCCTACACTCTATACCCTACACTCTACACCCTACACTCTATACCCTGCAATCTATACCATACACTCTATACCCTACACTCTATATCATACACTCTATACCCTACACTCTACACTCTATACCCCACACTCTACACTCTATACCCTACACTCTACACCCTACACTCTATATTATACACTCTATTCCATACACTCTATACCCTACACTCTATACCCTACACTCTATACTCTAAAATCTATACCCTACTCTCTACACTCTATACCTTACACTCTATACCAAACACTCTATACCCTACACTATATACCATACACTCTATATCATACACTCTATACCGTACACTCTATACCATACACTCTATACCCTACACTCTATACCCTACACTCTATAGCCCAACACTCTATACCGTACACTCTATACCCTACACTCTATACCCTACACTCTACACTCTATACCCTACACTCTATACCCTACACTCTACACTCTATACCCTACACTCTATACCCTACACTCTATACCATACACTCTATACCCTACACTCTATACCCTACACTCTACACTCTATACCCTACACTCTACACTCTACACTCTATACCATACACTCTATACCCTACACTCTACACTCTATACCATACACTCTATACTGTACACTCTATACCATACACTCTACACCCTACACTCTATACCATGCACTCTATACCCTACATTCTACACTCTATACCCTACAATCTATACCCTACACCCTACGCTCTATACCCTACACTCTATACCCTACTCTCTACACTCTATACCGTACACTATATTCCATACACTCTATTCCATACACTCTATACCCTGCACTCTATACCCTACACTATACACTCTATACCCTACACTCTACACCATACACTCTATACCCTATACTCTATACACTACACTCTACATTCTATACCCTACAATCTATACCCAACACTCTATAACCTACACTCTATACCATACACTCTATACCCTACACTCTACACCCTACACTCTATACCCTACACTCTAATCCCTACACTCTACACTGTATACCATACACTCTATACCCTACACTATATACCCTACACTCTATACCCTACACTCTACACTCTATACCCAACACTCTATACTCTACACTCTATACCCTACACTCTATACCATACACTCCATACCCTACACTCTACACTCTATACCCTACACTCTACTCTTTATACCCTACACTCTATACCCTACACTCTACACTCTATACCCTACACTCTACACTCTATACCCTACACTCTATACCCTACTCTATACCATAAACTCTATACCCTACACTCTATACCCTACACTCTACACTCTATACAATACACTCTATACCCTACACTCTAATCCCTACACTCTACACTCTATACCCTACACTCTATACCATACACTCTATACCCTACACTCTATACCCTACACTCTACACTCTATACCCTACACTCTACACTCTACACTCTATACCCTACACTCTATACCCTACACTCTATACTCTATACCCTACACTATATAACCTACACTCTACACTCTATACCCTACACTCTATACCCTACACTCTATACCCTACACTCTATACCCTACACTCTACACCCTACACTCTATACCCTACACATTATACCATACACTCTATACCCTACACTCTACACTCTATACCCTACACTCTACACCCTACACTCTATACCCTACACTTTATACCCTACACTCTACACCCTACACTCTATACCCTACACTCTACACCCTACACTCTATACCCTACACTCTATACCCTACACTCTATACCATGCACTCTACACCCTACACTCTATACCATACACTCTATACCCTACACTCTATACCCTACAATCTATACCCTACACTATATACCCTACACTCTATACCCTACACTCTACACTCTATATCCTACACTCTACACTCTATACCCTACACTCTATACCCTACATTCTACACTTTATACCCTACACTCTATACCCTACACTCTATACCCTACACTCTATACCCTACACTCTACACTCTATACCCTACACTCTATAACATACACTCTATACCCTACACTCTATACCTTACACTCTCCACTCTACACCCTACACTCTATACCCCACACTCTATACCCTACACTCTACACTTTATACCCTACACTCTATACCCTACACTCTATACCCTACACTCTATACCCTAAACTCTACACTCTATACCCTACACTCTATACCCCACACTATATACTCTATACCCTACACTCTATACCCTACACTCTATACCCTAAAATCTATACACTACACTCTATACCCTACACTCTATATCCCAACACTCTATACCCTACACTCTATACCCTACACTCTACACTCTATACCCTACACTATACACTCTATACCCTACACTCTATACCATACAATCTACACTCTATACCCTACACTCTATACCCTACACTCTACACTCTATACCCTACACACTATACCCTACTTTCTACACTCTATACCCTACACTCTACACTCTATACCATACACTCTATACCCTACACTCTATACCCTACACACTATACCCTACTTTCTACACTCTATACCCTACACTCTACACCCTACACTCTATAACATACACTCTATACCCTACACTCTATACCTTACACTCTATACCCTACACTCTCCACTCTACACCCTACACTCTACACTCTATACCCTACACTCTATACCCTACACTCTACACTCTATACCCTACACTCTATACCCTATACTATATACTCTATACCCTACACTCTATACCCTACAATCTATACCCTACACTCTATACCCGACACTCTATACCCTACACTCTATATCCCAACACTCTATACCCTACACTCTATACCCTACACTCTACACCCTACACTATACACTCTATACCCTACACTCTATACCATACAATCTACACTCTATACCCTACAATCTATACCCTACACTCTACACTTCATACCCTACACACTATACCCTACTTTCTACACTCTATACCCTACACTCTACACTCTATACCCTACACTCTATACCCTACAATCTATACCATACACTCTATACCATACACTCTATACCCTACACTCTATACCCTACACTCTACACCCTACACTCTATACCCTGCAATCTATACCATACACTCTATACCCTACACTCTATATCATACACTCTATACCCTACACTCTACACTCTATACCCCACACTCTACACTCTATACCCTACACTCTACACCCTACACTCTATATTATACACTCTATTCCATACACTCTATACCCTACACTCTATACCCTACACTCTACACTAAAATCTATACCCTACTCTCTACAATCTATACCTTACACTCTATACCAAACACTCTATACCCTACACTATATACCATACACTCTATATCATACACTCTATACCGTACACTCTATACCATACACTCTATACCCTACACTCTATGCCCTACACTCTATAGCCCAACACTCTATACCGTACACTCTATACCCTACACTCTATACCCTACACTCTACACTCTATACCCTACACTCTATACCCTACACTCTACACTCTATACCCTACACTCTATACCCTACACTCTATACCCTACACTCTACACTCTATACCCTACACTCTACACTCTACACTCTATACCATACACTCTATACCCTACACTCTACACTCTATACCATACACTCTATACTGTACACTCTATACCATACACTCTACACCCTACACTCTATACCATGCACTCTATACCCTACACTCTACACTCTATACCCTACACTCTATACCCTACAATCTATACCCTACACCCTACGCTCTATACCCTACACTCTATACCCTACTCTCTACACTCTATACCGTACACTATATTCCATACACTCTATTCCATACACTCTATACCCTGCACTCTATACCCTACACTATACACTCTATACCCTACACTCTACACCATACACTCTATACCCTATACTCTATACACTACACTCTACATTCTATACCCTACAATCTATACCCAACACTCTATAACCTACACTCTATACCATACACTCTATACCCTACACTCTATACCCTACACTCTACACCCTACACTCTATACCCTACACTCTAATCCCTACACTCTACACTGTATACCATACACTCTATACCCTACACTATATACCCTACACTCTATACCCTACACTCTACACTCTATACCCAACACTCTATACTCTACACTCTATACCCTACACTCTATACCATACACTCCATACCCTACACTCTACACTCTATACCCTACACTCTACTCTTTATACCCTACACTCTATACCCTACACTCTACACTCTATACCCTACACTCTATACTCTATACCCTACACTCTATACCCTACTCTATACCATAAACTCTATACCCTACACTCTATACCCTACACTCTACACTCTATACAATACACTCTATACCCTACACTCTAATCCCTACACTCTACACTCTATACCCTACACTCTATACCATACACTCTATACCCTACACTCTATACCCTACACTCTGCACTCTATACCCTACACTCTACACTCTACACTCTATACCCTACACTCTATACCCTACACTCTATACTCTATACCCTACACTATATAACCTACACTCTACACTCTATACCCTACACTCTATACCCTACACTCTATACCCTACACTCTATACCCTACACTCTACACCCTACACTCTATACCCTACACATTATATCATACACTCTATATCCTACACTCTACACTCTATACCCTACACTCTACACCCTACACTCTATACCCTACACTTTATACCCTACACTCTACACCCTACACTCTATACCCTACACTCTACACCCTACACTCTATACCCTACACTCTATACCCTACACTCTATACCATGCACTCTACACCCTACACTCTATACCATACACTCTATACCCTACACTCTATACCCTACAATCTATACCCTACACTATATACCCTACACTCTATACCCTACACTCTACACTCTATATCCTACACTCTACACTCTATACCCTACACTCTATACCCTACATTCTACACTTTATACCCTACACTCTATACCCTACACTCTATACCCTACACTCTATACCCTACACTCTACACTCTATACCCTACACTCTATAACATACACTCTATACCCTACACTCTATACCTTACACTCTATACCTTACACTCTCCACTCTACACCCTACACTCTATACCCCACACTCTATACCCTACACTCTACACTTTATACCCTACACTCTATACCCTACACTCTATACCCTACACTCTATACCCTAAACTCTACACTCTATACCCTACACTCTATACCCTACACTATATACTCTATACCCTACACTCTATACCCTACACTCTATACCCTAAAATCTATACACTACACTCTATACCCTACACTCTATATCCCAACACTCTATACCCTACACTCTATACCCTACACTCTACACTCTATACCCTACACTATACACTCTATACCCTACACTCTATACCATACAATCTACACTCTATACCCTACACTCTATACCCTACACTCTACACTCTATACCCTACACACTATACCCTACTTTCTACACTCTATACCCTACACTCTACACTCTATACCATACACTCTATACCCTACACTCTATACCCTACACACTATACCCTACTTTCTACACTCTATACCCTACACTCTACACCCTACACTCTATAACATACACTCTATACTCTACACTCTATACCTTACACTCTATACCCTACACTCTCCACTCTACACCCTACACTCTACACTCTATACCCTACACTCTATACCCTACACTCTACACTATATACCCTACACTCTATACCCTACACTCTATACCCAACACTCTATACCCTACACTCCACACTCTATACCCTACACTCTATACCCTATACTATATACTCTATACCCTACACTCTATACCCTACAATCTATACCCTACACTCTATGCCCGACACTCTATACCCTACACTCTATATCCCAACACTCTATACCCTACACTCTATACCCTACACTCTACACCCTACACTATACACTCTATACCCTACACTCTATACCATACAATCTACACTCTATACCCTACACTCTATACCCTACACTCTACACTTCATACCCTACACACTATACCCTACTTTCTACACTCTATACCCTACACTCTACACTCTATACCCTACACTCTATACCCTACAATCTATACCATACACTCTATACCATACACTCTATACCCTACACTCTATACCCTACACTCTACACCCTACACTCTATACCCTGCAATCTATACCATACACTCTATACCCTACACTCTATATCATACACTCTATACCCTACACTCTACACTCTATACCCCACACTCTACACTCTATACCCTACACTCTACACCCTACACTCTATATTATACACTCTATTCCATACACTCTATACCCTACACTCTATACCCTACACTCTACACTCTAAAATCTATACCCTACTCTCTACACTCTACACCTTACACTCTATACCAAACACTCTATACCCTACACTATATACCATACACTCTATATCATACACTCTATACCGTACACTCTATACCATACACTCTATACCCTACACTCTATACCCTACACTCTATAGCCCAACACTCTATACCGTACACTCTATACCCTACACTCTATACCCTACACTCTACACTCTATACCCTACACTCTATACCCTACACTCTACACTCTATACCCTACACTCTATACCCTACACTCTATACCATACACTCTATACCCTACACTCTATACCCTACACTCTACACTCTATACCCTACACTCTACACTCTACACTCTATACCATACACTCTATACCCTACACTCTACACTCTATACCATACACTCTATACTGTACACTCTATACCATACACTCTACACCCTACACTCTATACCATGCACTCTATACCCTACACTCTACACTCTATACCCTACACTCTATACCCTACAATCTATACCCTACACCCTACGCTCTATACCCTACACTCTATACCCTACTCTCTACACTCTATACCGTACACTATATTCCATACACTCTATTCCATACACTCTATACCCTGCACTCTATACCCTACACTATACACTCTATACCCTACACTCTACACCATACACTCTATACCCTATACTCTATACACTACACTCTACATTCTATACCCTACAATCTATACCCAACACTCTATAACCTACACTCTATACCATACACTCTATACCCTACACTCTATACCCTACACTCTACACCCTACACTCTATACCCTACACTCGAATCCCTGCACTCTACACTGTATACCATACACTCTATACCCTACACTATATACCCTACACTCTATACCCTACACTCTACACTCTATACCCAACACTCTATACTCTACACTCTATACCCTACACTCTATACCATACACTCCATACCCTACACTCTACACTCTATACTCTACACTCTACTCTTTATACCCTACACTCTATACCCTACACTCTACACTCTATACCCTACACTCTACACTCTATACCCTACACTCTATACCCTACTCTATACCATAAACTCTATACCCTACACTCTATACCCTACACTCTACACTCTATACCCTACACTCTACACTCTACACTCTACACCCTACACTCTATACCCTACACTCTATATTCTATACCCTACACTATATACCCTACACTCTACACTCTATACCCTACACTCTATACCCTACACTCTGTACCCTACACTCTACACCCTACACTCTATGCCCTACACATTATACCATGCACTCTATACCCTACACGCTACAGTCTATACCCTACACTCTACACCCTACACTCTATACCCTATACTTTATACCCTACACTCTACACTCTATACCCTACACTCTATACCCTACACTCTACACCCTACACTCTATACCCTACATTCTACACTCTATACCCTACACTCTATACCATACACTCTACACCCTACACTCTATACCATACACTCTATACCCTACACTCTACACTCTATACCCTACACTCTATACCCTACACTCTACACTCTATACCCTACACTCTATACCCTACACTCTATACCCTACACTATATACCCTACACTCTATACCCTACACTCTACACTCTATATCCTACACTCTACACTCTATACCCTACACTCTATAACATACACTCTAAACCCTACACTCTATACCCTACACTCTACACTTTATACCCTACACTCTATACCCTACACTCTATACCCTACACTCTACACTCTATACCCTACACTCTATAACATACACTCTATACCCTACACTCTATACCTTACACTCTCCACTCTACACCCTACACTCTATACCCTACACTCTACACTTTATACCCTACACTCTATACCCTACACTCTATATAACATACACTCTATACCCTACACTCTATACCTTACACTCTCCACTCTACACCCTACACTCTACACTCTATACCCTACACTCTATACCCTACACTCTACACTTTATACCCTACACTCTATACCCTACACTCTATACCCTACACTCTATACCCTAAACTCTACACTCTATACCCTACACTCTACACCCTACACTATATACTCTATACCCTACACTCTATTCCCTACAATCTATACCCTACACTCTATACCCTACACTCTATACCCTACACTCTATATCCCAACACTCTATACCCTACACTCTATACCCTACACTCTACACTCTATACCCTACACTATACACTCTATACCCTACACTCTATACCATACAATCTACACTCTATACCCTACACTCTATATCATACACTATATACCCTACACTCTACACTCTATACCCCACACTCTACACTCTATACCCTACACTCTACACCCTACACTCTATACCATACTCTCTATTCCATACACTCTTTACCATACACTCTATACCCTACACTCTACACTCTACAATCTATATCCTACTCTATACACTCTATACCTTACACTCTATACCAAACACTATATACCATACACAATATATCATACACTCTATACCGTACACTCTATACCCTACACTCTATACCCTACACTCTATACCCTACACTCTATACCCTACACTCTATACCCTACACACTATACCCTACTTTCTACACTCTATACCCTACACTCTATACCATACACTCTATACCCTACACTCTATACCCTACACACTACACCCTACTTTCTACACTCTATACCCTACACTCTACACTCTATACCAAACACTATATACCATACACAATATATCATACACTCTATACCGTACACTCTATACCCTACACTCTATACCCTACACTCTATACCCTACACTCTATACCCTACACTCTATACCCTACACACTATACCCTACTTTCTACACTCTATAACATACACTCTATACCCTACACTCTATACCTTACACTCTATACCCTACACTCTCCACTCTACACCCTACACTCTACACTCTATACCCTACACTCTACACTTTATACCCTACACTCTATACCCTACACTCTATACCCTACACTCTATACCCTACACTCTACACTCTATACCCTACACTCTATACCCTACACTATATACTCTATACCCTACACTCTATACCCTACACTCTATACCCTACAATCTATACCCTACACTCTATACCCGACACTCTATACCCTACACTCTATATCCCAACACTCTATACCCTACACTCTATACCCTACACTCTACACTCTATACCCCACACTCTACACTCTATACCCTACACTCTACACCCTACACTCTATACCATACTCTCTATTCCATACACTCTTTACCATACACTCTATACCCTACACTCTACACTCTACAATCTATATCCTACTCTCTACACTCTATACCTTACACTCTATACCAAACACTATATACCATACACAATATATCATACACTCTATACCGTACACTCTATACCCTACACTCTATACCCTACACTCCATACCCTACACTCTATACCCTACACTCTATACCCTACACTCTATACCCTACACACTATACCCTACTTTCTACACTCTATACCCTACACTCTATACCATACACTCTATACCCTACACTCTATACCCTACACACTACACCCTACTTTCTACACTCTATACCCTACACTCTACACTCTATACCCTACACTCTATAACATACACTCTATACCCTACACTCTATACCTTACACTCTATACCCTACACTCTCCACTCTACACCCTACACTCTATACCCTACACTCTACACTTTATACCCTACACTCTATACCCTACACTCTATACCCTACACTCTACACTCTATACCCTACACTCTATACCCTACACTATATACTCTATACCCTACACTCTATACCCTACACTCTATACCCTACAATCTATACCCTACACTCTATACCCGACACTCTATACCCTACACTCTATATCCCAACACTCTATACCCTACACTCTATACCCTACACTCTATACTCTATACCCTACACTATACACTCTATACCCTACACTCTATACCATACAATCTACACTCTATACCCTACACTCTATACCCTACACTCTACACTCTATACCCTACACACTATACCCTACTTTCTACACTCTATACCCTACACTCTACACTCTATACCATACACTCTATACCCTACACTCTATACCCTACACTCTATAACCTACACTATATACCCTACACTTTATACCCTACACTCTACACTCTATATCCTACACTCTACACTCTATACCCTACACTCTATACCATACACTCTATACCCTACACTCTATACCCTACACTCTATACCCTACACTCTATACCCTACACTCTACACTCTACACCCTACACTCTATAACATACACTCTATACCCTACACTCTATACCTTACACTCTACACCCTACACTCTACACCCTACACTCTACACTCTATACCCTACACTCTATACCCTACACTCTATACCCTACACTCTATACCCTACACTCTACACTTTATACCCTACACTCTATACCCTACACTCTATACCCTACACTCTATACCCTACACTCTATACCCTACACTCTACACTCTGTACCCTACACTCTATACTATACACTCTACACCCTACACTCTATACCATACACTCTATACCCTACACTCTACACTCTATACCATACACTCTATACTGTACACTCTATACCATACACTCTACACCCTACACTCTATACCCTACACTCTATACCCTACAATCTATACCCTACACCCTACGCTCTATACCCTACACTCTATACCCTACACTATACCGTACACTATATTCCATACACTCTATTCCATACACTCTATACCCTGCACTCTATACCCTACACTATACACTCTATACCCTACACTCTACACCATACACTCTATACCCTATACTCTATACACTACACTCTACATTCTATACCCTACAATCTATACCCAACACTCTATACCCTACACTCTATACCATACACTCTATACCCTACACTCTATACCCTACACTCTACACCATACACTCTATACCCTACACTCTAATCCCTACACTCTACACTGTATACCCTACACTCTATACCCTACACTATATACCCTACACTCTATACCCTACACTCTACACTCTATACCAAACACTCTATACTCTACACTCTATACCCTACACTCTATACCCTACACTATACACTCTATACCCTACACTCTACACCATACACTCTATACCCTATACAATACACTCTATACCCTACAATCTATACCCTACACTCTATACCCTACACTCTACACTCTATACCGTACACTCTATACCATACACTCTATACCCTACACTCTATATCCTACACTCTATACCCTACACTCTACACTCTATACCCTACACTCTATACCATACACTCTAAACCCTACACTCTATACCCTACACTCTATAACCTAAACTCTACACTCTATACCCTACACTCTACACTCTACACTCTATACCCTACACTCTATACCCTACACTCTATACCCTACACTCTATACCCTACACTCTACACTTTATACCCTACACTGTATACCCTACACTC
This sequence comes from Ranitomeya imitator, assembly GCF_032444005.1. Taxonomy (NCBI): domain Eukaryota; kingdom Metazoa; phylum Chordata; class Amphibia; order Anura; family Dendrobatidae; genus Ranitomeya; species Ranitomeya imitator. The sequence continues at coordinate 475,859 of NW_027194564.1, forward strand.
TATACCCTACACTCTATAGCCCAACACTCTATACCGTACACTCTATACCCTACACTCTATACCCTACACTCTACACTCTATACCCTACACTCTATACCCTACACTCTAATCCCTACACTCTACACTCTATACCCTACACTCTATACCCTACACTCTATACCATACACTCTATACCCTACACTCTATACCCTACACTCTACACTCTATACCTTACACTCTACACTCTACACTCTATACCCTACACTCTATACCCTACACTCTATACTCTATACCCTACACTATATACCCTACACTCTACACTCTATACCCTACACTCTATACCCTACACTCTATACCCTACACTCTACACCCTACACTCTATACCCTACACATTATACCATACACTCTATACCCTACACTCTACACTCTATACCCTACACCCTACACTCTACACCCTACACTCTATACCCTACACTCTACACTCTATACCCTACACTCTATACCATACACTCTACACCCTACACTCTATACCATACACTCTATACCCTACACTTTACACTCTATACCCTACACTCTATACCCTACACTCTACACTCTATACCCTACACTCTATACCCTACACTATATACCCTACACTCTATACCCTACACTCTACACTCTATATCCTACATTCTACACTCTATACCCTACACTCTATAACATACACTCTAAACCCTACACTCTATACCCTACACTCTACACTTTATACCCTACACTCTATACCCTACACTCTATACCCTACACTCTATACCCTACACTCTACACTCTATACCCTACACTCTATAACATACACTCTATACCCTACACTCTATACCTTACACTCTATACCCTACACTCTCCACTCTACACCCTACACTCTACACTCTATACCCTACACTCTATACCCTACACTCTACACTTTATACCCTACACTCTATACCCTACACTCTATACCCTACACTCTATACCCTACACTCTACACTCTATAACCTACACTCTATACCCTACACTATATACTCTATACCCTACATTCTATACCCTACACTCTATACCCTACAATCTATACCCTACACTCTATACCCTACACTCTATACCCTACACTCTATATCCCAACACTCTATACCCTACACTCTACACTATATACCCTACACTATACACTCTATACCCTACACTCTATACCATACAATCTACACTCTATACCCTACACTCTATACCCTACACTCTACACTCTATACCCTACACACTATACCCTACTTTCTACACTCTATACCCTACACTCTACACTCTATACCATACACTCTATACCCTACACTCTATTCCCTACACACTATACCCTACTTTCTACACTCTATACCCTACACTCTATACCCTACACTCTACACTCTATACCTACACTCTATAACATACACTCTATACCCTACACTCTATACCTTACACTCTATACCCTACACTCTCCACTCTACACCCTACACTCTATACCCTACACTCTATACCCTACACTTTACACTTTATACCCTACACTCTATACCCTACACTCTATAACCTACACTCTACACTCTATACCCTACCCTCTATACCCTACACTATAAACTCTATACCCTACACTCTATACCCTACACTCTTTACCCTACAATCTATACCCTACACTCTATACCCGACACTCTATACCCTACACTCTATATCCCAACACTCTATACCCTACACTCTATACCCTACACTCTACACTCTATACCCTACACTATACACTCTATACCCTACACTCTATACCATACAATCTACACTCTATACCCTACACTCTATACCCTACACTCTACACTCTATACCCTACACACTATACCCTACTTTCTACACTCTATACCCTACACTCTACACTCTATACCCTACATTCTATACCCTACACTCTATACCCTACACTATATACCCTACACTCTATACCCTACACTCTACACTCTATACCCTACACTCTATAACATACACTCTAAACCCTACACTCTATACCCTACACTCTACACTTTATACCCTACACTCTATACCCTACACTCTATACCCTACACTCTACACTCTACACCCTACACTCTACACTCTATACCCTACACTCTATACCCTACACTCTATACCCTACACTCTACACTTTATACCCTACACTCTATACCCTACACTCTATACCCTACACTCTACACTCTATACCCTACACTCTATACCCTACACTATATACTCTATACCCTACACTCTATACCCTACACTCTATACCCTACAATCTATACCCTACACTCTATACCCTACACTCTATACCCTACACTCTATATCCCAACACTCTATACCCTACACTCTATACCCTACACTCTACACTTTATACCCTACACTATACACTCTATACCCTACACTCTATACCATAAAATCTACAATCTATACCCTACACTCTATACCCTACACTCTACACTCTATACCCTACACACTATACCCTACTTTCTACACTCTATACCCTACACTCTACACTCTATACCCTACACTCTATACCCTACAATCTATACCATACACTCTATACCATACACTCTATACCCTACACTCTATACCCTACACTCTACACACTATACCCTACACTCTACACCCTACACTCTATACCATACACTCTATACCCTACACTCTATACCCTGCAATCTATACCATACACTCTATACCCTACACTCTATACCATACACTCTATACCCTACACTCTATACCCTACACTCTATACCCTACACTCTACACACTATACCCTACACCCTACACTCTATACCATACACTCTATTCCATACACTCTATACCCTACACTCTATACCCTACACTCTACACTCTAAAATCTATACCCTACTCTCTACACTCTATACCTTACACTCTATACCAAACACTCTAAACCCTACACTATATACCATACACTCTATATCATACACTCTATACCGTACACTCTATACCATACACACTATACCCTACACTCTATACCCTACACTCTACACTCTGTACCCTACACTCTATACTATACACTCTACACCCTACACTCTATACCATACACTCTATATCCTACACTCTACACTCTATACCATACACTCTATACTGTACACTCTATACCATACACTCTACACCCTACCCTCTATATCATGCACTCTATACCCTACACTCTACACTCTATACCCTACACTCTATACCCTACAATCTATACCCTACACCATACGCTCTATACCCTACACTCTATACCCTACACTCTACACTCTATACCGTACACTATATTCCATACCCTCTATTCCATACACTCTATACCCTGCACTCTATACCCTACACTATACACTCTATACCCTACACTCTACACCATACACTCTATACCCTACACTCTACACTCTATTCCCTACACTCTATACCATACATTCTATACCCTACACTCTATACCCTACACTCTATACCCTACACTCTATACTCTACACTCTATACCCTACACTCTATACCATACACTCTATACCCTACAATCTACACTCTATTCCCTACACTCTATACCATACGCTATATACCCTACACTCTATACCCTACACTCTATACCCTACACTATACACTCTATACCCTACACTCTACACTTTATACTATACACTCTATACCCTAAACTCTATACCCTACACTCTACACTCTATACCCTACACTCTATACCCTACACTCTATACCCTACACTCTATACCCTACACCCTATACCATACACTCTATACCCTACACTCTACACTCTATACCCTACACTCTATACCCTACACTCTAAACCCTACACTCTATACCCTACACTCTACACTCTATACCCTACACACTATACCCTACTTTCTACACTCTATACCATACACTCTACACTCTACACCCTACACTCTATACCCTACAATCTATACCATACACTCTATACCATACACTCTATACCCTACACTCTGTACCCTACACTCTACACTCTATACCCTACACTCTATACCCTACACTCTATACCCTGCAATCTATACCATACACTCTATACCCTACACTCTATATCATACACTCTATACCCTACACTCTACACTCTATACCCCACACTCTACACTCTATACCCTACACTCTACACTCTATACTATACACTCTACACCCTACACTCTATACCATACACTCTATGCCCTACACTCTACACTCTATAACGTACACTCTATACCCTACACTCTACACCCTACACTCTATACCATACACTCTATACCCTACACTCTATACCCTAGACTCTATACCCTACACCCTAAGCTCTATACCCTACACTCTATACCCTACACTCTTCACTCTATACCCTACACTCTATTCCATACACTCTATATCCTACACTCTATACCCTACACTCTAATCACTACACTATACACTCTATACCCTACACTCTATACCCCACACTCTATACCCTACACTCTATACCATACACTCTATACCCTACACTCTATACCCTACACTCTACACTCTAAACTCTATTCCATACACTCTATACCCTACACTATATACCCTACACTCTATACCCTACACTCTATACCCTACACTCTATACCCTACACTCTATACCCTACACTCTATACCCTACACTGTACACTCTATACCCTACACTCTATACCCTACACTCTATACCCTACACTCTATACCCTACACTCTACACTCTATACCCTACACTCTACACTCTATACCCTACACTCTATACCCTACACTCTACACTCTATACCCTACACTCTATACCGTACACTCTATACCCTACACTCTACACTCTACACTCTATACCCTACACTCTATACTCTACACTATATACCCTACACTCTATACCCTGCACTCTATACTCTATACCCTACACTCTATACCCTACACTCTATAACCTACACCCTATACCCTACACTCTATACCCTACACACTATACCCTACACTCTATACCCTACACACTATACCCTACACTCTATACCCTACACTCTACACTCTATACCCTACACTCTATACCATACAATCTATACCCTACACTCTATACCCTACAATATACACTATATACCCTACACTCTATACCCTACTCTCTACACACTATACCCTTCACTCTATACTCTACACTATATACCCTACACTCTATACCCTGCACTCTATACTCTATACCCTACACTCTATACCCTACACTCTATAACCTACACCCTATACCCTACACTCTATACCCTAAACTCTACACCCTACACTCTATACCATACACTCTATACTCTACACTCTACAATCTATACCCTACACTCTATACCCTACACTCTATACCCTACACCCTACGTTCTATACCCTACACTCTATACCCTACACTCTACACTCTATACTCTACACTCTACACTTTACACTCTATACCCTACACTCTATACCCTACACTCTATACTCTATACTCTACACTCTATACCCTACACTCTACACTCTATACCCTACACTCTATACCCTACACTCTAATCCCTACATTCTACACTCTATACCCTACACTCTATACCCTACACTCTATACCCTACACTCTACACTCTATACCCTACACTCTATACCCTACACTCTATACCATACACTCTATTCCATACACTCTATACCCTACACTCTATACCCTACACTCTACACTCTATACCCTACACCCTACACTCTATACCCTACACTTTATACCCTACACTCTACACTCTATACCCTACACTCTATACCCTACACTCTACACCCTACACTCTATACCCTACACTCTACACTCTATACCCTACACTCTATACCATACACTCTACACCCTACACTCTATACCCTACACTCTATACCCTACACTCTACACTCTATACCCTACACTCTATACCCTACACTCTACACTCTATACCCTACACTCTATACCCTACACTCTATACCCTACACTATATACCCTACACTCTATACCCTACACTCTACACTCTATATCCTACACTCTACACTCTATACCCTACACTCTATACCCTACACTCTACACTCTATACCCTACACTCTATACCCTACACTCTATACCCTACACTATATACCCTAAACTCTACACCCTACACTCTATACCATACACTCTATACTCTACACTCTACAATCTATACCCTACACTCTATACCCTACACTCTATACCCTACACCCTACGTTCTATACCCTACACTCTATACCCTACACTCTACACTCTATACTCTACACTCTACACTTTACACTCTATACCCTACACTCTATACCCTACACTCTATACTCTATACTCTACACTCTATACCCTACACTCTACACTCTATACCCTACACTCTATACCCTACACTCTATACCCTACACTCTAATCCCTACATTCTACACTCTATACCCTACACTCTATACCCTACACTCTACACTCTATACCCTACACTCTATACCCTACACTCTATACCATACACTCTATTCCATACACTCTATACCCTACACTCTATACCTTACACTCTACACTCTATACCCTACACCCTACACTCTATACCCTACACTTTATACCCTACACTCTACACTCTATACCCTACACTCTATACCCTACACTCTACACCCTACACTCTATACCCTACACTCTACACTCTATACCCTACACTCTATACCATACACTCTACACCCTACACTCTATACCCTACACTCTATACCCTACACTCTACACTCTATACCCTACACTCTATACCCTACACTCTACACTCTATACCCTACACTCTATACCCTACACTCTATACCCTACACTCTATACCCTACACTATATACCCTACACTCTATACCCTACACTCTACACTCTATATCCTACACTCTACACTCTATAACATACACTCTAAACCCTACACTCTATACCCTACACTCTACACTTTATACCCTACACTCTATACCCTACACTCTATACCCTACACTCTATACCCTACACTCTACACTCTATACCCTACACTCTATAACATACACTCTATACCCTACACTCTATACCTTACACTCTATACCCTACACTCTCCACTCTACACCCTACACTCTACACTCTATACCCTACACTCTACACTTTATACCCTACACTCTATACCCTACACTCTTTACCCTACACTCTATACCCTACACTCTACACTCTATAACCTACACTCTATACCCTACACTATATACTCTATACCCTACACTCTATACCCTACACTCTATACCCTACAATCTATACCCTACACTCTATACCCTACACTCTATACCCTACACTCTATATCCCAACACTCCATACCCTACACTCTACACTATATACCCTACACTATACACTCTATACCCTACACTCTATACCATACAATCTACACTCTATACCCTACACTCTATACCCTACACTCTACACTCTATACCCTACACACTATACCCTACTTTCTACACTCTATACCCTACACTCTACACTCTATACCATACACTCTATACCCTACACTCTATACCCTACACACTATACCCTACTTTCTACACTCTATACCCTACACTCTATACCCTACACTCTACACTCTATACCTACACTCTATAACATACACTCTATACCCTACACTCTATACCCTACACTCTACACTTTATACCCTACACTCTATACCCTACACTATATACCCTACACTCTATACCCTACACTCTACACTCTATACCCTACACTCTATACCCTACACTATATACTCTATGCCCTACACTCTATACCCTACACTCTTTACCCTACAATCTATACCCTACACTCTATACCCGACACTCTATACCCTACACTCTATATCCCAACACTCTATACCCTACACTCTATACCCTACACTCTACACTCTATACCCTACACTATACACTCTATACCCTACACTCTATACCATACACTCTATACCCTACACTCTATACCCTACAATATACACTATATACCCTACACTCTATACCCTACACTCTACACTCTATACCCTTCACTCTATACTCTACACTATATACCCTACACTCTATACCCTGCACTCTATACTGTATACCCTACACTCTATACCCTACACTCTATAACCTACACCCTATACCCTACACTCTATACCCTAAACTCTGCACCCTACACTCTATACCATACACTCTATACTCTACACTCTACAATCTATACCCTACACTCTATACCCTACACTCTATACCCTACACCCTACGTTCTATACCCTACACTCTATACCCTACACTCTACACTCTATACTCTACACTCTACACTTTACACTCTATACCCTACACTCTATACCCTACACTCTATACTCTACACTCTATACCCTACACTCTACACTCTATACCCTACACTCTATACCCTACACTCTAATCCCTACATTCTACACTCTATACCCTACACTCTATACCCTACACTCTATACCCTACACTCTACACTCTATACCCTACACTCTATACCCTACACTCTATACCATACACTCTATTCCATACACTCTATACCCTACACTCTATACCCTACACTCTACACTCTAAAATCTATACCCTACTCTCTACACTCTATACCTTACACTCTATATCAAACACTCTATACCCTACACTATATACCATACACTCTATATCATACACTCTATACCGTACACTCTATACCATACACACTATACCCTACACTCTATACCCTACACTCTACACTCTATACCCTTCACTCTATATCCTACACTCTACACTCTATACCATACACTCTATATCCTACATTCTACACTCTATACCATACACTCTATACTGTACACTCTATACCATACACTCTACACCCTACCCTCTATATCATGCACTCTATACCCTACACTCTACACTCTATACCCTACACTCTATACCCTACAATCTATACCCTACACCATACGCTCTATACCCTACACTCTATACCCTACACTCTACACTCTATACCCTACACTCTACACTCTATACCCTACACTCTATACCCTACACTCTACACTCTATACCCTACACTCTATACCGTACACTCTATACCCTACACTCTACACTCTACACTCTATACCCTACACTCTATACTCTACACTATATACCCTACACTCTATACCCTGCACTCTATACTCTATACCATACACTCTATACCCTACACTCTATACCCTACACTCTACACACTATACCCTACACTCTACACCCTACACTCTATACCATACACTCTATACCCTACACTCTATACCCTGCAATCTATACCATACACTCTATACCCTACACTCTATACCATACACTCTATACCCTACACTCTATACCCTACACTCTATACCCTACACTCTACACACTATACCCTACACCCTACACTCTATACCATACACTCTATTCCATACACTCTATACCCTACACTCTATACCCTACACTCTACACTCTAAAATCTATACCCTACTCTCTACACTCTATACCTTACACTCTATACCAAACACTCTAAACCCTACACTATATACCATACACTCTATATCATACACTCTATACCGTACACTCTATACCATACACACTATACCCTACACTCTATACCCTACACTCTACACTCTGTACCCTACACTCTATACTATACACTCTACACCCTACACTCTATACCATACACTCTATATCCTACACTCTACACTCTATACCATACACTCTATACTGTACACTCTATACCATACACTCTACACCCTACCCTCTATATCATGCACTCTATACCCTACACTCTACACTCTATACCCTACACTCTATACCCTACAATCTATACCCTACACCATACGCTCTATACCCTACACTCTATACCCTACACTCTACACTCTATACCGTACACTATATTCCATACCCTCTATTCCATACACTCTATACCCTGCACTCTATACCCTACACTATACACTCTATACCCTACACTCTACACCATACACTCTATACCCTACACTCTACACTCTATTCCCTACACTCTATACCATACATTCTATACCCTACACTCTATACCCTACACTCTATACCCTACACTCTATACTCTACACTCTATACCCTACACTCTATACCATACACTCTATACCCTACAATCTACACTCTATTCCCTACACTCTATACCATACGCTATATACCCTACACTCTATACCCTACACTCTATACCCTACACTATACACTCTATACCCTACACTCTACACTTTATACTATACACTCTATACCCTAAACTCTATACCCTACACTCTACACTCTATACCCTACACTCTATACCCTACACTCTATACCCTACACCCTATACCATACACTCTATACCCTACACTCTACACTCTATACCCTACACTCTATACCCTACACTCTAAACCCTACACTCTATACCCTACACTCTACACTCTATACCCTACACACTATACCCTACTTTCTACACTCTATACCATACACTCTACACTCTATACCCTACACTCTATACCCTACAATCTATACCATACACTCTATACCATACACTCTATACCCTACACTCTGTACCCTACACTCTACACTCTATACCCTACACTCTATACCCTACACTCTATACCCTGCAATCTATACCATACACTCTATACCCTACACTCTATATCATACACTCTATACCCTACACTCTACACTCTATACCCCACACTCTACACTCTATACCCTACACTCTACACTCTATACTATACACTCTACACCCTACACTCTATACCATACACTCTATGCCCTACACTCTACACTCTATAACGTACACTCTATACCCTACACTCTACACCCTACACTCTATACCATACACTCTATACCCTACACTCTATACCCTAGACTCTATACCCTACACCCTAAGCTCTATACCCTACACTCTATACCCTACACTCTTCACTCTATACCCTACACTCTATTCCATACACTCTATATCCTACACTCTATACCCTACACTCTAATCACTACACTATACACTCTATACCCTACACTCTATACCCCACACTCTATACCCTACACTCTATACCATACACTCTATACCCTACACTCTATACCCTACACTCTACACTCTAAACTCTATTCCATACACTCTATACCCTACACTATATACCCTACACTCTATACCCTACACTCTATACCCTACACTCTATACCCTACACTCTATACCCTACACTCTATACCCTACACTGTACACTCTATACCCTACACTCTATACCCTACACTCTATACCCTACACTCTATACCCTACACTCTACACTCTATACCCTACACTCTACACTCTATACCCTACACTCTATACCCTACACTCTACACTCTATACCCTACACTCTATACCGTACACTCTATACCCTACACTCTACACTCTACACTCTATACCCTACACTCTATACTCTACACTATATACCCTACACTCTATACCCTGCACTCTATACTCTATACCCTACACTCTATACCCTACACTCTATAACCTACACCCTATACCCTACACTCTATACCCTACACACTATACCCTACACTCTATACCCTACACTCTACACTCTATACCCTACACTCTATACCATACAATCTATACCCTACACTCTATACCCTACAATATACACTATATACCCTACACTCTATACCCTACACTCTACACACTATACCCTTCACTCTATACTCTACACTATATACCCTACACTCTATACCCTGCACTCTATACTCTATACCCTACACTCTATACCCTACACTCTATAACCTACACCCTATACCCTACACTCTATACCCTAAACTCTACACCCTACACTCTATACCATACACTCTATACTCTACACTCTACAATCTATACCCTACACTCTATACCCTACACTCTATACCCTACACCCTACGTTCTATACCCTACACTCTATACCCTACACTCTACACTCTATACTCTACACTCTACACTTTACACTCTATACCCTACACTCTATACCCTACACTCTATACTCTATACTCTACACTCTATACCCTACACTCTACACTCTATACCCTACACTCTATACCCTACACTCTAATCCCTACATTCTACACTCTATACCCTACACTCTATACCCTACACTCTATACCCTACACTCTACACTCTATACCCTACACTCTATACCCTACACTCTATACCATACACTCTATTCCATACACTCTATACCCTACACTCTACACCCTACACTCTACACTTTATACCCTACACCCTACACTCTATACCCTACACTTTATACCCTACACTCTACACTCTATACCCTACACTCTATACCCTACACTCTACACCCTACACTCTATACCCTACACTCTACACTCTATACCCTACACTCTATACCATACACTCTACACCCTACACTCTATACCCTACACTCTATACCCTACACTCTACACTCTATACCCTACACTCTATACCCTACACTCTACACTCTATACCCTACACTCTATACCCTACACTCTATACCCTACACTATATACCTTACACTCTATACCCTACACTCTACACTCTATATCCTACACTCTACACTCTATACCCTACACTCTATACCCTACACTCTACACTCTATACCCTACACTCTATACCCTACACTCTATACCCTACACTATATACCCTAAACTCTACACCCTACACTCTATACCATACACTCTATACTCTACACTCTACAATCTATACCCTACACTCTATACCCTACACTCTATACCCTACACCCTACGTTCTATACCCTACACTCTATACCCTACACTCTACACTCTATACTCTACACTCTACACTTTACACTCTATACCCTACACTCTATACCCTACACTCTATACTCTATACTCTACACTCTATACCCTACACTCTACACTCTATACCCTACACTCTATACCCTACACTCTATACCCTACACTCTAATCCCTACATTCTACACTCTATACCCTACACTCTATACCCTACACTCTACACTCTATACCCTACACTCTATACCCTACACTCTATACCATACACTCTATTCCATACACTCTATACCCTACACTCTATACCTTACACTCTACACTCTATACCCTACACCCTACACTCTATACCCTACACTTTATACCCTACACTCTACACTCTATACCCTACACTCTATACCCTACACTCTACACCCTACACTCTATACCCTACACTCTACACTCTATACCCTACACTCTATACCATACACTCTACACCCTACACTCTATACCCTACACTCTATACCCTACACTCTACACTCTATACCCTACACTCTATACCCTACACTCTACACTCTATACCCTACACTCTATACCCTACACTCTATACCCTACACTCTATACCCTACACTATATACCCTACACTCTATACCCTACACTCTACACTCTATATCCTACACTCTACACTCTATAACATACACTCTAAACCCTACACTCTATACCCTACACTCTACACTTTATACCCTACACTCTATACCCTACACTCTATACCCTACACTCTATACCCTACACTCTACACTCTATACCCTACACTCTATAACATACACTCTATACCCTACACTCTATACCTTACACTCTATACCCTACACTCTCCACTCTACACCCTACACTCTACACTCTATACCCTACACTCTACACTTTATACCCTACACTCTATACCCTACACTCTTTACCCTACACTCTATACCCTACACTCTACACTCTATAACCTACACTCTATACCCTACACTATATACTCTATACCCTACACTCTATACCCTACACTCTATACCCTACAATCTATACCCTACACTCTATACCCTACACTCTATACCCTACACTCTATATCCCAACACTCCATACCCTACACTCTACACTATATACCCTACACTATACACTCTATACCCTACACTCTATACCATACAATCTACACTCTATACCCTACACTCTATACCCTACACTCTACACTCTATACCCTACACACTATACCCTACTTTCTACACTCTATACCCTACACTCTACACTCTATACCATACACTCTATACCCTACACTCTATACCCTACACACTATACCCTACTTTCTACACTCTATACCCTACACTCTATACCCTACACTCTACACTCTATACCTACACTCTATAACATACACTCTATACCCTACACTCTATACCCTACACTCTACACTTTATACCCTACACTCTATACCCTACACTATATACCCTACACTCTATACCCTACACTCTACACTCTATACCCTACACTCTATACCCTACACTATATACTCTATGCCCTACACTCTATACCCTACACTCTTTACCCTACAATCTATACCCTACACTCTATACCCGACACTCTATACCCTACACTCTATATCCCAACACTCTATACCCTACACTCTATACCCTACACTCTACACTCTATACCCTACACTATACACTCTATACCCTACACTCTATACCATACACTCTATACCCTACACTCTATACCCTACAATATACACTATATACCCTACACTCTATACCCTACACTCTACACTCTATACCCTTCACTCTATACTCTACACTATATACCCTACACTCTATACCCTGCACTCTATACTGTATACCCTACACTCTATACCCTACACTCTATAACCTACACCCTATACCCTACACTCTATACCCTAAACTCTGCACCCTACACTCTATACCATACACTCTATACTCTACACTCTACAATCTATACCCTACACTCTATACCCTACACTCTATACCCTACACCCTACGTTCTATACCCTACACTCTATACCCTACACTCTACACTCTATACTCTACACTCTACACTTTACACTCTATACCCTACACTCTATACCCTACACTCTATACTCTACACTCTATACCCTACACTCTACACTGTATACCCTACACTCTATACCCTACACTCTAATCCCTACATTCTACACTCTATACCCTACACTCTATACCCTACACTCTATACCCTACACTCTACACTCTATACCCTACACTCTATACCCTACACTCTTTACCATACACTCTATTCCATACACTCTATACCCTACACTCTATACCCTACACTCTACACTCTAAAATCTATACCCTACTCTCTACACTCTATACCTTACACTCTATATCAAACACTCTATACCCTACACTATATACCATACACTCTATATCATACACTCTATACCGTACACTCTATACCATACACACTATACCCTACACTCTATACCCTACACTCTACACTCTATACCCTTCACTCTATATCCTACACTCTACACTCTATACCATACACTCTATATCCTACATTCTACACTCTATACCATACACTCTATACTGTACACTCTATACCATACACTCTACACCCTACCCTCTATATCATGCACTCTATACCCTACACTCTACACTCTATACCCTACACTCTATACCCTACAATCTATACCCTACACCATACGCTCTATACCCTACACTCTATACCCTACACTCTACACTCTATACCCTACACTCTACACTCTATACCCTACACTCTATACCCTACACTCTACACTCTATACCCTACACTCTATACCGTACACTCTATACCCTACACTCTACACTCTACACTCTATACCCTACACTCTATACTCTACACTATATACCCTACACTCTATACCCTGCACTCTATACTCTATACCCTACACTCTATACCCTACACTCTATAACCTACACCCTATACCCTACACTCTATACCCTACACACTATACCCTACACTCTATACCCTACACTCTACACTCTATACCCTACACTCTATACCATACACTCTATACCCTACACTCTATACCCTACAATATACACTATATACCCTACACTCTATACCCTACACTCTACACTCTATACCCTTCACTCTATACTCTACACTATATACCCTACACTCTATACCCTGCACTCTATACTGTATACCCTACACTCTATACCCTACACTCTATAACCTACACCCTATACCCTACACTCTATACCCTAAACTCTACACCCTACACTCTATACCATACACTCTATACTCTACACTCTACAATCTATACCCTACACTCTATACCCTACACTCTATACCCTACACCCTACGTTCTATACCCTACACTCTATACCCTACACTCTACACTCTATACTCTACACTCTACACTTTACACTCTATACCCTACACTCTATACCCTACACTCTATACTCTACACTCTATACCCTACACTCTACACTCTATACCCTACACTCTATACCCTACACTCTAATCCCTACATTCTACACTCTATACCCTACACTCTATACCCTACACTCTATACCCTACACTCTACACTCTATACCCTACACTCTATACCCTACACTCTATACCATACACTCTATTCCATACACTCTATACCCTACACTCTATACCCTACACTCTACACTCTAAAATCTATACCCTACTCTCTACACTCTATACCTTACACTCTATATCAAACACTCTATACCCTACACTATATACCATACACTCTATATCATACACTCTATACCGTACACTCTATACCATACACTCTATACCCTACACTCTATACCCTACACTCTATACCCTAAACTCTACACTCTGTACCCTACACTCTATACTATACACTCTACACCCTACTCTCTATACCATACACTCTATACCCTACACTCTACACTCTATATCATACACTCTATACTGTACACTCTATACCATACACTCTACACCCTACACTCTATACCATGCACTCTATACCCTACACTCTACACTCTATACCCTACACTCTATACCCTACAATCTATACCCTACACCCTACGCTCTATACCCTACACTCTATACCCTACACTCTACACTCTATACCGTACACTATATTCCATACACTCTATTCCATACACTCTATACCCTGCACTCTATACCCTACACTATACACTCTATACCCTACACTCTACACCATACACTCTATACCCTACACTCTACACTCTATTCCCTACACTCTATACCATACATTCTATACCCTACACTCTATACCCTACACTCTATACCCTACACTCTATACTCTACACTCTATACCCTACACTCTATACCATACACTCTATAACCTACACTCTACACTCTATTCCCTACACTCTATACCATACACTCTATACCCTACACTCTATACCCTACACTATACACTCTATACCCTACACTCTACACTCTATACCATACACTCTATACCCTAAACTCTATACCCTACACTCTACACTCTATACCCTACACTCTATACCCTACACTCTATACCCTACACTCTATACCATACACTCTATACCCTGCACTTTACACTCTATACCCTACACTCTATACCCTACAATATACACTCTATACCCTACACTCTACACCATACACTCTATCCCCTAGACTCTATACCCTACATTCTACACTCTATACCCTACAATCTATACCCTACACTTTATACCCTACACTCTATACCCTACACTCTACACTCTATACCGTACACTCTATACCATACACTCTATACCCTACACTCTATACCCTACACTCTACACTCTATACCCTACACTCTATACCATACACTCTAAACCCTAGACTCTATACCCTACACTCTATACCCTAAACTCTACACTCTATACCCTACACTCTACACTCAATACCCTACACTCTATACCCTACACTCTATACCCTACACTCTATACCCTACACTCTACACTTTATACCCTACACTGTATACCCTACACTCTATACCCTACACTCTATACCCTACACTCTATACCCTACACTCTATAGCCCAACACTCTATACCGTACACTCTATACCCTACACTAATAATAATAATAATCTTTATTTTTATATAGCGCTAACATATTCCGCAGCGCTTTACAGTTTGCACCCATTATCATCACTGTCCCCGATGGGGCTCACAATCTAGAATCCCTACCAGTATGTCTTTGGAATGTGGGAGGAAACCGGAGTGCCCGGAGGAAACCCACGCAAACACGGAGAGAACATACAAACTCTTTGCAGATGTTGTCCTGGGTGGGATTAGAACCCAGGACCCCAGCGCTGCAAGGCTGCAGTGCTAACCACTGCGCCACCGTGCTGCCCTGCACTATATACCCTACACTCTACACTCTATACCCTACACTCTAATCCCTACACTCTACACTCTATACCCTACACTCTATACCCTACACTCTATACCATACACTCTATACCCTACACTCTATACCCTACACTCTATACCCTACACTCTACACTCTATACCCTACACTCTATACTCTATACCCTACACTCTATACCCTACACTCTACATTCTATACCCTAGACTCTACACCCTACACTCTATACCCTACACTTTATACCCTACACTCTACACTCTATACCCTACACTCTATACCCTACACTCTACACCCTACACTCTATACCCTACACTCTACACTCTATACCCTACACTCTATACCCTACACTCTATACCCTACACTCTACCCTCTACACTCTATACCCTACACTCTATAACATACACTCTATACCCTACACTCTACACTCTATTCCCTACACTATATACCATGCACTCTATACCCTACACTCTATACCCTACACTCTATACCTTACACTATACACTCTATACCCTACACTCTACACTCTATACCATACACTCTATACCCTAAACTCTATACCCTACACTCTACACTCTATACCCTACACTCTATACCCTACACTCTATACCCTACACTCTACACTCTATACCCTACACTCTATACCATACACTCTATACCCTACACTCTATACCATACACTCTATACCCTACACTCTACACTCTATACCCTACACTCTATACCCTACACTCTATACCCTACACTATACACTCTATACCCTACACTCTACACCATACACTCTATACCCTATACAATACACTCTATACCCTACAATCTATACCCTACACTCTATACCCTACACTCTATACCCTACACTCTACACTCTATACCGTACACTCTATACCATACACTCTATACATTACACTCTATACCCTACACTCTATACCCTACACTCTACACTCTATACCCTATACTCTATACCATACACTCTAAACCCTACACTCTATACCCTACACTCTACACTCTACACCCTACACTCTACACTCTATACCCTACACTCTATACCCTACACTCTACACTTTATACCCTACACTCTATACCCTACACTCTATACCCTACACTCTACACTCTATACCCTACACTCTATACCCTACACTATACACTCTATACCCTACACTCTATACCCTACACTCTACACTCTATACCCTACACTCTACACTCTATACCCTACACTCTATACTCTATACCCTACACTCTATACCCTACACTCTACACTCTATACCCTACACATTATACCATACACTCTATACCCTACACTCTACACTCTATACCCTAGACTCTACACCCTACACTCTATACCCTACACTTTATACCCTACACTCTACACTCTATACCCTACAATCTATACCCTACACTCTACACCCTACACTCTATACCCTACACTCTACACTCTATACCCTACACTCTATACCCTACACTCTATACCCTACACTCTAACCTCTACACTCTATACCCTACACTCTATACCATACACTCTATGCCCTACACTCTATTCCCTACACTCTATACCATACACTCTATACCCTACACTCTATACCCTACACTCTATACCCTACACTATACACTCTATACCCTACACTCCACACTCTATACCATACACTCTATACCCTAAACTCTATACCCTACACTCTACACTCTATACCCTACACTCTATACCCTACACTCTATACCCTACACTCTACACTCTATACCCTACACTCTATACCATACACTCTATACCCTACACTCTATACCATACACTCTATACCCTACACTCTACACTCTATACCCTACACTCTATACCCTACACTCTATACCCTACACTATACACTCTATACCCTACAATCTACACCATACACTCTATACCCTATACAATACACTCTATACCCTACAATCTATACCCTACACTCTATACCCTACACTCTACACTCTATACCGTACACTATATACCATACACTCTATACCCTACACTCTATACCCTACACTCTATACCCTACACTCTACACTCTATACCCTACACTCTATACCATACACTCTAAACCCTACACTCTATACCCTACACTCTATACCCTAAACTCTACACTCTATACCCTACACTCTACACTCTATACCCTACACTCTATACCCTACACTCTATACCCTACACTCTACACCGTATACCCTACACTGTATACCCTACACTCTATACCCTACACTCTATACCCTACACTCTATACCCAACACTCTATAGCCCAACACTCTATACCGTACACTCTATACCCTACACTCTATACCCTACACTCTACACTCTATACCCTACATTCTATACCCTACACTCTAATCCATACACTCTACACTCTATACCCTACACTCTACACTCTACACTCTATACCCTACACTCTATATCCTACACTCTATACTCTATACCCTACACTATATACCCTACACTCTATACCCTGCAATCTATACCATACACTCTATACCCTACACTCTACACTCTATAAACCACACTCTACACTCTATACCCTACACTCTACACCCTACACTCTATACCATACACTCTATTCCATACACTCTATACCCTACACTCTAAACCATACACTCTACACTCTAAAATCTATACCCTACTCTCTACACTCTATACCTTACACTCTATACCAAACACTCTATACCCTACACTATATACCATACACTCTATATCATACACTCTACACCGTACACTCTATACCCTACACTCTATACCCTACACTCTATACCCTACACTCTACACTCTGTACACTACACACTATACCATACACTCTACACACTACACTCTATACCATACACTCTATACCCTACACTCTACACTCTATACCATACACTCTATACTGTACACTCTATACCATACACTCTATACCCTACACTCTATACCCTACACTCTATACCCTACACTATACACTCTATACCCTACACTCTACACCATACACTCTATACCCTACACTCTATACCCTACACTCTACACTCTATACCCTACAATATATACCCTACACTCTATACCCTACACTCTATACCCTACACTCTACCATACACTCTATACCCTACACTCTATACCCTACACTCTATACCCTACACTCTACACTCTATACCCTACAATATATACCCTACACTCTATACCCTACACTCTATACCCTACACTCTACACTCTATACCCTACAATCTATACCATACACTCTATACCCTACACTCTATACCCTACACTCTATACCCTACACTCTACACTTTATACCCTACACTCTATACCCTACACTCTATGCCCTACACTCTATACCCTACACTCTATACCCTACACTCTACACTCTATACCCTACACTCTATAACATATACTCTATACCCTACACTCTATACCTTACACTCTATACCCTACACTCTACACTCTACACCCTACACTCTACACTCTATACCCTACACTCTATACCCTACACTCTACACTTTATACCCTACACTCTATACCCTACACTCTATACCCTACACTCTATACCCTACACTCTACACTCTATACCCTACACTCTATACCCTACACTATATACTCTATACCCTACACTCTATACCCTACACGCTATACCCTACACTCTATACCCTACACTCTACACTCTATGCTCTACACTATACACTCTATACCCTACACTCTATACCATACAATCTACACTCTATACCCTACACTCTATACCCTACACTCTACACTCTATGCCCTACACACTATACCCTACTTTCTACACTCTATACCCTACACTCTACACTCTATACCCTACACTCTATACCCTACAATCTATACCATACACTCTATACCCTACACTCTATACCCTACACTCTACACTCTATACCCTACACTCTATACCCTACACTTTATACCCTGCAATCTATACCATACACTCTATACCCTACACTCTATATCATACACTCTATACCCTACACTCTACACTCTATACCCTACACTCTATACCCTACACTCTACACTCTGTACCCTACACACTATACCATACACTCTACACACTACACTCTATACCATACACTCTATACCCTACACTCTACACTCTATACCATACACTCTATACTGTACACTCTATACCATACACTCTATACCCTACACTCTATACCCTACAATCTATACCCTACACTATACACTCTATACCCTACACTCTACACCATACACTCTATACCCTACACTCTATACCCTACACTCTACACTCTATACCCTACAATATATACCCTACACTCTATACCCTACACTCTATACCCTACACTCTACACTCTATACCATACAATCTATACCATACACTCTATACCCTACACTCTATACCCTACACTCTATACCCTACACTCTACACTTTATACCCTACACTCTATACCCTACACTCTATACCCTACACTCTATACCCTACACTCTATACCCTACACTCTACACTCTATACCCTACACTCTATAACATATACTCTATACCCTACACTCTATACCTTACACTCTATACCCTACACTCTACACTCTACACCCTACACTCTACACTCTATACCCTACACTCTATACCCTACACTCTACACTTTATACCCTACACTCTATACCCTACACTCTATACCCTACACTCTATACCCTACACTCTACACTCTATACCCTACACTCTATACCCTACACTATATACTCTACACCCTACACTCTATACCCTACACGCTATACCCTACACTCTATACCCTACACTCTATACTCTACACTCTATACCCTACACTCTATATCCCAACACTCTATACCCTACACTCTATACCCTACACTCTACACTCTATGCTCTACACTATACACTCTATACCCTACACTCTATACCATACAATCTACACTCTATACCCTACACTCTATACCCTACACTCTACACTCTATGCCCTACACACTATACCCTACTTTCTACACTCTATACCCTACACTCTACACTCTATACCCTACACTCTATACCCTACAATCTATACCATACACTCTATACCCTACACTCTATACCCTACACTCTACACTCTATTCCCTACACTCTACACCCTACACTTTATACCCTGCAATCTATACCATACACTCTATACCCTACACTCTATATCATACACTCTATACCCTACACTCTACACTCTATACCCTACACTCTATACCCTACACTCTACACTCTGTACCCTACACACTATACCATACACTCTACACACTACACTCTATACCATACACTCTATACCCTACACTCTACACTCTATACCATACACTCTATACTGTACACTCTATACCATACACTCTATACCCTACACTCTATACCCTACACTCTATACCCTACACTATACACTCTATACCCTACACTCTACACCATACACTCTATACCCTACACTCTATACCCTACACTCTACACTCTATACCCTACAATATATACCCTACACTCTATACCCTACACTCTACACTCTATACCATACAATCTATACCATACACTCTATACCCTACACTCTATACCCTACACTCTATACCCTACACTCTACACTTTATACCCTACACTCTATACCCTACACTCTATACCCTACACTCTATACCCTACACTCTATACCCTACACTCTACACTCTATACCCTACACTCTATAACATATACTCTATACCCTACACTCTATACCTTACACTCTATACCCTACACTCTACACTCTACACCCTACACTCTACACTCTATACCCTACACTCTATACCCTACACTCTACACTTTATACCCTGCACTCTATACCCTACACTCTATACCCTACACTCTATACCCTACACTCTACACTCTATACCCTACACTCTATACCCTACACTATATACTCTATACCCTACACTCTATACCCTACACGCTATACCCTACACTCTATACCCTACACTCTATACTCTACACTCTATACCCTACACTCTATATCCCAACACTCTATACCCTACACTCTATACCCTACACTCTACACTCTATGCTCTACACTATACACTCTATACCCTACACTCTATACCATACAATCTACACTCTATACCCTACACTCTATACCCTACACTCTACACTCTATGCCCTACACACTATACCCTACTTTCTACACTCTATACCCTACACTCTACACTCTATACCCTACACTCTATACCCTACAATCTATACCATACACTCTATACCCTACACTCTATACCCTACACTCTACACTCTATACCCTACACTTTATACCCTGCAATCTATACCATACACTCTATACCCTACACTCTATATCATACACTCTATACCCTACACTCTACACTCTACACCCCACACTCTACACTCTATACCCCACACTCTACACTCTATATCCTACACTCTACACCCTACACTCTATACCATACACTCTATTCCATACACTCTATACCCTACATGCTATACCCTACACTCTACACTCTAAAATCTATACCCTACTCTCTACACTCTATACCTTACACTCTATACCAAACACTATATACCCTACACTCTATACCATACAATCTACACTCTATACCCTACACTCTATACCCTACACTCTACACTCTATGCACTACACACTATACCCTACTTTCTACACTCTATACCCTACACTCTACACTCTATACCCTACACTCTATACCCTACAATCTATACCATACACTCTATACCCTACACTCTATACCCTACACTCTACACTCTATACCCTACACTCTATACCCTACACTTTATACCCTGCAATCTATACCATACACTCTATACCCTACACTCTATATCATACACTCTATACCCTACACTCTACACTCTATACCCTACACTCTATACCCTACACTCTACACTCTGTACCCTACACACTATACCATACACTCTACACACTACACTCTATACCATACACTCTATACCCTACACTCTACACTCTATACCATACACTCTATACTGTACACTCTATACCATACACTCTATACCCTACACTCTATACCCTACACTCTATACCCTACACTATACACTCTATACCCTACACTCTACACCATACACTCTATACCCTACACTCTATACCCTACACTCTACACTCTATACCCTACAATATATACCCTACACTCTATACCCTACACTCTATACCCTACACTCTACACTCTATACCATACAATCTATACCATACACTCTATACCCTACACTCTATACCCTACACTCTATACCCTACACTCTACACTTTATACCCTACACTCTATACCCTACACTCTATACCCTACACTCTATACCCTACACTCTATACCCTACACTCTACACTCTATACCCTACACTCTATAACATATACTCTATACCCTACACTCTATACCTTACACTCTATACCCTACACTCTACACTCTACACCCTACACTCTACACTCTATACCCTACACTCTATACCCTACACTCTACACTCTATACCCTACACTCTATACCCTACACTCTATACCCTACACTCTATACCCTACACTCTACACTCTATACCCTACACTCTATACCCTACACTATATACTCTATACCCTACACTCTATACCCTACACGCTATACCCTACACTCTATACCCTACACTCTATACTCTACACTCTATACCCTACACTCTATATCCCAACACTCTATACCCTACACTCTATACCCTACACTCTACACTCTATGCTCTACACTATACACTCTATACCCTACACTCTATACCATACAATCTACACTCTATACCCTACACTCTATACCCTACACTCTACACTCTATGCCCTACACACTATACCCTACTTTCTACACTCTATACCCTACACTCTACACTCTATACCCTACACTCTATACCCTACAATCTATACCATACACTCTATACCCTACACTCTATACCCTACACTCTATACCCTACACTCTATACCCTACACTTTATACCCTGCAATCTATACCATACACTCTATACCCTACACTCTATATCATACACTCTATACCCTACACTCTACACTCTATACCCTACACTCTATACCCTACACTCTACACTCTGTACCCTACACACTATACCATACACTCTACACACTACACTCTATACCATACACTCTATACCCTACACTCTACACTCTATACCATACACTCTATACTGTACACTCTATACCATACACTCTATACCCTACACTCTATACCCTACACTCTATACCCTACACTATACACTCTATACCCTACACTCTACACCATACACTCTATACCCTACACTCTATACCCTACACTCTACACTCTATACCCAACAATATATACCCTACACTCTATACCCTACACTCTATACCCTACACTCTACACTCTATACCATACAATCTATACCATACACTCTATACCCTACACTCTACACTCTACACTCTATACCCTACACTCTATACTCTACACTATATACCCTACACTCTATACCCTGCACTCTATACTCTATACCCTACACTCTATACCCTACACTCTATAACCTACACCCTATACCCTACACTCTATACCCTACACACTATACCCTACACTCTATACCCTACACTCTACACTCTATACCCTACACTCTATACCATACACTCTATACCCTACACTCTATACCCTACAATATACACTATATACCCTACACTCTATACCCTACACTCTACACTCTATACCCTTCACTCTATACTCTACACTATATACCCTACACTCTATACCCTGCACTCTATACTGTATACCCTACACTCTATACCCTACACTCTATAACCTACACCCTATACCCTACACTCTATACCCTAAACTCTACACCCTACACTCTATACCATACACTCTATACTCTACACTCTACAATCTATACCCTACACTCTATACCCTACACTCTATACCCTACACCCTACGTTCTATACCCTACACTCTATACCCTACACTCTACACTCTATACTCTACACTCTACACTTTACACTCTATACCCTACACTCTATACCCTACACTCTATACTCTACACTCTATACCCTACACTCTACACTCTATACCCTACACTCTATACCCTACACTCTAATCCCTACATTCTACACTCTATACCCTACACTCTATACCCTACACTCTATACCCTACACTCTACACTCTATACCCTACACTCTATACCCTACACTCTATACCATACACTCTATTCCATACACTCTATACCCTACACTCTATACCCTACACTCTACACTCTAAAATCTATACCCTACTCTCTACACTCTATACCTTACACTCTATATCAAACACTCTATACCCTACACTATATACCATACACTCTATATCATACACTCTATACCGTACACTCTATACCATACACTCTATACCCTACACTCTATACCCTACACTCTATACCCTAAACTCTACACTCTGTACCCTACACTCTATACTATACACTCTACACCCTACTCTCTATACCATACACTCTATACCCTACACTCTACACTCTATATCATACACTCTATACTGTACACTCTATACCATACACTCTACACCCTACACTCTATACCATGCACTCTATACCCTACACTCTACACTCTATACCCTACACTCTATACCCTACAATCTATACCCTACACCCTACGCTCTATACCCTACACTCTATACCCTACACTCTACACTCTATACCGTACACTATATTCCATACACTCTATTCCATACACTCTATACCCTGCACTCTATACCCTACACTATACACTCTATACCCTACACTCTACACCATACACTCTATACCCTACACTCTACACTCTATTCCCTACACTCTATACCATACATTCTATACCCTACACTCTATACCCTACACTCTATACCCTACACTCTATACTCTACACTCTATACCCTACACTCTATACCATACACTCTATAACCTACACTCTACACTCTATTCCCTACACTCTATACCATACACTCTATACCCTACACTCTATACCCTACACTATACACTCTATACCCTACACTCTACACTCTATACCATACACTCTATACCCTAAACTCTATACCCTACACTCTACACTCTATACCCTACACTCTATACCCTACACTCTATACCCTACACTCTATACCATACACTCTATACCCTGCACTTTACACTCTATACCCTACACTCTATACCCTACAATATACACTCTATACCCTACACTCTACACCATACACTCTATCCCCTAGACTCTATACCCTACATTCTACACTCTATACCCTACAATCTATACCCTACACTTTATACCCTACACTCTATACCCTACACTCTACACTCTATACCGTACACTCTATACCATACACTCTATACCCTACACTCTATACCCTACACTCTACACTCTATACCCTACACTCTATACCATACACTCTAAACCCTAGACTCTATACCCTACACTCTATACCCTAAACTCTACACTCTATACCCTACACTCTACACTCAATACCCTACACTCTATACCCTACACTCTATACCCTACACTCTATACCCTACACTCTACACTTTATACCCTACACTGTATACCCTACACTCTATACCCTACACTCTATACCCTACACTCTATACCCTACACTCTATAGCCCAACACTCTATACCGTACACTCTATACCCTACACTAATAATAATAATAATCTTTATTTTTATATAGCGCTAACATATTCCGCAGCGCTTTACAGTTTGCACACATTATCATCACTGTCCCCGATGGGGCTCACAATCTAGAATCCCTACCAGTATGTCTTTGGAATGTGGGAGGAAACCGGAGTGCCCGGAGGAAACCCACGCAAACACGGAGAGAACATACAAACTCTTTGCAGATGTTGTCCTGGGTGGGATTAGAACCCAGGACCCCAGCGCTGCAAGGCTGCAGTGCTAACCACTGCGCCACCGTGCTGCCCTGCACTATATACCCTACACTCTACACTCTATACCCTACACTCTAATCCCTACACTCTACACTCTATACCCTACACTCTATACCCTACACTCTATACCATACACTCTATACCCTACACTCTATACCCTACACTCTATACCCTACACTCTACACTCTATACCCTACACTCTATACTCTATACCCTACACTCTATACCCTACACTCTACATTCTATACCCTAGACTCTACACCCTACACTCTATACCCTACACTTTATACCCTACACTCTACACTCTATACCCTACACTCTATACCCTACACTCTACACCCTACACTCTATACCCTACACTCTACACTCTATACCCTACACTCTATACCCTACACTCTATACCCTACACTCTACCCTCTACACTCTATACCCTACACTCTATAACATACACTCTATACCCTACACTCTACACTCTATTCCCTACACTATATACCATGCACTCTATACCCTACACTCTATACCCTACACTCTATACCTTACACTATACACTCTATACCCTACACTCTACACTCTATACCATACACTCTATACCCTAAACTCTATACCCTACACTCTACACTCTATACCCTACACTCTATACCCTACACTCTATACCCTACACTCTACACTCTATACCCTACACTCTATACCATACACTCTATACCCTACACTCTATACCATACACTCTATACCCTACACTCTACACTCTATACCCTACACTCTATACCCTACACTCTATACCCTACACTATACACTCTATACCCTACACTCTACACCATACACTCTATACCCTATACAATACACTCTATACCCTACAATCTATACCCTACACTCTATACCCTACACTCTATACCCTACACTCTACACTCTATACCGTACACTCTATACCATACACTCTATACATTACACTCTATACCCTACACTCTATACCCTACACTCTACACTCTATACCCTATACTCTATACCATACACTCTAAACCCTACACTCTATACCCTACACTCTACACTCTACACCCTACACTCTACACTCTATACCCTACACTCTATACCCTACACTCTACACTTTATACCCTACACTCTATACCCTACACTCTATACCCTACACTCTACACTCTATACCCTACACTCTATACCCTACACTATACACTCTATACCCTACACTCTATACCCTACACTCTACACTCTATACCCTACACTCTACACTCTATACCCTACACTCTATACTCTATACCCTACACTCTATACCCTACACTCTACACTCTATACCCTACACATTATACCATACACTCTATACCCTACACTCTACACTCTATACCCTAGACTCTACACCCTACACTCTATACCCTACACTTTATACCCTACACTCTACACTCTATACCCTACAATCTATACCCTACACTCTACACCCTACACTCTATACCCTACACTCTACACTCTATACCCTACACTCTATACCCTACACTCTATACCCTACACTCTAACCTCTACACTCTATACCCTACACTCTATACCATACACTCTATGCCCTACACTCTATTCCCTACACTCTATACCATACACTCTATACCCTACACTCTATACCCTACACTCTATACCCTACACTATACACTCTATACCCTACACTCCACACTCTATACCATACACTCTATACCCTAAACTCTATACCCTACACTCTACACTCTATACCCTACACTCTATACCCTACACTCTATACCCTACACTCTACACTCTATACCCTACACTCTATACCATACACTCTATACCCTACACTCTATACCATACACTCTATACCCTACACTCTACACTCTATACCCTACACTCTATACCCTACACTCTATACCCTACACTATACACTCTATACCCTACAATCTACACCATACACTCTATACCCTATACAATACACTCTATACCCTACAATCTATACCCTACACTCTATACCCTACACTCTACACTCTATACCGTACACTATATACCATACACTCTATACCCTACACTCTATACCCTACACTCTATACCCTACACTCTACACTCTATACCCTACACTCTATACCATACACTCTAAACCCTACACTCTATACCCTACACTCTATACCCTAAACTCTACACTCTATACCCTACACTCTACACTCTATACCCTACACTCTATACCCTACACTCTATACCCTACACTCTACACCTTATACCCTACACTGTATACCCTACACTCTATACCCTACACTCTATACCCTACACTCTATACCCAACACTCTATAGCCCAACACTCTATACCGTACACTCTATACCCTACACTCTATACCCTACACTCTACACTCTATACCCTACATTCTATACCCTACACTCTAATCCATACACTCTACACTCTATACCCTACACTCTACACTCTACACTCTATACCCTACACTCTATATCCTACACTCTATACTCTATACCCTACACTATATACCCTACACTCTATACCCTGCAATCTATACCATACACTCTATACCCTACACTCTACACTCTATAAACCACACTCTACACTCTATACCCTACACTCTACACCCTACACTCTATACCATACACTCTATTCCATACACTCTATACCCTACACTCTAAACCATACACTCTACACTCTAAAATCTATACCCTACTCTCTACACTCTATACCTTACACTCTATACCAAACACTCTATACCCTACACTATATACCATACACTCTATATCATACACTCTACACCGTACACTCTATACCCTACACTCTATACCCTACACTCTATACCCTACACTCTACACTCTGTACACTACACACTATACCATACACTCTACACACTACACTCTATACCATACACTCTATACCCTACACTCTACACTCTATACCATACACTCTATACTGTACACTCTATACCATACACTCTATACCCTACACTCTATACCCTACACTCTATACCCTACACTATACACTCTATACCCTACACTCTACACCATACACTCTATACCCTACACTCTATACCCTACACTCTACACTCTATACCCTACAATATATACCCTACACTCTATACCCTACACTCTATACCCTACACTCTACCATACACTCTATACCCTACACTCTATACCCTACACTCTATACCCTACACTCTACACTCTATACCCTACAATATATACCCTACACTCTATACCCTACACTCTATACCCTACACTCTACACTCTATACCCTACAATCTATACCATACACTCTATACCCTACACTCTATACCCTACACTCTATACCCTACACTCTACACTTTATACCCTACACTCTATACCCTACACTCTATGCCCTACACTCTATACCCTACACTCTATACCCTACACTCTACACTCTATACCCTACACTCTATAACATATACTCTATACCCTACACTCTATACCTTACACTCTATACCCTACACTCTACACTCTACACCCTATACTCTACACTCTATACCCTACACTCTATACCCTACACTCTACACTTTATACCCTACACTCTATACCCTACACTCTATACCCTACACTCTATACCCTACAC
This sequence comes from Ranitomeya imitator, assembly GCF_032444005.1. Classification (NCBI taxonomy): domain Eukaryota; kingdom Metazoa; phylum Chordata; class Amphibia; order Anura; family Dendrobatidae; genus Ranitomeya; species Ranitomeya imitator. The sequence continues at coordinate 508,135 of NW_027194564.1, forward strand.
TCTACACTCTATACCCTACACTCTATACCCTACACTATATACTCTATACCCTACACTCTATACCCTACACGCTATACCCTACACTCTATACCCTACACTCTACACTCTATGCTCTACACTATACACTCTATACCCTACACTCTATACCATACAATCTACACTCTATACCCTACACTCTATACCCTACACTCTACACTCTATGCCCTACACACTATACCCTACTTTCTACACTCTATACCCTACACTCTACACTCTATACCCTACACTCTATACCCTACAATCTATACCATACACTCTATACCCTACACTCTATACCCTACACTCTACACTCTATACCCTACACTCTATACCCTACACTTTATACCCTGCAATCTATACCATACACTCTATACCCTACACTCTATATCATACACTCTATACCCTACACTCTACACTCTATACCCTACACTCTATACCCTACACTCTACACTCTGTACCCTACACACTATACCATACACTCTACACACTACACTCTATACCATACACTCTATACCCTACACTCTACACTCTATACCATACACTCTATACTGTACACTCTATACCATACACTCTATACCCTACACTCTATACCCTACAATCTATACCCTACACTATACACTCTATACCCTACACTCTACACCATACACTCTATACCCTACACTCTATACCCTACACTCTACACTCTATACCCTACAATATATACCCTACACTCTATACCCTACACTCTATACCCTACACTCTACACTCTATACCATACAATCTATACCATACACTCTATACCCTACACTCTATACCCTACACTCTATACCCTACACTCTACACTTTATACCCTACACTCTATACCCTACACTCTATACCCTACACTCTATACCCTACACTCTATACCCTACACTCTACACTCTATACCCTACACTCTATAACATATACTCTATACCCTACACTCTATACCTTACACTCTATACCCTACACTCTACACTCTACACCCTACACTCTACACTCTATACCCTACACTCTATACCCTACACTCTACACTTTATACCCTACACTCTATACCCTACACTCTATACCCTACACTCTATACCCTACACTCTACACTCTATACCCTACACTCTATACCCTACACTATATACTCTACACCCTACACTCTATACCCTACACGCTATACCCTACACTCTATACCCTACACTCTATACTCTACACTCTATACCCTACACTCTATATCCCAACACTCTATACCCTACACTCTATACCCTACACTCTACACTCTATGTTCTACACTATACACTCTATAACCTACACTCTATACCATACAATCTACACTCTATACCCTACACTCTATACCCTACACTCTACACTCTATACCCTACACTCTATACCCTACAATCTATACCATACACTCTATACCCTACACTCTATACCCTACACTCTACACTCTATACCCTACACTCTACACCCTACACTTTATACCCTGCAATCTATACCATACACTCTATACCCTACACTCTATATCATACACTCTATACCCTACACTCTACACTCTATACCCTACACTCTATACCCTACACTCTACACTCTGTACCCTACACACTATACCATACACTCTACACACTACACTCTATACCATACACTCTATACCCTACACTCTACACTCTATACCATACACTCTATACTGTACACTCTATACCATACACTCTATACCCTACACTCTATACCCTACACTCTATACCCTACACTATACACTCTATACCCTACACTCTACACCATACACTCTATACCCTACACTCTATACCCTACACTCTACACTCTATACCCTACAATATATACCCTACACTCTATACCCTACACTCTACACTCTATACCATACAATCTATACCATACACTCTATACCCTACACTCTATACCCTACACTCTATACCCTACACTCTACACTTTATACCCTACACTCTATACCCTACACTCTATACCCTACACTCTATACCCTACACTCTATACCCTACACTCTACACTCTATACCCTACACTCTATAACATATACTCTATACCCTACACTCTATACCTTACACTCTATACCCTACACTCTACACTCTACACCCTACACTCTACACTCTATACCCTACACTCTATACCCTACACTCTACACTTTATACCCTGCACTCTATACCCTACACTCTATACCCTACACTCTATACCCTACACTCTACACTCTATACCCTACACTCTATACCCTACACTATATACTCTATACCCTACACTCTATACCCTACACGCGATACCCTACACTCTATACCCTACACTCTATACTCTACACTCTATACCCTACACTCTATATCCCAACACTCTATACCCTACACTCTATACCCTACACTCTACACTCTATGCTCTACACTATACACTCTATACCCTACACTCTATACCATACAATCTACACTCTATACCCTACACTCTATACCCTACACTCTACACTCTATGCCCTACACACTATACCCTACTTTCTACACTCTATACCCTACACTCTACACTCTATACCCTACACTCTATACCCTACAATCTATACCATACACTCTATACCCTACACTCTATACCCTACACTCTACACTCTATACCCTACACTTTATACCCTGCAATCTATACCATACACTCTATACCCTACACTCTATATCATACACTCTATACCCTACACTCTACACTCTATACCCCACACTCTACACTCTATACCCCACACTCTACACTCTATATCCTACACTCTACACCCTACACTCTATACCATACACTCTATTCCATACACTCTATACCCTACATGCTATACCCTACACTCTACACTCTAAAATCTATACCCTACTCTCTACACTCTATACCTTACACTCTATACCAAACACTATATACCCTACACTCTATACCATACAATCTACACTCTATACCCTACACTCTATACCCTACACTCTACACTCTATGCACTACACACTATACCCTACTTTCTACACTCTATACCCTACACTCTACACTCTATACCCTACACTCTATACCCTACAATCTATACCATACACTCTATACCCTACACTCTATACCCTACACTCTACACTCTATACCCTACACTCTATACCCTACACTTTATACCCTGCAATCTATACCATACACTCTATACCCTACACTCTATATCATACACTCTATACCCTACACTCTACACTCTATACCCTACACTCTATACCCTACACTCTACACTCTGTACCCTACACACTATACCATACACTCTACACACTACACTCTATACCATACACTCTATACCCTACACTCTACACTCTATACCATACACTCTATACTGTACACTCTATACCATACACTCTATACCCTACACTCTATACCCTACACTCTATACCCTACACTATACACTCTATACCCTACACTCTACACCATACACTCTATACCCTACACTCTATACCCTACACTCTACACTCTATACCCTACAATATATACCCTACACTCTATACCCTACACTCTATACCCTACACTCTACACTCTATACCATACAATCTATACCATACACTCTATACCCTACACTCTATACCCTACACTCTATACCCTACACTCTACACTTTATACCCTACACTCTATACCCTACACTCAATACCCTACACTCTATACCCTACACTCTATACCCTACACTCTACACTCTATACCCTACACTCTATAACATATACTCTATACCCTACACTCTATACCTTACACTCTATACCCTACACTCTACACTCTACACCCTACACTCTACACTCTATACCCTACACTCTATACCCTACACTCTACACTCTATACCCTACACTCTATACCCTACACTCTATACCCTACACTCTATACCCTACACTCTACACTCTATACCCTACACTCTATACCCTACACTATATACTCTATACCCTACACTCTATACCCTACACGCTATACCCTACACTCTATACCCTACACTCTATACTCTACACTCTATACCCTACACTCTATATCCCAACACTCTATACCCTACACTCTATACCCTACACTCTACACTCTATGCTCTACACTATACACTCTATACCCTACACTCTATACCATACAATCTACACTCTATACCCTACACTCTATACCCTACACTCTACACTCTATGCCCTACACACTATACCCTACTTTCTACACTCTATACCCTACACTCTACACTCTATACCCTACACTCTATACCCTACAATCTATACCATACACTCTATACCCTACACTCTATACCCTACACTCTATACCCTACACTCTATACCCTACACTTTATACCCTGCAATCTATACCATACACTCTATACCCTACACTCTATATCATACACTCTATACCCTACACTCTACACTCTATACCCTACACTCTATACCCTACACTCTACACTCTGTACCCTACACACTATACCATACACTCTACACACTACACTCTATACCATACACTCTATACCCTACACTCTACACTCTATACCATACACTCTATACTGTACACTCTATACCATACACTCTATACCCTACACTCTATACCCTACACTCTATACCCTACACTATACACTCTATACCCTACACTCTACACCATACACTCTATACCCTACACTCTATACCCTACACTCTACACTCTATACCCAACAATATATACCCTACACTCTATACCCTACACTCTATACCCTACACTCTACACTCTATACCATACAATCTATACCATACACTCTATACCCTACACTCTATACCCTACACTCTATACCCTACAATCTACACTTTATACCCTACACTCTATACCCTACACTCTATACCCTACACTCTATACCCTACACTCTATACCCTACACTCTACACTCTATACCATACACTCTATACTGTACACTCTATACCATACACTCTATACCCTACACTCTAGACCCTACACTCTATACCCTACACTATACACTCTATACCCTACACTCTACACCATACACTCTATACCCTACACTCTATACCCTACACTCTACACTCTATACCCTACAATATATACCCTACACTCTATACCCTACACTCTATACCCTACACTCTACACTCTATACCATACAATCTATACCATACACTCTATACCCTACACTCTATACCCTACACTCTATACCCTACACTCTACACTTTATACCCTACACTCTAAACCCTACACTCTATACCCTACACTCTATACCCTACACTCTATACCCTACACTCTACACTCTATACCCTACACTCTATAACATATACTCTATACCCTACACTCTACACCTTACACTCTATACCCTACACTCTACACTCTACACCCTACACTCTACACTCTATACCCTACACTCTATACCCTACACTCTACACTCTATACCCTACACTCTATACCCTACACTCTATACCCTACACTCTATACCCTACACTCTACACTCTATACCCTACACTCTATACCCTACACTATATACTCTATACCCTACACTCTATACCCTACACGCTATACCCTACACTCTATACCCTACACTCTATACTCTACACTCTATACCCTACACTCTATATCCCAACACTCTATACCCTACACTCTATACCCTACACTCTACACTCTATGCTCTACACTATACACTCTATACCCTACACTCTATACCATACAATCTACACTCTATACCCTACACTCTATACCCTACACTCTACACTCTATGCCCTACACACTATACCCTACTTTCTACACTCTATACCCTACACTCTACACTCTATACCCTACACTCTATACCCTACAATCTATACCATACACTCTATACCCTACACTCTATACCCTACACTCTATACCCTACACTCTATACCCTACACTTTATACCCTGCAATCTATACCATACACTCTATACCCTACACTCTATATCATACACTCTATACCCTACACTCTACACTCTATACCCTACACTCTATACCCTACACTCTACACTCTGTACCCTACACACTATACCATACACTCTACACACTACACTCTATACCATACACTCTATACCCTACACTCTACACTCTATACCATACACTCTATACTGTACACTCTATACCATACACTCTATACCCTACACTCTATACCCTACACTCTATACCCTACACTATACACTCTATACCCTACACTCTACACCATACACTCTATACCCTACACTCTATACCCTACACTCTACACTCTATACCCTACAATATATACCCTACACTCTATACCCTACACTCTATACCCTACACTCTACACTCTATACCATACAATCTATACCATACACTCTATACCCTACACTCTATACCCTACACTCTATACCCTACAATCTACACTTTATACCCTACACTCTATACCCTACACTCTATACCCTACACTCTATACCCTACACTCTATACCCTACACTCTACACTCTATACCCTACACTCTATAACATATACTCTATACCCTACACTCTATACCTTACACTCTATACCCTACACTCTACACTCTACACCCTACACTCTACACTCTATACCCTACACTCTATACCCTACACTCTACACTTTATACCCTACACTCTATACCCTACACTCTATACCCTACACTCTATACCCTACACTCTACACTCTATACCCTACACTCTATACCCTACACTATATACTCTATACCTACACTCTATACCCTACACGCTATACCCTACACTCTACACTCTATGCTCTACACTATACACTCTATACCCTACACTCTATACCATACAATCTACACTCTATACCCTACACTCTATACCCTACACTCTACACTCTATGCCCTACACACTATACCCTACTTTCTACACTCTATACCCTACACTCTACACTCTATACCCTACACTCTATACCCTACAATATATACCATACACTCTATACCCTACACTCTATACCCTACACTCTACACTCTATACCCTACACTCTATACCCTACACTTTATACCCTGCAATCTATACCATACACTCTATACCCTACACTCTATATCATACACTCTATACCCTACACTCTACACTCTATACCCCACACTCTACACTCTATACCCCACACTCTACACTCTATATCCTACACTCTACACCCTACACTCTATACCATACACTCTATTCCATACACTCTATACCCTACATGCTATACCCTACACTCTACACTCTAAAATCTATACCCTACTCTCTACACTCTATACCTTACACTCTATACCAAACACTCTATACCCTACACTATATAACATACACTCTATATCATACGCTCTATACCGTACACTCTATACCCTACACTCTATACCCTACACTCTACACTCTATATTCTACACTCTATACCCTACACTCTAAACTCTATACCATACAATCTATACCCTACACTCTATACCATACACTCTATGCCCTACAATCTACACTCTATAACCTACACTCTATACCCTACACTGTACACCCTACTCTCTATACCATACACTCTATACCCTACACTCTATACCCTACACTCTATACCCTACACCCTACGCTCTATACCCTACACTCTATACCCTACACTCTTCACTCTATACCCTACACTCTATTCCATACACTCTATATCCTACACTCTATACCCTACACTCTAATCCCTACACTCTACACTCTATACCCTACACTCTATACCCCACCCTCTATACCCTACACTCTATACCATACACTCTATACCCTACACTCTATACCCTACAGTCTACACTCTAAACTCTATTCCATACACTCTATACCCTACACTCTATACCCTACACTCTAAACTCTATTCCATGCACTCTATACCCTACACTCTATACCCTACACTCTATACCCTACACTATATACCCTACACTCTATACCCTACACTCTACACTCTATACCCTACACTATATACCCTACACTCTATACCCTACACTCTACACTCTATACCCTACACTCTACACTCTATACCCTACACTCTATACCCTACACTCTATACCCTACACTCTATACCCTACACTCTATACCCTACACTCTACACTCTACACCCTACACTCTATACCCTACACTCTATACTCTACACTATATACCCTACACTCTATACCCTGCACTCTATACTCTATACCCTACACTCTATACCCTACACTCTATAACCTACACCCTATACCCTACACTCTATACCCTACACACTATACCCTACACTCTATACCCTACACTCTACACTCTATACCCTACACTCTATACCATACACTCTATACCCTACACTATATACCCTACAATATACACTCTATACCCTACACTCTACACTCTACACTGTATACCATACACTATATACCCTACACTCTATACCCTACACTCTACACTCTATACCCTACACTCTATACTCTACACTATATACCCTACACTCTATACCCTGCACTCTATACCCTATACCCTACACTCTATACCCTACACTCTATAACCTACACCCTATACCCTACACTCTATACCCTACACTCTACACCCTACACTCTATACCATACACTCTATACTCTACACTCTACACTCTATACCCTACACTCTATACCCTACACTGTATACCCTACACCCTACGTTCTATACCCTACACTCTATACCCTACACTCTACACTCTATACTCTACACTCTACACTTTACACTCTATACCCTACACTCTATACCCTACATTCTATACTCTACACTCTATACCCTACACTCTACACTCTATACCCTACACTCTATACCCTACACTCTAATCCCTACACTCTACACTCTATACCCTACACTCTATACCCTACACTCTATACCCTACACTCTACCCTCTACACTCTATACCCTACACTCTATACCATACACTCTATACCCTACACTCTACACTCTATTCCCTACACTCTATACCATACATTCTATACCCTACACTCTATACCCTACACTCTATACCCTACACTCTATACTCTACACTCTATACCCTACACTCTATACCATACACTCTATACCCTACACTCTACACTCTATTCCCTACACTCTATACCATACACTCTATACCCTACACTCTATACCCTACACTCTATACCCTACACTATACACTCTATACCCTACACTCTACACTCTATACCATACACTCTATACCCTAAACTCTATACCCTACACTCTACACTCTATACCCTACACTCTATACCCTACACTCTATACCCTACACTCTATACCCTACACTATACACTCTATACCCTACACTCTACACTCTATACCATACACTCTATACCCTAAACTCTATACCCTACACTCTACACTCTATACCCTACACTCTACACTCTATTCCCTACACTCTATACCATACGCTCTATACCCTACACTCTATACCCTACACTCTATACCCTACACTATACACTCTATACCCTACACTCTACACTCTATACCATACACTCTATACCCTAAACTCTATACCCTACACTCTACACTCTATACCCTACACTCTATACCCTACACTCTATACCCTACACTCTATACCCTACACTCTATACCATACACTCTATACCCTACACTCTACACTCTATACCCTACACTCTATACCCTACACTCTAAACCCTACACTCTATACCCTACACTATACACTCTATACCCTACACTCTACACCATACACTCTGTACCCTATACCCTACATTCTACACTCTATACCCTACAATCTATACCGTACACTTTATACCCTACACTCTATACCCTACACTCTACACTCTATACCGTACACTCTATACCATACACTCTATACCCTACACTCTATACCCTACACTCTATACCCTACACTCTACACTCTATACCCTACACTCTATACCATACACTCTAAACCCTACACTCTATACCCTACACTCTATACCCTAAACTCTACACTCTATACCCTACACTCTACACTCTACACTGTATACCATACACTATATACCCTACACTCTATACCCTACACTCTACACTCTATACCCTACACTCTATACTCTACACTATATACCCTACACTCTATACCCTGCACTCTATACCCTATACCCTACACTCTATACCCTACACTCTATAACCTACACCCTATACCCTACACTCTATACCCTACACTCTACACCCTACACTCTATACCATACACTCTATACTCTACACTCTACACTCTATACCCTACACTCTATACCCTACACTGTATACCCTACACCCTACGTTCTATACCCTACACTCTATACCCTACACTCTACACTCTATACTCTACACTCTACACTTTACACTCTATACCCTACACTCTATACCCTACACTCTATACTCTACACTCTATACCCTACACTCTACACTCTATACCCTACACTCTATACCCTACACTCTAATCCCTACACTCTACACTCTATACCCTACACTCTATACCCTACACTCTATACCCTACACTCTACCCTCTACACTCTATACCCTACACTCTATACCATACACTCTATACCCTACACTCTACACTCTATTCCCTACACTCTATACCATACATTCTATACCCTACACTCTATACCCTACACTCTATACCCTACACTCTATACTCTACACTCTATACCCTACACTCTATACCATACACTCTATATCCTACACTCTACACTCTATTCCCTACACTCTATACCATACACTCTATACCCTACACTCTATACCCTACACTCTATACCCTACACTATACACTCTATACCCTACACTCTACACTCTATACCATACACTCTATACCCTAAACTCTATACCCTACACTCTACACTCTATACCCTACACTCTATACCCTACACTCTATACCCTACACTCTATACCCTACACTATACACTCTATACCCTACACTCTACACTCTATACCATACACTCTATACCCTAAACTCTATACCCTACACTCTACACTCTATACCCTACACTCTACACTCTATTCCCTACACTCTATACCATACGCTCTATACCCTACACTCTATACCCTACACTCTATACCCTACACTATACACTCTATACCCTACACTCTACACTCTATACCATACGCTCTATACCCTAAACTCTATACCCTACACTCTACACTCTATACCCTACACTCTATACCCTACACTCTATACCCTACACTCTATACCCTACACTCTATACCATACACTCTATACCCTACACTATACACTCTATACCCTACACTCTACACCATACACTCTGTACCCTATACCCTACATTCTACACTCTATACCCTACAATCTATACCGTACACTTTATACCCTACACTCTATACCCTACACTCTACACTCTATACCGTACACTCTATACCATACACTCTATACCCTACACTCTATACCCTACACTCTATACCCTACACTCTACACTCTATACCCTACACTCTATACCATACACTCTAAACCCTACACTCTATACCCTACACTCTATACCCTAAACTCTACACTCTATACCCTACACTCTACACTCTACACTCAATACCCTACACTCTATACCCTACACTCTATACCCTACACTCTATACCCTATACTCTATACCCTACACTCTACACTTTATACCCTACACTGTATACCCTACACTCTATACCCTACACTCTATACCCTACACTCTATACCCTACACTCTATAGCCCAACACTCTATACCGTACACTCTATACCCTACACTCTATACCCTACACTCTACACTCTATACCCTACACTCTATACCCTACACTCTAATCCCTACACTCTACACTCTTTACCCTACACTCTATACCCTACACTCTATACCATACACTCTATACCCTACACTCTATACCCTACACTCTACACTCTATACCCTACACTCTACACTATATACTCTACACTCTATATCCTACACTCTACACTCTATACCCTACACTCTATACCCTACATTCTATACCCTACACTCTATACCCTACACTCTACACTTTATACCCTACACTCTATACCCTACACTCTATACCCTACACTCTATACCCTACACTCTACACTCTATACCCTACACACTATACCCTACACTATATACTCTATACCCTACACTCTATACCCTATACTCTATACCCTACAATCTATACCCTACACTCTATACCCTACACTCTATACCCTACACTCTATATCCCAACACTCTATACCCTACACTCTATACCCTATACTCTACACTCTATACCCTACACTATACACTCTATACCCTACACTCTATACCATACAATCTACACTCTATACCCTACACTCTATACCCTACACTCTGCACTCTATACCCTACACTCTATACCCTACAATCTATACCATACACTCTATACCATACACTCTATACCCTACACTCTATACCCTACACTCTACACTCTATACCCTACACTCTATATCCTACACTCTATACCCTGCAATCTATACCATACACTCTATACCCTACACTCTATATCATACACTCTATACCCTACACTCTACACTCTATACCCCACACTCTACACTCTATACCCTACACTCTACACCCTACACTCTATACCATACACTCTATTCCATAAACTCTATACCCTACACTCTATACCCTACACTCTACACTCTAAAATCTATACCCTACTCTCTACACTCTATACCTTACACTCTATACCAAACACATTATACCCTACACTATATACCATACACTCAATATCATACACTCTATACCGTACACTCTATACCATACACTCTATACCCTACACTCTATACCCTACACTCTATACCCTACACTCTACACTCTGTACCCTACACTCTATACTATACACTCTACACCCTACACTCTATACCATACACTCTATACCCTACACTCTACACTTTATACCATACACTCTATACTGTACACTCTATACCATACACTCTACACCCTACACTCTATACCATGCACTCTATACCCTACACTCTACACTCTATACCCTACACTCTATACCCTACAATCTATACCCTACACCCTACGCTCTATACCCTACACTCTATACCCTACACTCTACACTCTATACTGTACACTATATTCCATACACTCTATTCCATACACTCTATACCCTGCACTCTATACCCTACACTATACACTCTATACCCTACACTCTACACCATACACTCTATACCCTACACTCTACACTCTATTCCCTACACTCTATACCATACATTCTATACCCTACACTCTATACCCTACACTCTATACCCTACACTCTATACTCTACACTCTATACCCTACACTCTATACCATACACTCTATACCCTACACTCTACACTCTATTCCCTACACTCTATAGCATACACTCTATACCCTACACTCTATACCCTACACTCTATACCCTACACTATTCACTCTATACCCTACACTCTACACTCTATACCAAACACTCTATACCCTAAACTCTATACCCTACACTCTACACTCTATACCCTACACTCTATACCCTACACTCTAAACCCTACACTCTATACCCTACACTATACACTCTATACCCTACACTCTACACCATACACTCTATCCCCTAGACTCTATACCCTACATTCTACACTCTATACCCTACACTCTAAACCCTACACTCTATACCCTACACCATACACTCTATACCCTACACTCTACACTCTATTCCCTACACTCTATACCATACATTCTATACCCTACACTCTATACCCTACACTCTATACCCTACACTCTATACTCTACACTCTATACCCTACACTCTATACCATACACTCTATACCCTACACTATATTCCCTACACTCTATACCATACACTCTATACCCTACACTCTATACCCTACACTCTATACTCTACACTCTATACCCTACACTCTACACTCTATACCATACACTCTATACCCTAAACTCTATACCCTACACTCTACACTCTATACCCTACACTCTATACCCTACACTCTATACCATACACTCTATACCCTACACTCTACACTCTATACCCTACACTCTATACCCTACACTTTAATCCCTACACTCTATACCCTACACTATACACTCTATACCCTACACTCTACACCATACACTCTATCCCCTAGACTCTATACCCTACATTCTACACTCTATACCCTACAATCTATACCCTACACTTTATACCCTACACTCTATACCCTACACTCTACACTCTATACCGTACACTCTATACCATACACTCTATACCCTACACTCTATACCCTACACTCTATACCCTACACTCTACACTCTATACCCTACACTCTATACCATACACTCTAAACCCTAGACTCTATACCCTACACTCTATACCCTAAACTCTACACTCTATACCCTACACTCTACACTCTACACTCAATACCCTACACTCTATACCCTACACTCTATACCCTACACTCTATACCCTACACTCTACACTTTATACCCTACACTGTATACCCTTCACTCTATACCCTACACTCTTTACCCTACACTCTATAGCCCAACACTCTATACCGTACACTCTATACCCTACACTCTATACCCTACACTCTACACTCTATAACCTACACTCTAATCCCTACACTCTACACTCTATACCCTACACTCTATACCCTACACTCTATACCATACACTCTATACCCTACACTCTATACCCTACACTCTACACTCTATACCCTACACTCTACACTCTATACCCTACACTCTATACTCTATACCCTACACTCTATACCCTACACTCTACACTCTATACCCTACACATTATACCATACACTCTATACCCTACACTCTACACTCTATACCCTAGACTCTACACCCTACACTCTATACCATACACTCTATTCCATACACTCTATACCCTACACTCTATATCATACACTCTATACCCTACACTCTACACTCTATACCCTACACTCTATACCCTAAACTCTACACTCTATACCCTACACTCTACACTCTATACCCTACACTCTATACCCTACACTCTATACCCTACACTCTACACCTTATACCCTACACTGTATACCCTACACTCTATACCCTACACTCTATACCCTACACTCTATACCCAACACTCTATAGCCCAACACTCTATACCCTACACTCTATACCCCACACTCTATACCCTACACTCTAATCCCTACACTCTACACTCTATAGCCTACACTCTATACCCTACACTCTATACCCTACACTCTACACTCTATACCCTACACTCTACACTCTACACTCTATACCCTACACTCTATACCCTACACTCTATACTCTATACCCTACACTATATACCCTACACTCTATACCCTGCAATCTATACCATACACTCTATACCCTACACTCTACACTCTATAAACCACACTCTACACTCTATACCCTACACTCTACACCCTACACTCTATACCATACACTCTATTCCATACACTCTATACCCTACACTCTATACCCTACACTCTACACTCTAAAATCTATACCCTACTCTCTACACTCTATACCTTACACTCTATACCAAACACTCTATACCCTACACTATATACCATACACTCTATATCATACACTCTATACCGTACACTCTATACCCTACACTCTATACCCTACACTCTATACCCTACACTCTACACTCTGTACCCTACACACTATGCCATACACTCTACACACTACAGTCTATACCCTACACTCTACACTCTATACCATACACTCTATACTGTACACTCTATACCATACACTCTATACCCTAGACTCTATACCCTACACTCTATACCCTACACTATACACTCTATACCCTACACTCTACACCATACACTCTATACCCTACACTCTATACCCTACACTCTACACTCTATACCCTACAATATATACCCTACAGTCTATACCCTACACTCTATACCCTACACTCTATACCCTACACTCTACACTCTGTACCCTACACTCTATACTATACACTCTACACCCTACACTCTATACCATACACTCTATACCCTACACTCTACACTCTATACCATACACTCTATACTGTACACTCTATACCATACACTCTACACCCTACACTCTATATCATGCACTCTATACCCTACACTCTACACTCTATACCCTACACTCTATACCCTACAATCTATACCCTACACCCTACGCTCTATACCCTACACTCTATACCCTACACTCTACACTCTATACCGTACACTATATTCCATACACTCTATTCCATACACTCTATACCCTGCACTCTATACCCTACACTATACACTCTATACCCTACACTCTATACCATACACTCTATACCCTACACTCTACACTCTATTCCCTACACTCTATACCATACGCTCTATACCCTACACTCTATACCCTACACTTTATACCCTACACTATACACTCTATACCCTACACTCTACACTCTATACCATACACTCTATACCCTAAACTCTATACCCTACACTCTACACTCTATACCCTACACTCTATACCCTACACTCTATACCATACACTCTATACCCTACACTCTACACTCTATACCCTACACTCTATACCCTACACTCTAAACCCTACACTCTATACCCTACACTATACACTCTATACCCTACACTCTATACCATACACTCTATACCCTACACTCTACACTCTATACCCTACAATCTATACCCTACACTTTATACCCTACACTCTATACCCTACACTCTACACTCTATACCGTACACTCTATACCATACACTCTATACCCTACACTCTATACCCTACACTCTATACCCTACACTCTACACTCTATACCCTACACTCTATACCATACACTCTAAACCCTACACTCTATACCCTACACTCTATACCCTAAACTCTACACTCTATACCCTACACTCTACACTCAATACCCTACACTCTATACCCTACACTCTATACCCTACACTCTATACCCTACACTCTACACTTTATACCCTACACTGTATACCCTACACTCTATACCCTACACTCTATACCCTACACTCTATACCCTACACTCTATAGCCCAACACTCTATACCGTACACTCTATACCCTACACTCTATACCCTACACTCTACACTCTATACCCTACACTCTATACCCTACACTCTAATCCCTACACTCTACACTTTTTACCCTACACTCTATACCCTACACTCTATACCATACACTCTATACCCTACACTCTATACCCTACACTCTACACTCTATACCCTACACTCTACACTCTATACTCTACACTCTATATCCTACACTCTACACTCTATACCCTACACTCTATACCCTACATTCTATACCCTACACTCTATACCCTACACTCTACACTTTATACCCTACACTCTATACCCTACACTCTATACCCTACACTCTATACCCTACACTCTACACTCTATACCCTACACACTATACCCTACACTATATACTCTATACCCTACACTCTATACCCTACACTCTATACCCTACACTCTACACTCTATACCCTACACACTATACCCTACACTATATACTCTATACCCTACACTCTATACCCTATACTCTATACCCTACAATCTATACCCTACACTCTATACCCTACACTCTATACCCTACACTCTCTATCCCAACACTCTATACCCTACTGTCATGATCCCAATGGCAGGGGATCACTAAAGGACAAGCACAGATACAAACAAGCTCTAGGGCGATGGAACCTGAGCTGACCGCGACCCTGAACCTAACACACAAATAAAAGTAGCCGGGGAACGTGCCTACGATGATCCTAGACGTCTCGCTCCAGCCGAAGATCTAACTTCCCCTATCAGAAGAAACACAGACCTCTCTTGCCTCCAGAGAAATCCCCCACAGAAATAGCAGCCCCCCACATATAATGACGGTGAAATGAGAGGAAAGCACATACGCAGTATGAAAACAGTTTCAGCAAAATGAGGCCCGCTAAAGCTAGATAGCAGAGGATACAAAAGTGAACTGCGCGGTCAGCGAAAAACCCTTCAAAAAAACCATCCTGAAATTACTTGAACTCATGTGCCAACTCATGGTACATGAGGAGCAATTTCAGCCCACTAGAGCAACCAGCAGCAAGAATCACATATCTGCAGGCTGGACTAAAAACCAAATAAAGCAAAACACCAAAACAGGAAAATCCAAACTTAGCTTGACCAGAAGGTTCTAGGAGCAGGGAGCAGAGGTAACAAGACACACTGGATACATTGATAACCGGCGAGGAAATGCCAGCAAAGCCAGGTTAAATAGGAAACTCCCATATGCTGATGGAACAGGTGGAACCCAGAAACCCAGGAAAGACAAGTCACCCAGTACCATCAGTAACCACCAGAGGGAGCCCAAAAACAGAACTCACAACAGTACCCCCCCCCTTGAGGAGGGGTCACCGAACCCTCACGAGAACCACCAGGGCGACCAGGATGAGCCCTATGAAAAGCGCGAACCAAATCATCAGCATGAACATCCGAGGCAACCACCCAAGAATTATCCTCCTGACCATAACCCTTCCACTTGACCAAATACTGGAGTTTCCGTCTGGAAACACGAGAATCCAAGATCTTCTCCACAACATACTCCAATTATCCCTCCACCAGCACTGGAGCAGGAGGCTCAAGCGAAGGAACAACAGGTACCTCATACTTCCGCAACAACGACCGATGAAACACATTATGAATAGCAAACGATGCCGGGAGATCCAAACGAAACGACACAGGGTTAAGAATTTCCAAGATCCTATAGGGACCGATGAACCGAGGCTTGAACTTAGGAGAAGAGACCTTCATAGGAACAAAACGAGAAGACAACCACACCAAGTCACCAACAAGAAGTCGAGGACCCACGCGGCGACGGCGATTAGCAAACTGCTGAGCCTTCTCCTGGGACAACTTCAAATTGTCCACCACATGACTCCAAATCCGATGCAACCTATCCACCACCATGTCCACTCCAGGACAATCAGAAGGTTCCACCTGACCAGAGAAAAAATGAGGATGAAACCCCGAATTACAAAAGAAAGGAGAAACCAAGGTAGCAGAACTAGCCCGATTATTAAGGGCAAACTCGGCCAACGGCAAAAAGGTAACCCAGTCATCCTGATCAGCGGAAACAAAACACCTTAAATAAGTTTCCAAGGTCTGATTAGTTCGTTCAGTCTGGCCATTCGTCTGAGGATGGAATGCAGACGAAAAGGACAAATCAATGCCCATCTTAGCACAGAACGTCCGCCAAAATCTAGACACAAACTGGGATCCCCTGTCAGAAACGATGTTCTCAGGAATCCCATGCAAACGAACCACATTCTGAAAAAACAGAGGGACCAACTCAGAGGAGGAAGGCAACTTAGGCAAGGGTACCAGATGAACCATTTTAGAAAAGCGATCACACACAACCCAGATGACGGACATTTTTTGAGAGACAGGGAGATCCGAAATAAAGTCCATGGAAATGTGCGTCCAAGGCCTCTTCGGGATAGGCAAAGGTGACAACAATCCACTGACCTGAGAACAGCAAGGCTTAGCCCGAGCACAAACCTCACAAGACTGCACAAAAGAACGCACATCCCTCGACAAGGAAGGCCACCAAAAAGACCTGGCCACCAAGTCTCTAGTACCAAATATTCCAGGATGACCCGCCAACGCAGAAGAATGGACCTCGGAGATGACTCTACTGGTCCAATTATCCGGAACAAACAGTCTCTCAGGCGGACAACGATCAGGTTTACCCGCCTGAAACTCCTGCAAAGCACGTCGCAAGTCTGGGGAGACAGCAGACAAAATCACCCCATCCCTAAGGATACCAGAGGGCTCAGAATTTCCAAGGGAGTCAGGCACAAAACTCCTAGAAAGAGCATCCGCCTTCACATTCTTTGAACCTGGCAGGTATGAAACCACAAAATTGAAACGAGAGAAAAACAGTGACCAACGAGCCTGTCTAGGATTCAGACGCCTGGCAGACTCAAGGTAAATCAAATTTTTGTGATCAGTCAAGACCACCACACGATGTCTAGCACCCTCTAGCCAATGACGCCACTCCTCAAATGCCCACTTCATGGCCAAAAGTTCCCGATTACCAACATCATAATTCTGCTCAGCCGGCGAAAACTTTCTAGAAAAAAACACGCATGGCTTCATCACTGAGCCATCGGAGCTTCTCTGTGACAAAACCGCCCCCGCTCCAATCTCGGAAGCATCAACCTCAACCTGAAAAGGGAGCGAAACATCTGGCTGACGCAACACAGGAGCAGAAGAAAACCGGCGCTTAAGTTCCTGAAAGGCCTCCACAGCCGCAGGAGACCAATTAGCAACATCAGCACCCTTCTTAGTCAAATCCGTCAAAGGCTTAACAACACTAGAAAAATTAGTTATAAAACGACGATAGAAATTAGCAAAGCCCAAGAACTTCTGTAGACTCTTAAGAGATGTAGGCTGCGTCCAGTCACAAATAGCCTGAACCTTGACGGGATCCATCTCAATAGTAGAAGGGGAAAAAATATACCCCAAGAAAGAAATCTTCTGGACTCCAAAGAGACACTTTGAGCCTTTTACAAACAAGGAATTGGCCCGCAGGACCTGAAACACCTTCCTGACCTGCTGAACATGAGACTCCCAGTCATCAGAAAAAACCAAAATATCATCCAAATACACAATCATAAATTTATCCAGATATTCACGGAAAATATCGTGCATAAAGGACTGGAAGACTGAAGGAGCATTAGAAAGTCCAAAAGGCATTACCAAATACTCAAAATGGCCCTCAGGCGTATTAAATGCGGTTTTCCACTCATCACCTTGCTTTATTCGTATAAGATTATACGCACCCCGAAGATCAATCTTAGTAAACCATTTAGCCCCCTTAATGCGAGCAAACAAATCAGTCAACAATGGCAAAGGATACTGATATTTTACGGTAATCTTATTCAAAAGACGATAAAATATACAAGGCCTCAAGGAACCATCTTTTTTGGCCACGAAAAAAAAACCTACTCCCAAAGGGGACAAAGATGGACGGATATGTCCCTTTTCCAAGGACTCCTTAACATAATCCCACATAGCAGTATGCTCTGGCACTGACAGATTGAACAAACGACCTTTAGGAAATTTACTGCCTGGAATTAAATTTATAGCACAATCGCAATCCCTGTGAGGAGGAAGCGAACTGAGCTTAGGCTCCTCAAAAACATCCCGATAGTCAGACAAAAACACAGGAATCTCAGAAGGAGTAGATGAAGCGATAGAAATCGGAGGTGCATCATCATGAACCCCCTGACAACCCCAGCTTAACACAAACATTGATTTCCAGTCAAGGACTGGATTATGAGTTTGTAACCATGGCAGACCAAGTACTAGAACATCATGCAAATTATACAGTACCAGGAAGCGAATCACCTCCTGGTGAACGGGAGTCATACGCATGGTCACTTGTGTCCAGTACTGAGGTTTATTCATAGCCAAAGGTGTAGAGTCAATTCCCTTCAAAGGAATAGGGACTTCCAGAGGCTTCAGACTAAACCCACAGCGATTGGCAAATGACCAATCCATAAGACTCAGGGCAGCGCCTGAATCCACATAGGCATCGACGGAAATGGATGATAATGAACAAATCAGAGTCACAGACAGAATGAACTTAGACTGTAAAGTACTAATGGCAACAGACTTATCAACCTTTTTTGTGCGTTTAGAGCATGCTGATATAACATGAGCTGAATCACCACAATAAAAGCACAACCCTTTTTTCCGCCTATACTTTTGCCGTTCACTTCTGGACTGAATTCTATCACATTGCATTATCTCAGGTGACGGTTCAGACGACACCGCCAAATGATGCACAGGTTTGCGCTCCCGTAAACGCCGATCAATCTGAACAGCCATAGTCATAGACTCATTCAGACCAGCAGGCGCAGGGGACCCCACCATAACATCTTTAACCCTTATCCGGCTGAATAGGTACAATTGTAACTATTCCGTTTTAAAATTGCAATAACTTTTTTTTGAAAAGACGTAGAGGGCTGAAATTTCGTGACATCTCTACATTTTTGGTCCAGAATATATTGGCCAAATTTCAATAAAATATCTCCACCCGCTTCCGAGATAAGGGGTCGAGATCTTTTTGCATCCATAACAAGCTGCATAGGTACAAATGTACCTCATATATTTTGAATGAAGATAATGCAAGGGAAAAAGCATAAATTTTTTTTTAATGATAATGCTATTTAACTATTATAAACAAGTAAAAAACTGTTCATTTACATTATAAAAGAAAATGTAAGAAACTTTTTTTTATTGATTTTCTTTGCAAGTAATGCATGTTGGCTTTGCTACAGAGTGTTCATCGCAAATGGGTTTCACACAAACCACACAAGACTTTCTAGTCTTGCGTTGTTTTCGCCTCAGGTCTCTGCAGACATAGCAACTACCAACAACAGGGGAGGGTCCACGACTACCATGAGGTATTTTGGGGCCAGCTGCTGGCTGCGATGCTACCACAATGCATCGTCCAAGCACCATTTCTACTGCACCTCGAAGAAAATGGTTTCTCATTATCATTTTGTTTGTACTACGATCTTCAATTGCAATCATACACAGCTGATTTGCGAGATCTTTCAGGAACTTTCTTCATTGATCCTTTGCCCTGAAGCTTGGATTGTGTTCTCTGTAGATGATGTAGGATGCTAACCCACTGACATCAATCATATTGTAGAAAAATGCCAAAGTCCAACGTGATGTTCGTCGTTTCACAGTGTACTCTCCCAACATTTTATCCATAACATCAACGCCACCTTTTGTTATGTTGTAGTATTTTATTATCTCTGGCTTGGCTGCTAGTGTCTCTTCAACTTCTCCCGTCATGTGCATAGATGATAGAAGCACGACTGATTTGTTCTTCTTTGGTACATATGAACAGACTGTTGCATCATGATTGTAGGCAAAATTTGTCGAGTATACAGGCCTTTCTTTGGCAGGCTGCATGTTGTTAGGTAGGAACCTTTTGTTTTTTCTCACTGTACCAACTAGTGTCATGTTCCAGGAGTTCAATACCTTAGCTAGTTCCATGGTTGTAAAGAAGTTATCGGTGGTGACATTTCTTCCAGAGCCTTTATACGAGCTCACTAGGTCCAATACTGTTCGTTCTCCAATGTTTACTTGTCGAGGACCATCAGTTGGTTTCCCAGTGTAGAGCTGACCTTGTAAAGGGTAGGCATTTGATGAGTCACAAGCCCAGAAAATCTTTATGCCATATTTAGCTGGTTTTGAAGGTATATACTGGGTAAATTTAGTATGACCTCTAAATGGAAATAATTGCTCGTCGACGGTGATACAATGATATGGCTTGTAGGCTCTCTCCAGATTACTGTTCAGCATTGTCCAGATGTCCCGTATTGGTGCAGCTTTATCTGTTTGCACACGTTCTGCACGTGTATTTTCGTTGTCAAACCTGATAAATCTGAGTATCATCTTGAAGCGGTCACGAGACATGGCTGCACGTATAAGAGGCAGAGCAGCAACATTCCACATTTCCTCCAGATTCTCTTTGTTGGCTCTGTGCACACCAGCAGCAATCAGTATGCCCAAAAATGCATGAAGTTCAGTTTCAGTAAATTGCTTGAATGTTTTTTGTGGTGGCCGTTTGGAAGAATCAGGAAAACGTTGTACCAGTTCGTTGTTGTAAGCATCACAAACTCTCTTGGCCTTTCGATTCGTTTCCCGTAATATGATGTCACACATCTCGGGAGTCATGATGGACTTGAATAGCTCTTTTGCTGTATATAGGTTGCTGATTGCTGCAGGGCCACCTCTTTGTCGTAGGACATTACGAGATTTTGTTTGTGCATTTGGCAGTGGATTACTGCACCATTGAGTTTCATCCTTAGCAGTCCAAATGTCGCCTGCACTTTGAGGCACAGAATCATCCTCAACACTTTCGTCTGATTCGTATTCATTTTCATGCTCTATGACCATTTCTTGTTCAATGTCTGAATCTTCTTCAGTAACATCCACTTGTGGTACATAGTTTTCATCATCAGATGGAACATATGGTTCATCCTCATGCTCAGAATCAGATTCTTCTAGCATTCGCATTATTTCGTCAGACGTAAATCTGTAAATATGAAAAAATGTAAAATAAATAATTTTCCGAAATACTACATTATTGGCTTTTCACAAAATTATACTAACCTGCAAACACGTTTTCTTGGATTATGGCGGAAACTAGATCCAGCATTACTATCACTCATGATGACTTGCTAGATGAATTTTGGCTTCGTATTTTGTGCTGAATATAAATAAAACATCGTAAAACAATATGTAGATACTAATTATTATCCATTTTTCGTATAAAAATTATACCTATAGTGATAAGTTTCATACAAAATATATGTAAGCCAAGTCCAGGCTGAAAGACAATTTGACTGTTCTGTCCCCACATAATGAGAATAAAGGTATAACTGGCTGTTAGATGCTGTGAGACTTTCCTACCTTCGTTTCCAAGAAATTGAAGACTTCACAAGCCTAGAAATGTGTGCTCACAGCAATGAGATGAACAGCAAAATGGCTAATGAGAGGAGGGAGGCAGGAAGACAAGTAGAAGCCACTCCCAGTTTGAATTAACTTAATTGACAGCAACATAAGTGACCAGTAACAACACTGAACAATAGATATCAGCATAACATTTGTAGCTGAATGAACTTTAGTTTCTGAAACCAAGTAAAGTCTTCCCACAGTGGAGGTATATGTGAAGGTACAATTGTACCTATGCAGCCTGTTAAGGTTGTAAAATTATGCAGCCTGACAAGGGTTAATGGCCTCAGAAAGGCCATCTCTAAACTTTGCAGCCAGAGCGCACTCATTCCACTGAGTAAGTACCGACCACTTCCGAAATTTTTGACAATAAATTTCTGCTTCATCTTGCCCCTGAGAGAGGGCCAACAAAGCTTTTTCAGCCTGAATCTCTTGGTTAGGTTCCTCATAGAGCAAACCTAATGCCAGAAAAAACGCATCCGCATTAAGCAACGCAGGGTCCCCTGGTGCCAATGCAAATGCCCAATCCTGAGGGTCACCCCGCAGGAAAGATATAATTATCTTGACTTGCTGAGCAGGGTCTCCAGAGGAGCGAGATTTCAAAGAAAGAAACAACTTGCAATTGTTCCTAAAATTCAGAAAACGAGATCTATCTCCAGAAAAAAACTCTGGGACAGGAATTCTAGGTTCAGACATAGGAGCATGTACAACAAAATCCTGTATATTTTGAACCTTAGTGGCAAGATTATTCAGGCTGCAAGCCAAACTCTGGACGTCCATGATAAACAGCTGGGATCAGAGCCATTCAAAGATTAAGAGGAGGAGGAAGTAGCCACGCTGCAATAAGGCTAGGCAGCAAACTCTGAGGGGGAAAAAAAAAAAAAAAAAAACTTCCTCAGACTACTTATCCTCCTACTTCAGCCAATACAATTAACACTTTGTGGGCCGGTTATACTGTCATGATCCCAATGGCAGGGATCACTAAAGGACAAGCACAGATATAAACAAGCTCTAGGGTGATGGAACCTGAGCTGACCGCGACCCTGAACCTAACACACAAATAAAAGTAGCCGGGGAACGTGCCTACGATGATCCTAGACGTCTCGCTCCAGCCGAAGATCTAACTTCCCCTATCAGAAGAAACACAGACCTCTCTTGCCTCCAGAGAAATCCCCCACAGAAATAGCAGCCCCCCACATATAATGACGGTGAAATGAGAGGATAGCACATACGCAGTATGAAAACAGTTTCAGCAAAATGAGGCCCGCTAAAGCTAGATAGCAGAGGATACAAAAGTGAACTGCGCGGTCAGCGAAAAACCCTTCAAAAAAACCATCCTGAAATTACTTGAACTCATGTGCCAACTCATGGTACATGAGGAGCAATTTCAGCCCACTAGAGCAACCAGCAGCAAGAATCACATATCTGCAGGCTGGACTAAAAACCAAATAAAGCAAAACACCAAAACAGGAAAATCCAAACTTAGCTTGACCAGAAGGTTCTAGGAGCAGGGAGCAGAGGTAACAAGACACACTGGATACATTGATAACCGGCGAGGAAATGCCAGCAAAGCCAGGATAAATAGGAAACTCCCATATGCTGATGGAACAGGTGGAACCCAGAAACCCAGGAAAGACAAGTCACCCAGTACCATCAGTAACCACCAGAGGGAGCCCAAAAACAGAACTCACAACACCCTACACTCTATACCCTACACTCTACACTCTATACCCTACACTATACACTCTATACCCTACACTCTATACCATACAATCTACACTCTATACCCTACACTCTATACCCTACACTCTATACCCTACACACTATACCCTACTTTCTACACTCTATACCCTACACTCTACACTCTATACCCTACACTCTATACCCTACAATCTATACCATACACTCTATACCATACACTCTATACCCTACACTCTATACCCTACACTCTACACTCTATACCCTACACTCTATATCCTACACTCTATACCCTGCAATCTATACCATACACTCTATACCCTACACTCTATATCATACACTCTATACCCTACACTCTACACTCTATACCCCACACTCTACACTCTATACCCTACACTCTACACCCTACACTCTATACCATACACTCTATTCCATACACTCTATACCCTACACTCTATACCCTACACTCTACACTCTAAAATCTATACCCTACTCTCTACACTCTATACCTTACACTCAATACCAAACACTCTATACCCTACACTATATACCATACACTCTATATCATACACTCTATACCGTACAATCTATACCATACACTCTATACCGTACACTCTATACCCTACACTCTATACCCTACACTCTACACTCTGTACCCTACACTCTATACTATACACTCTACACCCTATACTCTATACCATACACTCTATACCCTACACTCTACACTCTATACCATACACTCTATACTGTACACTCTATACCATACACTCTACACCCTACACTCTATACCATGCACTCTATACCCTACACTCTACACTCTATACCCTACACTCTATACCCTACAATCTATACCCTACACCCTACGCTCTATACCCTACACTCTATACCCTACACTCTACACTCTATACCGTACACTATATTCCATACACTCTATTCCATACACTCTATACCCTGCACTCTATACCCTACACTATACACTCTATACCCTACACTCTACACCATACACTCTATACCCTACACTCTACACTCTATTCCCTACACTCTATACCATACATTCTATACCCTACACTCTATACCCTACACTCTATACCCTACACTCTATACTCTACACTCTATACCCTACACTCTATACCATACACTCTATACCCTACACTCTACAGTCTATTCCCTACACTCTATACCATACACTCTATACCCTACACTCTATACCCTACACTCTATACCCTACACTATTCACTCTATACCCTACACTCTATACCATACACTCTATACCCTAAACAATATACCCTACACTCTACACTCTATACCCTACACTCTATACCCTACACTCTATACCTTACACTCTATACCCTACACTCTATACCATACACTCTATACCCTACACTCTACACTCTATACCCTACACTCTATACCCTACACTCTAAACCCTACACTCTATACCCTACACTATACACTCTATACCCTACACTCTACACCATACACTCTATCCCCTAGACTCTATACCCTACATTCTACACTCTTTACCCTACAATCTATACCCTACACTTTATACCCTACACTCTATACCCTACACTCTACACTCTATACCATACACTCTATACCATACACTCTATACCCTACACTCTATACCCTACACTCTACACTCTATACCCTACACTCTATACTATACACTCTAAACCCTAGACTCTATACCCTACACTCTATACCCTAAACTCTACACTCTATACCCTACACTCTACACTCAATACCCTACACTCTATACCCTACACTCTATACCCTACACTCTATACCCTACACTCTACACTTTATACCCTACACTGTATACCCTACACTCTATACCCTACACTCTATACCCTACACTCTATAGCCCAACACTCTATACCGTACACTCTATACCCTACACTCTATACCCTACACTCTACACTCTATACCCTACACTCTAATCCCTACACTCTACACTCTATACCCTACACTCTATACCCTACACTCTATACCATACACTCTATACCCTACACTCTATACCCTACACTCTACACTCTATACCCTACACTCTACACTCTATACCCTACACTCTATACTCTATACCCTACACTCTATACCCTACACTCTACACTAAATACCCTACACATTATACCATACACTCTATACCCTACACTCTACACTCTATACCCTAGACTCTACACCCTACACTCTATACCATACACTCTATTCCATACACTCTATACCCTACACTCTATATCATACACTCTATACCCTACACTCTACACTCTATACCCTACACTCTATACCCTACACTCTATACCCTAAACTCTACACTCTATACCCTACACTCTACACTCTATACCCTACACTCTACACCCTACACTCTATACCCTACACTCTATACCCTACACTCTACACCTTATACCCTACACTGTATACCCTACACTCTATACCCTACACTCTATACCCTACACTCTATACCCAACACTCTATAGCCCAACACTCTATACCCTACACTCTATACCCTACACTCTATACCCTACACTCTAATCCCTACACTCTACACTCTATAGCCTACACTCTATACCCTACACTCTATACCATACACTCTATACTCTACACTCTATACCCTACACTCTACACTCTATACCCTACACTCTACACTCTACACTCTATACCCTACACTCTACACTCTATAAACCACACTCTACACTCTATACCCTACACTCTACACCCTACACTCTATACCATACACTCTATTCCATACACTCTATACCCTACACTCTATACCCTACACTCTACACTCTAAAATCTATACCCTACTCTCTACACTCTATACCTTACACTCTATACCAAACACTCTATACCCTACACTATATACCATACACTCTATATCATACACTCTATACCGTACACTCTATACCCTACACTCTATACCCTACACTCTATACCCTACACTCTACACTCTGTACCCTAC
Organism: Ranitomeya imitator; assembly: GCF_032444005.1. NCBI lineage: Eukaryota > Metazoa > Chordata > Amphibia > Anura > Dendrobatidae > Ranitomeya > Ranitomeya imitator. The sequence goes on from NW_027194564.1 coordinate 537,095, forward strand.
ACACTATACCATACACTCTACACACTACACTCTATACCCTACACTCTACACTCTATACCATACACTCTATACTGTACACTCTATACCATACACTCTATACCCTACACTCTATACCCTACACTCTATACCCTACACTATACACTCTATACCCTACACTCTACACCATACACTCTATACCCTACACTCTATACCCTACACTCTACACTCTATACCCTACAATATATACCCTACACTCTATACCCTACACTCTATACCCTACACTCTACACTCTATACCATACAATCTATACCATACACTCTATACCCTACACTCTATACCCTACACTCTATACCCTACACTCTACACTTTATACCCTACACTCTATACCCTACACTCTATACCCTACACTCTATACCCTACACTCTATAACCTACACTCTACATTCTATACCCTACACTCTATAACATATACTCTATACCCTACACTCTATACCTTACACTCTATACCCTACACTCTACACTCTACACCCTACACTCTACACTCTATACCCTACACTCTATACCCTACACTCTACACTTTATACCCTACACTCTATACCCTACACTCTATACCCTACACTCTATACCCTACACTCTACACCCTACACTCTATACCCTACACTATATACTCTATACCCTACACTCTATACCCTACACGCTATACCCTACACTCTATACCCTACACTCTATACCCTACACTCTACACTCTATGCCCTACACACTATACCCTACTTTCTACACTCTATACCCTACACTCTACACTCTATACCCTACACTCTATACCCTACAATCTATACCATACACTCTATACCATACACTCTATACCCTACACTCTATACCCTACACTCTACACTCTATACCCTACACTTTATACCCTGCAATCTATACCATACACTCTATACCCTACACTCTATATCATACACTCTATACCCTACACTCTACACTCTATAGCCCACACTCTACACTCTATACCCTACACTCTACACCCTACACTCTATACCATACACTCTATTCCATACACTCTATACCCTACACTCTATACCCTACACTCTACACTCTAAAATCTATACCATACTCTCTACACTCTATACCAAACACTCTATACCCTACACTATATACCATACACTCTATATCATACGCTCTATACCGTACACTCTATACCCTACACTCTATACCCTACACTCTATACCCTACACTCTACACTCTATATTCTACACTCTATACCCTACACTTTAAACTCTATACCATACAATCTATACCCTACACTCTATACTATACACTCTACACCCTACACTCTATACCATACACTCTATGCCCTACACTCTACACTCTATAACCTACACTCTATACCCTACACTCTACACCCTACACCCTACGCTCTATACCCTACACTCTATACCCTACACTCTATACCCTACACTCTATACCCTACACCCTACGCTCTATACCCTACACTCTATACCCTACACTCTTCACTCTATACCCTACACTCTATTCCATACACTCTATATCCTACACTCTATACCCTACACTCTAATCCCTACACTCTACACTCTATACCCTACACTCTATACCCCACACTCTATACCCTACACTCTATACCCCACACTCTATACCCTACACTCTATACCATACACTCTATACCCTACACTCTATACCCTACACTCTACACTCTAAACTCTATTCCATACACTCTATACCCTACAGTCTATACCCTACACTCTACACTCTATACCCTACACTATATACCCTACACTCTATACCCTACACTCTATACCCTACACTCTACACTCTATACCCTACACTCTATACCCTACACTCTATACCCTACACTCTACACTCTATACCCTACACTCTACACTCTATACCCTACACTCTATACCCTACACTCTACACCCTACACTCTATACCCTACACTCTATACTCTACACTATATACCCTACACTCTATACCCTGCACTCTATACTCTATACCCTACACCCTAAACCCTACACTCTATAACCTACACCCTATACCCTACACTCTATACCCTACACACTATACCCTACACTCTATACCCTACACTCTACACTCTATACCCTACACTCTATACCATACACTCTATACCCTACACTCTATACCCTACAATATACACTCTATACCCTACACTCTACACTGTATACCATACACTATATACCCTACACTCTATACCCTACACTCTACACTCTATACCCTACACTCTACACCCTACACTCTATACCATACATTCTATACTCTACACTCTACACTCTATACCCTACACTCTATACCCTACACTCTATACCCTACACCCTACGTTCTATACCCTACACTCTATACCCTACACTCTACACTCTACACTTTACACTCTATACCCTACAATCTATACCCTACACTCTATACTCTATACTCTACACTCTATACCCTACACTCTACACTCAATACCCTACACTCTATACCCTACACTCTAATCCCTACACTCTACACTCTATACCCTACACTCTATACCCTACACTCTATACCCTACACTCTACACTCTATACCCTACACTCTATACCCTACACTCTATACCCTACACTCTACCCTCTACACTCTATACCCTACACTCTATACCATACACTCTATACCCTACACTCTACACTCTATTCCCTACACTCTATACCATACATTCTATGCCCTACACTCTATACCCTACACTCTATACCCTACACTCTATACTCTACACTCTATACCCTACACTCTATACCATACACTCTATACCCTACACTCTACACTCTATTCCCTACACTCTATACCATACACTCTATACCCTACACTCTATACCCTACACTCTATACCCTACACTATACACTCTATACCCTACACTCTACACTCTATACCATACACTCTATACCCTAAACTCTATACCCTACACTCTACACTCTATACCCTACACTCTATACCCTACACTCTATACCCTACACTCTATACCATACACTCTATACCCTACACTCTACACTCTGTACCCTACACTCAATACCCTACACTCTAAACCCTACACTCTACACCATACACTCTATACCCTATACTCTATACCCTACATTCTACACTCCATACCCTACAATCTATACCCTACACTTTATACCCTACACTCTATACCCTACACTCTACACTCTATACCCTACACTCTATACCCTACACTCTATACCCTACACTCTATACCCTACACTCTACACTTTATACCCTACACTGTATACTCTACACTCTATACTCTACACTCTATACCCTACACTCTATACCCTACACTCTATAGCCCAACACTCTATACCGTACACTCTATACCCTACACTCTATACCCTACACTCTACACTCTATACCCTACACTCTATACCCTACACTCTAATCCCTACACTCTACACTCTATACCCTACACTCTATACCCTACACTCTATACCATACACTCTATACCCTACACTCTATACCCTACACTCTACACTCTATACCCTACACTCTATACCCTAAACTCTATACCCTACACTCTACACTCTATACCCTACACTCTATACCCTACACTCTATACCCTACACTCTATACCATACACTCTATACCCTACACTCTACACTCTGTACCCTACACTCAATACCCTACACTCTAAACCCTACATTCTATACCCTACACTATACACTCTATACCCTACACTCTACACCATACACTCTATACCCTATACTCTATACTCTACATTCTACACTCTATACCCTACAATCTATACCCTACACTTTATACCTTACAATCTATACCCTACACTCTACACTCTATACCCTACACTCTATACCCTACACTCTATACCCTACACTCTATACCCTACACTCTACACTTTATACCCTACACTGTATACCCTACACTCTATACTCTACACTCTATACCCTACACTCTATACCCTACACTCTACACTCTATACCCTACACTCTACACCCTACACTCTATACCATACACTCTATACTCTACACTCTACACTCTATACCTACACTCTATACCCTACACTCTATACCCTACACCCTACGTTCTATACCCTACACTCTATACCCTACACTCTACACTCTATACTCTACACTCTACACTTTACACTCTATACCCTACAATCTATACCCTACACTCTATACTCTATACTCTATACCCTACACTCTACACTCTATACCCTACACTCTATACCCTACACTCTAATCCCTACACTCTACACTCTATACCCTACACTCTATACCCTACACTCTATACCCTACACTCTACACTCTATACCCTACACTCTATACCCTACACTCTATACCCTACACTCTACCCTCTACACTCTATACCCTACACTCTATACCATACACTCTATACCCTACACTCTACACTCTATTCCCTACACTCTATACCATACATTCTATGCCCTACACTCTATACCCTACACTCTATACCCTACACTCTATACTCTACACTCTATACCCTACACTCTATACCATACACTCTATACCCTACACTCTACACTCTATTCCCTACACTCTATACCATACACTCTATACCCTACACTCTATACCCTACACTCTATACTCTACACTCTATACCCTACACTCTATACCCTACACTCTACACTCTATACCCTACACTCTACACCCTACACTCTATACCATACACTCTATACTCTACACTCTACACTCTATACCCTACACTCTATACCCTACACTCTATACCCTACACCCTACGTTCTATACCCTACACTCTATACCCTACACTCTATACTCTACACTCTACACTTTACACTCTATACCCTACAATCTATACCCTACACTCTATACTCTATACTCTACACTCTATACCCTACACTCTACACTCTATACCCTACACTCTATACCCTACACTCTAATCCCTACACTCTACACTCTATACCCTACACTCTATACCCTACACTCTATACCCTACACTCTACACTCTATACCCTACACTCTATACCCTACACTCTATACCCTACACTCTACCCTCTACACTCTATACCCTACACTCTATACCATACACTCTATACCCTACACTCTACACTCTATTCCCTACACTCTATACCATACATTCTATGCCCTACACTCTATACCCTACACTCTATACCCTACACTCTATACTCTACACTCTATACCCTACACTCTATACCATACACTCTATACCCTACACTCTACACTCTATTCCCTACACTCTATACCATACACTCTATACCCTACACTCTATACCCTACACTCTATACCCTACACTATACACTCTATACCCTACACTCTACACTCTATACCATACACTCTATACCCTAAACTCTATACCCTACACTCTACACTCTATACCCTACACTCTATACCCTACACTCTATACCCTACACTCTATACCATACACTCTATACCCTACACTCTACACTCTGTACCCTACACTTAATACCCTACACTCTAAACCCTACACTCTACACCATACACTCTATACCCTATACTCTATACCCTACATTCTACACTCTATACCCTACAATCTATACCCTACACTTTATACCCTACACTCTATACCCTACACTCTACACTCTATACCCTACACTCTATACCCTACACTCTATACCCTACACTCTATACCCTACACTCTACACTTTATACCCTACACTGTATACCCTACACTCTATACTCTACACTCTATACCCTACACTCTATACCCTACACTCTATAGCCCAACACTCTATACCGTACACTCTATACCCTACACTCTATACCCTACACTCTACACTCTATACCCTACACTCTATACCCTACACTCTAATCCCTATACTCTACACTCTATACCCTACACTCTATACCCTACACTCTATACCATACACTCTATACCCTACACTCTATACCCTACACTCTACACTCTATAACCTACACTCTATACCCTAAACTCTATACCCTACACTCTACACTCTATACCCTACACTCTATACCCTACACTCTATACCCTACACTCTATACCCTACACTCTATACCCTACACTCAATACCCTACACTCTACACTCTATACTCTACACTCTACACTTTACACTCTATAACATACACTCTAAACCCTACACTCTATACCCTACACTCTACACTTTATACCCTACACTCTATACCCTACACTCTATACCTACACTCTATACCCTACATTCTATACCCTACACTTTATAACATACACTCTATACCCTACACTCTATACCTTACACTCTATACCCTACACTCTACACTCTACACCCTACACTCTACACTCTATACCCTACACTCTATACCCTACACTCTATACCCTACACTCTACACTTTATACCCTACACTCTATACCCTACACTCTATACCCTACACTCTATACCCTACACTCTACACACTATACCCTTAACTCTATACTCTACACTATATACTCTATACCCTACACTCTATACCCTACACTCTATACCCTACAATCTATACCCTACACTCTATACCCTACACTCTATACCCTACACTCTATATCCCAACACTCTATACCCTACACTCTATACCCTACACTCTACACTCTATACCCTACACTATACACTCTATACCCTACACTCTATACCATAAAATCTACACTCTATACCCTACACTCTATACCCTACACTCTACACTCTATACCCTACACACTATACCCTACTTTCTACACTCTATACCCTACACTCTACACTCTATACCCTACACTCTATACCCTACAATCTATACCCTACACTCTACACACTATACCCTACACTCTATACCCTACACTCTATACCCTGCAATCTATACCATACACTCTATACCCTACACACTATACCATACACTCTATACCCTACACTCTATACCCTACACTCTATACCCTACACTCTACACACTATACCCTACACTCTACACCCTACACTCTATACCATACACTCTATTCCATACACTCTATACCCTACACTCTATACCCTACACTCTACACTCTAAAATCTATACCCTACTCTCTACACTCTATACCTTACACTCTATACCAAACACTCTATACCCTACACTATAAACCATACACTCTATATCATACACTCTATACCGTACACTCTATACCATACACACTATACCCTACACTCTATACCCTACACTCTACACTCTGTACCCTACACTCTATACTATACACTCTACACCCTACACTCTATACCATACACTCTATATCCTACACTCTACACTCTATACCATACACTCTATAATGTACACTCTATACCATACACTCTACACCCTACCCTCTATATCATGCACTCTATACCCTACACTCTACACTCTATACCCTACACTCTATACCCTACAATCTATACCCTACACCATACGCTCTATACCCTACACTCTATACCCTACACTCTACACTCTATACCCTACACTCTACACTCTATACCCTACACTCTATACCCTACACTCTACACTCTATACCCTACACTCTATACCCTACACTCTACACTCTATACCCTACACTCTATACCGTACACTCTATGCCCTACACTCTACACTCTACACTCTATACCCTACACTCTATACTCTACACTATATACCCTACACTCTATACCCTGCACTCTATACTCTATACCCTACACTCTATACCCTACACTCTATAACCTACACCCTATACCCTACACTCTATACCCTACACACTATACCCTACACTCTATACCCTACACTCTACACTCTATACCCTACACTCTATACCATACACTCTATACCCTACACTCTATACCCTACAATATACACTATATACCCTACACTCTATACCCTACACTCTACACTCTATACCCTTCACTCTATACTCTACACTATATACCCTACACTCTATACCCTGCACTCTATACTGTATACCCTACACTCTATACCCTACACTCTATAACCTACACCCTATACCCTACACTCTATACCCTAAACTCTACACCCTACACTCTATACTATACACTCTATACTCTACACTCTACAATCTATACCCTACACTCTATACCCTACACTCTATACCCTACACCCTACGTTCTATACCCTACACTCTATACCCTACACTCTACACTCTATACTCTACTCTCTACAATTTACACTCTATACCCTACACTCTATACCCTACACTCTATACTCTATACTCTACACTCTATACCCTACACTCTACACTCTATACCCTACACTCTATACCCTACACTCTAATTCCTACATTCTACACTCTATACCCTACACTCTATACCCTACACTCTATACCCTACACTCTACACTCTATACCCAACACTCTATACCCTACACTCTATACCATACACTCTATTCCATACACTCTATACCCTACACTCTATACCCTACACTCTACACTCTAAAATCTATACCCTACTCTCTACACTCTATACCTTACACTCTATATCAAACACTCTATACCCTACACTATATACCATACACTCTATATCATACACTCTATACCGTACACTGTATACCATACACTCTATACCCGACACTCTATACCCTACACTTTATACCCTACACTCTACACTCTGTACCCTACACTCTATACTATACACTCTACACCCTACACTCTATACCATACACTCTATACCCTACACTCTACACTCTATATCATACACTCTATACTGTACACTCTATACCATACACTCTACACCCTACACTCTATACCATGCACTCTATACCCTACACTCTACACTCTATACCCTACACTCTATACCCTACAATCTATACCCTACACCCTACGCTCTATACCCTACACTCTATACCCTACACTCTACACTCTATACCGTACACTATATTCCATACACTCTATTCCATACACTCTATACCCTACACTCTATACCCTACACTATACACTCTATACCCTACACTCTACACTCTATACCATACACTCTATACCCTAAACTCTATACCCTACACTCTACACTCTATACCCTACACTCTATACCCTACACTCTATACCCTACACTCTATACCATACACTCTATACCCTACACTCTACACTCTGTACCCTACACTCAATACCCTACACTCTAAACCCTACACTCTACACCATACACTCTATACCCTATACTCTATACCCTACATTCTACACTCTATACCCTACAATCTATACCCTACACTTTATACCCTACACTCTATACCCTACACTCTACACTCTATACCCTACACTCTATACCCTACACTCTATACCCCACACTCTATACCCTACACTCTACACTTTATACCCTACACTGTATACTCTACACTCTATACTCTACACTCTATACCCTACACTCTATACCCTACACTCTATAGCCCAACACTCTATACCGTACACTCTATACCCTACACTCTATACCCTACACTCTACACTCTATACCCTACACTCTATACCCTACACTCTAATCCCTACACTCTACACTCTATACCCTACACTCTATACCCTACACTCTATACCATACACTCTATACCCTACACTCTATACCCTACACTCTACACTCTATACCCTACACTCTATACCCTAAACTCTATACCCTACACTCTACACTCTATACCCTACACTCTATACCCTACACTCTATACCCTACACTCTATACCATACACTCTATACCCTACACTCTACACTCTGTACCCTACACTCAATACCCTACACTCTAAACCCTACACTCTATACCCTACACTATACACTCTATACCCTACACTCTACACCATACACTCTATACCCTATACTCTATACCCTACATTCTACACTCTATACCCTACAATCTATACCCTACACTTTATACCTTACACTCTATACCCTACACTCTACACTCTATACCCTACACTCTATACCCTACACTCTATACCCTACACTCTATACCCTACACTCTACACTTTATACCCTACACTGTATACCCTACACTCTATACTCTACACTCTATACCCTACACTCTATACCCTACACTCTACACTCTATACCCTACACTCTACACCCTACACTCTATACCATACACTCTATACTCTACACTCTACACTCTATACCTACACTCTATACCCTACACTCTATACCCTACACCCTACGTTCTATACCCTACACTCTATACCCTACACTCTACACTCTATACTCTACACTCTACACTTTACACTCTATACCCTACAATCTATACCCTACACTCTATACTCTATACTCTACACTCTATACCCTACACTCTACACTCTATACCCTACACTCTATACCCTACACTCTAATCCCTACACTCTACACTCTATACCCTACACTCTATACCCTACACTCTATACCCTACACTCTACACTCTATACCCTACACTCTATACCCTACACTCTACCCTCTACACTCTATACCCTACACTCTATACCATACACTCTATACCCTACACTCTACACTCTATTCCCTACACTCTATACCATACATTCTATGCCCTACACTCTATACCCTACACTCTATACCCTACACTCTATACTCTACACTCTATACCCTACACTCTATACCATACACTCTATACCCTACACTCTACACTCTATACCCTACACTCTACACCCTACACTCTATACCATACACTCTATACTCTACACTCTACACTCTATACCCTACACTCTATACCCTACACTCTATACCCTACACCCTACGTTCTATACCCTACACTCTATACCCTACACTCTACACTCTATACTCTACACTCTACACTTTACACTCTATACCCTACAATCTATACCCTACACTCTATACTCTATACTCTACACTCTATACCCTACACTCTACACTCTATACCCTACACTCTATACCCTACACTCTAATCCCTACACTCTACACTCTATACCCTACACTCTATACCCTACACTCTATACCCTACACTCTACACTCTATACCCTACACTCTATACCCTACACTCTATACCCTACACTCTACCCTCTACACTCTATACCCTACACTCTATACCATACACTCTATACCCTACACTCTACACTCTATTCCCTACACTCTATACCATACATTCTATGCCCTACACTCTATACCCTACACTCTATACTCTACACTCTATACCCTACACTCTATACCATACACTCTATACCCTACACTCTACACTCTATTCCCTACACTCTATACCATACACTCTATACCCTACACTCTATACCCTACACTCTATACCCTACACTATACACTCTATACCCTACACTCTACACTCTATACCATACACTCTATACCCTAAACTCTATACCCTACACTCTACACTCTATACCCTACACTCTATACCCTACACTCTATACCCTACACTCTATACCATACACTCTATACCCTACACTCTACACTCTGTACCCTACACTCAATACCCTACACTCTAAACCCTACACTCTACACCATATACTCTATACCCTATACTCTATACCCTACATTCTACACTCTATACCCTACAATCTATACCCTACACTTTATACCCTACACTCTATACCCTACACTCTACACTATACCCTACACTCTATACCCTACACTCTATACCCTACACTCTATACCCTACACTCTACACTTTATACCCTACACTGTATACCCTACACTCTATACTCTACACTCTATACCCTACACTCTATACCCTACACTCTATAGCCCAACACTCTATACCGTACACTCTATACCCTACACTCTATACCCTACACTCTACACTCTATACCCTACACTCTATACCCTACACTCTAATCCCTACACTCTACACTCTATACCCTACACTCTATACCCTACACTCTATACCATACACTCTATACCCTACACTCTATACCCTACACTCTACACTCTATACCCTACACTCTATACCCTAAACTCTATACCCTACACTCTACACTCTATACCCTACACTCTATACCCTACACTCTATACCCTACACTCTATACCATACACTCTATACCCTACACTCTACACTCTGTACCCTACACTCAATACCCTACACTCTACACTCTATACTCTACACTCTACACTTTACACTCTATAACATACACTCTAAACCCTACACTCTATACCCTACACTCTACACTTTATACCCTACACTCTATACCCTACACTCTATACCTACACTCTATACCCTACACTCTATACCCTACACTCTATAACATACACTCTATACCCTACACTCTATACCTTACACTCTATACCCTACACTCTACACTCTACACCCTACACTCTACACTCTATACCCTACACTCTATACCCTACACTCTATACCCTACACTCTACACTTTATACCCTACACTCTATACCCTACACTCTATACCCTACACTCTATACCCTACACTCTACACTCTATACCCTACACTCTATACTCTACACTATATACTCTATACCCTACACTCTATACCCTACACTCTATACCCTACAATCTATACCCTACACTCTATACCCTACACTCTATACCCTACACTCTATATCCCAACACTCTATACCCTACACTCTATACCCTACACTCTACACTCTATACCCTACACTATACACTCTATACCCTACACTCTATACCATAAAATCTACACTCTATACCCTACACTCTATACCCTACACTCTACACTCTATACCCTACACACTATACCCTACTTTCTACACTCTATACCCTACACTCTACACTCTATACCCTACACTCTATACCCTACAATCTATACCATACACTCTATACCATACACTCTATACCCTACACTCTATACCCTACACTCTATACCCTACACTCTACACACTATACCCTACACTCTATACCCTACACTCTATACCCTGCAATCTATACCATACACTCTATACCCTACACTCTATACCATACACTCTATACCCTACACTCTATACCCTACACTCTATACCCTACACTCTACACACTATACCCTACACTCTACACCCTACACTCTATACCATACACTCTATTCCATACACTCTATACCCTACACTCTATACCCTACACTCCACACTCTAAAATCTATACCCTACTCTCTACACTCTATACCTTACACTCTATACCAAACACTCTATACCCTACACTATATACCATACACTCTATATCATACACTCTATACCGTACACTCTATACCATACACACTATACCCTACACTCTATACCCTACACTCTACACTCTGTACCCTACACTCTATACTATACACTCTACACCCTACACTCTATACCATACACTCTATATCCTACACTCTACACTCTATACCATACACTCTATACTGTACACTCTATACCACACACTCTACACCCTACCCTCTATATCATGCACTCTATACCCTACACTCTACACTCTATACCCTACACTCTATACCCTACAATCTATACCCTACACCATACGCTCTATACCCTACACTCTATACCCTACACTCTACACTCTATACCCTACACTCTACACTCTATACCCTACACTCTATACCCTACACTCTACACTCTATACCCTACACTCTATACCGTACACTCTATACCCTACACTCTACACTCTACACTCTATACCCTACACTCTATACTCTACACTATATACCCTACTCTCTATACCCTGCACTCTATACTCTATACCCTACACTCTATACCCTACACTCTATAACCTACACCCTATACCCTACACTCTATACCTTACACACTATACCCTACACTCTATACCCTACACTCTACACTCTATACCCTACACTCTATACCATACACTCTATACCCTACACTCTATACCCTACAATATACACTATATACCCTACACTCTATACCTTACACTCTACACTCTATACCCTTCACTCTATACTCTACACTATATACCCTACACTCTATACCCTGCACTCTATACTGTATACCCTACACTCTATACCCTACACTCTATAACCTACACCCTATACCCTACACTCTATACCCTAAACTCTACACCCTACACTCTATACCATACACTCTATACTCTACACTCTACAATCTATACCCTACACTCTATACCCTACACTCTATACCCTACACCCTACGTTCTATACCCTACACTCTATACCCTACACTCTACACTCTATACTCTACACTTTACACTCTATACCCTACACTCTATACCCTACACTCTATACTCTATACTCTACACTCTATACCCTACACTCTACACTCTATACCCTACACTCTATACCCTACACTCTAATCCCTACATTCTACACTCTATACCCTACACTCTGTACCCTACAATCTATACCCTACACTCTACACTCTATACCCTACACTCTATACCCTACACTCTATACCATACACTCTATTCCATACACTCTATACCCTACACTCTATACCCTACACTCTACACTCTAAAATCTATACCCTACTCTCTACACTCTATACCTTACACTCTATATCAAACACTCTATACCCTACACTATATACCATACACTCTATATCATACACTCTATACCGTACACTCTATACCATACACTCTATACCCTACACTCTATACCCTACACTCTATACCCTACACTCTATACCCTACACTCTACACTCTGTACCCTACACTCTATACTATACACTCTACACCCTACACTCTATACCATACACTCTATACCCTACACTCTACACTCTATATCATACACTCTATACTGTACACTCTATAACATACACTCTACACCCTACACTCTATACCATGCACTCTATACCCTACACTCTACACTCTATACCCTACACTCTATACCCTACAATCTATACCCTACACCCTACGCTCTATAACCTACACTCTATACCCTACACTCTACACTCTATACCGTACACTATATTCCATACACTCTATTCCATACACTCTATACCCTGCACTCTATACCCTACACTATACACTCTATACCCTACACTCTACACCATACACTCTATACCCTACACTCTACACTCTATTCCCTACACTCTATACCATACATTCTATACCCTACACTCTATACCCTACACTCTATACCCTACACTATATACTCTACACTCTATACCCTACACTCTATACCATACACTCTATACCCTACACTCTACACTCTATTCCCTACACTCTATACCATACACTCTATACCCTACACTCTATACCCTATACTCTATACCCTACACTATACACTCTATACCCTACACTCTACACTCTATACCATACACTCTATACCCTAAACTCTATACCCTACACTCTACACTCTATACCCTACACTCTATACCCTACACTCTATACCCTACACTCTATACCATACACTCTATACCCTGCACTCTACACTCTATACCCTACACTCTAAACCCTACACTCTATACCCTACACTATACACTCTATACCCTACACTCTACACCATACACTCTATCCCCTAGACTCTATACCCTACATTCTACACTCTATACCCTACAATCTATACCCTACACTTTATACCCTACACTCTATACCCTACACTCTACACTCTATACCGTACACTCTATACCATACACTCTATACCCTACACTCTATACCCTACACTCTACACTCTATACCCTACACTCTATACCATACACTCTAAACCCTAGACTCTATACCCTACACTCTATACCCTAAACTCTACACTCTATACCCTACACTCTACACTCAATACCCTACACTCTATACCCTACACTCTATACCCTACACTCTATACCCTACACTCTATAGCCCAACACTCTATACCGTACACTCTATACCCTACACTAATAATAATAATAATCTTTATTTTTATATAGCGCTAACATATTCCGCAGCGCTTTACAGTTTGCACACATTATCATCACTGTCCCCGATGGGGCTCACAATCTAGAATCCCTACCAGTATGTCTTTGGAATGTGGGAGGAAACCGGAGTGCCCGGAGGAAACCCACGCAAACACGGAGAGAACATACAAACTCTTTGCAGATGTTGTCCTGGGTGGGATTAGAACCCAGGACCCCAGCGCTGCAAGGCTGCAGTGCTAACCACTGCGCCACCATGCTGCCCTGCACTCTATACCCTACACTCTACACTCTATACCCTAAACTCTAATCCCTACACTCTACACTCTATACCCTACACTCTATACCCTACACTCTATACCATACACTCTATACCCTACACTCTATACCCTACACTCTACACTCTATACCCTACACTCTACACTCTATACCCTACACTCTATACTCTATACCCTACACTCTATACCCTACACTCTACACTCTATACCCTACACATTATACCATACACTCTATACCCTACACTCTACACTCTATACCCTAGACTCTACACCCTACAATCTATACCCTACACTTTATACCCTACACTCTACACTCTATACCCTACACTCTATACCCTACACTCTACACCCTACACTCTATACCCTACACTCTACACTCTATATCCTACACTCTATACCCTACACTCTATACCCTACACTCTACCCTCTACACTCTATACCCTACACTCTATAACATACACTCTATACCCTACACTCTACACTCTATTCCCTACACTATATACCATGCACTCTATACCCTACACTCTATACCCTACACTCTATACCCTACACTATACACTCTATACCCTACACTCTACACTCTATACCATACACTCTATACCCTAAACTCTATACCCTACACTCTACACTCTATACCCTACACTCTATACCCTACACTCTATACCCTACACTCTACACTCTATACCCTACACTCTATACCATACACTCTATACCCTACACTCTATACCATACACTCTATACCCTACACTCTACACTCTATACCCTACACTCTATACCCTACACTCTATACCCTACACTATACACTCTATACCCTACACTCTACACCATACACTCTATACCCCATACAATACACTCTATACCCTACAATCTATACCCTACACTCTATACCCTACACTCTATACCCTACACACTACACTCTATACCGTACACTCTATACCATACACTCTATACCCTACACTCTATACCCTACACTCTATACCCTACACTCTACACTCTATACCCTATACTCTATACCATACACTCTAAACCCTACACTCTATACCCTACACTCTACACTCTACACCCTACACTCTACACTCTATACCCTACACTCTATACCCTACACTCTACACTTTATACCCTACACTCTATACCCTACACTCTATACCCTACACTCTACACTCTATACCCTACACTCTATACTCTACACTATACACTCTATACCCTACACTCTATACCCTACACTCTACACTCTATACCCTACACTCTACACTCTATACCCTACACTCTATACTCTATAACCTACACTCTATACCCTACACTCTACACTCTATACCCTACACATTATACCATACACTCTATACCCTACACTCTACACTCTATACCCTAGACTCTACACCCTACACTCTATACCCTACACTTTATACCCTACACTCTACACTCTATACCCTACACTCTATACCCTACACTCTACACCCTACACTCTATACCCTACACTCTACACTCTATACCCTACACTCTATACCCTACACTCTATACCCTACACTCTACCCTCTACACTCTATTCCCTACACTCTATACCATACACTCTATACCCTACACTCTATACCCTACAATCTATACCCTACACTATACACTCTATACCCTACACTCCACACTCTATACCATACACTCTATACCCTAAACTCTATACCCTACACTCTACACTCTATACCCTACACTCTATACCCTACACTCTATACCCTACACTCTACACTCTATACCCTACACTCTATACCATACACTCTATACCCTACACTCTATACCATACACTCTATACCCTACACTCTACACTCTATACCCTACACTCTATACCCTACACTCTATACCCTACACTATACACTCTATACCCTACAATCTACACCATACACTCTATACCCTATACAATACACTCTATACCCTACAATCTATACCCTACACTCTATACCCTACACTCTACACTCTATACCATACACTCTATACCATACACTCTATACCCTACACTCTATACCCTACACTCTATACCCTAAACTCTACACTCTATACCCTACACTCTACACTCTATACCCTACACTCTATACCCTACACTCTATACCCTACACTCTACACCTTATACCCTACACTGTATACCCTACACTCTATACCGTACACTCTATACCCTACACTCTATACCCAACACTCTATAGCCCAACACTCTATACCGTACACTCTATACCCTACACTCTATACCCTACACTCTACACTCTATACCCTACATTCTATACCCTACACTCTAATCCATACACTCTACACTCTATAGCCTACACTCTATACCCTACACTCTATACCATACACTCTATTCCCTACACTCTATACCCTACACTCTACACTCTATACCCTACACTCTACACTCTACACTCTATACCCTACACTCTATATCCTACACTCTATACCCTACACTATATACCCTACACTCTATACCCTGCAATCTATACCATACACTCTATACCCTACACTCTACACTCTATAAACCACACTCTACACTCTATACCCTACACTCTACACCCTACACTCTATACCATACACTCTATTCCATACACTCTATACCCTACACTCTAAACCATACACTCTACACTCTAAAATCTATACCCTACTCTCTACACTCTATACCTTACACTCTATACCAAACACTCTATACCCTACACTATATACCATACACTCTATATCATACACTCTATACCGTACACTCTATACCCTACACTCTATACCCTACACTCTATACCCTACACTCTACACTCTGTACACTACACACTATACCATACACTCTACACACTACACTCTATACCATACACTCTATACCCTACACTCTACACTCTATACCATACACTCTATACTGTACACTCTATAGCATACACTCTATACCCTACACTCTATACCCTACACTCTATACCCTACACTATACACTCTATACCCTACACTCTACACCATACACTCTATACCCTACACTCTATACCCTACACTCTACACTCTATACCCTACAATATATACCCTACACTCTATACCCTACACTCTATACTCTACACTCTACCATACACTCTATACCCTACACTCTATACCCTACACTCTACACTCTATACCCTACACTCTATACCCTACACTCTATACTCTATACCCTACACTATATACCCTACACTCTATACCCTGCAATCTATACCATACACTCTATACCCTACACTCTACACTCTATACCATACACTCTATACTGTACACTCTATACCATACACTCTATACCCTACACTCTATACCCTACACTCTATACCCTACACTATACACTCTATACCCTACACTCTACACCATACACTCTATACCCTACACTCTATACCCTACACTCTACACTCTATACCCTACAATATATACCCTACACACTATACCCTACACTCTATACCCTACACTCTACACTCTATACCATACAATCTATACCATACACTCTATACCCTACACTCTATACCCTACACTCTATACCCTACACTCTACACTTTATACCCTACACTCTATACCCTACACTCTATACCCTACACTCTATACCCTACACTCTACACTCTATACCCTACACTCTATAACATATACTCTATACCCTACACTCTATACCTTACACTCTATACCCTACACTCTACACTCTACACCCTACACTCTACACTCTATACCCTACACTCTATACCCTACACTCTACACTTTATACCCTACACTCTATACCCTACACTCTATACCCTACACTCTATACCCTACACTCTACACTCTATACCCTACACTCTATACCCTACACTATATACTCTATACCCTACACTCTATACCCTACACGCTATACCCTACACTCTATACCCTACACTCTATACTCTACACTCTATACCCTACACTCTATATCCCAACACTCTATACCCTACACTCTATACCCTACACTCTACACTCTATGCTCTACACTATACACTCTATACCCTACACTCTATACCATACAATCTACACTCTATACCCTACACTCTATACCCTACACTCTACACTCTATGCCCTACACACTATACCCTACTTTCTACACTCTATACCCTACACGCTACACTCTATACCCTACACTCTATACCCTACAATCTATACCATACACTCTATACCCTACACTCTATACCCTACACTCTACACTCTATACCCTACACTCTATACCCTACACTTTATACCCTGCAATCTATACCATACACTCTATACCCTACACTCTATATCATACACTCTATACCCTACACTCTACACTCTATACCCTACACTCTATACCCTACACTCTACACTCTGTACCCTACACACTATACCATACACTCTACACACTACACTCTATACCATACACTCTATACCCTACACTCTACACTCTATACCATACACTCTATACTGTACACTCTATACCATACACTCTATACCCTACACTCTATACCCTACACTCTATACCCTACACTATACACTCTATAATCTACACTCTACACCATACACTCTATACCCTACACTCTATACCCTACACTCTACACTCTATACCCTACAATATATACCCTACACTCTATACCCTACACTCTATACCATACACTCTATACCCTACACTCTATACCCTACACTCTACACTTTATACCCTACACTCTATACCCTACACTCTATACCCTACACTCTATACCCTACACTCTATACCCTACACTCTACACTCTATACCCTACACTCTATAACATATACTCTATACCCTACACTCTATACCTTACACTCTATACCCTACACTCTACACTCTACACCCTACACTCTACACTCTATACCCTACACTCTAAACCCTACACTCTACACTTTATACCCTACACTCTATACCCTACACTCTATACCCTACACTCTATACCCTACACTCTACACTCTATACCCTACACTCTATACCCTACACTATATACTCTATACCCTACACTCTATACCCTACACGCTATACCCTACACTCTATACCCTACACTCTATACTCTACACTCTATACCCTACACTCTATATCCCAACACTCTATACCCTACACTCTGTACCCTACACTCTACACTCTATGCTCTACACTATACACTCTATACCCTACACTCTATACCATACAATCTACACTCTATACCCTACACTCTATACCCTACACTCTACACTCTATGCCCTACACACTATACCCTACTTTCTACACTCTATACCCTACACTCTACACTCTATACCCTACACTCTATACCCTACAATCTATACCATACACTCTATACCCTACACTCTATACCCTACACTCTACACTCTATACCCTACACTCTATACCCTACACTTTATACCCTGCAATCTATACCATACACTCTATACCCTACACTCTATATCATACACTCTATACCCTACACTCTACACTCTATACCCTACACTCTATACCCTACACTCTATACCCTACACTCTATACCCTACACTCTACACTCTATGCTCTACACTATACACTCTATACCCTACACTCTATACCATACAATCTACACTCTATACCCTACACTCTATACCCTACACTCTACACTCTATGCCCTACACACTATACCCTACTTTCTACACTCTATACCCTACACTCTACACTCTA
The DNA here is from genome assembly GCF_032444005.1 of Ranitomeya imitator. NCBI lineage: Eukaryota > Metazoa > Chordata > Amphibia > Anura > Dendrobatidae > Ranitomeya > Ranitomeya imitator. The sequence goes on from NW_027194564.1 coordinate 558,607, forward strand.
TACCCTACACTCTATACCCTACAATCTATACCATACACTCTATACCCTACACTCTACACTCTATACCCTACACTCTATACCCTACACTCTACACTCTATACCCTACAATATATACCCTACACTCTATACCCTACACTCTATACCATACACTCTATACCCTACACTCTATACCCTACACTCTACACTTTATACCCTACACTCTATACCCTACACTCTATACCCTACACTCTATACCCTACACTCTATACCCTACACTCTACACTCTATACCCTACACTCTATAACATATACTCTATACCCTACACTCTATACCTTACACTCTATACCCTACACTCTACACTCTACACCCTAAACTCTACACTCTATACCCTACACTCTAAACCCTACACTCTACACTTTATACCCTACACTCTATACCCTACACTCTATACCCTACACTCTATACCCTACACTCTACACTCTATACCCTACACTCTATACCCTACACTATATACTCTATACCCTACACTCTATACCCTACACGCTATACCCTACACTCTATACCCTACACTCTATACTCTACACTCTATACCCTACACTCTATATCCCAACACTCTATACCCTACACTCTGTACCCTACACTCTACACTCTATGCTCTACACTATACACTCTATACCCTACACTCTATACCATACAATCTACACTCTATACCCTACACTCTATACCCTACACTCTACACTCTATGCCCTACACACTATACCCTACTTTCTACACTCTATACCCTACACTCTACACTCTATACCCTACACTCTATACCCTACAATCTATACCATACACTCTATACCCTACACTCTATACCCTACACTCTACACTCTATACCCTACACTCTATACCCTACACTTTATACCCTGCAATCTATACCATACACTCTATACCCTACACTCTATATCATACACTCTATACCCTACACTCTACACTCTATACCCTACACTCTATACCCTACACTCTATACCCTACACTCTATACCCTACACTCTACACTCTATGCTCTACACTATACACTCTATACCCTACACTCTATACCATACAATCTACACTCTATACCCTACACTCTATACCCTACACTCTACACTCTATGCCCTACACACTATACCCTACTTTCTACACTCTATACCCTACACTCTACACTCTATACCCTACACTCTATACCCTACAATCTATACCATACACTCTATACCCTACACTCTATACCCTACACTCTACACTCTATACCCTACACTCTATACCCTACACTTTATACCCTGCAATCTATACCATACACTCTATACCCTACACTCTATATCATACACTCTATACCCTACACTCTACACTCTATACCCTACACTCTATACCCTACACTCTACACTCTGTACCCTACACACTATACCATACACTCTACACACTACACTCTATACCATACACTCTATACCCTACACTCTATACCCTACACTCTATACCCTACACTATACACTCTATACCCTACACTCTACACCATACACTCTATACCCTACACTCTATACCCTACACTCTACACTCTATACCCTACAATATATACCCTACACTCTATACCCTACACTCTATACCATACACTCTATACCCTACACTCTATACCCTACACTCTACACTTTATACCCTACACTCTATACCCTACACTCTATACCCTACACTCTATACCCTACACTCTATACCCTACACTCTACACTCTATACCCTACACTCTATAACATATACTCTATACCCTACACTCTATACCTTACACTCTATACCCTACACTCTACACTCTACACCCTACACTCTACACTCTATACCCTACACTCTATACCCTACACTCTACACTTTATACCCTACACTCTATACCCTACACTCTATACCCTACACTCTATACCCTACACTCTACACTCTATACCCTACACTCTATACCCTACACTATATACTCTATACCCTACACTCTATACCCTACACGCTATACCCTACACTCTATACCCTACACTCTATACTCTACACTCTATACCCTACACTCTATATCCCAACACTCTATACCCTACACTCTGTACCCTACACTCTACACTCTATGCTCTACACTATACACTCTATACCCTACACTCTATACCATACAATCTACACTCTATACCCTACACTCTATACCCTACACTCTACACTCTATGCCCTACACACTATACCCTACTTTCTACACTCTATACCCTACACTCTACACTCTATACCCTACACTCTATACCCTACAATCTATACCATACACTCTATACCCTACACTCTATACCCTACACTCTACACTCTATACCCTACACTCTATACCCTACACTTTATACCCTGCAATCTATACCATACACTCTATACCCTACACTCTATATCATACACTCTATACCCTACACTCTACACTCTATACCCTACACTCTATACCCTACACTCTACACTCTGTACCCTACACACTATACCATACACTCTACACACTACACTCTATACCATACACTCTATACCCTACACTCTACACTCTATACCATACACTCTATACTGTACACTCTATACCATACACTCTATACCCTACACTCTATACCCTACACTCTATACCCTACATTATACACTCTATACCCTACACTCTACACCATACACTCTATACCCTACACTCTATACCCTACACTCTACACTCTATACCCTACAATATATACCCTACACTCTATACCCTACACTCTATACCCTACACTCTACACTCTATACCATACAATCTATACCATACACTCTATACCCTACACTCTATACCCTACACTCTATACCCTACACTCTACACTTTATACCCTACACTCTATACCCTACACTCTATACCCTACACTCTATACCCTACACTCTACACTCTATACCCTACACTCTATAACATATACTCTATACCCTACACTCTATACCTTACACTCTATACCCTACACTCTACACTCTACACCCTACACTCTACACTCTATACCCTACACTCTATACCCTACACTCTACACTTTATACCCTACACTCTATACCCTACACTCTATACCCTACACTCTATACCCTACACTCTACACTCTATACCCTACACTCTATACCCTACACTATATACTCTATACCCTACACTCTATACCCTACACGCTATACCCTACACTCTATACCCTACACTCTATACTCTACACTCTATACGCTACACTCTATACCATACAATCTACACTCTATACCCTACACTCTATACCCTACACTCTACACTCTATGCCCTACACACTATACCCTACTTTCTACACTCTATACCCTACACTCTACACTCTATACCCTACACTCTATACCCTACAATCTATACCATACACTCTATACCCTACACTCTATACCCTACACTCTACACTCTATACCCTACACTCTATACCCTACACTTTATACCCTGAAATCTATACCATACACTCTATACCCTACATTCTATATCATACACTCTATACCCTACACTCTACACTCTATACCCCACACTCTACTCTCTATACCCCACACTCTACACTCTATATCCTACACTCTACACCCTACACTCTATACCATACACTCTATTCCATACACTCTATACCCTACATGCTATACCCTACACTCTACACTCTAAAATCTATACCCTACTCTCTACACTCTATACCTTACACTCTATACCAAACACTCTATACCCTACACTCTATACCATACAATCTACACTCTATACCCTACACTCTATACCCTACACTCTACACTCTATGAACTACACACTATACCCTACTTTCAACACTCGATACCCTACACTCTACACTCTATACCCTACACTCTATACCCTACAATCTATACCATACACTCTATACCCTACACTCTATACCCTACACTCTACACTCTATACCCTACACTCTATACCCTACACTTTATACCCTGCAATCTATACCATACACTCTATACCCTACACTCTATATCATACACTCTATACCCTACACTCTACACTCTATACCCTACACTCTATACCCTACACTCTACACTCTGTACCCTACACACTATACCATACACTCTACACACTACACTCTATACCATACACTCTATACCCTACACTCTACACTCTATACCATACACTCTATACTGTACACTCTATACCATACACTCTATACCCTACACTCTATACCCTACACTCTATACCCTACACTATACACTCTATACCCTACACTCTACACCATACACTCTATACCCTACACTCTATACCCTACACTCTACACTCTATACCCTACAATATATACCCTACACTCTATACCCTACACTCTATACCATACACTCTATACCCTACACTCTATACCCTACACTCTACACTTTATACCCTACACTCTATACCCTACACTCTATACCCTACACTCTATACCCTACACTCTATACCCTACACTCTACACTCTATACCCTACACTCTATAACATATACTCTATACCCTACACTCTATACCTTACACTCTATACCCTACACTCTACACTCTACACCCTACACTCTACACTCTATACCCTACACTCTAAACCCTACACTCTACACTTTATACCCTACACTCTATACCCTACACTCTATACCCTACACTCTATACCCTACACTCTACACTCTATACCCTACACTCTATACCCTACACTATATACTCTATACCCTACACTCTATACCCTACACGCTATACCCTACACTCTATACCCTACACTCTATACTCTACACTCTATACCCTACACTCTATATCCCAACACTCTATACCCTACACTCTGTACCCTACACTCTACACTCTATGCTCTACACTATACACTCTATACCCTACACTCTATACCATACAATCTACACTCTATACCCTACACTCTATACCCTACACTCTACACTCTATGCCCTACACACTATACCCTACTTTCTACACTCTATACCCTACACTCTACACTCTATACCCTACACTCTATACCCTACAATCTATACCATACACTCTATACCCTACACTCTATACCCTACACTCTACACTCTATACCCTACACTCTATACCCTACACTTTATACCCTGCAATCTATACCATACACTCTATACCCTACACTCTATATCATACACTCTATACCCTACACTCTACACTCTATACCCTACACTCTATACCCTACACTCTATACCCTACACTCTATACCCTACACTCTACACTCTATGCTCTACACTATACACTCTATACCCTACACTCTATACCATACAATCTACACTCTATACCCTACACTCTATACCCTACACTCTACACTCTATGCCCTACACACTATACCCTACTTTCTACACTCTATACCCTACACTCTACACTCTATACCCTACACTCTATACCCTACAATCTATACCATACACTCTATACCCTACACTCTATACCCTACACTCTACACTCTATACCCTACACTCTATACCCTACACTTTATACCCTGCAATCTATACCATACACTCTATACCCTACACTCTATATCATACACTCTATACCCTACACTCTACACTCTATACCCTACACTCTATACCCTACACTCTACACTCTGTACCCTACACACTATACCATACACTCTACACACTACACTCTATACCATACACTCTATACCCTACACTCTACACTCTATACCATACACTCTATACTGTACACTCTATACCATACACTCTATACCCTACACTCTATACCCTACACTCTATACCCTACACTATACACTCTATACCCTACACTCTACACCATACACTCTATACCCTACACTCTATACCCTACACTCTACACTCTATACCCTACAATATATACCCTACACTCTATACCCTACACTCTATACCATACACTCTATACCCTACACTCTATACCCTACACTCTACACTTTATACCCTACACTCTATACCCTACACTCTATACCCTACACTCTATACCCTACACTCTATACCCTACACTCTACACTCTATACCCTACACTCTATAACATATACTCTATACCCTACACTCTATACCTTACACTCTATACCCTACACTCTACACTCTACACCCTACACTCTACACTCTATACCCTACACTCTATACCCTACACTCTACACTTTATACCCTACACTCTATACCCTACACTCTATACCCTACACTCTATACCCTACACTCTACACTCTATACCCTACACTCTATACCCTACACTATATACTCTATACCCTACACTCTATACCCTACACGCTATACCCTACACTCTATACCCTACACTCTATACTCTACACTCTATACCCTACACTCTATATCCCAACACTCTATACCCTACACTCTGTACCCTACACTCTACACTCTATGCTCTACACTATACACTCTATACCCTACACTCTATACCATACAATCTACACTCTATACCCTACACTCTATACCCTACACTCTACACTCTATGCCCTACACACTATACCCTACTTTCTACACTCTATACCCTACACTCTACACTCTATACCCTACACTCTATACCCTACAATCTATACCATACACTCTATACCCTACACTCTATACCCTACACTCTACACTCTATACCCTACACTCTATACCCTACACTTTATACCCTGCAATCTATACCATACACTCTATACCCTACACTCTATATCATACACTCTATACCCTACACTCTACACTCTATACCCTACACTCTATACCCTACACTCTACACTCTGTACCCTACACACTATACCATACACTCTACACACTACACTCTATACCATACACTCTATACCCTACACTCTACACTCTATACCATACACTCTATACTGTACACTCTATACCATACACTCTATACCCTACACTCTATACCCTACACTCTATACCCTACACTATACACTCTATACCCTACACTCTACACCATACACTCTATACCCTACACTCTATACCCTACACTCTACACTCTATACCCTACAATATATACCCTACACTCTATACCCTACACTCTATACCCTACACTCTACACTCTATACCATACAATCTATACCATACACTCTATACCCTACACTCTATACCCTACACTCTATACCCTACACTCTACACTTTATACCCTACACTCTATACCCTACACTCTATACCCTACACTCTATACCCTACACTCTATACCCTACACTCTACACTCTATACCCTACACTCTATAACATATACTCTATACCCTACACTCTATACCTTACACTCTATACCCTACACTCTACACTCTACACCCTACACTCTACACTCTATACCCTACACTCTATACCCTACACTCTACACTTTATACCCTACACTCTATACCCTACACTCTATACCCTACACTCTATACCCTACACTCTACACTCTATACCCTACACTCTATACCCTACACTATATACTCTATACCCTACACTCTATACCCTACACGCTATACCCTACACTCTATACCCTACACTCTATACTCTACACTCTATACCCTACACTCTATACCATACAATCTACACTCTATACCCTACACTCTATACCCTACACTCTACACTCTATGCCCTACACACTATACCCTACTTTCTACACTCTATACCCTACACTCTACACTCTATACCCTACACTCTATACCCTACAATCTATACCATACACTCTATACCCTACACTCTATACCCTACACTCTACACTCTATACCCTACACTCTATACCCTACACTTTATACCCTGAAATCTATACCATACACTCTATACCCTACACTCTATATCATACACTCTATACCCTACACTCTACACTCTATACCCCACACTCTACTCTCTATACCCCACACTCTACACTCTATATCCTACACTCTACACCCTACACTCTATACCATACACTCTATTCCATACACTCTATACCCTACATGCTATACCCTACACTCTACACTCTAAAATCTATACCCTACTCTCTACACTCTATACCTTACACTCTATACCAAACACTCTATACCCTACACTCTATACCATACAATCTACACTCTATACCCTACACTCTATACCCTACACTCTACACTCTATGAACTACACACTATACCCTACTTTCTACACTCGATACCCTACACTCTACACTCTATACCCTACACTCTATACCCTACAATCTATACCATACACTCTATACCCTACACTCTATACCCTACACTCTACACTCTATACCCTACACTCTATACCCTACACTTTATACCCTGCAATCTATACCATACACTCTATACCCTACACTCTATATCATACACTCTATACCCTACACTCTACACTCTATACCCTACACTCTATACCCTACACTCTACACTCTGTACCCTACACACTATACCATACACTCTACACACTACACTCTATACCATACACTCTATACCCTACACTCTACACTCTATACCATACACTCTATACTGTACACTCTATACCATACACTCTATACCCTACACTCTATACCCTACACTCTATACCCTACACTATACACTCTATACCCTACACTCTACACCATACACTCTATACCCTACACTCTATACCCTACACTCTACACTCTATACCCTACAATATATACCCTACACTCTATACCCTACACTCTATACCCTACACTCTACACTCTATACCATACAATCTATACCATACACTCTATACCCTACAATCTATACCCTACACTCTATACCCTACACTCTACACTTTATACCCTACACTCTATACCCTACACTCTATACCCTACACTCTATACCCTACACTCTATACCCTACACTCTACACTCTATACCCTACACTCTATAACATATACTCTATACCCTACACTCTATACCTTACACTCTATACCCTACACTCTACACTCTACACCCTACACTCTACACTCTATACCCTACACTCTATACCCTACACTCTACACTCTATACCCTACACTCTATACCCTACACTCTGTACCCTACACTCTATACCCTACACTCTACACTCTATACCCTACACTCTATACCCTACACTATATACTCTATACCCTACACTCTATACCCTACACGCTATACCCTACACTCTATACCCTACACTCTATACTCTACACTCTATACCCTACACTCTATATCCCAACACTCTATACCCTACACTCTATACCCTACACTCTACACTCTATGCTCTACACTATACACTCTATACCCTACACTCTATACCATACAATCTACACTCTATACCCTACACTCTATACCCTACACTCTACACTCTATGCCCTACACACTATACCCTACTTTCTACACTCTATACCCTACACTCTACACTCTATACCCTACACTCTATACCCTACAATCTATACCATACACTCTATACCCTACACTCTATACCCTACACTCTACACTCTATACCCTACACTCTATACCCTACACTTTATACCCTGCAATCTATACCATACACTCTATACCCTACACTCTATATCATACACTCTATACTCTATACTCTACACTCTATACCCTACACTCTATATCCCAACACTCTATACCCTACACTCTGTACCCTACACTCTACACTCTATGCTCTACACTATACACTCTATACCCTACACTCTATACCATACAATCTACACTCTATACCCTACACTCTATACCCTACACTCTACACTCTATGCCCTACACACTATACCCTACTTTCTACACTCTATACCCTACACTCTACACTCTATACCCTACACTCTATACCCTACAATCTATACCATACACTCTATACCCTACACTCTATACCCTACACTCTACACTCTATACCCTACACTCTATACCCTACACTTTATACCCTGCAATCTATACCATACACTCTATACCCTACACTCTATATCATACACTCTATACCCTACACTCTACACTCTATACCCTACACTCTATACCCTACACTCTACACTCTGTACCCTACACACTATACCATACACTCTACACACTACACTCTATACCATACACTCTATACCCTACACTCTACACTCTATACCATACACTCTATACTGTACACTCTATACCATACACTCTATACCCTACACTCTATACCCTACACTCTATACCCTACACTATACACTCTATACCCTACACTCTACACCATACACTCTATACCCTACACTCTATACCCTACACTCTACACTCTATACCCTACAATATATACCCTACACTCTATACCCTACACTCTATACCCTACACTCTACACTCTATACCATACAATCTATACCATACACTCTATACCCTACAATCTATACCCTACACTCTATACCCTACACTCTACACTTTATACCCTACACTCTATACCCTACACTCTATACCCTACACTCTATACCCTACACTCTATACCCTACACTCTACACTCTATACCCTACACTCTATAACATATACTCTATACCCTACACTCTATACCTTACACTCTATACCCTACACTCTACACTCTACACCCTACACTCTACACTCTATACCCTACACTCTATACCCTACACTCTACACTCTATACCCTACACTCTATACCCTACACTCTGTACCCTACACTCTATACCCTACACTCTACACTCTATACCCTACACTCTATACCCTACACTATATACTCTATACCCTACACTCTATACCCTACACGCTATACCCTACACTCTATACCCTACACTCTATACTCTACACTCTATACCCTACACTCTATATCCCAACACTCTATACCCTACACTCTATACCCTACACTCTACACTCTATGCTCTACACTATACACTCTATACCCTACACTCTATACCATACAATCTACACTCTATACCCTACACTCTATACCCTACACTCTACACTCTATGCCCTACACACTATACCCTACTTTCTACACTCTATACCCTACACTCTACACTCTATACCCTACACTCTATACCCTACAATCTATACCATACACTCTATACCCTACACTCTATACCCTACACTCTACACTCTATACCCTACACTCTATACCCTACACTTTATACCCTGCAATCTATACCATACACTCTATACCCTACACTCTATATCATACACTCTATACTCTATACTCTACACTCTATACCCTACACTCTATATCCCAACACTCTATACCCTACACTCTGTACCCTACACTCTACACTCTATGCTCTACACTATACACTCTATACCCTACACTCTATACCATACAATCTACACTCTATACCCTACACTCTATACCCTACACTCTACACTCTATGCCCTACACACTATACCCTACTTTCTACACTCTATACCCTACACTCTACACTCTATACCCTACACTCTATACCCTACAATCTATACCATACACTCTATACCCTACACTCTATACCCTACACTCTACACTCTATACCCTACACTCTATACCCTACACTTTATACCCTGCAATCTATACCATACACTCTATACCCTACACTCTATATCATACACTCTATACCCTACACTCTACACTCTATACCCTACACTCTATACCCTACACTCTACACTCTGTACCCTACACACTATACCATACACTCTACACACTACACTCTATACCATACACTCTATACCCTACACTCTACACTCTATACCATACACTCTATACTGTACACTCTATACCATACACTCTATACCCTACACTCTATACCCTACACTCTATACCCTACACTATACACTCTATACCCTACACTCTACACCATACACTCTATACCCTACACTCTATACCCTACACTCTACACTCTATACCCTACAATATATACCCTACACTCTATACCCTACACTCTATACCCTACACTCTACACTCTATACCATACAATCTATACCATACACTCTATACCCTACACTCTATACCCTACACTCTATACCCTACACTCTACACTTTATACCCTACACTCTATACCCTACACTCTATACCCTACACTCTATACCCTACACTCTATACCCTACACTCTACACTCTATACCCTACACTCTATAACATATACTCTATACCCTACACTCTATACCTTACACTCTATACCCTACACTCTACACTCTACACCCTACACTCTACACTCTATACCCTACACTCTATACCCTACACTCTACACTTTATACCCTACACTCTATACCCTACACTCTATACCCTACACTCTATACCCTACACTCTACACTCTATACCCTACACTCTATACCCTACACTATATACTCTATACCCTACACTCTATACCCTACACGCTATACCCTACACTCTATACCCTACACTCTATACTCTACACTCTATACCCTACACTCTATACCATACAATCTACACTCTATACCCTACACTCTATACCCTACACTCTACACTCTATGCCCTACACACTATACCCTACTTTCTACACTCTATACCCTACACTCTACACTCTATACCCTACACTCTATACCCTACAATCTATACCATACACTCTATACCCTACACTCTATACCCTACACTCTACACTCTATACCCTACACTCTATACCCTACACTTTATACCCTGAAATCTATACCATACACTCTATACCCTACACTCTATATCATACACTCTATACCCTACACTCTACACTCTATACCCCACACTCTACTCTCTATACCCCACACTCTACACTCTATATCCTACACTCTACACCCTACACTCTATACCATACACTCTATTCCATACACTCTATACCCTACATGCTATACCCTACACTCTACACTCTAAAATCTATACCCTACTCTCTACACTCTATACCTTACACTCTATACCAAACACTCTATACCCTACACTCTATACCATACAATCTACACTCTATACCCTACACTCTATACCCTACACTCTACACTCTATGAACTACACACTATACCCTACTTTCAACACTCGATACCCTACACTCTACACTCTATACCCTACACTCTATACCCTACAATCTATACCATACACTCTATACCCTACACTCTATACCCTACACTCTACACTCTATACCCTACACTCTATACCCTACACTTTATACCCTGCAATCTATACCATACACTCTATACCCTACACTCTATATCATACACTCTATACCCTACACTCTACACTCTATACCCTACACTCTATACCCTACACTCTACACTCTGTACCCTACACACTATACCATACACTCTACACACTACACTCTATACCATACACTCTATACCCTACACTCTACACTCTATACCATACACTCTATACTGTACACTCTATACCATACACTCTATACCCTACACTCTATACCCTACACTCTATACCCTACACTATACACTCTATACCCTACACTCTACACCATACACTCTATACCCTACACTCTATACCCTACACTCTACACTCTATACCCTACAATATATACCCTACACTCTATACCCTACACTCTATACCCTACACTCTACACTCTATACCATACAATCTATACCATACACTCTATACCCTACAATCTATACCCTACACTCTATACCCTACACTCTACACTTTATACCCTACACTCTATACCCTACACTCTATACCCTACACTCTATACCCTACACTCTATACCCTACACTCTACACTCTATACCCTACACTCTATAACATATACTCTATACCCTACACTCTATACCTTACACTCTATACCCTACACTCTACACTCTACACCCTACACTCTACACTCTATACCCTACACTCTATACCCTACACTCTACACTCTATACCCTACACTCTATACCCTACACTCTGTACCCTACACTCTATACCCTACACTCTACACTCTATACCCTACACTCTATACCCTACACTATATACTCTATACCCTACACTCTATACCCTACACGCTATACCCTACACTCTATACCCTACACTCTATACTCTACACTCTATACCCTACACTCTATATCCCAACACTCTATACCCTACACTCTATACCCTACACTCTACACTCTATGCTCTACACTATACACTCTATACCCTACACTCTATACCATACAATCTACACTCTATACCCTACACTCTATACCCTACACTCTACACTCTATGCCCTACACACTATACCCTACTTTCTACACTCTATACCCTACACTATACACTCTATACCCTACACTCTATACCCTACAATCTATACCATACACTCTATACCCTACACTCTATACCCTACACTCTACACTCTATACCCTACACTCTATACCCTACACTTTATACCCTGCAATCTATACCATACACTCTATACCCTACACTCTATATCATACACTCTATACCCTACACTCTACACTCTATACCCTACACTCTATACCCTACACTCTACACTCTGTACCCTACACACTATACCATACACTCTACACACTACACTCTATACCATACACTCTATACCCTACACTCTACACTCTATACCATACACTCTATACTGTACACTCTATACCATACACTCTATACCCTACACTCTATACCCTACACTCTATACCCTACACTATACACTCTATACCCTACACTCTACACCATACACTCTATACCCTACACTCTATACCCTACACTATACACTCTATACCCTACACTCTACACCATACACTCTATACCCTAAACTCTATACCCTACACTCTACACTCTATACCCTACACTCTATACCCTACACTCTATACCCTACACTCTACACTCTATACCCTACACTCTATACCATACACTCTATACCCTACACTCTATACCATACACTCTATACCCTACACTCTACACTCTATACCCTACACTCTGTACCCTACACTCTATACCGTACACTATACACTCTATACCCTACACTCTACACCATACACTCTATACCCTATACAATACACTCTATACCCTACAATCTATACCCTACACTCTATACCCTACACTCTATACCCTACACACTACACTCTATACCGTACACTCTATACCATACACTCTATACCCTACACTCTATACCCTACACTCTATACCCTACACTCTACACTCTATACCCTATACTCTATACCATACACTCTAAACCCTACACTCTATACCCTACACTCTACACTCTACACCCTACACTCTACACTCTATACCCTACACTCTATACCCTACACTCTACACTTTATACCCTACACTCTATACCCTACACTCTATACCCTACACTCTACACTCTATACCCTACACTCTATACTCTACACTATACACTCTATACCCTACACTCTATACCCTACACTCTACACTCTATACCCTACACTCTACACTCTATACCCTACACTCTATACTCTATACCCTACACTCTATACCCTACACTCTACACTCTATACCCTACACATTATACCATACACTCTATACCCTACACTCTACACTCTATACCCTAGACTCTACACCCTACACTCTATACCCTACACTTTATACCCTACACTCTACACTCTATACCCTACACTCTATACCCTACACTCTACACCCTACACTCTATACCCTACACTCTACACTCTATACCCTACACTCTATACCCTACACTCTATACCCTACACTCTACCCTCTACACTCTATTCCCTACACTCTATACCATACACTCTATACCCTACACTCTATACCCTACAATCTATACCCTACACTATACACTCTATACCCTACACTCCACACTCTATACCATACACTCTATACCCTAAACTCTATACCCTACACTCTACACTCTATACCCTACACTCTATACCCTACACTCTATACCCTACACTCTATACCATACACTCTATACCCTACACTCTATACCATACACTCTATACCCTACACTCTACACTCTATACCCTACACTCTATACCCTACACTCTATACCCTACACTATACACTCTATACCCTACAATCTACACCATACACTCTATACCCTATACAATACACTCTATACCCTACAATCTATACCCTACACTCTATACCCTACACTCTACACTCTATACCGTACACTCTATACCATACACTCTATACCCTACACTCTATACCCTACACTCTATACCCTAAACTCTACACTCTATACCCTACACTCTACACTCTATACCCTACACTCTATACCCTACACTCTATACTCTACACTCTACACCTTATACCCTACACTGTATACCCTACACTCTATACCGTACACTCTATACCCTACACTCTATACCCAACACTCTATAGCCCAACACTCTATACCGTACACTCTATACCCTACACTCTATACCCTACACTCTACACTCTATACCCTACATTCTATACCCTACACTCTAATCCATACACTCTACACTCTATAGCCTACACTCTATACCCTACACTCTATACCATACACTCTATTCCCTACACTCTATACCCTACACTCTACACTCTATACCCTACACTCTACACTCTACTCTCTATACCCTACACTCTATACTCTATACCCTACACTATATACCCTACACTCTATACCCTACAATCTATACCATACACTCTATACCCTACACTCTATACCCTACACTCTATACCCTACACTATACACTCTATACCCTACAATCTACACCATACACTCTATACCCTATACAATACACTCTATACCCTACAATCTATACCCTACACTCTATACCCTACACTCTACACTCTATACCGTACACTCTATACCATACACTCTATACCCTACACTCTATACCCTACACTCTATACCCTAAACTCTACACTCTATACCCTACACTCTACACTCTATACCCTACACTCTATACCCTACACTCTATACTCTACACTCTACACCTTATACCCTACACTGTATACCCTACACTCTATACCGTACACTCTATACCCTACACTCTATACCCAACACTCTATAGCCCAACACTCTATACCGTACACTCTATACCCTACACTCTATACCCTACACTCTACACTCTATACCCTACATTCTATACCCTACACTCTAATCCATACACTCTACACTCTATAGCCTACACTCTATACCCTACACTCTATACCATACACTCTATTCCCTACACTCTATACCCTACACTCTACACTCTATACCCTACACTCTACACTCTACTCTCTATACCCTACACTCTATACTCTATACCCTACACTATATACCCTACACTCTATACCCTGCAATCTATACCATACACTCTATACCCTACACTCTACACTCTATAAACCACACTCTACACTCTATACCCTACACTCTACACCCTACACTCTATACCATACACTCTATTCCATACACTCTATACCCTACACTCTAAACCATACACTCTACACTCTAAAATCTATACCCTACTCTCTACACTCTATACCTTACACTCTATACCAAACACTCTATACCCTACACTATATACCATACACTCTATATCATACACTCTATACCGTACACTCTATACCCTACACTCTATACCCTACACTCTATACCCTACACTCTACACTCTGTACACTACACACTATACCATACACTCTACACACTACACTCTATACCATACACTCTATACCCTACACTCTACACTCTATACCATACACTCTATACTGTACACTCTATAGCATACACTCTATACCCTACACTCTATACCCTACACTCTATACCCTACACTCTACACTCTATACCCTACACATTATACCATACACTCTATACCCTACACTCTACACTCTATACCCTAGACTCTACACCCTACACTCTATACCCTACACTTTATACCCTACACTCTACACTCTATACCCTACACTCTATACCCTACACTCTACACCCTACACTCTATACCCTACACTCTACACTCTATACCCTACACTCTATACCCTACACTCTATACCCTACACTCTACCCTCTACACTCTATTCCCTACACTCTATACCATACACTCTATACCCTACACTCTATACCCTACAATCTATACCCTACACTATACACTCTATACCCTACACTCCACACTCTATACCATACACTCTATACCCTAAACTCTATACCCTACACTCTACACTCTATACCCTACACTCTATACCCTACACTCTATACCCTACACTCTACACTCTATACCCTACACTCTATACCATACACTCTATACCCTACACTCTATACCATACACTCTATACCCTACACTCTACACTCTATACCCTACACTCTATACCCTACACTCTATACCCTACACTATACACTCTATACCCTACAATCTACACCATACACTCTATACCCTATACAATACACTCTATACCCTACAATCTATACCCTACACTCTATACCCTACACTCTACACTCTATACCGTACACTCTATACCATACACTCTATACCCTACACTCTATACCCTACACTCTATACCCTAAACTCTACACTCTATACCCTACACTCTACACTCTATACCCTACACTCTATACCCTACACTCTATACCCTACACTCTACACCTTATACCCTACACTGTATACCCTACACTCTATACCGTACACTCTATACCCTACACTCTATACCCAACACTCTATAGCCCAACACTCTATACCGTACACTCTATACCCTACACTCTATACCCTACACTCTACACTCTATACCCTACATTCTATACCCTACACTCTAATCCATACACTCTACACTCTATAGCCTACACTCTATACCCTACACTCTATACCATACACTCTATTCCCTACACTCTATACCCTACACTCTACACTCTATACCCTACACTCTACACTCTACACTCTATACCCTACACTCTATATCCTACACTCTATACTCTATACCCTACACTATATACCCTACACTCTATACCCTGCAATCTATACCATACACTCTATACCCTACACTCTACACTCTATAAACCACACTCTACACTCTATACCCTACACTCTACACCCTACACTCTATACCATACACTCTATTCCATACACTCTATACCCTACACTCTAAACCATACACTCTACACTCTAAAATCTATACCCTACTCTCTACACTCTATACCTTACACTCTATACCAAACACTCTATACCCTACACTATATACCATACACTCTATATCATACACTCTATACCGTACACTCTATACCCTACACTCTATACCCTACACTCTATACCCTACACTCTACACTCTATACCATACACTCTATACTGTACACTCTATAGCATACACTCTATACCCTACACTCTATACCCTACACTCTATACCCTACACTATACACTCTATACCCTACACTCTACACCATACACTCTATACCCTACACTCTATACCCTACACTCTACACTCTATACCCTACAATATATACCCTACACTCTATACCCTACACTCTATACTCTACACTCTACCATACACTCTATACCCTACACTCTATACCCTACACTCTACACTCTATACCCTACACTCTATACCCTACACTCTATACTCTATACCCTACACTATATACCCTACACTCTATACCCTGCAATCTATACCATACACTCTATACCCTACACTCTACACTCTATACCATACACTCTATACTCTACACTCTATACCATACACTCTATACCCTACACTCTATACCCTACACTCTATACCCTACACTATACACTCTATACCCTACACTCTACACCATACACTCTATACCCTACACTCTATACCCTACACTCTACACTCTATACCCTACAATATATACCCTACACACTATACCCTACACTCTATATCCTACACTCTACACTCTATACCATACAATCTATACCATACACTCTATACCCTACACTCTATACCCTACACTCTATACCCTACACTCTACACTTTATACCCTACACTCTATACCCTACACTCTATACCCTACACTCTATACCCTACACTCTACACTCTATACCCTACACTCTATAACATATACTCTATACCCTACACTCTATACCTTACACTCTATACCCTACACTCTACACTCTACACCCTACACTCTACACTCTATACCCTACACTCTATACCCTACACTCTACACTTTATACCCTACACTCTATACCCTACACTCTATACCCTACAATCTATACCCTACACTCTACACTCTATACCCTACACTCTATACCCTACACTATATACTCTATACCCTACACTCTATACCCTACACGCTATACCCTACACTCTATACCCTACACTCTATACTCTACACTCTATACCCTACACTCTATATCCCAACACTCTATACCCTACACTCTATACCCTACACTCTACACTCTATGCTCTACACTATACACTCTATACCCTACACTCTATACCATACAATCTACACTCTATACCCTACACTCTATACCCTACACTCTACACTCTATGCCCTACACACTATACCCTACTTTCTACACTCTATACCCTACACTCTACACTCTATACCCTACACTCTATACCCTACAATCTATACCATACACTCTATACCCTACACTCTATACCCTACACTCTACACTCTATACCCTACACTCTATACCCTACACTTTATACCCTGCAATCTATACCATACACTCTATACCCTACACTCTATATCATACACTCTATACCCTACACTCTACACTCTATACCCTACACTCTATACCCTACACTCTACACTCTGTACCCTACACACTATACCATACACTCTACACACTACACTCTATACCATACACTCTATACCCTACACTCTACACTCTATACCATACACTCTATACTGTACACTCTATACCATACACTCTATACCCTACACTCTATACCCTACACTCTACACCCTACACTATACACTCTATACCCTACACTCTACACCATACACTCTATACCCTACACTCTATACCCTACACTCTACACTCTATACCCTACAATATATACCCTACACTCTATACCCTACACTCTATACCATACACTCTATACCCTACACTCTATACCCTACACTCTACACTTTATACCCTACACTCTATACCCTACACTCTATACCCTACACTCTATACCCTACACTCTATACCCTACACTCTACACTCTATACCCTACACTCTATAACATATACTCTATACCCTACACTCTATACCTTACACTCTATACCCTACACTCTACACTCTACACCCTACACTCTACACTCTATACCCTACACTCTATACCCTTCACTCTACACTTTATACCCTACACTCTATACCCTACACTCTATACCCTACACTCTATACCCTACACTCTACACTCTATACCCTACACTCTATACCCTACACTATATACTCTACACTCTATACCCTACACTCTATACCCTACACTCTACACTCTATACCCTACAATATATACCCTACACTCTATACCCTACACTCTATACCATACACTCTATACCCTACACTCTATACCCTACACTCTACACTTTATACCCTACACTCTATACCCTACACTCTATACCCTACACTCTATACCCTACACTCTATACCCTACACTCTACACTCTATACCCTACACTCTATAACATATACTCTATACCCTACACTCTATACCTTACACTCTATACCCTACACTCTACACTCTACACCCTACACTCTACACTCTATACCCTACACTCTATACCCTACACTCTACACTTTATACCCTACACTCTATACCCTACACTCTATACCCTACACTCTATACCCTACACTCTACACTCTATACCCTACACTCTATACCCTACACTATATACTCTATACCCTACACTCTATACCCTACACGCTATACCCTACACTCTATACCCTACACTCTATACTCTACACTCTATACCCTACACTCTATATCCCAACACTCTATACCCTACACTCTGTACCCTACACTCTACACTCTATGCTCTACACTATACACTCTATACCCTACACTCTATACCATACAATCTACACTCTATACCCTACACTCTATACCCTACACTCTACACTCTATGCCCTACACACTATACCCTACTTTCTACACTCTATACCCTACACTCTACACTCTATACCCTACACTCTATACCCTACAATCTATACCATACACTCTATACCCTACACTCTATACCCTACACTCTACACTCTACACCCTACACTCTATACCCTACACTTTATACCCTGCAATCTATACCATACACTCTATACCCTACACTCTATATCATACACTCTATACCCTACACTCTACACTCTATACCCTACACTCTATACCCTACACTCTATACCCTACACTCTATACCCTACACTCTACACTCTATGCTCTACACTATACACTCTATACCCTACACTCTATACCATACAATCTACACTCTATACCCTACACTCTATACCCTACACTCTACACTCTATGCCCTACACACTATACCCTACTTTCTACACTCTATACCCTACACTCTACACTCTATACCCTACACTCTATACCCTACAATCTATACCATACACTCTATACCCTACACTCTATACCCTACACTCTACACTCTATACCCTACACTCTATACCCTACACTTTATACCCTGCAATCTATACCATACACTCTATACCCTACACTCTATATCATACACTCTATACCCTACACTCTACACTCTATACCCTACACTCTATACCCTACACTCTACACACTGTACCCTACACACTATACCATACACTCTACACACTACACTCTATACCATACACTCTATACCCTACACTCTACACTCTATACCATACACTCTATACTGTACACTCTATACCATACACTCTATACCCTACACTCTATACCCTACACTCTATACCCTACACTATACACTCTATACCCTACACTCTACACCATACACTCTATACCCTACACTCTATACCCTACACTCTACACTCTATACCCTACAATATATACCCTACACTCTATACCATACACTCTATACCCTACACTCTATACCCTACACTCTACACTTTATACCCTACACTCTATACCCTACACTCTATACCCTACACTCTATACCCTACACTCTATACCCTACACTCTACACTCTATACCCTACACTCTATAACATATACTCTATACCCTACACTCTATACCTTACACTCTATACCCTACACTCTACACTCTACACCCTACACTCTACACTCTATACCCTACACTCTATACCCTACACTCTACACTTTATACCCTACACTCTATACCCTACACTCTATACCCTACACTCTATACCCTACACTCTACACTCTATACCCTACACTCTATACCCTACACTATATACTCTATACCCTACACTCTATACCCTACACGCTATACCCTACACTCTATACCCTACACTCTATACTCTACACTCTATACCCTACACTCTATATCCCAACACTCTATACCCTACACTCTGTACCCTACACTCTACACTCTATGCTCTACACTATACACTCTATACCCTACACTCTATACCATACAATCTACACTCTATACCCTACACTCTATACCCTACACTCTACACTCTATGCCCTACACACTATACCCTACTTTCTACACTCTATACCCTACACTCTACACTCTATACCCTACACTCTATACCCTACAATCTATACCATACACTCTATACCCTACACTCTATACCCTACACTCTACACTCTATACCCTACACTCTATACCCTACACTTTATACCCTGCAATCTATACCATACACTCTATACCCTACACTCTATATCATACACTCTATACCCTACACTCTACACTCTATACCCTACACTCTATACCCTACACTCTACACTCTGTACCCTACACACTATACCATACACTCTACACACTACACTCTATACCATACACTCTATACCCTACACTCTACACTCTATACCATACACTCTATACTGTACACTCTATACCATACACTCTATACCCTACACTCTATACCCTACACTCTATACCCTACACTATACACTCTATACCCTACACTCTACACCATACACTCTATACCCTACACTCTATACCCTACACTCTACACTCTATACCCTACAATATATACCCTACACTCTATACCCTACACTCTATACCCTACACTCTACACTCTATACCATACAATCTATACCATACACTCTATACCCTACACTCTATACCCTACACTCTATACCCTACACTCTACACTTTATACCCTACACTCTATACCCTACACTCTATACCCTACACTCTATACCCTACACTCTATACCCTACACTCTACACTCTATACCCTACACTCTATAACATATACTCTATACCCTACACTCTATACCTTACACTCTATACCCTACACTCTACACTCTACACCCTACACTCTACACTCTATACCCTACACTCTATACCCTACACTCTACACTTTATACCCTACACTCTATACCCTACACTCTATACCCTACACTCTATACCCTACACTCTACACTCTATACCCTACACTCTATACCCTACACTATATACTCTATACCCTACACTCTATACCCTACACGCTATACCCTACACTCTATACCCTACACTCTATACTCTACACTCTATACCCTACACTCTATACCATACAATCTACACTCTATACCCTACACTCTATACCCTACACTCTACACTCTATGCCCTACACACTATACCCTACTTTCTAGACTCTATACCCTACACTCTACACTCTATACCCTACACTCTATACCCTACAATCTATACCATACACTCTATACCCTACACTCTATACCCTACACTCTACACTCTATACCCTACACTCTATACCCTACACTTTATACCCTGAAATTTATACCATACACTCTATACCCTACACTCTATATCATACACTCTATACCCTACACTCTACACTCTATACCCCACACTCTACTCTCTATACCCCACACTCTACACTCTATATCCTACACTCTACACCCTACACTCTATACCATACACTCTATTCCATACACTCTATACCCTACATGCTATACCCTACACTCTACACTCTAAAATCTATACCCTACTCTCTACACTCTATACCTTACACTCTATACCAAACACTCTATACCCTACACTCTATACCATACAATCTACACTCTATACCCTACACTCTATACCCTACACTCTACACTCTATGAACTACACACTATACCCTACTTTCTACACTCGATACCCTACACTCTACACTCTATACCCTACACTCTATACCCTACAATCTATACCATACACTCTATACCCTACACTCTATACCCTACACTCTACACTCTATACCCTACACTCTATACCCTACACTTTATACCCTGCAATCTATACCATACACTCTATACCCTACACTCTATATCATACACTCTATACCCTACACTCTACACTCTATACCCTACACTCTATACCCTACACTCTACACTCTGTACCCTACACACTATACCATACACTCTACACACTACACTCTATACCATACACTCTATACCCTACACTCTACACTCTATACCATACACTCTATACTGTACACTCTATACCATACACTCTATACCCTACACTCTATACCCTACACTCTATACCCTACACTATACACTCTATACCCTACACTCTACACCATACACTCTATACCCTACACTCTATACCCTACACTCTACACTCTATACCCTACAATATATACCCTACACTCTATACCCTACACTCTATACCCTACACTCTACACTCTATACCATACAATCTATACCATACACTCTATACCCTACAATCTATACCCTACACTCTATACCCTACACTCTACACTTTATACCCTACACTCTATACCCTACACTCTACACCCTACACTCTATACCCTACACTCTACACTCTATACCCTACACTCTATAACATATACTCTATACCCTACACTCTATACCTTACACTCTATACCCTACACTCTACACTGTACACCCTACACTCTACACTCTATACCCTACACTCTATACCCTACACTCTACACTCTATACCCTACACTCTATACCCTACACTCTGTACCCTACACTCTATACCCTACACTCTACACTCTATACCCTACACTCTATACCCTACACTATATACTCTATACCCTACACTCTATACCCTACACGCTATACCCTACACTCTATACCCTACACTCTATACTCTACACTCTATACCCTACACTCTATATCCAAACACTCTATACCCTACACTCTATACCCTACACTCTACACTCTATGCTCTACACTATACACTCTATACCCTACACTCTATACCATACAATCTACACTCTATACCCTACACTCTATACCCTACACTCTACACTCTATGCCCTACACACTATACCCTACTTTCTACACTCTATACCCTACACTCTACACTCTATACCCTACACTCTATACCCTACAATCTATACCATACACTCTATACCCTACACTCTATACCCTACACTCTACACTCTATACCCTACACTCTATACCCTACACTTTATACCCTGCAATCTATACCATACACTCTATACCCTACACTCTATATCATACACTCTATACTCTATACTCTACACTCTATACCCTACACTCTATATCCCAACACTCTATACCCTACACTCTGTACCCTACACTCTACACTCTATGCTCTACACTATACACTCTATACCCTACACTCTATACCATACAATCTACACTCTATACCCTACACTCTATACCCTACACTCTACACTCTATGCCCTACACACTATACCCTACTTTCTACACTCTATACCCTACACTCTACACTCTATACCCTACACTCTATACCCTACAATCTATACCATACACTCTATACCCTACACTCTATACCCTACACTCTACACTCTATACCCTACACTCTATACCCTACACTTTATACCCTGCAATCTATACCATACACTCTATACCCTACACTCTATATCATACACTCTATACCCTACACTCTACACGCTATACCCTACACTCTATACCCTACACTCTACACTCTGTACCCTACACACTATACCATACACTCTACACACTACACTCTATACCATACACTCTATACCCTACACTCTACACTCTATACCATACACTCTATACTGTACACTCTATACCATACACTCTATACCCTACACTCTATACCCTACACTCTATACCCTACACTATACACTCTATACCCTACACTCTACACCATACACTCTATACCCTACACTCTATACCCTACACTCTACACTCTATACCCTACAATATATACCCTACACTCTATACCCTACACTCTATACCCTACACTCTACACTCTATACCATACAATCTATACCATACACTCTATACCCTACACTCTATACCCTACACTCTATACCCTACACTCTACACTTTATACCCTACACTCTATACCCTACACTCTATACCCTACACTCTATACCCTACACTCTATACCCTACACTCTACACTCTATACCCTACACTCTATAACATATACTCTATACCCTACACTCTATACCTTACACTCTATACCCTACACTCTACACTCTACACCCTACACTCTACACTCTATACCCTACACTCTATACCCTACACTCTACACTTTATACCCTACACTCTATACCCTACACTCTATACCCTACACTCTATACCCTACACTCTACACTCTATACCCTACACTCTATACCCTACACTATATACTCTATACCCTACACTCTATACCCTACACGCTATACCCTACACTCTATACCCTACACTCTATACTCTACACTCTATACCCTACACTCTATACCATACAATCTACACTCTATACCCTACACTCTATACCCTACACTCTACACTCTATGCCCTACACACTATACCCTACTTTCTACACTCTATATCCTACACTCTACACTCTATACCCTACACTCTATACCCTACAATCTATACCATACACTCTATACCCTACACTCTATACCCTACACTCTACACTCTATACCCTACACTCTATACCCTACACTTTATACCCTGAAATCTATACCATACACTCTATACCCTACACTCTATATCATACACTCTATACCCTACACTCTACACTCTATACCCCACACTCTACTCTCTATACCCCACACTCTACACTCTATATCCTACACTCTACACCCTACACTCTATACCATACACTCTATTCCATACACTCTATACCCTACATGCTATACCCTACACTCTACACTCTAAAATCTATACCCTACTCTCTACACTCTATACCTTACACTCTATACCAAACACTCTATACCCTACACTCTATACCATACAATCTACACTCTATACCCTACACTCTATACCCTACACTCTACACTCTATGAACTACACACTATACCCTACTTTCTACACTCTATACCCTACACTCTATACTCTATACCCTACACTCTATACCCTACAATCTATACCATACACTCTATACCCTACACTCTATACCCTACACTCTACACTCTATACCCTACACTCTATACCCTACACTTTATACCCTGCAATCTATACCATACACTCTATACCCTACACTCTATATCATACACTCTATACCCTACACTCTACACTCTATACCCTACACTCTATACCCTACACTCTACACTCTGTACCCTACACACTATACCATACACTCTACACACTACACTCTATACCATACACTCTATACCCTACACTCTACACTCTATACCATACACTCTATACTGTACACTCTATACCATACACTCTATACCCTACACTCTATACCCTACACTCTATACCCTACACTATACACTCTATACCCTACACTCTACACCATACACTCTATACCCTACACTCTATACCCTACACTCTACACTATATACCCTACAATATATACCCTACACTCTATACCCTACACTCTATACCCTACACTCTACACTCTATACCATACAATCTATACCATACACTCTATACCCTACACTCTATACCCTACACTCTACACTTTATACCCTACACTCTATACCCTACACTCTATACCCTACACTCTATACCCTACACTCTATACCCTACACTCTACACTCTATACCCTACACTCTATAACATATACTCTATACCCTACACTCTATACCTTACACTCTATACCCTACACTCTACACTCTACACCCTACACTCTACACTCTATACCCTACACTCTATACCCTACACTCTACACTCTATACCCTACACTCTATACCCTACACTCTATACCCTACACT
The DNA here is from genome assembly GCF_032444005.1 of Ranitomeya imitator. Lineage (NCBI taxonomy): Eukaryota > Metazoa > Chordata > Amphibia > Anura > Dendrobatidae > Ranitomeya > Ranitomeya imitator. Next base: position 587,354 of record NW_027194564.1, read on the forward strand.
CTATACCCTACACTCTACACTCTATACCCTACACTCTATACCCTACACTATATACTCTATACCCTACACTCTATACCCTACACGCTATACCCTACACTCTATACCCTACACTCTATACTCTACACTCTATACCCTACACTCTATATCCCAACACTCTATACCCTACACTCTATACCCTACACTCTACACTCTATGCTCTACACTATACACTCTATACCCTACACTCTATACCATACAATCTACACTCTATACCCTACACTCTATACCCTACACTCTACACTCTATGCCCTACACACTATACCCTACTTTCTACACTCTATACCCTACACTCTACACTCTATACCCTACACTCTATACCCTACAATCTATACCATACACTCTATACCCTACACTCTATACCCTACACTCTACACTCTATACCCTACACTCTATACCCTACACTTTATACCCTGCAATCTATACCATACACTCTATACCCTACACTCTATATCATACACTCTATACCCTACACTCTACACTCTATACCCTACACTCTATACCCTACACTCTACACTCTGTACCCTACACACTATACCATACACTCTACACACTACACTCTATACCATACACTCTATACCCAACACTCTACACTCTATACCATACACTCTATACTGTACACTCTATACCATACACTCTATACCCTACACTCTATACCCTACACTCTATACCCTACACTATACACTCTATACCCTACACTCTACACCATACACTCTATACCCTACACTCTATACCCTACACTCTATACTCTATACCCTACAATATATACCCTACACTCTATACCCTACACTCTATACCCTACACTCTACACTATATACCATACAATCTATACCATACACTCTATACCCTACACTCTATACCCTACACTCTATACCCTACACTCTACACTTTATACCCTACACTCTATACCCTACACTCTATACCCTACACTCTATACCCTACACTCTACACTCTATACCCTACACTCTATAACATATACTCTATACCCTACACTCTATACCTTACACTCTATACCCTACACTCTACACTCTACACCCTACACTCTACACTCTATACCCTACACTCTATACCCTACACTCTACACTTTATACCCTACACTCTATACCCTAAACTCTATACCCTACACTCTATACCCTACACTCTACACTCTATACCCTACACTCTATACTCTATACCCTACACTCTATACCCTACACTCTACACTCTATACCCTACACATTATACCATACACTCTATACCCTACACTCTACACTCTATACCCTAGACTCTACACCCTACACTCTATACCCTACACTTTATACCCTACACTCTACACTCTATACCCTACACTCTATACCCTACACTCTACACCCTACACTCTATACCCTACACTCTACACTCTATACCCTACACTCTATACCCTACACTCTATACCCTACACTCTACCCTCTACACTCTATTCCCTACACTCTATACCATACACTCTATACCCTACACTCTATACCCTACAATCTATACCCTACACTATACACTCTATACCCTACACTCCACACTCTATACCATACACTCTATACCCTAAACTCTATACCCTACACTCTACACTCTATACCCTACACTCTATACCCTACACTCTATACCCTACACTCTACACTCTATACCCTACACTCTATACCATACACTCTATACCCTACACTCTATACCATACACTCTATACCCTACACTCTACACTCTATACCCTACACTCTATACCCTACACTCTATACCCTACACTATACACTCTATACCCTACAATCTACACCATACACTCTATACCCTATACAATACACTCTATACCCTACAATCTATACCCTACACTCTATACCCTACACTCTACACTCTATACCGTACACTCTATACCATACACTCTATACCCTACACTCTATACCCTACACTCTATACCCTAAACTCTACACTCTATACCCTACACTCTACACTCTATACCCTACACTCTATACCCTACACTCTATACCCTACACTCTACACCTTATACCCTACACTGTATACCCTACACTCTATACCGTACACTCTATACCCTACACTCTATACCCAACACTCTATAGCCCAACACTCTATACCGTACACTCTATACCCTACACTCTATACCCTACACTCTACACTCTATACCCTACATTCTATACCCTACACTCTAATCCATACACTCTACACTCTATAGCCTACACTCTATACCCTACACTCTATACCATACACTCTATTCCCTACACTCTATACCCTACACTCTACACTCTATACCCTACACTCTACACTCTACACTCTATACCCTACACTCTATACTCTATACCCTACACTATATACCCTACACTCTATACCCTGCAATCTATACCATACACTCTATACCCTACACTCTACACTCTATAAACCACACTCTACACTCTATACCCTACACTCTACACCCTACACTCTATACCATACACTCTATTCCATACACTCTATACCCTACACTCTAAACCATACACTCTACACTCTAAAATCTATACCCTACTCTCTACACTCTATACCTTACACTCTATACCAAACACTCTATACCCTACACTATATACCATACACTCTATATCATACACTCTATACCGTACACTCTATACCCTACACTCTATACCCTACACTCTATACCCTACACTCTACACTCTGTACACTACACACTATACCATACACTCTACACACTACACTCTATACCATACACTCTATACCCTACACTCTACACTCTATACCATACACTCTTTACTGTACACTCTATAGCATACACTCTATACCCTACACTCTATACCCTACACTCTATACCCTACACTCTACACTCTATACCCTACACATTATACCATACACTCTATACCCTACACTCTACACTCTATACCCTAGACTCTACACCCTACACTCTATACCCTACACTTTATACCCTACACTCTACACTCTATACCCTACACTCTATACCCTACACTCTACACCCTACACTCTATACCCTACACTCTACACTCTATACCCTACACTCTATACCCTACACTCTATACCCTACACTCTACCCTCTACACTCTATTCCCTACACTCTATACCATACACTCTATACCCTACACTCTATACCCTACAATCTATACCCTACACTATACACTCTATACCCTACACTCCACACTCTATACCATACACTCTATACCCTAAACTCTATACCCTACACTCTACACTCTATACCCTACACTCTATACCCTACACTCTATACCCTACACTCTACACTCTATACCCTACACTCTATACCATACACTCTATACCCTACACTCTATACCATACACTCTATACCCTACACTCTACACTCTATACCCTACACTCTATACCCTACACTCTATACCCTACACTATACACTCTATACCCTACAATCTACACCATACACTCTATACCCTATACAATACACTCTATACCCTACAATCTATACCCTACACTCTATACCCTACACTCTACACTCTATACCGTACACTCTATACCATACACTCTATACCCTACACTCTATACCCTACACTCTATACCCTAAACTCTCCACTCTATACCCTACACTCTACACTCTATACCCTACACTCTATACCCTACACTCTATACCCTACACTCTACACCTTATACCCTACACTGTATACCCTACACTCTATACCGTACACTCTATACCCTACACTCTATACCCAACACTCTATAGCCCAACACTCTATACCGTACACTCTATACCCTACACTCTATATTCTACACTCTACACTCTATACCCTACATTCTATACCCTACACTCTAATCCATACACTCTACACTCTATAGCCTACACTCTATACCCTACACTCTATACCATACACTCTATTCCCTACACTCTATACCCTACACTCTACACTCTATACCCTACACTCTACACTCTACACTCTATACCCTACACTCTATATCCTACACTCTATACTCTATACCCTACACTATATACCCTACACTCTATACCCTGCAATCTATACCATACACTCTATACCCTACACTCTACACTCTATAAACCACACTCTACACTCTATACCCTACACTCTACACCCTACACTCTATACCATACACTCTATTCCATACACTCTATACCCTACACTCTAAACCATACACTCTACACTCTAAAATCTATACCCTACTCTCTACACTCTATACCTTACACTCTATACCAAACACTCTATACCCTACACTGTATACCATACACTCTATATCATACACTCTATACCGTACACTCTATACCCTACACTCTATACCCTACACTCTATACCCTACACTCTACACTCTATACCATACACTCTATACTGTACACTCTATAGCATACACTCTATACCCTACACTCTATACCCTACACTCTATACCCTACACTATACACTCTATACCCTACACTCTACACCATACACTCTATACCCTACACTCTATACCCTACACTCTACACTCTATACCCTACAATATATACCCTACACTCTATACCCTACACTCTATACTCTACACTCTACCATACACTCTATACCCTACACTCTATACCCTACACTCTACACTCTATACCCTACACTCTATACCCTACACTCTATACTCTATACCCTACACTATATACCCTACACTCTATACCCTGCAATCTATACCATACACTCTATACCCTACACTCTACACTCTATACCATACACTCTATACTCTACACTCTATACCATACACTCTATACCCTACACTCTATACCCTACACTCTATACCCTACACTATACACTCTATACCCTACACTCTACACCATACACTCTATACCCTACACTCTATACCCTACACTCTACACTCTATACCCTACAATATATACCCTACACACTATACCCTACACTCTATACCCTACACTCTACACTCTATACCATACAATCTATACCATACACTCTATACCCTACACTCTATACCCTACACTCTATACCCTACACTCTACACTTTATACCCTACACTCTATACCCTACACTCTATACCCTACACTCTATACCCTACACTCTACACTCTATACCCTACACTCTATAACATATACTCTATACCCTACACTCTATACCTTACACTCTATACCCTACACTCTACACTCTACACCCTACACTCTACACTCTATACCCTACACTCTATAACATATACTCTATACCCTACACTCTATACCTTACACTCTATACCCTACACTCTACACTCTACACCCTACACTCTACACTCTATACCCTACACTCTATACCCTACACTCTACACTTTATACCCTACACTCTATACCCTACACTCTATACCCTACACTCTATACCCTACACTCTACACTCTATACCCTACACTCTATACCCTACACTATATACTCTATACCCTACACTCTATACCCTACACGCTATACCCTACACTCTATACCCTACACTCTATACTCTACACTCTATACCCTACACTCTATATCCCAACACTCTATACCCTACACTCTATACCCTACACTCTACACTCTATGCTCTACACTATACACTCTATACCCTACACTCTATACCATACAATCTACACTCTATACCCTACACTCTATACCCTACACTCTACACTCTATGCCCTACACACTATACCCTACTTTCTACACTCTATACCCTACACTCTACACTCTATACCCTACACTCTATACCCTACAATCAATACCATACACTCTATACCCTACACTCTATACCCTACACTCTACACTCTATACCCTACACTCTATACCCTACACTTTATACCCTGCAATCTATACCATACACTCTATACCCTACACTCTATATCATACACTCTATACCCTACACTCTACACTCTATACCCTACACTCTATACCCTACACTCTACACTCTGTACCCTACACACTATACCATACACTCTACACACTACACTCTATACCATACACTCTATACCCTACACTCTACACTCTATACCATACACTCTATACTGTACACTCTATACCATACACTCTATACCCTACACTCTATACCCTACACTCTACACCCTACACTATACACTCTATACCCTACACTCTACACCATACACTCTATACCCTACACTCTATACCCTACACTCTACACTCTATACCCTACAATATATACCCTACACTCTATACCCTACACTCTATACCATACACTCTATACCCTACACTCTATACCCTACACTCTACACTTTATACCCTACACTCTATACCCTACACTCTATACCCTACACTCTATACCCTACACTCTATACCCTACACTCTACACTCTATACCCTACACTCTATAACATATACTCTATACCCTACACTCTATACCTTACACTCTATACCCTACACTCTACACTCTACACCCTACACTCTACACTCTATACCCTACACTCTATACCCTTCACTCTACACTTTATACCCTACACTCTATACCCTACACTCTATACCCTACACTCTATACCCTACACTCTACACTCTATACCCTACACTCTATACCCTACACTATATACTCTACACTCTATACCCTACACTCTATACCCTACACTCTACACTCTATACCCTACAATATATACCCTACACTCTATACCCTACACTCTATACCATACACTCTATACCCTACACTCTATACCCTACACTCTACACTTTATACCCTACACTCTATACCCTACACTCTATACCCTACACTCTATACCCTACACTCTATACCCTACACTCTACACTCTATACCCTACACTCTATAACATATACTCTATACCCTACACTCTATACCTTACACTCTATACCCTACACTCTACACTCTACACCCTACACTCTACACTCTATACCCTACACTCTATACCCTACACTCTACACTTTATACCCTACACTCTATACCCTACACTCTATACCCTACACTCTATACCCTACACTCTACACTCTATACCCTACACTCTATACCCTACACTATATACTCTATACCCTACACTCTATACCCTACACGCTATACCCTACACTCTATACCCTACACTCTATACTCTACACTCTATACCCTACACTCTATATCCCAACACTCTATACCCTACACTCTGTACCCTACACTCTACACTCTATGCTCTACACTATACACTCTATACCCTACACTCTATACCATACAATCTACACTCTATACCCTACACTCTATACCCTACACTCTACACTCTATGCCCTACACACTATACCCTACTTTCTACACTCTATACCCTACACTCTACACTCTATACCCTACACTCTATACCCTACAATCTATACCATACACTCTATACCCTACACTCTATACCCTACACTCTACACTCTATACCCTACACTCTATACCCTACACTTTATACCCTGCAATCTATACCATACACTCTATACCCTACACTCTATATCATACACTCTATACCCTACACTCTACACTCTATACCCTACACTCTATACCCTACACTCTATACCCTACACTCTATACCCTACACTCTACACTCTATGCTCTACACTATACACTCTATACCCTACACTCTATACCATACAATCTACACTCTATACCCTACACTCTATACCCTACACTCTACACTCTATGCCCTACACACTATACCCTACTTTCTACACTCTATACCCTACACTCTACACTCTATACCCTACACTCTATACCCTACAATCTATACCATACACTCTATACCCTACACTCTATACCCTACACTCTACACTCTATACCCTACACTCTATACCCTACACTTTATACCCTGCAATCTATACCATACACTCTATACCCTACACTCTATATCATACACTCTATACCCTACACTCTACACTCTATACCCTACACTCTATACCCTACACTCTACACACTGTACCCTACACACTATACCATACACTCTACACACTACACTCTATACCATACACTCTATACCCTACACTCTACACTCTATACCATACACTCTATACTGTACACTCTATACCATACACTCTATACCCTACACTCTATACCCTACACTCTATACCCTACACTATACACTCTATACCCTACACTCTACACCATACACTCTATACCCTACACTCTATACCCTACACTCTACACTCTATACCCTACAATATATACCCTACACTCTATACCCTACACTCTATACCATACACTCTATACCCTACACTCTATACCCTACACTCTACACTTTATACCCTACACTCTATACCCTACACTCTATACCCTACACTCTATACCCTACACTCTATACCCTACACTCTACACTCTATACCCTACACTCTATAACATATACTCTATACCCTACACTCTATACCTTACACTCTATACCCTACACTCTACACTCTACACCCTACACTCTACACTCTATACCCTACACTCTATACCCTACACTCTACACTTTATACCCTACACTCTATACCCTACACTCTATACCCTACACTCTATACCCTACACTCTACACTCTATACCCTACACTCTATACCCTACACTATATACTCTATACCCTACACTCTATACCCTACACGCTATACCCTACACTCTATACCCTACACTCTATACTCTACACTCTATACCCTACACTCTATATCCCAACACTCTATACCCTACACTCTGTACCCTACACTCTACACTCTATGCTCTACACTATACACTCTATACCCTACACTCTATACCATACAATCTACACTCTATACCCTACACTCTATACCCTACACTCTACACTCTATGCCCTACACACTATACCCTACTTTCTACACTCTATACCCTACACTCTACACTCTATACCCTACACTCTATACCCTACAATCTATACCATACACTCTATACCCTACACTCTATACCCTACACTCTACACTCTATACCCTACACTCTATACCCTACACTTTATACCCTGCAATCTATACCATACACTCTATACCCTACACTCTATATCATACACTCTATACCCTACACTCTACACTCTATACCCTACACTCTATACCCTACACTCTACACTCTGTACCCTACACACTATACCATACACTCTACACACTACACTCTATACCATACACTCTATACCCTACACTCTACACTCTATACCATACACTCTATACTGTACACTCTATACCATACACTCTATACCCTACACTCTATACCCTACACTCTATACCCTACACTATACACTCTATACCCTACACTCTACACCATACACTCTATACCCTACACTCTATACCCTACACTCTACACTCTATACCCTACAATATATACCCTACACTCTATACCCTACACTCTATACCCTACACTCTACACTCTATACCATACAATCTATACCATACACTCTATACCCTACACTCTATACCCTACACTCTATACCGTACACTCTATACCCTACACTCTATACCCAACACTCTATAGCCCAACACTCTATACCGTACACTCTATACCCTACACTCTATATTCTACACTCTACACTCTATACCCTACATTCTATACCCTACACTCTAATCCATACACTCTACACTCTATAGCCTACACTCTATACCCTACACTCTATACCATACACTCTATTCCCTACACTCTATACCCTACACTCTACACTCTATACCCTACACTCTACACTCTACACTCTATACCCTACACTCTATATCCTACACTCTATACTCTATACCCTACACTATATACCCTACACTCTATACCCTGCAATCTATACCATACACTCTATACCCTACACTCTACACTCTATAAACCACACTCTACACTCTATACCCTACACTCTACACCCTACACTCTATACCATACACTCTATTCCATACACTCTATACCCTACACTCTAAACCATACACTCTACACTCTAAAATCTATACCCTACTCTCTACACTCTATACCTTACACTCTATACCAAACACTCTATACCCTACACTGTATACCATACACTCTATATCATACACTCTATACCGTACACTCTATACCCTACACTCTATACCCTACACTCTATACCCTACACTCTACACTCTATACCATACACTCTATACTGTACACTCTATAGCATACACTCTATACCCTACACTCTATACCCTACACTCTATACCCTACACTATACACTCTATACCCTACACTCTACACCATACACTCTATACCCTACACTCTATACCCTACACTCTACACTCTATACCCTACAATATATACCCTACACTCTATACCCTACACTCTATACTCTACACTCTACCATACACTCTATACCCTACACTCTATACCCTACACTCTACACTCTATACCCTACACTCTATACCCTACACTCTATACTCTATACCCTACACTATATACCCTACACTCTATACCCTGCAATCTATACCATACACTCTATACCCTACACTCTACACTCTATACCATACACTCTATACTCTACACTCTATACCATACACTCTATACCCTACACTCTATACCCTACACTCTATACCCTACACTATACACTCTATACCCTACACTCTACACCATACACTCTATACCCTACACTCTATACCCTACACTCTACACTCTATACCCTACAATATATACCCTACACACTATACCCTACACTCTATACCCTACACTCTACACTCTATACCATACAATCTATACCATACACTCTATACCCTACACTCTATACCCTACACTCTATACCCTACACTCTACACTTTATACCCTACACTCTATACCCTACACTCTATACCCTACACTCTATACCCTACACTCTACACTCTATACCCTACACTCTATAACATATACTCTATACCCTACACTCTATACCTTACACTCTATACCCTACACTCTACACTCTACACCCTACACTCTACACTCTATACCCTACACTCTATAACATATACTCTATACCCTACACTCTATACCTTACACTCTATACCCTACACTCTACACTCTACACCCTACACTCTACACTCTATACCCTACACTCTATACCCTACACTCTACACTTTATACCCTACACTCTATACCCTACACTCTATACCCTACACTCTATACCCTACACTCTACACTCTATACCCTACACTCTATACCCTACACTATATACTCTATACCCTACACTCTATACCCTACACGCTATACCCTACACTCTATACCCTACACTCTATACTCTACACTCTATACCCTACACTCTATATCCCAACACTCTATACCCTACACTCTATACCCTACACTCTACACTCTATGCTCTACACTATACACTCTATACCCTACACTCTATACCATACAATCTACACTCTATACCCTACACTCTATACCCTACACTCTACACTCTATGCCCTACACACTATACCCTACTTTCTACACTCTATACCCTACACTCTACACTCTATACCCTACACTCTATACCCTACAATCAATACCATACACTCTATACCCTACACTCTATACCCTACACTCTACACTCTATACCCTACACTCTATACCCTACACTTTATACCCTGCAATCTATACCATACACTCTATACCCTACACTCTATATCATACACTCTATACCCTACACTCTACACTCTATACCCTACACTCTATACCCTACACTCTATACCCTACACTCTACACTCTATACCATACACTCTATACTGTACACTCTATACCATACACTCTATACCCTACACTCTATACCCTACACTCTACACCCTACACTATACACTCTATACCCTACACTCTACACCATACACTCTATACCCTACACTCTATACCCTACACTCTACACTCTATACCCTACAATATATACCCTACACTCTATACCCTACACTCTATACCATACACTCTATACCCTACACTCTATACCCTACACTCTACACTTTATACCCTACACTCTATACCCTACACTCTATACCCTACACTCTATACCCTACACTCTATACCCTACACTCTACACTCTATACCCTACACTCTATAACATATACTCTATACCCTACACTCTATACCTTACACTCTATACCCTACACTCTACACTCTACACCCTACACTCTACACTCTATACCCTACACTCTATACCCTTCACTCTACACTTTATACCCTACACTCTATACCCTACACTCTATACCCTACACTCTATACCCTACACTCTACACTCTATACCCTACACTCTATACCCTACACTATATACTCTACACTCTATACCCTACACTCTATACCCTACACTCTACACTCTATACCCTACAATATATACCCTACACTCTATACCCTACACTCTATACCATACACTCTATACCCTACACTCTATACCCTACACTCTACACTTTATACCCTACACTCTATACCCTACACTCTATACCCTACACTCTATACCCTACACTCTATACCCTACACTCTACACTCTATACCCTACACTCTATAACATATACTCTATACCCTACACTCTATACCTTACACTCTATACCCTACACTCTACACTCTACACCCTACACTCTACACTCTATACCCTACACTCTATACCCTACACTCTACACTTTATACCCTACACTCTATACCCTACACTCTATACCCTACACTCTATACCCTACACTCTACACTCTATACCCTACACTCTATACCCTACACTATATACTCTATACCCTACACTCTATACCCTACACGCTATACCCTACACTCTATACCCTACACTCTATACTCTACACTCTATACCCTACACTCTATATCCCAACACTCTATACCCTACACTCTGTACCCTACACTCTACACTCTATGCTCTACACTATACACTCTATACCCTACACTCTATACCATACAATCTACACTCTATACCCTACACTCTATACCCTACACTCTACACTCTATGCCCTACACACTATACCCTACTTTCTACACTCTATACCCTACACTCTACACTCTATACCCTACACTCTATACCCTACAATCTATACCATACACTCTATACCCTACACTCTATACCCTACACTCTACACTCTATACCCTACACTCTATACCCTACACTTTATACCCTGCAATCTATACCATACACTCTATACCCTACACTCTATATCATACACTCTATACCCTACACTCTACACTCTATACCCTACACTCTATACCCTACACTCTATACCCTACACTCTATACCCTACACTCTACACTCTATGCTCTACACTATACACTCTATACCCTACACTCTATACCATACAATCTACACTCTATACCCTACACTCTATACCCTACACTCTACACTCTATGCCCTACACACTATACCCTACTTTCTACACTCTATACCCTACACTCTACACTCTATACCCTACACTCTATACCCTACAATCTATACCATACACTCTATACCCTACACTCTATACCCTACACTCTACACTCTATACCCTACACTCTATACCCTACACTTTATACCCTGCAATCTATACCATACACTCTATACCCTACACTCTATATCATACACTCTATACCCTACACTCTACACTCTATACCCTACACTCTATACCCTACACTCTACACACTGTACCCTACACACTATACCATACACTCTACACACTACACTCTATACCATACACTCTATACCCTACACTCTACACTCTATACCATACACTCTATACTGTACACTCTATACCATACACTCTATACCCTACACTCTATACCCTACACTCTATACCCTACACTATACACTCTATACCCTACACTCTACACCATACACTCTATACCCTACACTCTATACCCTACACTCTACACTCTATACCCTACAATATATACCCTACACTCTATACCCTACACTCTATACCATACACTCTATACCCTACACTCTATACCCTACACTCTACACTTTATACCCTACACTCTATACCCTACACTCTATACCCTACACTCTATACCCTACACTCTATACCCTACACTCTACACTCTATACCCTACACTCTATAACATATACTCTATACCCTACACTCTATACCTTACACTCTATACCCTACACTCTACACTCTACACCCTACACTCTACACTCTATACCCTACACTCTATACCCTACACTCTACACTTTATACCCTACACTCTATACCCTACACTCTATACCCTACACTCTATACCCTACACTCTACACTCTATACCCTACACTCTATACCCTACACTATATACTCTATACCCTACACTCTATACCCTACACGCTATACCCTACACTCTATACCCTACACTCTATACTCTACACTCTATACCCTACACTCTATATCCCAACACTCTATACCCTACACTCTGTACCCTACACTCTACACTCTATGCTCTACACTATACACTCTATACCCTACACTCTATACCATACAATCTACACTCTATACCCTACACTCTATACCCTACACTCTACACTCTATGCCCTACACACTATACCCTACTTTCTACACTCTATACCCTACACTCTACACTCTATACCCTACACTCTATACCCTACAATCTATACCATACACTCTATACCCTACACTCTATACCCTACACTCTACACTCTATACCCTACACTCTATACCCTACACTTTATACCCTGCAATCTATACCATACACTCTATACCCTACACTCTATATCATACACTCTATACCCTACACTCTACACTCTATACCCTACACTCTATACCCTACACTCTACACTCTGTACCCTACACACTATACCATACACTCTACACACTACACTCTATACCATACACTCTATACCCTACACTCTACACTCTATACCATACACTCTATACTGTACACTCTATACCATACACTCTATACCCTACACTCTATACCCTACACTCTATACCCTACACTATACACTCTATACCCTACACTCTACACCATACACTCTATACCCTACACTCTATACCCTACACTCTACACTCTATACCCTACAATATATACCCTACACTCTATACCCTACACTCTATACCCTACACTCTACACTCTATACCATACAATCTATACCATACACTCTATACCCTACACTCTATACCCTACACTCTATACCCTACACTCTACACTTTATACCCTACACTCTATACCCTACACTCTATACCCTACACTCTATACCCTACACTCTATACCCTACACTCTACACTCTATACCCTACACTCTATAACATATACTCTATACCCTACACTCTATACCTTACACTCTATACCCTACACTCTACACTCTACACCCTACACTCTACACTCTATACCCTACACTCTATACCCTACACTCTACACTTTATACCCTACACTCTATACCCTACACTCTATACCCTACACTCTATACCCTACACTCTACACTCTATACCCTACACTCTATACCCTACACTATATACTCTATACCCTACACTCTATACCCTACACGCTATACCCTACACTCTATACCCTACACTCTATACTCTACACTCTATACCCTACACTCTATACCATACAATCTACACTCTATACCCTACACTCTATACCCTACACTCTACACTCTATGCCCTACACACTATACCCTACTTTCTAGACTCTATACCCTACACTCTACACTCTATACCCTACACTCTATACCCTACAATCTATACCATACACTCTATACCCTACACTCTATACCCTACACTCTACACTCTATACCCTACACTCTATACCCTACACTTTATACCCTGAAATTTATACCATACACTCTATACCCTACACTCTATATCATACACTCTATACCCTACACTCTACACTCTATACCCCACACTCTACTCTCTATACCCCACACTCTACACTCTATATCCTACACTCTACACCCTACACTCTATACCATACACTCTATTCCATACACTCTATACCCTACATGCTATACCCTACACTCTACACTCTAAAATCTATACCCTACTCTCTACACTCTATACCTTACACTCTATACCAAACACTCTATACCCTACACTCTATACCATACAATCTACACTCTATACCCTACACTCTATACCCTACACTCTACACTCTATGAACTACACACTATACCCTACTTTCTACACTCGATACCCTACACTCTACACTCTATACCCTACACTCTATACCCTACAATCTATACCATACACTCTATACCCTACACTCTATACCCGACACTCTACACTCTATACCCTACACTCTATACCCTACACTTTATACCCTGCAATCTATACCATACACTCTATACCCTACACTCTATATCATACACTCTATACCCTACACTCTACACTCTATACCCTACACTCTATACCCTACACTCTACACTCTGTACCCTACACACTATACCATACACTCTACACACTACACTCTATACCATACACTCTATACCCTACACTCTACACTCTATACCATACACTCTATACTGTACACTCTATACCATACACTCTATACCCTACACTCTATACCCTACACTCTATACCCTACACTATACACTCTATACCCTACACTCTACACCATACACTCTATACCCTACACTCTATACCCTACACTCTACACTCTATACCCTACAATATATACCCTACACTCTATACCCTACACTCTATACCCTACACTCTACACTCTATACCATACAATCTATACCATACACTCTATACCCTACAATCTATACCCTACACTCTATACCCTACACTCTACACTTTATACCCTACACTCTATACCCTACACTCTATACCCTACACTCTATACCCTACACTCTACACTCTATACCCTACACTCTATAACATATACTCTATACCCTACACTCTATACCTTACACTCTATACCCTACACTCTACACTGTACACCCTACACTCTACACTCTATACCCTACACTCTATACCCTACACTCTACACTCTATACCCTACACTCTATACCCTACACTCTGTACCCTACACTCTATACCCTACACTCTACACTCTATACCCTACACTCTATACCCTACACTATATACTCTATACCCTACACTCTATACCCTACACGCTATACCCTACACTCTATACCCTACACTCTATACTCTACACTCTATACCCTACACTCTATATCCCAACACTCTATACCCTACACTCTATACCCTACACTCTACACTCTATGCTCTACACTATACACTCTATACCCTACACTCTATACCATACAATCTACACTCTATACCCTACACTCTATACCCTACACTCTACACTCTATGCCCTACACACTATACCCTACTTTCTACACTCTATACCCTACACTCTACACTCTATACCCTACACTCTATACCCTACAATCTATACCATACACTCTATACCCTACACTCTATACCCTACACTCTACACTCTATACCCTACACTCTATACCCTACACTTTATACCCTGCAATCTATACCATACACTCTATACCCTACACTCTATATCATACACTCTATACTCTATACTCTACACTCTATACCCTACACTCTATATCCCAACACTCTATACCCTACACTCTGTACCCTACACTCTACACTCTATGCTCTACACTATACACTCTATACCCTACACTCTATACCATACAATCTACACTCTATACCCTACACTCTATACCCTACACTCTACACTCTATGCCCTACACACTATACCCTACTTTCTACACTCTATACCCTACACTCTACACTCTATACCCTACACTCTATACCCTACAATCTATACCATACACTCTATACCCTACACTCTATACCCTACACTCTACACTCTATACCCTACACTCTATACCCTACACTTTATACCCTGCAATCTATACCATACACTCTATACCCTACACTCTATATCATACACTCTATACCCTACACTCTACACTCTATACCCTACACTCTATACCCTACACTCTACACTCTGTACCCTACACACTATACCATACACTCTACACACTACACTCTATACCATACACTCTATACCCTACACTCTACACTCTATACCATACACTCTATACTGTACACTCTATACCATACACTCTATACCCTACACTCTATACCCTACACTCTATACCCTACACTATACACTCTATACCCTACACTCTACACCATACACTCTATACCCTACACTCTATACCCTACACTCTACACTCTATACCCTACAATATATACCCTACACTCTATACCCTACACTCTATACCCTACACTCTACACTCTATACCATACAATCTATACCATACACTCTATACCCTACACTCTATACCCTACACTCTATACCCTACACTCTACACTTTATACCCTACACTCTATACCCTACACTCTATACCCTACACTCTATACCCTACACTCTATACCCTACACTCTACACTCTATACCCTACACTCTATAACATATACTCTATACCCTACACTCTATACCTTACACTCTATACCCTACACTCTACACTCTACACCCTACACTCTACACTCTATACCCTACACTCTATACCCTACACTCTACACTTTATACCCTACACTCTATACCCTACACTCTATACCCTACACTCTATACCCTACACTCTACACTCTATACCCTACACTCTATACCCTACACTATATACTCTATACCCTACACTCTATACCCTACACGCTATACCCTACACTCTATACCCTACACTCTATACTCTACACTCTATACCCTACACTCTATACCATACAATCTACACTCTATACCCTACACTCTATACCCTACACTCTACACTCTATGCCCTACACACTATACCCTACTTTCTACACTCTATATCCTACACTCTACACTCTATACCCTACACTCTATACCCTACAATCTATACCATACACTCTATACCCTACACTCTATACCCTACACTCTACACTCTATACCCTACACTCTATACCCTACACTTTATACCCTGAAATCTATACCATACACTCTATACCCTACACTCTATATCATACACTCTATACCCTACACTCTACACTCTATACCCCACACTCTACTCTCTATACCCCACACTCTACACTCTATATCCTACACTCTACACCCTACACTCTATACCATACACTCTATTCCATACACTCTATACCCTACATGCTATACCCTACACTCTACACTCTAAAATCTATACCCTACTCTCTACACTCTATACCTTACACTCTATACCAAACACTCTATACCCTACACTCTATACCATACAATCTACACTCTATACCCTACACTCTATACCCTACACTCTACACTCTATGAACTACACACTATACCCTACTTTCTACACTCTATACCCTACACTCTATACTCTATACCCTACACTCTATACCCTACAATCTATACCATACACTCTATACCCTACACTCTATACCCTACACTCTACACTCTATACCCTACACTCTATACCCTACACTTTATACCCTGCAATCTATACCATACACTCTATACCCTACACTCTATATCATACACTCTATACCCTACACTCTACACTCTATACCCTACACTCTATACCCTACACTCTACACTCTGTACCCTACACACTATACCATACACTCTACACACTACACTCTATACCATACACTCTATACCCTACACTCTACACTCTATACCATACACTCTATACTGTACACTCTATACCATACACTCTATACCCTACACTCTATACCCTACACTCTATACCCTACACTATACACTCTATACCCTACACTCTACACCATACACTCTATACCCTACACTCTATACCCTACACTCTACACTATATACCCTACAATATATACCCTACACTCTATACCCTACACTCTATACCCTACACTCTACACTCTATACCATACAATCTATACCATACACTCTATACCCTACACTCTATACCCTACACTCTACACTTTATACCCCACACTCTATACCCTACACTCTATACCCTACACTCTATACCCTACACTCTATACCCTACACTCTACACTCTATACCCTACACTCTATAACATATACTCTATACCCTACACTCTATACCTTACACTCTATACCCTACACTCTACACTCTACACCCTACACTCTACACTCTATACCCTACACTCTATACCCTACACTCTACACTCTATACCCTACACTCTATACCCTACACTCTATACCCTACACTCTATACCCTACACTCTACACTCTATACCCTACACTCTATACCCTACACTATATACTCTATACCCTACACTCTATACCCTACACGCTATACCCTACACTCTATACCCTACACTCTATACTCTACACTCTATACCCTACACTCTATATCCCAACACTCTATACCCTACACTCTATACCCTACACTCTACACTCTATGCTCTACACTATACACTCTATACCCTACACTCTATACCATACAATCTACACTCTATACCCTACACTCTATACCCTACACTCTACACTCTATGCCCTACACACTATACCCTACTTTCTACACTCTATACCCTACACTCTACACTCTATACCCTACACTCTATACCCTACAATCTATACCATACACTCTATACCCTACACTCTATACCCTACACTCTACACTCTATACCCTACACTCTATACCCTACACTTTATACCCTGCAATCTATACCATACACTCTATACCCTACACTCTATATCATACACTCTATACCCTACACTCTACACTCTATACCCTACACTCTATACCCTACACTCTACACTCTGTACCCTACACACTATACCATACACTCTACACACTACACTCTATACCATACACTCTATACCCAACACTCTACACTCTATACCATACACTCTATACTGTACACTCTATACCATACACTCTATACCCTACACTCTATACCCTACACTCTATACCCTACACTATACACTCTATACCCTACACTCTACACCATACACTCTATACCCTACACTCTATACCCTACACTCTATACTCTATACCCTACAATATATACCCTACACTCTATACCCTACACTCTATACCCTACACTCTACACTATATACCATACAATCTATACCATACACTCTATACCCTACACTCTATACCCTACACTCTATACCCTACACTCTACACTTTATACCCTACACTCTATACCCTACACTCTATACCCTACACTCTATACCCTACACTCTACACTCTATACCCTACACTCTATAACATATACTCTATACCCTACACTCTATACCTTACACTCTATACCCTACACTCTACACTCTACACCCTACACTCTACACTCTATACCCTACACTCTATACCCTACACTCTACACTTTATACCCTACACTCTATACCCTAAACTCTATACCCTACACTCTATACCCTACACTCTACACTCTATACCCTACACTCTATACCATACACTATATACTCTATACCCTACACTCTATACCAGACACGCTATACCCTACACTCTATACCCTACACTCTACACTCTATACCAAACAATCTATACCATACACTCTATACCCTACACTCTATACCCTACACTCTACACTTTATACCCTACACTCTATACCCTACACTCTATACCCTACACTCTATACCCTACACTCTACACTCTATACCCTACACTCTATAACATATACTCTATACCCTACACTCTATACCTTACACTCTATACCCTACACTCTACACTCTACACCCTACACTCTACACTCTATACCCTACACTCTATACCCTACACTCTACACTTTATACCCTACACTCTATACCCTAAACTCTATACCCTACACTCTATACCCTACACTCTACACTCTATACTCTACACTCTACACCCTACACTCTATATCCCAACACTCTATACCCTACACTCTATACCCTACACTCTACACTCTATGCTCTACACTATACACTCTATACCCTACACTCTATACCATACAATCTACACTCTATACCCTACACTCTATACCCTACACTCTACACTCTATGCCCTACACACTATACCCTACTTTCTACACTCTATACCCTACACTCTACACTCTATACCCTACACTCTATACCCTACAATCTATACCATACACTCTATACCCTACACTCTATACCCTACACTCTACACTCTATACCCTACACTCTATACCCTACACTTTATACCCTGCAATCTATACCATACACTCTATACCCTACACTCTATATCATACACTCTATACCCTACACTCTACACTCTATACCCCACACTCTACACTCTATACCCCACACTCTACACTCTATATCCTACACTCTACACCCTACACTCTATACCATACACTCTATTCCATACACTCTATACCCTACATGCTATACCCTACACTCTACACTCTAAAATCTATACCCTACTCTCTACACTCTATACCTTACACTCTATACCAAACACTCTATACCCTACACTATATAACATACACTCTATATCATACGCTCTATACCGTACACTCTATACCCTACACTCTATACCCTACACTCTACACTCTATATTCTACACTCTATACCCTACACTCTAAACTCTATACCATACAATCTATACCCTACACTCTATACCATACACTCTATGCCCTACACTCTACACTCTATAACCTACACTCTATACCCTACACTGTACACCCTACACTCTATACCATACACTCTATACCCTACACTCTATACCCTACACCCTTCGCTCTATACCCTACACTCTATACCCTACACTCTTCACTCTATACCCTACACTCTATTCCATACACTCTATATCCTACACTCTATACCCTACACTCTAATCCCTACACTCTACACTCTATACCCTACACTCTATACCATACACTCTATACCCTACACTCTATACCCTACACTCTACACTCTAAACTCTATTCCATACACTCTATACCCTACACTCTATACCCTACACTCTAAACTCTATTCCATGCACTCTATACCCTACACTCTATACCCTACACTCTATACACTACACTATATACCCTACACTCTATACCCTACACTCTACACTCTATACCCTACACTATATACCCTACACTCTATACCCTACACTCTACACTCTATACCCTACACTCTACACTCTATACCCTACACTCTACACTCTATACCCTACACTCTATACCCTACACTCTATACCCTACACTCTATACCCTACACTCTACACTCTACACCCTACACTCTATACCCTACACTCTATACTCTACACTATATACCCTACACTCTATACCCTGCACTCTATACTCTATACCCTACACTCTATACCCTACACTCTATAACCTACACCCTATACCCTACACTCTATACCCTACACACTATACCCTACACTCTATACCCTACACTCTACACTCTATACCCTACACTCTATACCATACACTCTATACCCTACACTCTATACCCTACAATATACACTCTATACCCTACACTCTACACTCTACACTGTATACCATACACTATATACCCTA
Source organism: Ranitomeya imitator (assembly GCF_032444005.1). NCBI lineage: Eukaryota > Metazoa > Chordata > Amphibia > Anura > Dendrobatidae > Ranitomeya > Ranitomeya imitator. Next base: position 610,502 of record NW_027194564.1, read on the forward strand.
CACTCTATACCCTACACTCTACACTCTATACCCTACACTCTATACTCTACACTATATACCCTACACTCTATACCCTGCACTCTATACCCTATACCCTACACTCTATACCCTACACTCTATAACCTACACCCTATACCCTACACTCTATACCCTACACTCTACACCCTACACTCTATACCATACACTCTATACTCTACACTCTACACTCTATACCCTACACTCTATACCCTACACTGTATACCCTACACCCTACGTTCTATACCCTACACTCTATACCCTACACTCTACACTCTATACTCTACACTCTACACTTTACACTCTATACCCTACACTCTATACCCTACACTCTATACTCTACACTCTATACCCTACACTCTACACTCTATACCCTACACTCTATACCCTACACTCTAATCCCTACACTCTACACTCTATACCCTACACTCTATACCCTACACTCTACACTCTATACCCTACACTCTATACCCTACACTCTATACCCTACACTCTATACCCTACACTCTACACTCTACACCCTACACTCTATACCCTACACTCTATACTCTACACTATATACCCTACACTCTATACCCTGCACTCTATACTCTATACCCTACACTCTATACCCTACACTCTATAACCTACACCCTATACCCTACACTCTATACCCTACACACTATACCCTACACTCTATACCCTACACTCTACACTCTATACCCTACACTCTATACCATACACTCTATACCCTACACTCTATACCCTACAATATACACTCTATACCCTACACTCTACACTCTACACTGTATACCATACACTATATACCCTACACTCTATACCCTACACTCTACACTCTATACCCTACACTCTATACTCTACACTATATACCCTACACTCTATACCCTGCACTCTATACCCTATACCCTACACTCTATACCCTACACTCTATAACCTACACCCTATACCCTACACTCTATACCCTACACTCTACACCCTACACTCTATACCATACACTCTATACTCTACACTCTACACTCTATACCCTACACTCTATACCCTACACTGTATACCCTACACCCTACGTTCTATACCCTACACTCTATACCCTACACTCTACACTCTATACTCTACACTCTACACTTTACACTCTATACCCTACACTCTATACCCTACACTCTATACTCTACACTCTATACCCTACACTCTATACCCTACACTCTACACTCTATACTCTACACTCTACACTTTACACTCTATACCCTACACTCTATACCCTACACTCTATACCCTACACTCTATACCCTACACTCTACACTCTATACCCTACACTCTATACCCTACACTCTAATCCCTACACTCTACACTCTATACCCTACACTCTATACCCTACACTCTACACTCTATACCCTACACTCTATACCCTACACTCTACCCTCTACACTCTATACCCTACACTCTATACCATACACTCTATACCCTACACTTTACACTCTATTCCCTACACTCTATACCATACATTCTATACCCTACACTCTATACCCTACACTCTATACCCTACACTCTATACTCTACACTCTATACCCTACACTCTATACCATACACTCTATACCCTACACTCTACACTCTATTCCCTACACTCTATACCATACACTCTATACCCTACACTCTATACCCTACACTATACACTCTATACCCTACACTCTACACTCTATACCATACACTCTATACCCTAAACTCTATACCCTACACTCTACACTCTATACCCTACACTCTATACCCTACACTCTATACCCTACACTCTATACCCTACACTATACACTCTATACCCTACACTCTACACTCTATACCATACACTCTATACCCTAAACTCTATACCCTACACTCTACACTCTATACCCTACACTCTACACCCTACACTCTATACTCTACACTTTATACCCTACACTCTACACTCTATACCCTACACTCTATACCCTACACTCTACACCCTACACTCTATACCCTACACTCTATACCCTACACTCTACACTCTATACCCTACACTCTATACCCTACACTCTACCCTCTACACTCTATACCCTGCACTCTATACCATACACTCTATACCATACACTCTACACTCTATTCCCTAAACTCTATACCATACACTCTATACCCTTCACTCTATACCCTACACTCTATACCCTACACTCTATACTCTACACTCTATACCCTACACTCTATACCATACACTCTATACCCTACACTCTACACTCTATTCCCTACACTCTATACCATACACTCTATACCCTACACTCTATACCCTACACTCTATACCCTACACTCTATACCCTACACTATACACTCTATACCCTACACTCTACACTATATACCATACACTCTATACCCTAAACTCTATATCCTACACTCTACACTCTATACCCTACACTCTATACACTACACTCTATACCCTACACTCTACACTCTATACCCTACACTCTATACCATACACTCTATACCCTACACTCTATACCATACACTCTATACCCTACACTCTACACTCTATACCCTACACTATATACCCTACACTCTATACCCTACACTATACACTCTATACCCTACACTATACACCATACACTCTATACCCTATACAATACACTCTATACCCTACAGTCTATACCCTACACTCTATACCCTACACTCTATACCGTACACTCTATACCATACACTCTATACCCTACACTCTATATCCTACACTCTATACCCTACACTCTACACTCTATACCCTACACTCTATACCCTACACTCTATACCCTGCAATCTATACCATACACTCTATACCCTACACTCTATATCATACACTCTATAGCCTACACTCTACACCCTACACTCTATACCCTACACTCTATACCCTACACTATACACTCTATACCCTACACTCTACACCATACACTCTATACCCTATACAATACACTCTATACCCTACAATCTATACCCTACACTCTATACCCTACACTCTATATCCCAACACTCTATACCCTACACTCTATACCCTACACTCTACACTCTATACCCTACACTATACACTCTATACCCTACACTCTATACCATACAATCTACACTCTATACCCTACACTCTATACCCTACACTCTACACTCTATACCCTTCACACTATACCCTACTTTCTACACTCTATACCCTACACTCTACACTCTATACCCTACACTCTATACCCTACAATCTATATCATACACTCTATACCATACACTCTATACCCTACACTCTATACCCTACACTCTACACTCTGTACCCTACACTCTATACCCTACACTCTATACCCTGCAATCTATACCATACACTCTATACCCTACACTCTATATCATACACTCTATACCCTACACTCTACACTCTTTACCCCACACTCTACACTCTATACCCTACACTCTACACCCTACACTCTATACCATACACTCTATTCCATACACTCTATACCCTACACTCTATACCCTACACTCTACACTCTAAAATCTATACCCTACTCTCTACACTCTATACCTTACACTCTATACCAAACACTCTATACCCTACACTATATACCATACACTCTATATCATACATTCTATACCGTACACTCTATACCATACACACTATACCCTACACTCTATACCCTACACTCTACACTCTGTACCCTACACTCTATACTATACACTCTACACCCTACACTCTATACCCTACAATCTATACCCTACACCCTACGCTCAATACCCTACACTCTATACCCTACACTCTACACTCTATACCGTACACTATATTCCATACACTCTATTCCATACACTCTATACCCTGCACTCTATACCCTACACTATACACTCTATACCCTACACTCTATACCATACACTCTATACCCTACACTCTACACTCTATTCCCTACACTCTATACCATACGCTCTATACCCTACACTCTATACCCTACACTCTATACCCTACACTATACACTCTATACCCTACACTCTACACTCTATACCATACACTCTATACCCTAAACTCTATACCCTACACTCTACACTCTATACCCTACACTCTATACCCTACACTCTATACCCTACACTCTATACCATACACTCTATACCCTACACTCTACACTCTATACCCTACACTCTATACCCTACACTCTAAACCCTACACTCTATACCCTACACTATACACTCTATACCCTACACTCTACTCCATACACTCTATACCCTATACCCTACATTCTACACTCTATACCCTACAATCTATACCCTACACTTTATACCCTACACTCTATACCCTACACTCTACACTCTATACCGTACACTCTATACCATACACTCTATACCCTACACTCTATACCCTACACTCTATACCCTACACTCTACACTCTATACCCTACACTCTATACCATACACTCTAAACCCTACACTCTATACCCTACACTCTATACCCTAAACTCTACACTCTATACCCTACACTCTACACTCTACACTCAATACCCTACACTCTATACCCTACACTCTATACCCTACACTCTATACCCTACACTCTATACCCTACACTCTACACTTTATACCCTACACTGTATACCCTACACTCTATACCCTACACTCTATACCCTACACTCTATACCCTACACTCTATAGCCCAACACTCTATACCGTACACTCTATACCCTACACTCTATACCCTACACTCTACACTCTATACCCTACACTCTATACCCTACACTCTAATCCCTACACTCTACACTCTTTACCCTACACTCTATACCCTACACTCTATACCATACACTCTATACCCTACACTCTATACCCTACACTCTACACTCTATACCCTACACTCTACACTCTATACTCTACACTCTATATCCTACACTCTACACTCTATACCCTACACTCTATACCCTACATTCTATACCCTACACTCTATACCCTACACTCTACACTTTATACCCTACACTCTATACCCTACACTCTATACCCTACACTCTATACCCTACACTCTATAGCCCAACACTCTATACCGTACACTCTATACCCTACACTCTATACCCTACACTCTACACTCTATACCCTACACTCTATACCCTACACTCTAATCCCTACACTCTACACTCTTTACCCTACACTCTATACCCTACACTCTATACCATACACTCTATACCCTACACTCTATACCCTACACTCTACACTCTATACCCTACACTCTACACTCTATACTCTACACTCTATATCCTACACTCTACACTCTATACCCTACACTCTATACCCTACATTCTATACCCTACACTCTATACCCTACACTCTACACTTTATACCCTACACTCTATACCCTACACTCTATACCCTACACTCTATACCCTACACTCTACACTCTATACCCTACACTCTATACCCTACACTCTACACTCTATGCCCTACACACTATACCCTACTTTCTACACTCTATACCCTACACTCTACACTCTATACCCTACACTCTATACCCTACAATCTATACCATACACTCTATACCCTACACTCTATACCCTACACTCTACACTCTATACCCTACACTCTATACCCTACACTTTATACCCTGCAATCTATACCATACACTCTATACCCTACACTCTGTATCATACACTCTATACCCTACACTCTACACTCTATACCCCACACTCTACACTCTATACCCCACACTCTACACTCTATATCCTACACTCTACACCCTACACTCTATACCATACACTCTATTCCATACACTCTATACCCTACATGCTATACCCTACACTCTACACTCTAAAATCTATACCCTACTCTCTACACTCTATACCTTACACTCTATACCAAACACTCTATACCCTACACTATATAACATACACTCTATATCATACGCTCTATACCGTACACTCTATACCCTACACTCTATACCCTACACTCTACACTCTATATTCTACACTCTATACCCTACACTCTAAACTCTATACCATACAATCTATACCCTACACTCTATACCATACACTCTATGCCCTACACTCTACACTCTATAACCTACACTCTATACCCTACACTGTACACCATACACTCTATACCATACACTCTATACCCTACACTCTATACCCTACACTCTATACCCTACACCCTACGCTCTATACCCTACACTCTATACCCTACACTCTTCACTCTATACCCTACACTCTATTCCATACACTCTATATCCTACACTCTATACCCTACACTCTAATCCCTACACTCTACACTCTATACCCTACACTCTATACCCCACCCTCTATACCCTACACTCTATACCATACACTCTATACCCTACACTCTATACCCTACACTCTACACTCTAAACTCTATTCCATACACTCTATACCCTACACTCTATACCCTACACTCTAAACTCTATTCCATGCACTCTATACCCTACACTCTATACCCTACGCTCTATACCCTACACTATATACCCTACACTCTATACCCTACACTCTACACTCTATACCCTACACTATATACCCTACACTCTATACCCTACACTCTACACTCTATACCCTACACTCTAAACCCTACACTCTACACTCTATACCATACACTCTATACCCTACACTCTATACCCTACATTCTATACCCACTCTACACTCTACACCCTACACTCTATACCCTACACTCTATACTCTACACTATATACCCTACACTCTATACCCTGCACTCTATACTCTATACCCTACACTCTATACCCTACACTCTATAACCTACACCCTATACCCTACACTCTATACCCTACACACTATACCCTACACTCTATACCCTACACTCTACACTCTATACCCTACACTCTATACCATACACTCTATACCCTACACTCTATACCCTACAATATACACTCTATACCCTACACTCTACACTCTACACTGTATACCATACACTATATACCCTACACTCTATACCCTACACTCTACACTCTATGCCCTACACACTATACCCTACTTTCTACACTCTATACCCTACACTCTACACTCTATACCCTACACTCTATACCCTACAATCTATACCATACACTCTATACCCTACACTCTATACCCTACACTCTACACTCTATACCCTACACTCTATACCCTACACTTTATACCCTGCAATCTATACCATACACTCTATACCCTACACTCTATATCATACACTCTATACCCTACACTCTACACTCTATACCCCACACTCTACACTCTATACCCCACACTCTACACTCTATATCCTACACTCTACACCCTACACTCTATACCATACACTCTATTCCATACACTCTATACCCTACATGCTATACCCTACACTCTACACTCTAAAATCTATACCCTACTCTCTACACTCTATACCTTACACTCTATACCAAACACTCTATACCCTACACTATATAACATACACTCTATATCATACGCTCTATACCGTACACTCTATACCCTACACTCTATACCCTACACTCTACACTCTATATTCTACACTCTATACCCTACACTCTAAACTCTATACCATACAATCTATACCCTACACTCTATACCATACACTCTATGCCCTACACTCTACACTCTATAACCTACACTCTATACCCTACACTGTACACCCTACACTCTATACCATACACTCTATACCCTACACTCTATACCCTACACCCTTCGCTCTATACCCTACACTCTATACCCTACACTCTTCACTCTATACCCTACACTCTATTCCATACACTCTATATCCTACACTCTATACCCTACACTCTAATCCCTACACTCTACACTCTATACCCTACACTCTATACCATACACTCTATACCCTACACTCTATACCCTACACTCTACACTCTAAACTCTATTCCATACACTCTATACCCTACACTCTATACCCTACACTCTAAACTCTATTCCATGCACTCTATACCCTACACTCTATACCCTACACTCTATACACTACACTATATACCCTACACTCTATACCCTACACTCTACACTCTATACCCTACACTATATACCCTACACTCTATACCCTACACTCTACACTCTATACCCTACACTCTACACTCTATACCCTACACTCTACACTCTATACCCTACACTCTATACCCTACACTCTATACCCTACACTCTATACCCTACACTCTACACTCTACACCCTACACTCTATACCCTACACTCTATACTCTACACTATATACCCTACACTCTATACCCTGCACTCTATACTCTATACCCTACACTCTATACCCTACACTCTATAACCTACACCCTATACCCTACACTCTATACCCTACACACTATACCCTACACTCTATACCCTACACTCTACACTCTATACCCTACACTCTATACCATACACTCTATACCCTACACTCTATACCCTACAATATACACTCTATACCCTACACTCTACACTCTACACTGTATACCATACACTATATACCCTACACTCTATACCCTACACTCTACACTCTATACCCTACACTCTATACTCTACACTATATACCCTACACTCTATACCCTGCACTCTATACCCTATACCCTACACTCTATACCCTACACTCTATAACCTACACCCTATACCCTACACTCTATACCCTACACTCTACACCCTACACTCTATACCATACACTCTATACTCTACACTCTACACTCTATACCCTACACTCTATACCCTACACTGTATACCCTACACCCTACGTTCTATACCCTACACTCTATACCCTACACTCTACACTCTATACTCTACACTCTACACTTTACACTCTATACCCTACACTCTATACCCTACACTCTATACTCTACACTCTATACCCTACACTCTACACTCTATACCCTACACTCTATACCCTACACTCTAATCCCTACACTCTACACTCTATACCCTACACTCTATACCCTACACTCTACACTCTATACCCTACACTCTATACCCTACACTCTATACCCTACACTCTATACCCTACACTCTACACTCTACACCCTACACTCTATACCCTACACTCTATACTCTACACTATATACCCTACACTCTATACCCTGCACTCTATACTCTATACCCTACACTCTATACCCTACACTCTATAACCTACACCCTATACCCTACACTCTATACCCTACACACTATACCCTACACTCTATACCCTACACTCTACACTCTATACCCTACACTCTATACCATACACTCTATACCCTACACTCTATACCCTACAATATACACTCTATACCCTACACTCTACACTCTACACTGTATACCATACACTATATACCCTACACTCTATACCCTACACTCTACACTCTATACCCTACACTCTATACTCTACACTATATACCCTACACTCTATACCCTGCACTCTATACCCTATACCCTACACTCTATACCCTACACTCTATAACCTACACCCTATACCCTACACTCTATACCCTACACTCTACACCCTACACTCTATACCATACACTCTATACTCTACACTCTACACTCTATACCCTACACTCTATACCCTACACTGTATACCCTACACCCTACGTTCTATACCCTACACTCTATACCCTACACTCTACACTCTATACTCTACACTCTACACTTTACACTCTATACCCTACACTCTATACCCTACACTCTATACTCTACACTCTATACCCTACACTCTATACCCTACACTCTACACTCTATACTCTACACTCTACACTTTACACTCTATACCCTACACTCTATACCCTACACTCTATACTCTACACTCTATACCCTACACTCTACACTCTATACCCTACACTCTATACCCTACACTCTAATCCCTACACTCTACACTCTATACCCTACACTCTATACCCTACACTCTACACTCTATACCCTACACTCTATACCCTACACTCTACCCTCTACACTCTATACCCTACACTCTATACCATACACTCTATACCCTACACTTTACACTCTATTCCCTACACTCTATACCATACATTCTATACCCTACACTCTATACCCTACACTCTATACCCTACACTCTATACTCTACACTCTATACCCTACACTCTATACCATACACTCTATACCCTACACTCTACACTCTATTCCCTACACTCTATACCATACACTCTATACCCTACACTCTATACCCTACACTATACACTCTATACCCTACACTCTACACTCTATACCATACACTCTATACCCTAAACTCTATACCCTACACTCTACACTCTATACCCTACACTCTATACCCTACACTCTATACCCTACACTCTATACCCTACACTATACACTCTATACCCTACACTCTACACTCTATACCATACACTCTATACCCTAAACTCTATACCCTACACTCTACACTCTATACCCTACACTCTACACCCTACACTCTATACCCTACACTTTATACCCTACACTCTATACCCTACACTCTATACCCTACACTCTACACCCTACACTCTATACCCTACACTCTATACCCTACACTCTACACTCTATACCCTACACTCTATACCCTACACTCTACCCTCTACACTCTATACCCTGCACTCTATACCATACACTCTATACCATACACTCTACACTCTATTCCCTAAACTCTATACCATACACTCTATACCCTTCACTCTATACCCTACACTCTATACCCTACACTCTATACTCTACACTCTATACCCTACACTCTATACCATACACTCTATACCCTACACTCTACACTCTATTCCCTACACTCTATACCATACACTCTATACCCTACACTCTATACCCTACACTCTATACCCTACACTCTATACCCTACACTATACACTCTATACCCTACACTCTACACTATATACCATACACTCTATACCCTAAACTCTATATCCTACACTCTACACTCTATACCCTACACTCTATACACTACACTCTATACCCTACACTCTACACTCTATACCCTACACTCTATACCATACACTCTATACCCTACACTCTATACCATACACTCTATACCCTACACTCTACACTCTATACCCTACACTATATACCCTACACTCTATACCCTACACTATACACTCTATACCCTACACTATACACCATACACTCTATACCCTATACAATACACTCTATACCCTACAGTCTATACCCTACACTCTATACCCTACACTCTATACCGTACACTCTATACCATACACTCTATACCCTACACTCTATATCCTACACTCTATACCCTACACTCTACACTCTATACCCTACACTCTATACCCTACACTCTATACCCTGCAATCTATACCATACACTCTATACCCTACACTCTATATCATACACTCTATAGCCTACACTCTACACCCTACACTCTATACCCTACACTCTATACCCTACACTATACACTCTATACCCTACACTCTACACCATACACTCTATACCCTATACAATACACTCTATACCCTACAATCTATACCCTACACTCTATACCCTACACTCTATATCCCAACACTCTATACCCTACACTCTATACCCTACACTCTACACTCTATACCCTACACTATACACTCTATACCCTACACTCTATACCATACAATCTACACTCTATACCCTACACTCTATACCCTACACTCTACACTCTATACCCTTCACACTATACCCTACTTTCTACACTCTATACCCTACACTCTACACTCTATACCCTACACTCTATACCCTACAATCTATACCATACACTCTATACCATACACTCTATACCCTACACTCTATACCCTACACTCTACACTCTGTACCCTACACTCTATACCCTACACTCTATACCCTGCAATCTATACCATACACTCTATACCCTACACTCTATATCATACACTCTATACCCTACACTCTACACTCTTTACCCCACACTCTACACTCTATACCCTACACTCTACACCCTACACTCTATACCATACACTCTATTCCATACACTCTATACCCTACACTCTATACCCTACACTCTACACTCTAAAATCTATACCCTACTCTCTACACTCTATACCTTACACTCTATACCAAACACTCTATACCCTACACTATATACCATACACTCTATATCATACATTCTATACCGTACACTCTATACCATACACACTATACCCTACACTCTATACCCTACACTCTACACTCTGTACCCTACACTCTATACTATACACTCTACACCCTACACTCTATACCCTACAATCTATACCCTACACCCTACGCTCAATACCCTACACTCTATACCCTACACTCTACACTCTATACCGTACACTATATTCCATACACTCTATTCCATACACTCTATACCCTGCACTCTATACCCTACACTATACACTCTATACCCTACACTCTATACCATACACTCTATACCCTACACTCTACACTCTATTCCCTACACTCTATACCATACGCTCTATACCCTACACTCTATACCCTACACTCTATACCCTACACTATACACTCTATACCCTACACTCTACACTCTATACCATACACTCTATACCCTAAACTCTATACCCTACACTCTACACTCTATACCCTACACTCTATACCCTACACTCTATACCCTACACTCTATACCATACACTCTATACCCTACACTCTACACTCTATACCCTACACTCTATACCCTACACTCTAAACCCTACACTCTATACCCTACACTATACACTCTATACCCTACACTCTACACCATACACTCTATACCCTATACCCTACATTCTACACTCTATACCCTACAATCTATACCCTACACTTTATACCCTACACTCTATACCCTACACTCTACACTCTATACCGTACACTCTATACCATACACTCTATACCCTACACTCTATACCCTACACTCTATACCCTACACTCTACACTCTATACCCTACACTCTATACCATACACTCTAAACCCTACACTCTATACCCTACACTCTATACCCTAAACTCTACACTCTATACCCTACACTCTACACTCTACACTCAATACCCTACACTCTATACCCTACACTCTATACCCTACACTCTATACCCTACACTCTATACCCTACACTCTACACTTTATACCCTACACTGTATACCCTACACTCTATACCCTACACTCTATACCCTACACTCTATACCCTACACTCTATAGCCCAACACTCTACACTCTATACCCTACACTCTATACCCTACACTCTAATCCCTACACTCTACACTCTTTACCCTACACTCTATACCCTACACTCTATACCATACACTCTATACCCTACACTCTATACCCTACACTCTACACTCTATACCCTACACTCTACACTCTATACTCTACACTCTATATCCTACACTCTACACTCTATACCCTACACTCTATACCCTACATTCTATACCCTACACTCTATACCCTACACTCTACACTTTATACCCTACACTCTATACCCTACACTCTATACCCTACACTCTATACCCTACACTCTACACTCTATACCCTACACTCTATACCCTACACTCTACACTCTATGCCCTACACACTATACCCTACTTTCTACACTCTATACCCTACACTCTACACTCTATACCCTACACTCTATACCCTACAATCTATACCATACACTCTATACCCTACACTCTATACCCTACACTCTACACTCTATACCCTACACTCTATACCCTACACTTTATACCCTGCAATCTATACCATACACTCTATACCCTACACTCTGTATCATACACTCTATACCCTACACTCTACACTCTATACCCCACACTCTACACTCTATACCCCACACTCTACACTCTATATCCTACACTCTACACCCTACACTCTATACCATACACTCTATTCCATACACTCTATACCCTACATGCTATACCATACACTCTACACTCTAAAATCTATACCCTACTCTCTACACTCTATACCTTACACTCTATACCAAACACTCTATACCCTACACTATATAACATACACTCTATATCATACGCTCTATACCGTACACTCTATACCCTACACTCTATACCCTACACTCTACACTCTATATTCTACACTCTATACCCTACACTCTAAACTCTATACCATACAATCTATACCCTACACTCTATACCATACACTCTATGCCCTACACTCTACACTCTATAACCTACACTCTATACCCTACACTGTACACCATACACTCTATACCATACACTCTATACCCTACACTCTATACCCTACACTCTATACCCTACACCCTACGCTCTATACCCTACACTCTATACCCTACACTCTTCACTCTATACCCTACACTCTATTCCATACACTCTATATCCTACACTCTATACCCTACACTCTAATCCCTACACTCTACACTCTATACCCTACACTCTATACCCCACCCTCTATACCCTACACTCTATACCATACACTCTGTACCCTACACTCTATACCCTACACTCTACACTCTAAACTCTATTCCATACACTCTATACCCTACACTCTATACCCTACACTCTAAACTCTATTCCATGCACTCTATACCCTACACTCTATACCCTACGCTCTATACCCTACACTATATACCCTACACTCTATACCCTACACTCTACACTCTATACCCTACACTATATACCCTACACTCTATACCCTACACTCTACACTCTATACCCTACACTCTAAACCCTACACTCTACACTCTATACCATACACTCTATACCCTACACTCTATACCCTACATTCTATACCCTACACTCTACACTCTACACCCTACACTCTATACCCTACACTCTATACTCTACACTATATACCCTACACTCTATACCCTGCACTCTATACTCTATACCCTACACTCTATACCCTACACTCTATAACCTACACCCTATACCCTACACTCTATACCCTACACACTATACCCTACACTCTATACCCTACACTCTACACTCTATACCCTACACTCTATACCATACACTCTATACCCTACACTCTATACCCTACAATATACACTCTATACCCTACACTCTACACTCTACACTGTATACCATACACTATATACCCTACACTCTATACCCTACACTCTACACTCTATACCCTACACTCTATACTCTACACTATATACCCTACACTCTATACCCTGCACTCTATACCCTATACCCTACACTCTATACCCTACACTCTATAACCTACACCCTATACCCTACACTCTATACCCTACACTCTACACCCTACACTCTATACCATACACTCTATACTCTACACTCTACACTCTATACCCTACACTCTATACCCTACACTGTATACCCTACACCCTACGTTCTATACCCTACACTCTATACCCTACACTCTACACTCTATACTCTACACTCTACACTTTACACTCTATACCCTACACTCTATACCCTACACTCTATACTCTACACTCTATACCCTACACTCTACACTCTATACCCTACACTCTATACCCTACACTCTAATCCCTACACTCTACACTCTATACCCTACACTCTATACCCTACACTCTACACTCTATACCCTACACTCTATACCCTACACTCTATACCCTACACTCTACCCTCTACACTCTATACCCTACACTCTATACCATACACTCTATACCCTACACTCTACACTCTATTCCCTACACTCTATACCATACATTCTATACCCTACACTCTATACCCTACACTCTATACCCTACACTCTATAATCTACACTCTATACCCTACACTCTATACCATACACTCTATACCCTACACTCTACACTCTATTCCCTACACTCTATACCATACACTCTATACCCTACACTCTATACCCTACACTCTATACCGTACACTATACACTCTATACCCTACACTCTACACTCTATACCATACACTCTATACCCTAAACTCTATACCCTACACTCTACACTCTATACCCTACACTCTATACCCTACACTCTATACCCTACACTCTATACCCTACACTATACACTCTATACCCTACATTCTACACTCTATACCATACACTCTATACCCTAAACTCTATACCCTACACTCTACACTCTATACCCTACACTCTACACCCTACACTCTATACCCTACACTTTATACCCTACACTCTACACTCTATACCCTACACTCTATACCCTACACTCTACACCCTACACTCTATACCCTACACTCTATACCCTACACTCTACACTCTATACCCTACACTCTATACCCTACACTCTACCCTCTATACCCTGCACTCTATACCATACACTCTATACCATACACTCTACACTCTATTCCCTAAACTCTATACCATACACTCTATACCCTACACTCTATACCCTACACTCTATACCCTACACTCTATACTCTATACCCTACACTCTATACCATACACTCTATACCCTACACTCTACACTCTATTCCCTACACTCTATACCATACACTCTATACCCTACACTCTATACCCTACACTCTATACCCTACACTCTATACCCTACACTATACACTCTATACCCTACACTCTACACTATATACCATACACTCTATACCCTAAACTCTATATCTACACTCTACACTCTATACCCTACACTCTATACACTACACTCTATACCCTACACTCTACACTCTATACCCTACACTCTATACCATACACTCTATACCCTACACTCTATACCATACACTCTATACCCTACACTCTACACTCTATACCCTACACTCTATACCCTACACTCTATACCCTACACTATACACTCTATACCCTACACTCTACACCATACACTCTATACCCTATACAATACACTTTATACCCTACAGTCTATACCCTACACTCTATACCCTACACTCTATACCGTACACTCTATACCATACACTCTATACCCTACACTCTATATCCTACACTCTATACCCTACACTCTACACTCTATACCCTACACTCTATACCCTACACTCTATACCCTGCAATCTATACCATACACTCTATACCCTACACTCTATATCATACACTCTATAGCCTACACTCTATACCCTACACTATACACTCTATACCCTACACTCTACACCATACACTCTATACCCTATACAATACACTCTATACCCTACAATCTATACCCTACACTCTATACCCTACACTCTATATCCCAACACTCTATACCCTACACTCTATACCCTACACTCTACGCTCTATACCCTACACTATACACTCTATACCCTACACTCTATACCATACAATCTACACTCTATACCCTACACTCTATACCCTACACTCTACACTCTATACCCTACACACTATACCCTACTTTCTACACTCTATACCCTACACTCTACACTCCATACCCTACACTCTATACCCTACAATCTATACCATACACTCTATACCAAACACTCTATACCCTACACTCTATACCCTACACTCTACACTCTGTACCCTACACTCTATACCCTACACTCTATACCCTGCAATCTATACCATACACTCTATACCCTACACTCTATATCATACACTCTATACCCTACACTCTACACTCTTTACCCCACACTCTACACTCTATACCCTACACTCTACACCCTACACTCTATACCATACACTCTATTCCATACACTCTATACCCTACACTCTATACCCTACACTCTACACTCTAAAATCTATACCCTACTCTCTACACTCTATACCTTACACTCTATACCAAACACTCTATACCCTACACTATATACCATACACTCTATATCATACATTCTATACCGTACACTCTATACCATACACACTATACCGTACACTCTATACCCTACACTCTACACTCTGTACCCTACACTCTATACTATACACTCTACACCCTACACTCTATACCCTACAATCTATACCCTACACCCTACGCTCAATACCCTACACTCTATACCCTACACTCTACACTCTATACCGTACACTATATTCCATACACTCTATTCCATACACTCTATACCCTGCACTCTATACCCTACACTATACACTCTATACCCTACACTCTATACCATACACTCTATACCCTACACTCTACACTCTATTCCCTACACTCTATACCATACGCTCTATACCCTACACTCTATACCCTACACTCTATACCCTACACTATACACTCTATACCCTACACTCTACACTCTATACCATACACTCTATACCCTAAACTCTATACCCTACACTCTACACTCTATACCCTACACTCTATACCCTACACTCTATACCCTACACTCTATACCCTACACTCTATACCATACACTCTATACCCTACACTCTACACTCTATACCCTACACTCTATACCCTACACTCTAAACCCTACACTCTATACCCTACACTATACACTCTATACCCTACACTCTACACCATACACTCTATACCCTATACCCTACATTCTACACTCTATACCCCACAATCTATACCCTACACTTTATACCCTACACTCTATACCCTACACTCTACACTCTATACCGTACACTCTATACCATACACTCTATACCCTACACTCTATACCCTACACTCTATACCCTACACTCTACACTCTATACCCTACACTCTATACCATACACTCTAAACCCTAGACTCTATACCCTACACTCTATACCCTAAACTCTACACTCTATACCCTACACTCTACACTCTACACTCAATACCCTACACTCTATACCCTACACTCCATACCCTACACTCTACACTTTATACCCTACACTGTATACCCTTAACTCTATACCCTACACTCTATACCCTACACTCTATAGCCCAACACTCTATACCCTACACTCTATACCCTACACTCTACACTCTATACCCTACACTCTAATCCCTACACTCTACACTCTATACCCTACACTCTATACCCTACACTCTATACCATACACTCTATACCCTACACTCTATACCCTACACTCTACACTCTATACCCTACACTCTACACTCTATACCCTACACTCTATACTCTATACCCTACACTCTATACCCTACACTCTACACTCTATACCCTACACATTATACCATACACTCTATACCCTACACTCTACACTCTATACCCTAGACTCTACACCCTACACTCTATACCATACACTCTATTCCATACACTCTATACCCTACACTCTATATCATACACTCTATACCCTACACTCTACACTCTATACCCTACACTCTATACCCTAAACTCTACACTCTATACCCTACACTCTACACTCTATACCCTACACTCTATACCCTACACTCTATACCCTACACTCTACACCTTATACCCTACACTGTATACCCTACACTCTATACCCTACACTCTATACCCTACACTCTATACCCAACACTCTATAGCCCAACACTCTATACCCTACACTCTATACCCTACACTCTATACCCAACACTCTAATCCCTACACTCTACACTCTATAGCCTACACTCTATACCCTACACTCTATACCATACACTCTATACCCTACACTCTATACCCTACACTCTACACTCTATACCCTACACTCTACACTCTACACTCTATACCCTACACTCTATACCCTACACTCTATACTCTATACCCTACACTATATACCCTACACTCTATACCCTGCAATCTATACCATACACTCTATACCCTACACTCTACACTCTATAAACCACACTCTACACTCTATACCCTACACTCTACACCCTACACTCTATACCATACACTCTATTCCATACACTCTATACCCTACACTCTATACCCTACACTCTACACTCTAAAATCTATACCCTACTCTCTACACTCTATACCTTACACTCTGTACCAAACACTCTATACCGTACACTATATACCATACACTCTATATCATACACTCTATACCGTAAACTCTATACCCCACACTCTATACCCTACACTCTATACCCTACACTCTACACTCTGTACCCTACACACTATACCATACACTCTACACACTACAGTCTATACCCTACACTCTACACTCTATACCATACACTCTATACTGTACACTCTATACCATACACTCTATACCCTAGACTCTATACCCTACACTCTATACCCTACACTATACACTCTATACCCTACACTCTACACCATACACTCTATACCCTACACTCTATACCCTACACTCTACACTCTATACCCTACAATATATACCCTACACTCTATACCCTACACTCTATACCCTACACTCTATACCCTACACTCTACACTCTGTACCCTACACTCTATACTATACACTCTACACCCTACACTCTATACCATACACTCTATACCCTACACTCTACACTCTATACCATACACTCTATACTGTACACTCTATACCATACACTCTACACCCTACACTCTATATCATGCACTCTATACCCTACACTCTACACTCTATACCCTACACTCTATACCCTACAATCTATACCCTACACCCTACGCTCTATACCCTACACTCTATACCCTACACTCTACACTCTATACCGTACACTATATTCCATACACTCTATTCCATACACTCTATACCCTGCACTCTATACCCTACACTATACACTCTATACCCTACACTCTATACCATACACTCTATACCCTACACTCTACACTCTATTCCCTACACTCTATACCATACGCTCTATACCCTACACTCTATACCCTACACTCTATACCCTACACTATACACTCTATACCCTACACTCTATACCATACACTCTATACCCTAAACTCTATACCCTACACTCTACACTCTATACCCTACACTCTATACCCTACACTCTATACCCTACACTCTATACCATACACTCTATACCCTACACTCTACACTCTATACCCTACACTCTATACCCTACACTCTAAACCCTACACTCTATACCCTACACTATACACTCTATACCCTACACTCTATACCATACACTCTATACCCTACACTCTACACTCTATACCCTACAATCTATACCCTACACTTTATACCCTACACTCTATACCCTACACTCTACACTCTATACCGTACACTCTATACCATACACTCTATACCCTACACTCTATACCCTACACTCTATACCCTACACTCTACACTCTATACCCTACACTCTATACCATACACTCTAAACCCTACACTCTATACCCTACACTCTATACCCTACACTCTACACTTTATACCCTACACTGTATACCCTACACTCTATACCCTATACTCTATACCCTACACTCTATACCCTACACTCTATAGCCCAACACTATATACCGTACACTCTATACCCTACACTCTACACTCTATACCCTACACTCTACACTCTATACTCTACACTCTATATCCTACACTCTACACTCTATACCCTACACTCTATACCCTACATTCTATACCCTACACTCTATACCCTACACTCTACACTTTATACCCTACACTCTATACCCTACACTCTATACCCTACACTCTATACCCTACACTCTACACTCTATACCCTACACACTATACCCTACACTATATACTCTATACCCTACACTCTATACCCTATACTCTATACCCTACAATCTATACCCTACACTCTATACCCTACACTCTATATCCCAACACTCTATACCCTACACTCTATAACCTACACTCTACACTCTATACCCTACACTATACACTCTATACCCTACACTCTATACCATACAATCTACACTCTATACCCTACACTCTATACCCTACACTCTACACTCTATACCCTACACACTATACCCTACTTTCTACACTCTATACCCTACACTCTACACTCTATACCCTACACTCTATACCCTACAATCTATACCATACACTCTATACCATACACTCTATACCCTACACTCTATACCCTACACTCTACACTCTATACCCTACACTCTATATCCTACACTCTATACCCTGCAATCTATACCATACACTCTATACCCTACACTCTATATCATACACTCTATACCCTACACTCTACACTCTATACCCCACACTCTACACTCTATACCCTACACTCTACACCCTACACTCTATACCATACACTCTATTCCATACACTCTATACCCTACACTCTATACCCTACACTCTACACTCTAAAATCTATACCCTACTCTCTACACTCTATACCTTACACTCAATACCAAACACTCTATACCCTACACTATATACCATACACTCTATATCATACACTCTATACCGTACACTCTATACCCTACACTCTATACCCTACACTCTATACCCTACACTCTATACCCTACACTCTACACTCTGTACCCTACACTCTATACTATACACTCTACACCCTATACTCTATACCATACACTCTATACCCTACACTCTACACTCTATACCATACACTCTATACTGTACACTCTATACCATACACTCTACACCCTACACTCTATACCATGCAGTCTATACCCTACACTCTACACTCTATACCCTACACTCTATACCCTACAATCTACACCCTACACCCTACGCTCTATACCCTACACTCTATACCCTACACTCTACACTCTATACCGTACACTATATTCCATACACTCTATTCCATACACTCTATACCCTGCACTCTATACCCTACACTATACACTCTATACCCTACACTCTACACCATACACTCTATACCCTACACTCTACACTCTATTCCCTACACTCTATACCATACATTCTATACCCTACACTCTATACCCTACACTCTATACCCTACACTCTATACCCTACACTCTATACCATACACTCTATACCCTACACTCTACACTCTATTCCCTACACTCTATACCATACACTCTATACCCTACACTATATACCCTACACTCTATACCCTACACTATTCACTCTATACCCTACACTCTATACCATACACTCTATACCCTAACTCTATACCCTACACTCTACACTCTATACCCTACACTCTATACCCTACACTCTATACCTTACACTCTATACCCTACACTCTATACCATACACTCTATACCCTACACTCTACACTCTATACCCTACACTCTATACCCTACACTCTAAACCCTACACTCTATACCCTACACTATACACTCTATACCCTACACTCTACACCATACACTCTATCCCCTAGACTCTATACCCTACATTCTACACTCTATACCCTACAATCTATACCCTACACTTTATACCCTACACTCTATACCCTACACTCTACACTCTATACCGTACACTCTATACCATACACTCTATACCCTACACTCTATACCCTACACTCTATACCCTACACTCTATACCATACATTCTAAACCCTAGATTCTATACCCTACACTCTATACCCTAAACTCTACACTCTATACCCTACACTCTACACTCAATACCCTACACTCTATACCCTACACTCTATACCCTACACTCTATACCCTACACTCTACACTTTATACCCTACACTGTATACCCTACACTCTATACCCTACACTCTATACCCTACACTCTATAGCCCAACACTCTATACCGTACACTCTATACCCTACACTCTATACCCTACACTCTACACTCTATACCCTACACTCTAATCCCTACACTCTACACTCTATACCCTACACTCTATACCCTACACTCTATACCATACACTCTATTCTCTACACACTATACCCTACACTCTACACTCTATACCCTACACTCTACACACTATACCCTACACTCTATGCTCTATACCCTACACTCTATACCCTACACTCTACACTAAATACCCTACACATTATACCATATACTCTATACCCTACACTCTACACTCTATACCCTAGACTCTACACCCTACACTCTATACCATACACTCTATTCCATACACTCTATACCCTACACTCTATATCATACACTCTATACCCTACACTCTACACTCTATACCCTACACTCTATACCCTACACTCTATACCCTAAACTCTACACTCTATACCCTACACTCTACACTCTATACCCTACACTCTATACCCTACACTCTATACCCTACACTCTACACCTTATACCCTACACTGTATACCCTACACTCTACACCCTACACTCTATACCCTACACTCTATACCCAACACTCTATAGCCCAACACTCTATACCCTACACTCTATACCCTACACTCTATACCCTACACTCTAATCCCTACACTCTACACTCTATAGCCTACACTCTATACCCTACACTCTATACCATACACTCTATACCCTACACTCTATACCCTACACTCTACACTCTATACCCTACACTCTATACCCTACACTCTACACTCTACACTCTATACCCTACACTCTACACTCTATAAACCACACTCTACACTCTACACCCTACACTCTATACCATACACTCTATTCCATACACTCTATACCCTACACTCTATACCCTACACTCTACACTCTAAAATCTATACCCTACTCTCTACACTCTATACCAAACACTCTATACCCTACACTATATACCATACACTCAAGATTCAAGATTCAAAGAAGCTTTATTGGCAGGACCAAATACACATCAGTTTTGCCAAAGCAAGTGTATAGAGGCAATAGGGATAGGGACTGTGGGGATGTTGGGTAGGAGCTGTGGGGGGAGGTGGATGGGGCAGATCCAGGTTTGGGGGCTATAGTCCATGGCATAGGGGAGGT
The DNA here is from genome assembly GCF_032444005.1 of Ranitomeya imitator. NCBI lineage: Eukaryota > Metazoa > Chordata > Amphibia > Anura > Dendrobatidae > Ranitomeya > Ranitomeya imitator. Next base: position 634,876 of record NW_027194564.1, read on the forward strand.
GGATGGGGCAGATCCAGGTTGGGGGCTATAGTCCATGGCATAGGGAAGGTGGATGGGGCAGGTTCAGGTTGGGGGCTATAGTCCATGGCATAGGGGAGGTGGATGGGGCAGGTCCATTGTGGGGGCTATAGTCCATGGCATAGGGGAGGTGGATGGGGCAGATCCAGGTTGGGGGCTATAGTCCATGGCAACATAGTTCTCTTTCTCGCAGTCTATGGCATTCGCTCACATACCGCGCTGCTATCTCCACCGCTCTCTCTTCTTCTCCCAGCAAGATATATGTTTTCTCTTCCTCCTTCATGGTGATGAAGTCTGGGAAGAGATGTGAGAGTCTCCTGAAGTGAGTGTCCCTCACTGCTGAGTATTTGGAGCAGTGTAGCAGGAAGTGGGTTTCGTCCTCTATGGCCTCCTGGTCACAGTGTTGGCACAGTCTTTCCTCCCTGGGCTTGTAGCTCTGCCTGTGTCGGCCACATTCGATGGCCAGACTGTGGGCACTGAGTCTATATCGGCTCAGGATCTGGCGGTCTCTGGGGTCCGGGAGTTTCTCCAGATATGGCGCCAGTCTGTAGTCTCTCTGTAGGCTCCGGTACATGGTCAGTTTCTGTGAGCTGATGATATCATTCTTCCAGTCACTGACATACCTCTCCTGGCCTTCATCTGCCATCTTCCTAATTCCGGCTTTTGTCAGGTTGTTTTGATTGGTGTTCTGCTCCGGTTGGGTTTGGCTGGGCTGTTCCGGGGGTTCTGGTTTTTCTGTTTCACCTTCATGTATCAGGGCTTTATGGTGATGGGAGCTTGGATTGCTCCTATGCAGGTGAGCCCGGAATGACAGCGCCCTCTTTAGAACTGTCAGGTGTAGAGGGAATCTGCCCAGCTCGGCCCGACAAGCACTGTTGGAGGTGCTCCGATGGACCTGGAGAAGGTGCTTGCAGAATTCCAGGTGGAATATTTCTGTTGGACTGGAGTCCCACTTTGACCAGTCTGGGTAGGTGTGAGGACCCCAGACTTCGCTGCCATACAGGAGGATTGGGGCGATGATGGAGTCGAAGATTTTTAGCCAGACCCTCACTGGTGGCTTCAGATGGTAGAGTGTCCTTCGGATGGCATAGAAGGTTTTGCAGGCCTTGTCTTTCAGGGTCTCTATGGCTTGTTTGAAGTTCCCTGACCGGTGAATCTCTAGGCCCAGGTAGGTATATTTGTCCGTTCCTGTGAGGTCGCAGTTGTTGAGGATAAATGATGAGTGTTGGTCTGATCTTCTCTTTCTCCTCTGGAACACCATGGTGTTGGTTTTCTTTAGGTTGACCGGTAGGGCCCAGGTGGAGCTGAATTTCTCTAGGATTTTCAGGTTGTCCTGGAGGCCTTTCTCGGTTGGTGACAGCAGCAGCAGGTCATCTGCATACAGCAGGAATTTCACCTGAGCGTCGTGGAGGGTGAGTCCTGGTGCTGAGGAGGATTCCATGGCGGTAGCCAGCTCGTTGATGTAGATGTTGAAGAGCGTTGGGCTTAGGCTGCAGCCTTGTCTTACTCCGCGGCTCTGCTGGAAAAAAGCCGTTCTTTTGCCGCTCACACTCACGCTGCAGCTGCTCTCGGTGTAGGAGCTTTTGATGACATCGTAGGTCTTTCCTCCTATTCCACTCTCCAGCAGTTTCAGGAATAAGCCCGGGTGCCACACTGAATCAAAGGCCTTTTTAAAGTCCACAAAGCAGGCGTATATCTTCCCATTCTTTGTATTGTAGATGTGTCTCTGAATGAGGCTGTGCAGAGTATAGATGTGGTCAGTGGTGCGGTGGTTCGGCATGAACCCTGCTTGGCTCTTGCTGAGGACGTTGTGCTCGGTGAGGAAGGTGAGGATCCTCTTGTTCAGGATACTGTTGAACAGTTTTCCCAGGTTGCTGCTGACGCATATGCCTCTGTAGTTGGCTGGGTCATACCTGTCCCCACTCTTGTGGATGGGTGTGATGAGGCCTTGGTTCCAGGTACGAGGGAAGTAGCCGGCACTCAGTACAATATTGAAGAGTTTAACCATTGCACAGTTTAACCATATACACTCTATATCATACACTCTATACCGTACACTCTATACCCTACACTCTATACCCTACACTCTATACCCTACACTCTACACTCTGTACCCTACACACTACACCATACACTCTACACACTACACTCTATACCCTAAACTCTACACTCTATACCATACACTCTATACTGTACACTCTATACCATACACTCTATACCCTACACTCTATACCCTACACTCTATACCCTACACTATACACTCTATACCCTACACTCTACACCATACACTCTATACCCTACACTCTATACCCTACACTCTACACTCTATACCCTACAATATATACCCTACACTCTATACCCTACACTCTATACCCTACACTCTACACTTTATACCCTACACTCTATACCCTACACTCTATACCCTACACTCTATACCCTACACTCTATACCCTACACTCTACATTCTATTTCCTACACTCTATAACATATACTCTATACCCTACACTCTATACCTTACACTCTATACCCTACACTCTACACTCTACACCCTACACTCTACACTCTATACCCTACACTCTATACCCTACACTCTACACTTTATACCCTACACTCTATACCCTACACTCTATACCCTACACTCTATACCCTATACTCTACACTCTATACCCTACACTCTATACCCTACACTATATACTCTATACCCTACACTCTATACCCTACACGCTATACCCTACACTCTATACCCTACACTCTATACTCTACACTATACACTCTATACCCTACACTCTATACCATACATTCTACACTCTATACCCTACACTCTATACCCTACACTCTACACTCTATGCCCTACACACTATACCCTACTTTCTACACTCTATACCCTACACTCTACACTCTATACCCTACACTCTATACCCTACAATCTATACCATACACTCTATACCATACACTCTATACCCTACACTCTATACCCTACACTCTACACTCTATACCCTACACTCTATACCCTACACTTTATACCCTGCAATCTATACCATACACTCTATACCCTACACTCTATATCATACACTCTATACCCTACACTCTACACTCTATACCCCACACTCTACACTCTATACCCTACACTCTACACCCTACACTCTATACCATACACTCTATTCCATACACTCTATACCCTACACTCTATACCCTACACTCTACACTCTATATTCTACAATCTATACCCTACACTCTAAACTCTATACCATACAATCTATACCCTACACTCTATACTATACACTCTACACCCTACACTCTATACCATACACTCTATGCCCTACACTCTACACTCTATAACCTACACTCTATACCCTACACTCTACACCCTACACTCTATACCATACACTATATACCCTACACTCTATACCCTACACTCTATACCCTACACCCTACGCTCTATACCCTACACTCTATACCCTACACTCTTCACTCTATACCCTACACTCTATTCCATACACTCTATATCCTACACTCTATACCCTACACTCTAATCCCTACACTCTACACTCTATACCCTACACTCTATACCCCACACTCTATACCCTACACTCTATACCATACACTCTATACCCTACACTCTATACCCTACACTCTACACTCTAAACTCTATTCCATACACTCTATACCCTACACTCTATACCCTACACTCTACACTCTATACCCTACACTATATACCCTACACTCTATACCCTACACGCTATACCCTACACTCTACACTCTATACCCTACACTCTATACCCTACACTCTATACCCTACACTCTATACCCTACACTCTACACTCTATACCCTACACTCTACACTCTATACCCTACACTCTATACCCTACACTCTACACTCTATACCCTACACTCTATACCCTACACTCTATACCCTACACTCTACACCCTACACTCTATACCCTACACTCTATACTCTACACTATATACCCTACACTCTATACCCTGCACTCTATACTCTATACCCTACACCCTATACCCTACAATCTATAACCTACACCCTATACCCTACACTCTATACCCTACACACTATACCCTACACTCTATACCCTACACTCTACACTCTATACCCTACACTCTATACCATACACTCTATACCCTACACTCTATACCCTACAATATACACTCCATACCCTACACTCTACACTCTACACTGTATACCATACACTATATACCCTACACTCTATACCCTACACTCTACACTCTATACCCTACACTCTACACCCTACACTCTATACCATACACTCTATACTCTACACTCTACACTCTATACCCTACACTCTATACCCTACACTCTATACCCTACACCCTACGTTCTATACCCTACACTCTATACCCTACACTCTACACTCTATACTCTACACTCTACACTTTACACTCTATACCCTACAATCTATACCCTACACTCTATACTCTATACTCTACACTCTATACCCTACACTCTACACTCTATACCCTACACTCTATACCCTACACTCTAATCCCTACACTCTACACTCTATACCCTACACTCTATACCCTACACTCTATACCCTACACTCTAAACTCTATACCCTACACTCTATACCCTACACTCTATACCCTACACTCTACCCTCTACACTCTATACCCTACACTCTATACCATACACTCTATACCCTACACTCTACACTCTATTCCCTACAATCTATACCATACATTCTATACCCTACACTCTATACCCTACACTCTATACCCTACACTCTATACTCTACACTCTATACCCTACACTCTATACCATACACTCTATACCCTACACTCTACACTCTATTCCCTACACTCTATACCATACACTCTATACCCTACACTCTATACCCTACACTCTATACCCTACACTATACACTCTATACCCTACACTCTACACTCTATACCATACACTCTATACCCTAAACTCCATACCCTACACTCTACACTCTATACCCTACACTCTATACCCTACACTCTATACACTACACTCTATACCATACACTCTATACCCTACACTCTACACTCTATACCCTACACTCAATACCCTACACTCAAAACCCTACACTCTATACCCTACACTATACACTCTATACCCTACACTCTACACCATACACTCTATACCCTATACTCTATACCCTACATTCTACACTCTATACCCTACAATCTATACCCTACACTTTATACCCTACACTCTATACCCTACACTCTACACTCTATACCCTACACTCTATACCCTACACTCTATACCCTACACTCTATACCCTACACTCTACACTTTATACCCTACACTGTATACCCTACACTCTATACTCTACACTCTATACCCTACACTCTATACCCTACACTCTATAGCCCAACACTCTATACCGTACACTCTATACCCTACACTCTATACCCTACACTCTACACTCTATACCCTACACTCTATACCCTACACTCTAATCCCTACACTCTACACTCTATACCCTACACTCTATACCCTACACTCTATACCATACACTCTATACCCTACACTCTATACCCTACACTCTACACTCTATACCCTACACTCTACACTCTATACCCTACACTCTATACCCTACACTCTATACCCTACACTCTATACCCTACACTCTACACTCTATACCCTACACATTATACCATACACTCTATACCCTACACTCTACATTCTATACCCTACACTCTACACCCTACACTCTATACCCTACACTTTATACCCTACACTCTACACTCTATAACCTACACTCTATACCCTACACTCTACACCCTACACTCTATACCTACACTCTATACCCTACACTCTACACTCTATACCCTACACTCTATACCCTACACTCTATACCCTACACTCTACCCTCTACACTCTATACCCTACACTCTATACCATACACTCTATACCCTACACTCTATACCATACACTCTATACCCTACACTCTACACTCTATACCCTACACTCAATACCCTACACTCTAAACCCTACACTCTATACCCTACACTATACACTCTATACCCTACACTCTACACCATACACTCTATACCCTATACTCTATACCCTACATTCTACACTCTATACCCTACAATCTATACCATACACTCTAAACCCTACACTCTATACCCTACACTCTATACCCTAAACTCTACACTCTATACCCTACACTCTATACCATACACTCTAAACCCTACACTCTATACCCTACACTCTATACCCTAAACTCTACACTCTATACCCTACACTCTACACTCTATACCCTACACTCTATACCCTACACTCTATACCCTACACTCTATACCCTACACTCTACACTTTATACCCTACACTGTATACCCTACACTCTATACCCTACACTCTATACCCTACACTCTATACCCTACACTCTATACCCTACACTCTACACTCTATACCCTACACTCTATACCCTACACTCTAATCCCTACACTCTATACCCTACACACTATACCCTACACTCTATACCATACACTCTATACCCTACACTCTATACCCTACACTCTAAACTCTATACCCTACACTCTACACTCTATACCCTACACTCTATACCCTACACTCTACACTCTATACCCTACACATTATACAATACACTCTATACCCTACACTCTACACTCTATACCCTACACTCTACACCCTACACTCTATACCCTACACTTTATACCCTACACTCTACACCCTACACTCTATACCCTACACTCTATACCCTACACTCTATACCCTACACTCTATACCCTACACTCTACACTCTATACCCTACACTCTATACCCTACACTCTACCCTCTACACTCTATACCCTACACTCTATACCATACACTCTATACCCTACACTCTACACTCTATTCCCTACACTCTATACCATACACTCTATACCCTACACTCTATACCCTACACTCTATACTCTACACTCTATACGCTACACTCTATACCATATACTCTATACCCTACACTCTACACTCTTTTCCCTACACTCTATACCATACACTCTATACCCTACACTCTATACCCTACACTCTACACCATACACTCTATACCATAAACTTTATACCCTACACTCTACACTCTATACCCTACACTCTATACCCTACACTCTATACCCTACACTCTATACCATACACTCTATACCCTACACTCTACACTCTATACCCTACACTCAATACCCTACACTCTAAACCCTACACTCTATACCCTACACTATACACTCTATACCTTACACTCTACACCATACACTCTATACCCTATACTCTATACCCTACATTCTACACTCTATACCCTACAATCTATACCCTACACTTTATACCCTACACTCTATACCCTACACTCTACACTCTATACCGTACACTCTATACCATACACTCTATACCCTACACTCTATACCCTACACTCTATACCCTACACTCTACACTCTATACCCTACACTCTATACCATACACTCTAAACCCTACACTCTATACCCTACACTCTATACCCTAAACTCTACACTCTATACCCTACACTCTACACTCTACACTCTATACCCTACACTCTATACCCTACACTCTATACCCTACACTCTACACTTTATACCCTACACTGTATACCCTACACTCTATACCCTACACTCTATACCCTATACTCTATGGCACTCTATAGCCCAACACTCTATACCGTACACTCTATACCCTACACTCTATACCCTACACTCTACACTCTATACAATACACTCTATACCCTACACTCTAATCCCTACACTCTACACTCTATACCCTACACTCTATACCCTACACTCTATACCATACACTCTATACCCTACACTCTATACTCTACACTCTACACTCTATACCCTACACCCTACACTCTACACTCTATACCCTACACTCTATACCCTACACTCTATACTCTATACCCTACACTATATAACCTACACTCTACACTCTATACCCTACACTCTATACCCTACACTCTATACCCTACACTCTATACCCTACACTCTACACCCTACACTCTATACCCTACACATCATACCATACACTCTATACCCTACACTCTACACTCTATACCCTACACTCTACACCCTACACTCTATACCCTACACTTTATACCCTACACTCTACACCCTACACTCTATACCCTACACTCTACACCCTACACTCTATAACCTACACTCTACACTCTATACCCTACACTCTATACCATGCACTCTACACCCTACACTCTATACCATACACTCTATACCCTACATTCTACACTCTATACCCTACACTCTATACCCTACACTCTACACTCTATACCCTACAATCTATACCCTACACTATATACCCTACACTCTATACCGTACACTCTACACTCTATATCCTACACTCTACACTCTATACCCTACACTCTATACCCTACACTCTACACTTTATACTCTACACTCTATACCCTACACTCTATACCCTACACTCTATACCCTACACTCTACACTCTATACCCTACACTCTATAACATACACTCTATACCCTACACTCTATACCTTACACTCTATACCTTACACTCTCCACTCTACACCCTACACTCTATACCCTACACTCTATACCCTACACTCTACACTTTATACCCTACACTCTATACCCTACACTCTATACCCTACACTCTATACCCTAAACTCTACACTCTATACCCTACAGTCTATACCCTACACTATATACTCTATACCCTACACTTTATACCCTACACTCTATACCCTAAAATCTATACACTACACTCTATACCCTACACTCTATACCCTACACTCTATATCCCAACACTCTATACCCTACACTCTATACCCTACACTCTACACTCTATACCCTACACTCTATACCATACAATCTACACTCTATACCCTACACACTATACCCTACTTTCTACACTCTATATCCTACACTCTACACTCTATACCATACACTCTATACCCTACACTCTATACCCTACACACTATACCCTACTTTCTACACTCTATACCCTACACTCTACACCCTACACTCTATAACATACACTCTATACCCTACACTCTATACCTTACACTCTATACCCTACACTCTCCACTCTACACCCTACACTCTACACTCTATACCCTACACTCTATACCCTACACTCTACACTATATACCCTACACTCTATACCCTATACTATATACTCTATACCCTACACTCTATACCCTACAATCTATACCCTACACTCTATACCCGACAATCTATACCCTACACTCTATATCCCAACACTCTATACCCTACACTCTATACCCTACACTCTACACTCTATACCCTACACTATACACTCTATACCCTACACTCTATACCATACAATCTACACTCTATACCCTACACTCTATACCCTACACTCTACACTCTATACCCTACACACTATACCCTACTTTCTACACTCTATATCCTACACTCTACACTCTATACCATACACTCTATACCCTACACTCTATACCCTACACACTATACCCTACTTTCTACACTCTATACCCTACACTCTACACCCTACACTCTATAACATACACTCTATACCCTACACTCTATACCTTACACTCTATACCCTACACTCTCCACTCTACACCCTACACTCTACACTCTATACCCTACACTCTATACCCTACACTCTACACTATATACCCTACACTCTATACCCTATACTATATACTCTATACCCTACACTCTATACCCTACAATCTATACCCTACACTCTATACCCGACAATCTATACCCTACACTCTATATCCCAACACTCTATACCCTACACTCTATACCCTACACTCTACACTCTATACCCTACACTATACACTCTATACCCTACACTCTATACCATACAATCTACACTCTATACCCTACACTCTATACCCTACACTATACACTCTATACCATACACTCTATACCCTACACTCTATACCCTACACTCTATACCCTACACTATATACCCTACACTTTATACCCTACACTCTACACTCTATATCCTACACTCTACACTCTATACCCTACACTCTATAACATACACTCTAAACCCTACACTCTATACCCTACACTCTACACTTTATACCCTACACTCTATACCCTACACTCTATACCCTACATTCTATACCCTACACTCTATACCCTACACTCTACACTCTATACCCTACACTCTATAACATACACTCTATACCCTACACTCTATATCTTACACTCTATACCCTACACTCTACACCCTACACTCTACACTCTATACCCTACACTCTATACCCTACACTCTATACCCTACACTCTACACTTTATACCCTCCACTCTATACCCTACACTCTATACCCTACACTCTATACCCTACACTCTACACTCTATACCCTACACTCTATACCCTACACTATATACTCTATACCCTACACTCTATACCCTACACTCTATACCCTACAATCTATACCCTACACTCTATACCCTACACTCTATACCCTACACTCTATATCCCAACACTTTATACCCTACACTCTATACCCTACACTCTACACCCTACACTATACACTCTATACCCTACACTCTATACCATACAATCTACACTCTATACCCTACACTCTATACCCTACACTCTACACTTCATACCCTACACATTATACCCTACTTTCTACACTCTATACCCTACACTCTACACTCTATACCCTACACTCTATACCCTACAATCTATACCATACACTCTATACCATACACTCTATACCCTACACTCTATACCCTACACTCTACACCCTACACTCTATACCCTGCAATCTATACCATACACTCTATACCCTACACTCTATATCATACACTCTATACCCTACACTCTACACTCTATACCCCACACTCTACACCCTACACTCTACACCCTACACTCTATATTATACACTCTATTCCATACACTCTATACCCTACACTCTATACCCTACACTCTACACTCTAAAATCTATACCCTACTCTCTACACTCTATACCTTACACTCTATACCAAACACTCTATACCCTACACTATATACCATACACTCTATATCATACACTCTATACCGTACACTCTATACCATACACTCTATACCCTACACTCTATACCCTACACTCTATACCCTACACTCTACACTCTGTACCCTACACTCTATACTATACACTCTACACCCTACAATCTATACCATACACTCTATACCCTACACTCTACACTCTATACCATACACTCTATACTGTACACTCTATACCATACACTCTACACCCTACACTCTATACCATGCACTCTATACCCTACACTCTACACTCTATACCCTACACTCTATACCCTACAATCTATACCCTACACCCTACGCTCTATACCCTACACTCTATACCCTACTCTCTACACTCTATACCGTACACTATATTCCATACACTCTATTCCATACACTCTATACCCTGCACTCTATACCCTACACTATACACTCTATACCCTACACTCTACACCATACACTCTATACCCTATACTCTATACACTACACTCTACATTCTATACCCTACAATCTATACCCAACACTCTATACCCTACACTCTATACCATACACTCTATACCCTACACTCTATACCCTACATTCTACACCCTACACTCTATACCCTACACTCTAATCCCTACACTCTACACTGTATACCATACACTCTATACCCTACACTATATACCCTACACTCTATACCCTACACTCTACACTCTATACCCAACACTCTATACTCTACACTCTATACCCTACACTCTATACCATACACTCCATACCCTACACTCTACACTCTATACCCTACACTCTACTCTTTATACCCTACACTCTATACCTTACACTCTACACTCTATACCCTACACTCTACACTCTATACCCTACACTCTATACCCTACTCTATACCATACACTCTATACCCTACACTCTATACCCTACACTCTACACTCTATACCCTACACTCTACACTCTATACCCTACACTCTATACCCTACACTCTATACTCTATACCCTACACTATATACCCTACACTCTACACTCTATACCCTACACTCTATACCCTACACTCTGTACCCTACACTCTACACCCTACACTCTATGCCCTACACATTATACCATACACTCTATACCCTACACTCTACACTCTATACCCTACACTCTACACCCTACACTCTATACCCTACACTTTATACCCTACACTCTACACTCTATACCCTACACTCTATACCCTACACTCTACACCCTACACTCTATACCCTACACTCTATAATCTATACCCTACACTCTACACTCTATACCCTACACTCTATACCCTACACTCTATACTCTATACCCTACACTATATACCCTACACTATACACTCTATACCCTACACTCTATACCCTACACTCTACACCCTACACTCTATACCCTACACTCTATAATCTATACCCTACACTCTACACTCTATACCTTACACTCTATACCAAACACTCTACACCCTACACTCTATACCCTACACTCTATAATCTATACCCTACACTCTACACTCTATACCTTACACTCTATACCAAACACTCTATACCCTACACTATATACCATACACTCTATATCATACACTCTATACCGTACACTCTATACCATACACTCTATACTCTATACCCTACACTATATACCCTACACTATACACTCTATACCCTACACTCTATACCCTACACTCTACACCCTACACTCTATACCCTACACTCTACACCCTACACTCTATACCCTACACTTTATACCCTACACTCTACACTCTATACCCTACACTCTATACCCTACACTCTACACCCTACACTCTATACCCTACACTCTATAATCTATACCCTACACTCTACACTCTATACCTTACACTCTATACCAAACACTCTATACCCTACACTATATACCATACACTCTATATCATACACTCTATACCGTACACTCTATACCATACACTCTATACCCTACACTCTATACCCTACACTCTATACCCTACACTCTACACTCTGTACCCTACACTCTATACTATACACTCTACACCCTACAATCTATACCATACACTCTATACCCTACACTCTACACTCTATACCATACACTCTATACTGTACACTCTATACCATACACTCTACACCCTACACTCTATACCATGCACTCTATACCCTACACTCTACACTCTATACCCTACACTCTATACCCTACAATCTATACCCTACACCCTACGCTCTATACCCTACACTCTATACCCTACTCTCTACACTCTATACCGTACACTATATTCCATACACTCTATTCCATACACTCTATACCCTGCACTCTATACCCTACACTATACACTCTATACCCTACACTCTACACCATACACTCTATACCCTATACTCTATACACTACACTCTACATTCTATACCCTACAATCTATACCCAACACTCTATACCCTACACTCTATACCATACACTCTATACCCTACACTCTATACCCTACATTCTACACCCTACACTCTATACCCTACACTCTAATCCCTACACTCTACACTGTATACCATACACTCTATACCCTACACTATATACCCTACACTCTATACCCTACACTCTACACTCTATACCCAACACTCTATACTCTACACTCTATACCCTACACTCTATACCATACACTCCATACCCTACACTCTACACTCTATACCCTACACTCTACTCTTTATACCCTACACTCTATACCTTACACTCTACACTCTATACCCTACACTCTACACTCTATACCCTACACTCTATACCCTACTCTATACCATACACTCTATACCCTACACTCTATACCCTACACTCTACACTCTATACCCTACACTCTACACTCTATACCCTACACTCTATACCCTACACTCTATACTCTATACCCTACACTATATACCCTACACTCTACACTCTATACCCTACACTCTATACCCTACACTCTGTACCCTACACTCTACACCCTACACTCTATGCCCTACACATTATACCATACACTCTATACCCTACACTCTACACTCTATACCCTACACTCTACACCCTACACTCTATACCCTACACTTTATACCCTACACTCTACACTCTATACCCTACACTCTATACCCTACACTCTACACCCTACACTCTATACCCTACACTCTATAATCTATACCCTACACTCTACACTCTATACCCTACACTCTATACCCTACACTCTATACTCTATACCCTACACTATATACCCTACACTATACACTCTATACCCTACACTCTATACCCTACACTCTGTACCCTACACTCTACACCCTACACTCTATGCCCTACACATTATACCATACACTCTATACCCTACACTCTACACTCTATACCCTACACTCTACACCCTACACTCTATACCCTACACTTTATACTCTACACTCTACACTCTATACCATACACTCTATACCCTACACTCTACACTCTATACTATACACTCTATACTGTACACTCTATACCATACACTCTACACCCTACACTCTATATCATGCACTCTATACCCTACACTCTACACTCTATACCCTACACTCTATACCCTACAATCTATACCCTACACCCTACGCTCAATACCCTACACTCTATACCCTACACTCTACACTCTATACCGTACACTATATTCCATACACTTTATTCCATACACTCTATACCCTGCACTCTACACTCTATTCCCTACACTCTATACCATACGCTCTATACCCTACACTCTATACCCTACACTCTATACCCTACACTATACACTCTATACCCTACACTCTACACTCTATACCATACACTCTATACCCTAAACTCTATACCGTACACTCTACACTCTATACCCTACACTCTATACCCTACACTCTATACCCTACACTCTATACCCTACACTCTATACCATACACTCTATACCCTACACTCTACACTCTATACCCTACACTCTATACCCTACAATCTAAACCCTACACTCTATACCCTATACTATACACTCTATACCCTACACTCTACACCATACACTCTATACCCTACATTCTACACTCTATACCCTACAATCTATAACCTACACTTTATACCCTACACTCTATACCCTACACTCTACACTCTATACCGTACACTCTATACCATACACTCTATACCCTACACTCTATACCCTACACTCTATACCCTACACTCTACACTCTATACCCTACACTCTATACCATACACTCTAAACCCTACACTCTATACCCTACACTCTATACCCTAAACTCTACACTCTATACCCTACACTCTACACTCTACACTCAATACCCTACACTCTATACCCTACACTCTATACCCTACACTCTATACCCTACACTCTATACAATACACTCTACACTTTATACCCTACACTGTATACCCTACACTCTATACCCTACACTCTATACCCTACACTCTTTACCCTACACTCTATAGCCCAACACTCTATACCGTACACTCTATACCCTACACTCTATACCCTACACTCTACACTCTATACCCTACACTCTATACCCTACACTCTAATCCCTACACTCTACACTCTTTACCCTACACTCTATACCCTACACTCTATACCATACACTCTATACCCTACACTCTATACCCTACACTCTACACTCTATACCCTACACTCTATACTCTATACTCTACACTCCATATCCTACACTCTACACTCTATACCCTACACTCTATACCCTACATTCTATACCCTACACTCTATACCCTACACTCTACACTTTATACCCTACACTCTATACCCTACACTCTATACCCTACACTCTACACTCTATACCCTACACACTATACCCTACACTATATACTCTATACCCTACACTCTATACCCTATACTCTATACCCTACAATCTATACCCTACACTCTATACCTACACTCTATACCCTACACTCTATATCCCAACACTCTATACCCTACACTCTATACCCTATACTCTACACTCTATACCCTACACTATACACTCTATACCCTACACTCTATACCATACAATCTACACTCTATACCCTACACTCTATACCCTACACTCTACACTCTATACCCTACACTCTATACCCTACAATCTATACCATACACTCTATACCATACACTCTATACCCTACACTCTATACCCTACACTCTACACTCTATACCCTACACTCTATATCCTACACTCTATACCCTGCAATCTATACCATACACTCTATACCCTACACTCTATATCATACACTCTATACCCTACACTCTACACTCTATACCCCACACTCTACACTCTATACCCTACACTCTACACCCTACACTCTATACCATACACTCTATTCCATACACTCTATACCCTACACTCTATACCCTACACTCTACACTCTAAAATCTATACCCTACTCTCTACACTCTATACCTTACACTCTATACCAAACACATTATACCCTACACTATATACCATACACTCTATATCATACACTCTATACCGTACACTCTATACCATACACTCTATACCCTACACTCTATACCCTACACTCTATACCCTACACTCTACACTCTGTACCCTACACTCTATACTATACACTCTACACCCTACACTCTATACCATACACTCTATACCCTACACTCTACACTTTATACCATACACTCTATACTGTACACTCTATACCATACACTCTACACCCTACACTCTATACCATGCACTCTATACCCTACACTCTACACTCTATACCCTACACTCTATACCCTACAATCTATACCCTACACCCTACGATCTATACCCTACACTCTATACCCTACACTCTACACTCTATACCGTACACTATATTCCATACACTCTATTCCATACACTCTATACCCTGCACTCTATACCATACACTATACACTCTATACCCTACACTCTACACCATACACTCTATACCCTACACTCTACACTCTATTCCCTACACTCTATACCATACATTCTATACCCTACACTCTATACCCTACACTCTATACCCTACACTCTATACTCTACACTCTATACCCTACACTCTATACCATACACTCTATACCCTACACTCTACACTCTATTCCCTACACTCTATAGCATACACTCTATACCCTACACTCTATACCCTACACTCTATACCCTACACTATTCACTCTATACCCTACACTCTACACTCTATACCATACACTCTATACCCTAAACTCTATACCCTACACTCTACACTCTATACCCTACACTCTATACCCTACACTCTAAACCCTACACTCTATACCCTACACCATACACTCTATACCCTACACTCTACACTCTATTCCCTACACTCTATACCATACATTCTATACCCTACACTCTATACCCTACACTCTATACTCTACACTCTATACCCTACACTCTATACCATACACTCTATACCCTACACTCTACACTATATTCCCTACACTCTATACCATACACTCTATACCCTACACTCTATACCCTACACTCTATACTCTACACTCTATACCCTACACTCTACACTCTATACCATACACTCTATACCCTAAACTCTATACCCTACACTCTACACTCTATACCCTACACTCTATACCCTACACTCTATACCCTACACTCTATACCATACACTCTATACCCTACACTCTACACTCTATACCCTACACTCTATACCCTACACTCTAAACCCTACACTCTATACCCTACACTATACACTCTATACCCTACACTCTACACCATACACTCTATCCCCTAGACTCTATACCCTACATTCTACACTCTATACCCTACAATCTATACCCTACACTTTATACCCTACACTCTATACCCTACACTCTACACTCTATACCCTACACTCTATACCCTACACTCTAAACCCTACACTCTATACCCTACACTATACACTCTATACCCTACACTCTACACCATACACTCTATCCCCTAGACTCTATACCCTACATTCTACACTCTATACCCTACACTCTACACTCTATTCCCTACACTCTATACCATACATTCTATACCCTACACTCTATACCCTACACTCTATACCCTACACTCTATACTCTACACTCTATACCCTACACTCTATAACATACACTCTATACCCTACACTCTACACTATATTCCCTACACTCTATACCATACACTCTATACCCTACACTCTATACCCTACACTCTATACTCTACACTCTATACCCTACACTCTACACTCTATACCATACACTCTATACCCTAAACTCTATACCCTACACTCTACACTCTATACCCTACACTCTATACCCTACACTCTATACCCTACACTCTATACCATACACTCTATACCCTACACTCTACACTCTATACCCTACACTCTATACCCTACACTCTAAACCCTACACTCTATACCCTACACTATACACTCTATACCCTACACTCTACACCATACACTCTATCCCCTAGACTCTATACCCTACATTCTACACTCTATACCCTACAATCTATACCCTACACTTTATACCCTACACTCTATACCCTACACTCTACACTCTATACCGTACACTCTATACCATACACTCTATACCCTACACTCTATACCCTACACTCTATACCCTACACTCTACACTCTATACCCTACACTCTATACCATACACTCTAAACCCTAGACTCTATACCCTACACTCTATACCCTAAACTCTACACTCTATACCCTACACTCTACACTCTACACTCAATACCCTACACTCTATACCCTACACTCTATACCCTACACTCTATACCCTACACTCTACACTTTATACCCTACACTGTATACCCTTCACTCTATACCCTACACTCTATACCCTACACTCTATAGCCCAACACTCTATACCGTACACTCTATACCCTACACTCTATACCCTACACTCTACACTCTATAACCTACACTCTAATCCCTACACTCTACACTCTATACCCTACACTCTATACCCTACACTCTATACCATACACTCTATACCCTACACTCTATACCCTACACTCTACACTCTATACCCTACACTCTACACTCTATACCCTACACTCTATACTCTATACCCTACACTCTATACCCTACACTCTACACTCTATACCCTACACATTATACCATACACTCTATACCCTACACTATACACTCTATACCCTAGACTCTACACCCTACACTCTATACCATACACTCTATTCCATACACTCTATACCCTACACTCTATATCATACACTCTATACCCTACACTCTACACTCTATACCCTACACTCTATACCCTAAACTCTACACTCTATACCCTACACTCTACACTCTATACCCTACACTCTATACCCTACACTCTATACCCTACACTCTACACCTTATACCCTACACTGTATACCCTACACTCTATACCCTACACTCTATACCCTACACTCTATACCCAACACTCTATAGCCCAACACTCTATACCCTACACTCTATACCCTACACTCTACACTCTATACCCTACACTCTACACTCTACACTCTATACCCTACACTCTATACCCTACACTCTATACTCTATACCCTACACTATATACCCTACACTCTATACCCTGCAATCTATACCATACACTCTATACCCTACACTCTACACTCTATAAACCACACTCTACACTCTATACCCTACACTCTACACCCTACACTCTATACCATACACTCTATTCCATACACTCTATACCCTACACTCTATATCCTACACTCTACACTCTAAAATCTATACCCTACTCTCTACACTCTATACCTTACACTCTATACCAAACACTCTATACCCTACACTATATACCATACACTCTATATCATACACTCTATACCGTACACTCTATACCCTACACTCTATACCCTACACTCTACACTCTGTACCCTACACACTATACCATACACTCTACACACTACAGTCTATACCCTACACTCTACACTCTATACCATACACTCTATACTGTACACTCTATACCATACACTCTATACCCTAGACTCTATACCCTACACTCTATACCCTACACTATACACTCTATACCCTACACTCTACACCATACACTCTATACCCTACACTCTATACCCTACACTCTACACTCTATACCCTACAATATATACCCTACAGTCTATACCCTACACTCTATACCCTACACTCTATACCCTACACTCTACACTCTGTACCCTACACTCTATACTATACACTCTACACCCTACACTCTATACCATACACTCTATACCCTACACTCTACACTCTATACCATACACTCTATACTGTACACTCTATACCATACACTCTACACCCTACACTCTATATCATGCACTCTATACCCTACACTCTATACCCTACACTCTATACCCTACAATCTATACCCTACACCCTACGATCTATACCCTACACTCTATACCCTACACTCTACACTCTATACCGTACACTATATTCCATACACTCTATTCCATACACTCTATACCCTGCACTCTATACCCTACACTATACACTCTATACCCTACACTCTATACCATACACTCTATACCCTACACTCTACACTCTATTCCCTACACTCTATACCATACGCTCTATACCCTACACTCTATACCCTACACTTTATACCCTACACTATACACTCTATACCCTACACTCTACACTCTATACCATACACCCTATACCCTAAACTCTATACCCTACACTCTACACTCTATACCCTACACTCTATACCCTACACTCTATACCCTACACTCTATACCCTACACTCTATACCATACACTCTATACCCTACACTCTACACTCTATACCCTACACTCTATACCCTACACTCTAAACCCTACACTCTATACCCTACACTATACACTCTATACCCTACACTCTATACCATACACTCTATACCCTACACTCTACAATCTATACCGTACACTCTATACCATACACTCTATACCCTACACTCTATACCCTACACTCTATACCCTACACTCTACACTCTATACCCTACACTCTATACCATACACTCTAAACCCTACACTCTATACCCTACACTCTATACCCTAAACTCTACACTCTATACCCTACACTCTACACTCTACACTCAATACCCTACACTCTATACCCTACACTCTATACCCTACACTCTATACCCTACACTCTATACCCTACACTCTACACTTTATACCCTACACTGTATACCCTACACTCTATACCCTACACTCTATACCCTACACTCTATACCCTACACTCTATAGCCCAACACTCTATACCGTACACTCTATACCCTACACTCTATACCCTACACTCTACACTCTATACCCTACACTCTATACCCTACACTCTAATCCCTACACTCTACACTCTTTACCCTACACTCTATACCCTACACTCTATAGCCCAACACTCTATACCATACACTCTATACCCTACACTCTATACCCTACACTCTACACTCTATACCCTACACTCTACACTCTATACTCTACACTCTATATCCTGCACTCTACACTCTATACCCTACACTCTATACCCTACATTCTATACCCTACACTCTATACCCTACACTCTACACTTTATACCCTACACTCTATACCCTACACTCTATACCCTACACTCTATACCCTACACTCTACACTCTATACCCTACACTCTATACCCTACACTCTATACGCTACACTCTACACTCTATACCCTACACACTATACCCTACACTATATACTCTATACCCTACTCTCTATACCCTATACTCTATACCCTACAATCTACACCCTACACTCTATACCCTACACTCTATACCCTACACTCTATATCCCAACACTCTATACCCTACTGTCATGATCCCAATGGCAGGGGATCACTAAAGGACAAGCACAGATACAAACAAGCTCTAGGGCGATGGAACCTGAGCTGACCGCGACCCTGAACCTAACACACAAATAAAAGTAGCCGGGGTACCCTACACTCTACACTCTATACTCTACACTCTATATCCTGCACTCTACACTCTATACCCTACACTCTATACCCTACATTCTATACCCTACACTCTATACCCTACACTCTACACTTTATACCCTACACTCTATACCCTACACTCTATACCATACACTCTATACCCTACACTCTACACTCTATACCCTACACTCTATACCCTACACTCTAAACCCTACACTCTATACCCTACACTATACACTCTATACCCTACACTCTATACCATACACTCTATACCCTACACTCTACAATCTATACCGTACACTCTATACCATACACTCTATACCCTACACTCTATACCCTACACTCTATACCCTACACTCTACACTCTATAACCTACACTCTAATCCCTACACTCTACACTCTATACCCTACACTCTATACCCTACACTCTATACCATACACTCTATACCCTACACTCTATACCCTACACTCTACACTCTATACCCTACACTCTACACTCTATACCCTACACTCTATACTCTATACCCTACACTCTATACCCTACACTCTACACTCTATACCCTACACATTATACCATACACTCTATACCCTACACTATACACTCTATACCCTAGACTCTACACCCTACACTCTATACCATACACTCTATTCCATACACTCTATACCCTACACTCTATATCATACACTCTATACCCTACACTCTACACTCTATACCCTACACTCTATACCCTAAACTCTACACTCTATACCCTACACTCTACACTCTATACCCTACACTCTATACCCTACACTCTATACCCTACACTCTACACCTTATACCCTACACTGTATACCCTACACTCTATACCCTACACTCTATACCCTACACTCTATACCCAACACTCTATAGCCCAACACTCTATACCCTACACTCTATACCCTACACTCTACACTCTATACCCTACACTCTACACTCTACACTCTATACCCTACACTCTATACCCTACACTCTATACTCTATACCCTACACTATATACCCTACACTCTATACCCTGCAATCTATACCATACACTCTATACCCTACACTCTACACTTTATAAACCACACTCTACACTCTATACCCTACACTCTACACCCTACACTCTATACCATACACTCTATTCCATACACTCTATACCCTACACTCTATATCCTACACTCTACACTCTAAAATCTATACCCTACTCTCTACACTCTATACCTTACACTCTATACCAAACACTCTATACCCTACACTATATACCATACACTCTATATCATACACTCTATACCGTACACTCTATACCCTACACTCTATACCCTACACTCTACACTCTGTACCCTACACACTATACCATACACTCTACACACTACAGTCTATACCCTACACTCTACACTCTATACCATACACTCTATACTGTACACTCTATACCATACACTCTATACCCTAGACTCTATACCCTACACTCTATACCCTACACTATACACTCTATACCCTACACTCTACACCATACACTCTATACCCTACACTCTATACCCTACACTCTACACTCTATACCCTACAATATATACCCTACAGTCTATACCCTACACTCTATACCCTACACTCTATACCCTACACTCTACACTCTGTACCCTACACTCTATACTATACACTCTACACCCTACACTCTATACCATACACTCTATACCCTACACTCTACACTCTATACCATACACTCTATACTGTACACTCTATACCATACACTCTACACCCTACACTCTATATCATGCACTCTATACCCTACACTCTATACCCTACACTCTATACCCTACAATCTATACCCTACACCCTACGATCTATACCCTACACTCTATACCCTACACTCTACACTCTATACCGTACACTATATTCCATACACTCTATTCCATACACTCTATACCCTGCACTCTATACCCTACACTATACACTCTATACCCTACACTCTATACCATACACTCTATACCCTACACTCTACACTCTATTCCCTACACTCTATACCATACGCTCTATACCCTACACTCTATACCCTACACTTTATACCCTACACTATACACTCTATACCCTACACTCTACACTCTATACCATACACCCTATACCCTAAACTCTATACCCTAAACTCTACACTCTATACCCTACACTCTATACCCTACACTCTATACCCTACACTCTATACCCTACACTCTATACCATACACTCTATACCCTACACTCTACACTCTATACCCTACACTCTATACCCTACACTCTAAACCCTACACTCTATACCCTACACTATACACTCTATACCCTACACTCTATACCATACACTCTATACCCTACACTCTACAATCTATACCGTACACTCTATACCATACACTCTATACCCTACACTCTATACCCTACACTCTATACCCTACACTCTACACTCTATACCCTACACTCTATACCATACACTCTAAACCCTACACTCTATACCCTACACTCTATACCCTAAACTCTACACTCTATACCCTACACTCTACACTCTACACTCAATACCCTACACTCTATACCCTACACTCTATACCCTACACTCTATACCCTACACTCTATACCCTACACTCTACACTTTATACCCTACACTGTATACCCTACACTCTATACCCTACACTCTATACCCTACACTCTATACCCTACACTCTATAGCCCAACACTCTATACCGTACACTCTATACCCTACACTCTATACCCTACACTCTACACTCTATACCCTACACTCTATACCCTACACTCTAATCCCTACACTCTACACTCTTTACCCTACACTCTATACCCTACACTCTATAGCCCAACACTCTATACCATACACTCTATACCCTACACTCTATACCCTACACTCTACACTCTATACCCTACACTCTACACTCTATACTCTACACTCTATATCCTGCACTCTACACTCTATACCCTACACTCTATACCCTACATTCTATACCCTACACTCTATACCCTACACTCTACACTTTATACCCTACACTCTATACCCTACACTCTATACCCTACACTCTATACCCTACACTCTACACTCTATACCCTACACACTATACCCTACACTATATACTCTATACCCTACACTCTATACCCTACACTCTATACGCTACACTCTACACTCTATACCCTACACACTATACCCTACACTATATACTCTATACCCTACTCTCTATACCCTATACTCTATACCCTACAATCTACACCCTACACTCTATACCCTACACTCTATACCCTACACTCTATATCCCAACACTCTATACCCTACTGTCATGATCCCAATGGCAGGGGATCACTAAAGGACAAGCACAGATACAAACAAGCTCTAGGGCGATGGAACCTGAGCTGACCGCGACCCTGAACCTAACACACAAATAAAAGTAGCCGGGGAACGTGCCTACGATGATCCTAGACGTCTCGCTCCAGCCGAAGATCTAACTTCCCCTATCAGAAGAAACACAGACCTCTCTTGCCTCCAGAGAAATCCCCCACAGAAATAGCAGCCCCCCACATATAATGACGGTGAAATGAGAGGAAAGCACATACGCAGTATGAAAACAGTTTCAGCAAAATGAGGCCCGCTAAAGCTAGATAGCAGAGGATACAAAAGTGAACTGCGCGGTCAGCGAAAAACCCTTCAAAAAAACCATCCTGAAATTACTTGAACTCATGTGCCAACTCATGGTACATGAGGAGCAATTTCAGCCCACTAGAGCAACCAGCAGCAAGAATCACATATCTGCAGGCTGGACTAAAAACCAAATAAAGCAAAACACCAAAACAGGAAAATCCAAACTTAGCTTGACCAGAAGGTTCTAGGAGCAGGGAGCAGAGGTAACAAGACACACTGGATACATTGATAACCGGCGAGGAAATGCCAGCAAAGCCAGGTTAAATAGGAAACTCCCATATGCTGATGGAACAGGTGGAACCCAGAAACCCAGGAAAGACAAGTCACCCAGTACCATCAGTAACCACCAGAGGGAGCCCAAAAACAGAACTCACAACAGTACCCCCCCCTTGAGGAGGGGTCACCGAACCCTCACGAGAACCACCAGGGCGACCAGGATGAGCCCTATGAAAAGCGCGAACCAAATCATCAGCATGAACATCCGAGGCAACCACCCAAGAATTATCCTCCTGACCATAACCCTTCCACTTGACCAAATACTGGAGTTTCCGTCTGGAAACACGAGAATCCAAGATCTTCTCCACAACATACTCCAATTCTCCCTCCACCAGCACTGGAGCAGGAGGCTCAAGCGAAGGAACAACAGGTACCTCATACTTCCGCAACAACGACCGATGAAACACATTATGAATAGCAAACGATGCCGGGAGATCCAAACGAAACGACACAGGGTTAAGAATTTCCAAGATCCTATAGGGACCGATGAACCGAGGCTTGAACTTAGGAGAAGAGACCTTCATAGGAACAAAACGAGAAGACAACCACACCAAGTCACCAACAAGAAGTCGAGGACCCACGCGGCGACGGCGATTAGCAAACTGCTGAGCCTTCTCCTGGGACAACTTCAAATTGTCCACCACATGACTCCAAATCCGATGCAACCTATCCACCACCATGTCCACTCCAGGACAATCAGAAGGTTCCACCTGACCAGAGGAAAAACGAGGATGAAACCCCGAATTACAAAAGAAAGGAGAAACCAAGGTAGCAGAACTAGCCCGATTATTAAGGGCAAACTCGGCCAACGGCAAAAAGGTAACCCAGTCATCCAGATCAGCGGAAACAAAACACCTTAAATAAGTTTCCAAGGTCTGATTAGTTCGTTCAGTCTGGCCATTCGTCTGAGGATGGAATGCAGACGAAAAGGACAAATCAATGCCCATCTTAGCACAGAACGTCCGCCAAAATCTAGACACAAACTGGGATCCCCTGTCAGAAACGATGTTCTCAGGAATCCCATGCAAACGAACCACATTCTGAAAAAACAGAGGGACCAACTCAGAGGAGGAAGGCAACTTAGGCAAGGGTACCAGATGAACCATTTTAGAAAAGCGATCACACACAACCCAGATGACGGACATTTTTTGAGAGACAGGGAGATCCGAAATAAAGTCCATGGAAATGTGCGTCCAAGGCCTCTTCGGGATAGGCAAAGGTGACAACAATCCACTGACCCGAGAACAGCAAGGCTTAGCCCGAGCACAAACCTCACAAGACTGCACAAAAGAACGCACATCCCTCGACAAGGAAGGCCACCAAAAAGACCTGGCCACCAAGTCTCTAGTACCAAATATTCCAGGATGACCTGCCAACGCAGAAGAATGGACCTCGGAGATGACTCTACTGGTCCAATTATCCGGAACAAACAGTCTCTCAGGCGGACAACGATCAGGTTTACCCGCCTGAAACTCCTGCAAAGCACGTCGCAAGTCTGGGGAGACAGCAGACAAAATCACCCCATCCCTAAGGATACCAGAGGGCTCAGAATATCCAAGGGAGTCAGGCACAAAACTCCTAGAAAGAGCATCCGCCTTCACATTCTTTGAACCTGGCAGGTATGAAACCACAAAATTGAAACGAGAGAAAAACAGTGACCAACGAGCCTGTCTAGGATTCAGACGCCTGGCAGACTCAAGGTAAATCAAATTTTTGTGATCAGTCAAGACCACCACACGATGTCTAGCACCCTCTAGCCAATGACGCCACTCCTCAAATGCCCACTTCATGGCCAAAAGTTCCCGATTACCAACATCATAATTCTGCTCAGCCGGCGAAAACTTTCTAGAAAAAAACACGCATGGCTTCATCACTGAGCCATCGGAGCTTCTCTGTGACAAAACCGCCCCCGCTCCAATCTCGGAAGCATCAACCTCAACCTGAAAAGGGAGCGAAACATCTGGCTGACGCAACACAGGAGCAGAAGAAAACCGGCGCTTAAGTTCCTGAAAGGCCTCCACAGCCGCAGGAGACCAATTAGCAACATCAGCACCCTTCTTAGTCAAATCCGTCAAAGGCTTAACAACACTAGAAAAATTAGTTATAAAACGACGATAGAAATTAGCAAAGCCCAAGAACTTCTGTAGACTCTTAAGAGATGTAGGCTGCGTCCAGTCACAAATAGCCTGAACCTTGACGGGATCCATCTCAATAGTAGAAGGGGAAAAAATATACCCCAAGAAAGAAATCTTCTGGACTCCAAAGAGACACTTTGAGCCTTTTACAAACAAGGAATTGGCCCGCAGGACCTGAAACACCTTCCTGACCTGCTGAACATGAGACTCCCAGTCATCAGAAAAAACCAAAATATCATCCAAATACACAATCATAAATTTATCCAGATATTCACGGAAAATATCGTGCATAAAGGACTGGAAGACTGAAGGAGCATTAGAAAGTCCAAAAGGCATTACCAAATACTCAAAATGGCCCTCAGGCGTATTAAATGCGGTTTTCCACTCATCACCTTGCTTTATTCGTATAAGATTATACGCACCCCGAAGATCAATCTTAGTAAACCATTTAGCCCCCTTAATGCGAGCAAACAAATCAGTCAACAATGGCAAAGGATACTGATATTTTACGGTAATCTTATTCAAAAGACGATAATCTATACAAGGCCTCAAGGAACCATCTTTTTTGGCCACGAAAAAAAAACCTGCTCCCAAAGGGGACAAAGATGGACGGATATGTCCCTTTTCCAAGGACTCCTTAACATAATCCCACATAGCAGTATGCTCTGGCACTGACAGATTGAACAAACGACCTTTAGGAAATTTACTGCCTGGAATTAAATTTATAGCACAATCGCAATCCCTGTGAGGAGGAAGCGAACTGAGCTTAGGCTCCTCAAAAACATCCCGATAGTCAGACAAAAACACAGGAATCTCAGAAGGAGTAGATGAAGCGATAGAAATCGGAGGTGCATCATCATGAACCCCCTGACAACCCCAGCTTAACACAGACATTGATTTCCAGTCAAGGACTGGATTATGAGTTTGTAACCATGGCAGACCAAGTACTAGAACATCATGCAAATTATACAGTACCAGGAAGCGAATCACCTCCTGGTGAACGGGAGTCATACGCATGGTCACTTGTGTCCAGTACTGAGGTTTATTCATAGCCAAAGGTGTAGAGTCAATTCCCTTCAAAGGAATAGGGACTTCCAGAGGCTTCAGACTAAACCCACAGCGATTGGCAAATGACCAATCCATAAGACTCAGGGCAGCGCCTGAATCCACATAGGCATCGACGGAAATGGATGATAATGAACAAATCAGAGTCACAGACAGAATGAACTTAGACTGTAAAGTACTAATGGCAACAGACTTATCAACCTTTTTTGTGCGTTTAGAGCATGCTGATATAACATGAGCTGAATCACCACAATAAAAGCACAACCCTTTTTTCCGCCTATACTTTTGCCGTTCACTTCTGGACTGAATTCTATCACATTGCATTATCTCAGGTGACGGTTCAGACGACACCGCCAAATGATGCACAGGTTTGCGCTCCCGTAAACGCCGATCAATCTGAACAGCCATAGTCATAGACTCATTCAGACCAGCAGGCGCAGGGAACCCCACCATAACATCTTTAATGGCCTCAGAAAGGCCATCTCTAAACTTTGCAGCCAGAGCGCACTCATTCCACTGAGTAAGTACCGACCACTTCCGAAATTTTTGACAATAAATTTCTGCTTCATCTTGCCCCTGAGAGAGGGCCAACAAAGCTTTTTCAGCCTGAATCTCTTGGTTAGGTTCCTCATAGAGCAAACCTAATGCCAGAAAAAACGCATCCGCATTAAGCAACGCAGGGTCCCCTGGTGCCAATGCAAATGCCCAATCCTGAGGGTCACCCCGCAGGAAAGATATAATTATCTTGACTTGCTGAGCAGGGTCTCCAGAGGAGCGAGATTTCAAAGAAAGAAACAACTTGCAATTGTTCCTAAAATTCAGAAAACGAGATCTATCTCCAGAAAAAAACTCTGGGACAGGAATTCTAGGTTCAGACATAGGAGCATGTACAACAAAATCCTGTATATTTTGAACCTTAGTGGCAAGATTATTCAGGCTGCAAGCCAAACTCTGGACGTCCATGATAAACAGCTGGGATCAGAGCCATTCAAAGATTAAGAGGAGGAGGATGTAGCCACGCTGCAATAAGGCTAGGCAGCAAACTCTGAGGGGGAAAAAAAAAAAAAAAAAAAACTTCCTCAGACTACTTATCCTCCTACTTCAGCCAATACAATTAACACTTTGTGGGCCGGTTATACTGTCATGATCCCAATGGCAGGGGATCACTAAAGGACAAGCACAGATATAAACAAGCTCTAGGGTGATGGAACCTGAGCTGACCGCGACCCTGAACCTAACACACAAATAAAAGTAGCCGGGGAACGTGCCTACGATGATCCTAGACGTCTCGCTCCAGCCGAAGATCTAACTTCCCCTATCAGAAAAAACACAGACCTCTCTTGCCTCCAGAGAAATCCCCCATAGAAATAGCAGCCCCCCACATATAATGACGGTGAAATGAGAGGAAAGCACATACGCAGTATGAAAACAGTTTCAGCAAAATGAGGCCCGCTAAAGCTAGATAGCAGAGGATACAAAAGTGAACTGCGCGGTCAGCGAAAAACCCTTCAAAAAAACCATCCTGAAATTACTTGAACTCATGTGCCAACTCATGGTACATGAGGAGCAATTTCAGCCCACTAGAGCAACCAGCAGCAAGAATCACATATCTGCAGGCTGGACTAAAAACCAAATAAAGCAAAACACCAAAACAGGAAAATCCAAACTTAGCTTGACCAGAAGGTTCTAGGAGCAGGGAGCAGAGGTAACAAGACACACTGGATACATTGATAACCGGCGAGGAAATGCCAGCAAAGCCAGGATAAATAGGAAACTCCCATATGCTGATGGAACAGGTGGAACCCAGAAACCCAGGAAAGACAAGTCACCCAGTACCATCAGTAACCACCAGAGGGAGCCCAAAAACAGAACTCACAACACCCTACACTCTATACCCTACACTCTATACCCTACACTATACACTCTATACCCTACACTCTATACCATACAATCTACACTCTATACCCTACACTCTATACCCTACACTCTACACTCTATACCCTACACACTATACCCTACTTTCTACACTCTATACCCTACACTCTACACTCTATACCCTACACTCTATACCCTACAATCTATACCATACACTCTATACCATACACTCTATACCCTACACTCTATACCCTACACTCTACACTCTATACCCTACACTCTATATCCTACACTCTATACCCTGCAATCTATACCATACACTCTATACCCTACACTCTATATCATACACTCTATACCCTACACTCTACACTCTATACCCCACACTCTACACTCTATACCCTACACTCTACACCCTACACTCTATACCATACACTCTATTCCATACACTCTATACCCTACACTCTATACCCTACACTCTACACTCTAAAATCTATACCCTACTCTCTACACTCTATACCTTACACTCAATACCAAACACTCTATACCCTACACTATATACCATACACTCTATATCATACACTCTATACCGTACAATCTATACCATACACTCTATACCGTACACTCTATACCCTACACTCTATACCCTACACTCTACACTCTGTACCCTACACTCTATACTATACACTCTACACCCTATACTCTATACCATACACTCTATACCCTACACTCTACACTCTATACCATACACTCTATACTGTACACTCTATACCATACACTCTACACCCTACACTCTATACCATGCACTCTATACCCTACACTCTACACTCTATACCCTACACTCTATACCCTACAATCTATACCCTACACCCTACGCTCTATACCCTACACTCTATACCCTACACTCTACACTCTATACCGTACACTATATTCCATACACTCTATTCCATACACTCTATACCCTGCACTCTATACCCTACACTATACACTCTATACCCTACACTCTACACCATACACTCTATACCCTACACTCTACACTCTATTCCCTACACTCTATACCATACATTCTATACCCTACACTCTATACCCTACACTCTATACCCTACACTCTATACTCTACACTCTATACCCTACACTCTATACCATACACTCTATACCCTACACTCTACACTCTATTCCCTACACTCTATACCATACACTCTATACCCTACACTCTATACCCTACACTCTATACCCTACACTATTCACTCTATACCCTACACTCTACACTCTATACCATACACTCTATACCCTAAACAATATACCCTACACTCTACACTCTATACCCTACACTCTATACCCTACACTCTATACCTTACACTCTATACCCTACACTCTATACCATACACTCTATACCCTACACTCTACACTCTATACCCTACACTCTATACCCTACACTCTAAACCCTACACTCTATACCCTACACTATACACTCTATACCCTACACTCTACACCATACACTCTACCCCCTAGACTCTATACCCTACATTCTACACTCTATACCCTACAATCTATACCCTACACTTTATACCCTACACTCTATACCCTACACTCTACACTCTATACCGTACACTCTATACCATACACTCTATACCCTACACTCTATACCCTACACTCTACACTCTATACCCTACACTCTATACTATACACTCTAAACCCTAGACTCTATACCCTACACTCTATACCCTAAACTCTACACTCTATACCCTACACTCTACACTCAATACCCTACACTCTATACCCTACACTCTATACACTACACTCTATACCCTACACTCTACACTTTATACCCTACACTGTATACCCTACACTCTATACCCTACACTCTATACCCTACACTCTATAGCCCAACACTCTATACCGTACACTCTATACCCTACACTCTATACCCTACACTCTACACTCTATACCCTACACTCTAATCCCTACACTCTACACTCTATACCCTACACTCTATACCCTACACTCTATACCATACACTCTATACCCTACACTCTATACCCTACACTCTACACTCTATACCCTACACTCTACACTCTATACCCTACACTCTATACTCTATACCCTACACTCTATACCCTACACTCTACACTAAATACCCTACACATTATACCATACACTCTATACCCTACACTCTACACTCTATACCCTAGACTCTACACCCTACACTCTATACCATACACTCTATTCCATACACTCTATACCCTACACTCTATATCATACACTCTATACCCTACACTCTACACTCTATACCCTACACTCTATACCCTACACTCTATACCCTAAACTCTACACTCTATAGCCTACACTCTACACTCTATACCCTACACTCTATACCCTACACTCTATACCCTACACTCTATACCCTACACTCTACACCTTATACCCTACACTGTATACCCTACACTCTATACCCTACACTCTATACCCTACACTCTATACCCAACACTCTATAGCCCAACACTCTATACCCTACACTCTATACCCTACACTCTATACCCTACACTCTAATCCCTACACTCTACACTCTATAGCCTACACTCTATACCCTACACTCTATACCATACACTCTATACTCTACACTCTATACCCTACACTCTACACTCTATACCCTACACTCTACACTCTACACTCTATACCCTACACTCTACACTCTATAAACCACACTCTACACTCTATACCCTACACTCTACACCCTACACTCTATACCATACACTCTATTCCATACACTCTATACCCTACACTCTATACCCTACACTCTACACTCTAAAATCTATACCCTACTCTCTACACTCTATACCTTACACTCTATACCAAACACTCTATACCCTACACTATATACCATACACTCTATATCATACACTCTATACCGTACACTCTATACCCTACACTCTATACCCTACACTCTATACCCTACACTCTACACTCTGTACCCTACACACTATACCATACACTCTACACACTACACTCTATACCCTACACTCTACACTCTATACCATACACTCTATACTGTACACTCTATACCATACACTCTATACCCTACACTCTATACCCTACACTCTATACCCTACACTATACACTCTATACCCTTCACTCTACACCATACACTCTATACCCTACACTCTATACCCTACACTCTACACTCTATACCCTACAATATATACCCTACACTCTATACCCTACACTCTATACCCTACACTCTACACTCTATACCATACAATCTATACCATACACTCTATACCCTACACTCTATACCCTACACTCTATACCCTACACTCTACACTTTATACCCTACACTCTATACCCTACACTCTATACCCTACACTCTATACCCTACACTCTACATTCTATACCCTACACTCTATAACATATACTCTATACCCTACACTCTATACCTTACACTCTATACCCTACACTCTACACTCTACACCCTACACTCTACACTCTATACCCTACACTCTATACCCTACACTCTACACTTTATACCCTACAATCTATACCCTACACTCTATACCCTACACTCTATACCCTACACTCTACACCCTACACTCTATACCCTACACTATATACTCTATACCCTACACTCTATACCCTACACGCTATACCCTACACTCTATACCCTACACTCTATACTCTATACTCTACACTATACACTCTATACCCTACACTCTATACCATACAATCTACACTCTATACCCTACACTCTATACCCTACACTCTACACTCTATGCCCTACACACTATACCCTACTTTCTACACTCTATACCCTACACTCTACACTCTATACCCTACACTCTATACCCTACAATCTATACCATACACTCTATACCATACACTCTATACCCTACACTCTATACCCTAAACTCTACACTCTATACCCTACACTCTATACCCTACACTTTATACCCTGCAATCTATACCATACACTCTATACCCTACACTCTATATCATACACTCTATACCCTACACTCTACACTCTATACCCCACACTCTACACTCTATACCCTACACTCTACACCCTACACTCTATACCATACACTCTATTCCATACACTCTATACCCTACACTCTATACCCTACACTCTACACTCTAAAATCTATACCATACTCTCTACACTCTATACCTTACACTCTATACCAAACACTCTATACCCTACACTATATACCATACACTCTATATCATACGCTCTATACCGTACACTCTATACCCTACACTCTCTACCCTACACTCTATACCCTACACTCTACACTCTATATTCTACACTCTATACCCTACACTCTAAACTCTATACCATACAATCTATACCCTACACTCTATACTATACACTCTACACCCTACACTCTATACCATACACTCTATGCCCTACACTCTACACTCTATAACCTACACTCTATACCCTACACTCTACACCCTACATCCTACGCTCTATACCCTACACTCTATACCCTACACTCTATACCCTACACTCTATACCCTACACCCTACGCTCTATACCCTACACTCTATACCCTACACTCTTCACTCTATACCCTACACTCTATTCCATACGCTCTATATCCTACACTCTATACCCTACACTGTAATCCCTACACTCTACACTCTATACCCTACACTCTATACCCCACACTCTATACCCTACACTCTATACCATACACTCTATACCCTACACTCTATACCCTACACTCTACACTCTAAACTCTATTCCATACACTCTATACCCTACACTCTATACCCTACACTCTACACTCTATACCCTACACTATATACCCTACACTCTATACCCTACACTCTATACCCTACACTCTACACTCTATACCCTACACTCTATACCCTACACTCTATACCCTACACTCTACACTCTATACCCTACACTCTACACTCTATACCCTACACTCTATACCCTACACTCTACACTCTATACCCTACACTCTATACCCTACACTCTATACCCTACACTCTACACTCTACACCCTACACTCTATACCCTACACTCTATACTCTACACTATATACCCTACACTCTATACCCTGCACTCTATACTCTATACCCTACACCCTATACCCTACACTCTATAACCTACACCCTATACCCTACACTCTATACCCTACACACTATACCCTACACTCTATACCCTACACTCTACACTCTATACCCTACACTCTATACCATACACTCTATACCCTACACTCTATACCCTACAATATACACTCTATACCCTACACTCTACACTGTATACCATACACTATATACCCTACACTCTATACCCTACACTCTACACTCTATACCCTACACTCTACACCCTACACTCTATACCATACACTCTATACTCTACACTCTACACTCTATACCCTACACTCTATACCCTACACTCTATACCCTACACCCTACGTTCTATACCCTACACTCTATACCCTACACACTACACTCTATACTCTACACTCTACACTTTACACTCTATACCCTACAATCTATACCCTACACTCTATACTCTATACTCTACACTCTATACCCTACACTCTACACTCTATACCCTACACTCTATACCCTACACTCTAATCCCTACACTCTACACTCTATACCCTACACTCTATACCCTACACTCTATACCCTACACTCTACACTCTATACCCTACACTCTATACCCTACACTCTATACCCTACACTCTACCCTCTACACTCTATACCCTACACTCTATACCATACACTCTATACCCTACACTCTACACTCTATTCCCTACACTCTATACCATACATTCTATGCCCTACACTCTATACCCTACACTCTATACCCTACACTCTATACTCTACACTCTATACCCTACACTCTATA
Organism: Ranitomeya imitator; assembly: GCF_032444005.1. Taxonomy (NCBI): domain Eukaryota; kingdom Metazoa; phylum Chordata; class Amphibia; order Anura; family Dendrobatidae; genus Ranitomeya; species Ranitomeya imitator. The sequence goes on from NW_027194564.1 coordinate 671,599, forward strand.
CCATACACTCTATACCCTACACTCTACACTCTATTCCCTACACTCTATACCATACACTCTATACCCTACACTCTATACCCTACACTCTATACCCTACACTATACACTCTATACCCTACACTCTACACTCTATACCATACACTCTATACCCTAAACTCTATACCCTACACTCTACACTCTATACCCTACACTCTATACCCTACACTCTATACCATACACTCTATACCCTACACTCTACACTCTGTACCCTACACTCAATACCCTACACTCTAAACCCTACACTCTACACCATACACTCTATACCCTATACTCTATACCCTACATTCTACACTCTATACCCTACAATCTATACCCTACACTTTATACCCTACACTCTATACCCTACACTCTACACTCTATACCCTACACTCTATACCCTACACTCTATACCCTACACTCTATACCCTACACTCTACACTTTATACCCTACACTGTATACTCTACACTCTATACTCTACACTCTATACCCTACACTCTATACCCTACACTCTATAGCCCAACACTCTATACCGTACACTCTATACCCTACACTCTATACCCTACACTCTACACTCTATACCCTACACTCTATACCCTACACTCTAATCCCTACACTCTACACTCTATACCCTACACTCTATACCCTACACTCTATACCATACACTCTATACCCTACACTCTATACCCTACACTCTACACTCTATACCCTACACTCTATACTATAAACTCTATACCCTACACTCTACACTCTATACCCTACACTCTATACCCTACACTCTATACCCTACACTCTATACCATACACTCTATACCCTACACTCTACACTCTGTACCCTACACTCAATACCCTACACTCTAAACCCTACACTCTATACCCTACACTATACACTCTATACCCTACACTCTACACCATACACTCTATACCCTATACTCTATACCCTACATTCTACACTCTATACCCTACAATCTATACCCTACACTTTATACCTTACACTCTATACCCTACACTCTACACTCTATACCCTACACTCTATACCCTACACTCTATACCCTACACTCTATACCCTACACTCTACACTTTATACCCTACACTGTATACCCTACACTCTATACTCTACACTCTATACCCTACACTCTATACCCTACACTCTACACTCTATACCCTACACTCTACATCCTACACTCTATACCATACACTCTATACTCTACACTCTACACTCTATACCTACACTCTATACCCTACACTCTATACCCTACACCCTACGTTCTATACCCTACACTCTATACCCTACACTCTACACTCTATACTCTACACTCTACACTTTACACTCTATACCCTACAATCTATACCCTACACTCTATACTCTATACTCTACACTCTATACCCTACACTCTACACTCTATACCCTACACTCTATACCCTACACTCTAATCCCTACACTCTACACTCTATACCCTACACTCTATACCCTACACTCTATACCCTACACTCTACACTCTATACCCTACACTCTATACCCTACACTCTATACCCTACACTCTACCCTCTACACTCTATACCCTACACTCTATACCATACACTCTATACCCTACACTCTACACTCTATTCCCTACACTCTATACCATACATTCTATGCCCTACACTCTATACCCTACACTCTATACCCTACACTCTATACTCTACACTCTATACCCTACACTCTATAACATACACTCTATACCCTACACTCTACACTCTATTCCCTACACTCTATACCATACACTCTATACCCTACACTCTATACCCTACACTCTATACTCTACACTCTATAACCTACACTCTATACCCTACACTCTACACTCTATACCCTACACTCTACACCCTACACTCTATACCATACACTCTATACTCTACACTCTACACTCTATGCCCTACACTCTATACCCTACACTCTATACCCTACACCCTACGTTCTATACCCTACACTCTATACCCTACACTCTACACTCTATACTCTACACTCTACACTTTACACTCTATACCCTACAATCTATACCCTACACTCTATACTCTATACTCTACACTCTATACCCTACACTCTACACTCTATACCCTACACTCTATACCCTACACTCTAATCCCTACACTCTACACTCTATACCCTACACTCTATACCCTACACTCTATACCCTACACTCTACACTCTATACCCTACACTCTATACCCTACACTCTATACCCTACACTCTACCCTCTACACTCTATACCCTACACTCTATACCATACACTCTATACCCTACACTCTACACTCTATTCCCTACACTCTATACCATACATTCTATGCCCTACACTCTATACCCTACACTCTATACCATACACTCTATACTCTACACTCTATACCCTACACTCTATACCATACACTCTATACCCTACACTCTACACTCTATTCCCTACACTCTATACCATACACTCTATACCCTACACTCTATACCCTACACTCTATACCCTACACTATACACTCTATACCCTACACTCTACACTCTATACCATACACTCTATACCCTAAACTCTATACCCTACACTCTACACTCTATACCCTACACTCTATACCCTACACTCTATACCCTACACTCTATACCATACACTCTATACCCTACACTCTACACTCTGTACCCTACACTCAATACCCTACACTCTAAACCCTACACTCTACACCATACACTCTATACCCTATACTCTATACCCTACATTCTACACTCTATGCCCTACAATCTATACCCTACACTTTATACCCTACACTCTATACCCTACACTCTACACTCTATACCCTACACTCTATACCCTACACTCTATACCCTACACTCTATACCCTACACTCTACACTTTATACCCTACACTGTATACCCTACACTATACTCTACACTCTATACCCTACACTCTATACCCTACACTCTATAGCCCAACACTCTATACCGTACACTCTATACCCTACACTCTATACCCTACACTCTACACTCTATACCCTACACTCTATACCCTACACTCTAATCCCTACACTCTACACTCTATACCCTACACTCTATACCCTACACTCTATACCATACACTCTATACCCTACACTCTATACCCTACACTCTACACTCTATACCCTACACTCTATACCCTAAACTCTATACCCTACACTCTACACTCTATACCCTACACTCTATACCCTACACTCTATACCCTACACTCTATACCATACACTCTATACCCTACACTCTACACTCTGTACCCTACACTCAATACCCTACACTCTAAACCCTACACTCTATACCCTACACTATACACTCTATACCCTACACTCTACACCATACACTCTATACCCTATACTCTATACCCTACATTCTACACTCTATACCCTACAATCTATACCCTACACATTATACCTTACACTCCATACCCTACACTCTACACTCTATACCCTACACTCTATACCCTACACTCTATACCCTACACTCTATACCCTACACTCTACACTTTATACCCTACACTGTATACCCTACACTCTATACTCTACACTCTATACCCTACACTCTATACCCTACACTCTATAGCCCAACACTCTATACCGTACACTCTATACCCTACACTCTATACCCTACACTCTACACTCTATACCCTACACTCTATACCCTACACTCTAATCCCTACACTCTACACTCTATACCCTACACTCTATACCCTACACTCTATACCCTACACTCTATACCATACACTCTATACCCTACACTCTACACTCTGTACCCTACACTCAATACCCTACACTCTAAACCCTACACTCTACACCATACACTCTATACCCTATACTCTATACCCTACATTCTACACTCTATACCCTACAATCTATACCCTACACTTTATACCCTACACTGTATACCCTACACTCTATACTCTACACTCTATACCCTACACTCTATACCCTACACTCTATAGCCCAACACTCTATACCGTACACTCTATACCCTACACTCTATACCCTACACTCTACACTCTATACCCTACACTCTATACCATACACTCTATACCCTACACTCTATACCCTACACTCTACACTCTATACCCTACACTCTACACTCTATACCCTACACTCTATACCCTACACTCTATACTCTATACCCTACACTCTATACCCTACACTCTACACTCTATACCCTACACATTATACCATACACTCTATACCCTACACTCTACATTCTATACCCTACACTCTACACCCTACACTCTATACCCTACACTTTATACCCTACACTCTACACTCTATAACCTACACTCTATACCCTACACTCTACACCCTACACTTTATACCCTACACTCTATACCCTACACTCTACACTCTATACCCTACACTCTATACCCTACATTCTATACCCTACACTCTACCCTCTACACTCTATACCCTACACTCTATACCATACACTCTATACCCTACACTCTATACCATACACTCTATACCCTACACTCTACACTCTATACCCTACACTCAATACCCTACACTCTAAACCCTACACTCTATACCCTACACTATACACTCTATACCCTACACTCTACACCATACACTCTATACCCTATACTCTATACCCTACATTCTACACTCTATACCCTACAATCTATACCCTACACTTTATACCCTACACTCTATACCCTACACTCTACACTCTATACCATACACTCTATACCCTACACTCTATACCCTACACTCTATACCCTACACTATACACTCTATACCCTACACTCTATACCATACACTCTAAACCTTACACTCTATACCCTACACTCTATACCCTAAACTCTACACTCTGTACCCTACACTCTACACTCTATACCCTACACTCTATACCCTACACTCTATACCCTACACTCTATACCCTACACTCTACACTTTATACCCTACACTTTATACCCTACACTCTATACCCTACACTCTATACCCTACACTCTATACCCTACACTCTATAGCCCAACACTCTATACCGTACACTCTATACCCTACACTCTATACCCTACACTCTACACTCTATACCCTACACTCTATACCCTACACTCTAATCCCTACACTCTACACTATATACCCTACACTCTATACCCTACACTCTATACCATACACTCTATACCCTACACTCTATACCCTACACTCTAAACTCTATACCCTACACTCTACACTCTATACCCTACACTCTATACCGTACACTCTATACTCTATACCCTACACTCTATACCCTACACTCTACACTATATACCCTACACATTATACCATACACTCTATACCCTACACTCTACACTCTATACCCTACACTCTACACCCTACACTCTATACCCTACACTTTATACCCTACACTCTACACCCTACACTCTATACCCTACACTCTACACCCTACACTCTATACCCTACACTCTATACCCTACACTCTACACTCTATACCCTACACTCTATACCCTACACTCTATACCCTACACTCTACCATCTACACTCTATACCCTACACTCTATACCATACACTCTATACCCTACACTCTACACTCTATTCCCTACACTCTATACCCTACACTCTATACCCTACACTCTACACTTTATACCCTACACTGTATACCCTACACTCTATACTCTACACTCTATACCCTACACTCTATACCCTACACTCTATAGCCCAACACTCTATACCGTACACTCTATACCCTACACTCTATACCCTACACTCTACACTCTATACCCTACACTCTATACCCTACACTCTAATCCCTACACTCTACACTCTATACCCTACCCTCTATACCCTACACTCTATACCATACACTCTATACCCTACACTCTATACCCTACACTCTACACTCTATACCCTACACTCTACACTCTATACCCTACACTCTATACCCTACACTCTATACTCTATACCCTACACTCTATACCCTACACTCTACACTCTATACCCTACACATTATACCATACACTCTATACCCTACACTCTACATTCTATACCCTACACTCTACACCCTACACTCTATACCCTACACTTTATACCCTACACTCTACACTCTATAACCTACACTCTATACCCTACACTCTACACCCTACACTCTATACCCTACACTCTATACCCTACACTCTACACTCTATACCCTACACTCTATACCCTACACTCTACCCTCTACACTCTATACCCTACACTCTATACCATACACTCTATACCCTACACTCTATAACATACACTCTATACCCTACACTCTACACTCTATACCCTACACATTATACCATACACTCTATACCCTACACTCTACATTCTATACCCTACACTCTACACCCTACACTCTATACCCTACACTTTATACCCTACACTCTACACTCTATAACCTACACTCTATACCCTACACTCTACACCCTACACTCTATACCCTACACTCTATACCCTACACTCTACACTCTATACCCTACACTCTATACCCTACACTCTACCCTCTACACTCTATACCCTACACTCTAAACCCTACACTCTATACCCTACACTATACACTCTATACCCTACACTCTACACCATACACTCTATACCCTATACTCTATACCCTACATTCTACACTCTATACCCTACAATCTATACCCTACACTTTATACCCTACACTCTATACCCTACACTCTACACTCTATACCGTACACTCTATTCCATACACTCTATACCCTACACTCTATACTCTACACTCTATACCCTACACTATACACTCTATACCCTACACTCTATACCATACACTCTAAACCCTACACTCTATACCCTACACTCTATACCCTAAACTCTACACTCTATACCCTACACTCTATACCCTACACTCTATACCCTACACTCTATACCCTACACTCTATACCCTACACTCTATACCCTACACTCTACACTTTATACCCTACACTGTATACCCTACACTCTATACCCTACACTCTATACCCTACACTCTATAGCCCAACACTCTATACCGTACACTCTATACCCTACACTCTATACCCTACACTCTACACTCTATACCCTACACTCTATACCCTACACTCTAATCCCTACACTCTACACTCTATACCCTACACTCTGTACCCTACACTCTATACCCTACACTCTATACCCTACACTCTACACCCTTCACTCTACACTCTATACCCTACACTCTATACCCTACACTCTACACTCTATACCCTACACACTATACCATACACTCTATACCCTACACTCTACACTCTATACCCTACACTCTACACCCTACACTCTATACCCTACACTTTATACCCTACACTCTACACTCTATACCCTACACTCTATACCCTACACTCTACACCCTACACTCTATACCCTACACTCTATACCCTACACTCTACACTCTATACCCTACACTCTATACCCTACACTCTATACCCTACACTCTACCCTCTACACTCTATACCCTACACTCTATACCATACACTCTATACCCTACACTCTATACCATACACTCTATACCCTACACTCTACACTCTATACCCTACACTCAATACCCTACACTCTAAACCCTACACTCTATACCCTACACTATACACTCTATACCCTACACTCTACACCATACACTCTATACCCTATACTCTATACCCTACATTCTACACTCTATACCCTACAATCTATACCCTACACTTTATACCCTATACTCTACACTCTATACCGTACACTCTATACCATACACTCTATACCCTACACTCTATACCCTACACTCTATACCCTACACTCTACACTCTATACCCTACACTCTATACCATACACTCTAAATCCTACACTCTATACCCTACACTCTATACCCTAAACTCTACACTCTATACCCTACACTCTACACTCTATACCCTAAACTCTATACCCTACACTCTATACCCTACACTCTATACCCTACACTCTATACCCTACACTCTACACTTTATACCCTACACTGTATACCCTACACTTTATACCCTACACTCTATACCCTACACAATATACCCTACACTCTATAGCCCAACACTCTATACCGTACACTCTATACCCTACACTCTATACCCTACACTCTATACCCTACACTCTATACCTTACACTCTACACTCTATACCCTACACTCTATACCATACACTCTATACCCTACACTCTATACCCTACACTCTACACTCTATACCCTACACTCTACACTCTATACCCTACACTCTATACCCTACGCTCTATACTCTATACCCTACACTCTATACCCTACACTCTACACTCTATACCCTACACATTATACCATACACTCTATACCCTATACTCTATACCCTACATTCTACACTCTATACCCTACAATCTATACCCTACACTTTATACCTTACACTCTATACCCTACACTCTACACTCTATACCCTACACTCTATACCCTACACTCTATACCCTACACTCTATACCCTACACTCTACACTTTGTACCCTACACTGTATACCCTACACTCTATACTCTACACTCTATACCCTACACTCTATACCCTACACTCTACACTCTATACCCTACACTCTACAACAACACTCTATACCATACACTCTATACTCTACACTCTACACTCTATACCTACACTCTATACCCTACACTCTATACCCTACACTCTACGTTCTATACCCTACACTCTATACCCTACACTCTACACTCTATACTCTACACTCTACACTTTACACTCTATACCCTACAATCTATACCCTACACTCTATACTCTATACTCTACACTCTATACCCTACACTCTACACTCTATACCCTACACTCTATACCCTACACTCTAATCCCTACACTCTACACTCTATACCCTACACTCTATACCCTACACTCTATACCCTACACTCTACACTCTATACCCTACACTCTATACCCTACACTCTATACCCTACACTCTACCCTCTACACTCTATACCCTACACTCTATACCATACACTCTATACCCTACACTCTACACTCTATTCCCTACAATCTATACCATACATTCTATGCCCTACACTCTATACCCTACACTCTATACCCTACACTCTATACTCTACACTCTATACCCTACACTCTATACCATACACTCTATACCCTACACTCTACACTCTATTCCCTACACTCTATACCATACACTCTATACCCTACACTCTATACCCTACACTCTATACTCTACACTCTATAACCTACACTCTATACCCTACACTCTACACTCTATACCCTACACTCTACACCCTACACTCTATACCATACACTCTATACTCTACACTCTACACTCTATACCCTACACTCTATACCCTACACTCTATACCCTACACCCTACGTTCTATACCCTACACTCTATACCCTACACTCTACACTCTATACTCTACACTCTACACTTTACACTCTATACCCTACAATCTATACCCTACACTCTATACTCTATACTCTACACTCTATACCCTACACTCTACACTCTATACCCTACACTCTATACCCTACACTCTAATCCCTACACTCTACACTCTATACCCTACACTCTATACCCTACACTCTATACCCTACACTCTACACTCTATACCCTACACTCTATACCCTACACTCTATACCCTACACTCTACCCTCTACACTCTATACCCTACACTCTATACCATACACTCTATACCCTACACTCTACACTCTATTCCCTACACTCTATACCATACATTCTATGCCCTACACTCTATACCCTACACTCTATACCATACACTCTATACTCTACACTCTATACCCTACACTCTATACCATACACTTTATACCCTACACTCTACACTCTATTCCCTACACTCTATACCATACACTCTATACCCTACACTCTATACCCTACACTCTATACCCTACACTATACACTCTATACCCTACACTCTACACTCTATACCATACACTCTATACCCTAAACTCTATACCCTACACTCTACACTCTATACCCTACACTCTATACCCTACACTCTATACCCTACACTCTATACCATACACTCTATACCCTACACTCTACACTCTGTACCCTACACTCAATACCCTACACTCTAAACCCTACACTCTACACCATACACTCTATACCCTATACTCTATACCCTACATTCTACACTCTATGCCCTACAATCTATACCCTACACTTTATACCCTACACTCTATACCCTACACTCTACACTCTATACCCTACACTCTATACCCTACACTCTATACCCTACACTCTATACCCTACACTCTACACTTTATACCCTACACTGTATACCCTACACTATACTCTACACTCTATACCCTACACTCTATACCCTACACTCTATAGCCCAACACTCTATACCGTACACTCTATACCCTACACTCTATACCCTACACTCTACACTCTATACCCTACACTCTATACCCTACACTCTAATCCCTACACTCTACACTCTATACCCTACACTCTATACCCTACACTCTATACCATACACTCTATACCCTACACTCTATACCCTACACTCTACACTCTATACCCTACACTCTATACCCTAAACTCTATACCCTACACTCTACACTCTATACCCTACACTCTATACCCTACACTCTATACCCTACACTCTATACCATACACTCTATACCCTACACTCTACACTCTGTACCCTACACTCAATACCCTACACTCTAAACCCTACACTCTATACCCTACACTATACACTCTATACCCTACACTCTACACCATACACTCTATACCCTATACTCTATACCCTACATTCTACACTCTATACCCTACAATCTATACCCTACACATTATACCTTACACTCCATACCCTACACTCTACACTCTATACCCTACACTCTATACCCTACACTCTATACCCTACACTCTATACCCTACACTCTACACTTTATACCCTACACTGTATACCCTACACTCTATACTCTACACTCTATACCCTACACTCTATACCCTACACTCTATAGCCCAACACTCTATACCGTACACTCTATACCCTACACTCTATACCCTACACTCTACACTCTATACCCTACACTCTATACCCTACACTCTAATCCCTACACTCTACACTCTATACCCTACACTCTATACCCTACACTCTATACCCTACACTCTATACTATACACTCTATACCCTACACTCTACACTCTGTACCCTACACTCAATACCCTACACTCTAAACCCTACACTCTACACCATACACTCTATACCCTATACTCTATACCCTGCATTCTACACTCTATACCCTACAATCTATACCCTACACTTTATACCCTACACTGTATACCCTACACTCTATACTCTACACTCTATACCCTACACTCTATACCCTACACTCTATAGCCCAACACTCTATACCGTACACTCTATACCCTACACTCTATACCCTACACTCTACACTCTATACCCTACACTCTATACCATACACTCTATACCCTACACTCTATACCCTACACTCTACACTCTATACCCTACACTCTACACTCTATACCCTACACTCTATACCCTACACTCTATACTCTATACCCTACACTCTATACCCTACACTCTACACTCTATACCCTACACATTATACCATACACTCTATACCCTACACTCTACATTCTATACCCTACACTCTACACCCTACACTCTATACCCTACACTTTATACCCTACACTCTACACTCTATAACCTACACTCTATACCCTACACTCTACACCCTACACTCTATACCCTACACTCTATACCCTACACTCTACACTCTATACCCTACACTCTATACCCTACATTCTATACCCTACACTCTACCCTCTACACTCTATACCCTACACTCTATACCATACACTCTATACCCTACACTCTATACCATACACTCTATACCCTACACTCTACACTCTATACCCTACACTCAATACCCTACACTCTAAACCCTACACTCTATACCCTACACTATACACTCTATACCCTACACTCTACACCATACACTCTATACCCTATACTCTATACCCTACACTCTACACTCTATTCCCTACACTCTATACCATACACTCTATACCCTACACTCTATACCCTACACTCTATACTCTACACTCTATAACCTACACTCTATACCCTACACTCTACACTCTATACCCTACACTCTACACCCTACACTCTATACCATACACTCTATACTCTACACTCTACACTCTATACCCTACACTCTATACCCTACACCCTACGTTCTATACCCTACACTCTATACCCTACACTCTACACTCTATACTCTACACTCTACACTTTACACTCTATACCCTACAATCTATACCCTACACTCTATACTCTATACTCTACACTCTATACCCTACACTCTACACTCTATACCCTACACTCTATACCCTACACTCTAATCCCTACACTCTACACTCTATACCCTACACTCTATACCCTACACTCTATACCCTACACTCTACACTCTATACCCTACACTCTATACCCTACACTCTATACCCTACACTCTACCCTCTACACTCTATACCCTACACTCTATACCATACACTCTATACCCTACACTCTACACTCTATTCCCTACACTCTATACCATACATTCTATGCCCTACACTCTATACCCTACACTCTATACCATACACTCTATACTCTACACTCTATACCCTACACTCTATACCATACACTCTATACCCTACACTCTACACTCTATTCCCTACACTCTATACCATACACTCTATACCCTACACTCTATACCCTACACTCTATACCCTACACTATACACTCTATACCCTACACTCTACACTCTATACCATACACTCTATACCCTAAACTCTATACCCTACACTCTACACTCTATACCCTACACTCTATACCCTACACTCTATACCCTACACTCTATACCATACACTCTATACCCTACACTCTACACTCTGTACCCTACACTCAATACCCTACACTCTAAACCCTACACTCTACACCATACACTCTATACCCTATACTCTATACCCTACATTCTACACTCTATGCCCTACAATCTATACCCTACACTTTATACCCTACACTCTATACCCTACACTCTACACTCTATACCCTACACTCTATACCCTACACTCTATACCCTACACTCTATACCCTACACTCTACACTTTATACCCTACACTGTATACCCTACACTATACTCTACACTCTATACCCTACACTCTATACCCTACACTCTATAGCCCAACACTCTATACCGTACACTCTATACCCTACACTCTATACCCTACACTCTACACTCTATACCCTACACTCTATACCCTACACTCTAATCCCTACACTCTACACTCTATACCCTACACTCTATACCCTACACTCTATACCATACACTCTATACCCTACACTCTATACCCTACACTCTACACTCTATACCCTACACTCTATACCCTAAACTCTATACCCTACACTCTACACTCTATACCCTACACTCTATACCCTACACTCTATACCCTACACTCTATACCATACACTCTATACCCTACACTCTACACTCTGTACCCTACACTCAATACCCTACACTCTAAACCCTACACTCTATACCCTACACTATACACTCTATACCCTACACTCTACACCATACACTCTATACCCTATACTCTATACCCTACATTCTACACTCTATACCCTACAATCTATACCCTACACATTATACCTTACACTCCATACCCTACACTCTACACTCTATACCCTACACTCTATACCCTACACTCTATACCCTACACTCTATACCCTACACTCTACACTTTATACCCTACACTGTATACCCTACACTCTATACTCTACACTCTATACCCTACACTCTATACCCTACACTCTATAGCCCAACACTCTATACCGTACACTCTATACCCTACACTCTATACCCTACACTCTACACTCTATACCCTACACTCTATACCCTACACTCTATACCATACACTCTATACCCTACACTCTACACTCTGTACCCTACACTCAATACCCTACACTCTAAACCCTACACTCTACACCATACACTCTATACCCTATACTCTATACCCTGCATTCTACACTCTATACCCTACAATCTATACCCTACACTTTATACCCTACACTGTATACCCTACACTCTATACTCTACACTCTATACCCTACACTCTATACCCTACACTCTATAGCCCAACACTCTATACCGTACACTCTATACCCTACACTCTATACCCTACACTCTACACTCTATACCCTACACTCTATACCATACACTCTATACCCTACACTCTATACCCTACACTCTACACTCTATACCCTACACTCTACACTCTATACCCTACACTCTATACCCTACACTCTATACTCTATACCCTACACTCTATACCCTACACTCTACACTCTATACCCTACACATTATACCATACACTCTATACCCTACACTCTACATTCTATACCCTACACTCTACACCCTACACTCTATACCCTACACTTTATACCCTACACTCTATACCCTACACTCTACACCCTACACTCTATACCCTACACTCTATACCCTACACTCTACACTCTATACCCTACACTCTATACCCTACATTCTATACCCTACACTCTACCCTCTACACTCTATACCCTACACTCTATACCATACACTCTATACCCTACACTCTATACCATACACTCTATACCCTACACTCTACACTCTATACCCTACACTCAATACCCTACACTCTAAACCCTACACTCTATACCCTACACTATACACTCTATACCCTACACTCTACACCATACACTCTATACCCTATACTCTATACCCTACATTCTACACTCTATACCCTACAATCTATACCCTACACTTTATACCCTACACTCTATACCCTACACTCTACACTCTATACCGTACACTCTATACCATACACTCTATACCCTACACTCTATACCCTACACTCTATACCCTACACTATACACTCTATACCCTACACTCTATACCATACACTCTAAACCTTACACTCTATACCCTACACTCTATACCCTAAACTCTACACTCTGTACCCTACACTCTACACTCTATACCCTACACTCTATACCCTACACTCTATACCCTACACTCTATACCCTACACTCTACACTTTATACCCTACACTTTATACCCTACACTCTATACCCTACACTCTATACCCTACACTCTATAGCCCAACACTCTATACCGTACACTCTATACCCTACACTCTATACCCTACACTCTACACTCTATACCCTACACTCTATACCCTACACTCTAATCCCTACACTCTACACTATATACCCTACACTCTATACCCTACACTCTATACCATACACTCTATACCCTACACTCTATACCCTACACTCTAAACTCTATACCCTACACTCTACACTCTATACCCTACACTCTATACCGTACACTCTATACTCTATACCCTACACTCTATACCCTACACTCTACACTCTATACCCTACACATTATACCATACACTCTATACCCTACACTCTACACTCTATACCCTACACTCTACACCCTACACTCTATACCCTACACTTTATACCCTACACTCTACACCCTACACTCTATACCCTACACTCTACACCCTACACTCTATACCCTACACTCTATACCCTACACTCTACACTCTATACCCTACACTCTATACCCTACACTCTATACCCTACACTCTACCATCTACACTCTATACCCTACACTCTATACCATACACTCTATACCCTACACTCTACACTCTATTCCCTACACTCTATACCCTACACTCTATACCCTACACTCTACACTTTATACCCTACACTGTATACCCTACACTCTATACTCTACACTCTATACCCTACACTCTATACCCTACACTCTATAGCCCAACACTCTATACCATACACTCTATACCCTACACTCTATACCCTACACTCTACACTTTATACCCTACACTCTATACCCTACACTCTAATCCCTACACTCTACACTCTATACCCTACCCTCTATACCCTACACTCTATACCATACACTCTATACCCTACACTCTATACCCTACACTCTACACTCTATACCCTACACTCTACACTCTATACCCTACACTCTATACCCTACACTCTATACTCTATACCCTACACTCTATACCCTACACTCTACACTCTATACCCTACACATTATACCATACACTCTATACCCTACACTCTACATTCTATACCCTACACTCTACACCCTACACTCTATACCCTACACTTTATACCCTACACTCTACACTCTATAACCTACACTCTATACCCTACACTCTACACCCTACACTCTATACCCTACACTCTATACCCTACACTCTACACTCTATACCCTACACTCTATACCCTACACTCTACCCTCTACACTCTATACCCTACACTCTATACCATACACTCTATACCCTACACTCTATACCATACACTCTATACCCTACACTCTACACTCTATACCCTACACTCAATACCCTACACTCTAAACCCTACACTCTATACCCTACACTATACACTCTATACCCTACACTCTACACCATACACTCTATACCCTATACTCTATACCCTACATTCTACACTCTATACCCTACAATCTATACCCTACACTTTATACCCTACACTCTATACCCTACACTCTACACTCTATACCGTACACTCTATACCATACACTCTATACCCTACACTCTATACCCTACACTCTATACCCTACACTATACACTCTATACCCTACACTCTATACCATACACTCTAAACCCTACACTCTATACCCTACACTCTATACCCTAAACTCTACACTCTATACCCTACACTCTATACCCTACACTCTATACCCTACACTCTATACCCTACACTCTATACCCTACACTCTACACTTTATACCCTACACTGTATACCCTACACTCTATACCCTACACTCTATACCCTACACTCTATAGCCCAGCACTCTATACCGTACACTCTATACCCTACACTCTATACCCTACACTCTACACTCTATACCCTACACTCTATACCCTACACTCTAATCCCTACACTCTACACTCTATACCCTACACTCTGTACCCTACACTCTATACCCTACACTCTATACCCTACACTCTACACCCTTCACTCTACACTCTATACCCTACACTCTATACCCTACACTCTACACTCTATACCCTACACACTATACCATACACTCTATACCCTACACTCTACACTCTATACCCTACACTCTACACCCTACACTCTATACCCTACACTTTATACCCTACACTCTACACTCTATACCCTACACTCTATACCCTACACTCTACACCCTACACTCTATACCCTACACTCTATACCCTACACTCTACACTCTATACCCTACACTCTATACCCTACACTCTATACCCTACACTCTACCCTCTACACTCTATACCCTACACTCTATACCATACACTCTATACCCTACACTCTATACCATACACTCTATACCCTACACTCTACACTCTATACCCTACACTCAATACCCTACACTCTAAACCCTACACTCTATACCCTACACTATACACTCTATACCCTACACTCTACACCATACACTCTAAACCCTATACTCTATACCCTACATTCTACACTCTATACCCTACAATCTATACCCTACACTTTATACCCTATACTCTACACTCTATACCGTACACTCTATACCATACACTCTATACCCTACACTCTATACCCTACACTCTACACTCTATACCCTACACTCTATACCATACACTCTAAACCCTACACTCTATACCCTACACTCTATACCCTAAACTCTACACTCTATACCCTACACTCTACACTCTATACCCTAAACTCTATACCCTACACTCTATACCCTACACTCTATACCCTACACTCTATACCCTACACTCTACACTTTATACTCTACACTGTATACCCTACACTTTATACCCTACACTCTATACCCTACACAATATACCCTACACTCTATAGCCCAACACTCTATACCGTACACTCTATACCCTACACTCTATACCCTACTCTCTATACCTTACACTCTACACTCTATACCCTACACTCTATACCATACACTCTATACCCTACACTCTATACCCTACACTCTACACTCTATACCCTACACTCTACACTCTATACCCTACACTCTATACCCTACGCTCTATACTCTATACCCTACACTCTATACCCTACACTCTACACTCTATACCCTACACATTATACCATACACTCTATACCCTACACTCTACACTCTATACCCTACACTCTACACCCTACACTCTATACCCTACACTTTGTACCCTACACTCTACACTCTATACCCTACACTCTATACCCTACACTCTACACCCTACACTCTATACCCTACACTCTATACCCTACACTCTACACTCTATACCCTACACTCTATACCCTACACTCTATACCCTACACTCTACCCTCTACACTCTATACCCTACACTCTATACCATACACTCTATACCCTACACTCTACACTCTATTCCCTACACTCTATACCATACACTCTATACCCTACACTCTATACCCTACACTCTATACCCTACACTCTATACTCTACACTCTATACCCTACACTCTATACCATATACTCTATACCCTACACTCTACACTCTATTCCCTACACTCTATACCATACACTCTATAACCTACACTCTATACCCTACACTCTATACCCTACACTCTACACCATACACTCTATACCCTAAACTCTATACCCTACACTCTACACTCTATACCCTACACTCTATACCCTACACTCTACACTCTATACCCTACACTCTATACCATACACTCTATACCCTACACTCTATACCATACACTCTATACCCTACACTCTATACCCTACACTATACACTCTATAACCTACACTCTACACCATACACTCTATACCCTATACAATACACTCTATACCCTACAATCTATACCCTACACACTATACCCTACACTGTACACTCTATACCGTACACTCTATACCATACACTCTATACCCTACACTCTATATACTACACTCTATACCCTACACTCTACACTCTATACCCTACACTCTATACCATACACTCTAAACCCTACACTCTATACCCTACACTCTATACCCTAAACTCTACACTCTATACCCTACACTCTACACTCTACACTCTATACCCTACACTCTATACCCTACACTCTATACCCTACACTCTACACTTTATACCCTACACTGTATACCCTACACTCTATACCCTACACTCTATACCCTATACTCTATACCCTACACTCTATAGCCCAACACTCTATACCGTACACTCTATACCCTACACTCTATACCCTACACTCTACACTCTATACAATACACTCTATACCCTACACTCTAATCCCTACACTCTACACTCTATAACCTACACTCTATACCCTACATTCTATACCATACACTCTATACCCTACACTCTATACCCTACACACTATACCCTACTTTCTACACTCTATACCCTACAGTCTACACCCTACACTCTATAACATACACTCTATACCCTACACTCTATACCTTACACTCTATACCCTACACTCTCCACTCTACACCCTACACTCTATACCCTACACTCTATACTCTATACCCTACACTATATAACCTACACTCTACACTCTATACCCTACACTCTATACCCTACACTCTATACCCTACACTCTATACCCTACACTCTACACCCTACACTCTATACCCTACACATTATACCATACACTCTATACCCTACACTCTACACTCTATACCCTACACTCTACACCCTACACTCTATACCCTACACTCTATACGCTACACTCTACACTCTATACCCTACACTCTATACCCTACACTCTACACTCTATACCCTACAATCTATACCCTACACAATATACCCTACACTCTATACCCTACACTCTACACTCTATATCCTACACTCTACACTCTATACCCTACACTCTATACCCTACACTCTACACTTTATACCCTACACTCTATATCCTACACTCTATACCCTACACTCTATACCCTAAACTCTACACTCTATACCCTACACTCTATACCCTACATTATATACTCTACACCCTACACTCTATACCCTACACTCTACACTCTATACCCTACACTCTATACCATGCACTCTACACCCTACACTCTATACCATACACTCTATACCCTAAACTCTACACTCTATACCCTACACTATATACTCTATACCCTACACTCTATACCCTACACTCTATACCCTAAAATCTATACACTACACTCTATACCCTACACTCTATACCCTACACTCTATATCCCAACACTCTATACCCTACACTCTATACCCTACACTCTACACTCTATACCCTACACTATACACTCTATACCCTACACTCTATACCATACAATCTACACTCTATACCCTACACTCTATACCCTACACTCTACACTTTATACCCTACACTCTATATCCTACACTCTATACCCTACACTCTATACCCTAAACTCTACACTCTATACCCTACACTCTATACCCTACATTATATACTCTACACCCTACACTCTATACCCTACACTCTACACTCTATACCCTACACTCTATACCATGCACTCTACACCCTACACTCTATACCATACACTCTATACCCTAAACTCTACACTCTATACCCTACACTATATACTCTATACCCTACACTCTATACCCTACACTCTATACCCTAAAATCTATACACTACACTCTATACCCTACACTCTATACCCTACACTCTATATCCCAACACTCTATACCCTACACTCTATACCCTACACTCTACACTCTATACCCTACACTATACACTCTATACCCTACACTCTATACCATACAATCTACACTCTATACCCTACACTCTATACCCTACACTCTACACTCTATACCCTACACACTATACCCTACTTTCTACACTCTATACCCTACACTCTACACTCTATACCATACACTCTATACCCTACACTCTATACCCTACACATAGTAACATAGTAACATAGTAACATAGTTAGTAAGGCCGAAAAAAGACATTTGTCCATCCAGTTCAGCCTATATTCCATCATAATAAATACCCAGATCTACGTCCTTCTACAGAACCTAATAATTGTATGATACAATATTGTTCTGCTCCAGGAAGACATCCAGGCCTCTCTTGAACCCCTCGACTGAGTTCGCCATCACCACCTCCTCAGGCAAGCAATTCCAGATTCTCACTGCCCTAACAGTAAAGAATCCTCTTCTATGTTGGTGGAAAAACCTTCTCTCCTCCAGACGCAAAGAATGCCCCCTTGTGCCCGTCACCTTCCTTGGTACAAACAGATCCTCAGCGAGATATTTGTATTGTCCCCTTATATACTTATACATGGTTATTAGATCGCCCCTCAGTCGTCTTTTTTCTAGACTAAATAATCCTAATTTCGCTAATCTATCTGGGTATTGTAGTTCTCCCATCCCCTTTATTAATTTTGTTGCCCTCCTTTGTACTCTCTCTAGTTCCATTATATCCTTCCTGAGCACCGGTGCCCAAAACTGGACACAGTACTCCATGTGCGGTCTAACTAGGGATTTGTACAGAGGCAGTATAATGCTCTCATCATGTGTATCCAGACCTCTTTTAATGCACCCCATGATCCTGTTTGCCTTGGCAGCTGCTGCCTGGCACTGGCTGCTCCCTATACCCTACTTTCTACACTCTCTACACTCTATACCCTACACTCTACACCCTACACTCTATAACATACACTCTATACCCTACACTCTATACCTTACACTCTATACCCTACACTCTCCACTCTACACCCTACACTCTACACTCTATACCCTACACTCTATACCCTACACTCTACACTATATACCCTACACTCTATACCCTACACTCTATACCCTACACTCTATACCCTACACTCTACACTCTATACCCTACACTCTATACCCTATACTATATACTCTATACCCTACACTCTATACCCTACAATCTATACCCTACACTCTATACCCGACACTCTATACCCTACACTCTATATCCCAACACTCTATACCCTACACTCTATAACCTACACTCTACACTCTATACCCTACACTATACACTCTATACCCTACACTCTATACCATACAATCTACACTCTATACCCTACACTCTATACCCTACACTCTACACTCTATACCCTACACACTATACCCTACTTTCTACACTCTATACCCTACACTCTACACTCTATACCATACACTCTATACCCTACACTCTATACCCTACACTTTATACCCTACACTATATACCCTACACTCTATAACATACACTCTAAACCCTACACTCTATACCCTACACTCTACACTTTATACCCTACACTCTATACCCTACACTCTATACCCTACACTCTATACCCTACACTCTATACCCTACACTCTATAACATACACTCTATACCCTACACTCTATACCTTACACTCTATACCCTACACTCTACACCCTACACTCTACACTCTATACCCTACACTCTATACCCTACACTCTATACCCTACACTCTACACTTTATACCCTACACTCTATACCCTACACTCTATACCCTACACTCTATACCCTACACTCTACACTCTATACCCTACACTCTATACCCTACACTATATACTCTATACCCTACACTCTATACCCTACACTCTATACCCTACAATCTATACCCTACACTCTATACCCTACACTCTATACCCTACACTCTATATCCCAACACTCTATACCCTACACTCTATACCCTACACTCTACACCCTACACTATACACTCTATACCCTACACTCTATACCATACAATCTACACTCTATACCCTACACTCTATACCCTACACTCTACACTTCATACCCTACACACTATACCCTACTTTCTACACTCTATACCCTACACTCTACACTCTATACCCTACACTCTATACCCTACAATCTATACCATACACTCTATACCATACACTCTATACCCTACACTCTACACTCTATACCATACACTCTACTCTTTATACCCTACACTCTATACCCTACACTCTACACTCTATACCCTACACTCCACACTTTATACCCTACACTCTATACCCTACTCTATACAATACACTCTATACCCTACACTCTATACCATACACTCTATACCCTACACTCTATACCCTACACTCTACACTCTATACCCTACACTCTACACTCTACACTCTATACCCTGCACTCTATACCCTACACTCTATACTCTATACCCTACACTATATACCCTACACTCTACACTCTATACCCTACACTCTATGCCCTACACTCTGTACCCTACACTCTACACCCTACACTCTATACCCTACACATTATACCATACACTCTATACCCTACACTCTACACTCTATACCCTACACTCTACACCCTAGACTCTATACCCTACACTTTATACCCTACACTCTACACTCTATACCCTACACTCTATACCCTACACACTACACCCTACACTCTATACCCTACACTCTACACTCTATACCCTACACTCTATACCATACACTCTACACCCTACACTCTATACCATACACTCTATACCCTACACTCTACACTCTATACCCTTCACTCTATACCCTACACTCTACACTCTATACCCTACACTCTATACCCTACACTCTATACCCTACACTATATACCCTACACTCTATACCCTACACTCTACACTCTATATCCTACACTCTACACTCTATACCCTACACTCTATAACATACACTCTAAACCCTACACTCTATACCCTACACTCTACACTTTATACCCTACACTCTATACCCTACACTCTATACCCTACACTCTATATCCCAACACTCTATACCCTACACTCTATACCCTACACTCTACACCCTACACTATACACTCTATACCCTACACTCTATACCATACAATCTACACTCTATACCCTACACTCTATACCCTACACTCTACACTTCATACCCTACACACTATACCCTACTTTCTACACTCTATACCCTACACTCTACACTCTATACCCTACAATCTATACCATACACTCTATACCATACACTCTATACCCTACACTCTACACCCTACACTCTATACCCTGCAATCTATACCATACACTCTATACCCTACACTCTATATCATACACTCTATACCCTACACTCTACACTCTATACCCCACACTCTACACTCTATACCCTACACTCTATACCCTACACTCTATACCCTACACTCTACACTTCATACCCTACACACTATACCCTTCTTTCTACACTCTATACCCTACACTCTACACTCTATACCCTACACTCTATACCCTACAATCTATACCATACACTCTATACCATACACTCTATACCCTACACTCTATACCATACACTCTACTCTTTATACCCTACACTCTATACCCTACACTCTACACTCTATACCCTACACTCCACACTTTATACCCTACACTCTATACCCTACTCTATACCATACACTCTATACCCTACACTCTATACCATACACTCTATACCCTACACTCTATACCCTACACTCTACACTCTATACCCTACACTCTACACTCTACACTCTATACCCTGCACTCTATACCCTACACTCTATACTCTATACCCTACACTATATACCCTACACTCTACACTCTATACCCTACACTCTATGCCCTACACTCTGTACCCTACACTCTACACCCTACACTCTATACCCTACACATTATACCATACACTCTATACCCTACACTCTACACTCTATACCCTACACTCTACACCCTAGACTCTATACCCTACACTTTATACCCTACACTCTACACTCTATACCCTACACTCTATACCCTACACTCTACACCCTACACTCTATACCCTACACTCTACACTCTATACCCTACACTCTATACCATACACTCTACACCCTACACTCTATACCATACACTCTATACCCTACACTCTACACTCTATACCCTTCACTCTATACCCTACACTCTACACTCTATACCCTACACTCTATACCCTACACTCTATACCCTACACTATATACCCTACACTCTATACCCTATATCCTACACTCTACACTCTATACCCTACACTCTATAACATACACTCTAAACCCTACACTCTATACCCTACACTCTACACTTTATACCCTACACTCTATAACCTACACTCTATACCCTACACTCTATATCCCAACACTCTATACCCTACACTCTATACCCTACACTCTACACCCTACACTATACACTCTATACCCTACACTCTATACCATACAATCTACACTCTATACCCTACACTCTATACCCTACACTCTACACTTCATACCCTACACACTATACCCTACTTTCTACACTCTATACCCTACACTCTACACTCTATACCCTTCACTCTATACCCTACACTCTACACTCTATACCCTACACTCTATACCCTACACTCTATACCCTACACTATATACCCTACACTCTATACCCTACACTCTACACTCTATATCCTACACTCTACACTCTATACCCTACACTCTATAACATACACTCTAAACCCTACACTCTATACCCTACACTCTACACTTTATACCCTACACTCTATACCCTACACTCTATACCCTACACTCTATATCCCAACACTCTATACCCTACACTCTATACCCTACACTCTACACCCTACACTATACACTCTATACCCTACACTCTATACCATACAATCTACACTCTATACCCTACACTCTATACCCTACACTCTACACTTCATACCCTACACACTATACCCTACTTTCTACACTCTATACCCTACACTCTACACTCTATACCCTACAATCTATACCATACACTCTATACCATACACTCTATACCCTACACTCTACACCCTACACTCTATACCCTGCAATCTATACCATACACTCTATACCCTACACTCTATATCATACACTCTATACCCTACACTCTACACTCTATACCCCACACTCTACACTCTATACCCTACACTCTACACCCTACACTCTATATTATACACTCTATTCCATACACTCTATACCCTACACTCTATACCCTACACTCTACACTCTAAAATCTATACCCTACTCTCTACACTCTATACCTTACACTCATAGTAACATAGTAACATAGTAACATAGTTAGTAAGGCCGAAAAAAGACATTTGTCCATCCAGTTCAGCCTATATTCCATCATAATAAATACCCAGATCTACGTCCTTCTACAGAACCTAATAATTGTATGATACAATATTGTTCATATTGTATCTATACTCTATACCAAACACTCTATACCCTACACTATATACCATACACTCTATATCATACACTCTATACCGTACACTCTATACCATATACTCTATACCCTACACTCTATACCCTACACTCTACACTCTGTACCCTACACTCTATACTATACACTCTACACCGTACACTATACACTCTATACCCTACACTCTATACCATACAATCTACACTCTATACCCTACACTCTATACCCTACACTCTACACTTCATACCCTACACACTATACCCTACTTTCTACACTCTATACCCTACACTCTACACTCTATACCCTTCACTCTATACCCTACACTCTACACTCTATACCCTACACTCTATACCCTACACTCTATACCCTACACTATATACCCTACACTCTATACCCTACACTCTACACTCTATATCCTACACTCTACACTCTATACCCTACACTCTATAACATACACTCTAAACCCTATACTCTAATCCCTACACTCTACACTGTATACCATACACTCTATACCCTACACTATATACCCTACACTCTATACCCTACACTCTACACTCTATACCCAACACTCTATACTCTACACTCTATACCCTACACTCTATATTCTACTCTATAGCATACACTCTATACCCTACACTCTATACCCTACACTATATACCCTACACTCTATACCCTACACTCTACACTCTATATCCTACACTCTACACTCTATACCCTACACTCTATAACATACACTCTAAACCCTACACTCTATACCCTACACTCTACACTTTATACCCTACACTCTATACCCTACACTCTATACCCTACACTCTATATCCCAACACTCTATACCCTACACTCTATACCCTACACTCTACACCCTACACTATACACTCTATACCCTACACTCTATACCATACAATCTACACTCTATACCCTACACTCTATACCCTACACTCTACACTTCATACCCTACACACTATACCCTACTTTCTACACTCTATACCCTACACTCTACACTCTATACCCTACAATCTATACCATACACTCTATACCATACACTCTATACCCTACACTCTACACCCTACACTCTATACCCTGCAATCTATACCATACACTCTATACCCTACACTCTATATCATACACTCTATACCCTACACTCTACACTCTATACCCCACACTCTACACTCTATACCCTACACTCTACACCCTACACTCTATATTATACACTCTATTCCATACACTCTATACCCTACACTCTATACCCTACACTCTACACTCTAAAATCTATACCCTACTCTCTACACTCTATACCTTACACTCATAGTAACATAGTAACATAGTAACATAGTTAGTAAGGCCGAAAAAAGACATTTGTCCATCCAGTTCAGCCTATATTCCATCATAATAAATACCCAGATCTACGTCCTTCTACAGAACCTAATAATTGTATGATACAATATTGTTCATATTGTATCTATACTCTATACCAAACACTCTATACCCTACACTATATACCATACACTCTATATCATACACTCTATACCGTACACTCTATACCATATACTCTATACCCTACACTCTATACCCTACACTCTACACTCTGTACCCTACACTCTATACTATACACTCTACACCGTACACTCTATACCATACACTCTATACCCTACACTCTACACTCTATACCATACACTCTATACTGTACACTCTATACCATACACTCTACACCCTACACTCTATACCATGCACTCTATACCCTACACTCTACACTCTATACCCGTACAATCAATACCCTACACCCTACGCTCTATACCCTACACTCTATACCCTACTCTCTACACTCTATACCGTACACTATATTCCATACACTCTATTCCATACACTCTATACCCTGCACTCTATACCCTACACTATACACTCTATACCCTACACTCTACACCATACACTCTATACCCTATACTCTATACACTACACTCTACATTCTATACCCTACAATCTATACCCAACACTCTATATCCTACACTCTATACCATACACTCTATACCCTACACTCTATACCCTACACTCTACACCCTACACTCTATACCCTACACTCTAATCCCTACACTCTACACTGTATACCATACACTCTATACCCTACACTATATACCCTACACTCTATACCCTACACTCTACACTCTATACCCAACACTCTATACTCTACACTCTATACCCTACACTCTATACCATACACTCCATACCCTACACTCTACACTCTATACCCTACACTCTACTCTTTATACCCTACACTCTATACCCTACACTCTACACTCTATACCCTACACTCTACACTCTATACCCTACACTCTATATTCTACTCTATAGCATACACTCTATACCCTACACTCTATACCCTACACTCTACACTCTATACCCTACACTCTACACTCTACACTCTATACCCTACACTCTATACCCTACACTCTATACTCTATACCCTACACTATATACCCTACACTCTACACTCTATACCCTACACTCTATACCCTACACTCTGTACCCTACACCCTACACCCTACACTCTATACCCTACATATTATACCATACACTCTATACCCTACACTCTACACTCTATACCCTACACTCTACACCCTAGACTCTATACCCTACACTTTATACCCTACACTCTACACTCTATACCCTACACTCTATACCCTACACTCTACACCCTACACTATATACCCTACACTCTACACTCTATACCCTACACTCTATACCCTACACTATACACTCTATACCCTACACTCTATACCATACAATCTACACTCTATACCCTACACTCTATACCCTACACTCTACACTCTATACCCTACACACTATACCCTACTTTCTACACTCTATACCCTACACTCTACACTCTATACCATACACTCTATACCCTACACTCTATACCCTACACTCTATACCCTACACTATATACCCTACACTTTATACCCTACACTCTACACTCTATATCCTACACTCTACACTCTATAACCTACACTCTATAACATACACTCTAAACCCTACACTCTATACCCTACACTCTACACTTTATACCCTACACTCTATACCCTACACTCTATACCCTACACTCTATACCCTACACTCTACACTCTATACCCTACACTCTATAACATACACTCTATACCCTACACTCTATATCTTACACTCTATACCCTACACTCTACACCCTACACTCTACACTCTATACCCTACACTCTATACCCTACACTCTATACCCTACACTCTATACCCTACACTCTACACTCTATACCCTACACTCTATACCCTACACTATATACTCTATACCCTACACTCTATACCCTACACTCTATACCCTACAATCTATACCCTACACTCTATACCCTACACTCTATATCCCAACACTCTATACCCTACACTCTATACCCTACACTCTACACCCTACACTATACACTCTATACCCTACACTCTATACCATACAATCTACACTCTATACCCTACACTCTATACCCTACACTCTACACTTCATACCCTACACACTATACCCTACTTTCTACACTCTATACCCTACACTCTACACTCTATACCCTACACTCTATACCCTACAATCTATACCATACACTCTATACCATACACTCTATACCCTACACTCTATACCCTACACTCTACACCCTACACTCTATACCCTGCAATCTATACCATACACTCTATACCCTACACTCTATATCATACACTCTATACCCTACACTCTACACTCTATACCCCACACTCTACACTCTATACCCTACACTCTACACCCTACACTCTATATTATACACTCTATTCCATACACTCTATACCCTACACTCTATACCCTACACTCTACACTCTAAAATCTATACCCTACTCTCTACACTCTATACCTTACACTCTATACCAAACACTCTATACCCTACACTATATACCATACACTCTATATCATACACTCTATACCGTACACTCTATACCATACACTCTATACACTACACTCTATACCCTACACTCTATACCCTACACTCTACACTCTGTACCCTACACTCTATACTATACACTCTACACCCTACACTCTATACCATACACTCTATACCCTACACTCTACACTCTATACCATACACTCTATACTGTACACTCTATACCATGCACTCTATACCCTACACTCTACACTCTATACCCTACACTCTATACCCTACAATCTATACCCTACACCCTACGCTCTATACCCTACACTCTATACCCTACTCTCTACACCGTACACTATATTCCATACACTCTATTCCATACACTCTATACCCTGCACTCTATACCCTACACTATACACTCTATACCCTACACTCTACACCATACACTCTATATCCTATACTCTATACACTACACTCTACATTCTATACCCTACAATCTATACCCAACACTCTATACCCTACACTCTATAGCATACACTCTATACCTTACACTATATACCCTACACTCTACACCCTACACTCTATACCCTATACTCTAATCCCTACACTCTACACTGTATACCATACACTCTATACCCTACACTATATACCCTACACTCTATACCCTACACTCTACACTCTATACCCAACACTCTATACTCTACACTCTATACCCTACACTCTATATTCTACTCTATAGCATACACTCTATACCCTACACTCTATACCCTACACTCTACACTCTATACCCTACACTCTACACTCTACACTCTATACCCTACACTCTATACCCTACACTCTACACTCTATACCCTACACTCTATACCCTACACTCTACACCCTACACTCTATACCCTACACTCTAATCCCTACACTCTACACTGTATACCATACACTCTATACCCTACACTATATACCCTACACTCTATACCCTACACTCTACACTCTATACCCAACACTCTATACTCTACACTCTCTACCCTACACTCTATATTCTACTCTATAGCATACACTCTATACCCTACACTCTATACCCTACACTCTACACTCTATACCCTACACTCTACACTCTACACTCTATACCCTACACTCTATACCCTACACTCTATACTCTATACCCTACACTCTATACCCTACACTCTGTACCCTACACCCTACACCCTACACTCTATACCCTACATATTATACCATACACTCTATACCCTACACTCTACACTCTATACCCTACACTCTACACCCTAGACTCTATACCCTACACTTTATACCCTACACTCTACACTCTATACCCTACACTGTATACCCTACACTCTACACCCTACACTATATACCCTACACTCTACACTCTATACCCTACACTCTATACCCTACACTCTACACTCTATACCCTACACTATACACTCTATACCCTACACTCTATACCATACAATCTACACTCTATACCCTACACTCTATACCCTACACTCTACACTCTATACCCTACACACTATACCCTACTTTCTACACTCTATACCCTACACTCTACACTCTATACCATACACTCTATACCCTACAATCTATACCCTACACTCTATACCCTACACTATATACCCTACACTTTATACCCTACACTCTACACTCTATATCCTACACTCTACACTCTATACCCTACACTCTATAACATACACTCTAAACCCTACACTCTATACCCTACACTCTACACTTTATACCCTACACTCTATACCCTACACTCTATACCCTACACTCTATACCCTACACTCTACACTCTATACCCTACACTCTATAACATACACTCTATACCCTACACTCTATATCTTACACTCTATACCCTACACTCTACACCCTACACTCTACACTCTATACCCTACACTCTATACCCTACACTCTATACCCTACACTCTATACCCTACACTCTACACTCTATACCCTACACTCTATACCCTACACTATATACTCTATACCCTACACTCTATACTCTACACTCTATACCCTACAATCTATACCCTACACTCTATACCCTACACTCTATATCCCAACACTCTATACCCTACACTCTATACCCTACACTCTACACCCTACACTATACACTCTATTCCCTACACTCTATACCATACAATCTACACTCTATACCCTACACTCTATACCCTACACTCTACACTTCATACCCTACACACTATACCCTACTTTCTACACTCTATACCCTACACTCTACACTCTATACCCTACACTCTATACCCTACAATCTATACCATACACTCTATACCATACACTCTATACCCTACACTCTATACCCTACACTCTACACCCTACACTCTATACCCTGCAATCTATACCATACACTCTATACCCTACACTCTATATCATACACTCTATACCCTACACTCTACACTCTATACCCCACACTCTACACTCTATACCCTACACTCTACACCCTACACTCTATATTATACACTCTATTCCATACACTCTATACCCTACACTCTATACCCTACACTCTACACTCTAAAATCTATACCCTACTCTCTACACTCTATACCTTACACTCTATACCAAACACTCTATACCCTACACTATATACCATACACTCTATATCATACACTCTATACCGTACACTCTATACCATACACTCTATACCCTACACTCTATACCCTACACTCTATACCCTACACTCTACACTCTGTACCCTACACTCTATACTATACACTCTACACCCTACACTCTATACCATACACTCTATACCCTACACTCTACACTCTATACCATACACTCTATACTGTACACTCTATACCATGCACTCTATACCCTACACTCTACACTCTATACCCTACACTCTATACCCTACAATCTATACCCTACACCCTAC
This sequence comes from Ranitomeya imitator, assembly GCF_032444005.1. Classification (NCBI taxonomy): domain Eukaryota; kingdom Metazoa; phylum Chordata; class Amphibia; order Anura; family Dendrobatidae; genus Ranitomeya; species Ranitomeya imitator. The sequence continues at coordinate 704,558 of NW_027194564.1, forward strand.
GCTCTATACCCTACACTCTATACCCTACTCTCTACACCGTACACTATATTCCATACACTCTATTCCATACACTCTATACCCTGCACTCTATACCCTACACTATACACTCTATACCCTACACTCTACACCATACACTCTATACCCTATACTCTATACACTACACTCTACATTCTATACCCTACAATCTATACCCAACACTCTATACCCTACACTCTATACCATACACTCTATACCCTACACTCTATACCCTACACTCTACACCCTACACTCTATACCCTACACTCTAATCCCTACACTCTACACTGTATACCATACACTCTATACCCTACACTATATACCCTACACTCTATACCCTACACTCTACACTCTATACCCAACACTCTATACTCTACACTCTATACCCTACACTCTATACCATACACTCCATACCCTACACTCTACACTCTATACCCTACACTCTACTCTTTATACCCTACACTCTATACCCTACACTCTACACTCTATACCCTACACTCTACACTCTATACCCTACACTCTATACCCTACTCTATACCATACACTCTATACCCTACACTCTATACCCTACACTCTACACTCTATACCCTACACTCTACACTCTATACCCTACACTCTATACCCTACACTCTATACTCTATACCCTACACTATATACCCTACACTCTACACTCTATACCCTACACTCTATACCCTACACTCTGTACCCTACACTCTACACCCTACACTCTATGCCCTACACATTATACCATACACTCTATACCCTACACTCTTCACTCTATACCCTACACTCTACACCCTACACTCTATACCCTACACTTTATACCCTACACTCTACACTCTATACCCTACACTCTATACCCTACACTCTACACCCTACACTCTATACCCTACACTCTACACTCTATACCCTACACTCTATACCATACACTCTACACCCTACACTCTATACCATACACTCTATACCCTACACTCTACACTCTATACCCTACACTCTATACCCTACACTCTACACTCTATACCCTACACTATATACCCTACACTCTATACCCTACACTCTACACTCTATATCCTACACTCTACACTCTATAACCTACACTCTATAACATACACTCTAAACCCTACACTCTATACCCTACACTCTACACTTTATACCCTACACTCTATACCCTACACTCTATACCCTACACTCTACACTCTATACCCTACACTCTATAACATACACTCTATACCCTACACTCTATACCTTACACTCTCCACTCTACACCCTACACTCTACACTCTATACCCTACACTCTATACCCTACACTCTACACTTTATACCCTACACTCTATACCCTACACTCTATACCCTACACTCTATACCCTAAACTCTACAGTCTATACCCTACACTCTATACCCTACACTATATACTCTATACCCTACACTCTATACCCTACACTCTATACCCTACACTCTATACCCTACACTCTATACCCTACACTCTATATCCCAACACTCTATACCCTACACTCTATACCCTACACTCTACACTCTATACCCTACACTATACACTCTATACCCTACACTTTATACCCTACAATCTACACTCTATACCCTACACTCTATATCATACACTATATACCCTACACTCTACACTCTATACCCCACACTCTACACTCTATACCCTACACTCTACACCCTACACTCTATACCATACTCTCTATTCCATACACTCTATTCCATACACTCTATACCCTACACTCTACACTCTACAATCTATATCCTACTCTCTACACTCTATACCTTACACTCTATACCAAACACTATATACCATACACAATATATCATACACTCTATACCGTACACTCTATACCCTACACTCTATACCCTACACTCTATACCCTACACTCTATACCCTACACACTATACCCTACTTTCTACACTCTATACCATACACTCTATACCATACACTCTATACCCTACACTCTATACACTACACACTATACCCTACTTTCTACACTCTATACCCTACACTCTACACTCTATACCCTACACTCTATAACATACACTCTATACCCTACACTCTATACCTTACACTCTATACCCTACACTCTCCACTCTACACCCTACACTCTACACTCTATACCCTACACTCTATACCCTACACTCTACACTTTATACCCTACACTCTATACCCTACACTCTATACCCTACACTCTATACCCTACACTCTACACTCTATACCCTACACTCTATACCCTACACTATATACTCTATACCCTACACTCTATACCCTACACTCTATACCCTACAATCTATACCCTACACTCTATACCCGACACTCTATACCCTACACTCTATATCCCAACACTCTATACCCTACACTCTATACCCTACACTCTACACTCTATACCCTACACTATACACTCTATACCCTACACTCTATACCATACAATCTACATTCTATACCCTACACTCTATACCCTACACTCTACACTCTATACCCTACACACTATACCCTACTTTCTACACTCTATACCCTACACTCTACACTCTATACCATACACTCTATACCCTACACTATATACCCTACACTTTATACCCTACACTCTACACTCTATATCCTACACCCTACACTCTATACCCTACACTCTATACCATATACTCTATACCCTACACTCTATACCCTACACTCTATACCCTATACTCTATACCCTACACTCTATACCCTACACTTTATACCCTACACTCTACACTCTATACCCTACACTCTATAACCTACACTCTACACCCTACACTCTATACCCTACACTCTATACCCTACACTCTACACTCTATACCCTACACTCTATACCCTACACTCTATACCCTACACTCTACCCTCTACACTCTATACCCTACACTCTATACCATACACTCTATACCCTACACTCTATACCATACACTCTATACCCTACACTCTACACTCTATACCCTACACTCAATACCCTACACTCTAAACCCTACACTCTATACCCTACACTATACACTCTATACCCTACACTCTACACCATACACTCTATACCCTATACTCTATACCCTACATTCTACACTCTATACCCTACAATCTATACCCTACACTTTATACCCTACACTCTACACTCTATACCGTACACTCTATACCCTATACTCTATACCCTACATTCTACACTCTATACCCTACAATCTATACCCTACACTTTATACCCTACACTCTACACTCTATACCGTACACTCTATACCATACACTCTATACCCTACACTCTATACCCTACACTCTATACCCTACACTCTACACTCTATACCCTACACTCTATACCATACACTCTAAACCCTACACTCTATACCCTACACTCTATACCCTAAACTCTACACTCTATACCCTACACTCTACACTCTATACCCTAAACTCTATACCCTACACTCTATACCCTACACTCTATACCCTACACTCTATACCCTACACTCTACACTTTATACCCTACACTGTATACCCTACACTTTATACCCTACACTCTATACCCTACACAATATACCCTACACTCTATAGCCCAACACTCTATACCGTACACTCTATACCCTACACTCTATACCCTACACTCTATACCCTACACTCTATACCTTACACTCTACACTCTATACCCTACACTCTATACCATACACTCTATACCCTACACTCTATACCCTACACTCTACACTCTATACCCTACACTCTACACTCTATACCCTACACTCTATACCCTACACTCTATACTCTATACCCTACACTCTATACCCTACACTCTACACTCTATACCCTACACATTATACCATACACTCTATACCCTACACTCTACACCCTACACTCTGTACCCTACACTTTATACCCTACACTCTACACTCTATACCCTACACTCTATACCCCACACTCTACACCCTACACTCTATACCCTACACTCTATACCCTACACTCTACACTCTATACCCTACACTCTATACCCTACACTCTATACCCTACACTCTACCCTCTACACTCTATACCCTACACTCTATACCATACACTCTATACCCTACACTCTACACTCTATTCCCTACACTCTATACCATACACTCTATACCCTACACTCTATACCCTACACTCTATACCCTACACTCTATACTCTACACTCTATACCCTACACTCTATACCATATACTCTATACCCTACACTCTACACTCTATTCCCTACACTCTATACCCTACACTCTATACCCTACACTCTATACCCTACACTCTATACCCTACACTCTACACCATACACTCTATACCCTAAACTCTATACCCTACACTCTACACTCTATACCCTACACTCTATACCCTACACTCTACACTCTATACCCTACACTCTATACCATACACTCTATACCCTACACTCTATACCATACACTCTATACCCTACACTCTATACCCTACACTATACACTCTATAACCTACACTCTACACCATACACTCTATACCCTATACAATACACTCTATACCCTACAATCTATACCCTACACACTATACCCTACACTGTACACTCTATACCGTACACTCTATACCATACACTCTATACCCTACACTCTATATCCTACACTCTATACCCTACACTCTACACTCTATACCCTACACTCTATACCATACACTCTAAACCCTACACTCTATACCCTACACTCTATACCCTAAACTCTACACTCTATACCCTACACTCTACACTCTACACTCTATACCCTACACTCTATACCCTACACTCTATACCCTACACTCTACACTTTATACCCTACACTGTATACCCTACACTCTATACCCTACACTCTATACCCTATACTCTATACCCTACACTCTATAGCCCAACACTCTATACCGTACACTCTATACCCTACACTCTATACCCTACACTCTACACTCTATACAATACACTCTATACCCTACACTCTAATCCCTACACTCTACACTCTATAACCTACACTCTATACCCTACATTCTATACCATACACTCTATACCCTACACTCTATACCCTACACACTATACCCTACTTTCTACACTCTATACCCTACACTCTACACCCTACACTCTATAACATACACTCTATACCCTACACTCTATACCTTACACTCTATACCCTACACTCTCCACTCTACACCCTACACTCTATACCCTACACTCTATACTCTATACCCTACACTATATAACCTACACTCTACACTCTATACCCTACACTCTATACCCTACACTCTATACCCTACACTCTATACCCTACACTCTACACCCTACACTCTATACCCTACACATTATACCATACACTCTATACCCTACACTCTACACTCTATACCCTACACTCTACACCCTACACTCTATACCCTACACTCTATACCCTACACTCTACACTCTATACCCTACACTCTATACCCTACACTCTACACTCTATACCCTACAATCTATACCCTACACAATATACCCTACACTCTATACCCTACACTCTACACTCTATATCCTACACTCTACACTCTATACCCTACACTCTATACCCTACACTCTACACTTTATACCCTACACTCTATACCCTACACTCTATACCCTACACTCTATACCCTACACTCTACACTCTATACCCTACACTCTATTACATACACTCTATACCCTACACTCTATACCTTACACTCTATACCTTACACTCTCCACTCTACACCCTACACTCTATACCCTACACTCTATACCCTACACTCTACACTTTATACCCTACACTCTATATCCTACACTCTATACCCTACACTCTATACCCTAAACTCTACACTCTATACCCTACACTCTATACCCTACATTATATACTCTATACCCTACACTCTAAACCCTACACTCTACACCCTACACTCTATACCCTACACTCTACACTCTATACCCTACACTCTATACCATGCACTCTACACCCTACACTCTATACCATACACTCTATACCCTAAACTCTACACTCTATACCCTACACTATATACTCTATACCCTACACTCTATACCCTACACTCTATACCCTAAAATCTATACACTACACTCTATACCCTACACTCTATACCCTACACTCTATATCCCAACACTCTATACCCTACACTCTATACCCTACACTCTACACTCTATACCCTACACTATACACTCTATACCCTACACTCTATACCATACAATCTACACTCTATACCCTACACTCTATACCCTACACTCTACACTCTATACCCTACACACTATACCCTACTTTCTACACTCTATACCCTACACTCTACACTCTATACCATACACTCTATACCCTACACTCTATACCCTACACACTATACCCTACTTTCTACACTCTATACCCTACACTCTACACCCTACACTCTATAACATACACTCTATACCCTACACTCTATACCTTACACTCTATACCCTACACTCTCCACTCTACACCCTACACTCTACACTCTATACCCTACACTCTATACCCTACACTCTACACTATATACCCTACACTCTATACCCTACACTCTATACCCTACACTCTATACCCTACACTCTACACTCTATACCCTACACTCTATACCCTATACTATATACTCTATACCCTACACTCTATACCCTACAATCTATACCCTACACTCTATACCCGACACTCTATACCCTACACTCTATATCCCAACACTCTATACCCTACACTCTATAACCTACACTCTACACTCTATACCCTACACTATACACTCTATACCCTACACTCTATACCATACAATCTACACTCTATACCCTACACTCTATACCCTACACTCTACACTCTATACCCTACACACTATACCCTACTTTCTACACTCTATACCCTACACTCTACACTCTATACCATACACTCTATACCCTACACTCTATACCCTACACTTTATACCCTACACTATATACCCTACACTTTATACCCTACACTCTACACTCTATATCCTACACTCTACACTCTATACCCTACACTCTATAACATACACTCTAAACCCTACACTCTATACCCTACACTCTACACTTTATACCCTACACTCTATACCCTACACTCTATACCCTACACTCTATACCCTACACTCTATACCCTACACTCTATAACATACACTCTATACCCTACACTCTATACCTTACACTCTATACCCTACACTCTACACCCTACACTCTACACTCTATACCCTACACTCTATACCCTACACTCTATACCCTAAATTCTATACCCTACACTCTACACTTTATACCCTACACTCTATACCCTACACTCTATACCCTACACTCTATACCCTACACTCTACACTCTATACCCTACACTCTATACCCTACACTATATACTCTATACCCTACACTCTATACCCTACACTCTATACCCTACAATCTATACCCTACACTCTATACCCTACACTCTATACCCTACACTCTATATCCCAACACTCTATACCCTACACTCTATACCCTACACTCTACACCCTACACTATACACTCTATACCCTACACTCTATACCATACAATCTACACTCTATACCCTACACTCTATACCCTACACTCTACACTTCATACCCTACACACTATACCCTACTTTCTACACTCTATACCCTACACTCTACACTCTATACCCTACACTCTATATCCTACAATCTATACCATACACTCTATACCATACACTCTATACCCTACACTCTACACTCTATACCATACACTCTACTCTTTATACCCTACACTCTATACCCTACACTCTACACTCTATACCCTACACTCCACACTTTATACCCTACACTCTATACCCTACTCTATACCATACACTCTATACCCTACACTCTATACCATACACTCTATACCCTACACTCTATACCCTACACTCTACACTCTATACCCTACACTCTACACTCTACACTCTATACCCTACACTCTATACCCTACACTCTATACTCTATACCCTACACTATATACCCTACACTCTACACTCTATACCCTACACTCTATGCCCTACACTCTGTACCCTACACTCTACACCCTACACTCTATACCCTACACATTATACCATACACTCTATACCCTACACTCTACACTCTATACCCTACACTCTACACCCTAGACTCTATACCCTACACTTTATACCCTACACTCTACACTCTATACCCTACACTCTATACCCTACACTCTACACCCTACACTCTATACCCTACACTCTACACTCTATACCCTACACTCTATACCATACACTCTACACCCTACACTCTATACCATACACTCTATACCCTACACTCTACACTCTATACCCTTCACTCTATACCCTACACTCTACACTCTATACCCTACACTCTATACCCTACACTCTATACCCTACACTATATACCCTACACTCTATACCCTACACTCTACACTCTATATCCTACACTCTACACTCTATACCCTACACTCTATAACATACACTCTAAACCCTACACTCTATACCCTACACTCTACACTTTATACCCTACACTCTATACCCTACACTCTATACCCTACACTCTATATCCCAACACTCTATACCCTACACTCTATACCCTACACTCTACACCCTACACTATACACTCTATACCCTACACTCTATACCATACAATCTACACTCTATACCCTACACTCTATACCCTACACTCTACACTTCATACCCTACACACTATACCCTACTTTCTACACTTTATACCCTACACTCTACACTCTATACCCTACAATCTATACCATACACTCTATACCATACACTCTATACCCTACACTCTACACCCTACACTCTATACCCTGCAATCTATACCATACACTCTATACCCTACACTCTATATCATACACTCTATACCCTACACTCTACACTCTATACCCCACACTCTACACTCTATACCCTACACTCTACACCCTACACTCTATATTATACACTCTATTCCATACACTCTATACCCTACACTCTATACCCTACACTCTACACTCTAAAATCTATACCCTACTCTCTACACTCTATACCTTACACTCATAGTAACATAGTAACATAGTAACATAGTTAGTAAGGCCGAAAAAAGACATTTGTCCATCCAGTTCAGCTTATATTCCATCATAATAAATACCCAGATCTACGTCCTTCTACAGAACCTAATAATTGTATGATACAATATTGTTCATATTGTATCTATACTCTATACCAAACACTCTATACCCTACACTATATACCATACACTCTATATCATACACTCTATACCGTACACTCTATACCATATACTCTATACCCTACACTTTATACCCTACACTCTACACTCTGTACCCTACACTCTATACTATACACTCTACACCGTACACTCTATACCATACACTCTATACCCTACACTCTACACTCTATACCATACACTCTACACCCTACACTCTATACCATGCACTCTATACCCTACACTCTACACTCTATACCCGTACAATCTATACCCTACACCCTACGCTCTATACCCTACACTCTATACCCTACTCTCTACACTCTATACCGTACACTATATTCCATACACTCTATTCCATACACTCTATACCCTGCACTCTATACCCTACACTATACACTCTATACCCTACACTCTACACCATACACTCTATACCCTATACTCTATACACTACACTCTACATTCTATACCCTACAATCTATACCCAACACTCTATACCCTACACTCTATACCATACACTCTATACCCTACACTCTATACCCTACACTCTACACCCTACACTCTATACCCTACACTCTAATCCCTACACTCTACACTGTATACCATACAATCTATACCCTACACTATATACCCTACACTCTATACCCTACACTCTACACTCTATACCCAACACTCTATACGCTACACTCTATACCCTACACTCTACTCTTTATACCCTACACTCTATACCCTACACTCTACACTCTATACCCTACACTCTACACTCTATACCCTACACTCTATATTCTACTCTATAGCATACACTCTATACCCTACACTCTATACCCTACACTCTACACTCTATACCCTACACTCTACACTCTACACTCTATACCCTACACTCTATACCCTACACTCTATACTCTATACCCTACACTATATACCCTACACTCTACACTCTATACCCTACACTCTATACCCTACACTCTGTACCCTACACCCTACACCCTACACTCTATACCCTACATATTATACCATACACTCTATACCCTACACTCTACACTCTTTACCCTACACTCTACACCCTAGACTCTATACCCTACACTTTATACCCTACACTCTACACTCTATACCCTACACTCTATACCCTACACTCTACACCCTACACTATATACCCTACACTCTACACTCTATACCCTACACTCTATACCCTACACTCTACACTCTATACCCTACACTATACACTCTATACCCTACACTCTATACCATACAATCTACACTCTATACCCTACACTCTATATCCTACACTCTACACTCTATACCCTACACACTATACCCTACTTTCTACACTCTATACCCTACACTCTACACTCTATACCATACACTCTATACCCTACACTCTATACCCTACACTCTATACCCTACACTATATACCCTACACTTTATACCCTACACTCTACACTCTATATCCTACACTCTACACTCTATACCCTACACTCTATAACATACACTCTAAACCCTACACTCTATACCCTACACTCTACACTTTATACCCTACACTCTATACCCTACACTCTATACCCTACACTCTATACCCTACACTCTACACTCTATACCCTACACTCTATAACATACACTCTATACCCTACACTCTATATCTTACACTTTATACCCTACACTCTACACCCTACACTCTATACCCTACACTCTATACCCTACACTCTATACCCTACACTCTATACCCTACACTCTACACTCTATACCCTACACTCTATACCCTACACTATATACTCTATACCCTACACTCTATACCCTACACTCTATACCCTACAATCTATACCCTACACTCTATACCCTACACTCTATATCCCAACACTCTATACCCTACACTCTATACCCTACACTCTACACCCTACACTATACACTCTATACCCTACACTCTATACCATACAATCTACACTCTATACCCTACACTCTATACCCTACACTCTACACTTCATACCCTACACACTATACCCTACTTTCTACACTCTATACCCTACACTCTACACTCTATACCCTACACTCTATACCCTACAATCTATACCATACACTCTATACCATACACTCTATACCCTACACTCTATACCCTACACTCTACACCCTACACTCTATACCCTGCAATCTATACCATACACTCTATACCCTACACTCTATATCATACACTCTATACCCTACACTCTACACTCTATACCCCACACTCTACACTCTATACCCTACACTCTACACCCTACACTCTATATTATACACTCTATTCCATACACTCTATACCCTACACTCTATACCCTACACTCTACACTCTAAAATCTATACCCTACTCTCTACACTCTATATCTTACACTCTATACCAAACACTCTATACCCTACACTATATACCATACACTCTATATCATACACTCTATACCGTACACTCTATACCATACACTCTATACCCTACACTCTATACCCTACACTCTATACCCTACACTCTACACTCTGTACCCTACACTCTATACTATACACTCTACACCCTACACTCTATACCATACACTCTATACCCTACACTCTACACTCTATACCATACACTCTATACTGTACACTCTATACCATGCACTCTATACCCTACACTCTACACTCTATACCCTACACTCTATACCCTACAATCTATACCCTACATCCTACGCTCTATACCCTACACTCTATACCCTACTCTCTACACCGTACACTATATTCCATACACTCTATTCCATACACTCTATACCCTGCACTCTATACCCTACACTACACACTCTATACCCTACACTCTACACCATACACTCTATACCCTATACTCTATACACTACACTCTACATTCTATACCCTACAATCTATACCCAACACTCTATACCCTACACTCTATACCATACACTCTATACCCTACACTCTATACCCTACACTCTACACCCTACACTCTATACCCTACACTCTAATCCCTACACTCTACACTGTATACCATACACTCTATACCCTACACTATATACCCTACACTCTATACCCTACACTCTACACTCTATACCCAACACTCTATACTCTACACTCTATACCCTACACTCTATACCATACACTCCATACCCTACACTCTACACTCTATACCCTACACTCTACTCTTTATACCCTACACTCTATACCCTACACTCTACACTCTATACCCTACACTCTACACTCTATACCCTACACTCTATACCCTACTCTATACCATACACTCTATACCCTACACTCTATACCCTACACTCTACACTCTATACCCTACACTCTACACTCTATACCCTACACTCTATACCCTACACTCTATACTCTATACCCTACACTATATACCCTACACTCTACACTCTATACCCTACACTCTATACCCTACACTCTGTACCCTACACTCTACACCCTACACTCTATGCCCTACACATTATACCATACACTCTATACCCTACACTCTACACCCTACACTCTATACCCTACACTTTATACCCTACACTCTACACTCTATACCCTACACTCTATTCCCCACACTCTACACCCTACACTCTATACCCTACACTCTACACTCTATACCCTACACTCTATACCATACACTCTACACCCTACACTCTATACCATACACTCTATACCCTACACTCTACACTCTATACCCTACACTCTATACCCTACACTCTACACTCTATACCCTACACTATATACCCTACACTCTATACCCTACACTCTACACTCTATATCCTACACTCTACACTCTATACCCTACACTCTATAACATACACTCTAAACCCTACACTCTATACCCTACACTCTACACTTTATACCCTACACTCTATACCCTACACTCTATACCCTACACTCTACACTCTATACCCTACACTCTATAACATACACTCTATACCCTACACTCTATACCTTACACTCTCCACTCTACACCCTACACTCTACACTCTATACCCTACACTCTATACCCTACACTCTACACTTTATACCCTACACTCTACACCCTACACTCTATACCCTACACTCTATACCCTAAACTCTACAGTCTATACCCTACACTCTATACCCTACACTATATACTCTATACCCTACACTCTATACCCTACACTCTATACCCTACATTCTATACCCTACACTCTATACCCTACACTCTATATCCCAACACTCTATACCCTACACTCTATACCCTACACTCTACACTCTATACCCTACACTATACACTCTATACCCTACACTCTATACCCTACAATCTACACTCTATACCCTACACTCTATATCATACACTATATACCCTACACTCTACACGCTATACCCCACACTCTACACTCTATACCCTACACTCTACACCCTACACTCTATACCATACTCTCTATTCCATACACTCTATACCATACACTCTATACCCTACACTCTACACTCTACAATCTATATCCTACTCTCTACACTCTATACCTTACACTCTATACCAAACACTATATACCATACACAATATATCATACACTCTATACCGTACACTCTATACCCTACACTCTATACCCTACACTCTATACCCTACACTCTATACCCTACACACTATACCCTACTTTCTACACTCTATACCATACACTCTATACCATACACTCTATACCCTACACTCTATACCCTACACACTATACCCTACTTTCTACACTCTATACCCTACACTCTACACTCTATACCCTACACTCTATAACATACACTCTATACCCTACACTCTATACCTTACACTCTATACCCCACACTCTCCACTCTACACCCTACACTCTACACTCTATACCCCACACTCTATACCCTACACTCTATACCCTACACTCTACACTCTATACCCTACACTCTATACCCTACACTATATACTCTATACCCTACACTCTATACCCTACACTCTATACCCTACAATCTATACCCTACACTCTATACCCGACACTCTATACCCTACACTCTATATCCCAACACTCTATACCCTACACTCTATACCCTACACTCTACACTCTATACCCTACACTATACACTCTATACCCTACACTCTATACCATACAATCTACACTCTATACCCTACACTCTATACCCTACACTCTACACTCTATACCCTACACACTATACCCTACTTTCTACACTCTATACCCTACACTCTACACTCTATACCATACACTCTATACCCTACACTATATACCCTACACTTTATACCCTACACTCTACACTCTATATCCTACACCCTACACTCTATACCCTACACTCTATACCATATACTCTATACCCTACACTCTATACCCTACACTCTATACCCTACACTCTATACCCTACACTCTATACCCTACACTTTATACCCTACACTCTACACTCTATACCCTACACTCTATAACCTACACTCTACACCCTACACTCTATACCCTACACTCTATACCCTACACTCTACACTCTATACCCTACACTCTATACCCTACACTCTATACCCTACACTCTACCCTCTACACTCTATACCCTACACTCTATACCATACACTCTATACCCTACACTCCATACCATACACTCTATACCCTACACTCTACACTCTATACCCTACACTCAATACCCTACACTCTAAACCCTACACTCTATACCCTACACTATACACTCTATACCCTACACTCTACACCATACACTCTATACCCTATACTCTATACCCTACATTCTACACTCTATACCCTACAATCTATACCCTACACTTTATACCCTACACTCTACACTCTATACCGTACACTCTATACCATACACTCTATACCCTACACTCTATACCCTACACTCTATACCCTACACTCTACACTCTATACCCTACACTCTATACCATACACTCTATACCCTACACTCCATACCCTACACTCTATACCCTACACTCTATACCCTACACTCTATACCCTACACTCTATACCCTACACTCTATAGCCCAACACTCTATACCGTACACTCTATACCCTACACTCTATACCCTACACTCTACACTCTATACCCTACACTCTATACCCTACACTCTACACTCTATACCCTACACTCTATACCCTACACTCTATACCATACACTCTATACCCTACACTCTATACCCTACACTCTACACTCTATACCCTACACTCTACACTCTATACCCTACACTCTATACCCTACACTCTATACTCTATACCCTACACTCTATACCCTACACTCTACACTCTATACCCTACACATTATACCATACACTCTATACCCTACACTCTACACTCTATACCCTACACTCTACACCCTACACTCTATACCCTACACTTTATACCCTACACTCTACACTCTATACCCTACACTCTATACCCTACACTCTACACCCTACACTCTATACCCTACACTCTATACCCTACACTCTACACTCTATACCCTACACTCTATACCCTACACTCTATACCCTACACTCTACCTTCTACACTCTATACCCTACACTCTATACCATACACTCTATACCCTACACTCTACACTCTATTCCCTACACTCTATACCATATACTCTATACCCTACACTCTACACTCTATTCCCTACACTCTATACCATACACTCTATACCCTACACTCTATACCCTACACTCTATACCCTACACTCTATACACTACACTCTATACTCTATACCCTACACTCTATACCATATACTCTATACCCTACACTCTACACTCTATTCCCTACACTCAATACCATACACTCTATACCCTACACTCTATACCCTACACTCTATACCCTAGACTCTACACCATACACTCTATACCCTAAACTCTATACCCTACACTCTACACTCTATACCCTACACTCTATACCCTACACTCTACACTCTATACCCTACACTCTATACCATACACTCTATACCCTACACTCTATACCCTACACTATATACCCTACACTTTATACCCTACACTCTACACTCTATATCCTACACCCTACACTCTATACCCTACACTCTATACCATATACTCTATACCCTACACTCTATACCCTACACTCTATACCCTACACTCTATACCCTACACTCTATACCCTACACTTTATACCCTACACTCTACACTCTATACCCTACACTCTATAACCTACACTCTACACCCTACACTCTATACCCTACACTCTATACCCTACACTCTACACTCTATACCCTACACTCTATACCCTACACTCTATACCCTACACTCTACCCTCTACACTCTATACCCTACACTCTATACCATACACTCTATACCCTACACTCTATACCATACACTCTATACCCTACACTCTATACACTACACTATACACTCTATACCCTACACTCTACACCATACACTCTATACCCTATACTCTATACCCTACATTCTACACTCTATACCCTACAATCTATACCCTACACTTTATACCCTACACTCTACACTCTATACCGTACACTCTATACCATACACTCTATACCCTACACTCTATACCCTACACTCTATACCCTACACTCTACACTCTATACCCTACACTCTATACCATACACTCTATACCCTACACTCTATACCCTACACTCTATACCCTACACTCTATACCCTACACTCTATAGCCCAACACTCTATACCGTACACTCTATACCCTACACTCTATACCCTACTCTCTACACTCTATACCCTACACTCTATACCCTACACTCTACACTCTATACCCTACACTCTATACCCTACACTCTATACCATACACTCTATACCCTACACTCTATACCCTACACTCTACACTCTATACCCTACACTCTACACTCTATACCCTACACTTTATACCCTACACTCTATACTCTATACCCTACACTCTATACCCTACACTCTACACTCTATACCCTACACATTATACCATACACTCTATACCCTACACTCTACACTCTATACCCTACACTCTACACCCTACACTCTATACCCTACACTTTATACCCTACACTCTACACTCTCTACCCTACACTCTATACTCTACACTCTACACCCTACACTCTATACCCTACACTCTATACCCTACACTCTACACTCTATACCCTACACTCTATACCCTACACTCTATACCCTACACTCTACCCTCTACACTCTATACCCTACACTCTATACCATACACTCTATACCCTACACTCTACACTCTATTCCCTACACTCTATACCATATACTCTATACCCTACACTCTACACTCTATTCCCTACACTCTATACCATACACTCTATACCCTACACTCTATACCCTACACTCTATACCCTACACTCTATACTCTATACCCTACACTCTATACCATATACTCTATACCCTACACTCTACACTCTATTCCCTACACTCTATACCATACACTCTATACCCTACACTCTATACCCTACACTCTATACCCTACACTCTACACCATACACTCTATACCCTAAACTCTATACCCTACACTCTACACTCTATACCCTACACTCTATACCCTACACTCTACACTCTATACCCTACACTCTATACCATACACTCTATACCCTACACTTTATACCATACACTCTATACCCTACACTCTATACCCTACACTATACACTCTACACCATACACTCTATACCCTACACAATACACTCTATACCCTACAATCTATACCCTACACTCTATACCCTACACTGTACACTCTATACCGTACACTCTATACCATACACTCTATACCCTACATTCTATATCCTACACTCTATACCCTACACTCTACACTCTATACCCTACACTCTATACCATACACTCTAAACCCTACACTCTACACTCTATATCCTACACTCTACACTCTATACCCTACACTCTATACCCTACACTCTACACTTTATACCCTACACTCTATACCCTACACTCTATACCCTAAACTCTACACCCTACACTCTACACTCTATACCCTACACTCTATACCCTACACTCTATACCCTACACTCTATACCCTACACTCTACACTTTATACCCTACACTGTATACCCTACACTCTATACCCTACACTCTATACCCTATACTCTATACCCTACACTCTATAGCCCAACACTCTATACCGTACACTCTATACCCTACACTCAATACCCTACACTCTACACTCTATACAATACACTCTATACCCTACACTCTAATCCCTACACTCTACACTCTATACCCTACACTCTATACCCTACACTCTATACCATACACTCTATATCCTACACTCTATACCCTTCACTCTACACTCTATACCCTACACTCTACACTCTACACTCTATACCCTACACTCTATACCCTACACTCTATACTCTATACCCTACACTATATAACCTACACTCTACACTCTATACCCTACACTCTATACCCTACACTCTATACCCTACACTCTAACCCTACACTCTACAACCTACACTCTATACCCTACACATCATACCATACACTCTATACCCTACACTCTACACTCTATACCCTACACTCTACACCCTAAACTCTATACCCTACACTTTATACCCTACACTCTACACCCTACACTCTATACCCTACACTCTACACCCTACACTCTATACCCTACACTCTACACTCTATACCCTACACTCTATACCATGCACTCTACACCCTACACTCTATACCATACACTCTATACCCTACACTCTACACTCTATACCCTACACTCTATACCCTACACTCTACACTCTATACCCTACAATCTATACCCTACAATCTATACCCTACACTATATACCCTACACTCTATACCCTACACTCTACACTCTATATCCTACACTCTACACTCTATACCCTACACTCTATACCCTACACTCTACACTTTATACCCTACACTCTATACCCTACACTCTATACCCTACACTCTATACCCTACACTCTACACTCTATACCCTACACTCTATAACATACACTCTATACCCTACACTCTATACCTTACACTCTATACCTTACACTCTCCACTCTACACCCTACACTCTATACCCTACACTCTATACCCTACACTCTACACTTTATACCCTACACTCTATACCCTACACTCTATACCCTACACTCTATACCCTAAACTCTACACTCTATACCCTACACTCTATACCCTACACTATATACTCTATACCCTACACTCTATACCCTACACTCTATACCCTAAAATCTATACACTACACTCTATACCCTACACTCTATACCCTACACTCTATATCCCAACACTCTATACCCTACACTCTATACCCTACACTCTACACTCTATACCCTACACTATACACTCTATACCCTACACTCTATACCATACAATCTACACTCTATACCCTACACTCTATACCCTACACTCTACACTCTATACCCTACACACTATACCCTACTTTCTACACTCTATACCCTACACTCTACACTCTATACCATACACTCTATACCCTACACTCTATACCCTACACTCTATACCCTACACTCTATACCCTACACTCTACACTCTATACCCTACACTCTATAACATACACTCTATACCCTACACTCTATACCTTACACTCTATACCTTACACTCTCCACTCTACACCCTACACTCTATACCCTACACTCTATACCCTACACTCTACACTTTATACCCTACACTCTATACCCTACACTCTATACCCTACACTCTATACCCTAAACTCTACACTCTATACCCTACACTCTATACCCTACACTATATACTCTATACCCTACACTCTATACCCTACACTCTATACCCTAAAATCTATACACTACACTCTATACCCTACACTCTATACCCTACACTCTATATCCCAACACTCTATACCCTACACTCTATACCCTACACTCTACACTCTATACCCTACACTATACACTCTATACCCTACACTCTATACCATACAATCTACACTCTATACCCTACACTCTATACCCTACACTCTACACTCTATACCCTACACACTATACCCTACTTTCTACACTCTATACCCTACACTCTACACTCTATACCATACACTCTATACCCTACACTCTATACCCTACACTCTATACCCTACACTATATACCCTACACTTTATACCCTACACTCTACACTCTATATCCTACACTCTACACTCTATACCCTACACTCTATAACATACACTCTAAACCCTACACTCTATACCCTACACTCTACACTTTATACCCTACACTCTATACCCTACACTCTATACCCTACACTCTATACCCTACACTCTACACTCTATACCCTACACTCTATAACATACACTCTATACCCTACACTCTATATCTTACACTCTATACCCTACACTCTACACCCTACACTCTACACTCTATACCCTACACTCTATACCCTACACTCTATACCCTACACTCTATACCCTACACTCTACACTTTATACCCTACACTCTATACCCTACACTCTATACCCTACTCTCTATACCCTACACTCTACACTCTATACCCTACACTCTATACCGTACACTATATACTCTATACCCTACACTCTATACCCTACACTCTATACCCTACAATCTATACCCTACACTCTATACCCTACACTCTATATCCCAACACTCTATACCCTACACTCTATACCCTACACTCTACACCCTACACTATACACTCTATACCCTACACTCTATACCATACAATCTACACTCTATACCCTACACTCTATACCCTACACTCTACACTTCATACCCTACACACTATACCCTACTTTCTACACTCTATACCCTACACTCTACACTCTATACCCTACACTCTATACCCTACAATCTATACCATACACTCTATACCATACACTCTATACCCTACACTCTATACCCTACACTCTACACCCTACACTCTATACCCTGCAATCTATACCATACACTCTATACCCTACACTCTATATCATACACTCTATACCCTACACTCTACACTCTATACCCCACACTCTACACTCTATACCCTACACTCTACACCCTACACTCTATATTATACACTCTATTCCATACACTCTATACCCTACACTCTATACCCTACACTCTACACTCTAAAATCTATACCCTACTCTCTACACTCTATACCTTACACTCTATACCAAACACTCTATACCCTACACTATATACCATACACTCTATATCATACACTCTATACCGTACACTCTATACCCTACACTCTATACCCTACACTCTACACTCTGTACCCTACACTCTATACTATACACTCTACACCCTACACTCTATACCATACACTCTATACCCTACACTCTACACTCTATACCATACACTCTATACTGTACACTCTATACCATACACTCTACACCCTACACTCTATACCATGCACTCTATACCCTACACTCTACACTCTATACCCTACACTCTATACCCTACAATCTATACCCTACACCCTACGCTCTATACCCTACTCTCTACACCGTACACTATATTCCATACACTCTATTCCATACACTCTATACCCTGCACTCTATACCCTACACTATACACTCTATACCCCACACTCTACACCATACACTCTATACCCTATACTCTATACACTACACTCTACATTCTATACCCTACAATCTATACCCAACACTCTATACCCTACACTCTATACCATACACTCTATACCCTACACTCTATACCCTACACTCTACACCCTACACTCTATACCCTACACTCTAATCCCTACACTCTACACTGTATACCATACACTCTATACCCTACACTATATACCCTACACTCTATACCCTACACTCTACACTCTATACCCAACACTCTATACTCTACACTCTATACCCTACACTATATACCATACACTCCATACCCTACACTCTACACTCTATACCCTACACTCTACTCTTTATACCCTACACTCTATACCCTACACTCTACACTCTATACCCTACACTCTACACTCTATAGCCTACACTCTATACCCTACTCTATACCATACACTCTATACCCTACACTCTATACCCTACACTCTACACTCTATACCCTACACTCTACACTCTATACCCTACACTCTATACCCTACACTCTATACTCTATACCCTACACTATATACCCTACACTCTACACTCTATACCCTACACTCTATACCCTACACTCTGTACCCTACACTCTACACCCTACACTCTATGCCCTACACATTATACCATACACTCTATACCCTACACTCTACACTCTATACCCTACACTCTACAACCTACACTCTATACCCTACACTTTATACCCTACACTCTACACTCTATACCCTACACTCTATACCCTACACTCTACACCCTACACTCTATACCCTACACAATACACTCTATACCCTACACTCTATACCATACACTCTACACCCTACACTCTATACCATACACTCTATACCCTACACTCTACACTCTATACCCTACACTCTATACCCTACACTCTACACTCTATACCCTACACTATATACCCTACACTCTATACCCTACACTCTACACTCTATATCCTACACTCAACACTCTATACCCTACACTCTATAACATACACTCTAAACCCTACACTCTATACCCTACAATCTACACTTTATACCCTACACTCTATACCCTACACTCTATACCCTACACTCTACACTCTATACCCTACACTCTATAACATACACTCTATACCCTACACTCTACACCTTACACTCTCCACTCTACACCCTACACTCTACACTCTATACCCTACACTCTATACCCTACACTCTACACTTTGTACCCTACACTCTATACCCTACACCCTACACTCTATACCCTAAACTCTACACTCTATACCCTACACTCTATACCCTACACTATATACTCTATACCCTACACTCTATACCCTACAATCTATACCCTACACTCTATACCCTACACTCTATACCCTACACTCTATATCCCAACACTCTATACCCTACACTCTATACCCTACACTCTACACTCTATACCCTACACTATACACTCTATACCCTACACTCTAAACCATACAATCTACACTCTATACCCTACACTCTATATCATACACTATATACCCTACACTCTACACTCTATACCCCACACTCTACACTCTATACCCTACACTCTACACCCTACACTCTATACCATACTTTCTATTCCATACACTCTATACCATACACTCTATACCCTACACTCTACACTCTACAATCTATATCCTACTCTCTACACTCTATACCTTACACTCTATACCAAACACTATATACCATACACAATATATCATACACTCTATACCGTACACTCTATACCCTACACTCTATACCCTACACTCTATACCCTACACTCTATACCCTACACTCTATACCCTACACACTATACCCTACTTTCTACACTCTATACCATACACTCTATACCATACACTCTATACCCTACACTCTATACCCTACACACTATACCCTACTTTCTACACTCTATACCCTACACTCTACACTCTATACCCTACACTCTATAACATACACTCTATACCCTACACTCTATACCTTACACTCTATACCCTACACTCTCCACTCTACACTCTACACTCTATACCCTACACTCTATACCCTACACTCTACACTTTATACCCTACACTCTATACCCTACACTCTATACCCTACACTCTATACCCTACACTCTACACTCTATACCCTACACTCTATACCCTACACTATATACTCTATACCCTACACTCTATACCCTACACTCTATACCCTACAATCTATACCCTACACTCTATACCCGACACTCTATACCCTACACTCTATATCCCAACACTCTATACCCTACACTCTATACCCTACACTCTACACTCTATACCCTACACTATACACTCTATACCCTACACTCTATACCATACAATCTACACTCTATACCCTACACTCTATACCCTACACTCTACACTCTATACCCTACACACTATACCCTACTTTCTACACTCTATACCCTACACTCTACACTCTATACCATACACTCTATACCCTACACTATATACCCTACACTTTATACCCTACACTCTACACTCTATATCCTACACTCTACACTCTATACCCTACACTCTATACCATATACTCTATACCCTACACTCTATACCCTACACTGTATAACCTACACTCTATACCCTACACTTTATACCCTACACTCTACACTCTATACCCTACACTCTATACCCTACACTCTGCACCCTACACTCTATACCCTACACTCTATACCCTACACTCTACACTCTATACCCTACACTCTATACCCTACACTCTATACCCTACACTCTACCCTCTACACTCTATACCCTACACTCTATACCATACACTCTATACCCTACACTCTACACTCTATACCCTACACTCAATACCCTACACTCTAAACCCTACACTCTATACCCTACACTATACACTCTATACCCTACACTCTACACCATACACTCTATACCCTATACTCTATACCCTACATTCTACACTCTATACCCTACAATCTATACCCTACACTTTATACCCTACACTCTACACTCTATACCGTACACTCTATACCATACACTCTATACCCTACACTCTATACCCTACACTCTATACCCTACACTCTACACTCTATACCCTACACTCTATACCATACACTCTAAACCCTACACTCTATACCCTACACTCTATACCCTACACTCTATACCCTACACTCTATACCCTACACTCTACACTTTATACCCTACACTGTATACCCTATACTCTATACCCTACACTCTATACCCTACACTCTATACCCTACACTCTATAGCCCAACACTCTATACCGTACACTCTATACCCTACACTCTATACCCTACACTCTACACTCTATACCCTACACTCTATACCCTACACTCTATACCCTACACTCTATACCCTACACTCTATACCATACACTCTATACCCTACACTCTATACCCTACACTCTACACTCTATACCCTACACTCTACACTCTATACCCTACACTCTATACCCTACACTCTATACTCTATACCCTACACTCTATACCCTACACTCTACACTCTATACCCTACACTCTACACCCTACACTCTATACCCTACACTTTATACCCTACACTCTACACTCTTTACCCTACACTCTATACCCTACACTCTATACCCTACACTCTACCCTCTACACTCTATACCCTACACTCTATACCATACACTCTATACCCTACACTCTACACTCTATTCCCTACACTCTATACCATATACTCTATACCCTACACTCTACACTCTATTCCCTACACTCTATACCATACACTCTATACCCTACACTCTATACCCTACACTCTATACCCTACACTCTATACTCTATACCCTACACTCTATACCATATACTCTATACCCTACACTCTACAGTCTATTCCCTACACTCTATACCATACACTCTATACCCTACACTCTATACCCTACACTCTATACCCTACACTCTACACCATACACTCTATACCCTAAACTCTATACCCTACACTCTACACTCTATACCCTACACTCTATACCCTACACTCTATACCATACACTCTATACCCTACACTCTATACCATACACTCTATACCCTACACTCTATACCCTACACTATACACTCTATACCCTACACTCTACACCATACACTCTATACCCTATACAATACACTCTATACCCTACAATCTATACCCTACACTCTATACCCTACACTGTACACTCTATACCGTACACTCTATACCATACACTCTATACCCTACACTCTATATCCTACACTCTATACCCTACACTCTACACTCTATACCCTACACTCTATACCATACACTCTAAACCCTACACTCTATACCCTACACTATATACCCTAAACTCTACACTCTATACCCTACACTCTACACTCTATACCCTACACTCTATACCCTACACTCTATACCCTACACTCTATACCCTACACTCTACACTTTATACCCTACACTGTATACCCTACACTCTATACCCTACACTCTATACCCTATACTCTATACCCTACACTCTATAGCCCAACACTCTATACCCTACACTCTATACCCTACACTCTATACCCTACACTCTACACTCTATACAATACACTCTATACCCTACACTCTAATCCCTACACTCTACACTCTATACCCTACACTCTATACCCTACACTCTATACCATACACTCTATACCCTACACTCTATACCCTACACTCTACACTCTATACCCTACACTCTACACTCTATACCCTACACTCTATACCCTACACTCTATACCCTATACTATGTATGTATACCCTACACTCTATACCCTACACTCTATACCCTATACTCTATACCCTACACTATATAACCTACACTCTACACTCTATACCCTACACTCTATACCCTACACTCTATACCCTACACTCTATACCCTACACTCTACACTCTATACCCTACACTCTACACTCTATACCCTACACTCTATACCCTACACTCTATACTCTATACCCTACACTATATAACCTACACTCTACACTCTATACCCTACACTCTATACCCTACACTCTATACCCTACACTATATACCATACACTCTATATCATACACTCTATACCGTACACTCTATACCATACACTCTATACCCTACACTCTATACCCTACACTCTACACTCTGTACCCTACACTCTATACTATACACTCTACACCCTACACTCTATACCATACACTCTATACCCTACACTCTACACTCTACACCCTACACTCTATACCATGCACTCTATACCCTACACTCTACACTCTATACCCTACACTCTATACCCTACAATCTATACCCTACACCCTACGCTCTATACCCTACACTCTATACCCTACTCTCTACACTCTATACCGTACACTATATTCCATACACTCTATTCCATACACTCTATACCCTGCACTCTATACCCTACACTATACACTCTATACCCTACACTCTACACCATGCACTCTATACCCTATACTCTATACACTACACTCTACATTCTATACCCTACAATCTATACCCAACACTCTATACCCTACACTCTATACCATACACTCTATACCCTACACTCTATACCCTACACTCTACACCCTACACTCTATACCCTACACTCTAATCCCTACACTCTACACTGTATACCATACACTCTATACCCTACACTATATACCCTACACTCTATACCCTACACTCTACACTCTATACTCAACACTCTATACTCTACACTCTATACCCTACACTCTATACCATACACTCCATACCCTACACTCTACACTCTATACCCTACACTCTACTCTTTATACCCTACACTCTATACCCTACACTCTACACTCTATACCCTACACTCTACACTCTATACCCTACACTCTATACCCTACTCTATACCATACACTCTATACCCTACACTCTATACCCTACACTCTACACTCTATACCCTACACTCTACACTCTATACCCTACACTCTATACCCTACACTCTATACTCTATACCCTACACTATATACCCTACACTCTACACTCTATACCCTACACTCTATACCATACACTCTGTACCCTACACTCTACACCCTACACTCTATACCCTACACATTATACCATACACTCTATACCCTACACTCTACACTCTATACCCTACACTCTACACCCTAGACTCTATACCCTACACTTTATACCCTACACTCTACACTCTATACCCTACACTCTATACCCTACACTCTACACCCTACACTCTATACCCTACACTCTACACTCTATACCCTACACTCTATACCATACACTCTACACCCTACACTCTATACCATACACTCTATACCCTACACTCTACACTCTATACCCTACACTCTATACCCTACACTCTACACTCTATACCCTACACTCTATACCCTACACTATATACCCTACACTCTATACCCTACACTCTACACTCTATATCCTACACTCTACACTCTATACCCTACACTCTATAACATTCACTCTAAACCCTACACTCTATACCCTACACTCTATACTTTATACCCTACACTCTATACCCTACACTCTATACCCTACACTCTACACTCTATACCCTACACTCTATAACATACACTCTATACCCTACACTCTATACCTTACACTCTCCACTATACACCCTACACTCTACACTCTATACCCTACACTCTATACCCTACACTCTACACTTTATACCCTACACTCTATACCCTACACTCTATACCCTACACTCTATACCTTACACTCTCCACTATACACCCTACACTCTACACTCTATACCCTACACTCTATACCCTACACTCTACACTTTATACCCTACACTCTATACCATACACTCTATACCCTACACTCTATACCCTACACTCTATACCCTACACTCTACACCATACACTCTATACCCTAAACTCTATACCCTACACTCTACACTCTATACCCTACACTCTATACCCTACACTCTATACCATACACTCTATACCCTACACTCTATACCATACACTCTATACCCTACACTCTATACCCTACACTATACACTCTATACCCTACACTCTACACCATACACTCTATACCCTATACAATACACTCTATACCCTACAATCTATACCCTACACTGTACACTCTATACCGTACACTCTATACCATACACTCTATACCCTACACTCTATATCCTACACTCTATACCCTACACTCTACACTCTATACCCTACACTCTATACCATACACTCTAAACCCTACACTCTATACCCTACACTATATACCCTAAACTCTACACTCTATACCCTACACTCTACACTCTATACCCTACACTCTATACCCTACACTCTATACCCTACACTCTATACCCTACACTCTACACTTTATACCCTACACTGTATACCCTACACTCTATACCCTACACTCTATACCCTATACTCTATACCCTACACTCTATAGCCCAACACTCTATACCGTACACTCTATACCCTACACTCTATACCCTACACTCTACACTCTATACAATACACTCTATACCCTACACTCTAATCCCTACACTCTACACTCTATACCCTACACTCTATAACCTACACTCTATACCATACACTCTATACCCTACACTCTATACCCTACACTCTACACTCTATACCCTACACTCTACACTCTATACCCTACACTCTATACCCTACACTCTATACTCTATACCCTACACTATATAACCTACACTCTACACTCTATACCCTACACTCTATACCCTACACTCTATACCCTACACTCTATACCCTACACTCTACACCCTACACTCTATACCCGACACATCATACCATACACTCTATACCCTACACTCTACACTCTATACCCTACACACTATACCCTACTTTCTACACTCTATACCCTACACTCTACACTCTATACCATACACTCTATACCCTACACTCTATACCCTACACACTATACCCTACTTTCTACACTCTATACCCTACACTCTACACCCTACACTCTATAACATACACTCTATACCCTACACTCTATACCTTACACTCTATACCCTACACCCTCCACTCTACACCCTACACTCTACACTCTATACCCTACACTCTATACCCTACACTCTACACTATATACCCTACACTCTATACCCTACACTCTATACCCTACACTCTATACCCTACACTCTACACTCTATACCCTACACTCTATACCCTATACTATATACTTTATACCCTACACTCTATACCCTACAATCTATACCCTACACTCTATACCCGACACTCTATACCCTACACTCTATATCCCAACACTCTATACCCTACACTCTATACCCTACACTCTACACTCTATACCCTACACTATACACTCTATACCCTACACTCTATACCATACAATCTACACTCTATACCCTACACTCTATACCCTACACTCTACACTCTATACCCTACACACTATTCCCTACTTTCTACACTCTATACCCTACACTCTACACTCTATACCATACACTCTATACCCTACACTCTATACCCTACACTCTATACCCTACACTATATACCCTACACTTTATACCCTACACTCTACACTCTATATCCTACACTCTACACTCTATACCCTACACGCTATAACATACACTCTAAACCCTACACTCTATACCCTACACTCTACACTTTATACCCTACACTCTATACCCTACACTCTATACCCTACACTCTATACCCTACACTCTACACCCTACACTCTATAACATACACTCTATACCCTACACTCTATACCTTACACTCTATACCCTACACTCTACACCCTACACTCTACACTCTATACGCTACACTCTATACCCTACACTCTATACCCTACACTCTACACTTTATACCCTACACTCTATACCCTACACTCTATACCCTACACTCTATACCCTACACTCTACACTCTATACCCTACACTCTATACCCTACACTATATACTCTATACCCTACACTCTATACCCTACACTCTATACCCTACAATCTATACCCTACACTCTATACCCTACACTCTACACCCTACACTCTACACTCTATACCCTACACTCTATACCATACAATCTACACTCTATACCCTACACTCTACACTTCATACCCTACACACTATACCTTACTTTCTACACTCTATACCCTACACTCTACACTCTATACCCTACACTCTATACCCTACAATCTATACCATACACTCTATACCATACACTCTATACCCTACACTCTATACCCTACACTCTACACCCTACACTCTATACCCTGCAATCTATACCATACACTCTATACCCTACACTCTATATCATACACTCTATACCCTACACTCTACACTCTATACCCCACACTCTACACTCTATACCCTACACTCTACACCCTACACTCTATATTATACACTCTATTCCATACACTCTATACCCTACACTCTATACCCTACACTCTACACTCTAAAATCTATACCCTACTCTCTACACTCTATACCTTACACTCTATACCAAACACTCTATACCCTACACTATATACCATACACTCTATATCATACACTCTATACCGTACACTCTATACCATACACTCTATACCCTACACTCTATACCCTACACTCTACACTCTGTACCCTACACTCTATACTATACACTCTACACCCTACACTCTATACCATACACTCTATACCCTACACTCTACACTCTACACCCTACACTCTATACCATGCACTCTATACCCTACACTCTACACTCTATACCCTACACTCTATACCCTACAATCTATACCCTACACCCTACGCTCTATACCCTACACTCTATACCCTACTCTCTACACTCTATACCGTACACTATATTCCATACACTCTATTCCATACACTCTATACCCTGCACTCTATACCCTACACTATACACTCTATACCCTACACTCTACACCATGCACTCTATACCCTATACTCTATACACTACACTCTACATTCTATACCCTACAATCTATACCCAACACTCTATACCCTACACTCTATACCATACACTCTATACCCTACACTCTATACCCTACACTCTACACCCTACACTCTATACCCTACACTCTAATCCCTACACTCTACACTGTATACCATACACTCTATACCCTACACTATATACCCTACACTCTATACCCTACACTCTACACTCTATACCCAACACTCTATACTCTACACTCTATACCCTACACTCTATACCATACACTCCATACCCTACACTCTACACTCTATACCCTACACTCTACTCTTTATACCCTACACTCTATACCCTACACTCTACACTCTATACCCTACACTCTACACTCTATACCCTACACTCTATACCCTACTCTATACCATACACTCTATACCCTACACTCTATACCCTACACTCTACACTCTATACCTTACACTCTACACTCTATACCCTACACTCTATACCCTACACTCTATACTCTATACCCTACACTATATACCCTACACTCTACACTCTATACCCTACACTCTATACCATACACTCTGTACCCTACACTCTACACCCTACACTCTATACCCTACACATTATACCATACACTCTATACCCTACACTCTACACTCTATACCCTACACTCTACACCCTAGACTCTATACCCTACACTTTATACCCTACACTCTACACTCTATACCCTACACTCTATACCCTACACTCTACACCCTACACTCTATACCCTACACTCTACACTCTATACCCTACACTCTATACCATACACTCTACACCCTACACTCTATACCATACACTCTATACCCTACACTCTACACTCTATACCCTACACTCTATACCCTACACTCTACACTCTATACCCTACACTCTATACCCTACACTCTATACCCTACACTATATACCCTACACTCTATACCCTACACTCTACACTCTATATCCTACACTCTACACTCTATACCCTACACTCTATAACATTCACTCTAAACCCTACACTCTATACCCTACACTCTATACTTTATACCCTACACTCTATACCCTACACTCTATACCCTACACTCTACACTCTATACCCTACACTCTATAACATACACTCTATACCCTACACTCTATACCTTACACTCTCCACTATACACCCTACACTCTACACTCTATACCCTACACTCTATACCCTACACTCTACACTTTATACCCTACACTCTATACCCTACACTCTATACCCTACACTCTATATCCTAAACTCTACACTCTATACCCTACACTCTATAGCCTAAACTATATACTCTATACCCTACACTCTATACCCTACACTCTATACCCTACAATCTATACCCTACACTCTATACCCTACACTCTATATCCCAACACTCTATACCCTACACTCTATACCCTACACTCTACACTCTATACCCTACACTATACACTCTATACCTACACTCTATACCATACAATCTACACTCTATACCCTACACTCTATATCATACACTATATACCCTACACTCTACACTCTATACCCCACACTCTACACTCTATACCCTACACTCTACACCCTACACTCTATACCATACTCTCTATTCCATACACTCTATACCATACACTCTATACCCTACACTCTACACTCTACAATCTATATCCTACTCTCTACACTCTATACCTTACACTCTATACCAAACACTATATACCATACACAATATATCATACACTCTGTACCCTACACTCTATACCATACACTCTATACCCTACACTCTATACCCTACACTCTACACTCTACACCCTACACTCTACACTCTATACCCTACACTCTATACCCTACACTCTATACTCTATACCCTACACTCTATACCCTACACTCTACACTCTATACCCTACACATTATACCATACACTCTATATCCTACACTCTACACCCTACACTCTACACCCTACACTCTATACCCTACACTTTATTCCCTACACTCTACACTCTATACCCTACACTCTATACCCTACACTCTATACCCTACACTCTACACTCTATACCCTACACTCTATACCCTACACTCTACACTCTATACCCTACACTCTATACCCTACACTCTATACCCTACACTATATACCCTACACTCTATACCCTACACTCTACACTCTATATCCTACACTCTACACTCTATACCCTACACTCTATAACATACACTCTAAACCCTACACTCTATACCCTACACTCTACACTTTATACCCTACACTCTATACCCTACACTCTATATCCCAACACTCTATACCCTACACTCTACACCCTACACTATACACTCTATACCCTACACTCTATACCATACAGTCTACACTCTATACCCTACACTCTATACCCTACACTCTACACTTCATACCCTACACACTATGCCCTACTTTCTACACTCTATACCCTACACTCTACACTCTATACCCTACACTCTATACCCTACAATCTATACCATACACTCTATACCATACACCCTATACCCTACACTCTATACCCTACACTCTACACCCTACACTCTATACCCTGCAATCTATACCATACACTCTATTCCCTACACTCTATATCATACACTCTATACCCTACACTCTACACTCTATACCCCACACTCTACACTCTATACCCTACACTCTACACCCTACACTCTATATTATACACTCTATTCTATACACTCTATACCCTACACTCTATACCCTACACTCTACACTCTAAAATCTATACCCTACTCTCTACACTCTATACCTTACACTCTATACCAAACACTCTATACCCTACACTATATACCATACACTCTATATCATACACTCTATACCGTACACTCTATACCATACACTCTATACCCTACACTCTATACCCTACACTCTACACTCTGTACCCTACACTCTATAATATACACTCTACACCCTACACTCTATACCATACACTCTATACCCTACACTCTACACTCTATACCATACACTCTATACTGTACACTCTATACCATACACTCTACACCCTACACTCTATACCATGCACTCTATACCCTACACTCTACACTCTATACCCTACACTCTATACCCTACAAACTATACCCTACACCCTACGCTCTATACCCTACACTCTATACCCTACTCTCTACACTCTATACCGTACACTATATTCCATACACTCTATTCCATACACTCTATACCCTGCACTCTATACCCTACACTATACACTCTATACCCTACACTCTACACCATACACTCTATACCCTATACTCTATACACTACACTCTACATTCTATACCCTACAATCTATACCCAACACTCTATACCCTACACTCTATACCATACACTCTATACCCTACACTCTATACCCTACACTCTACACCCTACACTCTATACCCTACACTCTAATCCCTACACTCTACACTGTATACCATACACTCTATACCCTACACTATATACCCTACACTCTATACCCTACACTCTACACTCTATACCCAACACTCTATACTCTACACTTTATACCCTACACTCTATACCATACACTCCACACCCTACACTCTACACTCTATACCCTACACTCTACTCTTTATACCCTACACTCTATACCCTACACTCTACACTCTATACCCTACACTCTACACTCTATACCCTACACTCTATACCCTACTCTATACCATACACTCTATACCCTACACTCTATACCCTACACTTTACACTCTATACCCTACACTCTACACTCTACACTCTATACCCTACACTCTATACCCTACACTCTATACTCTATACCCTACACTATATACCCTACACTCTACACTCTATACCCTACACTCTATACCCTACACTCTGTACCCTACACTCTACACCCTACACTCTATACCCTACACATTATACCATACACTCTATACCCTACACTCTACACTCTATATCCTACACTCTACACCCTAGACTCTATACCCTACACATTATACCCTACACTCTACACTCTATACCCTACACTCTATACCCTACACTCTACACCCTACACTCTATACCCTACACTCTACACTCTATACCCTACACTCTATACCATACACTCTACACTCTATACCATACACTCTATACCCTACACTCTACACTCTATACCCTACACTCTATACCCTACACTCTACACTCTATACCCTACACTCTATACCCTACACTCTATACCCTACACTATATACCCTACACTCTATACCCTACACTCTACACTCTATATCCTACACTCTACACTCTATACCCTACACTCTATAACATACACTCTAAACCCTACACTCTATACCCTACACTCTACACTTTATACCCTACACTCTATACCCTACACTCTATACCCTACACTCTACACTCTATACCCTACACTCTATAACATACACTCTATACCCTACACTCTATACCTAACACTCTCCACTCTACACCCTACACTCTACACTCTATACCCTACACTCTATACCCTACACTCTACACTTTATACCCTACACTCTATACCCTACACTCTATACCCTACACTCTATACCCTAAACTCTACACTCTATACCCTACACTCTATACCCTACACTATATACTCTATACCCTACACTCTATACCCTACACTCTATACCCTACAATCTATACCCTACACTCTATACCCTACACTCTATACCCTACACTCTATATCCCAACACTCTATACCCTACACTCTATACCCTACACTCTACACTCTATACCCTACACTATACACTCTATACCTACACTCTATACCATACAATCTACACTCTATACCCTACACTCTATATCATACACTATATACCCTACACTCTACACTCTATACCCCACACTCTACACTCTATACCCTACACTCTATACCCTACACTCTATATCCCAACACTCTATACCCTACACTCTATACCCTACACTCTACACTCTATACCCTACACTATACACTCTATACCTACACTCTATACCATACAATCTACACTCTATACCCTACACTCTATATCATACACTATATACCCTACACTCTACACTCTATACCCCACACTCTACACTCTATACCCTACACTCTACACCCTACACTCTATACCATACTCTCTATTCCATACACTCTATACCATACACTCTATACCCTACACTCTACATTCTACAATCTATATCCTACTCTCTACACTCTATACCTTACACTCTATACCAAACACTATATACCATACACAATATATCATACACTCTGTACCCTACAATCTATACCATACACTCTACACCCTACACCCTACACTCTACACTCTATACCCTACACTCTACACTCTATACCCTACACTCTATACCCTACACTCTATA
Organism: Ranitomeya imitator; assembly: GCF_032444005.1. Classification (NCBI taxonomy): domain Eukaryota; kingdom Metazoa; phylum Chordata; class Amphibia; order Anura; family Dendrobatidae; genus Ranitomeya; species Ranitomeya imitator. The sequence goes on from NW_027194564.1 coordinate 741,303, forward strand.
CTCTATACCCTACACTCTATACCCTACACTCTACACTCTATACCCTACACATTATACCATACACTCTATACCCTACACTCTACACCCTACACTCTACACCCTACACTCTATACCCTACACTTTATACCCTACACTCTACACTATATACCCTACACTCTATACCCTACACTCTACACCCTACACTCTATACCCTACACTCTATACCCTACACTCTACACTCTATACCCTACACTCTATACCCTACACTCTATACCCTACACTCTACCCTCTACACTCTATACCCTACACTCTATACCATACACTCTATACCCTACACTCTATACCATACACTCTATACCCTACACTCTACACTCTATACCCTACACTCAATACCCTACACTCTAAACCCTACACTCTATACCCTACACTATACACTCTATACCCTACACTCTACACCATACACTCTATACCCTATACGCTATACCCTACATTCTACACTCTATACCCTACACTCTATAACCTACACTCTACACTCTATACCCTACACTCTATACCCTACACTCTATACCCTACACTCTATACCCTACACTCTACACTTTATACCCTACACTGTATACCCTACACTCTATACCCTACACTCTATACCCTACACTCTATACCCTACACTCTATAGCCCAACACTCTATACCGTACACTCTATACCCTACACTCTATACCCTACACTCTACACTCTATACCCTACACTCTATACCCTACACTCTACACTCTATACCCTACACTCTATACCCTACACTCTATACCATACACTCTATACCCTACACTCTATACCCTACACTCTACACTCTATACCCTACACTCTACACTCTATACCCTACACTCTATACCCTACACTCTATACCCTACACTCTACACTCTATACCCTACACATTATACCATACACTCTATACCCTACACTCTACACTCTATACCCTACACTCTACACCCTACACTCTATACCCTACACTTTATACCCTACACTCTACACTCTATACCCTACACTCTATACCCTACACTTTATACCCTACACTCTACACTCTATGCCCTACACTCTATACCCTACACTCTACACTCTATACCCTACACTCTATACCCTACACTCTATACCCTACACTATATACCCTACACTCTATACCCTACACTCTACACTCTATATCCTACACTCTACACTCTATACCCTACACTCTATAACATACACTCTAAACCCTACACTCTATACCCTACACTCTACACTTTATACCCTACACTCTATACCCTACACTCTATATCCCAACACTCTATACCCTACACTCTATACCCTACACTCTACACCCTACACTATACACTCTATACCCTACACTCTATACCATACAATCTACACTCTATACCCTACACTCTATACCCTACACTCTACACTTCATACCCTACACACTATACCCTACTTTCTACACTCTATACCCTACACTCTACACTCTATACCCTACACTCTATACCCTACAATCTATACCATACACTCTATACCATACACTCTATACCCTACACTCTATACCCTACACTCTACACCCTACACTCTATACCCTGCAATCTATACCATACACTCTATACCCTACACTCTATATCATACACTCTATACCCTACACTCTACACTCTATACCCCACACTCTACACTCTATACCCTACACTCTACACCCTACACTCTATATTATACACTCTATTCCATACACTCTATACCCTACACTCTATACCCTACACTCTACACTCTAAAATCTATACCCTACTCTCTACACTCTATACCTTACACTCTATACCAAACACTCTATACCCTACACTATATACCATACACTCTATACCCTACACTCTACACTCTATATCCTACACTCTACACTCTATACCCTACACTCTATACCCTACACTCTACACTCTGTACCCTACACTCTATACTATACACTCTACACCCTACACTCTATACCATACACTCTATACCCTACACTCTACACTCTATACCATACACTCTATACTGTACACTCTATACCATACACTCTACACCCTACACTCTATACCATGCACTCTATACCCTACACTCTACACTCTATACCCTACACTCTATACCCTACAATCTATACCCTACACCCTACGCTCTATACCCTACACTCTATACCCTACTCTCTACACTCTATACCGTACACTATATTCCATACACTCTATTCCATACACTCTATACCCTGCACTCTATACCCTACACTATACACTCTATACCCTACACTCTACACCATACACTCTATACCCTATACTCTATACACTACACTCTACATTCTATACCCTACAATCTATACCCAACACTCTATACCCTACACTCTATACCATACACTCTATACCCTACACTCTATACCCTACACTCTACACCCTACACTCTATACCCTACACTCTAATCCCTACACTCTACACTGTATACCATACACTCTATACCCTACACTATATACCCTACACTCTATACCCTACACTCTACACTCTATACCCAACACTCTATACTCTACACTCTATACCCTACACTCTATACCATACACTCCATACCCTACACTCTACACTCTATACCCTACACTCTACTCTTTATACCCTACACTCTATACCCTACACTCTACACTCTATACCCTACACTCTACACTCTATACCCTACACTCTATACCCTACTCTATACCATACACTCTATACCCTACACTCTATACCCTACACTCTACACTCTATACCCTACACTCTACACTCTACACTCTATACCCTACACTCTATACCCTACACTCTATACTCTATACCCTACACTATATACCCTACACTCTACACTCTATACCCTACACTCTATACCCTACACTCTGTACCCTACACTCTACACCCTACACTCTATACCCTACACATTATACCATACGCTCTATACCCTACACTCTACACTCTATACCCTACACTCTACACCCTAGACTCTATACCCTACACTTTATACCCTACACTCTACACTCTATACCCTACACTCTATACCCTACACTCTACACCCTACACTCTATACCCTACACTCTACACTCTATACCCTACACTCTATACCATACACTCTACACTCTATACCATACACTCTATACCCTACACTCTACACTCTATACCCTACACTCTATACCCTACACTCTACACTCTATACCCTACACTCTATACCCTACACTCTATACCCTACACTATATACCCTACACTCTATACCCTACACTCTACACTCTATATCCTACACTCTACACTCTATACCCTACACTCTATAACATACACTCTAAACCCTACACTCTATACCCTACACTCTACACTTTATACCCTACACTCTATACCCTACACTCTATACCCTACACTCTACTCTCTATACCCTACACTCTATAGCATACACTCTATACCCTACACTCTATACCTAACACTCTCCACTCTACACCCTACACTCTACACTCTATACCCTACACTCTATACCCTACACTCTACACTTTATACCCTACACTCTATACCCTACACTCTATACCCTACACTCTATACCCTAAACTCTACACTCTATACCCTACACTCTATACCCTACACTATATACTCTATACCCTACACTCTATACCCTACACTCTATACCCTGCAATCTATACCCTACACTCTATACCCTACACTCTATACCCTACACTCTATATCCCAACACTCTATACCCTACACTCTATACCCTACACTCTACACTCTATACCCTACACTATACACTCTATACCTACACTCTATACCATACAATCTACACTCTATACCCTACACTCTATATCATACACTATATACCCTACACTCTACACTCTATACCCCACACTCTACACTCTATACCCTACACTCTACACCCTACACTCTATACCATACTCTCTATTCCATACACTCTATACCATACACTCTATACCCTACACTCTACACTCTACAATCTATATCCTACTCTCTACACTCTATACCTTACACTCTATACCAAACACTATATACCATACACAATATATCATACACTCTGTACCCTACAATCTATACCATACACTCTATACCCTACACTCTATACCCTACACTCTACACTCTACACTCTATACCCTACACTCTATACCCTACACTCTATACTCTATACCCTACACTCTATACCCTACACTCTACACTCTATACCCTACACATTATACCATACACTCTATACCCTACACTCTACACCCTACACTCTACACCCTACACTCTATACCCTACACTTTATACCCTACACTCTACACTCTATACCCTACACTCTATACCCTACACTCTACACCCTACACTCTATACCCTACACTCTATACCCTACACTCTACACTCTATACCCTACACTCTATACCCTACACTCTATACCCTACACTACCCTCTACACTCTATACCCTACACTCTATACCATACACTCTATACCCTACACTCTATACCATACACTCTATACCCTACACTCTACACTCTATACCCTACACTCAATACCCTACACTCTAAACCCTACACTCTATACCCTACACTATACACTCTATACCCTACACTCTACACCATACACTCTATACCCTATACTCTATACCCTACATTCTACACTCTATACCCTACACTCTATACCCTACACTCTATACTCTATACCCTACACTCTATACCCTACACTCTATACCCTACACTCTATACCCTACACTCTACACTTTATACCCTACACTGTATACCCTACACTCTATACCCTACACTCTATACCCTACACTCTATACCCTACACTCTATAGCCCAACACTCTATACCGTACACTCTATACCCTACACTCTATACCCTACACTCTACACTCTATACCCTACACTCTATACCCTACACTCTACACTCTATACCCTACACTCTATACCCTACACTCTATACCATACACTCTATACCCTACACTCTATACCCTACACTCTACACTCTATACCCTACACTCTACACTCTATACCCTACACTCTATACCCTACACTCTATACCCTACACTCTACACTCTATACCCTACACATTATACCATACACTCTATACCCTACACTCTACACTCTATACCCTACACTCTACACCCTACACTCTATACCCTACACTTTATACCCTACACTCTACACTCTATACCCTACACTCTATACCCTACACTCTATACCCTACACTCTTCACTCTATACCCTACACTCTATACCCTACACTCTACACTCTATACCCTACACTCTATACCCTACACTCTATACCCTACACTATATACCCTACACTCTATACCCTACACTCTACACTCTATATCCTACACTCTACACTCTATACCCTACACTCTATAACATACACTCTAAACCCTACACTCTATACCCTACACTCTACACTTTATACCCTACACTCTATACCCTACACTCTATATCCCAACACTCTATACCCTACACTCTATACCCTACACTCTACACCCTACACTATACACTCTATACCCTACACTCTATACCATACAATCTACACTCTATACCCTACACTCTATACCCTACACTCTACACTTCATACCCTACACACTATACCCTACTTTCTACACTCTATACCCTACACTCTACACTCTATACCCTACACTCTATACCCTACAATCTATACCATACACTCTATACCATACACTCTATACCCTACACTCTATACCCTACACTCTACACCCTACACTCTATACCCTGCAATCTATACCATACACTCTATACCCTACACTCTATATCATACACTCTATACCCTACACTCTACACTCTATACCCCACACTCTACACTCTATACCCTACACTCTACACCCTACACTCTATATTATACACTCTATTCCATACACTCTATACCCTACACTCTATACCCTACATTCTACACTCTAAAATCTATACCCTACTCTCTACACTCTATACCTTACACTCTATACCAAACACTCTATACCCTACACTATATACCATACACTCTATACCCTACACTCTACACTCTATATCCTACACTCTACACTCTATACCCTACACTCTATAACATACACTCTAAACCCTACACTCTATACCCTACACTCTACACTTTATACCCTACACTCTATACCCTACACTCTATATCCCAACACTCTATACCCTACACTCTATACCCTACACTCTACACCCTACACTATACACTCTATACCCTACACTCTATACCATACAATCTACACTCTATACCCTACACTCTATACCCTACACTCTACACTTCATACCCTACACACTATACCCTACTTTCTACACTCTATACCCTACACTCTACACTCTATACCCTACACTCTATACCCTACAATCTATACCATACACTCTATACCATACACTCTATACCCTACACTCTATACCCTACACTCTACACCCTACACTCTATACCCTGCAATCTATACCATACACTCTATACCCTACACTCTATATCATACACTCTATACCCTACACTCTACACTCTATACCCCACACTCTATACTCTATACCCTACACTCTACACCCTACACTCTATATTATACACTCTATTCCATACACTCTATACCCTACACTCTATACCCTACACTCTACACTCTAAAATCTATACCCTACTCTCTACACTCTATACCTTACACTCTATACCAAACACTCTATACCCTACACTATATACCATACACTCTATATCATACACTTTATACCGTACACTCTATACCATACATTCTATACCCTACACTCTATACCCTACACTCTACACTCTGTACCCTACACTCTATACTATACACTCTACACCCTACACTCTATACCATACACTCTATACCCTACACTCTACACTCTATACCATACACTCTATACTGTACACTCTATACCATACACTCTACACCCTACACTCTATACCATGCACTCTATACCCTACACTCTACACTCTATACCCTACACTCTATACCCTACAATCTATACCCTACACCCTACGCTCTATACCCTACACTCTATACCCTACTCTCTACACTCTATACCGTACACTATATTCCATACACTCTATTCCATACACTCTATACCCTGCACTCTATACCCTACACTATACACTCTATACCCTACACTCTACACCATACACTCTATACCCTATACTCTATACACTACACTCTACATTCTATACCCTACAATCTATACCCAACACTCTATACCCTACACTCTATACCATACACTCTATACCCTACACTCTATACCCTACACTCTACACCCTACACTCTATACCCTACACTCTAATCCCTACACTCTACACTGTATACCATACACTCTATACCCTACACTATATACCCTACACTCTATACCCTACACTCTACACTCTATACCCAACACTCTATACTCTACACTCTATACCCTACACTCTATACCATACACTCCATACCCTACACTCTACACTCTATACCCTACACTGTACTCTTTATACCCTACACTCTACACTCTATACCCTACACTCTACACTCTATACCCTACACTCTATACCCTACTCTATACCATACACTCTATACCCTACACTCTACACTCTATACCCTACACTCTACACTCTATACCCTACACTCTATACCCTACACTCTATACCCTTCACTATATACCCTACACTCTACACTCTATACCCTACACTCTATAACATACACTCTAAACCCTACACTCTATACCCTACACTCTACACTTTATACCCTACACTCTATACCCTACACTCTATACCCTACACTTTACACTCTATACCCTACACTCTATAACATACACTCTATACCCTGCACTCTATACCTAACACTCTCCAGTCTACACCCTACACTCTACACTCTATACCCTACACTCTATACCCTACACTCTACACTTTATACCCTACACTCTATACCCTACACTCTATACCCTACACTCTACACCCTACACTCTATATTATACACTCTATTCCATACACTCTATACCCTACACTCTATACCCTACACTCTACACTCTAAAATCTATACCCTACTCTCTACACTCTATACCTTACACTCTATACCAAACACTCTATACCCTACACTATATACCATACACTCTATACCCTACACTCTACACTCTATATCCTACACTCTACACTCTATACCCTACACTCTATAACATACACTCTAAACCCTACACTTTATACCCTACACTTTACACTTTATAACCTACACTCTATACCCTACACTCTATATCCCAACACTCTATACCCTACACTCTATACCCTACACTCTACACCCTACACTATACACTCTATACCCTACACTCTATACCATACAATCTACACTCTATACCCTACACTCTATACCCTACACTCTACACTTCATACCCTACACACTATACCATACTTTCTACACTCTATACCCTACACTCTATACCCTACACTCTATACCCTACAATCTATACCATACACTCTATACCATACACTCTATACCCTACACTCTATACCCTACACTCTACACCCTACACTCTATACCCTGCAATCTATACCATACACTCTATACCCTACACTCTATATCATACACTCTATACCCTACACTCTACACTCTATACCCCATACTCTACACTCTATACCCTACACTCTACACCCTACACTCTATATTATACACTCTATTCCATACACTCTATACCCTACACTCTACACTCTAAAATCTATACCCTACTCTCTACACTCTATACCTTACACTCTATACCAAACACTCTATACCCTACACTATATACCATACACTCTATATCATACACTCTATACCGTACACTCTATACCATACACTCTATACCCTACACTCTATACTCTACACTCTACACTCTGTACCCTACACTCTATACTATACACTCTACACCCTACACTCTATACCATACACTCAATACCCTACACTCTACACTCTATACCATACACTCTATACTGTACACTCTATACCATACACTCTACACCCTACACTCTATACCATGCACTCTATACCCTACACTCTACACTCTATACCCTACACTCTATACCCTACAATCTATACCCTACACCCTATGCTCTATACCCTACACTCTATACCCTACTCTCTACACTCTATACCGTACACTATATTCCATACACTCTATTCCATACACTCTATACCCTGCACTCTATACCCTACACTATACACTCTATACCCTACACTCTACACCATACACCCTATACTCTATACACTACACTCTACATTCTATACCCTACAATCTATACCCAACACTCTATACCCTACACTCTATACCATACACTCTATACCCTACACTCTATACCCTACACTCTACACCCTACACTCTATACCCTACAATCTAATCCCTACACTCTACACTGTATACCATACACTCTATACCCTACACTATATACCCTACACTCTATACCCTACACTCTACACTCTATACCCAACACTCTATACTCTACACTCTATACCCTACACTCTATACCATACACTCCATACCCTACACTCTACACTCTATACCCTACACTCTACTCTTTATACCCTACACTCTATACCCTACACTCTACACTCTATACCCTACACTCTACACTCTATACCCTACACTCTATACCCTACTCTATACCATACACTCTATACCCTACACTCTATACCCTACACTCTACACTCTATACCCTACACTCTACACTCTATACCCTACACTCTATACCCTACACTCTATACTCTATACCCTTCACTATATACCCTACACTCTACACTCTATACCCTACACTCTATACCCTACACTCTGTACCCTACACTCTACACCCTACACTCTATACCCTACACATTATACCATACACTCTATACCCTACACTCTACACTCTATACCCTACACTCTACACCCTAGACTCTATACCCTACACTTTATACCCTACACTCTACACTCTATACCCTACACTCTATACCCTACACTCTACACCCTACACTCTATACCCTACACTCTACACTCTATACCCTACACTCTATACCATACACTCTACACTCTATACCATACACTCTATACCCTACACTCTACACTCTATACCCTACACTCTATACCCTACACTCTACACTCTATACCCTACACTCTATACCCTACACTATATACCCTACACTCTATACCCTACACTCTACACTCTATATCCTACACTCTACACTCTATACCCTACACTCTATAACATACACTCTAAACCCTACACTCTATACCCTACACTCTACACTTTATACCCTACACTCTATACCCTACACTCTATACCCTACACTCTACACTCTATACCCTACACTCTATAACATACACTCTATACCCTGCACTCTATACCTAACACTCTCCACTCTACACCCTACACTCTACACTCTATACCCTACACTCTATACCCTACACTCTACACTTTATACCCTACACTCTATACCCTACACTCTATACCCTACACTCTATACCCTAAACTCTACACTCTATACCCTACACTCTATACCCTACAGTATATACTCTATACCCTACACTCTATACCCTACACTCTATACCCTACAATCTATACCCTACACTCTATACCCTACACTCTATACCCTACACTCTATATCCCAACACTCTATACCCTACACTCTATACCCTACACTCTACACTCTATACCCTACACTATACACTCTATACCTACACTCTATACCATACAATCTACAGTCTATACCCTACACTCTATATCATACACTATATACCCTACACTCTACACTCTATACCCCACACTCTACACTCTATACCCTACACTCTACACCCTACACTCTATACCATACTCTCTATTCCATACACTCTATACCATACACTCTATACCCTACACTCTACACTCTACAATCTATATCCTACTCTCTACACTCTATACCTTACACTCTATACCAAACACTATATACCATACACAATATATCATACACTCTGTACCCTACACTCTATACCATACACTCTATACCCTACACTCTATACCCTACACTCTACACTCTATACCCTACACTCTACACTCTATACCCTACACTCTATACCCTACACTCTATACTCTATACCCTACACTCTATACCCTACACTCTACACTCTATACCCTACACATTTTACCATACACTCTATACCCTACACTCTACACCCTACACTCTACACCCTACACTCTATACCCTACACTCTACACTCTATACCCTACACTCTATACCCTACACTCTACACCCTACACTCTATACCCTACACTCTATACCCTACACTCTACCCTCTACACTCTATACCCTACACTCTATACCATACACTCTATACCCTACACTCTATACCATACACTCTATACCCTACACTCTACACTCTATACCCTACACTCAATACCCTACACTCTAAACCCTACACTCTATACCCTACACTATACACTCTATACCCTACACTCTACACCATACACTCTATACCCTATACTCTATACCCTACATTCTACACTCTATACCCTACACTCTATACCCTACACTCTACACTCTATACCCCACACTCTATACCCTACACTCTATACCCTACACTCTATACCCTACACTCTACACTTTATACCCTACACTGTATACCCTACACTCTATACCCTACACTCTATACCCTACACTCTATACCCTACACTCTATAGCCCAACACTCTATACCGTACACTCTATACCCTACACTCTATACCCTACACTCTACACTCTATACCCTACACTCTATACCCTACACTCTACACTCTATACCCTACACTCTATACCCTACACTCTATACCATACACTCTATACCCTACACTCTATACCCTACACTCTACACTCTATACCCTACACTCTACACTCTATACCCTACACTCTATACCCTACACTCTATACCCTACACTCTATACCCTACACTCTACACTCTATACCCTACACATTATACCATACACTCTATACACTACACTCTACACTCTATACCCTACACTCTACACCCTACACTCTATACCCTACACTTTATACCCTACACTCTACACTCTATACCCTACACTCTATACCCTACACTCTACACCCTACACTCTATACCCTACACTCTATACCCTACACTCTATACCCTACACTCTATACCCTACACTCTACCCTCTACACTCTATACCCTACACTCTATACCATACACTCTATACCCTACACTCTACACTCTATTCCCTACACTCTATACCATACACTCTATACCCTACACTCTATACCCTACACTCTATACCCTACACTCTATACTCTATACCCTACACTCTATACCATATACTCTATACCCTACACTCTACACTCTATTCCCTACACTCTACACCATACACTCTATACCCTACACTCTATACCCTACACTCTATACAATACACTCTACACCATACACTCTATACCCTAAACTCTATACCCTACACTCTACACTCTATACCCTACACTCTATACCCTACACTCTATACCCTACACTCTATACCATACACTCTATACCCTACACTCTATACCATACACTCTATACCCTACACTCTATACCCTACACTATACACTCTATACCCTACACTCTACACCATACACTCTATACCCTATACAATACACTCTATACCCTACAATCTATACCCTACACTCTATACCCTACACTGTACACTCTATACCGTACACTCTATACCATACACTCTATACCCTACACTCTATATCCTACACTCTATACCCCACACTCTACACTCTATACCCTACACTCTATACCATACACTCTAAACCCTACACTCTATACCCTACACTCTATACCCTAAACTCTACACTCTATACCCTACACTCTACACTCTATACCCTACACTCTATACCCTACACTCTATACCGTACACTCTACACTTTATACCCTACACTGTATACCCTACACTCTATACCCTACACTCTATACCCTATACTCTATACCCTACACTCTATAGCCCAACACTCTATACCGTACACTCTATACCCTACACTCTATACCCTACACTCTACACTCTATACAATACACTCTATACCCTACACTCTAATCCCTACACTCTACACTCTATACCCTACACTCTATACCCTACACTCTATACCATACACTCTATACCCTATACTCTATACCCTACACTCTACACTCTATACCCTACACTCTACACTCTACACTCTATACCCTACACTCTATACCCTACACTCTATACTCTATACCCTACACTATATAACCTAAACTCTACACTCTATACCCTACACTCTATACCCTACACTCTATACCCTACACTCTATACCCTACACTCTACACCCTACACTCTATACCCTACACATTATACCATACACTCTATACCGTACACTCTACACTCTATACCCTACACTCTACACCCTACACTCTATACCCTACACTTTATACCCTACACTCTACACCCTACACTCTATACCATACACTCTACACTCTATACCCTACACTCTATACCATGCACTCTACACCCTACACTCTATACCATACACTCTATACCCTACACTCTACACTCTATACCCTACACTCTATACCCTACACTCTACACTCTATACCCTACACTCTATACCCTACAATCTATACCCTACACTATATACCCTACACTCTATACCCTACACTCTACACTCTATATCCTACACTCTACACTCTATACCCTACACTCTATACCCTACACTCTACACTTTATACCCTACACTCTATACCCTACACTCTATACCATACACTCTATACCCTACACTCTATACCCTACACTATACACTCTATACCATACACTCTACACCATACACTCTATACCCTATACAATACACTCTATACCCTACAATCTATACCCTACACTCTATACCCTACACTGTACACTCTATACCGTACACTCTATACCATACACTCTATACCCTACACTCTATATCCTACACTCTATACCCCACACTCTACACTCTATACCCTACACTCTATACCATACACTCTAAACCCTACACTCTATACCCTAAACTCTACACTCTATACCCTACACTCTACACTCTACACTCTATACCCTACACTCTATACCCTACACTCTATACCCTACACTCTATACCCTACACTCTACACTTTATACCCTACACTGTATACCCTACACTCTATACCCTACACTCTATACCCTATACTCTATACCCTACACTCTATAGCCCAACACTCTATACCGTACACTCTATACCCTACACTCTATACCCTACACTCTACACTCTATACAATACACTCTATACCCTACACTCTAATCCCTACACTCTACACTCTATACCCTACACTCTATACCCTACACTCTATACCATACACTCTATACCCTACACTCTATACCCTACACTCTACACTCTATACCCTACACTCTACACTCTACACTCTATACCCTACACTCTATACCCTACACTCTATACTCTATACCCTACACTATATAACCTACACTCTACACTCTATACCCTACACTCTATACCCTACACTCTATACCCTACACTCTATACCCTACACTCTACACCCTACACTCTATACCCTACACATTATACCATACACTCTATACCCTACACTCTACACTCTATACCCTACACTCTACACCCTACACTCTATACCCTACACTTTATACCCTACACTCTACACCCTACACTCTATACCATACACTCTACACTCTATACCCTACACTCTATACCATGCACTCTACACCCTACACTCTATACCATACACTCTATACCCTACACTCTACACTCTATACCCTACACTCTATACCCTACACTCTACACTCTATACCCTACACTCTATACCCTACAATCTATACCCTACACTATATACCCTACACTCTATACCCTACACTCTACACTCTATATCCTACACTCTACACTCTATACCCTACACTCTATACCCTACACTCTACACTTTATACCCTACACTCTATACCCTACACTCTATACCCTACACTCTATACCCTACACTCTACACTCTATACCCTACACTCTATAACATACACTCTATACCCTACACTCTTTACCTTACACTCTATACCTTACACTCTCCACTCTACACCCTACACTCTATACCCTACACTCTACACTTTATACCCTACACTCTATACCCTACACTCTATACCCTACACTCTACACCCTAAATTCTACACTCTATACCCTACACTCTATACCCTACACTATATACTCTATACCCTACACTCTATACCCTACACTCTATACCCTAAAATCTATACACTACACTCTATACCCTACACTCTATACCCTACACTCTATATCCCAACACTCTATACCCTACACTCTACAATCTATACCCTACACTATACACTCTATACCCTACACTCTATACCATACAATCTACACTCTATACCCTACACTCTATACCCTACACTCTACACTCTATACCCTACACACTATACCCTACTTTCTACACTCTATACCCTACACTCTACACTCTATACCATACACTCTATACTCTACACTCTATACCCTACACTCTATACCCTACACTATATACCCTACACTTTATACCCTACACTCTACACTCTATATCCTACACTCTACACTCTATACCCTACACTCTATAACATACACTCTAAACCCTACACTCTATATCTTACACTCTATACGCTACACTCTACACCCTACACTCTATACCCTACACTCTATACCCTACACTCTATACCCTACACTCTATACCCTACACTCTACACTTTATACCCTACACTCTATACCCTATACTCTATACCCTACACTCTATACCCTACACTCTACACTCTATACCCTACACTCTATACCCTACACTATATACTCTATACCCTACACTCTATACCCTACACTCTATACCCTACAATCTATACCCTACACTCTATACCCTACACTCTATACCCTACACTCTATATCCCAACACTCTATACCCTACACTCTATACCCTACACTCTACACCCTACACTATATACTCTATACCCTACACTCTATACCATACAATCTACACTCTATACCCTACACTCTATACCCTACACTCTACACTTCATACCCTACACACTATACCCTACTTTCTACACTCTATACCCTACACTCTACACTCTATACCCTACACTCTATACCCTACAATCTATACCATACACTCTATACCATACACTCTATACCCTACACTCTATACCCTACACTCTACACCCTACACTCTATACCCTGCAATCTATACCATACACTCTATACCCTACACTCTATATCATACACTCTATACCCTACACTCTATACCCCACACTCTACACTCTATACCCTACACTCTACACTCTATATTATACACTCTATTCCATACACTCTATACCCTACACTCTATACCCTACACTCTACACTCTAAAATCTATACCCTACTCTCTACACTCTATACCTTACACTCTATACCAAACACTCTATACCCTACACTATATACCATACACTCTATATCATACACTCTATACCGTACACTCTATACCATACACTCTATACCCTACACTCTATACCCTATACTCTATACCCTACACTCTACACTCTGTACCCTACACTCTATACTATACACTCTACACCCTACACTCTTTACCATACACTCTATACCCTACACTCTACACCCTACACTCTATACCATACACTCTATACCCTACACTCTACACTCTATACCATACACTCTATACTGTACACTCTATACCATACACTCTACACCCTACACTCTATACCATGCACTCTATACCCTACACTCTACACTCTATACCCTACACTCTATACCCTACAATCTATACCCTACACCCTACGCTCTATACCCTACACTCTATACCCTACTCTCTACACTCTATACCGTACACTATATTCCATACACTCTATTCCATACACTCTATACCCTGCACTCTATACCCTACACTATACACTCTATACCCTACACTCTACACCATACACTCTATACCCTATACTCTATACACTACACTCTACATTCTATACCCTACAATCTATACCCAACACTCTATACCCTACACTCTATACCATACACTCTATACCCTACACTCTATACCCTACACTCTACACCCTACACTCTATACCCTACACTCTAATCCCTACACTCTACACTGTATACCATACACTCTATACCCTACACTATATACCCTACACTCTATACCCTACACTCTACACTCTATACCCAACACTCTATACTCTACACTCTATACCCTACACTCTATACCATACACTCCATACCCTACACTCTACACTCTATACCCTACACTCTACTCTTTATACCCTACACTCTATACCCTACACTCTACACTCTATACCCTACACTCTACACTCTATACCCTACACTCTATACCCTACTCTATACCATACACTCTATACCCTACACTCTATACCCTACACTCTACACTCTATACCCTACACTCTACACTCTACACTCTATACCCTACACTCTATACCCTACACTCTATACTCTATACCCTACACTATATACCCTACACTCTACACTCTATACCCTACACTCTATACCCTACACTCTGTACCCTACACTCTACACCCTACACTCTATGCCCTACACATTATACCATACACTCTATACCCTACACTCTACACTCTATACCCTACACTCTACACCCTACACTTTATACCCTAAACTCTACACTCTATACCCTACACTCTATACCCTACACTCTACACCCTACACTCTATACCCTACACTCTACACTCTATACCCTACACTCTATACCATACACTCTACACCCTACACTCTATACCATACACTCTATACCCTACACTCTACACTCTATACCCTACACTCTATACCCTACACTCTACACTCTATACCCTACACTATATACCCTACACTCTATACCCTACACTCTACACTCTATATCCTACACTCTACACTCTATACCCTACACTCTATAACATACACTCTAAACCCTACACTCTATACCCTACACTCTACACTTTATACCCTACACTCTATACCCTACACTCTATACCCTACACTCTACACTCTATACCCTACACTCTATAACATACACTCTATACCCTACACTCTATACCTTACACTCTCCACTCTACACCCTACACTCTACACTCTATACCCTACACTCTATACCCTACACTCTACACTTTATACCCTACACTCTATACCCTACACTCTATACCCTACACTCTATACCCTAAACTCTACAATCTATACCCTACACTCTACAATCTATACCCTACACTCTATACCCTACACTATATACTCTATACCCTACACTCTATACCCTACAATCTATACCCTACACTCTATACCCTACACTCTATACCCTACACTCTATATCCCAACACTCTATACCCTACACTCTATACCCTACACTCTACACTCTATACCCTACACTATACACTCTATACCCTACACTCTATACCATACAATCTACACTCTATACCCTACACTCTATATCATACACTATATACCCTACACTCTACACTCTATACCCCACACTCTACACTCTATACCCTACACTCTACACCCTACACTCTATACCATACTCTTTATTCCATACACTCTATACCATACACTCTATACCCTACACTCTACACTCTACAATCTATATCCTACTCTCTACACTCTATACCTTACACTCTATACCAAACACTATATACCATACACAATATATCATACACTCTATACCGTACACTCTATACCCTACACTCTATACCCTACACTCTATACCCTACACTCTATACCCTACACTCTATACCCTACACTCTATACCCTACACACTATACCCTACTTTCTACACTCTATACCATACACTCTATACCATACACTCTATACCCTACACTCTATACCCTACACACTATACCCTACTTTCTACACTCTATACCCTACACTCTACACTCTATACCCTACACTCTATAACATACACTCTATACCCTACACTCTATACCTTACACTCTATACCCTACACTCTCCACTCTACACCCTACACTCTACACTCTATACCCTACACTCTATACCCTACACTCTACACTTTATACCCTACACTCTATACCCTACACTCTATACCCTACACTCTATACCCTACACTCTACACTCTATACCCTACACTCTATACCCTACACTATATACTCTATACCCTACACTCTATACCCTACACTCTATACCCTACAATCTATACCCTACACTCTATACCCGACACTCTATACCCTACACTCTATATCCCAACACTCTATACCCTACACTCTATACCCTACACTCTACACTCTATACCCTACACTATACACTCTATACCCTACACTCTATACCATACAATCTACACTCTATACCCTACACTCTATACCCTACACTCTACACTCTATACCCTACACACTATACCCTACTTTCTACACTCTATACCCTACACTCTACACTCTATACCATACACTCTATACCCTACACTCTATACACTACACTCTATACCCTACACTATATACCCTACACTTTATACCCTACACTCTACACTCTATATCCTACACTCTACACTCTATACCCTACACTCTATACCATACACTCTATACCCTACACTCTATACCCTACACTCTATACCCTACACTCTATACCCTACACTCTACACTCTACACCCTACACTCTATAACATACACTCTATACCCTACACTCTATACCTTACACTCTACACCCTACACTCTACACCCTACACTCTACACTCTATACCCTACACTCTATACCCTACACTCTATACCCTACACTCTATACCCTACACTCTACACTTTATACCCTACACGCTATACCCTACACTCTATACCCTACACTCTATACCCTACACTCTATACCCTACACTCTACACTCTGTACCCTACACTCTATACTATACACTCTGCACCCTACACTCTATACCATACACTCTATACCCTACACTCTACACTCTATACCCTACACTCTACTCTTTATACCCTACACTATATACCCTACACTCTATACCCTACACTCTATACCCTACACTCTATACCCTACACTCTATATCCTACACTCTATACCCTACACTCTATACCGTACACTATATTCCATACACTCTATTCCATACACTCTATACCCTGCACTCTATACCCTACACTATACACTCTATACCCTACACTCTACACCATACACTCTATACCCTATACTCTATACACTACACTCTACATTCTATACCCTACAATCTATACCCAACACTCTATACCCTACACTCTATACCATACACTCTATAACCTACACTCTATACCCTACACTCTACACCCTACACTCTATACCCTACACTCTACACTGTATACCCTACACTCTATACCCTACACTATATACCCTACACTCTATACCCTACACTCTACACTCTATACCAAACACTCTATACTCTACACTCTATACCCTACACTCTATACCATACACTCCATACCCTACACTCTACACTCTATACCCTACACTCTACTCTTTATACCCTACACTATATACCCTACACTCTATACCCTACACTCTATACCCTACACTCTATACCCTACACTCTACACTCTATACCCTACACTCTATACCCTACACTCTACACCCTACACTCTATACCCTACACTCTAATCCCTACACTCTACACTCTATACCATACACTCTATACCATACACTCTATACCCTACACTCTATACCCTACACTCTACACTCTATACCCTACACTCTATACCCCACACTCTATACCCTGTAATCTATACCATACACTCTATACCCTACACTCTATATCATACACTATATACCCTACACTCTACACTCTATACCCCACACTCTACACTCTATACCCTACACTCTACACCCTACACTCTATACCATACTCTCTATTCCATACACTCTATACCCTACACTCTACACTCTACAATCTATATCCTACTCTCTACACTCTATACCTTACACTCTATACCAAACACTCTATACCCTACACTATATACCATACACAATATATCATACACTCTATACCGTACACTCTATACCCTACACTTTATACCCTACACTATATAATCTACACTCTATACCCTACACTCTATACCCTACACTCTATACCCTACACTCTATACCCTGCACTCTACACTCTATACCCTACACTCTATACCCTACACTCTAAACTCTCTACCATACAATCTATACCCTACACTCTATACTATACACTCTACACCCTACACTCTATACCATACACTCTATGCCCTACACTCTACACTCTATACCCTACACTTTATACCCTACACTCTACACTCTACAATCTATACCCTACACTCTACACTCTATACCAAACACTCTATACCCTATACTATATACCATACACTCTATACCCTACACTCAACACTCTATACCTTACACTCTATACCCTACACTCTATACCCTACACTCTATACCCTACATTCTACACTCTATACTCTACACTCTATACCCTACACTCTATACCCTACACTCAATACCCTACACTCTATACCCTACACTCTACACTCTATACCATACACTCTATACCCTACACTGTATACCCTACACTCTATACCCTACACTCTACACTCTATACCATACACTATGTAACCTACACTCTATACCATACACTCTACACCCTACACTCTATACCATACACTCTATACCCTACACTCTATACCCTACACTCTACACCCTACACTCTATACCATACACTCTATACCCTACACTCTATACCCTACACTCTACACCCTACACTCTATACCCTACACTCTAATCCCTACACTCTACACTGTGTACCCTACACTCTATACCCTACACTATATACCCTACACTCTATACCCTACACTCTACACTCTATACCCAACACTCTATACTCTACACTCTATACCCTACACTCCATACCCTACACTCTACACTCTATACCCTACACTCTACTCTTTATACCCTACACTATATACCCTACACTCTATACCCTACACTCTATACCCTGCACTCTACACTCTATACCCTACACTCTACACTCTATACCCTACACTCTATACCCTACACTCTACACCCTACACTCTATACCCTAGACTCTAATCCCTACACTCTACACTCTATACCCTACACTCTATACCCTACAATCTATACCATACACTCTATACCATACACTCTATACCCTACACTCTATACCCTACACTCTACACTCTATACCCTACACTCTATACCCTACACTCTATACCCTGTAATCTATACCATACACTCTATACCCTACACTCTATATCATACACTATATACCCTACACTCTACACTCTATACCCCACACTCTACACTCTATACCCTACACTCTAAACCCTACACTCTATACCATACTCTCTATTCCATACACTCTTTACCCTACACTCTATACCCTACACTCTACACTCTACAATCTATATCCTACTCTCTACACTCTATACCTTACACTCTATACCAAACACTCTATACCCTACACTATATACCATACACAATATATCATACACTCTATACCGTACACTCTATACCCTACACTCTATACCCTGTTGTGAATTCTGTGGCTGAATTCACTCCTGTGGTCACAAGTGGTACTGCAGCTTCTGAGCTTCCTCCCTCAGGTGTTCTGGTAACATAGTAACATAGTAACATAGTTAGTAAGGCCGAAAAAAGACATTTGTCCATCCAGTTCAGCCTATATTCCATCATAATAAATCCCCAGATCTACGTCCTTCTACAGAACCTAATAATTGTATGATACAATATTGTTCTGCTCCAGGAAGACATCCAGGCCTCTCTTGAACCCCTCGACTGAGTTCGCCATCACCACCTCCTCAGGCAAGCAATTCCAGATTCTCACTGCCCTAACAGTAAAGAATCCTCTTCTATGTTGGTGGAAAAACCTTCTCTCCTCCAGACGCAAAGAATGCCCCCTTGTGCCCGTCACCTTCCTTGGTATAAACAGATCCTCAGCGAAATATTTGTATTGTCCCCTTATATACTTATACATGGTTATTAGATCGCCCCTCAGTCGTCTTTTTTCTAGACTAAATAATCCTAATTTCGCTAATCTATCTGGGTATTGTAGTTCTCCCATCCCCTTTATTAATTTTGTTGCCCTCCTTTGTACTCTCTCTAGTTCCATTATATCCTTCCTGAGCACCGGTGCCCAAAACTGGACACAGTACTCCATGTGCGGTCTAACTAGGGATTTGTACAGAGGCAGTATAATGCTCTCATCATGTGTATCCAGACCTCTTTTAATGCACCCCATGATCCTGTTTGCCTTGGCAGCTGCTGCCTGGCACTGGCTGCTCCAGGTAAGTTTATCATTAACTAGGATCCCCAAGTCCTTCTCCCTGTCAGATTTACCCAGTGGTTTCCCGTTCAGTGTGTAATGGTGATATTGATTCCCTCTTCCCATGTGTATAACCTTACATTTATCATTGTTAAACCTCATCTGCCACCTTTCAGCCCAAGTTTCCAACTTATCCAGATCCATCTGTAGCAGAATACTATCTTCTCTTGTATTAACTGCTTTACATAGTTTTGTATCATCTGCAAATATCGATATTTTACTGTGTAAACCTTCTACCAGATCATTAATGAATATGTTGAAGAGAACAGGTCCCAATACTGACCCCTGCGGTACCCCACTGGTCACAGCGACCCAGTTAGAGACTATACCATTTATAACCACCCTCTGCTTTCTATCACTAAGCCAGTTACTAACCCATTTACACACATTTTCCCCCAGACCAAGCATTCTCATTTTGTGTACCAACCTCTTGTGCGGCACGGTATCAAACGCTTTGGAAAAATCGAGATATACCACGTCCAATGACTCACCGTGGTCCAGTCTATAGCTTACCTCTTCATAAAAACTGATTAGATTGGTTTGACAGGAGCGATTTCTCATAAACCCATGCTGATATGGAGTTAAACAGTTATTCTCATTGAGATAATCCAGAATAACATCCCTCAGAAACCCTTCAAATATTTTACCAACAATAGAGGTTAGACTTACTGGCCTATAATTTCCAGGTTCACTTTTAGAGCCCTTTTTGAATATTGGCACCACATTTGCCACATTTGGCCACCACATTTGGTGAGCTCGTTAACTGCTTCATTACTTAACTCCGCCTGATGCTGCTATCCTTGCTCCTTGTCAATGTTTCAGTGTTGGATCTGAGCTTCTCCTGATTGTTCCTGTGACCTGCTGCTCTGCATAGCTAAGTGCTTTTTGCTTTTTTGTTGCTTTTTTTCTGTCCAGCTTGTCTTTTGTTTTGCTGGAAGCTCTGAGACGCAAAGGGTGTACCGCCGTGCCGTTAGTTCGGCACGGTGGGTTTTTTTTTGCCCCCTTTGCGTGGTTTTGCTTTAGGGTTTTTTGTAGACTGCAAAGTTCGCTTTACTGTCCTCGCTCTGTCCTAGAATATCGGGCCCCACTTTGCTGAATCTATTTCATCCCTACGTTTTGTCTTTTCATCTTACTCACAGTCATTATATGTGGGGGGCTGCCTTTTCCTTTGGGGAATTTCTCTGGGGCAAGTCAGGCCTATTTTTCTATCTTCAGGCTAGCTAGTTTCTTAGGCTGTGCCGAGTTGCCTAGGTAGTTGTTAGGCGCAATCCACAGCCGCTTTTAGTTGTGTTTAGGATAGGATCAGGTGTGCAGTCTACAGAGTTTCCACGTCTCAGAGCTCGTTCTTGTATTTTTTGGTATCTGTCAGATCACTGTGTGCGCTCTGATCGCTAAGCACACTGTGTTTCTGGATTGCCTACATAACACCTGTCATTAGCAAATATAACAGTACAAGGAGCCAAACTAATGATTCTCAATAGAGGGAAAGAAAAAGTTCTGACATCATTTTTTTTTTTTTCTGCTCTGTGTTCACTTTTTTTTTTCCCCTAGACATTTGGGTGATTCTGGACACAGGTGTGAACATGGATATTCAGGGTCTGTGCTCTTCAATGGATAATCTCGTTATAAATGTACAAAAAATTCAAGATACTATTGATCAGAAATCTATGTTAGAACCAAGAATTCCTATTCCTGATTTGTTTTTTGGAGATAGAACTAAGTTTCAAAAATAATTGTAAGCTATTTCTGGCCTTGAAACCTCATTCTTCTGGTAATCCTATTCAACAGGTTTTGATTATTATTTCTTTTTTGCGCGGCGACCCTCAAGACTGGGCATTATCTCTTGCGCCAGGAGACCCTGCATTGAGTAGTGTCGATGCGTTTTTCCTGGCGCTCGGATTGCTGTACGATGAGCCTAATTCAGTGGATCAGGCTGAGAAAAATTTGCTGGCTTTGTGCCAGGGTCAGGATGATATAGAAGTATATTGTCAGAAATTTAGGAAATGGTCAGTACTAACTCAGTGGAATGAATCTGCGCTGGCAGCTTTGTTCAGAAAGGGTCTCTCTGAGGCTCTTAAGGATGTCATGGTGGGATTTCCTATGCCTGCTGGTTTGAATGAGTCTTTGTCTTTGGCCATTCAGATCGGTCGACGCTTGCGCGAGCGTAAATCTGTGCACCATTTGGCGGTACTGCCTGAGGTTAAACCTGAGCCTATGCAGTGCGATAGGACTATGACTAGAGTTGAACGGCAGGAATACAGACGTCTGAATGGTCTGTGTTTCTACTGTGGTGATTCCACTCATGCTATTTCTGATTGTCCTAAGCGCACTAAGCGGTCCGCTAGGTCTGCCGTCATTGGTACTGTACAGTCCAAATTCCTTCTGTCCATTACCTTGATATGCTCTTTGTCGTCGTTTTCTGTCATGGCGTTTGTGGATTCGGGCGCTGCCCTGAATCTGATGGATTTGGATTATGCTAAACGTTGTGGGTTTTTCTTGGAGCCTTTGCGGTGTCCTATTCCATTGAGAGGAATTGATTCTACACCTTTGGCCAAGAATAAACCTCAATACTGGGCCCAGCTGACCATGTGCATGGCTCCTGCACATCAGGAAGTTATTCGCTTTCTGGTGTTGCATAATCTGCATGATGTGGTCGTGTTGGGGTTGCCATGGCTACAAACCCATAATCCAGTATTGGATTGGAATTCCATGTCGGTATCCAGCTGGGGTTGTCAGGGGGTACATGGTGATGTTCCATTTTTGTCGATTTCGTCATCCACCCCTTCTGAGGTCCCAGAGTTCTTGTCTGATTATCAGGATGTATTTGAAGAGCCCAAGTCCGATGCTCTACCTCCGCATAGGGATTGTGATTGTGCTATCAATTTGATTCCTGGTAGTAAATTCCCTAAAGGTCGATTATTTAATTTATCCGTGCCCGAACACGCCGCTATGCGCAGTTATGTGAAGGAATCCCTGGAGAAGGGACATATTCGCCCATCGTCATCACCACTGGGAGCAGGGTTCTTCTTTGTAGCCAAGAAGGATGGTTCGCTGAGACTGTGTATTGATTACCGCCTTCTTAATAAGATCACTGTTAAATTTCAGTATCCCTTGCCATTGTTATCTGACTTGTTTGCTCGGATTAAGGGGGCTAGTTGGTTCACTAAGATAGATCTTCGTGGTGCATATAATCTGGTGAGAATCAGGCAAGGAGATGAATGGAAAACTGCATTCAATACGCCCGAGGGTCATTTTGAGTATCTAGTGATGCCGTTCGGACTTGCCAATGCTCCATCTGTGTTTCAGTCTTTTATGCATGACATCTTCCGTGAGTATCTGGATAAATTCCTGATTGTTTACTTGGATGACATTTTGATCTTCTCAGATGATTGGGAGTCTCATGTGAAGCAGGTCAGAATGGTTTTTCAGGTCCTGCGTGCTAACTCTTTGTTTGTGAAGGGATCAAAGTGTCTCTTCGGTGTGCAGAAAGTTTCATTTTTGGGGTTCATCTTTACCCCTTCTACTATCGAGATGGATCCAGTTAAGGTCCAAGCCATCCAGGATTGGATTCAGCCGACATCTCTGAAAAGTCTGCAAAAGTTCCTGGGCTTTGCTAATTTTTATCGTCGCTTCATCTGTAATTTTTCTAGCATTGCCAAACCATTGACCGATTTGACCAAGAAGGGTGCTGATTTGGTTAATTGGTCTTCTGCTGCTGTGGAAGCTTTTCAGGAGTTGAAGCGTCGTTTTTGTTCTGCCCCTGTGTTGTGTCAGCCAGATGTTTCTCTTCCGTTCCAGGTCGAGGTTGATGCTTCTGAGATTGGAGCAGGGGCGGTTTTGTCACAGAGAGGTTCTGATTGCTCAGTGATGAAACCATGTGCTTTCTTTTCCAGGAAGTTTTCGCCCGCTGAGCGTAATTATGATGTGGGCAATCGAGAGTTGCTGGCCATGAAGTGGGCATTCGAGGAGTGGCGTCATTGGCTTGAAGGAGCTAAGCATCGCGTGGTGGTATTGACTGATCATAAGAACTTGACTTATCTCGAGTCTGCCAAGCGCTTGAATCCTAGACAGGCCCGTTGGTCGATATTTTTGGACCGCTTCCACTTTGTGATTTCGTACCTTCCGGGCTCTAAAAATGTGAAGGCGGATGCTCTGTCTAGGAGTTTTGTGCCCGACTCTCCGGGTTTATCTGAGCCAGCGGGTATCCTCAAGGAAGGAGTCATTGTGTCTGCCATCTCCCCTGATTTGCGGCGGGTGCTGCAAAAATTTCAGGCGAATAAACCTGATCGTTGTCCAGCAGAGAAACTGTTCGTCCCTGATAGGTGGACTAATAAACTTATCTCTGAACTTCATTGTTCGGTGTTGGCTGGTCATCCTGGAATCTTTGGTACCAGAGAGTTAGTGGCTAGATCCTTCTGGTGGCCATCTCTGTCACGGGATGTACGTACTTTTGTGCAGTCCTGTGGGATTTGTGCTAGGGCTAAGCCCTGCTGTTCTCGTGCCAGTGGGTTGCTTTTGCCCTTGCCGGTCCCAAAGAGACCTTGGACACATATTTCGATGGATTTCATTTCTGACCTTCCCGTTTCTCAAAAGATGTCAGTCATTTGGGTGGTCTGTGATCGCTTTTCTAAAATGGTCCATCTGGTGCCCTTGGCTAAATTGCCTTCCTCCTCTGATTTGGTACCTTTGTTCTTTCAGCATGTGGTTCGGTTGCATGGCATTCCTGAGAATATTGTTTCTGACAGAGGTTCCCAGTTTGTTTCAAGGTTTTGGCGAGCCTTTTGTGGTAGGATGGGCATTGACCTATACTTTTCATCGGCTTTCCATCCTCAGACTAATGGCCAGACCGAACGAACCAATCAGACCTTGGAAACATATCTGAGATGTTTTGTTTCTGCAGACCAGGATGATTGGGTGTCCTTTTTGCCGTTGGCTGAGTTCGCCCTTAATAATCGGGCCAGCTCGGCTACCTTGGTTTCTCCATTTTTTTGCAATTCTGGGTTCCATCCTCGTTTCTCTTCAGGACAGGTTGAGTCTTCGGACTGTCCTGGTGTGGATTCTGTGGTGGATAGGTTGCAGCAGATCTGGACTTAGGTAGTGGACAATTTGATCTTGTCCCAGGAGAAAGCTCAACTTTTCGCTAATCGCAGATGCCGTGTGGGTCCCCGACTTCGTGTTGGGGATCTGGTTTGGTTATCTTCTCGTCATATTCCTATGAAGGTTTCCTCTCCTAAATTTAAACCTCGTTTTATTGGTCCGTATAGGATTTCTGAGGTTCTCAATCCTGTGTCTTTTCGTTTGACCCTCCCAGACTCCTTTTCCATACATAATGTATTCCATAGGTCGTTGTTGCGGAGATACGTGGCACCTATGGTTCCATCTGTTGAGCCTCCTGCCCCGGTTTTGGTGGAGGGGGAATTGGAGTATATTGTGGAGAAGATTTTGGATTCTCGTGTTTCTAGACGGAAACTCCAGTATCTGGTTAAATGGAAGGGTTATGCTCAGGAAGATAATTCCTGGGTTTTTGCCTCTGATGTTCATGCTTCCGATCTTGTTCGTGCCTTTCATGCGGCTCATCCTGGTCGGCCTGGGGGCTCTGGTGAGGGTTCGGTGACCCCTCCTCAAGGGGGGGGTACTGTTGTGAATTCTGTGGTTGAATTCACTCCTGTGGTCACAAGTGGTACTGCAGCTTCTGAGCTTCCTCCCTCAGGTGTTCTGGTGAGCTCGTTAACTGCTTCATTACTTAACTCCGCCTGATGCTGCTATCCTTGCTCCTTGTCAATGTTTCAGCGTTGGATCTGAGCTTCTCCTGATTGTTCCTGTGACCTGCTGCCTTGCATAGCTAAGTGCTTTTTGCTTTTTTGTTGCTTTTTTTCTGTCCAGCTTGTCTTTTGTTTTGCTGGAAGCTCTGAGACGCAAAGGGTGTACCGCCGTGCCGTTAGTTCGGCACGGTGGGTTTTTTTTGCCCCCTTTGCGTGGTTTTGCTTTAGGGTTTTTTGTAGACTGCAAAGTTCGCTTTACTGTCCTCGCTCTGTCCTAGAATATTGGGCCCCACTTTGCTGAATCTATTTCATCCCTACGTTTTGTCTTTTCATCTTACTCACAGTCATTATATGTGGGGGGCTGCCTTTTCCTTTGGGGAATTTCTCTGGGGCAAGTCAGGCCTATTTTTCTATCTTCAGGCTAGCTAGTTTCTTAGGCTGTGCCGAGTTGCCTAGGTAGTTGTTAGGCGCAATCCACAGCCGCTTTTAGTTGTGTTTAGGATAGGATCAGGTGTGCAGTCTACAGAGTTTCCACGTCTCAGAGCTCGTTCTTGTATTTTTTGGTATCTGTCAGATCACTGTGTGCGCTCTGATCGCTAAGCACACTGTGTTTCTGGATTGCCTTCATAACACCTGTCATTAGCAAATATAACAATACCCTACACTCTATAATCTACACTCTATACCCTACACTCTATACCCTACACTCTACACTCTATACCCTACACTCTATACCCTACACTCTATACTATACACTCTGCACCCTACACTCTATACCATACACTCTATGCCCTACACTCTATACCCTACACTTTATACCCTACACTCTACAATCTATACCCTACACTCTACACTCTGTACCAAACACTCTATACCCTATACCATACACTCTATACCCTACACTCTATACCTTACACTCTATACCCTACACTCTATACCCTACACTCTATACCCTACATTCTACACTCTATACTCTACACTCTATACCCTACACTCTATACCCTACACTCTATACCATACACTCTGTAACCTACACTCTATACCATACACTCTACACCCTACACTCTATACCATACACTCTATACCCTACACTCTATACCCTACACTCTATACCATACATTCTATACCCTACACTCTACACTCTATACCCTACACTCTATACCCTACACTCTATACCCTACGCTCTATACCCTACACTCTATACCTTACACTCTACACTCTATACTGTACACTCTATTCCATACACTCTATACCCTACACTCTATACCCTACACTCTAATCCCTACACTCTACACTCTATACCCTACACTCTATACCCTACACTCTATACCATACACTCTATTCCATACACTCTATACCCTACACTCTACACTCTACAATCTATACCCTACACTCTACACCAAACACTCAATACCCTATACTATATATCAGGAATTGCGGTCTGCAGAGTTCCCACGTCTCAGAGCTCGTTCTATTATTTTGGGTTATTGTCAGATCACTGTATGTGCTCTGATCGCTATGTACATTGTGTTACTGAATTGCCTTTCACAACAGCCAACACTGCTACCTGTATTAACCCTTTGGGGGGGAGAGGGCGCGGGGGGCTCAGAGAGGGGGGAGAGGGCGCGGGGGGTGAGTACGGATAGATAGGGGGGACTATTATGGCGGGGGGGTGAGTACCCCTGCTGGGGGCATTATTTTTGCAGTCGGTGTCAGGTGCGGCCCGCTGGGGGCATTATTGGTGCAGACGGTGTCACGTCCGGGTGCATTATTATCTGTTACACACAGTTGAGGAGACCCTCACTAACCTCTACCTCATTTACCCGCAGTGCTGACTGGCAGCGTGAAGACCCTCGTTAAGGGCGAGGAGGAGGGCACTCTGCTCGCCAGCATCAACATCATACAGACCTACAAGGAGGGAGATCTGAACATCCAGGAGGCTGGGAAGATAATGAGCGTCCAAATCATCGAGTGCCCCAAGTGCCCCATCCTGAAGAAAGGTGTGTACTGAGCGGTGCGATGTGCTGCAAACATGTACAGGGGTGGAATACTCTGCAGATTTGCTGTGTATCAGGCCGGCCTCACACTCAGCGTATGAAAATACGGTCCGTATATTACGGCCTTAATACGCTGAAAAGTCACGAAAATAGTGGTCCGTAGCTCCTCCGTAGGCAGGGTGTGTCACCGTTTTTTGCGCATGGCATCCTCCGTATGTAATCCGTATGGCAGCCGTAATGCGTGTTTTTATTGCAGGCTTGCAAAACCGACATACGGCTATACAAGGGATCCATGTGTAAAAAAAAAAAACATATATACTGTATATATATATATATATATATATATATATATACAGGTCCTTCTCAAAAAATTAGCATATAGTGTAAAATTTCATTATTTACCATAATGTAATGATTACAATTAAACTTTCATATATTATAGATTCATTATCCACCAACTGAAATTTGTCAGGTCTTTTATTGTTTCAATACTGATGATTTTGGCATACAACTCCTGATAACCCAAAAAACCTGTCTCAATAAATTAGCATATTTCACCCATCCAATCAAATAAAAGTGTTTTTTAATAACAAACAAAAAAACCATCAAATAATAATGTTCAGTTATGCACTCAATACTTGGTCGGGAATCCTTTGGCAGAAATGACTGCTTCAATGCGGCGTGGCATGGAGGCAATCAGCCTGTGACACTGCTGAGATGTTATGGAGGCCCAGGATGCTTCAATAGCGGCCTTAAGCTCATCCAGAGTGTTGGGTCTTTTGTCTCTCAACTTTCTCTTCACAATATCCCACAGATTCTCTATGGGGTTCAGGTCAGGAGAGTTGGCAGGCCAATTGAGCACAGTAATACCATGGTCAGTAAACCATTTACCAGTGGTTTTGGCACTGTGAGCAGGTGCCAGGTCGTGCTGAAAAATGAAATCTTCATCTCCATAAAGCATTTCAGCCGATGGAAGCATGAAGTGCTCCAAAATCTCCTGATAGCTAGCTGCATTGACCCTGCCCTTGATGAAACACAGTGGACCAACACCAGCAGCTGACTGTGGGTACTTGACACTGGACTTCAGGCATTTTGGCATTTCCTTCTCCCCAGTCTTCCTCCAGACTCTGGCACCTTGATTTCCGAATGACATGCAAAATTTGCTTTCAGCAGAAAAAAGTACTTGGGACCACTTAGCAACAGTCCAGTGCTGCTTCTCTGTAGCCCAGGTCAGGCGCCTCTGCCGCTGTTTATGGTTCAAAAGTGGCTTTACCTGGGGAATGCGGCACCTGTAGCCCATTTCCTGCACACGCCTGTGCACGGTGGCTCTGGATGTTTCCACACCAAACTCAGTCCACTGCTTCCTCAGGTTCCCCAAGGTCTGGAATCGGTCCTTCTCCACAATCTTCCTCAGGGTCCGGTCTCCTCTTCTCGTTGTACAGCGTTTTCTGCCACATTGTTTCCTTCCAACAGACTTACCATTGAGGTGCCTTGATACAGCACTCTGGGAACAGCCTATTTGTTGAGAAATTTCTTTCTGGGTCTTACCCTCTTGCTTGAGGGTGTCAATGATGGCCTTCTTGACGTCTGTCAGGTCGCTAGTCTTACCCATGATGGGGGTTTTGAGTAATGAACCAGGCAGGGAGTTTATAAAAGCCTCAGGTATCTTTTGCATGTGTTTAGAGTTAATTAGTTGATTCAGAAGATTAGGGTAATAGGTCGTTTAGAGAACCTTTTCTTGATATGCTAATTTATTGAGACAGGTTTTTTGGGTTATCAGGAGTTGTATGCCAAAATCATCAGTATTAAAACAATAAAAGACCTGACAAATTTCAGTTGGTGGATAATGAATCTATAATATATGAAAGTTTAATTGTAATCATTACATTATGGTAAATAATGAAATTTTACACTATATGCTAATTTTTTGAGAAGGACCTGTATATATGTCAGTAGACACATATATGTATACAGTATATATATTATTACTTCATACAGCGCGAGATAGCAGAAAGCCGGTAATTCAATTACCGGCTTTTGCTTTCTCCTTCCTAAACCCGACATGATATGAGACATGGTTTACATACAGTAAACCATCTCATATGACCATTTTTTTGCATATTCCACACTACTAATGTTAGTAGTGTGTATATGCAAAATTTGGCCGTTCTAGCTAGTAAAATAAGGGGTTAAATGGCAGAAAAAATTGGCGTGGGCTCCCGCACAATTTTCTCCGCCAGAGTGGTAAAGCCAGTGACTGAGGGCAGATATTAATAGCCTGGAGAGGGTCCATGGTTATTGGCCCCCCCCTGGCTAAAAACACCTGCCCCCAGCCACCCCAGAAAAGGCACATCTGGAAGATGCGCCTATTCTGGCACTTGGCCACTCTCTTCCCATTCCCATGTAGCGGTGGGATATGGGGTAATGAAGGGTTAATGCCACCTTGCTATTGTAAGGTGACATTAAGCCTAATTAATAATGAAGAGGCGTCAATTATGACACCTATCCATTATTAATCCAATACTAGTAAAGGGTTAAAAAAACCACACACATTATTAAAAATTAATTTATTGAAAAAATCACAAAGGCTGTTGTATTAATTTATTCTACTGTCAATCCACTCACTGAAGACCCTCGATCTGTAAATTAAAAAAAAATAATAAATCAACAATATACATACCTTCCGAGGATCTGTAAGGTCCAACGATGTAGATCCATCTGAAGGGGTTAAAATATTTTGCAGACACGAGCTACGCTAATGCAGGCTGCTCATGTCTGCAAAACCCCGGCGAATGAAGGTAAAGTAGGTCAATGACCTATATTTAGCTTCATTTGCGGTGAGGCACCCTCTGCTGGCTGTTCCTAGATCGTGGGAACTTTCCTAGAAAGCTCCCTGGCTTGAGTTCATATGAGGACAACCAGCAGAGGGCGCCTCACCGCAAACGAAGCTAAATATAGGTCATTGACCTACTTTACCTTCATTCGCCGGGGTTTTGCAGACATGAGCAGCCTGCATTAGCGGAGCTCGTGTCTGCAAAATATTTTAACCCCTTCAGATGGATCTACATCGTTGGACCTTACAGATCCTCGGAAGGTATGTATATTGTTGGTTTATTATTTTTTTTTAATTTACAGATCGAGGGTCTTCAGTGAGTGGATTGAGAGTAGAATAAATTAATACAACAGCCTTTGTGATTTTTTCAATAAATTAATTTTTAATAATGTGGGCTTTTTTTTAACCCTTTACTAGTATTGGATTAATAATGGATAGGTGTCATAATTGACGCCTCTCCATTATTAATTAGGCTTAATGTCACCTTACAATAGCAAGGTGGCATTAACCCTTCATTACCCCATATCCCACCGCTACACGGGAATGGGAAGAGAGTGGCCAAGTGCCAGAATAGGCGCATCTTCCAGATGTGCCTTTTCTGGGGTGGCTGGGGGCAGATATTTTTAGCCAGGGGGGGCCAATAACCGTGGACCCTCTCCAGGCTATTAATATCTGCCCTCAGTCACTGGCTTTACCCCTCTGGCGGAGAAAATTGTGCGGGAGCCCACGCCAATTTTTTCCGCCATTTAACCCTTTAATAACTAGAACGGCCAAATTTTGCACATACACACTACTAACATTAGTAGTGTGGAATATGCAAAAAAAATGGTGATATGAGATGGTTTACTGTATGTAATCATGTCTCATATCATGTCGGGTTTAGGAAGGAGAAAGCAAAAGCCGGTAATTGAATTGCCGGCTTTTCTCTCTAACACCGCTGCGTATTCCTCGCTAGTCACACTGCTGGTCCGTGTGTAATCCGTATTTTTGGGGCTTCCATAGACTTTCATTGACGTTTTATTTGCGCAATACGGTGACAAACGCAGCATGGTGCGATTTTCTACGGCCGTAGAAAGCCGTATAATACTGATCAGTTTAATACGGCAGATAGGAGCAGAGGCATAGAGAATAATTGTGCCGTATTTTTAGCGAGTTTTACAGACGTAGTTTCTGCGCTCTTACGTCCGTAAAACTCGCAAGTGTGACGCCGGCCTCAGGAGGTGCAGGGGCGATGTGCTGCAGACATGTACAGGGGTCAGGGGTAGAATACTCTGCAGAGTTGCTGTGTATCAGGAGGTGCAGGGTGCGATGTGCTGCAGACATGTACAGGGGTGGAATGCTCTGCAGACCCCCGTGTCAGTCGGTAGAGATTCTCTGCAGGAATGCCCGGTGTGTGGCGCTGAACCATCTCTGTATCTGCAGGCGCCAGTTATCTCTTCATGGGGAAGGTGGACGACTTTGGCCGCGGTCGGATCGTCGGCGACAGTTTTGTCATCAGTTACCGCGCTCAGCAGCATCAGATCCTCACCAGCATCGCCAAGAAGCCCTGCTAGAGGCCGCCGTGAAGTTAGTGCCGGCGCCAGGATCCCGCTGCCATGTTGCTATGGCGACAGCCTTCTTCCGCCTTGCCCTCCATATTGCATCTGATGTCTTTTCTGTACTCCTCCTCAACTGAAATAAACGGACCACAAACCATTCTGCTCCAATGTGTCTGCGCGTCACCGCCGTATGTACGTCCCCTGCAGGCATCGAGCCATCAGAGACTGATAACAGAGGACAATAGGGAGCAATTGTATCACCAAAGTCACTATGTCCACGCGTCACCGCCGTATGTGCACCCCTGTGCGAGCTGTCAGACTGATAACAGAGGACCATAGGGAGCAATGGTATCACCATAGCCAATGTGGGAAAATACCGGAGACAGTGGAGTTCTACGGCTCCAGGGCTGAAGGGCAAAATAATGCCACCAAACCAATAGGACCACCGCAGAGAGCCAGAATATGACCACCATCCGGTGACTAAATAAAACCCACCAATAATACCGCATAAAATAATGCCACATACCGTAATAACCTATACTACGCTGACTTAATACCGCCATACTGATCATTAATTTTGCAGTCTGGTATCTGGCAGATGACACTCTGCAGAGACTCTGTGTCTGCAGACTTTTAAATCCTTATACCTTGCAGTGCACACGCTGTCAGCATTCATTGATACCGCTGGTGAGAGTCGGCAATTTGCACGCTTGCATTCATGTGCCGATTAGATGTGCTCAGCTTCCCTAAATTCACTTATAGAGAGGTAGATCAGGCAAATGAGCGAATCCCCGGAACAGACTGGCAACAGTGGTGATTACTTAAAGTGTGCACAGTCACAGTGTCTCTGCAGAATTTCTCAAGAAGAAATGACTACCCTTTTAATAAAAAAACACACTACTAATACTAAATTTATCACCAGTGACATTATACACAGGAGCTCTGTATATAGTGTACAGGTAATACAGTGATCACCAGTGACATTATACACAGGAGCTCTGTCTATAATGTCTGTGTACAGGTAATACAGTGACCATCAGTGACATTATACACAGGAACTCTATATATAGTATCAGTGTACAGGTAATACAGGGATTACCATTGACATCATACACAGGAGCTCTGTATGTAGTGTATAGTGTAGAGGTAATACAGTGATCACCAGTGACATTATACACAGGAGCTCTGTATATAGTATAGTGTATATGTAATACAGTAATCACCAGTGACATTATACGCAGGAGCCAGGTATATAGTGTACAGGTGTTACAGTGATCACCAGTGACATTATGCACAGGAGCTCTGTATATAGTGTACAGGTAATATAATGATCACCAGTGACATTAGACTCAGGAGCTCTGTATATAGTGTATAATGTACAGGTAATACAGTGATCACTGGTGACATTATACACAGGAGCTCTGTATATAGTGTACAGGTGTTACAGTGAACACCAGTGGCATTATACACAGGAGCTCTGTATATAGTGTACGGGTAATACAGTGATCACCCGTGACATTATACACAGGAGCTCTGTATATATTGTACAGATAATACAGGGATCACCCGTGACATTATACACAGGAGCTCTGTATATACATAGTGTATAGTGTACAGGTAATACAATGATCACCAGTGACATACACAGGAGCTCTGTATATATTGTACAGATAATACAGGGATCACCCGTGACATTATACACAGGAGCTCTGTATATACATAGTGTATAGTGTACAGGTAATACAATGATGACCTTTGACATTATACACATGAGCTCTGTATATAGTGTACAGGTAATACAGGGATCACCAGTGACATACACAGGAGCTCTGTATATAGTGTATACTGTAGAGGTAATACAGGGATCACCAGTGACATTATACAACTGAGTGCTGTACATAGTGTGTAGTTTACGTAAAATACAAGGATCACTAGTGACAATTGTAAGGCAGTGACTTTTGTGTCTGTGCAGCAATGGGGCCATGATCCAAGAAAGTTTAACTTAAAAGTCTTTTATTTTCCAACATACAAACAAATCCAAAACTTTATTCTCTGTTTCCCTTCACCCCCTATCCTGTTTGCACCTTCATGACCAGGCCAAATTTTAAAATTCTGACCACTGTCACTTTATGAGGTCATAATGCTGAAACTGGTCAGTGGATCTCACTGATTAGGAGACTGTTTTATCATGAGATATTGTACTTTATAATAGTCATAAAATTTATTCAACATGATTTGCGTATATTTGTGAAACAATCAGAAATTTGGCAAAAATTTCACAATTTTCTAACTTTTAATTTTAATTTCCTTAAATCTGAGAATCACATCACACAAAATAGTTAATAAATAACATTTCCCCCATGTCTACTTTACATCCGCACAATTTTGGAACCATACTTTTTTTTCGTTAGGAATTTAGAAGGGTTAAAAGTTGACCAGCGATTTCTCATTTTTCCAACTAAATTTACAAAACTATTTTTTGGGGGACCACCTGACATTTGAAGTGACTTTGAGGGGCCTATATGACAGAAAATACCCAAAGGTGGCACTATTCTAAATACTGCACCCCTCAAGAAGTTTATTTACCCTTTAGGTCAGTGGTTCTCAACCTTTCTAATGCCGTGACCCCGCAATACAGTTCCTCATGTTGCGGTGACCCCCAACCCAAAAAATAATTTTGGTGGCTACTTTAAAACTGTAATTTTATTAGTTATGATTCGGAATGTAAATATCTGATATGCATTATGTATAGAGGTAATACAGAGATCACTGGTGACATTATACACAGGACCTCTATATAGTATACAGTGTATAGTGTCAGTGTATAGGTAACACTGACTCACCAGTGACGTCTCTAGGTGAAGTCCTTCATCTTTCATCCAGCACAGACCGCCATCATTCCTTCCAGCCAGGACTCGTTTCTGCAGGAAATAACACAGTTATCTAGAGCTCCGCTTGCAGAACACATTACTTAATTTTTCACAACTTCTACATTACACCACATGAAGATAAAAAGGCGATATAGTGTCACTCTGCACAGTAACAGGACCGCCCCCCCATTTAAAACAGTATACTCAAAAAATAAAATAAATACATCACTGCAGTAATAATATCCCTTAATTATCCCCTATTATGCCTATGGTAACACTATTCCCCACCCTGGCCCCGTTTATCTCATTCCTGGCTCCAGCCATATGTTCTCGCATCCTGCCCTCATGAGTATCCATTCTACTCCATATGATCTCCCCATCCTGCCCCACCAGCCTCCATCGTATCCGTCCTGCCCCATGATCCAATCCTGCCCCGTGTCTCCAATCATGCCCCGTATCTACATTCTGCCCATGCCTCAAGTCCTGCCCCCAGTGTGTCCAGCATATTACCCCCATGTTGTCCAGCAATCTGCCCCAGTGTGTCCAGCATATTACCCCCAGTGTGTCCAGCAATCTGCCCCAGTGTTCAGCATTGCCCCAGTGTGTCCAGAAGTCTGCCCCAGGGTCTCCAGCATTGCCTCAATGTGTCCAGAAATCTGCCAAAGGGTCTCCAGTATTGCCCCAGTGTGTCCAGCAATCTGCCCCATATTCTCCTGTATTGCCCCAGTGTGTCCAGCAATCTGCCCCATGGTCTCCAGTATTGCCCCAGTGTGTCCAGCATTCTGCCCCATAGTCTCCTGTATTGCCCCAGTGTGTCCAGCATTCTGCCCCATGGTCTCCTGTATTGCCCCAGTGTGTCCAGCAATCTGCCCCATAGTCTCCTGTATTGCCCCAGTGTGTCCAGCAATCTGCCCCATGGTCTCCTGTATTGCCCCAGTGTGTCCAGCATTCTGCCACATGGTCTCCTGTATTGCCCCAGTGTGTCCAGCAATCTGCCCCATGGTCTCCAGTATTGCCCCAGTGTTTCCAGCATTCTGCCCCATGGTCTCCTGTATTGCCCCAGTGTGTCCAGCATTCTGCCCCATGGTCTCCTGTATTGCCCCAGTGTGTCCAGCAATCTGCCCCATGGTCTCCTGTATTGCCCCAGTGTGTCCAGCATTCTGCCACATGGTCTCCTGTATTGCCCCAGTGTGTCCAGCAATCTGCCCCATGGTCTCCAGTATTGCCCCAGTGTGTCCAGCAATCTGCCCCATAGTAGTCTCCTGTATTGCCCCAGTGTGTCCAGCAATCTGCCCCATGGTCTCCTGTATTGCCCCAGTGTGTCCAGCATTCTGCCCCAGTGTGTCCAGCAATCTGCCCCATAGTCTCCTGTATTGCCCCAGTGTGTCCAGCAATCTGCCCCATGGTCTCCAGTATTGCCCCAGTGTGTCCAGCAATCTGCCCCATAGTAGTCTCCTGTATTGCCCCAGTGTGTCCAGCAATCTGCCCCATGGTCTCCAGTATTGCCCCAGTGTGTCCAGCAATCTGCCCCATTGTCTCCTGTATTGCCCCAGTGTGTCCAGCATTCTGCCCCATGGTCTCCAGTATTGCCCCAGTGTGTCCAGCAATCTGCCCCATAGTCTCCTGTATTGCCCCAGTGTGTCCAGCAATCTGCCCCATGGTCTCCTGTATTGCCCCAGTGTGTCCAGCAATCTGCCCCAAAGTAGTCTCCTGTATTGCCCCAGTGTGTCCAGCAATCTGCCCCATGGTCTCCTGTATTGCCCCAGTGTGTCCAGCATTCTGCCCCATGGTCTCCAGTATTGCCCCAGTGTGTCCAGCAATCTGCCCCATAGTCTCCTGTATTGCCCCAGTGTGTCCAGCAATCTGCCCCATGGTCTCCAGTATTGCCCCAGTGTGTCCAGCATTCTGCCCCATGGTCTCCTGTATTGCCCCAGTGTGTCCAGCATTCTGCCCCATGGTCTCCAGTATTGCCCCAGTGTGTCCAGCATTCTGCCCCATGGTCTCCAGTATTGCCCCAGTGTGTCCAGCAATCTGCCCCATGGTCTCCTGTATTGCCCCAGTGTGTCCAGCAATCTGCCCCATAGTAGTCTCCTGTATTGCCCCAGTGTGTCCAGCAATCTGCCCCATGGTCTCCTGTATTGCCCCAGTGTGTCCAGCATTCTGCCCCATGGTCTCCAGTATTGCCCCAGTGTGTCCAGCAATCTGCCCCATAGTCTCCTGTATTGCCCCAGTGTGTCCAGCAATCTGCCCCATGGTCTCCTGTATTGCCCCAGTGTGTCCAGCATTCTGCCACATGGTCTCCTGTATTGCCCCAGTGTGTCCAGCAATCTGCCCCATGGTCTCCAGTATTGCCCCAGTGTGTCCAGCATTGCCCCCAGACAGTCAGACATAAAGAAAAAAAAAAAAAAGTAAAATCCTCACCTCTCCCGTTCCTAGCGCAGGTCCGGTGCAGCCAGTCAGCGTCTCTCCGGCTCTGCGACGCTCAGGACAGAGAGGCAGAGCGGCGCGCACAGTAGTGACGTCATCGCGCCCTCTGCTCTGAGACGTCGCAGAGTCAGAGGACGCTGCAGCTGCCGGCGCCGCAGGAACCAATAGAGGTGAGTATTAGAGCGGGGGCGGGGCCCGGGGGTGGGGGGAGCTGGCCCTGGTCGTGGC
This sequence comes from Ranitomeya imitator, assembly GCF_032444005.1. Taxonomy (NCBI): domain Eukaryota; kingdom Metazoa; phylum Chordata; class Amphibia; order Anura; family Dendrobatidae; genus Ranitomeya; species Ranitomeya imitator. The sequence goes on from NW_027194564.1 coordinate 782,168, forward strand.
GGCGGACGGCGCCGCCCGAAGATTTAAAGGGGCGTCTTTTTTTTTTTTCTTCTTCTCCCCCCTTCCTACGCCACTGGTGGCGACCCCTGTGCTTTGGTCGTTCGACCCCCCTCGGGGTCGCGACCCCCAGGTTGAGAACCGATGCTTTAGGTGCTTCACAGGAACTAAAGCAATGTGGAAGGAAAGAATGAACATTTAACTTTTTTCACAAAAAGTTTATGTTATACCCATATTTTTTATTTTCACAAGAGTAACAAGAAAAAACGACCCAGAACATTTGTTGTGCGATTTCTCGAGTACAGAGATACCCAATATGTTGGGGAAAACTACTGTTTGAGTGCACAGCAGAGCTCGGAAAGGAAGGAACACTGTTTGACTTTTTTTAATGCAAAATTGTCTGGAATTGAGATCGGACGCCATGTCACATTTGGAGAGCCGCTGATGTGCCTAAACAGTGGAAACCCCGCACACGTGACCCAATTTTGGAAGCTATACCCCTCAGCGAACTGATCTAGATGTGTGCTGAGCACCTTGAACCACCAGATGCTTCACAAAAGTGTATAACACACAGCCGTGAAAATAAAAATCTATTTTTTTCACAAGCATGATCTTTTAGCCGTCATTTTTTTTTTATTTTTACAAGGGTAAGACCCCAAAAATTGTTGTGGAATTTCTTTTGAGTACGCAGATACCTGCCTGGCTGGGGGGACGGGCAGGTGGTGAGCGGCCCACTGCGGGACTTAACGCTGGCTCCTTGGGAGGTCTGTTCTAGCAATCTGCCCCATGGTCTCCTGTATTGCCCCAGTGTGTCCAGCATTCTGCCACATGGTCTCCTGTATTGCCCCAGTGTGTCCAGCAATCTGCCCCATGGTCTCCAGTATTGCCCCAGTGTGTCCAGCATTCTGCCCCATGGTCTCCTGTATTGCCCCAGTGTGTCCAGCATTCTGCCCCATGGTCTCCTGTATTGCCCCAGTGTGTCCAGCAATCTGCCCCATAGTCTCCTGTATTGCCCCAGTGTGTCCAGCAATCTGCCCCATGGTCTCCTGTATTGCCCCAGTGTGTCCAGCATTCTGCCACATGGTCTCCTGTATTGCCCCAGTGTGTCCAGCAATCTGCCCCATGGTCTCCAGTATTGCCCCAGTGTGTCCAGCAATCTGCCCCATAGTAGTCTCCTGTATTGCCCCAGTGTGTCCAGCAATCTGCCCCATGGTCTCCTGTATTGCCCCAGTGTGTCCAGCATTCTGCCCCATGGTCTCCTGTATTGCCCCAGTGTGTCCAGCATTCTGCCACATGGTCTCCTGTATTGCCCCAGTGTGTCCAGCAATCTGCCCCATGGTCTCCAGTATTGCCCCAGTGTGTCCAGCAATCTGCCCCATAGTAGTCTCCTGTATTGCCCCAGTGTGTCCAGCATTCTGCCCCATGGTCTCCAGTATTGCCCCAGTGTGTCCAGCAATCTGCCGCATAGTCTCCTGTATTGCCCCAGTGTGTCCAGCAATCTGCCCCATGGTCTCCAGTATTGCCCCAATGTGTCCAGCAATCTGCCCCAGTGTGTCCAGCATTCTGCCCCATGGTCTCCTGTATTGCCCCAGTGTGTCCAGCATTCTGCCACATGGTCTCCTGTATTGCCCCAGTGTGTCCAGCAATCTGCCCCATGGTCTCCAGTATTGCCCCAGTGTGTCCAGCATTGCCCCCAGACAGTCAGACATAAAGAAAAAAAAAAAAAAGTAAAATCCTCACCTCTCCCGTTCCTAGCGCAGGTCCGGTGCAGCCAGTCAGCGTCTCTCCGGCTCTGCGACGCTCAGGACAGAGAGGCAGAGCGGCGCGCACAGTAGTGACGTCATCGCGCCCTCTGCTCTGAGACGTCGCAGAGTCAGAGGACGCTGCAGCTGCCGGCGCCGCAGGAACCAATAGAGGTGAGTATTAGAGCGGGGGCGGGGCCCGGGGGTGGGGGGAGCTGGCCCTGGTCGTGGTGGCGGACGGCGCCCCCCGAAGATTTAAAGGGGCGTCTTTTTTTTTTTCTTCTTCTCCCCCCTTCCTACGCCACTGGTGGCGACCCCTGTGCTTTGGTCGTTCGACCCCCCTCGGGGTCGCGACCCCCAGGTTGAGAACCGCTGCTTTAGGTGCTTCACAGGAACTAAAGCAATGTGGAAGGAAAGAATGAACATTTAACTTTTTTCACAAAAAGTTTATGTTATACCCATATTTTTTATTTTCACAAGAGTAACAAGAAAAAACGACCCAGAACATTTGTTGTGCGATTTCTCGAGTACAGAGATACCCAATATGTTGGGGAAAACTACTGTTTGAGTACACGGCAGAGCTCGGAAAGGAAGGAACACTGTTTGACTTTTTTTAATGCAAAATTGTCTGGAATTGAGATCGGACGCCATGTCACATTTGGAGAGCCGCTGATGTGCCTAAACAGTGGTACCCCCGCACACGTGACCCAATTTTGGAAGCTATACCCCTCAGCGAACTGATCTAGATGTGTGCTGAGCACCTTGAACCACCAGATGCTTCACAAAAGTGTATAACACACAGCCGTGAAAATAAAAATCTATTTTTTTCACAAGCATGATCTTTTAGCCGTCATTTTTTTTTTATTTTTACAAGGGTAAGACCCCAAAAATTGTTGTGGAATTTCTTTTGAGTACGCAGATACCTGCCTGGCTGGGGGGACGGGCAGGTGGTGAGCGGCCCACTGCGGGACTTAACGCTGGCTCCTTGGGAGGTCTGTTCTAGACCCCCCCCCTCTTCTTGAGTAACATCATCTTCCACCTCCTCCCCACCATCCGTGGCATTGTCCATCTCCCTGCCTCTGGCCCTGCCACCGGCCATCCTTGTAATCTTTGGTCACTGACACAGAGCTGATGCCCCCCCACACCTCACAGTATTTGCACAACAACTACCTAGTGTTGATCTAAGGACGCCAGCGGGAAAAAGCTACCGCCTGTGGTCATTAGTGCCTGGGACAGGTGAGGAATATGGTTTTTAGTATTTTCATTTTTACAGTAATTAATGAGAAAAATATGGCAGGGGAGTATTATTAAATAAAGGACTTTATTCTTGCTGTGCATTTATTTCAATACTTACTATAGTGTTACTAATGGGGACATCCTATAGATGCCTCTCCATTACTAACCTCTGGGCTTGATGCCTGCTGACAGCACAAAGGTGACATCAACCCCCAACCCTATTATCCCACTTGCCACCGTGCCAGGACAAGTTGGAAGAGCGAGGCTAAGTGCCAGATTTGGCGCACACCTTATGGATACGTCATTTCTGGGGCAACTGAGGGCTGATGTTGGTAGCCTTGGAAGGCGGCCAGTATCCATGGCCCCTTCCCAGGCTATAAATATCAACCCACAGCTGTTTGTTTAGCCTTTGCTGGTTAGAATTTATAGGGGAACCCTACGTCAGTTTTTTTCTGGGGTCCCCCATAAACTCCCCAGGAAAGGCTAGGTATACAGCTGTGAGCTGATATTAGCAGCCTCGGAACTTTATAGGATGTTGTCCCTTTCCACAGATTAGTAACATCTGCCCCAGCCGTCGGCTTTTCATCTGCTGGTTATGAAATTTATGCAGGAGGCCACGACTTTTTTTTAATTTTAATTCTACTTTTACACAGAATGTGCACAGCGGGTGCTGAATACAACTCCCATCAGTCATCTGGACACGCTGATCACATGGAGACTAGGCAACAATGATGAGAGCTGCCTTCAGCAGTCGGCGCATGGGAACAGCGCAAACTGTGCCACTTGTTCCCAGGTGCCGGTACGTGTCACATTGACGACACATGGATGTCATCTGTCCGTCATCATTGTGCAGCATGCATTTTGTCCATTATATTGTAAGGGGTTACAAAGACTGAAAGACCCCCACCCTTCTCTTGGTGAAATGTTCTTACTGTAGAAGTTTTACTACTAGATGCAGCTATGTATATTGTATTATCTACCTGATTGCTGTGATGTGTATATTATGAATAGGGAAAGTGCAGTATTTTGATTAGGACTAGTGTTGAGCATTCCGATACCGCAAGTATCGGGTATCGGCCGATACTTGCGGTATCGGAATTCCGATACCGAGATCCGATATTTTTGTGATATCGGGTATCGGTATCGGAAGTGTAAAATAAAGAATTAAAATAAAAAATATTGTTATATTCACCTCTCCGGCGGCCCCTGGACATCAGCGGGAGGATCCGGCGTCCGGCACGGCTTCTTTCTTCAAAATGCGCGCCTTTAGGACCTGTGGTATGACGTCCCGGCTTCTGATTGGTCGCGTGCCGCCCATGTGACCGCCACGCGACCAATCAGAAGCCGCGACGTCATTCCTCAGCTAAAGTCCTAGAATGAGCGCCTTCTAGGACCTGAGGAATGACGTCGCGGCTTCTGATTGGTCGCGTGGCGGTCACATGGGCGGCACGCGACCAATCAGAAGCCGGGACGTCATACCACAGGTCCTAAAGGCGCGCATTTTGAAGAAAGAAGCCGTGCCGGACGCCGGATCCTCCCGCTGATGTCCAGGGGCCGCCGGAGAGGTGAATATAACAATATTTTTTATTTTAATTCTTTATTTTACACTTTAATATGGATCCCAGGGCCTGAAGGAGAGTTTCCTCTCCTTCAGACCCTGGGATCCATGAGGATACATTCCGATACTTGATGTCCCATTGACTTGTATTGGTATCGGATATCGGTATCGGCAATATCCGATATTTTTCGGGTATCGGCCGATACTATCCGATACCGATACTTTCAAGTATCGGACGGTATCGCTCAACACTAATTAGGACACTTGATGGAGATACCTCAGTACAGAAGTATTCTCTGTTCCCAGGCGCCGGGTGCTCTCATCATTGTCCGCTGCTCTCTCTGAGATCAGCGCGAGCAGGAGACAATGTTGAGAGTTGTACTGAAATGTAAAATTAAGAATAAAATAAAAAATCACATTATACTCACACCTAATCCCCTGAAGCCATTGTCACCTGTAAACAAATAAAACTAAAAACAACAATATCCCTCCCCTGTTCGAAGTTGAAATGTTACCTCTGGTTACAGGCGTGGGCTGATGGGACTACTACTCCCATCAGCCTATGCCTGCTGCCGCTCCTAACAGTATTCATCAGCCGGCTCCTGAACTATAAATAAATGTTAAAAAATGCCATGGGTTCCCCTGTATTTTTGATAACCAACCAGGCAAAACTGGGGCAGCAACCCTCAGGGCTATCATGGCTGGTTATCAAGAATAGAGGAGTCACCCCCTTTTTTGACAACCATGATCGCTAAAGCAGACAGCTGGGGGCTGGTATTCTCAGGCTGGTAAGGGGCCATGGATATTGACCCCCTCCAGCCTACAAATAACAGCCCTCAGCTACCCAGAAAAGGCACATCTATTAGATGCTCCAATTCTGGCGCTTTGCCCGACTCTTCTCAGTTGCCCTGTAGCGGTGGCACGTGGGGTTCGTATTTGTGGGGTTGATGTCACCTCTGTATTGTCCAGTGACATCAAGCCCACTGGTTAGTAATGGAGAAGTGTCTATAAGACACCTCTCCATTACTAATCCTATAGTTATATGGTAAATAAAGACACAGACAGAATAAAGTCCTTTATTAGAAATCAGACTAAACACAGTATTACTCGCCTAACACCTAATTCCACCGAAGCCCTCATCTCCTGTAAGAAAACAAAAAGAAAATATAACCATATTGGCCACGTTCGCAACGATCAGGAATAATAGCGTCTTCGACGCGGCGTTCTGATCACGCAGGTAAATCCGCAGGTGCTCAGTGATCCGGTGTGCTCAGTGATCCGGTACGCTCAGTGATGCAGTGCGCTCAGTGGTCCGGTGCGCTCAGTGAACTGCTGCGCTCAGTGATCCGATGCTCTCAGTGATTGGCTGCACTCAGTGATCCAGTGCGCTCAGTGATCCGCTGTGCTCAGTGATCCAGTGCACTTAGTGATCCAGTGCGCTCAGTGATCCAGTCCGCTCAGTGATCCGATGCTCTCAGTGATCCAGTGCGCTCAGTGATCCAGTGCGCTCAGTGATCCGCTGCACTCAGTGATCCAGTGTGCTCAGTGATCTGCTGCGCTCAGTGATCCGCTGCACTCAGTGATCCAGTGCGCTCAGTGATCTGCTACGCTCAGTGATGCAGTGCGCTCAGTGATCCGATGCTCTCAGTGATCCGCTGTGCTCAGTGATCGGCTGCACTCAGTGATCCAGTGCACTTAGTGATCCAGTGCACTCAGTGATCCAGTCCGCTCAGTGATCCGATGCACTCAGTGGTCCAGTGCGCTCAGTGATCCGATGCGCTCAGTGATCCAGTGCGTTCAGTGATCCAGTGCGCTCAGTGATCAGATGCGCTCACTGATCCGATCCCCGCCATAAGGGACCCCCTATCCATCCATACACACCACCCCCCCATTAAGGGACCCCCTATCCATCCATACACGGGCCCCTGCCATAAGAGACCCCCTATCCATCCATACACAGACCCCCACCATAACGGACCCCCTTATCTATCCGTACTCACCCCCCCCCCCCAGTAAGGGACCCCCTATCCATCCGTACTCACCCCTCCCCCCGCAGTAAGGGACCCCCTATCTATCCATACACGGGCCCCCGTCATAAGGGACCCCCTATCCATCCATACACTGACCCCCGCCATAACGTACCCCCCTATCTATCCGTGCTCACCCCCCGCGCCCTCTCCCCCCTCTCTGAGCCCCCCGCACCCTCTCACCCCCAAAGGGTTAATACCGGTAGCAGTGTTGGCACCCCCCCCTAAAGGGTTAATACCGGTAGCAGTGTTGGCACCCCCCCTAAAGGGTTAAAACCGGTAGCAGTGTTGGCACCCCCCTAAAGGGTTAATACCGGTAGCAGTGTTGGCACCCCCCTAAAGGGTTAATACCGGTAGCAGTGTTGGCACCCCCCCTAAAGGGTTAATACCGGTAGCAGTGTTGGCACCCCCCCTAAAGGGTTAATACCGGTAGCAGTGTTGGCACCCCCCCAAAGGGTTAATACCGGTAGCAGTGTTAGCACCAGGGGGGGTGCTAACACTGCTACCGGTATTAACCCTTTGGGGGGGTGCCAACACTGCTACCGGTATTAACCCTTTAGGGGGAAAGGGTTAATACCAGTAGCAGTCTTAGCACCCCCCCTAAAGGGTTAATACCGGTAGCAGTGTCACTGTCCGCTGTCTGGCATGCCGCCAAAACGAGAAGGCGGGAGAAGGGGTTTGGGGCGTGTTTCGCTGGGAGAGAACCCGCCCAGGAGACCACTCGCCCACCACAAGGCATTGCTATTACACGCCCACCACAAGGCATTGCTATTACAGCCTCGGGTGGCGCGCAGCTACTGCGCATGCGCCAGGTGCGCCAGGTGCGCCAGGTGCGCGCGGCCGTGCAGCCTCGGGCGGCGCGCAGTAGCCCTAGCTACTGCGCAAGCGCCAGGTTCGCGCGGCCGTGAGTGCCGCGCGTGCATGTGGCGCATGCGCAGTTAACATATAATACTGCCTACAATGCCTTGTGCAATTACAACTGGTGACCACCCACGTGACACGGCAGCATAGATGACGCATTTCCGGTGCCACATGTCATTTCCGGTGCCGCGCTCTATGAATGCCTGCCACGTGCATTGTTATACATGTCAAAAGCGCGGGAGCACGCCAACTGCACGTCAGAGCAAGGTAAGACCTGCTGCACGCCCTAATTGGGCTGGCACACTTGGTATTTCTCTAGGGCCCGTTGCCAGGTTCTTCCATCGCGCATTCATCTGTATCAGCGCGATACATGCCGATACACATGAAAGCGATGATGGAGGAGAGAGAGCGTCCGGCTACGCTCCCTTTACGTCACTGCACTGCGCGCCACCCTGCTGAGGAGCAGCGGAGAAATGGGGATACGAAAGCAATGTATTTTTTGTAATTGTTTCATTGGCGGCGTTGTGTTCTCTACCTACCTCCGTGGGGAGCCCCTCATTGCCGCTTTTCATTGTGTACTGTATATGTGAGCACTGCATTGTGTGTACTACTTGGGGGCCTCTTAATTGCCCTCTCCGTGGGGCGCTCTGCATTGGCCGCTCTGTGGGGTGCTCTGCATTCCCCTCTCCGTGGGAAGCCCCTCATTGCCCGCTCTTCACTGTGTACTGTATATGTGATCTCTGTATACTGCATTGTGTTCTTCTTGGGGGGCCTCTGCATTGGCCGCTCTGTGGGGCGCCCTGCATTGGCCGCTCTGTGGGGCGCCCTGCATTGGCCGCTCTGTGGGGCGCCCTGCATTGGCCGCTCTGTGGGGCGCCCTGCATTGGCCGCTCTGTGGGGCGCCCTGCATTGGCCGCTCTGTGGGGCGCCCTGCATTGGCCGCTCTGTGGGGTGCCCTGCATTGCCCGCTCTGTGGGGCGCCCTGCATTGCCCGCTCTGTGGGGCGCCCTGCATTGCCCGCTCTGTGGGGCGCCCTGCATTGCCCGCTCTGTGGGGCGCCCTGCATTGCCCGCTCTGTGGGGCGCCCTGCATTGCCCGCTCTGTGGGGCGCCCTGCATTGCCCGCTCTGTGGGGCGCCCTGCCGTGAGTGCCGCGCGTGCATGTGGCGCATGCGCAGTTAACATATAATACTGCCTACAATGCCTTGTGCCATTACAACTGGTGACCACCCACGTGACACGGCAGCATAGATGACGCATTTCCGGTGCCGCGCTCTATGAATGCCTGCCACGTGCATTGTTATACATGTCAAAAGCGCGGGAGCACGCCAACTGCACGTCAGAGCAAGGTAAGACCTGCTGCACGCCCTAATTGGGCTGGCACACTTGGTATTTCTCTTGGGCCCGTTGCCAGGTTCTTCCATCGCGCATTCATCTGTGTCAGCGCGATACATGCCGATACACATGAAAGCGATGATGGAGGAGAGAGAGCGTCCGGCTACGCTCCCTTTACGTCACTGCACTGCGCGCCACCCTGCTGAGGAGCAGCGGAGAAATGGGGATACGAAAGCAATGTATTTTTTGTAATTGTTTCATTGGCGGCGTTGTGTTCTCTACCTACCTCCGTGGGGAGCCCCTCATTGCCGCTTTTCATTGTGTACTGTATATGTGAGCACTGCATTGTGTGTACTACTTGGGGGCCTCTTAATTGCCCTCTCCGTGGGGCGCTCTGCATTGGCCGCTCTGTGGGGTGCTCTGCATTCCCCTCTCCGTGGGGAGCCCCTCATTGCCCGCTCTTCACTGTGTACTGTATATGTGATCTCTGTATACTGCATTGTTTTTCATGGGGACCTCTGCATTGGCCGCTCTGTGGGGCGCTCTGCATTCCCCTCTCCGTGGGGAGCCCCTCATTGCCCGCTCTTCACTGTATACTGTATATGTGATCTCTGTATACTGCATTGTTTTTCTTGGGGGCCTCTGCATTGGCCGCTCTGTGGGGCGCTCTGCATTCCCCTCTCTGTGGGGAGCCCCTCATTGCCCGCTCTTCACTGTGTACTGTATATGTGAGCTCTGCTTTGTGTACTGCATTGTGTGTTGTTCTTGAGGGGCCTCTGCATTGGCCGCTCCGTGGGGTGCTCTGCATTCCCCTCTCCGTGGGGAGCCCCTCATTGCCCGCTCTTCACTGTGTACTGTATATGTGATCTCTGTATACTGCATTGTGTTTTTCTTGGGGGCCTCTGCATTGCCCTCTCCGTGGGGCTCTCTGCATTGCCCTCTCCGTGGGGCGCTCTGCATTGCTCGCTCTGTGGGGCGCCCTGCATTGCCCGCTCTGTGGGGCGCCCTGCATTGCCCGCTCTGGGGCGCCCTGCATTGCCCGCTCTGTGGGGCGCCCTGCATTGCCCGCTCTGTGGGGCGCCCTGCATTGCCCGCTCTGTGGGGCGCCCTGCATTGCCCGCTCTGTGGGGCGCCCTGCATTGCCCGCTCTGTGGGGCGCCCTGCATTGCCCGCTCTGTGGGGCGCCCTGCATTGCCCGCTCTGTGGGGCGCCCTGCATTGCCCGCTCTGTGGGGCGCCCTGCATTGCCCGCTCTGTGGGGCGCCCTGCATTGCCCGCTCTGTGGGGCGCCCTGCATTGCCCGCTCTGTGGGGCGCCCTGCATTGCCCGCTCTGTGGGGCGCCCTGCATTGCCCGCTCTGTGGGGCGCCCTGCATTGCCCGCTCTGTGGGGCGCCCTGCATTGCCCGCTCTGTGGGGCGCCCTGCATTGCCCGCTCTGTGGGGCGCCCTGCATTGGCCCCTTCCTTGGGGCTCTCCGCATTCTCCGCTCTTCACTGAGTACTGTATATGTGAGCTCTGCTTTGTGTACTGCATTGTGTGTTCTTCTTGGGGGCCTCTGCATTGGCCGCTCCGTGGGGCGCTCTGCATTCTATACTGTGTATGTATGAGCTCTGTGTTGTGTAGTGCATTATGTGTACCTCCTGGGGGCCTCTGCATTTGTTCTTTGTTGCAATGGGGAGGGAGGACTCTGCATTGCCCGCTCTTTGGGGCGCCCTGCATTGGTCGCTCTTTGGGGCGCCCTGCATTGGTCGCTCTGTGGGGCGCTCTGCATTGCTCGCTCTGTGGGGCGCTCTGCATTGCTCGCTCTGTGGGGCGCTCTGCATTGCTCGCTCTGTGGGGCGCTCTGCATTGCTCGCTCTGTCGGGCGCTCTGCATTGCTCGCTCTGTGGGGCGCTCTGCATTGCTCGCTCTGTGGGGCGCTTTGCATTGCTAGCTCTGTGGGGCGCTTTGCATTGCTCGCTCTGTAGGGCGCTCTGCATTGCCCGCTCTGTTAGGCGCCCTGCATTGTGTACTGTGTATGTTTGAGCTCTGTGTTGTGTAGTCCATTATGTGTACCTCCTGGGGGCCTCTGCATTTGCTCTTTGTTGCAATGGGAAGGGAGGACTCTGCATTTCCCGCTCTGTGGGGCGCCCTGCATTGCTTGCTCTGTGGGGCTCTCTGCATTGCTTGCTCTGTGCACTTGTGCCCCCTGCCTTGATCCTAGCCAGCACTGCACTTGTGCCCAGGCCTTAAGCCTAGCCTGCACTTGTGCCCAGGCCTTAAGCCTAGCCCGCACTTGTGCCCCCTGCCTTGATCCTAGCCAGCACTTGTTCCCCTGCCTTAAGCCTAGCCCGCACTTGTGCCCAGGCCTTAAGCCTAGCCCGCACTTGTGCCCAGGCCTTAAGCCTAGCCCGCACTTGTGCCCAGGCCTTAAGCCTAGCCCGCACTTGTGCCCAGGCCTTAAGCCTAGCCCGCACTTGTGCCCAGGCCTTAAGCCTAGCCCGCACTTGTGCCCAGGCCTTAAGCCTAGCCCGCACTTGTGCCCCCTGCCTTGATCCTAGCCAGCACTTGTGCCCAGGCCTTAAGCCTAGCCTGCACTTTTGAGCCCCTTGAATGCTTGTTTGTTTGTTTTTGTCTTCAGCTTCATGTTGGTTATGCACATAGGGGCAGCTTTACGCTCTTCGCTCTTGTCCCGTCTGAATGTGCATGCACGACTGTAATTGGGGAAGAAGGCATTACCCATTTACGGAGGACAGACAAGAAGTGCCTGGTCGCTTGGAGCATGGGGTTATGGAGAGGCTCCGCACTGTACAACAAAGGATCTAGTCCTAAATGTCCAAGTACAGAGTAGAGGGGTGAAAGCTAGCTCTTCACCCCTATGGGTGCCTAACCCTTTATGCAAAGAGTGCAAAGAGTTAGCTGAATGACTTAAGCCTAGCCAGCACTTGTGCCCAGGCCTTAAGCCTAGCCCGCACTTGTGCCCAGGCCTTAAGCCTGGCTGGCACTTGTGGCCCCTGCCTTAAGCCTAGCCCGCATTTGTGACTCTGACTTAAGCCAAGCCCGCACTTGTGCCCAGGCCTTAAGCCTAGCCCGCACTTGTGCCCATGCCTTAAGCCTAGCCAGCACTGCACTTGTGCCCAGGCCTTAAGCCTAGCCCGCACTTGTGCCCAGGCCTTAAGCCTAGCCCGCACTTGTGCCCAGGCCTTAAGCCTAGCCCGCACTTGTGCCCAGGCCTTAAGCTTAGCCCGCACTTGTGCCCCTGCCTTAAGCCTAGCCCGAACTTGTGCCCAGGCCTTGAGCCTAGCCCGCACTTGTGCCCAGGCCTTAAGCCTAGCCCGCACTTATGCCCAGGCCTTAAGCCTAGCCCGCACTTGTGCCCAGGCCTTAAGCCTAGCCCGCACTTGTGCCCAGGCCTTAAGCCTAGCCCGCACTTGTGCCCAGGCCTTAAGCCTACCCCGCACTTGTGCCCAGGCCTTAAGCCTAGCCCGCACTTGTGCCCAGGCCTTAAGCCTAGCCCGCACTTGTGCCCAGGCCTTAAGCCTAGCCTGCACTTGTGCCCAGGCCTTAAGCCTAGCCCGCACTTGTGCCCCCTGCCTTGATCCTAGCCAGCACTTGTGCCCAGGCCTTAAGCCTAGCCCGCACTTGTGCCCAGGCCTTAAGCCTAGCCCGCACTTGTGCCCAGGCCTTAAGCCTGGCTGGCACTCGTGGCCCCTGCTTTAAGCCTAGCCTGCACTTGTGCCTCTGACTTAAGCCAAGCCCGCACTTGTGCCCAGGCCTTAAGCCTAGCCCGCACTTGTGCCCATGCCTTAAGCCTAGCCCGCACTTGTGCCCATGCCTTAAGCCTAGCCAGCACTGCACTTGTGCCCAGGCCTTAAGCCTAGCCTGCACTTGTGCCCAGGCCTTAAGCCTAGCCTGCACTTGTGCCCAGGCCTTAAGCCTAGCCCGCACTTGTGCCCAGGCCTTAAGCCTAGCCCGCACTTGTGCCCAGGCCTTAAGCCTAGCCCGCACTTGTGCCCAGGCCTTAAGCCTAGCCCGCACTTGTGCCCAGGCCTTAAGCCTAGCCCGCACTTGTGCCCAGCCCTTAGCCTAGCCCGCACTTGTGCCCAGGCCTTAAGCCTAGCCCGCACTTGTGCCCAGGCCTTAAGCCTAGCCCGCACTTGTGCCCAGGCCTTAAGCCTAGCCCGCACTTGTGCCCAGGCCTTAAGCCTAGCCCGCACTTGTGCCCAGGCCTTAAGCCTAGCCCGCACTTGTGCCCAGGCCTTAAGCCTAGCCCGCACTTGTGCCCAGGCCTTAAGCCTAGCCCGCACTTGTGCCCAGGCCTTAAGCCTAGCCCGCACTTGTGCCCAGGCCTTAAGCCTAGCCCGCACTTGTGCCCAGGCCTTAAGCCTAGCCCGCACTTGTGCCCAGGCCTTAAGCCTAGCCCGCACTTGTGCCCAGGCCTTAAGCCTAGCCCGCACTTGTGCCCAGGCCTTAAGCCTAGCCCGCACTTGTGCCCAGGCCTTAAGCCTAGCCCGCACTTGTGCCCCAGGCCTTGATCCTAGCCAGCACTTGTGCCCAGGCCTTAAGCCTAGCCCGCACTTGTGCCCAGGCCTTAAGCCTAGCCTGCACTTTTGAGCCCCTTGAATGCTTGTTTGTTTGTTTTTGTCTTCAGCTTCATGTTGGTTATGCACATAGGGCCAGCTTTACGCCCTTTGCTCTTTTCCCGTCTGAATGCGCATGCACGACTGTAATTGGGGAAGAAGGCATTACCCATTTACGGAGGACAGACAAGAAGTGCCTGGTCGCTTGGAGCATGGGGTTATGGAGAGGCTCCGCATTGTACAACAAAGGATCTAGTCCTAAATGTCCAAGTACAGAGTAGAGGGGTGAAAGCTAGCTCTTCACCCCTATGGGTGCCTAACCCTTTATGCAAAGAGTGCAAAGAGTTAGCTGAATGCCTTAAGCCTAGCCAGCACTTGTGCCCCCTGCCTTGATCCTAGCCAGCACTGCACTTGTGCCCATGCCTTAAGCCTGGCTGGCACTTGTGCCCATGCCTTAAGCCTAGCCGGCACTTGTGGCCCCTGCCTTGATCCTAGCCAGCACTGCACTTTTGCCCAGGCCCTAAGCCTAGCCCGCACTTGTGCCCAGGCCCTAAGCCTAGCCTGCACTTGTGCCCAGGCCTTAAGCCTAGCCCGCACTTGTGCCCAGGCTTTAAGCCTAGCCCGCACTTGTGCCCAGGCCTTAAGCCTAGCCCACACTTGTGCCCAGGCCTTAAGCCTAGCCCGCACTTGTGCCCAGGCCTTAAGCTTAGCCCGCACTTGTGCCCAGCCCGCACTTGTGCCCCGGCCTTAAGCTTAGCCCGCATTTGTGCCCAGGCCTTAAGCCTAGCCCGCACTTGTGCCCAGGCCTTAAGCCAAGCCTGCACTTGTGCCCCTGCCTTAAGCCTAGCCTGCACTTGTGCCCCGGCCTTAAGCCTAGCCCGCACTTGTGCCCCGGCCTTAAGCCTAGCCCGCACTTGTGCCCCGGCCTTAAGCCTAGCCCGCACTTGTGCCCTGGCCTTAAGCCTAGCCCGCACTTGTGCCCAGGCCTTGATCCTAGCCTGCACTTGTGCCCAGGCCTTGATCCTAGCCCGCACTTGTGCCCAGGCCTTGATCCTGGCCCGCACTTGTGCCCAGGCCTTGATCCTGGCCCGCACTTGTGCCCAGGCCTTGATCCTGGCCCGCACTTGTGCCCAGGCCTTGATCCTTGCCCGCACTTGTGCCCAGGCCTTGATCCTAGCCCGCACTTGTGCCCAGGCCTTGATCCTGGCCCGCACTTGTGCCCAGGCCTTGATCCTGGCCCGCACTTGTGCCCAGGCCTTGATCCTGGCCCGCACTTGTGCCCAGGCCTTGATCCTGGCCCGCACTTGTGCCCAGGCCTTGATCCTGGCCCGCACTTGTGCCCAGGCCTTGATCCTAGCCCGCACTTGTGCCCAGGCCTTGATCCTAGCCCGCACTTGTGCCCAGGCCTTGATCCTAGCCCGCACTTGTGCCCAGGCCTTGATCCTAGCCCGCACTTGTGCCCAGGCCTTGATCCTAGCCCGCACTTGTGCCCAGGCCTTGATCCTAGCCCGCACTTGTGCCCAGGCCTTGATCCTTGCCCGCACTTGTGCCCAGGCCTTGATCCTAGCCCGCACTTGTGCCCAGGCCTTGATCCTAGCCCGCACTTGTGCCCAGGCCTTGATCCTAGCCCGCACTTGTGCCCAGGCCTTGATCCTAGCCCGCACTTGTGCCCAGGCCTTGATCCTAGCCCGCACTTGTGCCCAGGCCTTGATCCTAGCCCGCACTTGTGCCCAGGCCTTGATCCTAGCCCGCACTTGTGCCCAGGCCTTGATCCTAGCCCGCACTTGTGCCCAGGCCTTGATCCTAGCCTGCACTTTTGAGCCCCTTGAATGCTTGTTTGTTTGTTTTTGTCTTCAGCTTCATGTTGGTTATGCACATAGGGCCAGCTTTACGCTCTTTGCTCTTGTCCCGTCTGAATGCGCATGCACGACTGTAATTGGGGAAGAAGGCATTACCCATTTACGGAGGACAGACAAGAAGTGCCTGGTCGCTTGGAGCATGGGGTTATGGAGAGGCTCCGCACTGTACAACAAAGGATCTAGTTCTAAATGTCCAAGTACAGAGTAGAGGGGTGAAAGCTAGTTCTTCACCCCTATGGGTGCCTAACCCTTTATGCAAAGAGTGCAAAGAGTTAACTGAATGCCTTAAGCCTAGCCAGCACTTGTGCCCCCTGCCTTGATCCTGGCCAGCACTGCACTTGTGCCCATGCCTTAAGCCTAGCCCGCACTTGTGCCCAGGCCTTAAGCCTAGCCCGCACTTGTGCCCAGGCCTTAAGCCTGGCTGGCACTTGTGCCCATGCCTTAAGCCTAGCCCGCACTTGTGCCCCGGCCTTAAGCCTAGCCCGCACTTGTGCCCAGGCCTTAAGCCTAGCCCGCACTTGTGCCCAGGCCTTAAGCCTAGCCCGCACTTGTGCCCAGGCCTTAAGCCTAGCCCGCACTTGTGCCCCCTGCCTTGATCCTAGCCAGCACTTGTGCCCAGGCCTTAAGCCTAGCCCGCACTTGTGCCCAGGCCTTAAGCCAAGCCCGCACTTGTGCCCCTGCCTTAAGCCTAGCCCGCACTTGTGCCCCTGCCTTAAGCCTAGCCCGCACTTGTGCCCAGGCCTTAAGCCTAGCCCGCACTTGTGTCCAGGCCTTAAGCCTAGCCCGCACTTGTGCCCAGGCCTTAAGCCTAGCCCGCACTTGTGGCCAGGCCTTAAGCCTAGCCCGCACTTGTGCCCAGGCCTTAAGCCTAGCCCGCACTTGTGCCCAGGCCTTAAGCCTAGCCCGCACTTGTGCCCAGGCCTTAAGCCTAGCCCGCACTTGTGCCCAGGCCTTAAGCCTAGCCCGCACTTGTGCCCAGGCCTTAAGCCTAGCCCGCACTTGTGCCCAGGCCTTAAGCCTAGCCTGCACTTGTGCCCAGGCCTTAAGCCTAGCCCGCACTTGTGCCCAGGCCTTAAGCCTAGCCCGCACTTGTGCCCAGGCCTTAAGCCTAGCCCGCACTTGTGCCCAGGCCTTAAGCCTAGCCCGCACTTGTGCCCAGGCCTTAAGCCTAGCCCGCACTTGTGCCCAGGCCTTAAGCCTAGCCCGCACTTGTGCCCAGGCCTTAAGCCTGGCTGGCACTCATGGCCCCTGCTTTAAGCCTAGCCTGCACTTGTGCCTCTGACTTAAGCCAAGCCCGCACTTGTGCCCAGGCCTTAAGCCTAGCCCGCACTTGTGCCCATGCCTTAAGCCTAGCCAGCACTGCACTTGTGCCCAGGCCTTAAGCCTAGCCTGCACTTGTGCCCAGGCCTTAAGCCTAGCCCGCACTTGTGCCCAGGCCTTAAGCCTAGCCCGCACTTGTGCCCAGGCCTTAAGCCTAGCCCGCACTTGTGCCCCTGCCTTAAGCCTAGCCCGCACTTGTGCCCAGGCCTTGAGCCTAGCCCGCACTTGTGCCCAGGCCTTAAGCCTAGCCCGCACTTGTGCCCAGGCCTTAAGCCTAGCCCGCACTTGTGCCCAGGCCTTAAGCCTAGCCCGCACTTGTGCCCAGGCCTTAAGCCTAGCCCACACTTGTGCCCAGGCCTTAAGCCTACCCCGCACTTGTGCCCAGGCCTTAAACCTAGCCCGCACTTGTGCCCAGGCCTTAAGCCTAGCCCGCACTTGTGCCCAGGCCTTAAGCCTAGCACGCACTTATGCCCAGGCCTTAAGCCTAGCCTGCACTTGTGCCCAGGCCTTAAGCCTACCCCGCACTTGTGCCCAGGGCTTAAACCTAGCCCGCACTTGTGCCCAGGCCTTAAGCCTAGCCCGCACTTGTGCCCAGGCCTTAAGCCTAGCCCGCACTTGTGCCCAGGCCTTAAGCCTAGCCTGCACTTGTGCCCAGGCCTTAAGCCTAGCCCGCACTTGTGCCCCCTGCCTTGATCCTAGCCAGCACTTGTGCCCAGGCCTTAAGCCTAGCCCGCACTTGTGCCCAGGCCTTAAGCCTAGCCTGCACTTTTGAGCCCCTTGAATGCTTGTTTGTTTGTTTTTGTCTTCAGCTTCATGTTGGTTATGCACATAGGGCCAGCTTTACGCCCTTCGCTCTTTTCCCGTCTGAATGCGCATGCACGACTGTAATTGGGGAAGAAGGCATTACCCATTTACGGAGGACAGACAAGAAGTGCCTGGTCGCTTGGAGCATGGGGTTATGGAGAGGCTCCGCATTGTACAACAAAGGATCTAGTCCTAAATGTCCAAGTACAGAGTAGAGGGGTGAAAGCTAGCTCTTCACCCCTATGGGTGCCTAACCCTTTATGCAAAGAGTGCAAAGAGTTAGCTGAATGCCTTAAGCCTAGCCAGCACTTGTGCCCCCTGCCTTGATCCTAGCCAGCACTGCACTTGTGCCCAGGCCTTAAGCCTGGCTGGCACTTGTGCCCATGCCTTAAGCCTAGCCCGCACTTGTGCCCAGGCCTTAAGCCTAGCCCGCACTTGTGCCCAGGCCTTAAGCCTAGCCCGCACTTGTGCCCAGGCCTTAAGCCTAGCCCGCACTTGTGCCCAGGCCTTAAGCCTAGCCCGCACTTGTGCCCCCTGCCTTGATCCTAGCCAGCACTTGTGCCCAGGCCTTAAGCCTAGCCCGCACTTGTGCCCAGGCCTTAAGCCAAGCCCGCACTTGTGCCCCTGCCTTAAGCCTAGCCCGCACTTGTGCCCCTGCCTTAAGCCTAGCCCGCACTTGTGCCCAGGCCTTAAGCCTAGCCCGCACTTGTGTCCAGGCCTTAAGCCTAGCCCGCACTTGTGCCCAGGCCTTAAGCCTAGCCCGCACTTGTGGCCAGGCCTTAAGCCTAGCCCGCACTTGTGCCCAGGCCTTAAGCCTAGCCCGCACTTGTGCCCAGGCCTTAAGCCTAGCCCGCACTTGTGCCCAGGCCTTAAGCCTAGCCCGCACTTGTGCCCAGGCCTTAAGCCTAGCCCGCACTTGTGCCCAGGCCTTAAGCCTAGCCCGCACTTGTGCCCAGGCCTTAAGCCTAGCCTGCACTTGTGCCCAGGCCTTAAGCCTAGCCCGCACTTGTGCCCAGGCCTTAAGCCTAGCCCGCACTTGTGCCCAGGCCTTAAGCCTAGCCCGCACTTGTGCCCAGGCCTTAAGCCTAGCCCGCACTTGTGCCCAGGCCTTAAGCCTAGCCCGCACTTGTGCCCAGGCCTTAAGCCTAGCCCGCACTTGTGCCCCCTGCCTTGATCCTAGCCAGCACTTGTGCCCAGGCCTTAAGCCTAGCCCGCACTTGTGCCCAGGCCTTAAGCCTAGCCTGCACTTTTGAGCCCTTTGAATGCTTGTTTGTTTGTTTTTGTCTTCAGCTTCATGTTGGTTATGCACATAGGGCCAGCTTTACGCTCTTCGCTCTTGTCCCGTCTGAATGCGCATGCACGACTGTAATTGGGGAAGAAGGCATTACCCATTTACGGAGGACAGACAAGAAGTGCCTGGTCGCTTGGAGCATGGGGTTATGGAGAGGCTCCGCACTGTACAACAAAGGATCTAGTCCTAAATGTCCAAGTACAGAGTAGAGGGGTGAAAGCTAGCTCTTCACCCCTATGGGTGCCTAACCCTTTATGCAAAGAGTGCAAAGAGTTAGCTGAATGACTTAAGCCTAGCCAGCACTTGTGCCCAGGCCTTAAGCCTAGCCCGCACTTGTGCCCAGGCCTTAAGCCTAGCCCGAACTTGTGCCCAGGCCTTGAGCCTAGCCCACACTTGTGCCCAGGCCTTAAGCCTAGCCCGCACTTATGCCCAGGCCTTAAGCCTAGCCCGCACTTGTGCCCAGGCCTTAAGCCTAGCCCGCACTTGTGCCCAGGCCTTAAGCCTAGCCCGCACTTGTGCCCAGGCCTTAAGCCTAGCCCGCACTTGTGCCCAGGCCTTAAGCCTAGCCCGCACTTGTGCCCAGGCCTTAAGCCTACCCCGCACTTGTGCCCAGGCCTTAAGCCTAGCCCGCACTTGTGCCCAGGCCTTAAGCCTAGCCTGCACTTGTGCCCAGGCCTTAAGCCTAGCCCGCACTTGTGCCCCCTGCCTTGATCCTAGCCAGCACTTGTGCCCAGGCCTTAAGCCTAGCCCGCACTTGTGCCCAGGCCTTAAGCCTAGCCCGCACTTGTGCCCAGGCCTTAAGCCTGGCTGGCACTCATGGCCCCTGCTTTAAGCCTAGCCTGCACTTGTTCCTCTGACTTAAGCCAAGCCCGCACTTGTGCCCAGGCCTTAAGCCTAGCCCGCACTTGTGCCCATGCCTTAAGCCTAGCCAGCACTGCACTTGTGCCCAGGCCTTAAGCCTAGCCTGCACTTGTGCCCAGGCCTTAAGCCTAGCCCGCACTTGTGCCCAGGCCTTAAGCCTAGCCCGCACTTGTGCCCAGGCCTTAAGCCTAGCCCGCACTTGTGCCCCTGCCTTAAGCCTAGCCCGCACTTGTGCCCAGGCCTTGAGCCTAGCCCGCACTTGTGCCCAGGCCTTAAGCCTAGCCCGCACTTGTGCCCAGGCCTTAAGCCTAGCCCGCACTTGTGCCCAGGCCTTAAGCCTAGCCCGCACTTGTGCCCAGGCCTTAAGCCTAGCCCACACTTGTGCCCAGGCCTTAAGCCTACCCCGCACTTGTGCCCAGGCCTTAAACCTAGCCCGCACTTGTGCCCAGGCCTTAAGCCTAGCCCGCACTTGTGCCCAGGCCTTAAGCCTAGCCCGCACTTATGCCCAGGCCTTAAGCCTAGCCTGCACTTGTGCCCAGGCCTTAAGCCTACCCCGCACTTGTGCCCAGGGCTTAAACCTAGCCCGCACTTGTGCCCAGGCCTTAAGCCTAGCCCGCACTTGTGCCCAGGCCTTAAGCCTAGCCCGCACTTGTGCCCAGGCCTTAAGCCTAGCCTGCACTTGTGCCCAGGCCTTAAGCCTAGCCCGCACTTGTGCCCCCTGCCTTGATCCTAGCCAGCACTTGTGCCCAGGCCTTAAGCCTAGCCCGCACTTGTGCCCAGGCCTTAAGCCTAGCCTGCACTTTTGAGCCCCTTGAATGCTTGTTTGTTTGTTTTTGTCTTCAGCTTCATGTTGGTTATGCACATAGGGCCAGCTTTACGCCCTTCGCTCTTTTCCCGTCTGAATGCGCATGCACGACTGTAATTGGGGAAGAAGGCATTACCCATTTACGGAGGACAGACAAGAAGTGCCTGGTCGCTTGGAGCATGGGGTTATGGAGAGGCTCCGCACTGTACAACAAAGGATCTAGTCCTAAATGTCCAAGTACAGAGTAGAGGGGTGAAAGCTAGCTCTTCACCCCTATGGGTGCCTAACCCTTTATGCAAAGAGTGCAAAGAGTTAGCTGAATGCCTTAAGCCTAGCCAGCACTTGTGCCCCCTGCCTTGATCCTAGCCAGCACTGCACTTGTGCCCATGCCTTAAGCCTGGCTGGCACTTGTGCCCATGCCTTAAGCCTAGCCGGCACTTGTGGCCCCTGCCTTGATCCTAGCCAGCACTGCACTTTTGCCCAGGCCTTAAGCCTAGCCCGCACTTGTGCCCAGGCCTTAAGCCTAGCCCGCACTTGTGCCCAGGCCTTAAGCCTAGCCCGCACTTGTGCCCAGGCTTTAAGCCTAGCCCGCACTTGTGCCCAGGCCTTAAGCCTAGCCCGCACTTGTGCCCAGGCCTTAAGCCTAGCCCGCACTTGTGCCCCGGCCTTAAGCTTAGCCCGCACTTGTGCCCAGGCCTTAAGCCTAGCCCGCACTTGTGCCCAGGCCTTAAGCCTAGCCTGCACTTGTGCCCCGGCCTTAAGCCTAGCCCGCACTTGTGCCCCGGCCTTAAGCCTAGCCCGCACTTGTGCCCCGGCCTTAAGCCTAGCCCGCACTTGTGCCCAGGCCTTGATCCTAGCCCGCACTTGTGCCCAGGCCTTGATCCTGGCCCGCACTTGTGCCCAGGCCTTGATCCTGGCCCGCACTTGTGCCCAGGCCTTGATCCTGGCCCGCACTTGTGCCCAGGCCTTGATCATGGCCCGCACTTGTGCCCAGGCCTTGATCCTAGCCCGCACTTGTGCCCAGGCCTTGATCCTAGCCCGCACTTGTGCCCAGGCCTTGATCTTAGCCTGCACTTTTGAGCCCCTTGAATGCTTGTTTGTTTGTTTTTGTCTTCAGCTTCATGTTGGTTATGCACATAGGGCCAGCTTTACGCTCTTTGCTCTTGTCCTGTCTGAATGCGCATGCACGACTGTAATTGGGGAAGAAGGCATTACCCATTTACGGAGGACAGACAAGAAGTGCCTGGTCGCTTGGAGCATGGGGTTATGGAGAGGCTCCGCACTGTACAACAAAGGATCTAGTTCTAAATGTCCAAGTACAGAGTAGAGGGGTGAAAGCTAGTTCTTCACCCCTATGGGTGCCTAACCCTTTATGCAAAGAGTGCAAAGAGTTAGCTGAATGCCTTAAGCCTAGCCAGCACTTGTGCCCCCTGCCTTGATCCTGGCCAGCACTGCACTTGTGCCCATGCCTTAAGCCTAGCCCGCACTTGTGCCCAGGCCTTAAGCCTAGCCCGCACTTGTGCCCAGGCCTTAAGCCTGGCTGGCACTTGTGCCCATACCTTAAGCCTAGCCCGCACTTGTGCCCAGGCCTTAAGCCTAGCCCGCACTTGTGCCCAGGCCTTAAGCCTAGCCTGCACTTGTGCCCAGGCCTTAAGCCTAGCCCGCACTTGTGCCCAGGCCTTAAGCCTAGCCCGCACTTTTGCCCAGGCCTTAAGCCTAGCCCGCACTTGTGCCCCCTGCCTTGATCCTAGCCAGCACTTGTGCCCAGGCCTTAAGCCTAGCCCGCACTTGTGCCCAGGCCTTAAGCCAAGCCCGCACTTGTGCCCCTGCCTTAAGCCTAGCCCGCACTTGTGCCCCTGCCTTAAGCCTAGCCCGCACTTGTGCCCAGGCCTTAAGCCTAGCCCGCACTTGTGTCCAGGCCTTAAGCCTAGCCCGCACTTGTGCCCAGGCCTTAAGCCTAGCCCGCACTTGTGGCCAGGCCTTAAGCCTAGCCCGCACTTGTGGCCAGGCCTTAAGCCTAGCCTGCACTTGTGCCCAGGCCTTAAGCCTAGCCCGCACTTGTGCCCAGGCCTTAAGCCTAGCCCGCACTTGTGCCCAGGCCTTAAGCCTAGCCCGCACTTGTGTCCAGGCCTTAAGCCTAGCCCGCACTTGTGCCCAGGCCTTAAGCCTAGCCCGCACTTGTGCCCAGGCCTTAAGCCTAGCCCGCACTTGTGCCCAGGCCTTAAGCCTAGCCCGCACTTGTGCCCAGGCCTTAAGCCTAGCCCGCACTTGTGCCCAGGCCTTAAGCCTAGCCCGCACTTGTGCCCAGGCCTTAAGCCTAGCCCGCACTTGTGCCCAGGCCTTAAGCCTAGCCCGCACTTGTGCCCCCTGCCTTGATCCTAGCCAGCACTTGTGCCCAGGCCTTAAGCCTAGCCCGCACTTGTGCCCAGGCCTTAAGCCTAGCCTGCACTTTTGAGCCCCTTGAATGCTTGTTTGTTTGTTTTTGTCTTCAGCTTCATGTTGGTTATGCACATAGGGCCAGCTTTACGCTCTTCGCTCTTGTCCCGTCTGAATGCGCATGCACGACTGTAATTGGGGAAGAAGGCATTACCCATTTACGGAGGACAGACAAGAAGTGCCTGGTCGCTTGGAGCATGGGGTTATGGAGAGGCTCCGCACTGTACAACAAAGGATCTAGTCCTAAATGTCCAAGTACAGAGTAGAGGGGTGAAAGCTAGCTCTTCACCCCTATGGGTGCCTAACCCTTTATGCAAAGAGTGCAAAGAGTTAGCTGAATGACTTAAGCCTAGCCAGCACTTGTGCCCAGGCCTTAAGCCTAGCCCGCACTTGTGCCCAGGCCTTAAGCCTGGCTGGCACTTGTGGCCCCTGCCTTAAGCCTAGCCCGCACTTGTGCCTCTGACTTAAGCCAAGCCCGCACTTGTGCCCAGGCCTTAAGCCTAGCCCGCACTTGTGCCCAGGCCTTAAGCCTAGCCCGAACTTGTGCCCAGGCCTTGAGCCTAGCCCGCACTTGTGCCCAGGCCTTAAGCCTAGCCCGCACTTATGCCCAGGCCTTAAGCCTAGCCCGCACTTGTGCCCAGGCCTTAAGCCTAGCCCGCACTTGTGCCCAGGCCTTAAGCCTAGCCCGCACTTGTGCCCAGGCCTTAAGCCTAGCCCGCACTTGTGCCCAGGCCTTAAGCCTACCCCGCACTTGTGCCCAGGCCTTAAGCCTAGCCCGCACTTGTGCCCAGGCCTTAAGCCTAGCCCGCACTTGTGCCCAGGCCTTAAGCCTAGCCTGCACTTGTGCCCAGGCCTTAAGCCTAGTCCGCACTTGTGCCCCCTGCCTTGATCCTAGCCCGCACTTGTGCCCAGGCCTTAAGCCTAGCCCGCACTTGTGCCCAGGCCTTAAGCCTAGCCCGCACTTGTGGCCAGGCCTTAAGCCTAGCCCGCACTTGTGCCCAGGCCTTAAGCCTAGCCTGCACTTGTGCCCAGGCCTTAAGCCAAGCCCGCACTTGTGCCCAGGCCTTAAGCCTAGCCCGCACTTGTGCCCTGGCCTTAAGCCTAGCCTGCACTTGTGCCCAGGCCTTAAGCCTAGCCTGCACTTGTGCCCAGGCCTTAAGCCTAGCCCGCACTTGTGCCCAGGCCTTAAGCCTAGCCCGCACTTGTGCCCAGGCCTTAAGCCTACCCCGCACTTGTGCCCAGGCCTTAAGCCTAGCCCGCACTTGTGCCCAGGCCTTAAGCCTAGCCCGCACTTGTGCCCAGGCCTTAAGCCTAGCCTGCACTTGTGCCCAGGCCTTAAGCCTAGCCCGCACTTGTGCCCCCTGCCTTGATCCTAGCCCGCACTTGTGCCCAGGCCTTAAGCCTAGCCCGCACTTGTGCCCAGGCCTTAAGCCTAGCCCGCACTTGTGGCCAGGCCTTAAGCCTAGCCCGCACTTGTGCCCAGGCCTTAAGCCTAGCCTGCACTTGTGCCCAGGCCTTAAGCCAAGCCCGCACTTGTGCCCAGGCCTTAAGCCTAGCCCGCACTTGTGCCCAGGCCTTAAGCCTAGCCTGCACTTGTGCCCAGGCCTTAAGCCTAGCCTGCACTTGTGCCCAGGCCTTAAGCCTAGCCCGCACTTGTGCCCAGGCCTTAAGCCTAGCCCGCACTTGTGCCCAGGCCTTAAGCCTAGCCCGCACTTGTGCCCCCTGCCTTGATCCTAGCCAGCACTTGTGCCCAGGCCTTAAGCTTAGCCCGCACTTGTGCCCAGGCCTTAAGCCTAGCCTGCACTTTTGAGCCCCTTGAATGCTTGTTTGTTTGTTTTTGTCTTCAGCTTCATGTTGGTTATGCACATAGGGCCAGCTTTACGCTCTTCGCTCTTGTCCCGTCTGAATGCGCATGCACGACTAATTGGGGAAGAAGGCATTACCCATTTACGGAGGACAGACAAGAAGTGCCTGGTCGCTTGGAGCATGGGGTTTTGGAGAGGCTCCGCACTGTACAACAAAGGATCTAGTCCTAAATGTCCAAGTACAGAGTAGAGGGGTGAAAGCTAGCTCTTCACCCCTATGGGTGCCTAACCCTTTATGCAAAGAGTACAA
Source organism: Ranitomeya imitator (assembly GCF_032444005.1). Classification (NCBI taxonomy): domain Eukaryota; kingdom Metazoa; phylum Chordata; class Amphibia; order Anura; family Dendrobatidae; genus Ranitomeya; species Ranitomeya imitator. Next base: position 806,972 of record NW_027194564.1, read on the forward strand.
AGAGTTAGCTGAATGCCTTAACCCTGCTGTTCTGTTCGGTCTGGGGAGACCTATTTTGAACTTTGGTATTTTTTGGGGTGTTCAAGATGCGGTTCTGAAACTTGTGGTTGATTGACTTAAATGAGGATGGGTCGGTCGGCCACGGGTTTCAGAGCCGCATCTTGAATATTTTAAAGAATATTGAAGTTCAAAGTCGGTCATTTTTGACCAACAGAACAGCAGGGTTAAGCCTAGCCAGCACTTGTGCCCCCTGCCTTGATCCTGGCCAGCACTGCACTTGTGCCCATGCCGTAAGCCTAGCCCGCACTTGTGCCCAGGCCTTAAGCCTGGCTGGCACTTGTGCCCATGCCTTAAGCCTAGCCCGCACTTGTGCCCAGGCCTTGATCCTAGCCCGCACTTGTGCCCAGTCCTTGATCCTAGCCCGCACTTGTGCCCAGGCCTTGATCCTAGCCCGCACTTGTGCCCAGGCCTTGTTCCTAGCCCGCACTTGTGCCCAGGCCTTGATCCTAGCCCGCACTTGTGCCCAGGCCTTGATCCTAGCCCGCACTTGTGCCCAGGCCTTGATCCTAGCCCGCACTTGTGCCCAGGCCTTGATCCTAGCCCGCACTTGTGCCCAGGCCTTGATCCTAGCCCGCACTTGTGCCCAGGCCTTGATCCTGGCCCGCACTTGTGCCCAGGCCTTGATCCTGGCCCGCACTTGTGCCCAGGCCTTGATCCTAGCCCGCACTTGTGCCCAGGCCTTGATCCTAGCCCGCACTTGTGCCCAGGCCTTGATCCTAGCCCGCACTTGTGCCCAGGCCTTGATCCTAGCCTGCACTTTTGAGCCCCTTGAATGCTTGTTTGTTTGTTTTTGTCTTCAGCTTCATGTTGGTTATGCACATAGGGCCAGCTTTACGCTCTTTGCTCTTGTCCCGTCTGAATGCGCATGCACGACTGTAATTGGGGAAGAAGGCATTACCCATTTACGGAGGACAGACAAGAAGTGCCTGGTCGCTTGGAGCATGGGGTTATGGAGAGGCTCCGCACTGTACAACAAAGGATCTAGTCCTAAATGTCCAAGTACAGAGTAGAGGGGTGAAAGCTAGCTCTTCACCCCTATGGGTGCCTAACCCTTTATCCTTTATGCAAAGAGTGCAAAGAGTTAGCTGAATGCCTTAAGCCTAGCCAGCACTTGTGCCCCCTGCCTTGATCCTGGCCAGCACTGCACTTGTGCCCATGCCTTAAGCCTAGCCCGCACTTGTGCCCAGGCCTTAAGCCTAGCCCGCACTTGTGCCCAGGCCTTAAGCCTGGCTGGCACTTGTGCCCATGCCTTAAGCCTAGCCCGCACTTGTGCCCAGGCCTTAAGCCTAGCCCGCACTTGTGCCCAGGCCTTAAGCCTAGCCCGCACTTGTGCCCAGGCCTTAAGCCTAGCCCGCACTTGTGCCCCCTGCCTTGATCCTAGCCAGCACTTGTGCCCAGGCCTTAAGCCTAGCCCGCACTTGTGCCCAGGCCTTAAGCCAAGCCCGCACTTGTGCCCCTGCCTTAAGCCTAGCCCGCACTTGTGCCCCTGCCTTAAGCCTAGCCCGCACTTGTGCCCAGGCCTTAAGCCTAGCGCGCACTTGTGTCCAGGCCTTAAGCCTAGCCCGCACTTGTGCCCAGGCCTTAAGCCTAGCCCGCACTTGTGGCCAGGCCTTAAGCCTAGCCCGCACTTGTGCCCAGGCCTTAAGCCTAGCCCGCACTTGTGCCCAGGCCTTAAGCCAAGCCCGCACTTGTGCCCAGGCCTTAAGCCTAGCCCGCACTTGTGCCCAGGCCTTAAGCCTAGCCTGCACTTGTGCCCAGGCCTTAAGCCTAGCCTGCACTTGTGCCCAGGCCTTAAGCCTAGCCCGCACTTGTGCCCAGGCCTTAAGCCTAGCCCGCACTTGTGCCCAGGCCTTAAGCCTAGCCCGCACTTGTGCCCCCTGCCTTGATCCTAGCCAGCACTTGTGCCCAGGCCTTAAGCTTAGCCCGCACTTGTGCCCAGGCCTTGATCCTAGCCCGCACTTGTGCCCAGGCCTTGATCCTAGCCCGCACTTGTGCCCAGGCCTTGATCCTAGCCCGCACTTGTGCCCAGGCCTTGATCCTAGCCCGCACTTGTGCCCAGGCCTTGATCCTGGCCCGCACTTGTGCCCAGGCCTTGATCCTGGCCCGCACTTGTGCCCAGGCCTTGATCCTAGCCCGCACTTGTGCCCAGGCCTTGATCCTAGCCCGCACTTGTGCCCAGGCCTTGATCCTAGCCCGCACTTGTGCCCAGGCCTTGATCCTAGCCTGCACTTTTGAGCCCCTTGAATGCTTGTTTGTTTGTTTTTGTCTTCAGCTTCATGTTGGTTATGCACATAGGGCCAGCTTTACGCTCTTTGCTCTTGTCCCGTCTGAATGCGCATGCACGACTGTAATTGGGGAAGAAGGCATTACCCATTTACGGAGGACAGACAAGAAGTGCCTGGTCGCTTGGAGCATGGGGTTATGGAGAGGCTCCGCACTGTACAACAAAGGATCTAGTCCTAAATGTCCAAGTACAGAGTAGAGGGGTGAAAGCTAGCTCTTCACCCCTATGGGTGCCTAACCCTTTATCCTTTATGCAAAGAGTGCAAAGAGTTAGCTGAATGCCTTAAGCCTAGCCAGCACTTGTGCCCCCTGCCTTGATCCTGGCCAGCACTGCACTTGTGCCCATGCCTTAAGCCTAGCCCGCACTTGTGCCCAGGCCTTAAGCCTAGCCCGCACTTGTGCCCAGGCCTTAAGCCTGGCTGGCACTTGTGCCCATGCCTTAAGCCTAGCCCGCACTTGTGCCCAGGCCTTAAGCCTAGCCCGCACTTGTGCCCAGGCCTTAAGCCTAGCCCGCACTTGTGCCCAGGCCTTAAGCCTAGCCCGCACTTGTGCCCCCTGCCTTGATCCTAGCCAGCACTTGTGCCCAGGCCTTAAGCCTAGCCCGCACTTGTGCCCAGGCCTTAAGCCAAGCCCGCACTTGTGCCCCTGCCTTAAGCCTAGCCCGCACTTGTGCCCCTGCCTTAAGCCTAGCCCGCACTTGTGCCCAGGCCTTAAGCCTAGCGCGCACTTGTGTCCAGGCCTTAAGCCTAGCCCGCACTTGTGCCCAGGCCTTAAGCCTAGCCCGCACTTGTGGCCAGGCCTTAAGCCTAGCCCGCACTTGTGCCCAGGCCTTAAGCCTAGCCTGCACTTGTGCCCAGGCCTTAAGCCAAGCCCGCACTTGTGCCCAGGCCTTAAGCCTAGCCCGCACTTGTGCCCAGGCCTTAAGCCTAGCCTGCACTTGTGCCCAGGCCTTAAGCCTAGCCTGCACTTGTGCCCAGGCCTTAAGCCTAGCCCGCACTTGTGCCCAGGCCTTAAGCCTAGCCCGCACTTGTGCCCAGGCCTTAAGCCTAGCCCGCACTTGTGCCCCCTGCCTTGATCCTAGCCAGCACTTGTGCCCAGGCCTTAAGCTTAGCCCGCACTTGTGCCCAGGCCTTAAGCCTAGCCTGCACTTTTGAGCCCCTTGAATGCTTGTTTGTTTGTTTTTGTCTTCAGCTTCATGTTGGTTATGCACATAGGGCCAGCTTTACGCTCTTCGCTCTTGTCCCGTCTGAATGCGCATGCACGACTGTAATTGGGGAAGAAGGCATTACCCATTTACGGAGGACAGACAAGAAGTGCCTGGTCGCTTGGAGCATGGGGTTTTGGAGAGGCTCCGCACTGTACAACAAAGGATCTAGTCCTAAATGTCCAAGTACAGAGTAGAGGGGTGAAAGCTAGCTCTTCACCCCTATGGGTGCCTAACCCTTTATGCAAAGAGTACAAAGAGTTAGCTGAATGCCTTAAGCCTAGCCAGCACTTGTGCCCCCTGCCTTGATCCTGGCCAGCACTGCACTTGTGCCCATGCCGTAAGCCTAGCCCGCACTTGTGCCCAGGCCTTAAGCCTGGCTGGCACTTGTGCCCATGCCTTAAGCCTAGCCGGCACTTGTGGCCCCTGCCTTGATCCTAGCCAGCACTGCACTTGTGCCCAGGTTTTAAGCCTAGCCTGCACTTGTGCCCCGGCCTTAAGCCTAGCCCGCACTTGTGCCCCGGCCTTAAGCCTAGCCCGCACTTGTGCCCCGGCCTTAAGCCTAACCCGCACTTGTGCCCAGGCCTTAAGCCTAGCCCGCACTTGTGCCCAGGCCTTAAGCCTAGCCCGCACTTGTGCCCCGGCTTTAAGCTTAGCCCGCACTTGTGCCCCGGCTTTAAGCTTAGCCCGCACTTGTGCCCAGGCCTTAAGCCTAGCCCGCACTTGTGCCCCGGCCTTAAGCCGAGCCCGCACTTGTGCCCCGGCCTTAAGCCGAGCCCGCACTTGTGCCCCTGCCTTAAGCCGAGCCCGCACTTGTGCCCAGGCCTTAAGCCTAGCCCACACTTGTGCCCAGGCCTTAAGCCTAGCCCGCACTTGTGCCCCTGCCTTAAGCCTAGCCCGCACTTGTGCCCCTGCCTTAAGCCTAGCCCGCACTTGTGCCCAGGCCTAAAGCCTAGCCCGCACTTGTGCCCAGGCCTTAAGCCTAGCCCTCACTTGTGCCCAGGCCTTAAGCCTAGCCCGCACTTGTGCCCAGGCCTTAAGCCTAGCCCGCACTTGTGCCCAGGCCTTAAGCCTAGCCCGCACTTGTGCCCAGGCCTTAAGCCTAGCCCGCACTTGTGCCCAGGCCTTAAGCCTAGCCCGCACTTGTGCCCAGGCCTTAAGCCTAGCCCGCACTTGTGCCCAGGCCTTAAGCCTAGCCCGCACTTGTGCCCAGGCCTTAAGCCTAGCCCGCACTTGTGCCCAGGCCTTAAGCCTAGCCCGCACTTGTGCCCAGGCCTTAAGCCTAGCCGGCACTTGTGGCCCCTGCCTTGATCCTAGCCAGCACTGCACTTGTGCCCAGGCCTTAAGCCTAGCCTGCACTTGTGCCCAGGCCTTAAGCCTAGCCCGCACTTGTGCCCAGGCCTTAAGCCTAGCCGGCACTTGTGGCCCCTGCCTTGATCCTAGCCAGCACTGCACTTGTGCCCAGGCCTTAAGCCTAGCCTGCACTTGTGCCCAGGCCTTAAGCCTAGCCTGCACTTGTGCCCAGGCCTTAAGCCTAGCCTGCACTTGTGCCCAGGCCTTAAGCCTAGCCCGCACTTGTGCCCAGGCTTTAAGCCTAGCCCGCACTTGTGCCCAGGCCTTAAGCCTAGCCCGCACTTGTGCCCAGGCTTTAAGCCTAGCCCGCACTTGTGCCCAGGCCTTAAGCCTAGCCCGCACTTGTGCCCAGGCCTTAAGCCTAGCCCACACTTGTGCCCAGGCCTAAAGCTTAGCCCGCACTTGTGCCCAGGCCTTAAGCCTAGCCCGCACTTGTGCCCCGGCCTTAAGCCTAGCCCGCACTTGTGCCCCGGCCTTAAGCCTAGCCCGCACTTGTGCCCAGGCCTTAAGCCTAGCCCGCACTTGTGCCCAGGCCTTAAGCCTAGCCCGAACTTGTGCCCAGGCCTTAAGCCTAGCCCGCACTTGTGCCCCCTGCCTTGATCCTAGCCAGCACTTGTGCCCAGGCCTTAAGCCTAGCCCGCACTTTTGAGCCCCTTGAATGCTTGTTTGTTTGTTTTTGTCTTCAGCTTAATGTTGGTTATGCACATAGGGCCAGCTTTACGCTCTTCGCTCTTCTCCCGTCTGAATGCGCATGCACGACTGTAATTGGGGAAGAAGGCATTACCCATTTACGGAGGACAGACAAGAAGTGCCTGGTCGCTTGGAGCATGGGGTTATGGAGAGGCTCCGCACTGTACAACAAAGGATCTAGTCCTAAATGTCCAAGTACAGAGTAGAGGGGTGAAAGCTAGCTCTTCACCCCTATGGGTGCCTAACCCTTTATGCAAAGAGTGCAAAGAGTTAGCTGAATGCCTTAAGCCTAACCAGCACTTGTGCCCCCTGCCTTGATCCTGGCCAGCACTGCACTTGTGCCCATGCCGTAAGCCTAGCCCACACTTGTGCCCAGGCCTTAAGCCTAGCCCGCACTTGTGCCCAGGCCTTAAGCCTGGCTGGCACTTGTGCCCATGCCTTAAGCCTAGCCGGCACTTGTGGCCCCTGCCTTGATCCTAGCCAGCACTGCACTTGTGCCCAGGCCTTAAGCCTAGCCTGCACTTGTGCCCAGGCCTTAAGCCTAGCCCGCACTTTTGCCCCGGCCTTAAGCCTAGCCCGCACTTGTGCCCCGGCCTTAAGCCTAGCCTGCACTTGTGCCCGACCTTAAGCCTAGCCCGCACTTGTGCCCCGGCCTTAAGCCTAGCCCGCACTTGTGCCCCGGCCTTAAGCCTAACCCGCACTTGTGCCCAGGCCTTAAGCCTAGCCCGCACTTGTGCCCCGGCCTTAAGCCTAGCCCGCACTTGTGCCCAGGCCTTAAGCCTAGCCCGCACTTGTGCCCAGGCCTTAAGCCTAGCCCGCACTTGTGCCCAGGCCTTGATCCTAGCCAGCACTTGTGCCCAGGCCTTAAGCCTAGCCCGCACTTGTGCCCAGGCCTTAAGCCTAGCCTGCACTTTTGAGCCCCTTGAATGCTTGTTTGTTTGTTTTTGTCTTCAGCTTCATGTTGGTTATGCACATAGGGCCAGCTTTACGCTCTTCGCTCTTGTCCCGTCTGAATGCGCATGCACGACTGTAATTGGGGAAGAAGGCATTACCCATTTACGGAGGACAGACAAGAAGTGCCTGGTCGCTTGGAGCATGGGGTTATGGAGAGGCTCCGCACTGTACAACAAAGGATCTAGTCCTAAATGTCCAAGTACAGAGTAGAGGGGTGAAAGCTAGCTCTTCACCCCTATGGGTGCCTAACCCTTTATGCAAAGAGTGCAAAGAGTTAGCTGAATGCCTTAAGCCTAGCCAGCACTTGTGCCCCCTGCCTTGATCCTGGCCAGCACTGCACTTGTGCCCATGCCGTAAGCCTAGCCTGCACTTGTGCCCAGGCCTTAAGCCTGGCTGGCACTTGTGCCCATGCCTTAAGCCTAGCCGGCACTTGTGGCCCCTGCCTTGATCCTAGCCAGCACTGCACTTGTGCCCAGGTTTTAAGCCTAGCCTGCACTTGTGCCCCGGCCTTAAGCCTAGCCCGCACTTGTGCCCCGGCCTTAAGCCTAGCCCGCACTTGTGCCCCGGCCTTAAGCCTAACCCGCACTTGTGCCCAGGCCTTAAGCCTAGCCCGCACTTGTGCCCCGGCTTTAAGCTTAGCCCGCACTTGTGCCCCGGCTTTAAGCTTAGCCCGCACTTGTGCCCAGGCCTTAAGCCTAGCCCGCACTTGTGCCCCGGCCTTAAGCCGAGCCCGCACTTGTGCCCCTGCCATAAGCCGAGCCCGCACTTGTGCCCCTGCCTTAAGCCTAGCCCGCACTTGTGCCCAGGGCTTAAGCCTAGCCCACACTTGTGCCCAGGCCTTAAGCCTAGCCCGCACTTGTGCCCAGGCCTTAAGCCTAGCCCGCACTTGTGCCCCTGCCTTAAGCCTAGCCCGCACTTGTGCCCCTGCCTTAAGCCGAGCCCGCACTTGTGCCCAGGCCTTAAGCCTAGCCCACACTTGTGCCCAGGCCTTAAGCCGAGCCCGTACTTGTGCCCCTGCCTTAAGCCGAGCCCGCACTTGTGCCCAGGCCTTAAGCCTAGCCCACACTTGTGCCCTAGCCTTAAGCCGAGCCCGCACTTGTGCCCCTGCCTTAAGCCGAGCCCGCACTTGTGCCCAGGCCTTAAGCCTAGCCCGCACTTGTGCCCAGGCCTTAAGCCTAGCCCGCACTTGTGCCCAGGCCTTAAGCCTAGCCCGCACTTGTGCCCCTGCCTTAAGCCTAGCCCGCACTTGTGCCCCTGCCTTAAGCCTAGCCCGCACTTGTGCCCAGGCCTTAAGCCTAGCCCGCACTTGTGCCCAGGCCTTAAGCCTAGCCCGCACTTGTGCCCAGGCCTTAAGCCTAGCCCGTACTTGTGCCCAGGCCTTAAGCCTAGCCCGCACTTGTGCTCCCTGCCTTGATCCTAGCCAGCACTTGTGCCCAGGCCTTAAGCCTAGCCCGCACTTGTGCCCAGGCCTTAAGCCAAGCCCGCACTTGTGCCCCTGCCTTAAGCCTAGCCCGCACTTGTGCCCAGGCCTTAAGCCTAGTCCGCACTTGTGTCCCTGCCTTAAGCCGAGCCCGCACTTGTGCTCAGGCCTTAAGCCAAGCCCGCACTTGTGCCCCTGCCTTAAGCCTAGCCCACACTTGTGCCCTAGCCTTAAGCCGAGCCCGCACTTGTGCCCCTGCCTTAAGCCGAGCCCGCACTTGTGCCCAGGCCTTAAGCCTAGCCCGCACTTGTGCCCAGGCCTTAAGCCTAGCCCGCACTTGTGCCCAGGCCTTAAGCCTAGCCCGCACTTGTGCCCCTGCCTTAAGCCTAGCCCGCACTTGTGCCCCTGCCTTAAGCCTAGCCCGCACTTGTGCCCAGGCCTTAAGCCTAGCCCGCACTTGTGCCCAGGCCTTAAGCCTAGCCCGCACTTGTGCCCAGGCCTTAAGCCTAGCCCGCACTTGTGCCCAGGCCTTAAGCCTAGCCCGTACTTGTGCCCAGGCCTTAAGCCTAGCCCGCACTTGTGCCCCCTGCCTTGATCCTAGCCAGCACTTGTGCCCAGGCCTTAAGCCTAGCCCGCACTTGTGCCCAGGCCTTAAGCCAAGCCCGCACTTGTGCCCCTGCCTTAAGCCTAGCCCGCACTTGTGCCCAGGCCTTAAGCCTAGCCCGCACTTGTGTCCAGGCCGCACTTGTGCCCAGGCCTTAAGCCTAGCCCGCACTTGTGCCCAGGCCTTAAGCCTGGCTGGCACTTGTGCCCATGCCTTAAGCCTAGCCGGCACTTGTGGCACCTGCCTTGATCCTAGCCAGCACTGCACTTGTGCCCAGGCCTTAAGCCTAGCCTGCACTTGTGCCCAGGCCTTAAGCCTAGCCCGCACTTTTGCCCCGGCCTTAAGCCTAGCCCGCACTTGTGCCCCGGCCTTAAGCCTAGCCTGCACTTGTGCCCGACCTTAAGCCTAGCCCGCACTTGTGCCCCGGCCTTAAGCCTAGCCCGCACTTGTGCCCCGGCCTTAAGCCTAACCCGCACTTGTGCCCAGGCCTTAAGCCTAGCCCGCACTTGTGCCCCGGCCTTAAGCCTAGCCCGCACTTGTGCCCAGGCCTTAAGCCTAGCCCGCACTTGTGCCCAGGCCTTAAGCCTAGCCCGCACTTGTGCCCAGGCCTTGATCCTAGCCAGCACTTGTGCCCAGGCCTTAAGCCTAGCCCGCACTTGTGCCCAGGCCTTAAGCCTAGCCTGCACTTTTGAGCCCCTTGAATGCTTGTTTGTTTGTTTTTGTCTTCAGCTTCATGTTGGTTATGCACATAGGGCCAGCTTTACGCTCTTCGCTCTTGTCCCGTCTGAATGCGCATGCACGACTGTAATTGGGGAAGAAGGCATTACCCATTTACGGAGGACAGACAAGAAGTGCCTGGTCGCTTGGAGCATGGGGTTATGGAGAGGCTCCGCACTGTACAACAAAGGATCTAGTCCTAAATGTCCAAGTACAGAGTAGAGGGGTGAAAGCTAGCTCTTCACCCCTATGGGTGCCTAACCCTTTATGCAAAGAGTGCAAAGAGTTAGCTGAATGCCTTAAGCCTAGCCCGCACTTGTGCCCAGGCCTTAAGCCTAGCCCGTACTTGTGCCCAGGCCTTAAGCCTAGCCCGCACTTGTGCCCCCTGCCTTGATCCTAGCCAGCACTTGTGCCCAGGCCTTAAGCCTAGCCCGCACTTGTGCCCAGGCCTTAAGCCAAGCCCGCACTTGTGCCCCTGCCTTAAGCCTAGCCCGCACTTGTGCCCAGGCCTTAAGCCTAGCCCGCACTTGTGTCCAGGCCGCACTTGTGCCCAGGCCTTAAGCCTAGCCCGCACTTGTGGCCAGGCCTTAAGCCTAGCCCGCACTTGTGCCCAGGCCTTAAGCCTAGCCCGCACTTGTGCCCAGGCCTTAAGCCTAGCCCGCACTTGTGCCCAGGCCTTAAGCCTAGCCCGCACTTGTGCCCAGGCCTTAAGCCTAGCCTGCACTTGTGCCCAGGCCTTAAGCCTAGCCTGCACTTGTGCCCAGGCCTTAAGCCTAGCCCGCACTTGTGCCCAGGCCTTAAGTCTAGCCCGCACTTGTGCCCAGGCCTTAAGCCTAGCCCGCACTTGTGCCCAGGCCTTAAGCCTAGCCCGCACTTGTGCCCAGGCCTTAAGCCTAGCCCGCACTTGTGCCCAGGCCTTAAGCCTGGCTGGCACTTGTGCCCATGCCTTAAGCCTGGCCGGCACTTGTGGCCACTGCCTTGATCCTAGCCAGCACTGCACTTGTGCCCAGGCCTTAAGCCTAGCCTGCACTTGTGCCCAGGCCTTAAGCCTAGCCTGCACTTGTGCCCAGGCCTTAAGCCTAGCCCGCACTTGTGCCCAGGCTTTAAGCCTAGCCCGCACTTGTGCCCAGGCCTTAAGCCTAGCCCGCACTTGTGCCCAGGCCTTAAGCCTAGCCCGCACTTGTGCCCAGGCCTTAAGCCTAGCCCGCACTTGTGCCCCGGCCTTAAGCCTAGCCCGCACTTGTGCCCCGGCCTTAAGCTTAGCCCGCACTTGTGCCCAGGCCTTAAGCCTAGCCCGCACTTGTCCTCAGGCCATAAGCCTAGCCTGCACTTGTGCCCAGGCCATAAGCCTAGCCCGCACTTGTGCCCCGGCCTTAAGCCTAGCCCGCACTTGTGCCCCGGCCTTAAGCCTAGCCCGCACTTGTGCCCCGGCCTTAAGCCTAGCCCGCACTTGTGCCCAGGCCTTAAGCCTAGCCCGCACTTGTGCCCAGGCCTTACGCCTAGCCCGCACTTGTGCCCAGGCCTTAAGCCTAGCCCGCACTTGTGCCCAGGCCTTAAGCCTAGCCCGCACTTGTGCCCCCTGCCTTGATCCTAGCCAGCACTTGTGCCCAGGCCTTAAGCCTAGCCCGCACTTGTGCCCATGCCTTAAGCCTAGCCGGCACTTGTGGCCCCTGCCTTGATCCTAGCCAGCACTGCACTTGTGCCCAGGCCTTAAGCCTAGCCCGCACTTGTGCCCCGGCCTTAAGCCTAGCCCGCACTTGTGCCCCGGCCTTAAGCCTAGCCCGCACTTGTGCCCCGGCCTTAAGCCTAGCCCGCACTTGTGCCCCGGCCTTAAGCCTAGCCCGCACTTGTGCCCAGGCCTTAAGCCTAGCCCGCACTTGTGCCCAGGCCTTAAGCCTAGCCCGCACTTGTGCCCAGGCCTTAAGCCTAGCCAGCACTTGTGCCCCCTGCCTTGATCCTAGCCAGCACTTGTGCCCAGGCCTTAAGCCTAGCCCGCACTTGTGCCCAGGCCTTAAGCCTAGCCTGCACTTTTGAGCCCCTTGAATGCTTGTTTGTTTGTTTTTGTCTTCAGCTTCATGTTGGTTATGCACATAGGGCCAGCTTTACGCTCTTCGCTCTTGTCCCGTCTGAATGCGCATGCACGACTGTAATTGGGGAAGAAGGCATTACCCATTTACGGAGGACAGACAAGAAGTGCCTGGTCGCTTGGAGCATGGGGTTATGGAGAGGCTCCGCACTGTACAACAAAGGATCTAGTCCTAAATGTCCAAGTACAGAGTGGAGGGGTGAAAGCTAGCTCTTCACCCCTATGGGTGCCTAACCCTTTATGCAAAGAGTGCAAAGAGTTAGCTGAATGCCTTAAGCCTAGCCAGCACTTGTGCCCCCTGCCTTGATCCTGGCCAGCACTGCACTTGTGCCCATGCCGTAAGCCTAGCCCGCACTTGTGCCCAGGCCTTAAGCCTGGCTGGCACTTGTGCCCATGCCTTAAGCCTAGCCGGCACTTGTGGCCCCTGCCTTGATCCTAGCCAGCACTGCACTTGTGCCCAGGCCTTAAGCCTAGCCTGCACTTGTGCCCTGGCCTTAAGCCTAGCCCGCACTTGTGCCCCGGCCTTAAGCCTAGCCCGCACTTGTGCCCCGGCCTTAAGCCTAACCCGCACTTGTGCCCAGGCCTTAAGCCTAGCCCGCACTTGTGCCCAGGCTTTAAGCTTAGCCCGCACTTGTGCCCCGGCTTTAAGCTTAGCCCGCACTTGTGCCCAGGCCTTAAGCCTAGCCCGCACTTGTGCCCCGGCCTTAAGCCGAGCCCGCACTTGTGCCCCGGCCTTAAGCCGTGCCCGCACTTGTGCCCCGGCCTTAAGCCGTGCCCGCACTTGTGCCCAGGCCTTAAGCCGAGCCCGCACTTGTGCCCAGGCCTAAAGCCTAGCCCGCACTTTTGCCCAGGCCTTAAGCCTAGCCCGCACTTGTGCCCAGGCCTTAAGCCTAGCTCGCACTTGTGCCCAGGCCTTAAGCCTAGCCCGCACTTGTGCCCAGGCCTTAAGCCTAGCCCGCACTTGTGCCCAGGCCTTAAGCCTAGCACGCACTTGTGCCCAGGCCTTAAGCCTAGCCCGCACTTGTGCCCAGGCCTTAAGCCTAGCCCGCTCTTGTGCCCAGGCCTTAAGCCAAGCCCGCACTTGTGCCCCTGCCTTAAGCCTAGCCCGCATTTGTGCCCCTGCCTTAAGCCTAGCCCGCACTTGTGCCCAGGCCTTAAGCCTAGCCCGCACTTGTGTCCAGGCCTTAAGCCTAGCCCGCACTTGTGCCCAGGCCTTAAGCCTAGCCCGCACTTGTGTCCAGGCCTAAAGCCTAGCCCGCACTTGTGCCCAGGCCTTAAGCCTAGCCCGCACTCGTGCCCCGGCCTTAAGCCTAGCCCGCACTTGTGCCCTAGCCTTAAGCCTAGCCCACACTTGTGCCCAGGCCTTAAGCCTAGCCCGCACTTGTCCTCAGGCCATAAGCCTAGCCCGCACTTGTGCCCCGGCCTTAAGCCTAGTCCGCACTTGTGCCCCGGCCTTAAGCCTAGCCCGCACTTGTGCCCCGGCCTTAAGCCTAGCCCGCACTTGTGCCCCGGCCTTAAGCCTAGCCCGCACTTGTGCCCAGGCCTTAAGCCTAGCCCGCACTTGTGCCCAGGCCTTAAGCCTAGCCCGCACTTGTGCCCAGGCCTTAAGCCTAGCCCGCACTTGTGCCCAGGCCTTAAGCCTAGCCCGCACTTGTGCCCAGGCCTTAAGCCTAGCCCGCACTTGTGCCCCCTGCCTTGATCCTAGCCAGCACTTGTGCCCAGGCCTTGATCCTAGCCCGCACTTGTGCCCAGGCCTTAAGCCAAGCCTGCACTTGTGCCCCTGCCTTAAGCCTAGCCCGCACTTGTGCCCCTGCCTTAAGCCTAGCCCGCACTTGTGCCCAGGCCTTAAGCCTAGCCCGCACTTGTGTCCAGGCCTTAAGCCTAGCCCGCACTTGTGCCCAGGCCTTAAGCCTAGCCCGCACTTGTGCCCAGGCCTAAAGCCTAGCCCGCACTTGTGCCCAGGCCTTAAGCCTAGCCCGCACTTGTGCCCCGGCCTTAAGCCTAGCCCGCACTTGTGCCCTGGCCTTAAGCCTAGCCCGCACTTGTGCCCAGGCCTTAAGCCTAGCCCGCACTTGTCCTCAGGCCATAAGCCTAGCCCGCACTTGTGCCCCGGCCTTAAGCCTAGTCCGCACTTGTGCCCCGGCCTTAAGCCTAGCCCGCACTTGTGCCCCGGCCTTAAGCCTAGCCCGCACTTGTGCCCCGGCCTTAAGCCTAGCCCGCACTTGTGCCCAGGCCTTAAGCCTAGCCTGCACTTTTGAGCCTCTTGAATGCTTGTTTGTTTGTTTTTGTCTTCAGCTTCATGTTGGTTATGCACATAGGGCCAGCTTTACGCTCTTCGCTCTTGTCCCGTCTGAATGCGCATGCACGACTGTAATTGGGGAAGAAGGCATTACCCATTTACGGAGGACAGACAAGAAGTGCCTGGTCGCTTGGAGCATGGGGTTATGGAGAGGCTCCGCACTGTACAACAAAGGATCTAGTCCTAAATGTCCAAGTACAGAGTGGAGGGGTGAAAGCTAGCTCTTCACCCCTATGGGTGCCTAACCCTTTATGCAAAGAGTGCAAAGAGTTAGCTGAATGCCTTAAGCCTAGCCAGCACTTGTGCCCCCTGCCTTGATCCTGGCCAGCACTGCACTTGTGCCCATGCCGTAAGCCTAGCCCGCACTTGTGCCCAGGCCTTAAGCCTGGCTGGCACTTGTGCCCATGCCTTAAGCCTAGCCGGCACTTGTGGCCCCTGCCTTGATCCTAGCCAGCACTGCACTTGTGCCCAGGCCTTAAGCCTAGCCTGCACTTGTGCCCTGGCCTTAAGCCTAGCCCGCACTTGTGCCCCGGCCTTAAGCCTAGCCCGCACTTGTGCCCCGGCCTTAAGCCTAACCCGCACTTGTGCCCAGGCCTTAAGCCTAGCCCGCACTTGTGCCCAGGCTTTAAGCTTAGCCCGCACTTGTGCCCCGGCTTTAAGCTTAGCCCGCACTTGTGCCCAGGCCTTAAGCCTAGCCCGCACTTGTGCCCCGGCCTTAAGCCGAGCCCGCACTTGTGCCCCGGCCTTAAGCCGAGCCCGCACTTGTGCCCCGGCCTTAAGCCGTGCCCGCACTTGTGCCCAGGCCTTAAGCCGAGCCCGCACTTGTGCCCCTGCCTTAAGCCGAGCCCGCACTTGTGCCCCTGCCTTAAGCCTAGCCCGCACATGTGCCCAGGCCTTAAGCCTAGCCCGCACTTGTGCCCAGGCCTTAAGCCTAGCCCGCACTTGTGCCCAGGCCTTAAGCCTAGCCCGCACTTGTGCCCCTGCCTTAAGCCTAGCCCGCACTTGTGCCCCTGCCTTAAGCCTAGCCCGCACTTGTGCCCAGGCCTAAAGCCTAGCCCGCACTTTTGCCCAGGCCTTAAGCCTAGCCCGCACTTGTGCCCAGGCCTTAAGCCTAGCTCGCACTTGTGCCCAGGCCTTAAGCCTAGCCCGCACTTGTGCCCAGGCCTTAAGCCTAGCCCGCACTTGTGCCCAGGCCTTAAGCCTAGCCCGCACTTGTGCCCAGGCCTTAAGCCTAGCCCGCACTTGTGCCCAGGCCTTAAGCCTAGCCCGCTCTTGTGCCCAGGCCTTAAGCCAAGCCCGCATTTGTGCCCCTGCCTTAAGCCTAGCCCGCACTTGTGCCCCTGCCTTAAGCCTAGCCCGCACTTGTGCCCAGGCCTTAAGCCTAGCCCGCACTTGTGTCCAGGCCTTAAGCCTAGCCCGCACTTGTGTCCAGGCCTTAAGCCTAGCCCGCACTTGTGCCCAGGCCTTAAGCCTAGCCCGCACTTGTGTCCAGGCCTAAAGCCTAGCCCGCACTTGTGCCCAGGCCTTAAGCCTAGCCCGCACTTGTGCCCCGGCCTTAAGCCTAGCCCGCACTTGTGCCCTAGCCTTAAGCCTAGCCCGCACTTGTGCCCAGGCCTTAAGCCTAGCCCGCACTTGTCCTCAGGCCATAAGCCTAGCCCGCACTTGTGCCCCGGCCTTAAGCCTAGTCCGCACTTGTGCCCCGGCCTTAAGCCTAGCCCGCACTTGTGCCCCGGCCTTAAGCCTAGCCCGCACTTGTGCCCCGGCCTTAAGCCTAGCCCGCACTTGTGCCCAGGCCTTAAGCCTAGCCCGCACTTGTGCCCAGGCCTTAAGCCTAGCCCGCACTTGTGCCCAGGCCTTAAGCCTAGCCCGCACTTGTGCCCAGGCCTTAAGCCTAGCCCGCACTTGTGCCCAGGCCTTAAGCCTAGCCCGCACTTGTGCCCAGGCCTTAAGCCTAGCCCGCACTTGTGCCCCCTGCCTTGATCCTAGCCAGCACTTGTGCCCAGGCCTTAAGCCTAGCCCGCACTTGTGCCCAGGCCTTAAGCCAAGCCCGCACTTGTGCCCCTGCCTTAAGCCTAGCCCGCACTTGTGCCCCTGCCTTAAGCCTAGCCCGCACTTGTGCCCAGGCATTAAGCCTAGCCCGCACTTGTGTCCAGGCCTTAAGCCTAGCCCGCACTTGTGCCCAGGCCTTAAGCCTAGCCCGCACTTGTGCCCAGGCCTAAAGCCTAGCCCGCACTTGTGCCCAGGCCTTAAGCCTAGCCCGCACTTGTGCCCCGGCCTTAAGCCTAGCCCGCACTTGTGCCCTGGCCTTAAGCCTAGCCCGCACTTGTGCCCAGGCCTTAAGCCTAGCCCGCACTTGTCCTCAGGCCATAAGCCTAGCCCGCACTTGTGCCCCGGCCTTAAGCCTAGTCCGCACTTGTGCCCCGGCCTTAAGCCTAGCCCGCACTTGTGCCCCGGCCTTAAGCCTAGCCCGCACTTGTGCCCCGGCCTTAAGCCTAGCCCGCACTTGTGCCCAGGCCTTAAGCCTAGCCTGCACTTTTGAGCTTCTTGAATGCTTGTTTGTTTGTTTTTGTCTTCAGCTTCATGTTGGTTATGCACATAGGGCCAGCTTTACGCTCTTCGCTCTTGTCCCGTCTGAATGCGCATGCACGACTGTAATTGGGGAAGAAGGCATTACCCATTTACGGAGGACAGACAAGAAGTGCCTGGTCGCTTGGAGCATGGGGTTATGGAGAGGCTCCGCACTGTACAACAAAGGATCTAGTCCTAAATGTCCAAGTACAGAGTAGAGGGGTGAAAGCTAGCTCTTCACCCCTATGGGTGCCTAACCCTTTATGCAAAGAGTGCAAAGAGTTAGCTGAATGCCTTAAGCCTAGCCAGCACTTGTGCCCCCTGCCTTGATCCTGGCCAGCACTGCACTTGTGCCCATGCCGTAAGCCTAGCCCGCACTTGTGCCCAGGCCTTAAGCCTGGCTGGCACTTGTGCCCATGCCTTAAGCCTAGCCCGCACTTGTGCCCATGCCTTAAGCCTAGCCCGCACTTGTGCCCAGGCCTTAAGCCTAGCCCGCACTTGTGCCCAGGCCTTAAGCCTAGCCCACACTTGTGCCCCTGCCTTAAGCCTAGCCCGCACTTGTGCCCCTGCCTTAAGCCTAGCCCGCACTTGTGCCCAGGCCTAAAGCCTAGCCCGCACTTGTGCCCAGGCCTTAAGCCTAGCCCGCACTTGTGCTCAGGCCTTAAGCCTAGCCCGCACTTGTGCCCAGGCCTTAAGCCTAGCCCGCACTTGTGCCCAGGCCTTAAGCCTAGCCCGCACTTGTGCCCAGGCCTTAAGCCTAGCCCGCACTTGTGCCCCTGCCTTAAGCCTAGCCCGCACTTGTGCCCAGGCCTTAAGCCTAGCCCGCACTTGTGCCCAGGCCTTAAGCCTAGCCCGC
Organism: Ranitomeya imitator; assembly: GCF_032444005.1. NCBI lineage: Eukaryota > Metazoa > Chordata > Amphibia > Anura > Dendrobatidae > Ranitomeya > Ranitomeya imitator. The sequence goes on from NW_027194564.1 coordinate 824,066, forward strand.
ACTTGTGCCCCTGCCTTAAGCCTAGCCCGCACTTGTGCCCCTGCCTTAAGCCTAGCCCGCACTTGTGCTCAGGCCTAAAGCCTAGCCCGCACTTGTGCCCAGGCCTTAAGCCTAGCCCGCACTTGTGCCCAGGCCTTAAGCCTAGCCCGCACTTGTGCTCAGGCCTTAAGCCTAGCCCGCACTTGTGCCCAGGCCTTAAGCCTAGCCCGCACTTGTGCCCAGGCCTTAAGCCTAGCCCGCACTTGTGCCCAGGCCTTAAGCCTAGCCCGCACTTGTGCCCAGGCCTTAAGCCTTGCCCGCACTTGTGCCCAGGCCTTAAGCCTAGCCCGCTCTTGTGCCCAGGCCTTAAGCCAAGCCCGTACTTGTGCCCCTGCCTTAAGCCTAGCCCGCACTTGTGCCCCTGCCTTAAGCCTAGCCCGCACTTGTGCCCAGGCCTTAAGCCTAGCCCGCACTTGTGTCCAGGCCTTAAGCCTAGCCCGCACTTGTGCCCAGGCCTTAAGCCTAGCCCGCACTTGTGCCCAGGCCTTAAGCCTAGCCCGCACTTGTGCCCCCTGCCTTGATCCTAGCCAGCACTTGTGCCCAGGCCTTAAGCCTAGCCCGCACTTGTGCCCAGGCCTTAAGCCTAGCCCGCACTTGTGCCCCCTGCCTTGATCCTAGCCAGCACTTGTGCCCAGGCCTTAAGCCTAGCCCGCACTTGTGCCCCTGCCTTAAGCCTAGCCCGCACTTGTGCCCCTGCCTTAAGCCTAGCCTGCACTTGTGCCCAGGCCTTAAGCCTAGCCCGCACTTGTGTCCAGGCCTTAAGCCTAGCCCGCACTTGTGCCCAGGCCTTAAGCCTAGCCCGCACTTGTGCCCCGGCCTTAAGCCTAGCCCGCACTTGTGCCCCGGCCTTAAGCCTAGCCCGCACTTGTGCCCCGGCCTTAAGCCTAGCCCGCACTTGTGCCCTGGCCTTAAGCCTAGCCCGCACTTGTGCCCAGGCCTTAAGCCTAGCCCGCACTTGTGCCCCCTGCCTTGATCCTAGCCAGCACTTGTGCCCAGGCCTTAAGTCTAGCCCGCACTTGTGCCCAGGCCTTAAGCCTAGCCTGCACTTTTGAGCCCCTTGAATGCTTGTTTGTTTGTTTTTGTCTTCAGCTTCATGTTGGTTATGCACATAGGGCCAGCTTTACGCTCTTCGCTCTTGTCCCGTCTGAATGCGCATGCACGACTGTAATTGGGGAAGAAGGCATTACCCATTTACGGAGGACAGACAAGAAGTGCCTGGTCGCTTGGAGCATGGGGTTATGGAGAGGCTCCGCACTGTACAACAAAGGATCTAGTCCAAAATGTCCAAGTACAGAGTAGAGGGGTGAAAGCTAGCTCTTCACTCCTATGGGTGCCTAACCCTTTATGCAAAGTGCAAAGAGTTAGCTGAATGCCTTAAGCCTAGCCAGCACTTGTGCCCCCTGCCTTGATCCTGGCCAGCACTGCACTTGTGCCCATGCCGAAAGCCTAGCCCGCACTTGTGCCCATGCCGTAAGCCTAGCCCGCACTTGTGCCCAGGCCTTAAGCCTGGCTGGCACTTGTGCCCATGCCTTAAGCCTAGCCGGCACTTGTGGCCCCTGCCTTGATCCTAGCCAGCACTGCACTTGTGCCCAGGCCTTAAGCCTAGCCTGCACTTGTGCCCCGGCCTTAAGCCTAGCCCGCACTTGTGCCCCGGCCTTAAGCCTAACCCGCACTTGTGCCCAGGCCTTAAGCCTAGCCCGCACTTGTGCCCAGGCCTTAAGCCTAGCCCGCACTTGTGCCCCGGCTTTAAGCTTAGCCCGCACTTGTGCCCCGGCTTTAAGCTTAGCCCGCACTTGTGCCCAGGCCTTAAGCCTAGCCCGCACTTGTGCCCCGGCCTTAAGCCGAGCCCGCACTTGTGCCCCGGCCTTAAGCCGAGCCCGCACTTGTGCCCCTGCCTTAAGCCGAGCCCGCACTTGTGCCCCTGCCTTAAGCCGAGCCCGCACTTGTGCCCCTGCCTTAAGCCGAGCCCGCACTTGTGCCCAGGCCTTAAGCCGAGCCCGCACTTGTGCCCAGGCCTTAAGCCTAGCCCGCACTTGTGCCCAGGCCTTAAGCCTAGCCCGCACTTGTGCCCCTGCCTTAAGCCTAGCCCGCACTTGTGCCCAGGCCTAAAGCCTAGCCCGCACTTGTGCCCAGGCCTTAAGCCTAGCCCGCACTTGTGCCCAGGCCTTAAGCCTAGCCCGCACTTGTGCCCAGGCCTTAAGCCTAGCCCGCACTTGTGCCCAGGCCTTAAGCCTAGCCCGCACTTGTGAATGCGCATGCACGACTGTAATTGGGGAAGAAGGCATTACCCATTTATGGAGGACAGACAAGAAGTGCCTGGTCGCTTGGAGCATGGGGTTATGGAGAGGCTCTGCACTGTACAACAAAGGATCTAGTCCTAAATGTCCAAGTACAGAGTAGAGGGGTGAAAGCTAGCTCTTCACCCCTATGGGTGCCTAACCCTTTATGCAAAGAGTGCAAAGAGTTAGCTGAATGCCTTAAGCCTAGCCAGCACTTGTGCCCCCTGCCTTGATCCTGGCCAGCACTGCACTTGTGCCCATGCCGTAAGCCTAGCCCACACTTGTGCCCAGGCCTTAAGCCTAGCCCGCACTTGTGCCCAGGCCTTAAGCCTGGCTGGCACTTGTGCCCATGCCTTAAGCCTAGCCGGCACTTGTGGCCCCTGCCTTGATCCTAGCCAGCACTGCACTTGTGCCCAGGCCTTAAGCCTAGCCCGCACTTGTGCCCAGGCCTTAAGCCTAGCCCGCACTTGTGCCCAGGCCTTATGCCTAGCCCGCACTTGTGCCCAGGCCTTATGCCTAGCCCGCACTTGTGCCCAGGCCTTAAGCTTAGCCCGCACTTGTGCCCAGGCCTTAAGCTTAGCCCGCACTTGTGCCCAGGCCTTAAGCCTAGCCCGCACTTGTGCCCAGGCCTTAAGCCTAGCCCGCACTTGTGCCCCCTGCCTTGATCCTAGCCAGCACTTGTGCCCAGGCCTTAAGCCTAGCCCACACTTGTGCCCAGGCCTTAAGCCTAGCCCGCATTTGTGCCCCCTGCCTTGATCCTAGCCAGCACTGCACTTGTGCCCAGGCCTTAAGCCTAGCCTGCACTTGTGCCCAGGCCTTAAGCCTAGCCCGCACTTGTGCCCAGGCCTTAAGCCTAGCCCGCACTTGTGCCCAGGCCTTAAGCCTAGCCCGCACTTGTGCCCAGGCCTTAAGCCTAGCCCGCACTTGTGCCCAGGCCTTAAGCCTAGCCCGCACTTGTGCCCAGGCCTTAAGCCTAGCCCGCACTTGTGCCCCCTGCCTTGATCCTAGCCAGCACTTGTGCCCAGGCCTTAAGCCTAGCCCGCACTTGTGCCCAGGCCTTAAGCCAAGCCCGCACTTGTGCCCCTGCCTTAAGCCTAGCCCGCACTTGTGCCCCTGCCTTAAGCCTAGCCTGCACTTGTGCCCAGGCCTTAAGCCTAGCCCGCACTTGTGCCCAGGCCTTAAGCCTAGCCCGCACTTGTGCCCAGGCCTAAAGCCTAGCCCGAACTTGTGCCCAGGCCTTAAGCCTAGCCCGCACTTGTGCCCCCTGCCTTGATCCTAGCCAGCACTTGTGCCCAGGCCTTAAGCCTAGCCCGCACTTGTGCCCAGGCCTTAAGCCTAGCCTGCACTTTTGAGCCCCTTGAATGCTTGTTTGTTTGTTTTTGTCTTCAGCTTCATGTTGGTTATGCACATAGGGCCAGCTTTACGCTCTTCGCTCTTGTCCCGTCTGAATGCGCATGCACGACTGTAATTGGGGAAGAAGGCATTACCCATTTACGGAGGACAGACAAGAAGTGCCTGGTCGCTTGGAGCATGGGGTTATGGAGAGGCTCCGCACTGTACAACAAAGGATCTAGTCCTAAATGTCCAAGTACAGAGTGGAGGGGTGAAAGCTAGCTCTTCACCCCTATGGGTGCCTAACCCTTTATGCAAAGAGTGCAAAGAGTTAGCTGAATGCCTTAAGCCTAGCCAGCACTTGTGCCCCCTGCCTTGATCCTGGCCAGCACTGCACTTGTGCCCATGCCGTAAGCCTAGCCCGCACTTGTGCCCAGGCCTTAAGCCTGGCTGGCACTTGTGCCCATGCCTTAAGCCTAGCCGGCACTTGTGGCCCCTGCCTTGATCCTAGCCAGCACTGCACTTGTGCCCAGGCCTTAAGCCTAGCCTGCACTTGTGCCCTGGCCTTAAGCCTAGCCCGCACTTGTGCCCCGGCCTTAAGCCTAGCCCGCACTTGTGCCCCGGCCTTAAGCCTAACCCGCACTTGTGCCCAGGCCTTAAGCCTAGCCCGCACTTGTGCCCAGGCTTTAAGCTTAGCCCGCACTTGTGCCCCGGCTTTAAGCTTAGCCCGCACTTGTGCCCAGGCCTTAAGCCTAGCCCGCACTTGTGCCCCGGCCTTAAGCCGAGCCCGCACTTGTGCCCCGGCCTTAAGCCGAGCCCGCACTTGTGCCCCGGCCTTAAGCCGTGCCCGCACTTGTGCCCAGGCCTTAAGCCGAGCCCGCACTTGTGCACCTGCCTTAAGCCGAGCCCGCACTTGTGCCCCTGCCTTAAGCCTAGCCCGCACTTGTGCCCAGGCCTTAAGCCTAGCCCGCACTTGTGCCCAGGCCTTAAGCCTAGCCCGCACTTGTGCCCAGGCCTTAAGCCTAGCCCGCACTTGTGCCCCTGCCTTAAGCCTAGCCCGCACTTGTGCCCCTGCCTTAAGCCTAGCCCGCACTTGTGCCCAGGCCTAAAGCCTAGCCCGCACTTTTGCCCAGGCCTTAAGCCTAGCCCGCACTTGTGCCCAGGCCTTAAGCCTAGCTCGCACTTGTGCCCAGGCCTTAAGCCTAGCCCGCACTTGTGCCCAGGCCTTAAGCCTAGCCCGCACTTGTGCTCAGGCCTTAAGCCTAGCCCGCACTTGTGCCCAGGCCTTAAGCCTAGCCCGCACTTGTGCCCAGGCCTTAAGCCTAGCCCGCACTTGTGCCCAGGCCTTAAGCCTAGCCCGCACTTGTGCCCCTGCCTTAAGCCTAGCCCGCACTTGTGCCCAGGCCTTAAGCCTAGCCCGCACTTGTGCCCAGGCCTTAAGCCTAGCCCACACTTGTGCCCCTGCCTTAAGCCTAGCCCGCACTTGTGCCCCTGCCTTAAGCCTAGCCCGCACTTGTGCTCAGGCCTAAAGCCTAGCCCGCACTTGTGCCCAGGCCTTAAGCCTAGCCCGCACTTGTGCCCAGGCCTTAAGCCTAGCCCGCACTTGTGCTCAGGCCTTAAGCCTAGCCCGCACTTGTGCCCAGGCCTTAAGCCTAGCCCGCACTTGTGCCCAGGCCTTAAGCCTAGCCCGCACTTGTGCCCAGGCCTTAAGCCTAGCCCGCACTTGTGCCCAGGCCTTAAGCCTTGCCCGCACTTGTGCCCAGGCCTTAAGCCTAGCCCGCTCTTGTGCCCAGGCCTTAAGCCAAGCCCGCACTTGTGCCCCTGCCTTAAGCCTAGCCCGCACTTGTGCCCCTGCCTTAAGCCTAGCCCGCACTTGTGCCCAGGCCTTAAGCCTAGCCCGCACTTGTGTCCAGGCCTTAAGCCTAGCCCGCACTTGTGCCCAGGCCTTAAGCCTAGCCCGCACTTGTGCCCAGGCCTTAAGCCTAGCCCGCACTTGTGCCCCCTGCCTTGATCCTAGCCAGCACTTGTGCCCAGGCCTTAAGCCTAGCCCGCACTTGTGCCCAGGCCTTAAGCCTAGCCCGCACTTGTGCCCCCTGCCTTGATCCTAGCCAGCACTTGTGCCCAGGCCTTAAGCCTAGCCCGCACTTGTGCCCCTGCCTTAAGCCTAGCCCGCACTTGTGCCCCTGCCTTAAGCCTAGCCTGCACTTGTGCCCAGGCCTTAAGCCTAGCCCGCACTTGTGTCCAGGCCTTAAGCCTAGCCCGCACTTGTGCCCAGGCCTTAAGCCTAGCCCGCACTTGTGCCCCGGCCTTAAGCCTAGCCCGCACTTGTGCCCCGGCCTTAAGCCTAGCCCGCACTTGTGCCCCGGCCTTAAGCCTAGCCCGCACTTGTGCCCTGGCCTTAAGCCTAGCCCGCACTTGTGCCCAGGCCTTAAGCCTAGCCCGCACTTGTGCCCCCTGCCTTGATCCTAGCCAGCACTTGTGCCCAGGCCTTAAGTCTAGCCCGCACTTGTGCCCAGGCCTTAAGCCTAGCCTGCACTTTTGAGCCCCTTGAATGCTTGTTTGTTTGTTTTTGTCTTCAGCTTCATGTTGGTTATGCACATAGGGCCAGCTTTACGCTCTTCGCTCTTGTCCCGTCTGAATGCGCATGCACGACTGTAATTGGGGAAGAAGGCATTACCCATTTACGGAGGACAGACAAGAAGTGCCTGGTCGCTTGGAGCATGGGGTTATGGAGAGGCTCCGCACTGTACAACAAAGGATCTAGTCCAAAATGTCCAAGTACAGAGTAGAGGGGTGAAAGCTAGCTCTTCACTCCTATGGGTGCCTAACCCTTTATGCAAAGTGCAAAGAGTTAGCTGAATGCCTTAAGCCTAGCCAGCACTTGTGCCCCCTGCCTTGATCCTGGCCAGCACTGCACTTGTGCAAATGCCGAAAGCCTAGCCCGCACTTGTGCCCATGCCGTAAGCCTAGCCCGCACTTGTGCCCAGGCCTTAAGCCTGGCTGGCACTTGTGCCCATGCCTTAAGCCTAGCCGGCACTTGTGGCCCCTGCCTTGATCCTAGCCAGCACTGCACTTGTGCCCAGGCCTTAAGCCTAGCCTGCACTTGTGCCCCGGCCTTAAGCCTAGCCCGCACTTGTGCCCCGGCCTTAAGCCTAACCCGCACTTGTGCCCAGGCCTTAAGCCTAGCCCGCACTTGTGCCCAGGCCTTAAGCCTAGCCCGCACTTGTGCCCCGGCTTTAAGCTTAGCCCGCACTTGTGCCCCGGCTTTAAGCTTAGCCCGCACTTGTGCCCAGGCCTTAAGCCTAGCCCGCACTTGTGCCCCGGCCTTAAGCCGAGCCCGCACTTGTGCCCCGGCCTTAAGCCGAGCCCGCACTTGTGCCCCTGCCTTAAGCCGAGCCCGCACTTGTGCCCCTGCCTTAAGCCGAGCCCGCACTTGTGCCCCTGCCTTAAGCCGAGCCCGCACTTGTGCCCAGGCCTTAAGCCGAGCCCGCACTTGTGCCCAGGCCTTAAGCCTAGCCCGCACTTGTGCCCAGGCCTTAAGCCTAGCCCGCACTTGTGCCCCTGCCTTAAGCCTAGCCCGCACTTGTGCCCAGGCCTAAAGCCTAGCCCGCACTTGTGCCCAGGCCTTAAGCCTAGCCCGCACTTGTGCCCAGGCCTTAAGCCTAGCCCGCACTTGTGCCCAGGCCTTAAGCCTAGCCCGCACTTGTGCCCAGGCCTTAAGCCTAGCCCGCACTTGTGAATGCGCATGCACGACTGTAATTGGGGAAGAAGGCATTACCCATTTATGGAGGACAGACAAGAAGTGCCTGGTCGCTTGGAGCATGGGGTTATGGAGAGGCTCTGCACTGTACAACAAAGGATCTAGTCCTAAATGTCCACGTACAGAGTAGAGGGGTGAAAGCTAGCTCTTCACCCCTATGGGTGCCTAACCCTTTATGCAAAGAGTGCAAAGAGTTAGCTGAATGCCTTAAGCCTAGCCAGCACTTGTGCCCCCTGCCTTGATCCTGGCCAGCACTGCACTTGTGCCCATGCCGTAAGCCTAGCCCACACTTGTGCCCAGGCCTTAAGCCTAGCCCGCACTTGTGCCCAGGCCTTAAGCCTGGCTGGCACTTGTGCCCATGCCTTAAGCCTAGCCGGCACTTGTGGCCCCTGCCTTGATCCTAGCCAGCACTGCACTTGTGCCCAGGCCTTAAGCCTAGCCCGCACTTGTGCCCAGGCCTTAAGCCTAGCCCGCACTTGTGCCCAGGCCTTATGCCTAGCCCGCACTTGTGCCCAGGCCTTAAGCCTAGCCCGCACTTGTGCCCAGGCCTTAAGCCTAGCCCGCACTTGTGCCCCCTGCCTTGATCCTAGCCAGCACTTGTGCCCAGGCCTTAAGCCCGCACTTGTGCCCAGGCCTTAAGCCTAGCCCGCATTTGTGCCCCCTGCCTTGATCCTAGCCAGCACTGCACTTGTGCCCAGGCCTTAAGCCTAGCCTGCACTTGTGCCCAGGCCTTAAGCCTAGCCCGCACTTGTGCCCAGGCCTTAAGCCTAGCCCGCACTTGTGCCCAGGCCTTAAGCCTAGCCCGCACTTGTGCCCAGGCCTTAAGCCTAGCCCGCACTTGTGCCCAGGCCTTAAGCCTAGCCCGCACTTGTGCCCAGGCCTTAAGCCTAGCCCGCACTTGTGCCCCCTGCCTTGATCCTAGCCAGCACTTGTGCCCAGGCCTTAAGCCTAGCCCGCACTTGTGCCCAGGCCTTAAGCCAAGCCCGCACTTGTGCCCCTGCCTTAAGCCTAGCCCGCACTTGTGCCCCTGCCTTAAGCCTAGCCCGCACTTGTGCCCAGGCCTTAAGCCTAGCCCGCACTTGTGCCCAGGCCTTAAGCCTAGCCCGCACTTGTGCCCAGGCCTAAAGCCTAGCCCGAACTTGTGCCCAGGCCTTAAGCCTAGCCCGCACTTGTGCCCCCTGCCTTGATCCTAGCCAGCACTTGTGCCCAGGCCTTAAGCCTAGCCCGCACTTGTGCCCAGGCCTTAAGCCTAGCCTGCACTTTTGAGCCCCTTGAATGCTTGTTTGTTTGTTTTTGTCTTCAGCTTCATGTTGGTTATGCACATAGGGCCAGCTTTACGCTCTTCGCTCTTGTCCCGTCTGAATGCGCATGCACGACTGTAATTGGGGAAGAAGGCATTACCCATTTACGGAGGACAGACAAGAAGTGCCTGGTCGCTTGGAGCATGGGGTTATGGAGAGGCTCCGCACTGTACAACAAAGGATCTAGTCCTAAATGTCCAAGTACAGAGTGGAGGGGTGAAAGCTAGCTCTTCACCCCTATGGGTGCCTAACCCTTTATGCAAAGAGTGCAAAGAGTTAGCTGAATGCCTTAAGCCTAGCCAGCACTTGTGCCCCCTGCCTTGATCCTGGCCAGCACTGCACTTGTGCCCATGCCGTAAGCCTAGCCCGCACTTGTGCCCAGGCCTTAAGCCTGGCTGGCACTTGTGCCCATGCCTTAAGCCTAGCCGGCACTTGTGGCCCCTGCCTTGATCCTAGCCAGCACTGCACTTGTGCCCAGGCCTTAAGCCTAGCCTGCACTTGTGCCCTGGCCTTAAGCCTAGCCCGCACTTGTGCCCCGGCCTTAAGCCTAGCCCGCACTTGTGCCCCGGCCTTAAGCCTAACCCGCACTTGTGCCCAGGCCTTAAGCCTAGCCCGCACTTGTGCCCAGGCTTTAAGCTTAGCCCGCACTTGTGCCCCGGCTTTAAGCTTAGCCCGCACTTGTGCCCAGGCCTTAAGCCTAGCCCGCACTTGTGCCCCGGCCTTAAGCCGAGCCCGCACTTGTGCCCCGGCCTTAAGCCGAGCCCGCACTTGTGCCCCGGCCTTAAGCCGTGCCCGCACTTGTGCCCAGGCCTTAAGCCGAGCCCGCACTTGTGCCCCTGCCTTAAGCCGAGCCCGCACTTGTGCCCCTGCCTTAAGCCTAGCCCGCACTTGTGCCCAGGCCTTAAGCCTAGCCCGCACTTGTGCCCAGGCCTTAAGCCTAGCCCGCACTTGTGCCCAGGCCTTAAGCCTAGCCCGCACTTGTGCCCCTGCCTTAAGCCTAGCCCGCACTTGTGCCCCTGCCTTAAGCCTAGCCCGCACTTGTGCCCAGGCCTAAAGCCTAGCCCGCACTTTTGCCCAGGCCTTAAGCCTAGCCCGCACTTGTGCCCAGGCCTTAAGCCTAGCTCGCACTTGTGCCCAGGCCTTAAGCCTAGCCCGCACTTGTGCCCAGGCCTTAAGCCTAGCCCGCACTTGTGCCCAGGCCTTAAGCCTAGCCCGCACTTGTGCCCAGGCCTTAAGCCTAGCCCGCACTTGTGCCCAGGCCTTAAGCCTAGCCCGCTCTTGTGCCCAGGCCTTAAGCCAAGCCCGCATTTGTGCCCCTGCCTTAAGCCTAGCCCGCACTTGTGCCCCTGCCTTAAGCCTAGCCCGCACTTGTGCCCAGGCCTTAAGCCTAGCCCGCACTTGTGTCCAGGCCTTAAGCCTAGCCCGCACTTGTGTCCAGGCCTTAAGCCTAGCCCGCACTTGTGCCCAGGCCTTAAGCCTAGCCCGCACTTGTGTCCAGGCCTAAAGCCTAGCCCGCACTTGTGCCCAGGCCTTAAGCCTAGCCCGCACTTGTGCCCCGGCCTTAAGCCTAGCCCGCACTTGTGCCCTAGCCTTAAGCCTAGCCCGCACTTGTGCCCAGGCCTTAAGCCTAGCCCGCACTTGTCCTCAGGCCATAAGCCTAGCCCGCACTTGTGCCCCGGCCTTAAGCCTAGTCCGCACTTGTGCCCCGGCCTTAAGCCTAGCCCGCACTTGTGCCCCGGCCTTAAGCCTAGCCCGCACTTGTGCCCCGGCCTTAAGCCTAGCCCGCACTTGTGCCCCCTGCCTTGATCCTAGCCAGCACTTGTGCCCAGGCCTTAAGCCTAGCCCGCACTTGTGCCCAGGCCTTAAGCCAAGCCCGCACTTGTGCCCCTGCCTTAAGCCTAGCCCGCACTTGTGCCCCTGCCTTAAGCCTAGCCCGCACTTGTGCCCAGGCATTAAGCCTAGCCCGCACTTGTGTCCAGGCCTTAAGCCTAGCCCGCACTTGTGCCCAGGCCTTAAGCCTAGCCCGCACTTGTGCCCAGGCCTAAAGCCTAGCCCGCACTTGTGCCCAGGCCTTAAGCCTAACCCGCACTTGTGCCCCGGCCTTAAGCCTAGCCCGCACTTGTGCCCTGGCCTTAAGCCTAGCCCGCACTTGTGCCCAGGCCTTAAGCCTAGCCCGCACTTGTCCTCAGGCCATAAGCCTAGCCCGCACTTGTGCCCCGGCCTTAAGCCTAGTCCGCACTTGTGCCCCGGCCTTAAGCCTAGCCCGCACTTGTGCCCCGGCCTTAAGCCTAGCCCGCACTTGTGCCCCGGCCTTAAGCCTAGCCCGCACTTGTGCCCAGGCCTTAAGCCTAGCCTGCACTTTTGAGCTTCTTGAATGCTTGTTTGTTTGTTTTTGTCTTCAGCTTCATGTTGGTTATGCACATAGGGCCAGCTTTACGCTCTTCGCTCTTGTCCCGTCTGAATGCGCATGCACGACTGTAATTGGGGAAGAAGGCATTACCCATTTACGGAGGACAGACAAGAAGTGCCTGGTCGCTTGGAACATGGGGTTATGGAGAGGCTCCGCACTGTACAACAAAGGATCTAGTCCTAAATGTCCAAGTACAGAGTAGAGGGGTGAAAGCTAGCTCTTCACCCCTATGGGTGCCTAACCCTTTATGCAAAGAGTGCAAAGAGTTAGCTGAATGCCTTAAGCCTAGCCAGCACTTGTGCCCCCTGCCTTGATCCTGGCCAGCACTGCACTTGTGCCCATGCCGTAAGCCTAGCCCGCACTTGTGCCCAGGCCTTAAGCCTGGCTGGCACTTGTGCCCATGCCTTAAGCCTAGCCCGCACTTGTGCCCATGCCTTAAGCCTAGCCCGCACTTGTGCCCAGGCCTTAAGCCTAGCCCGCACTTGTGCCCAGGCCTTAAGCCTAGCCCACACTTGTGCCCCTGCCTTAAGCCTAGCCCGCACTTGTGCCCCTGCCTTAAGCCTAGCCCGCACTTGTGCCCCCTGCCTTGATCCTAGCCAGCACTTGTGCCCAGGCCTTAAGCCTAGCCCGCACTTGTGCCCAGGCCTTAAGCCTAGCCCACACTTGTGCCCCTGCCTTAAGCCTAGCCCGCACTTGTGCCCCGGCCTTAAGCCTAGCCCGCACTTGTGCCCCCTGCCTTGATCCTAGCCAGCACTTGTGCCCAGGCCTTAAGCCTAGCCCGCACTTGTGCCCAGGCCTTAAGCCAAGCCCGCACTTGTGCCCCTGCCTTAAGCCTAGCCCGCACTTGTGCCCCTGCCTTAAGCCTAGCCCGCACTTGTGCCCAGGCATTAAGCCTAGCCCGCACTTGTGTCCAGGCCTTAAGCCTAGCCCGCACTTGTGCCCAGGCCTTAAGCCTAGCCCGCACTTGTGCCCAGGCCTAAAGCCTAGCCCGCACTTGTGCCCAGGCCTTAAGCCTAGCCCGCACTTGTGCCCCGGCCTTAAGCCTAGCCCGCACTTGTGCCCTGGCCTTAAGCCTAGCCCGCACTTGTGCCCAGGCCTTAAGCCTAGCCCGCACTTGTCCTCAGGCCATAAGCCTAGCCCGCACTTGTGCCCCGGCCTTAAGCCTAGTCCGCACTTGTGCCCCGGCCTTAAGCCTAGCCCGCACTTGTGCCCCGGCCTTAAGCCTAGCCCGCACTTGTGCCCCGGCCTTAAGCCTAGCCCGCACTTGTGCCCAGGCCTTAAGCCTAGCCTGCACTTTTGAGCTTCTTGAATGCTTGTTTGTTTGTTTTTGTCTTCAGCTTCATGTTGGTTATGCACATAGGGCCAGCTTTACGCTCTTCGCTCTTGTCCCGTCTGAATGCGCATGCACGACTGTAATTGGGGAAGAAGGCATTACCCATTTACGGAGGACAGACAAGAAGTGCCTGGTCGCTTGGAACATGGGGTTATGGAGAGGCTCCGCACTGTACAACAAAGGATCTAGTCCTAAATGTCCAAGTACAGAGTAGAGGGGTGAAAGCTAGCTCTTCACCCCTATGGGTGCCTAACCCTTTATGCAAAGAGTGCAAAGAGTTAGCTGAATGCCTTAAGCCTAGCCAGCACTTGTGCCCCCTGCCTTGATCCTGGCCAGCACTGCACTTGTGCCCATGCCGTAAGCCTAGCCCGCACTTGTGCCCAGGCCTTAAGCCTGGCTGGCACTTGTGCCCATGCCTTAAGCCTAGCCCGCACTTGTGCCCATGCCTTAAGCCTAGCCCGCACTTGTGCCCAGGCCTTAAGCCTAGCCCGCACTTGTGCCCAGGCCTTAAGCCTAGCCCACACTTGTGCCCCTGCCTTAAGCCTAGCCCGCACTTGTGCCCCTGCCTTAAGCCTAGCCCGCACTTGTGCCCAGGCCTAAAGCCTAGCCCGCACTTGTGCCCAGGCCTTAAGCCTAGCCCGCACTTGTGCTCAGGCCTTAAGCCTAGCCCGCACTTGTGCCCAGGCCTTAAGCCTAGCCCGCACTTGTGCCCAGGCCTTAAGCCTAGCCCGCACTTGTGCCCAGGCCTTAAGCCTAGCCCGCACTTGTGCCCCTGCCTTAAGCCTAGCCCGCACTTGTGCCCAGGCCTTAAGCCTAGCCCGCACTTGTGCCCAGGCCTTAAGCCTAGCCCGCACTTGTGCCCCTGCCTTAAGCCTAGCCCGCACTTGTGCCCCTGCCTTAAGCCTAGCCCGCACTTGTGCTCAGGCCTAAAGCCTAGCCCGCACTTGTGCCCAGGCCTTAAGCCTAGCCCGCACTTGTGCCCAGGCCTTAAGCCTAGCCCGCACTTGTGCTCAGGCCTTAAGCCTAGCCCGCACTTGTGCCCAGGCCTTAAGCCTAGCCCGCACTTGTGCCCAGGCCTTAAGCCTAGCCCGCACTTGTGCCCAGGCCTTAAGCCTAGCCCGCACTTGTGCCCAGGCCTTAAGCCTTGCCCGCACTTGTGCCCAGGCCTTAAGCCTAGCCCGCTCTTGTGCCCAGGCCTTAAGCCAAGCCCGCACTTGTGCCCCTGCCTTAAGCCTAGCCCGCACTTGTGCCCCTGCCTTAAGCCTAGCCCGCACTTGTGCCCAGGCCTTAAGCCTAGCCCGCACTTGTGTCCAGGCCTTAAGCCTAGCCCGCACTTGTGCCCAGGCCTTAAGCCTAGCCCGCACTTGTGCCCAGGCCTTAAGCCTAGCCCGCACTTGTGCCCCCTGCCTTGATCCTAGCCAGCACTTGTGCCCAGGCCTTAAGCCTAGCCCGCACTTGTGCCCAGGCCTTAAGCCTAGCCCGCACTTGTGCCCCCTGCCTTGATCCTAGCCAGCACTTGTGCCCAGGCCTTAAGCCTAGCCCGCACTTGTGCCCCTGCCTTAAGCCTAGCCCGCACTTGTGCCCCTGCCTTAAGCCTAGCCTGCACTTGTGCCCAGGCCTTAAGCCTAGCCCGCACTTGTGTCCAGGCCTTAAGCCTAGCCCGCACTTGTGCCCAGGCCTTAAGCCTAGCCCGCACTTGTGCCCCGGCCTTAAGCCTAGCCCGCACTTGTGCCCCGGCCTTAAGCCTAGCCCGCACTTGTGCCCCGGCCTTAAGCCTAGCCCGCACTTGTGCCCTGGCCTTAAGCCTAGCCCGCACTTGTGCCCAGGCCTTAAGCCTAGCCCGCACTTGTGCCCCCTGCCTTGATCCTAGCCAGCACTTGTGCCCAGGCCTTATGCCTAGCCCGCACTTGTGCCCAGGCCTTATGCCTAGCCCGCACTTGTGCCCAGGCCTTAAGCTTAGCCCGCACTTGTGCCCAGGCCTTAAGCTTAGCCCGCACTTGTGCCCAGGCCTTAAGCCTAGCCCGCACTTGTGCCCAGGCCTTAAGCCTAGCCCGCACTTGTGCCCCCTGCCTTGATCCTAGCCAGCACTTGTGCCCAGGCCTTAAGCCTAGCCCGCACTTGTGCCCAGGCCTTAAGCCTAGCCCGCATTTGTGCCCCCTGCCTTGATCCTAGCCAGCACTGCACTTGTGCCCAGGCCTTAAGCCTAGCCTGCACTTGTGCCCAGGCCTTAAGCCTAGCCCGCACTTGTGCCCAGGCCTTAAGCCTAGCCCGCACTTGTGCCCAGGCCTTAAGCCTAGCCCGCACTTGTGCCCAGGCCTTAAGCCTAGCCCGCACTTGTGCCCAGGCCTTAAGCCTAGCCCGCACTTGTGCCCAGGCCTTAAGCCTAGCCCGCACTTGTGCCCCCTGCCTTGATCCTAGCCAGCACTTGTGCCCAGGCCTTAAGCCTAGCCCGCACTTGTGCCCAGGCCTTAAGCCAAGCCCGCACTTGTGCCCCTGCCTTAAGCCTAGCCCGCACTTGTGCCCCTGCCTTAAGCCTAGCCCGCACTTGTGCCCAGGCCTTAAGCCTAGCCCGCACTTGTGCCCAGGCCTTAAGCCTAGCCCGCACTTGTGCCCAGGCCTAAAGCCTAGCCCGAACTTGTGCCCAGGCCTTAAGCCTAGCCCGCACTTGTGCCCCCTGCCTTGATCCTAGCCAGCACTTGTGCCCAGGCCTTAAGCCTAGCCCGCACTTGTGCCCAGGCCTTAAGCCTAGCCTGCACTTTTGAGCCCCTTGAATGCTTGTTTGTTTGTTTTTGTCTTCAGCTTCATGTTGGTTATGCACATAGGGCCAGCTTTACGCTCTTCGCTCTTGTCCCGTCTGAATGCGCATGCACGACTGTAATTGGGGAAGAAGGCATTACCCATTTACGGAGGACAGACAAGAAGTGCCTGGTCGCTTGGAGCATGGGGTTATGGAGAGGCTCCGCACTGTACAACAAAGGATCTAGTCCTAAATGTCCAAGTACAGAGTGGAGGGGTGAAAGCTAGCTCTTCACCCCTATGGGTGCCTAACCCTTTATGCAAAGAGTGCAAAGAGTTAGCTGAATGCCTTAAGCCTAGCCAGCACTTGTGCCCCCTGCCTTGATCCTGGCCAGCACTGCACTTGTGCCCATGCCGTAAGCCTAGCCCGCACTTGTGCCCAGGCCTTAAGCCTGGCTGGCACTTGTGCCCATGCCTTAAGCCTAGCCGGCACTTGTGGCCCCTGCCTTGATCCTAGCCAGCACTGCACTTGTGCCCAGGCCTTAAGCCTAGCCTGCACTTGTGCCCTGGCCTTAAGCCTAGCCCGCACTTGTGCCCCGGCCTTAAGCCTAGCCCGCACTTGTGCCCCGGCCTTAAGCCTAACCCGCACTTGTGCCCAGGCCTTAAGCCTAGCCCGCACTTGTGCCCAGGCTTTAAGCTTAGCCCGCACTTGTGCCCCGGCTTTAAGCTTAGCCCGCACTTGTGCCCAGGCCTTAAGCCTAGCCCGCACTTGTGCCCCGGCCTTAAGCCGAGCCCGCACTTGTGCCCCGGCCTTAAGCCGAGCCCGCACTTGTGCCCCGGCCTTAAGCCGTGCCCGCACTTGTGCCCAGGCCTTAAGCCGAGCCCGCACTTGTGCCCCTGCCTTAAGCCGAGCCCGCACTTGTGCCCCTGCCTTAAGCCTAGCCCGCACTTGTGCCCAGGCCTTAAGCCTAGCCCGCACTTGTGCCCAGGCCTTAAGCCTAGCCCGCACTTGTGCCCAGGCCTTAAGCCTAGCCCGCACTTGTGCCCCTGCCTTAAGCCTAGCCCGCACTTGTGCCCCTGCCTTAAGCCTAGCCCGCACTTGTGCCCAGGCCTAAAGCCTAGCCCGCACTTTTGCCCAGGCCTTAAGCCTAGCCCGCACTTGTGCCCAGGCCTTAAGCCTAGCTCGCACTTGTGCCCAGGCCTTAAGCCTAGCCCGCACTTGTGCCCAGGCCTTAAGCCTAGCCCGCACTTGTGCCCAGGCCTTAAGCCTAGCCCGCACTTGTGCCCAGGCCTTAAGCCTAGCCCGCACTTGTGCCCAGGCCTTAAGCCTAGCCCGCTCTTGTGCCCAGGCCTTAAGCCAAGCCCGCATTTGTGCCCCTGCCTTAAGCCTAGCCCGCACTTGTGCCCCTGCCTTAAGCCTAGCCCGCACTTGTGCCCAGGCCTTAAGCCTAGCCCGCACTTGTGTCCAGGCCTTAAGCCTAGCCCGCACTTGTGTCCAGGCCTTAAGCCTAGCCCGCACTTGTGCCCAGGCCTTAAGCCTAGCCCGCACTTGTGTCCAGGCCTAAAGCCTAGCCCGCACTTGTGCCCAGGCCTTAAGCCTAGCCCGCACTTGTGCCCCGGCCTTAAGCCTAGCCCGCACTTGTGCCCTAGCCTTAAGCCTAGCCCGCACTTGTGCCCAGGCCTTAAGCCTAGCCCGCACTTGTCCTCAGGCCATAAGCCTAGCCCGCACTTGTGCCCCGGCCTTAAGCCTAGTCCGCACTTGTGCCCCGGCCTTAAGCCTAGCCCGCACTTGTGCCCCGGCCTTAAGCCTAGCCCGCACTTGTGCCCCGGCCTTAAGCCTAGCCCGCACTTGTGCCCCCTGCCTTGATCCTAGCCAGCACTTGTGCCCAGGCCTTAAGCCTAGCCCGCACTTGTGCCCAGGCCTTAAGCCAAGCCCGCACTTGTGCCCCTGCCTTAAGCCTAGCCCGCACTTGTGCCCCTGCCTTAAGCCTAGCCCGCACTTGTGCCCAGGCATTAAGCCTAGCCCGCACTTGTGTCCAGGCCTTAAGCCTAGCCCGCACTTGTGCCCAGGCCTTAAGCCTAGCCCGCACTTGTGCCCAGGCCTAAAGCCTAGCCCGCACTTGTGCCCAGGCCTTAAGCCTAGCCCGCACTTGTGCCCCGGCCTTAAGCCTAGCCCGCACTTGTGCCCTGGCCTTAAGCCTAGCCCGCACTTGTGCCCAGGCCTTAAGCCTAGCCCGCACTTGTCCTCAGGCCATAAGCCTAGCCCGCACTTGTGCCCCGGCCTTAAGCCTAGTCCGCACTTGTGCCCCGGCCTTAAGCCTAGCCCGCACTTGTGCCCCGGCCTTAAGCCTAGCCCGCACTTGTGCCCCGGCCTTAAGCCTAGCCCGCACTTGTGCCCAGGCCTTAAGCCTAGCCTGCACTTTTGAGCTTCTTGAATGCTTGTTTGTTTGTTTTTGTCTTCAGCTTCATGTTGGTTATGCACATAGGGCCAGCTTTACGCTCTTCGCTCTTGTCCCGTCTGAATGCGCATGCACGACTGTAATTGGGGAAGAAGGCATTACCCATTTACGGAGGACAGACAAGAAGTGCCTGGTCGCTTGGAGCATGGGGTTATGGAGAGGCTCCGCACTGTACAACAAAGGATCTAGTCCTAAATGTCCAAGTACAGAGTAGAGGGGTGAAAGCTAGCTCTTCACCCCTATGGGTGCCTAACCCTTTATGCAAAGAGTGCAAAGAGTTAGCTGAATGCCTTAAGCCTAGCCAGCACTTGTGCCCCCTGCCTTGATCCTGGCCAGCACTGCACTTGTGCCCATGCCGTAAGCCTAGCCCGCACTTGTGCCCAGGCCTTAAGCCTGGCTGGCACTTGTGCCCATGCCTTAAGCCTAGCCCGCACTTGTGCCCATGCCTTAAGCCTAGCCCGCACTTGTGCCCAGGCCTTAAGCCTAGCCCGCACTTGTGCCCAGGCCTTAAGCCTAGCCCACACTTGTGCCCCTGCCTTAAGCCTAGCCCGCACTTGTGCCCCTGCCTTAAGCCTAGCCCGCACTTGTGCCCCCTGCCTTGATCCTAGCCAGCACTTGTGCCCAGGCCTTAAGCCTAGCCCGCACTTGTGCCCAGGCCTTAAGCCTAGCCCACACTTGTGCCCCTGCCTTAAGCCTAGCCCGCACTTGTGCCCCGGCCTTAAGCCTAGCCCGCACTTGTGCCCCCTGCCTTGATCCTAGCCAGCACTTGTGCCCAGGCCTTAAGCCTAGCCCGCACTTGTGCCCAGGCCTTAAGCCAAGCCCGCACTTGTGCCCCTGCCTTAAGCCTAGCCCGCACTTGTGCCCCTGCCTTAAGCCTAGCCCGCACTTGTGCCCAGGCATTAAGCCTAGCCCGCACTTGTGTCCAGGCCTTAAGCCTAGCCCGCACTTGTGCCCAGGCCTTAAGCCTAGCCCGCACTTGTGCCCAGGCCTAAAGCCTAGCCCGCACTTGTGCCCAGGCCTTAAGCCTAGCCCGCACTTGTGCCCCGGCCTTAAGCCTAGCCCGCACTTGTGCCCTGGCCTTAAGCCTAGCCCGCACTTGTGCCCAGGCCTTAAGCCTAGCCCGCACTTGTCCTCAGGCCATAAGCCTAGCCCGCACTTGTGCCCCGGCCTTAAGCCTAGTCCGCACTTGTGCCCCGGCCTTAAGCCTAGCCCGCACTTGTGCCCCGGCCTTAAGCCTAGCCCGCACTTGTGCCCCGGCCTTAAGCCTAGCCCGCACTTGTGCCCAGGCCTTAAGCCTAGCCTGCACTTTTGAGCTTCTTGAATGCTTGTTTGTTTGTTTTTGTCTTCAGCTTCATGTTGGTTATGCACATAGGGCCAGCTTTACGCTCTTCGCTCTTGTCCCGTCTGAATGCGCATGCACGACTGTAATTGGGGAAGAAGGCATTACCCATTTACGGAGGACAGACAAGAAGTGCCTGGTCGCTTGGAACATGGGGTTATGGAGAGGCTCCGCACTGTACAACAAAGGATCTAGTCCTAAATGTCCAAGTACAGAGTAGAGGGGTGAAAGCTAGCTCTTCACCCCTATGGGTGCCTAACCCTTTATGCAAAGAGTGCAAAGAGTTAGCTGAATGCCTTAAGCCTAGCCAGCACTTGTGCCCCCTGCCTTGATCCTGGCCAGCACTGCACTTGTGCCCATGCCGTAAGCCTAGCCCGCACTTGTGCCCAGGCCTTAAGCCTGGCTGGCACTTGTGCCCATGCCTTAAGCCTAGCCCGCACTTGTGCCCATGCCTTAAGCCTAGCCCGCACTTGTGCCCAGGCCTTAAGCCTAGCCCGCACTTGTGCCCAGGCCTTAAGCCTAGCCCACACTTGTGCCCCTGCCTTAAGCCTAGCCCGCACTTGTGCCCCTGCCTTAAGCCTAGCCCGCACTTGTGCCCAGGCCTAAAGCCTAGCCCGCACTTGTGCCCAGGCCTTAAGCCTAGCCCGCACTTGTGCTCAGGCCTTAAGCCTAGCCCGCACTTGTGCCCAGGCCTTAAGCCTAGCCCGCACTTGTGCCCAGGCCTTAAGCCTAGCCCGCACTTGTGCCCAGGCCTTAAGCCTAGCCCGCACTTGTGCCCCTGCCTTAAGCCTAGCCCGCACTTGTGCCCAGGCCTTAAGCCTAGCCCGCACTTGTGCCCAGGCCTTAAGCCTAGCCCGCACTTGTGCCCCTGCCTTAAGCCTAGCCCGCACTTGTGCCCCTGCCTTAAGCCTAGCCCGCACTTGTGCTCAGGCCTAAAGCCTAGCCCGCACTTGTGCCCAGGCCTTAAGCCTAGCCCGCACTTGTGCCCAGGCCTTAAGCCTAGCCCGCACTTGTGCTCAGGCCTTAAGCCTAGCCCGCACTTGTGCCCAGGCCTTAAGCCTAGCCCGCACTTGTGCCCAGGCCTTAAGCCTAGCCCGCACTTGTGCCCAGGCCTTAAGCCTAGCCCGCACTTGTGCCCAGGCCTTAAGCCTTGCCCGCACTTGTGCCCAGGCCTTAAGCCTAGCCCGCTCTTGTGCCCAGGCCTTAAGCCAAGCCCGCACTTGTGCCCCTGCCTTAAGCCTAGCCCGCACTTGTGCCCCTGCCTTAAGCCTAGCCCGCACTTGTGCCCAGGCCTTAAGCCTAGCCCGCACTTGTGTCCAGGCCTTAAGCCTAGCCCGCACTTGTGCCCAGGCCTTAAGCCTAGCCCGCACTTGTGCCCAGGCCTTAAGCCTAGCCCGCACTTGTGCCCCCTGCCTTGATCCTAGCCAGCACTTGTGCCCAGGCCTTAAGCCTAGCCCGCACTTGTGCCCAGGCCTTAAGCCTAGCCCGCACTTGTGCCCCCTGCCTTGATCCTAGCCAGCACTTGTGCCCAGGCCTTAAGCCTAGCCCGCACTTGTGCCCCTGCCTTAAGCCTAGCCCGCACTTGTGCCCCTGCCTTAAGCCTAGCCTGCACTTGTGCCCAGGCCTTAAGCCTAGCCCGCACTTGTGTCCAGGCCTTAAGCCTAGCCCGCACTTGTGCCCAGGCCTTAAGCCTAGCCCGCACTTGTGCCCCGGCCTTAAGCCTAGCCCGCACTTGTGCCCCGGCCTTAAGCCTAGCCCGCACTTGTGCCCCGGCCTTAAGCCTAGCCCGCACTTGTGCCCTGGCCTTAAGCCTAGCCCGCACTTGTGCCCAGGCCTTAAGCCTAGCCCGCACTTGTGCCCCCTGCCTTGATCCTAGCCAGCACTTGTGCCCAGGCCTTATGCCTAGCCCGCACTTGTGCCCAGGCCTTATGCCTAGCCCGCACTTGTGCCCAGGCCTTAAGCTTAGCCCGCACTTGTGCCCAGGCCTTAAGCTTAGCCCGCACTTGTGCCCAGGCCTTAAGCCTAGCCCGCACTTGTGCCCAGGCCTTAAGCCTAGCCCGCACTTGTGCCCCCTGCCTTGATCCTAGCCAGCACTTGTGCCCAGGCCTTAAGCCTAGCCCGCACTTGTGCCCAGGCCTTAAGCCTAGCCCGCATTTGTGCCCCCTGCCTTGATCCTAGCCAGCACTGCACTTGTGCCCAGGCCTTAAGCCTAGCCTGCACTTGTGCCCAGGCCTTAAGCCTAGCCCGCACTTGTGCCCAGGCCTTAAGCCTAGCCCGCACTTGTGCCCAGGCCTTAAGCCTAGCCCGCACTTGTGCCCAGGCCTTAAGCCTAGCCCGCACTTGTGCCCAGGCCTTAAGCCTAGCCCGCACTTGTGCCCAGGCCTTAAGCCTAGCCCGCACTTGTGCCCCCTGCCTTGATCCTAGCCAGCACTTGTGCCCAGGCCTTAAGCCTAGCCCGCACTTGTGCCCAGGCCTTAAGCCAAGCCCGCACTTGTGCCCCTGCCTTAAGCCTAGCCCGCACTTGTGCCCCTGCCTTAAGCCTAGCCCGCACTTGTGCCCAGGCCTTAAGCCTAGCCCGCACTTGTGCCCAGGCCTTAAGCCTAGCCCGCACTTGTGCCCAGGCCTAAAGCCTAGCCCGAACTTGTGCCCAGGCCTTAAGCCTAGCCCGCACTTGTGCCCCCTGCCTTGATCCTAGCCAGCACTTGTGCCCAGGCCTTAAGCCTAGCCCGCACTTGTGCCCAGGCCTTAAGCCTAGCCTGCACTTTTGAGCCCCTTGAATGCTTGTTTGTTTGTTTTTGTCTTCAGCTTCATGTTGGTTATGCACATAGGGCCAGCTTTACGCTCTTCGCTCTTGTCCCGTCTGAATGCGCATGCACGACTGTAATTGGGGAAGAAGGCATTACCCATTTACGGAGGACAGACAAGAAGTGCCTGGTCGCTTGGAGCATGGGGTTATGGAGAGGCTCCGCACTGTACAACAAAGGATCTAGTCCTAAATGTCCAAGTACAGAGTGGAGGGGTGAAAGCTAGCTCTTCACCCCTATGGGTGCCTAACCCTTTATGCAAAGAGTGCAAAGAGTTAGCTGAATGCCTTAAGCCTAGCCAGCACTTGTGCCCCCTGCCTTGATCCTGGCCAGCACTGCACTTGTGCCCATGCCGTAAGCCTAGCCCGCACTTGTGCCCAGGCCTTAAGCCTGGCTGGCACTTGTGCCCATGCCTTAAGCCTAGCCGGCACTTGTGGCCCCTGCCTTGATCCTAGCCAGCACTGCACTTGTGCCCAGGCCTTAAGCCTAGCCTGCACTTGTGCCCTGGCCTTAAGCCTAGCCCGCACTTGTGCCCCGGCCTTAAGCCTAGCCCGCACTTGTGCCCCGGCCTTAAGCCTAACCCGCACTTGTGCCCAGGCCTTAAGCCTAGCCCGCACTTGTGCCCAGGCTTTAAGCTTAGCCCGCACTTGTGCCCCGGCTTTAAGCTTAGCCCGCACTTGTGCCCAGGCCTTAAGCCTAGCCCGCACTTGTGCCCCGGCCTTAAGCCGAGCCCGCACTTGTGCCCCGGCCTTAAGCCGAGCCCGCACTTGTGCCCCGGCCTTAAGCCGTGCCCGCACTTGTGCCCAGGCCTTAAGCCGAGCCCGCACTTGTGCCCCTGCCTTAAGCCGAGCCCGCACTTGTGCCCCTGCCTTAAGCCTAGCCCGCACTTGTGCCCAGGCCTTAAGCCTAGCCCGCACTTGTGCCCAGGCCTTAAGCCTAGCCCGCACTTGTGCCCAGGCCTTAAGCCTAGCCCGCACTTGTGCCCCTGCCTTAAGCCTAGCCCGCACTTGTGCCCCTGCCTTAAGCCTAGCCCGCACTTGTGCCCAGGCCTAAAGCCTAGCCCGCACTTTTGCCCAGGCCTTAAGCCTAGCCCGCACTTGTGCCCAGGCCTTAAGCCTAGCTCGCACTTGTGCCCAGGCCTTAAGCCTAGCCCGCACTTGTGCCCAGGCCTTAAGCCTAGCCCGCACTTGTGCCCAGGCCTTAAGCCTAGCCCGCACTTGTGCCCAGGCCTTAAGCCTAGCCCGCACTTGTGCCCAGGCCTTAAGCCTAGCCCGCTCTTGTGCCCAGGCCTTAAGCCAAGCCCGCATTTGTGCCCCTGCCTTAAGCCTAGCCCGCACTTGTGCCCCTGCCTTAAGCCTAGCCCGCACTTGTGCCCAGGCCTTAAGCCTAGCCCGCACTTGTGTCCAGGCCTTAAGCCTAGCCCGCACTTGTGTCCAGGCCTTAAGCCTAGCCCGCACTTGTGCCCAGGCCTTAAGCCTAGCCCGCACTTGTGTCCAGGCCTAAAGCCTAGCCCGCACTTGTGCCCAGGCCTTAAGCCTAGCCCGCACTTGTGCCCCGGCCTTAAGCCTAGCCCGCACTTGTGCCCTAGCCTTAAGCCTAGCCCGCACTTGTGCCCAGGCCTTAAGCCTAGCCCGCACTTGTCCTCAGGCCATAAGCCTAGCCCGCACTTGTGCCCCGGCCTTAAGCCTAGTCCGCACTTGTGCCCCGGCCTTAAGCCTAGCCCGCACTTGTGCCCCGGCCTTAAGCCTAGCCCGCACTTGTGCCCCGGCCTTAAGCCTAGCCCGCACTTGTGCCCCCTGCCTTGATCCTAGCCAGCACTTGTGCCCAGGCCTTAAGCCTAGCCCGCACTTGTGCCCAGGCCTTAAGCCAAGCCCGCACTTGTGCCCCTGCCTTAAGCCTAGCCCGCACTTGTGCCCCTGCCTTAAGCCTAGCCCGCACTTGTGCCCAGGCATTAAGCCTAGCCCGCACTTGTGTCCAGGCCTTAAGCCTAGCCCGCACTTGTGCCCAGGCCTTAAGCCTAGCCCGCACTTGTGCCCAGGCCTAAAGCCTAGCCCGCACTTGTGCCCAGGCCTTAAGCCTAGCCCGCACTTGTGCCCCGGCCTTAAGCCTAGCCCGCACTTGTGCCCTGGCCTTAAGCCTAGCCCGCACTTGTGCCCAGGCCTTAAGCCTAGCCCGCACTTGTCCTCAGGCCATAAGCCTAGCCCGCACTTGTGCCCCGGCCTTAAGCCTAGTCCGCACTTGTGCCCCGGCCTTAAGCCTAGCCCGCACTTGTGCCCCGGCCTTAAGCCTAGCCCGCACTTGTGCCCCGGCCTTAAGCCTAGCCCGCACTTGTGCCCAGGCCTTAAGCCTAGCCTGCACTTTTGAGCTTCTTGAATGCTTGTTTGTTTGTTTTTGTCTTCAGCTTCATGTTGGTTATGCACATAGGGCCAGCTTTACGCTCTTCGCTCTTGTCCCGTCTGAATGCGCATGCACGACTGTAATTGGGGAAGAAGGCATTACCCATTTACGGAGGACAGACAAGAAGTGCCTGGTCGCTTGGAGCATGGGGTTATGGAGAGGCTCCGCACTGTACAACAAAGGATCTAGTCCTAAATGTCCAAGTACAGAGTAGAGGGGTGAAAGCTAGCTCTTCACCCCTATGGGTGCCTAACCCTTTATGCAAAGAGTGCAAAGAGTTAGCTGAATGCCTTAAGCCTAGCCAGCACTTGTGCCCCCTGCCTTGATCCTGGCCAGCACTGCACTTGTGCCCATGCCGTAAGCCTAGCCCGCACTTGTGCCCAGGCCTTAAGCCTGGCTGGCACTTGTGCCCATGCCTTAAGCCTAGCCCGCACTTGTGCCCATGCCTTAAGCCTAGCCCGCACTTGTGCCCAGGCCTTAAGCCTAGCCCGCACTTGTGCCCAGGCCTTAAGCCTAGCCCACACTTGTGCCCCTGCCTTAAGCCTAGCCCGCACTTGTGCCCCTGCCTTAAGCCTAGCCCGCACTTGTGCCCAGGCCTAAAGCCTAGCCCGCACTTGTGCCCAGGCCTTAAGCCTAGCCCGCACTTGTGCTCAGGCCTTAAGCCTAGCCCGCACTTGTGCCCAGGCCTTAAGCCTAGCCCGCACTTGTGCCCAGGCCTTAAGCCTAGCCCGCACTTGTGCCCAGGCCTTAAGCCTAGCCCGCACTTGTGCCCCTGCCTTAAGCCTAGCCCGCACTTGTGCCCAGGCCTTAAGCCTAGCCCGCACTTGTGCCCAGGCCTTAAGCCTAGCCCGCACTTGTGCCCCTGCCTTAAGCCTAGCCCGCACTTGTGCCCCTGCCTTAAGCCTAGCCCGCACTTGTGCTCAGGCCTAAAGCCTAGCCCGCACTTGTGCCCAGGCCTTAAGCCTAGCCCGCACTTGTGCCCAGGCCTTAAGCCTAGCCCGCACTTGTGCTCAGGCCTTAAGCCTAGCCCGCACTTGTGCCCAGGCCTTAAGCCTAGCCCGCACTTGTGCCCAGGCCTTAAGCCTAGCCCGCACTTGTGCCCAGGCCTTAAGCCTAGCCCGCACTTGTGCCCAGGCCTTAAGCCTTGCCCGCACTTGTGCCCAGGCCTTAAGCCTAGCCCGCTCTTGTGCCCAGGCCTTAAGCCAAGCCCGCACTTGTGCCCCTGCCTTAAGCCTAGCCCGCACTTGTGCCCCTGCCTTAAGCCTAGCCCGCACTTGTGCCCAGGCCTTAAGCCTAGCCCGCACTTGTGTCCAGGCCTTAAGCCTAGCCCGCACTTGTGCCCAGGCCTTAAGCCTAGCCCGCACTTGTGCCCAGGCCTTAAGCCTAGCCCGCACTTGTGCCCCCTGCCTTGATCCTAGCCAGCACTTGTGCCCAGGCCTTAAGCCTAGCCCGCACTTGTGCCCAGGCCTTAAGCCTAGCCCGCACTTGTGCCCCCTGCCTTGATCCTAGCCAGCACTTGTGCCCAGGCCTTAAGCCTAGCCCGCACTTGTGCCCCTGCCTTAAGCCTAGCCCGCACTTGTGCCCCTGCCTTAAGCCTAGCCTGCACTTGTGCCCAGGCCTTAAGCCTAGCCCGCACTTGTGTCCAGGCCTTAAGCCTAGCCCGCACTTGTGCCCAGGCCTTAAGCCTAGCCCGCACTTGTGCCCCGGCCTTAAGCCTAGCCCGCACTTGTGCCCCGGCCTTAAGCCTAGCCCGCACTTGTGCCCCGGCCTTAAGCCTAGCCCGCACTTGTGCCCTGGCCTTAAGCCTAGCCCGCACTTGTGCCCAGGCCTTAAGCCTAGCCCGCACTTGTGCCCCCTGCCTTGATCCTAGCCAGCACTTGTGCCCAGGCCTTAAGTCTAGCCCGCACTTGTGCCCAGGCCTTAAGCCTAGCCTGCACTTTTGAGCCCCTTGAATGCTTGTTTGTTTGTTTTTGTCTTCAGCTTCATGTTGGTTATGCACATAGGGCCAGCTTTACGCTCTTCGCTCTTGTCCCGTCTGAATGCGCATGCACGACTGTAATTGGGGAAGAAGGCATTACCCATTTACGGAGGACAGACAAGAAGTGCCTGGTCGCTTGGAGCATGGGGTTATGGAGAGGCTCCGCACTGTACAACAAAGGATCTAGTCCAAAATGTCCAAGTACAGAGTAGAGGGGTGAAAGCTAGCTCTTCACTCCTATGGGTGCCTAACCCTTTATGCAAAGTGCAAAGAGTTAGCTGAATGCCTTAAGCCTAGCCAGCACTTGTGCCCCCTGCCTTGATCCTGGCCAGCACTGCACTTGTGCCCATGCCGAAAGCCTAGCCCGCACTTGTGCCCATGCCGTAAGCCTAGCCCGCACTTGTGCCCAGGCCTTAAGCCTGGCTGGCACTTGTGCCCATGCCTTAAGCCTAGCCGGCACTTGTGGCCCCTGCCTTGATCCTAGCCAGCACTGCACTTGTGCCCAGGCCTTAAGCCTAGCCTGCACTTGTGCCCCGGCCTTAAGCCTAGCCCGCACTTGTGCCCCGGCCTTAAGCCTAACCCGCACTTGTGCCCAGGCCTTAAGCCTAGCCCGCACTTGTGCCCAGGCCTTAAGCCTAGCCCGCACTTGTGCCCCGGCTTTAAGCTTAGCCCGCACTTGTGCCCCGGCTTTAAGCTTAGCCCGCACTTGTGCCCAGGCCTTAAGCCTAGCCCGCACTTGTGCCCCGGCCTTAAGCCGAGCCCGCACTTGTGCCCCGGCCTTAAGCCGAGCCCGCACTTGTGCCCCTGCCTTAAGCCGAGCCCGCACTTGTGCCCCTGCCTTAAGCCGAGCCCGCACTTGTGCCCCTGCCTTAAGCCGAGCCCGCACTTGTGCCCAGGCCTTAAGCCGAGCCCGCACTTGTGCCCAGGCCTTAAGCCTAGCCCGCACTTGTGCCCAGGCCTTAAGCCTAGCCCGCACTTGTGCCCCTGCCTTAAGCCTAGCCCGCACTTGTGCCCAGGCCTAAAGCCTAGCCCGCACTTGTGCCCAGGCCTTAAGCCTAGCCCGCACTTGTGCCCAGGCCTTAAGCCTAGCCCGCACTTGTGCCCAGGCCTTAAGCCTAGCCCGCACTTGTGCCCAGGCCTTAAGCCTAGCCCGCACTTGTGAATGCGCATGCACGACTGTAATTGGGGAAGAAGGCATTACCCATTTATGGAGGACAGACAAGAAGTGCCTGGTCGCTTGGAGCATGGGGTTATGGAGAGGCTCTGCACTGTACAACAAAGGATCTAGTCCTAAATGTCCAAGTACAGAGTAGAGGGGTGAAAGCTAGCTCTTCACCCCTATGGGTGCCTAACCCTTTATGCAAAGAGTGCAAAGAGTTAGCTGAATGCCTTAAGCCTAGCCAGCACTTGTGCCCCCTGCCTTGATCCTGGCCAGCACTGCACTTGTGCCCATGCCGTAAGCCTAGCCCGCACTTGTGCCCAGGCCTTAAGCCTGGCTGGCACTTGTGCCCATGCCTTAAGCCTAGCCCGCACTTGTGCCCATGCCTTAAGCCTAGCCCGCACTTGTGCCCAGGCCTTAAGCCTAGCCCGCACTTGTGCCCAGGCCTTAAGCCTAGCCCACACTTGTGCCCCTGCCTTAAGCCTAGCCCGCACTTGTGCCCCTGCCTTAAGCCTAGCCCGCACTTGTGCCCAGGCCTAAAGCCTAGCCCGCACTTGTGCCCAGGCCTTAAGCCTAGCCCGCACTTGTGCTCAGGCCTTAAGCCTAGCCCGCACTTGTGCCCAGGCCTTAAGCCTAGCCCGCACTTGTGCCCAGGCCTTAAGCCTAGCCCGCACTTGTGCCCAGGCCTTAAGCCTAGCCCGCACTTGTGCCCCTGCCTTAAGCCTAGCCCGCACTTGTGCCCAGGCCTTAAGCCTAGCCCGCACTTGTGCCCAGGCCTTAAGCCTAGCCCGCACTTGTGCCCCTGCCTTAAGCCTAGCCCGCACTTGTGCCCCTGCCTTAAGCCTAGCCCGCACTTGTGCTCAGGCCTAAAGCCTAGCCCGCACTTGTGCCCAGGCCTTAAGCCTAGCCCGCACTTGTGCCCAGGCCTTAAGCCTAGCCCGCACTTGTGCTCAGGCCTTAAGCCTAGCCCGCACTTGTGCCCAGGCCTTAAGCCTAGCCCGCACTTGTGCCCAGGCCTTAAGCCTAGCCCGCACTTGTGCCCAGGCCTTAAGCCTAGCCCGCACTTGTGCCCAGGCCTTAAGCCTTGCCCGCACTTGTGCCCAGGCCTTAAGCCTAGCCCGCTCTTGTGCCCAGGCCTTAAGCCAAGCCCGCACTTGTGCCCCTGCCTTAAGCCTAGCCCGCACTTGTGCCCCTGCCTTAAGCCTAGCCCGCACTTGTGCCCAGGCCTTAAGCCTAGCCCGCACTTGTGTCCAGGCCTTAAGCCTAGCCCGCACTTGTGCCCAGGCCTTAAGCCTAGCCCGCACTTGTGCCCAGGCCTTAAGCCTAGCCCGCACTTGTGCCCCCTGCCTTGATCCTAGCCAGCACTTGTGCCCAGGCCTTAAGCCTAGCCCGCACTTGTGCCCAGGCCTTAAGCCTAGCCCGCACTTGTGCCCCCTGCCTTGATCCTAGCCAGCACTTGTGCCCAGGCCTTAAGCCTAGCCCGCACTTGTGCCCCTGCCTTAAGCCTAGCCCGCACTTGTGCCCCTGCCTTAAGCCTAGCCTGCACTTGTGCCCAGGCCTTAAGCCTAGCCCGCACTTGTGTCCAGGCCTTAAGCCTAGCCCGCACTTGTGCCCAGGCCTTAAGCCTAGCCCGCACTTGTGCCCCTGCCTTAAGCCGAGCCCGCACTTGTGCCCCTGCCTTAAGCCGAGCCCGCACTTGTGCCCAGGCCTTAAGCCGAGCCCGCACTTGTGCCCAGGCCTTAAGCCTAGCCCGCACTTGTGCCCAGGCCTTAAGCCTAGCCCGCACTTGTGCCCCTGCCTTAAGCCTAGCCCGCACTTGTGCCCAGGCCTAAAGCCTAGCCCGCACTTGTGCCCAGGCCTTAAGCCTAGCCCGCACTTGTGCCCAGGCCTTAAGCCTAGCCCGCACTTGTGCCCAGGCCTTAAGCCTAGCCCGCACTTGTGCCCAGGCCTTAAGCCTAGCCCGCACTTGTGAATGCGCATGCACGACTGTAATTGGGGAAGAAGGCATTACCCATTTATGGAGGACAGACAAGAAGTGCCTGGTCGCTTGGAGCATGGGGTTATGGAGAGGCTCTGCACTGTACAACAAAGGATCTAGTCCTAAATGTCCAAGTACAGAGTAGAGGGGTGAAAGCTAGCTCTTCACCCCTATGGGTGCCTAACCCTTTATGCAAAGAGTGCAAAGAGTTAGCTGAATGCCTTAAGCCTAGCCAGCACTTGTGCCCCCTGCCTTGATCCTGGCCAGCACTGCACTTGTGCCCATGCCGTAAGCCTAGCCCGCACTTGTGCCCAGGCCTTAAGCCTGGCTGGCACTTGTGCCCATGCCTTAAGCCTAGCCCGCACTTGTGCCCATGCCTTAAGCCTAGCCCGCACTTGTGCCCAGGCCTTAAGCCTAGCCCGCACTTGTGCCCAGGCCTTAAGCCTAGCCCACACTTGTGCCCCTGCCTTAAGCCTAGCCCGCACTTGTGCCCCTGCCTTAAGCCTAGCCCGCACTTGTGCCCAGGCCTAAAGCCTAGCCCGCACTTGTGCCCAGGCCTTAAGCCTAGCCCGCACTTGTGCTCAGGCCTTAAGCCTAGCCCGCACTTGTGCCCAGGCCTTAAGCCTAGCCCGCACTTGTGCCCAGGCCTTAAGCCTAGCCCGCACTTGTGCCCAGGCCTTAAGCCTAGCCCGCACTTGTGCCCCTGCCTTAAGCCTAGCCCGCACTTGTGCCCAGGCCTTAAGCCTAGCCCGCACTTGTGCCCAGGCCTTAAGCCTAGCCCGCACTTGTGCCCCTGCCTTAAGCCTAGCCCGCACTTGTGCCCCTGCCTTAAGCCTAGCCCGCACTTGTGCTCAGGCCTAAAGCCTAGCCCGCACTTGTGCCCAGGCCTTAAGCCTAGCCCGCACTTGTGCCCAGGCCTTAAGCCTAGCCCGCACTTGTGCTCAGGCCTTAAGCCTAGCCCGCACTTGTGCCCAGGCCTTAAGCCTAGCCCGCACTTGTGCCCAGGCCTTAAGCCTAGCCCGCACTTGTGCCCAGGCCTTAAGCCTAGCCCGCACTTGTGCCCAGGCCTTAAGCCTTGCCCGCACTTGTGCCCAGGCCTTAAGCCTAGCCCGCTCTTGTGCCCAGGCCTTAAGCCAAGCCCGCACTTGTGCCCCTGCCTTAAGCCTAGCCCGCACTTGTGCCCCTGCCTTAAGCCTAGCCCGCACTTGTGCCCAGGCCTTAAGCCTAGCCCGCACTTGTGTCCAGGCCTTAAGCCTAGCCCGCACTTGTGCCCAGGCCTTAAGCCTAGCCCGCACTTGTGCCCAGGCCTTAAGCCTAGCCCGCACTTGTGCCCCCTGCCTTGATCCTAGCCAGCACTTGTGCCCAGGCCTTAAGCCTAGCCCGCACTTGTGCCCAGGCCTTAAGCCTAGCCCGCACTTGTGCCCCCTGCCTTGATCCTAGCCAGCACTTGTGCCCAGGCCTTAAGCCTAGCCCGCACTTGTGCCCCTGCCTTAAGCCTAGCCCGCACTTGTGCCCCTGCCTTAAGCCTAGCCTGCACTTGTGCCCAGGCCTTAAGCCTAGCCCGCACTTGTGTCCAGGCCTTAAGCCTAGCCCGCACTTGTGCCCAGGCCTTAAGCCTAGCCCGCACTTGTGCCCCGGCCTTAAGCCTAGCCCGCACTTGTGCCCCGGCCTTAAGCCTAGCCCGCACTTGTGCCCCGGCCTTAAGCCTAGCCCGCACTTGTGCCCTGGCCTTAAGCCTAGCCCGCACTTGTGCCCAGGCCTTAAGCCTAGCCCGCACTTGTGCCCCCTGCCTTGATCCTAGCCAGCACTTGTGCCCAGGCCTTATGCCTAGCCCGCACTTGTGCCCAGGCCTTATGCCTAGCCCGCACTTGTGCCCAGGCCTTAAGCTTAGCCCGCACTTGTGCCCAGGCCTTAAGCTTAGCCCGCACTTGTGCCCAGGCCTTAAGCCTAGCCCGCACTTGTGCCCAGGCCTTAAGCCTAGCCCGCACTTGTGCCCCCTGCCTTGATCCTAGCCAGCACTTGTGCCCAGGCCTTAAGCCTAGCCCGCACTTGTGCCCAGGCCTTAAGCCTAGCCCGCATTTGTGCCCCCTGCCTTGATCCTAGCCAGCACTGCACTTGTGCCCAGGCCTTAAGCCTAGCCTGCACTTGTGCCCAGGCCTTAAGCCTAGCCCGCACTTGTGCCCAGGCCTTAAGCCTAGCCCGCACTTGTGCCCAGGCCTTAAGCCTAGCCCGCACTTGTGCCCAGGCCTTAAGCCTAGCCCGCACTTGTGCCCAGGCCTTAAGCCTAGCCCGCACTTGTGCCCAGGCCTTAAGCCTAGCCCGCACTTGTGCCCCCTGCCTTGATCCTAGCCAGCACTTGTGCCCAGGCCTTAAGCCTAGCCCGCACTTGTGCCCAGGCCTTAAGCCAAGCCCGCACTTGTGCCCCTGCCTTAAGCCTAGCCCGCACTTGTGCCCCTGCCTTAAGCCTAGCCCGCACTTGTGCCCAGGCCTTAAGCCTAGCCCGCACTTGTGCCCAGGCCTTAAGCCTAGCCCGCACTTGTGCCCAGGCCTAAAGCCTAGCCCGAACTTGTGCCCAGGCCTTAAGCCTAGCCCGCACTTGTGCCCCCTGCCTTGATCCTAGCCAGCACTTGTGCCCAGGCCTTAAGCCTAGCCCGCACTTGTGCCCAGGCCTTAAGCCTAGCCTGCACTTTTGAGCCCCTTGAATGCTTGTTTGTTTGTTTTTGTCTTCAGCTTCATGTTGGTTATGCACATAGGGCCAGCTTTACGCTCTTCGCTCTTGTCCCGTCTGAATGCGCATGCACGACTGTAATTGGGGAAGAAGGCATTACCCATTTACGGAGGACAGACAAGAAGTGCCTGGTCGCTTGGAGCATGGGGTTATGGAGAGGCTCCGCACTGTACAACAAAGGATCTAGTCCTAAATGTCCAAGTACAGAGTGGAGGGGTGAAAGCTAGCTCTTCACCCCTATGGGTGCCTAACCCTTTATGCAAAGAGTGCAAAGAGTTAGCTGAATGCCTTAAGCCTAGCCAGCACTTGTGCCCCCTGCCTTGATCCTGGCCAGCACTGCACTTGTGCCCATGCCGTAAGCCTAGCCCGCACTTGTGCCCAGGCCTTAAGCCTGGCTGGCACTTGTGCCCATGCCTTAAGCCTAGCCGGCACTTGTGGCCCCTGCCTTGATCCTAGCCAGCACTGCACTTGTGCCCAGGCCTTAAGCCTAGCCTGCACTTGTGCCCTGGCCTTAAGCCTAGCCCGCACTTGTGCCCCGGCCTTAAGCCTAGCCCGCACTTGTGCCCCGGCCTTAAGCCTAACCCGCACTTGTGCCCAGGCCTTAAGCCTAGCCCGCACTTGTGCCCAGGCTTTAAGCTTAGCCCGCACTTGTGCCCCGGCTTTAAGCTTAGCCCGCACTTGTGCCCAGGCCTTAAGCCTAGCCCGCACTTGTGCCCCGGCCTTAAGCCGAGCCCGCACTTGTGCCCCGGCCTTAAGCCGAGCCCGCACTTGTGCCCCGGCCTTAAGCCGTGCCCGCACTTGTGCCCAGGCCTTAAGCCGAGCCCGCACTTGTGCCCCTGCCTTAAGCCGAGCCCGCACTTGTGCCCCTGCCTTAAGCCTAGCCCGCACTTGTGCCCAGGCCTTAAGCCTAGCCCGCACTTGTGCCCAGGCCTTAAGCCTAGCCCGCACTTGTGCCCAGGCCTTAAGCCTAGCCCGCACTTGTGCCCCTGCCTTAAGCCTAGCCCGCACTTGTGCCCCTGCCTTAAGCCTAGCCCGCACTTGTGCCCAGGCCTAAAGCCTAGCCCGCACTTTTGCCCAGGCCTTAAGCCTAGCCCGCACTTGTGCCCAGGCCTTAAGCCTAGCTCGCACTTGTGCCCAGGCCTTAAGCCTAGCCCGCACTTGTGCCCAGGCCTTAAGCCTAGCCCGCACTTGTGCCCAGGCCTTAAGCCTAGCCCGCACTTGTGCCCAGGCCTTAAGCCTAGCCCGCACTTGTGCCCAGGCCTTAAGCCTAGCCCGCTCTTGTGCCCAGGCCTTAAGCCAAGCCCGCATTTGTGCCCCTGCCTTAAGCCTAGCCCGCACTTGTGCCCCTGCCTTAAGCCTAGCCCGCACTTGTGCCCAGGCCTTAAGCCTAGCCCGCACTTGTGTCCAGGCCTTAAGCCTAGCCCGCACTTGTGTCCAGGCCTTAAGCCTAGCCCGCACTTGTGCCCAGGCCTTAAGCCTAGCCCGCACTTGTGTCCAGGCCTAAAGCCTAGCCCGCACTTGTGCCCAGGCCTTAAGCCTAGCCCGCACTTGTGCCCCGGCCTTAAGCCTAGCCCGCACTTGTGCCCTAGCCTTAAGCCTAGCCCGCACTTGTGCCCAGGCCTTAAGCCTAGCCCGCACTTGTCCTCAGGCCATAAGCCTAGCCCGCACTTGTGCCCCGGCCTTAAGCCTAGTCCGCACTTGTGCCCCGGCCTTAAGCCTAGCCCGCACTTGTGCCCCGGCCTTAAGCCTAGCCCGCACTTGTGCCCCGGCCTTAAGCCTAGCCCGCACTTGTGCCCCCTGCCTTGATCCTAGCCAGCACTTGTGCCCAGGCCTTAAGCCTAGCCCGCACTTGTGCCCAGGCCTTAAGCCAAGCCCGCACTTGTGCCCCTGCCTTAAGCCTAGCCCGCACTTGTGCCCCTGCCTTAAGCCTAGCCCGCACTTGTGCCCAGGCATTAAGCCTAGCCCGCACTTGTGTCCAGGCCTTAAGCCTAGCCCGCACTTGTGCCCAGGCCTTAAGCCTAGCCCGCACTTGTGCCCAGGCCTAAAGCCTAGCCCGCACTTGTGCCCAGGCCTTAAGCCTAGCCCGCACTTGTGCCCCGGCCTTAAGCCTAGCCCGCACTTGTGCCCTGGCCTTAAGCCTAGCCCGCACTTGTGCCCAGGCCTTAAGCCTAGCCCGCACTTGTCCTCAGGCCATAAGCCTAGCCCGCACTTGTGCCCCGGCCTTAAGCCTAGTCCGCACTTGTGCCCCGGCCTTAAGCCTAGCCCGCACTTGTGCCCCGGCCTTAAGCCTAGCCCGCACTTGTGCCCCGGCCTTAAGCCTAGCCCGCACTTGTGCCCAGGCCTTAAGCCTAGCCTGCACTTTTGAGCTTCTTGAATGCTTGTTTGTTTGTTTTTGTCTTCAGCTTCATGTTGGTTATGCACATAGGGCCAGCTTTACGCTCTTCGCTCTTGTCCCGTCTGAATGCGCATGCACGACTGTTATTGGGGAAGAAGGCATTACCCATTTACGGAGGACAGACAAGAAGTGCCTGGTCGCTTGGAGCATGGGGTTATGGAGAGGCTCCGCACTGTACAACAAAGGATCTAGTCCTAAATGTCCAAGTACAGAGTAGAGGGGTGAAAGCTAGCTCTTCACCCCTATGGGTGCCTAACCCTTTATGCAAAGAGTGCAAAGAGTTAGCTGAATGCCTTAAGCCTAGCCAGCACTTGTGCCCCCTGCCTTGATCCTGGCCAGCACTGCACTTGTGCCCATGCCGTAAGCCTAGCCCGCACTTGTGCCCAGGCCTTAAGCCTGGCTGGCACTTGTGCCCATGCCTTAAGCCTAGCCCGCACTTGTGCCCATGCCTTAAGCCTAGCCCGCACTTGTGCCCAGGCCTTAAGCCTAGCCCGCACTTGTGCCCAGGCCTTAAGCCTAGCCCACACTTGTGCCCCTGCCTTAAGCCTAGCCCGCACTTGTGCCCCTGCCTTAAGCCTAGCCCGCACTTGTGCCCAGGCCTAAAGCCTAGCCCGCACTTGTGCCCAGGCCTTAAGCCTAGCCCGCACTTGTGCTCAGGCCTTAAGCCTAGCCCGCACTTGTGCCCAGGCCTTAAGCCTAGCCCGCACTTGTGCCCAGGCCTTAAGCCTAGCCCGCACTTGTGCCCAGGCCTTAAGCCTAGCCCGCACTTGTGCCCCTGCCTTAAGCCTAGCCCGCACTTGTGCCCAGGCCTTAAGCCTAGCCCGCACTTGTGCCCAGGCCTTAAGCCTAGCCCGCACTTGTGCCCCTGCCTTAAGCCTAGCCCGCACTTGTGCCCCTGCCTTAAGCCTAGCCCGCACTTGTGCTCAGGCCTAAAGCCTAGCCCGCACTTGTGCCCAGGCCTTAAGCCTAGCCCGCACTTGTGCCCAGGCCTTAAGCCTAGCCCGCACTTGTGCTCAGGCCTTAAGCCTAGCCCGCACTTGTGCCCAGGCCTTAAGCCTAGCCCGCACTTGTGCCCAGGCCTTAAGCCTAGCCCGCACTTGTGCCCAGGCCTTAAGCCTAGCCCGCACTTGTGCCCAGGCCTTAAGCCTTGCCCGCACTTGTGCCCAGGCCTTAAGCCTAGCCCGCTCTTGTGCCCAGGCCTTAAGCCAAGCCCGCACTTGTGCCCCTGCCTTAAGCCTAGCCCGCACTTGTGCCCCTGCCTTAAGCCTAGCCCGCACTTGTGCCCAGGCCTTAAGCCTAGCCCGCACTTGTGTCCAGGCCTTAAGCCTAGCCCGCACTTGTGCCCAGGCCTTAAGCCTAGCCCGCACTTGTGCCCAGGCCTTAAGCCTAGCCCGCACTTGTGCCCCCTGCCTTGATCCTAGCCAGCACTTGTGCCCAGGCCTTAAGCCTAGCCCGCACTTGTGCCCAGGCCTTAAGCCTAGCCCGCACTTGTGCCCCCTGCCTTGATCCTAGCCAGCACTTGTGCCCAGGCCTTAAGCCTAGCCCGCACTTGTGCCCCTGCCTTAAGCCTAGCCTGCACTTGTGCCCAGGCCTTAAGCCTAGCCCGCACTTGTGTCCAGGCCTTAAGCCTAGCCCGCACTTGTGCCCAGGCCTTAAGCCTAGCCCGCACTTGTGCCCCGGCCTTAAGCCTAGCCCGCACTTGTGCCCCGGCCTTAAGCCTAGCCCGCACTTGTGCCCCGGCCTTAAGCCTAGCCCGCACTTGTGCCCTGGCCTTAAGCCTAGCCCGCACTTGTGCCCAGGCCTTAAGCCTAGCCCGCACTTGTGCCCCCTGCCTTGATCCTAGCCAGCACTTGTGCCCAGGCCTTAAGTCTAGCCCGCACTTGTGCCCAGGCCTTAAGCCTAGCCTGCACTTTTGAGCCCCTTGAATGCTTGTTTGTTTGTTTTTGTCTTCAGCTTCATGTTGGTTATGCACATAGGGCCAGCTTTACGCTCTTCGCTCTTGTCCCGTCTGAATGCGCATGCACGACTGTAATTGGGGAAGAAGGCATTACCCATTTACGGAGGACAGACAAGAAGTGCCTGGTCGCTTGGAGCATGGGGTTATGGAGAGGCTCCGCACTGTACAACAAAGGATCTAGTCCAAAATGTCCAAGTACAGAGTAGAGGGGTGAAAGCTAGCTCTTCACTCCTATGGGTGCCTAACCCTTTATGCAAAGTGCAAAGAGTTAGCTGAATGCCTTAAGCCTAGCCAGCACTTGTGCCCCCTGCCTTGATCCTGGCCAGCACTGCACTTGTGCCCATGCCGAAAGCCTAGCCCGCACTTGTGCCCATGCCGTAAGCCTAGCCCGCACTTGTGCCCAGGCCTTAAGCCTGGCTGGCACTTGTGCCCATGCCTTAAGCCTAGCCGGCACTTGTGGCCCCTGCCTTGATCCTAGCCAGCACTGCACTTGTGCCCAGGCCTTAAGCCTAGCCTGCACTTGTGCCCCGGCCTTAAGCCTAGCCCGCACTTGTGCCCCGGCCTTAAGCCTAACCCGCACTTGTGCCCAGGCCTTAAGCCTAGCCCGCACTTGTGCCCAGGCCTTAAGCCTAGCCCGCACTTGTGCCCCGGCTTTAAGCTTAGCCCGCACTTGTGCCCCGGCTTTAAGCTTAGCCCGCACTTGTGCCCAGGCCTTAAGCCTAGCCCGCACTTGTGCCCCGGCCTTAAGCCGAGCCCGCACTTGTGCCCCGGCCTTAAGCCGAGCCCGCACTTGTGCCCCTGCCTTAAGCCGAGCCCGCACTTGTGCCCCTGCCTTAAGCCGAGCCCGCACTTGTGCCCCTGCCTTAAGCCGAGCCCGCACTTGTGCCCAGGCCTTAAGCCGAGCCCGCACTTGTGCCCAGGCCTTAAGCCTAGCCCGCACTTGTGCCCAGGCCTTAAGCCTAGCCCGCACTTGTGCCCCTGCCTTAAGCCTAGCCCGCACTTGTGCCCAGGCCTAAAGCCTAGCCCGCACTTGTGCCCAGGCCTTAAGCCTAGCCCGCACTTGTGCCCAGGCCTTAAGCCTAGCCCGCACTTGTGCCCAGGCCTTAAGCCTAGCCCGCACTTGTGCCCAGGCCTTAAGCCTAGCCCGCACTTGTGAATGCGCATGCACGACTGTAATTGGGGAAGAAGGCATTACCCATTTATGGAGGACAGACAAGAAGTGCCTGGTCGCTTGGAGCATGGGGTTATGGAGAGGCTCTGCACTGTACAACAAAGGATCTAGTCCTAAATGTCCAAGTACAGAGTAGAGGGGTGAAAGCTAGCTCTTCACCCCTATGGGTGCCTAACCCTTTATGCAAAGAGTGCAAAGAGTTAGCTGAATGCCTTAAGCCTAGCCAGCACTTGTGCCCCCTGCCTTGATCCTGGCCAGCACTGCACTTGTGCCCATGCCGTAAGCCTAGCCCACACTTGTGCCCAGGCCTTAAGCCTAGCCCGCACTTGTGCCCAGGCCTTAAGCCTGGCTGGCACTTGTGCCCATGCCTTAAGCCTAGCCGGCACTTGTGGCCCCTGCCTTGATCCTAGCCAGCACTGCACTTGTGCCCAGGCCTTAAGCCTAGCCCGCACTTGTGCCCAGGCCTTAAGCCTAGCCCGCACTTGTGCCCAGGCCTTATGCCTAGCCCGCACTTGTGCCCAGGCCTTATGCCTAGCCCGCACTTGTGCCCAGGCCTTAAGCTTAGCCCGCACTTGTGCCCAGGCCTTAAGCTTAGCCCGCACTTGTGCCCAGGCCTTAAGCCTAGCCCGCACTTGTGCCCAGGCCTTAAGCCTAGCCCGCACTTGTGCCCCCTGCCTTGATCCTAGCCAGCACTTGTGCCCAGGCCTTAAGCCTAGCCCGCACTTGTGCCCAGGCCTTAAGCCTAGCCCGCATTTGTGCCCCCTGCCTTGATCCTAGCCAGCACTGCACTTGTGCCCAGGCCTTAAGCCTAGCCTGCACTTGTGCCCAGGCCTTAAGCCTAGCCCGCACTTGTGCCCAGGCCTTAAGCCTAGCCCGCACTTGTGCCCAGGCCTTAAGCCTAGCCCGCACTTGTGCCCAGGCCTTAAGCCTAGCCCGCACTTGTGCCCAGGCCTTAAGCCTAGCCCGCACTTGTGCCCAGGCCTTAAGCCTAGCCCGCACTTGTGCCCCCTGCCTTGATCCTAGCCAGCACTTGTGCCCAGGCCTTAAGCCTAGCCCGCACTTGTGCCCAGGCCTTAAGCCAAGCCCGCACTTGTGCCCCTGCCTTAAGCCTAGCCCGCACTTGTGCCCCTGCCTTAAGCCTAGCCCGCACTTGTGCCCAGGCCTTAAGCCTAGCCCGCACTTGTGCCCAGGCCTTAAGCCTAGCCCGCACTTGTGCCCAGGCCTAAAGCCTAGCCCGAACTTGTGCCCAGGCCTTAAGCCTAGCCCGCACTTGTGCCCCCTGCCTTGATCCTAGCCAGCACTTGTGCCCAGGCCTTAAGCCTAGCCCGCACTTGTGCCCAGGCCTTAAGCCTAGCCTGCACTTTTGAGCCCCTTGAATGCTTGTTTGTTTGTTTTTGTCTTCAGCTTCATGTTGGTTATGCACATAGGGCCAGCTTTACGCTCTTCGCTCTTGTCCCGTCTGAATGCGCATGCACGACTGTAATTGGGG
The DNA here is from genome assembly GCF_032444005.1 of Ranitomeya imitator. NCBI lineage: Eukaryota > Metazoa > Chordata > Amphibia > Anura > Dendrobatidae > Ranitomeya > Ranitomeya imitator. Next base: position 863,110 of record NW_027194564.1, read on the forward strand.
AAGAAGGCATTACCCATTTACGGAGGACAGACAAGAAGTGCCTGGTCGCTTGGAGCATGGGGTTATGGAGAGGCTCCGCACTGTACAACAAAGGATCTAGTCCTAAATGTCCAAGTACAGAGTAGAGGGGTGAAAGCTAGCTCTTCACCCCTATGGGTGCCTAACCCTTTATGCAAAGAGTGCAAAGAGTTAGCTGAATGCCTTAAGCCTAGCCAGCACTTGTGCCCTCTGCCTTGATCCTGGCCAGCACTGCACTTGTGCCCATGCCGTAAGCCTAGCCCGCACTTGTGCCCAGGCCTTAAGCCTGGCTGGCACTTGTGCCCATGCCTTAAGCCTAGCCGGCACTTGTGGCCCCTGCCTTGATCCTAGCCAGCACTGCACTTGTGCCCAGGCCTTAAGCCTAGCCTGCACTTGTGCCCCGGTCTTAAGCCTAGCCCGCACTTGTGCCCCGGCCTTAAGCCTAGCCCGCACTTGTGCCCTGGCCTTAAGCCTAGCCCGCACTTGTGCCCAGGCCTTAAGCCTAGCCCGCACTTGTGCCCCGGCCTTAAGCCTAGCCCGCACTTGTGCCCAGGCCTTAAGCCTAGCCCGCACTTGTGCCCAGGCCTTAAGCCTAGCCCGCACTTGTGCCCCGGCCTTAAGCCTAGCCCGCACTTCTGCCCAGGCCTTAAGCCTAGCCCGCACTTGTGCCCAGGCCTTAAGCCTAGCCCGCACTTGTGCCCAGGCCTTAAGCCTAGCCCGCACTTGTGCCCCCTGCCTTGATCCTAGCCAGCACTTGTGCCCCCTGCCTTGATCCTAGCCAGCACTTGTGCCCAGGCCTTAAGCCAAGCCTGCACTTGTGCCCCTGCCTTAAGCCTAGCCCGCACTTGTGCCCCTGCCTTAAGCCTAGCCCGCACTTGTGCCCCTGCCTTAAGCCTAGCCCGCACTTGTGCCCAGGCCTTAAGCCTAGCCCGCACTTGTGCCCTGGCCTTAAGCCTAGCCCGCACTTGTGCCCAGGCCTTAAGCCTAGCCCGCACTTGTCCTCAGGCCATAAGCCTAGCCCGCACTTGTGCCCCGGCCTTAAGCCTAGCCCGCACTTGTGCCCCGGCCTTAAGCCTAGCCCGCACTTGTGCCCCGGCCTTAAGCCTAGCCCGCACTTGTGCCCCGGCCTTAAGCCTAGCCCGCACTTGTGCCCAGGCCTTAAGCCTAGCCCGCACTTGTGCCCAGGCCTTAAGCCTAGCCCGCACTTGTGCCCCCTGCCTTGATCCTAGCCAGCACTTGTGCCCAGGCCTTAAGCCTAGCCCGCACTTGTGCCCAGGCCTTAAGCCTAGCCCGCACTTGTGCCCAGGCCTTAAGCCTAGCCTGCACTTTTGAGCCCCTTGAATGCTTGTTTGTTTGTTTTTGTCTTCAGCTTCATGTTGGTTATGCACATAGGGCCAGCTTTACGCTCTTCGCTCTTGTCCCGTCTGAATGCGCATGCACGACTGTAATTGGGGAAGAAGGCATTACCCATTTACGGAGGACAGACAAGAAGTGCCTGGTCGCTTGGAGCATGGGGTTATGGAGAGGCTCCGCACTGTACAACAAAGGATCTAGTCCTAAATGTCCAAGTACAGAGTAGAGGGGTGAAAGCTAGCTCTTCACCCCTATGGGTGCCTAACCCTTTATGCAAAGAGTGCAAAGAGTTAGCTGAATGCCTTAAGCCTAGCCAGCACTTGTGCCCCCTGCCTTGATCCTGGCCAGCACTGCACTTGTGCCCATGCCGTAAGCCTAGCCCACACTTGTGCCCAGGCCTTAAGCCTAGCCCGCACTTGTGCCCAGGCCTTAAGCCTGGCTGGCACTTGTGCCCATGCCTTAAGCCTAGCCGGCACTTGTGGCCCCTGCCTTGATCCTAGCCAGCACTGTATTTGTGCCCAGGCCTTAAGCCTAGCCTGCACTTGTGCCCAGGCCTTAAGCCTAGCCCGCACTTGTGCCCAGGCCTTATGCCTAGCCCGCACTTGTGCCCAGGCCTTAAGCCTAGCCCGCACTTGTGCCCAGGCCTTAAGCCTAGCCCGCACTTGTGCCCAGGCCTTAAGCCTAGCCCGCACTTGTGCCCAGGCCTTAAGCCTAGCCCACACTTGTGCCCAGGCCTTAAGCCTAGCCCGCACTTGTGCCCAGGCCTTAAGCTTAGCCCGCACTTGTGCCCCCTGCCTTGATCCTAGCCAGCACTTGTGCCCAGGCCTTAAGCCTAGCCCGCACTTGTGCCCAGGCCTTAAGCCTAGCCCGCACTTGTGCCCCCTGCCTTGATCCTAGCCAGCACTGCACTTGTGCCCAGGCCTTAAGCCTAGCCTGCACTTGTGCCCAGGCCTTAAGCCTAGCCTGCACTTTTGAGCCCCTTGAATGCTTGTTTGTTTGTTTTTGTCTTCAGCTTCATGTTGGTTATGCACATAGGGCCAGCTTTACGCTCTTCGCTCTTGTCCCGTCTGAATGCGCATGCACGACTGTAATTGGGGAAGAAGGCATTACCCATTTACGGAGGACAGACAAGAAGTGCATGGTCGCTTGGAGCATGGGGTTATGGAGAGGCTCCGCACTGTACAACAAAGGATCTAGTCCTAAATGTCCAAGAACAGAGTAGAGGGGTGAAAGCTAGCTCTTCACCCCTATGGGTGCCTAACCCTTTATGCAAAGAGTGCAAAGAGTTAGCTGAATGCCTTAAGCCTAGCCAGCACTTGTGCCCCCTGCCTTGATCCTGGCCAGCACTGCACTTGTGCCCATGCCGTAAGCCTAGCCCGCACTTGTGCCCAGGCCTTAAGCCTGGCTGGCACTTGTGCCCATGCCTTAAGCCTAGCCGGCACTTGTGGCCCCTGCCTTGATCCTAGCCAGCACTGCACTTGTGCCCAGGCCTTAAGCCTAGTCTGCACTTGTGCCCCGGCCTTAAGCCTAGCCCGCACTTGTGCCCCGGCCTTAAGCCTAGCCCGCACTTGTGCCCCGGCCTTAAGCCTAGCCCGCACTTGTGCCCCGGCCTTAAGCCTAGCCCGCACTTGTGCCCAGGCCTTAAGCCTAGCCCGCACTTGTGCCCAGGCCTTAAGCCTAGCCCGCACTTGTGCCCCGGCTTTAAGCTTAGCCCGCACTTGTGCCCGGGCTTTAAGCTTAGCCCGCACTTGTGCCCAGGCCTTAAGCCTAGCCCGCACTTGTGCCCCGGCCTTAAGCCGAGCCCGCACTTGTGCCCCGGCCTTAAGCCGAGCCCGCACTTGTGCCCCGGCCTTAAGCCGAGCCCGCACTTGTGCCCCGGCCTTAAGCCGAGCCCGCACTTGTGCCCCTGCCTTAAGCCGAGCTCGCACTTGTGCCCCTGCCTTAAGCCGAGCCCGCACTTGTGCCCCTGCCTAAAGCCTAGCCCGCACTTGTGCCCAGGCCTTAAGCCTAGCCCGCACTTGTGCCCAGGCCTTAAGCCTAGCCCGCACTTGTGCCCCTGCCTTAAGCCGAGCCCGCACTTGTGCCCCTGCCTTAAGCCGAGCCCGCACTTGTGCCCCTGCCTTAAGCCTAGCCCGCACTTTTGCCCAGGCCTTAAGCCTAGCCCGCACTTGTCCTCAGGCCATAAGCCTAGCCTGCACTTGTGCCCAGGCCTTAAGCCTAGCCCGCACTTGTGCCCAGGCCTTAAGCCTAGCCCGCACTTGTGCCCCCTGCCTTGATCCTAGCCAGCACTTGTGCCCATGCCTTAAGCCTAGCCCGCACTTGTGCCCAGGCCTTAAGCCTAGCCCGCACTTGTGCCCAGGCCTTAAGCCAAGCCCGCACTTGTGCCCCTGCCTTAAGCCTAGCCCGCACTTGTCCCCCTGCCTTAAGCCTAGCCCGCACTTGTGCCCAGGCCTTAAGCCTAGCCCGCACTTGTGTCCAGGCCTTAAGCCTAGCCCGCACTTTTGCCCAGGCCTTAAGCCTAGCCCGCACTTGTGCCCTGGCCTTAAGCCTAGCCCGCACTTGTGCCCTGGCCTTAAGCCTAGCCCGCACTTGTGCCCTGGCCTTAAGCCTAGCCCGCACTTGTGCCCAGGCCTTAAGCCTAGCCCGCACTTGTCCTCAGGCCATAAGCCTAGCCCGCACTTGTGCCCCGGCCTTAAGCCTAGCCCGCACTTGTGCCCCGGCCTTAAGCCTAGCCCGCACTTGTGCCCCGGCCTTAAGCCTAGCCCGCACTTGTGCCCCGGCCTTAAGCCTAGCCCGCACTTGTGCCCAGGCCTTAAGCCTAGCCCGCACTTGTGCCCAGGCCTTAAGCCTAGCCCGCACTTGTGGCCAGGCCTTAAGCCTAGCCCGCACTTGTGGCCAGGCCTTAAGCCTAGCCCGCACTTGTGCCCAGGCCTTAAGCCTAGCCCGCACTTGTGCCCAGGCCTTAAGCCTAGCCCGCACTTGTGCCCAGGCCTTAAGCCTAGCCCGCACTTGTGCCCAGGCCTTAAGCCTAGCCTGCACTTGTGCCCAGGCCTTAAGCCTAGCCCGCACTTGTGCCCCCTGCCTTGATCCTAGCCAGCACTTGGGCCCAGGCCTTAAGCCTAGCCCGCACTTGTGCCCAGGCCTTAAGCCTAGCCTGCACTTTTGAGCCCCTTGAATGCTTGTTTGTTTGTTTTTGTCTTCAGCTTCATGTTGGTTATGCACATAGGGCCAGCTTTACGCTCTTCGCTCTTGTCCCGTCTGAATGCGCATGCACGACTGTAATTGGGGAAGAAGGCATTACCCATTTACGGAGGACAGACAAGAAGTGCCTGGTCGCTTGGAGCATGGGGTTATGGAGAGGCTCCGCACTGTACAACAAAGGATCTAGTCCTAAATGTCCAAGTACAGAGTAGAGGGGTGAAAGCTAGCTCTTCACCCCTATGGGTGCCTAACCCTTTATGCAAAGAGTGCAAAGAGTTAGCTGAATGCCTTAAGCCTAGCCAGCACTTGTGCCCCCTGCCTTGATCCTGGCCAGCACTGCACTTGTGCCCATGCCGTAAGCCTAGCCTGCACTTGTGCCCAGGCCTTAAGCCTGGCTGGCACTTGTGCCCATGCCTTAAGCCTAGCCGGCACTTGTGGCCCCTGCCTTGATCCTAGCCAGCACTGCACTTGTGCCCAGGTTTTAAGCCTAGCCTGCACTTGTGCCCCGGCCTTAAGCCTAGCCCGCACTTGTGTTCAGGCCTTAAGCCTAGCCCGCATTTGTGCCCAGGCCTTAAGCCTAGCCCGCACTTGTGCCCAGGCCTTAAGCCAAGCCCGCACTTGTGCCCAGGCCTTAAGCCTAGCCCGCACTTGTGCCCAGGCCTTAAGCCTAGCCCGCACTTGTGCCCCCTGCCTTGATCCTAGCCAGCACTTGTGCCCAGGCCTTAAGCCTAGCCCGCACTTGTGCCCAGGCCTTAAGCCTAGCCCGCACTTGTGCCCAGGCCTTAAGCCTAGCCCGCACTTGTGCCCCCTGCCTTGATCCTAGCCAGCACTTGTGCTCAGGCCTTAAGCCTAGCCCGCACTTGTGCCCAGGCCTTAAGCCTAGCCCGCACTTGTGCCCCCTGCCTTGATCCTAGCCAGCACTTGTGCCCAGGCCTTAAGCCTAGCCCGCACTTGTGCCCAGGCCTTAAGCCAAGCCCGCACTTGTGCCCCTGCCTTAAGCCTAGCCCGCACTTGTGCCCCTGCCTTAAGCCTAGCCCGCACTTGTGAACAGGCCTTAAGCCTAGCCCGCACTTGTGCCCAGGCCTTAAGCCTAGCCCGCACTTGTGCCCTGGCCTTAAGCCTAGCCCGCACTTGTGCCCTGGCCTTAAGCCTAGCCCGCACTTGTGCCCAGGCCTTAAGCCTAGCCCGCACTTGTCCTCAGGCCATAAGCCTAGCCCGCACTTGTGCCCCGGCCTTAAGCCTAGCCCGCACTTGTGCCCCGGCCTTAAGCCTAGCCCGCACTTGTGCCCCGGCCTTAAGCCTAGCCCGCACTTGTGCCCAGGCCTTAAGCCTAGCCCGCACTTGTGCCCAGGCCTTAAGCCTAGCCCGCACTTGTGCCCAGGCCTTAAGCCTAGCCCGCACTTGTGCCCCCTGCCTTGATCCTAGCCCGCACTTGTGCCCCCTGCCTTGATCCTAGCCAGCACTTGTGCCCAGGCCTTAAGCCAAGACCGCACTTGTGCCCCTGCCTTAAGCCTAGCCCGCACTTGTGCCCCTGCCTTAAGCCTAGCCCGCACTTGTGCCCCTGCCTTAAGCCTAGCCCGCACTTGTGCCCAGGCCTTAAGCCTAGCCCGCACTTGTGTCCAGGCCTTAAGCCTAGCCCGCACTTGTGCCCAGGCCTTAAGCCTAGCCCGCACTTGTGCCCAGGCCTTAAGCCTAGCCCGCACTTGTGCCCTGGCCTTAAGCCTAGCCCGCACTTGTGCCCTGGCCTTAAGCCTAGCCCGCACTTGTGCCCAGGCCTTAAGCCTAGCCCGCACTTGTGCCCCGGCCTTAAGCCTAGCCCGCACTTGTGCCCCGGCCTTAAGCCTAGCCCGCACTTGTGCCCAGGCCTTAAGCCTAGCCCGCACTTGTGCCCAGGCCTTAAGCCTAGCCCGCACTTGTGCCTAGGCCTTAAGCCTAGCCCGCACTTGTGCCCCCTGCCTTGATCCTAGCCAGCACTTGTGCCCAGGCCTTAAGCCTAGCCCGCACTTGTGCCCAGGCCTTAAGCCTAGCCTGCACTTTTGAGCCCCTTGAATGCTTGTTTGTTTTTGTCTTCAGCTTCATGTTGGTTATGCACATAGGGCCAGCTTTACGCTCTTCGCTCTTGTCCCGTCTGAATGCGCATGCACGACTGTAATTGGGGAAGAAGGCATTACCCATTTACGGAGGACAGACAAGAAGTGCCTGGTCGCTTGGAGCATGGGGTTATGGAGAGGCTCCGCACTGTACAACAAAGGATCTAGTCCTAAATGTCCAAGTACAGAGTAGAGGGGTGAAAGCTAGCTCTTCACCCCTATGGGTGCCTAACCCTTTATGCAAAGAGTTAGCTGAATGCCTTAAGCCTAGCCAGCACTTGTGTCCCCTGCCTTGATCCTGGCCAGCACTGCACTTGTGCCCATGCCGTAAGCCTAGCCCGCACTTGTGCCCAGGCCTTAAGCCTGGCTGGCACTTGTGCCCATGCCTTAAGCCTAGCCGGCACTTGTGGCCCCTGCCTTGATCCTAGCCAGCACTGCACTTGTGCCCAGGCCTTAAGCCTAGCCTGCACTTGTGCCCCGGCCTTAAGCCTAGCCCGCACTTGTGCCCCGGCCTTAAGCCTAGCCCGCACTTGTGCCCCGGCCTTAAGCCTACCTGCACTTGTGCCCAGGCCTTAAGCCTAGCCCGCACTTGTGCCCAGGCCTTAAGCCTAGCCCGCACTTGTGCCCCGGCTTTAAGCTTAACCCGCACTTGTGCCCCGGCCTTAAGCCTAGCCCGCACTTGTGCCCCGGCCTTAAGCCGAGCCCGCACTTGTGCCCCTGCCTTAAGCCGAGCCCGCACTTGTGCCCCGGCCTTAAGCCGAGCCCGCACTTGTGCCCCGGCCTTAAGCCGAGCCCGCACTTGTGCCCCGGCCTTAAGCCGAGCCGGCACTTGTGCCCCTGCCTTAAGCCGAGCCGGCACTTGTGCCCCTGCCTTAAGCCGAGCCTGCACTTGTGCCCCTGCCTTAAGCCGAGCCCGCACTTGTGCCCCTGCCTTAAGCCGAGCCCGCACTTGTGCCCCTGCCTTAAGCCTAGCCCGCACTTGTGCCCCTGCCTTAAGCCTAGCCCGCACTTGTGCCCAGGCCTTAAGCCTAGCCCGCACTTGTGTCCAGGCCTTAAGCCTAGCCCGCACTTGTGGCCAGGCCTTAAGCCTAGCCCGCACTTGTGGCCAGGCCTTAAGCCTAGCCCGCACTTGTGCCCAGGCCTTAAGCCTAGCCCGCACTTGTGCCCAGGCCTTAAGCCTAGCCCGCACTTGTGCCCAGGCCTTAAGCCTAGCCCGCACTTGTGCCCAGGCCTTAAGCCTAGCCCGCACTTGTGCCCAGGCCTTAAGCCTAGCCCGCACTTGTGCCCAGGCCTTAAGCCTAGCCCGCACTTGTGCCCCCTGCCTTGATCCTAGCCAGCACTTGTGCCCAGGCCTTAAGCCTAGCCCGCACTTGTGCCCAGGCCTTAAGCCTAGCCTGCACTTTTGAGCCCCTTGAATGCTTGTTTGTTTGTTTTTGTCTTCAGCTTCATGTTGGTTATGCACATAGGGCCAGCTTTACGCTCTTCGCTCTTGTCCCGTCTAAATGCGCATGCACGACTGTAATTGGGGAAGAAGGCATTACCCATTTACGGAGGACAGACAAGAAGTGCCTGGTCGCTTGGAGCATGGGGTTATGGAGAGGCTCCGCACTGTACAACAAAGGATCTAGTCCTAAATGTCCAAGTACAGAGTAGAGGGGTGAAAGCTAGCTCTTCACCCCTATGGGTGCCTAACCCTTTATGCAAAGAGTGCAAAGAGTTAGCTGAATGCCTTAAGCCTAGCCAGCACTTGTGCCCCCTGCCTTGATCCTGGCCAGCACTGCACTTGTGCCCATGCCGTAAGCCTAGCCCACACTTGTGCCCAGGCCTTAAGCCTAGCCCGCACTTGTGCCCAGGCCTTAAGCCTGGCTGGCACTTGTGCCCATGCCTTAAGCCTAGCCGGCACTTGTGGCCCCTGCCTTGATCCTAGCCAGCACTGCACTTGTGCCCAGGCCTTAAGCCTAGCCTGCACTTGTGCCCAGGCCTTAAGCCTAGCCCACACTTGTGCCCAGGCCTTAAGCCTAGCCCGCACTTGTGCCCCGGCCTTAAGCCTACCTGCACTTGTGCCCAGGCCTTATGCCTAGCCCGCACTTGTGCCCAGGCCTTAAGCCTAGCCCGCACTTGTGCCCAGGCCTTAAGCCTAGCCCGCACTTGTGCCCAGGCCTTAAGCCTAGCCCGCACTTGTGCCCAGGCCTTAAGCCTAGCCCGCACTTGTGCCCCCTGCCTTGATCCTAGCCAGCACTTGTGCCTAGGCCTTAAGCCTAGCCCGCACTTGTGCCCCCTGCCTTGATCCTAGCCAGCACTGCACTTGTGCCCAGGCCTTAAGCCTAGCCTGCACTTGTGCCCAGGCCTTAAGCCTAGCCCGCACTTGTGCCCAGGCCTTAAGCCTAGCCCGCACTTGTGCCCAGGCCTTAAGCCTAGCCCGCACTTGTGCCCAGGCCTTAAGCCTAGCCCGCACTTGTGCCCAGGCCTTAAGCCTAGCCCGCACTTGTGCCCAGGCCTTAAGCCTAGCCCGCACTTGTGCCCAGGCCTTAAGCCTAGCCCGCACTTGTGACCCCTGCCTTGATCCTAGCCAGCACTTGTGCCCAGGCCTTAAGCCTAGCCCGCACTTGTGCCCAGGCCTTAAGCCAAGCCCGCACTTGTGCCCCTGCCTTAAGCCTAGCCCGCACTTGTGCCCCTGCCTTAAGCCTAGCCCGCACTTGTGCCCAGGCCTTAAGCCTAGCCCACACTTGTGCCCAGGCCTTAAGCCTAGCCCGCACTTGTGACCCCTGCCTTGATCCTAGCCAGCACTTGTGCCCAGGCCTTAAGCCTAGCCCGCACTTGTGCCCCTGCCTTAAGCCGAGCCCGCACTTGTGCCCCTGCCTTAAGCCGAGCCCGCACTTGTGCCCCTGCCTTAAGCCTAGCCCGCACTTTTGCCCAGGCCTTAAGCCTAGCCCGCACTTGTCCTCAGGCCATAAGCCTAGCCTGCACTTGTGCCCAGGCCTTAAGCCTAGCCCGCACTTGTGCCCAGGCCTTAAGCCTAGCCCGCACTTGTGCCCCCTGCCTTGATCCTAGCCAGCACTTGTGCCCATGCCTTAAGCCTAGCCCGCACTTGTGCCCAGGCCTTAAGCCTAGCCCGCACTTGTGCCCAGGCCTTAAGCCAAGCCCGCACTTGTGCCCCTGCCTTAAGCCTAGCCCGCACTTGTCCCCCTGCCTTAAGCCTAGCCCGCACTTGTGCCCAGGCCTTAAGCCTAGCCCGCACTTGTGTCCAGGCCTTAAGCCTAGCCCGCACTTTTGCCCAGGCCTTAAGCCTAGCCCGCACTTGTGCCCTGGCCTTAAGCCTAGCCCGCACTTGTGCCCTGGCCTTAAGCCTAGCCCGCACTTGTGCCCTGGCCTTAAGCCTAGCCCGCACTTGTGCCCAGGCCTTAAGCCTAGCCCGCACTTGTCCTCAGGCCATAAGCCTAGCCCGCACTTGTGCCCCGGCCTTAAGCCTAGCCCGCACTTGTGCCCCGGCCTTAAGCCTAGCCCGCACTTGTGCCCCGGCCTTAAGCCTAGCCCGCACTTGTGCCCCGGCCTTAAGCCTAGCCCGCACTTGTGCCCAGGCCTTAAGCCTAGCCCGCACTTGTGGCCAGGCCTTAAGCCTAGCCCGCACTTGTGGCCAGGCCTTAAGCCTAGCCCGCACTTGTGGCCAGGCCTTAAGCCTAGCCCGCACTTGTGCCCAGGCCTTAAGCCTAGCCCGCACTTGTGCCCAGGCCTTAAGCCTAGCCCGCACTTGTGCCCAGGCCTTAAGCCTAGCCCGCACTTGTGCCCAGGCCTTAAGCCTAGCCTGCACTTGTGCCCAGGCCTTAAGCCTAGCCCGCACTTGTGCCCCCTGCCTTGATCCTAGCCAGCACTTGGGCCCAGGCCTTAAGCCTAGCCCGCACTTGTGCCCAGGCCTTAAGCCTAGCCTGCACTTTTGAGCCCCTTGAATGCTTGTTTGTTTGTTTTTGTCTTCAGCTTCATGTTGGTTATGCACATAGGGCCAGCTTTACGCTCTTCGCTCTTGTCCCGTCTGAATGCGCATGCACGACTGTAATTGGGGAAGAAGGCATTACCCATTTACGGAGGACAGACAAGAAGTGCCTGGTCGCTTGGAGCATGGGGTTATGGAGAGGCTCCGCACTGTACAACAAAGGATCTAGTCCTAAATGTCCAAGTACAGAGTAGAGGGGTGAAAGCTAGCTCTTCACCCCTATGGGTGCCTAACCCTTTATGCAAAGAGTGCAAAGAGTTAGCTGAATGCCTTAAGCCTAGCCAGCACTTGTGCCCCCTGCCTTGATCCTGGCCAGCACTGCACTTGTGCCCATGCCGTAAGCCTAGCCCACACTTGTGCCCAGGCCTTAAGCCTAGCCCGCACTTGTGCCCAGGCCTTAAGCCTGGCTGGCACTTGTGCCCATGCCTTAAGCCTAGCCGGCACTTGTGGCCCCTGCCTTGATCCTAGCCAGCACTGCACTTGTGCCCAGGCCTTAAGCCTAGCCTGCACTTGTGCCCAGGCCTTAAGCCTAGCCCGCACTTGTGCCCAGGCCTTAAGCCTAGCCCGCACTTGTGCCCAGGCCTTAAGCCTAGCCCGCACTTGTGCCCAGGCCTTAAGCCTAGCCCGCACTTGTGCCCAGGCCTTAAGCCTAGCCCGCACTTGTGCCCCCTGCCTTGATCCTAGCCAGCACTTGTGCCCAGGCCTTAAGCCTAGCCCGCACTTGTGCCCCCTGCCTTGATCCTAGCCAGCACTGCACTTGTGCCCAGGCCTTAAGCCTAGCCTGCACTTGTGTTCAGGCCTTAAGCCTAGCCCGCATTTGTGCCCAGGCCTTAAGCCTAGCCCGCACTTGTGCCCAGGCCTTAAGCCAAGCCCGCACTTGTGCCCAGGCCTTAAGCCTAGCCCGCACTTGTGCCCAGGCCTTAAGCCTAGCCCGCACTTGTGCCCCCTGCCTTGATCCTAGCCAGCACTTGTGCCCAGGCCTTAAGCCTAGCCCGCACTTGTGCCCAGGCCTTAAGCCTAGCCCGCACTTGTGCCCAGGCCTTAAGCCTAGCCCGCACTTGTGCCCCCTGCCTTGATCCTAGCCAGCACTTGTGCCCAGGCCTTAAGCCTAGCCCGCACTTGTGCCCAGGCCTTAAGCCTAGCCCGCACTTGTGCCCCCTGCCTTGATCCTAGCCAGCACTTGTGCCCAGGCCTTAAGCCTAGCCCGCACTTGTGCCCAGGCCTTAAGCCAAGCCCGCACTTGTGCCCCTGCCTTAAGCCTAGCCCGCACTTGTGCCCCTGCCTTAAGCCTAGCCCGCACTTGTGCCCCTGCCTTAAGCCTAGCCCGCACTTGTGAACAGGCCTTAAGCCTAGCCCGCACTTGTGTCCAGGCCTTAAGCCTAGCCCGCACTTGTGCCCAGGCCTTAAGCCTAGCCCGCACTTGTGCCCCCTGCCTTGATCCTAGCCAGCACTTGTGCCCATGCCTTAAGCCTAGCCCGCACTTGTGCCCAGGCCTTAAGCCAAGCCCGCACTTGTGCCCCTGCCTTAAGCCTAGCCCGCACTTGTGCCCAGGCCTTAAGCCTAGCCCGCACTTGTGTCCAGGCCTTAAGCCTAGCCCGCACTTTTGCCCAGGCCTTAAGCCTAGCCCGCACTTGTGCCCAGGCCTTAAGCCTAGCCCGCACTTGTGCCCAGGCCTTAAGCCTAGCCCGCACTTGTGCCCTGGCCTTAAGCCTAGCCCGCACTTGTGCCCTGGCCTTAAGCCTAGCCCGCACTTGTGCCCAGGCCTTAAGCCTAGCCCGCACTTGTCCTCAGGCCATAAGCCTAGCCCGCACTTGTGCCCCGGCCTTAAGCCTAGCCCGCACTTGTGCCCCGGCCTTAAGCCTAGCCCGCACTTGTGCCCCGGCCTTAAGCCTAGCCCGCACTTGTGCCCAGGCCTTAAGCCTAGCCCGCACTTGTGCCCAGGCCTTAAGCCTAGCCCGCACTTGTGCCCAGGCCTTAAGCCTAGCCTGCACTTGTGCCCCCTGCCTTGATCCTAGCCCGCACTTGTGCCCCCTGCCTTGATCCTAGCCAGCACTTGTGCCCAGGCCTTAAGCCAAGCCCGCACTTGTGCCCCTGCCTTAAGCCTAGCCCGCACTTGTGCCCCTGCCTTAAGCCTAGCCCGCACTTGTGCCCCTGCCTTAAGCCTAGCCCGCACTTGTGCCCAGGCCTTAAGCCTAGCCCGCACTTGTGTCCAGGCCTTAAGCCTAGCCCGCACTTGTGCCCAGGCCTTAAGCCTAGCCCGCACTTGTGCCCAGGCCTTAAGCCTAGCCCGCACTTGTGCCCAGGCCTTAAGCCTAGCCCGCACTTGTGCCCTGGCCTTAAGCCTAGCCCGCACTTGTGCCCAGGCCTTAAGCCTAGCCCGCACTTGTGCCCCGGCCTTAAGCCTAGCCCGCACTTGTGCCCCGGCCTTAAGCCTAGCCCGCACTTGTGCCCAGGCCTTAAGCCTAGCCCGCACTTGTGCCCAGGCCTTAAGCCTAGCCCGCACTTGTGCCTAGGCCTTAAGCCTAGCCCGCACTTGTGCCCCCTGCCTTGATCCTAGCCAGCACTTGTGCCCAGGCCTTAAGCCTAGCCCGCACTTGTGCCCAGGCCTTAAGCCTAGCCTGCACTTTTGAGCCCCTTGAATGCTTGTTTGTTTTTGTCTTCAGCTTCATGTTGGTTATGCACATAGGGCCAGCTTTACGCTCTTCGCTCTTGTCCCGTCTGAATGCGCATGCACGACTGTAATTGGGGAAGAAGGCATTACCCATTTACGGAGGACAGACAAGAAGTGCCTGGTCGCTTGGAGCATGGGGTTATGGAGAGGCTCCGCACTGTACAACAAAGGATCTAGTCCTAAATGTCCAAGTACAGAGTAGAGGGGTGAAAGCTAGCTCTTCACCCCTATGGGTGCCTAACCCTTTATGCAAAGAGTTAGCTGAATGCCTTAAGCCTAGCCAGCACTTGTGTCCCCTGCCTTGATCCTGGCCAGCACTGCACTTGTGCCCATGCCGTAAGCCTAGCCCGCACTTGTGCCCAGGCCTTAAGCCTGGCTGGCACTTGTGCCCATGCCTTAAGCCTAGCCGGCACTTGTGGCCCCTGCCTTGATCCTAGCCAGCACTGCACTTGTGCCCAGGCCTTAAGCCTAGCCTGCACTTGTGCCCCGGCCTTAAGCCTAGCCCGCACTTGTGCCCCGGCCTTAAGCCTAGCCCGCACTTGTGCCCCGGCCTTAAGCCTACCTGCACTTGTGCCCAGGCCTTAAGCCTAGCCCGCACTTGTGCCTAGGCCTTAAGCCTAGCCCGCACTTGTGCCCCGGCTTTAAGCTTAACCCGCACTTGTGCCCCGGCCTTAAGCCTAGCCCGCACTTGTGCCCCGGCCTTAAGCCGAGCCCGCACTTGTGCCCCTGCCTTAAGCCGAGCCCGCACTTGTGCCCCGGCCTTAAGCCGAGCCCGCACTTGTGCCCCGGCCTTAAGCCGAGCCCGCACTTGTGCCCCTGCCTTAAGCCGAGCCGGCACTTGTGCCCCTGCCTTAAGCCGAGCCGGCACTTGTGCCCCTGCCTTAAGCCGAGCCTGCACTTGTGCCCCTGCCTTAAGCCGAGCCCGCACTTGTGCCCCTGCCTTAAGCCGAGCCCGCACTTGTGCCCCTGCCTTAAGCCTAGCCCGCACTTGTGCCCCTGCCTTAAGCCTAGCCCGCACTTGTGCCCAGGCCTTAAGCCTAGCCCGCACTTGTGTCCAGGCCTTAAGCCTAGCCCGCACTTGTGGCCAGGCCTTAAGCCTAGCCCGCACTTGTGGCCAGGCCTTAAGCCTAGCCCGCACTTGTGGCCAGGCCTTAAGCCTAGCACGCACTTGTGCCCAGGCCTTAAGCCTAGCCCGCACTTGTGCCCAGGCCTTATGCCTAGCCCGCACTTGTGCCCAGGCCTTAAGCCTAGCCCGCACTTGTGCCCAGGCCTTAAGCCTAGCCCGCACTTGTGCCCAGGCCTTAAGCCTAGCCCGCACTTGTGCCCAGGCCTTAAGCCTAGCCCGCACTTGTGCCCCCTGCCTTGATCCTAGCCAGCACTTGTGCCCAGGCCTTAAGCCTAGCCCGCACTTGTGCCCAGGCCTTAAGCCTAGCCTGCACTTTTGAGCCCCTTGAATGCTTGTTTGTTTGTTTTTGTCTTCAGCTTCATGTTGGTTATGCACATAGGGCCAGCTTTACGCTCTTCGCTCTTGTCCCGTCTGAATGCGCATGCACGACTGTAATTGGGGAAGAAGGCATTACCCATTTACGGAGGACAGACAAGAAGTGCCTGGTCGCTTGGAGCATGGGGTTATGGAGAGGCTCCGCACTGTACAACAAAGGATCTAGTCCTAAATGTCCAAGTACAGAGTAGAGGGGTGAAAGCTAGCTCTTCACCCCTATGGGTGCCTAACCCTTTATGCAAAGAGTGCAAAGAGTTAGCTGAATGCCTTAAGCCTAGCCAGCACTTGTGCCCCCTGCCTTGATCCTGGCCAGCACTGCACTTGTGCCCATGCCGTAAGCCTAGCCCACACTTGTGCCCAGGCCTTAAGCCTAGCCCGCACTTGTGCCCAGGCCTTAAGCCTGGCTGGCACTTGTGCCCATGCCTTAAGCCTAGCCGGCACTTGTGGCCCCTGCCTTGATCCTAGCCAGCACTGCACTTGTGCCCAGGCCTTAAGCCTAGCCTGCACTTGTGCCCAGGCCTTAAGCCTAGCCCACACTTGTGCCCAGGCCTTAAGCCTAGCCCGCACTTGTGCCCCGGCCTTAAGCCTACCTGCACTTGTGCCCAGGCCTTATGCCTAGCCCGCACTTGTGCCCAGGCCTTAAGCCTAGCCCGCACTTGTGCCCAGGCCTTAAGCCTAGCCCGCACTTGTGCCCAGGCCTTAAGCCTAGCCCGCACTTGTGCCCAGGCCTTAAGCCTAGCCCGCACTTGTGCCCCCTGCCTTGATCCTAGCCAGCACTTGTGCCTAGGCCTTAAGCCTAGCCCGCACTTGTGCCCCCTGCCTTGATCCTAGCCAGCACTGCACTTGTGCCCAGGCCTTAAGCCTAGCCTGCACTTGTGCCCAGGCCTTAAGCCTAGCCCGCACTTGTGCCCAGACCTTAAGCCTAGCCCGCACTTGTGCCCAGGCCTTAAGCCTAGCCCGCACATGTGCCCAGGCCTTAAGCCTAGCCCGCACTTGTGCCCAGGCCTTAAGCCTAGCCCGCACTTGTGCCCAGGCCTTAAGCCTAGCCCGCACTTGTGCCCAGGCCTTAAGCCTAGCCCGCACTTGTGCCCAGGCCTTAAGCCTAGCCCGCACTTGTGCCCAGGCCTTAAGCCTAGCCCGCACTTGTGACCCCTGCCTTGATCCTAGCCAGCACTTGTGCCCAGGCCTTAAGCCTAGCCCGCACTTGTGCCCAGGCCTTAAGCCAAGCCCGCACTTGTGCCCCTGCCTTAAGCCTAGCCCGCACTTGTGCCCCTGCCTTAAGCCTAGCCCGCACTTGTGCCCAGGCCTTAAGCCTAGCCCACACTTGTGCCCAGGCCTTAAGCCTAGCCCGCACTTGTGCCCAGGCCTAAAGCCTAGCCCGCACTTGTGCCCAGGCCTTAAGCCTAGCCCGCACTTGTGCCCCCTGCCTTGATCCTAGCCAGCACTTGTGCCCAGGCCTTAAGCCTAGCCCGTACTTGTGCCCAGGCCTTAAGCCTAGCCTGCACTTTTGAGCCCCTTGAATGCTTGTTTGTTTGTTTTTGTCTTCAGCTTCATGTTGGTTATGCACATAGGGCCAGCTTTACGCTCTTCGCTCTTGTCCCGTCTGAATGCGCATGCACGACTGTAATTGGGGAAGAAGGCATTACCCATTTACGGAGGACAGACAAGAAGTGCCTGGTCGCTTGGAGCATGGGGTTATGGAGAGGCTCCGCACTGTACAACAAAGGATCTAGTCCTAAATGTCCAAGTACAGAGTAGAGGGGTGAAAGCTAGCTCTTCACCCCTATGGGTGCCTAACCCTTTATGCAAAGAGTGCAAAGAGTTAGCTGAATGCCTTAAGCCTAGCCAGCACTTGTGCCCCCTGCCTTGATCCTGGCCAGCACTGCACTTGTGCCCATGCCGTAAGCCTAGCCCGCACTTGTGCCCAGGCCTTAAGCCTGGCTGGCACTTGTGCCCATGCCTTAAGCCTAGCCGGCACTTGTGGCCCCTGCCTGGATCCTAGCCAGCACTGCACTTGTGCCCCGGCCTTAAGCCTAGCCCGCACTTGTGCCCCGGCCTTAAGCCTAGCCCGCACTTGTGCCCCGGCCTTAAGCCTAGCCCGCACTTGTGCCCCGGCCTTAAGCCTAGCCCGCACTTGTGCCCAGGCCTTAAGCCTAGCCCGCACTTGTGCCCAGGCCTTAAGCCTAGCCCGCACTTGTGCCCAGGCCTTAAGCCTAGCCCGCACTTGTGCCCCCTGCCTTGATCCTAGCCAGCACTTGTGCCCCCTGCCTTGATCCTAGCCAGCACTTGTGCCCAGGCCTTAAGCCAAGCCTGCACTTGTGCCCCTGCCTTAAGCCTAGCCCGCACTTGTGCCCCTGCCTTAAGCCTAGCCCGCACTTGTGCCCCTGCCTTAAGCCTAGCCCGCACTTGTGCCCAGGCCTTAAGCCTAGCCCGCACTTGTGCCCTGGCCTTAAGCCTAGCCCGCACTTGTGCCCAGGCCTTAAGCCTAGCCCGCACTTGTCCTCAGGCCATAAGCCTAGCCCGCACTTGTGCCCCGGCCTTAAGCCTAGCCCGCACTTGTGCCCCGGCCTTAAGCCTAGCCCGCACTTGTGCCCAGGCCTTAAGCCTAGCCCGCACTTGTGCCCCGGCCTTAAGCCTAGCCCGCACTTGTGCCCCGGCCTTAAGCCTAGCCCGCACTTGTGCCCAGGCCTTAAGCCTAGCCCGCACTTGTGCCCAGGCCTTAAGCCTAGCCCGCACTTGTGCCCCCTGCCTTGATCCTAGCCAGCACTTGTGCCCAGGCCTTAAGCCTAGCCCGCACTTGTGCCCAGGCCTTAAGCCTAGCCCGCACTTGTGCCCAGGCCTTAAGCCTAGCCTGCACTTTTGAGCCCCTTGAATGCTTGTTTGTTTGTTTTTGTCTTCAGCTTCATGTTGGTTATGCACATAGGGCCAGCTTTACGCTCTTCGCTCTTGTCCCGTCTGAATGCGCATGCACGACTGTAATTGGGGAAGAAGGCATTACCCATTTACGGAGGACAGACAAGAAGTGCCTGGTCGCTTGGAGCATGGGGTTATGGAGAGGCTCCGCACTGTACAACAAAGGATCTAGTCCTAAATGTCCAAGTACAGAGTAGAGGGGTGAAAGCTAGCTCTTCACCCCTATGGGTGCCTAACCCTTTATGCAAAGAGTGCAAAGAGTTAGCTGAATGCCTTAAGCCTAGCCAGCCCTTGTGCCCCCTGCCTTGATCCTGGCCAGCACTGCACTTGTGCCCATGCCGTAAGCCTAGCCCACACTTGTGCCCAGGCCTTAAGCCTAGCCCGCACTTGTGCCCAGGCCTTAAGCCTGGCTGGCACTTGTGCCCATGCCTTAAGCCTAGCCCGCACTTGTGGCCCCTGCCTTGATCCTAGCCAGCACTGCACTTGTGCCCAGGCCTTAAGCCTAGCCTGCACTTGTGCCCAGGCCTTAAGCCTAGCCCGCACTTGTGCCCAGGCCTTATGCCTAGCCCGCACTTGTGCCCAGGCCTTAAGCCTAGCCCGCACTTGTGCCCAGGCCTTAAGCCTAGCCCGCACTTGTGCCCAGGCCTTAAGCCTAGCCCGCACTTGTGCCCAGGCCTTAAGCCTAGCCCGCACTTGTGCCCCCTGCCTTGATCCTAGCCAGCACTTGGGCCCCCTGCCTTGATCCTAGCCAGCACTTGTGCCCAGGCCTTAAGCCTAGCCCGCACTTGTGCCCAGGCCTTAAGCCTAGCCCGCACTTGTGCCCCCTGCCTTGATCCTAGCCAGCACTGCACTTGTGCCCAGGCCTTAAGCCTAGCCTGCACTTGTGCCCAGGCCTTAAGCCTAGCCCACACTTGTGCCCAGGCCTTAAGCCTAGCCTGCACTTTTGAGCCCCTTGAATGCTTGTTTGTTTGTTTTT
Organism: Ranitomeya imitator; assembly: GCF_032444005.1. Lineage (NCBI taxonomy): Eukaryota > Metazoa > Chordata > Amphibia > Anura > Dendrobatidae > Ranitomeya > Ranitomeya imitator. The sequence goes on from NW_027194564.1 coordinate 881,821, forward strand.
GTCTTCAGCTTCATGTTGGTTATGCACATAGGGCCAGCTTTACGCTCTTCGCTCTTGTCCCGTCTGAATGCGCATGCACGACTGTAATTGGGGAAGAAGGCATTACCCATTTACGGAGGACAGACAAGAAGTGCATGGTCGCTTGGAGCATGGGGTTATGGAGAGGCTCCACACTGTACAACAAAGGATCTAGTCCTAAATGTCCAAGTACAGAGTAGAGGGGTGAAAGCTAGCTCTTCACCCCTATGGGTGCCTAACCCTTTATGCAAAGAGTGCAAAGAGTTAGCTGAATGCCTTAAGCCTAGCCCGCACTTGTGCCCCCTGCCTTGATCCTAGCCAGCACTTGTGCCCCCTGCCTTGATCCTAGCCAGCACTTGTGCCCAGGCCTTAAGCCTAGCCCGCACTTGTGCCCAGGCCTTAAGCCTAGCCCGCACTTGTGCCCCCTGCCTTGATCCTAGCCAGCACTGCACTTGTGCCCAGGCCTTAAGCCTAGCCTGCACTTGTGCCCAGGCCTTAAGCGTAGCCCACACTTGTGCCCAGGCCTTAAGCCTAGCCTGCACTTTTGAGCCCCTTGAATGCTTGTTTGTTTGTTTTTGTCTTCAGCTTCATGTTGGTTATGCACATAGGGCCAGCTTTACGCTCTTCGCTCTTGTCCCGTCTGAATGCGCATGCACGACTGTAATTGGGGAAGAAGGCATTACCCATTTACGGAGGACAGACAAGAAGTGCATGGTCGCTTGGAGCATGGGGTTATGGAGAGGCTCCGCACTGTACAACAAAGGATCTAGTCCTAAATGTCCAAGTACAGAGTAGAGGGGTGAAAGCTAGCTCTTCACCCCTATGGGTGCCTAACCCTTTATGCAAAGAGTGCAAAGAGTTAGCTGAATGCCTTAAGCCTAGCCAGCACTTGTGCCCCCTGCCTTGATCCTGGCCAGCACTGCACTTGTGCCCATGCCGTAAGCCTAGCCCGCACTTGTGCCCAGGCCTTAAGCCTGGCTGGCACTTGTGCCCATGCCTTAAGCCTAGCCGGCACTTGTGGCCCCTGCCTTGATCCTAGCCAGCACTGCACTTGTGCCCAGGCCTTAAGCCTAGTCTGCACTTGTGCCCAGGCCTTAAGCCTAGCCCGCACTTGTGCCCCGGCCTTAAGCCTAGCCCGCACTTGTGCCCCGGCCTTAAGCCTAGCCCGCACTTGTGCCCAGGCCTTAAGCCTAGCCCGCACTTGTGCCCAGGCCTTAAGCCTAGCCCGCACTTGTGCCCCGACTTTAAGCTTAGCCCGCACTTGTGCCCCGGCTTTAAGCTTAGCCCGCACTTGTGCCCAGGCCTTAAGCCTAGCCCGCACTTGTGCCCCGGCCTTAAGCCGAGCCCGCACTTGTGCCCCGGCCTTAAGCCTAGCCCGCACTTGTGCCCCGGCCTTAAGCCTAGCCCGCACTTGTGCCCCGGCCTTAAGCCTAGCCCGCACTTGTGCCCCGGCCTTAAGCCTAGCCCGCACTTGTGCCCCGGCCTTAAGCCTAGCCCGCACTTGTGCCCAGGCCTTAAGCCTAGCTCGCACTTGTGCCCAGGCCTTAAGCCTAGCCCGCACTTGTGGCCAGGCCTTAAGCCTAGCCCGCACTTGTGGCCAGGCCTTAAGCCTAGCCCGCACTTGTGGCCAGGCCTTAAGCCTAGCCCGCACTTGTGCCCAGGCCTTAAGCCTAGCCCGCACTTGTGCCCAGGCCTTAAGCCTAGCCCGCACTTGTGCCCAGGCCTTAAGCCTAGCCCGCACTTGTGCCCCCTGCCTTGATCCTAGCCAGCACTTGTGCCCAGGCCTTAAGCCTAGCCCGCACTTGTGCCCAGGCCTTAAGCCTAGCCTGCACTTTTGAGCCCCTTGAATGCTTGTTTGTTTGTTTTTGTCTTCAGCTTCATGTTGGTTATGCACATAGGGCCAGCTTTACGCTCTTCGCTCTTGTCCCGTCTGAATGCGCATGCACGACTGTAATTGGGGAAGAAGGCATTACCCATTTACGGAGGACAGACAAGAAGTGCCTGGTCGCTTGGAGCATGGGGTTATGGAGAGGCTCCGCACTGTACAACAAAGGATCTAGTCCTAAATGTCCAAGTACAGAGTAGAGGGGTGAAAGCTAGCTCTTCACCCCTATGGGTGCCTAACCCTTTATGCAAAGAGTGCAAAGAGTTAGCTGAATGCCTTAAGCCTAGCCAGCACTTGTGCCCCCTGCCTTGATCCTGGCCAGCACTGCACTTGTGCCCATGCCGTAAGCCTAGCCCACACTTGTGCCCAGGCCTTAAGCCTAGCCCGCACTTGTGCCCAGGCCTTAAGCCTGGCTGGCACTTGTGCCCATGCCTTAAGCCTAGCCGGCACTTGTGGCCCCTGCCTTGATCCTAGCCAGCACTGCACTTGTGCCCAGGCCTTAAGCCTAGCCTGCACTTGTGCCCAGGCCTTAAGCCTAGCCCGCACTTGTGCCCAGGCCTTATGCCTAGCCCGCACTTGTGCCCAGGCCTTAAGCCTAGCCCGCACTTGTGCCCAGGCCTTAAGCCTAGCCCGCACTTGTGCCCAGGCCTTAAGCCTAGCCCGCACTTGTGCCCAGGCCTTAAGCCTAGCCCGCACTTGTGCCCCCTGCCTTGATCCTAGCCAGCACTTGTGCCCAGGCCTTAAGCCTAGCCCGCACTTGTGCCCCCTGCCTTGATCCTAGCCAGCACTTGTGCCCAGGCCTTAAGCCTAGCCCGCACTTGTGCCCAGGCCTTAAGCCTAGCCCGCACTTGTGCCCAGGCCTTAAGCCTAGCCCGCACTTGTGCCCCCTGCCTTGATCCTAGCCAGCACTTGTGCCCAGGCCTTAAGCCTAGCCCGCACTTGTGCCCAGGCCTTAAGCCTAGCCCGCACTTGTGCCCCCTGCCTTGATCCTAGCCAGCACTTGTGCCCAGGCCTTAAGCCTAGCCCGCACTTGTGCCCAGGCCTTAAGCCAAGCCCGCACTTGTGCCCCTGCCTTAAGCCTAGCCCGCACTTGTGCCCCTGCCTTAAGCCTAGCCCGCACTTGTGCCCCTGCCTTAAGCCTAGCCCGCACTTGTGCCCAGGCCTTAAGCCTAGCCCGCACTTGTGTCCAGGCCTTAAGCCTAGCCCGCACTTGTGTCCAGGCCTTAAGCCTAGCCCGCACTTGTGCCCAGGCCTTAAGCCTAGCTCGCACTTGTGCCCCCTGCCTTGATCCTAGCCAGCACTTGTGCCCATGCCTTAAGCCTAGCCCGCACTTGTGCCCAGGCCTTAAGCCAAGCCCGCACTTGTGCCCCTGCCTTAAGCCTAGCCCGCACTTGTGCCCAGGCCTTAAGCCTAGCCCGCACTTGTGTCCAGGCCTTAAGCCTAGCCCGCACTTTTGCCCAGGCCTTAAGCCTAGCCCGCACTTGTGCCCAGGCCTTAAGCCTAGCCCGCACTTGTGCCCTGGCCTTAAGCCTAGCCCGCACTTGTGCCCTGGCCTTAAGCCTAGCCCGCACTTGTGCCCTGGCCTTAAGCCTAGCCCACACTTGTGCCCAGGCCTTAAGCCTAGCCCGCACTTGTGCCCAGGCCTTAAGCCTGGCTGGCACTTGTGCCCATGCTTTAAGCCTAGCCGGCACTTGTGGCCCCTGCCTTGATCCTAGCCAGCACTGCACTTGTGCCCAGGCCTTAAGCCTAGCCTGCACTTGTGCCCAGGCCTTAAGCCTAGCCCGCACTTGTGCCCAGGCCTTATGCCTAGCCCGCACTTGTGCCCAGGCCTTAAGCCTAGCCCGCACTTGTGCCCAGGCCTTAAGCCTAGCCCGCACTTGTGCCCAGGCCTTAAGCCTAGCCCGCACTTGTGCCCAGGCCTTAAGCCTAGCCCGCACTTGTGCCCTGGCCTTAAGCCTAGCCCGCACTTGTGCCCAGGCCTTAAGCCTAGCCCGCACTTGTGCCCCGGCCTTAAGCCTAGCCCGCACTTGTGCCCTGGCCTTAAGCCTAGCCCGCACTTGTGCCCAGGCCTTAAGCCTAGCCCGCACTTGTGCCCAGGCCTTAAGCCTAGCCCGCACTTGTGCCCAGGCCTTAAGCCTAGCCCGCACTTGTGCCCCCTGCCTTGATCCTAGCCAGCACTTGTGCCCAGGCCTTAAGCCTAGCCCGCACTTGTGCCCAGGTCTTAAGCCTAGCCTGCACTTTTGAGCCCCTTGAATGCTTGTTTGTTTTTGTCTTCAGCTTCATGTTGGTTATGCACATAGGGCCAGCTTTACGCTCTTCGCTCTTGTCCCGTCTGAATGCGCATGCACGACTGTAATTGGGGAAGAAGGCATTACCCATTTACGGAGGACAGACAAGAAGTGCCTGGTCGCTTGGAGCATGGGGTTATGGAGAGGCTCCGCACTGTACAACAAAGGATCTAGTCCTAAATGTCCAAGTACAGAGTAGAGGGGTGAAAGCTAGCTCTTCACCCCTATGGGTGCCTAACCCTTTATGCAAAGAGTGCAAAGAGTTAGCTGAATGCCTTAAGCCTAGCCAGCACTTGTGTCCCCTGCCTTGATCCTGGCCAGCACTGCACTTGTGCCCATGCCGTAAGCCTAGCCCGCACTTGTGCCCAGGCCTTAAGCCTGGCTGGCACTTGTGCCCATGCCTTAAGCCTAGCCGGCACTTGTGGCCCCTGCCTTGATCCTAGCCAGCACTGCACTTGTGCCCAGGCCTTAAGCCTAGCCTGCACTTGTGCCCCGGCCTTAAGCCTAGCCGCACTTGTGCCCCGGCCTTAAGCCTAGCCCGCACTTGTGCCCCGGCCTTAAGCCTAGCCCGCACTTGTGCCCCGGCCTTAAGCCTACCTGCACTTGTGCCCAGGCCTTAAGCCTAGCCCGCACTTGTGCCCAGGCCTTAAGCCTAGCCCGCACTTGTGCCCCGGCCTTAAGCCGAGCCCGCACTTGTGCCCCGGCCTTAAGCCGAGCCCGCACTTGTGCCCCGGCCTTAAGCCGAGCCCGCACTTGTGCCCCGGCCTTAAGCCGAGCCCGCACTTGTGCCCCGGCCTTAAGCCGAGCCCGCACTTGTGCCCCTGCCTTAAGCCGAGCCGGCACTTGTGCCCCTGCCTTAAGCCGAGCCGGCACTTGTGCCCCTGCCTTAAGCCGAGCCCGCACTTGTGCCCCTGCCTTAAGCCTAGCCCGCACTTGTGCCCAGGCCTTAAGCCTAGCCCGCACTTGTGCCCCTGCCTTAAGCCTAGCCCGCACTTGTGCCCCTGCCTTAAGCCTAGCCCGCACTTGTGCCCAGGCCTTAAGCCTAGCCCGCACTTGTGCCCAGGCCTTAAGCCTAGCCCGCACTTGTGCCCAGGCCTTAAGCCTAGCCCGCACTTGTGCCCAGGCCTTAAGCCTAGCCCACACTTGTGCCCAGGCCTTAAGCCTAGCCCGCACTTGTGCCCAGGCCTTAAGCCTAGCCCGCACTTGTGCCCCCTGCCTTGATCCTAGCCCGCACTTGTGCCCAGGCCTTAAGCCAAGCCCGCACTTGTGCCCCTGCCTTAAGCCTAGCCCGCACTTGTGCCCCTGCCTTAAGCCTAGCCCGCACTTGTGCCCAGGCCTTAAGCCTAGCCCGCACTTGTGTCAAGGCCTTAAGCCTAGCCCGCACTTGTGTCCAGGCCTTAAGCCTAGCCCGCACTTGTGGCCAGGCCTTAAGCCTAGCCCGCACTTGTGGCCAGGCCTTAAGCCTAGCCCGCACTTGTGGCCAGGCCTTAAGCCTAGCCCGCACTTGTGGCCAGGCCTTAAGCCTAGCCCGCACTTGTGCCCAGGCCTTAAGCCTAGCCCGCACTTGTGCCCAGGCCTTAAGCCTAGCCCGCACTTGTGCCCAGGCCTTAAGCCTAGCCCGCACTTGTGCCCAGGCCTTAAGCCTAGCCTGCACTTGTGCCCAGGCCTTAAGCCTAGCCCGCACTTGTGCCCCCTGCCTTGATCCTAGCCAGCACTTGTGCCCAGGCCTTAAGCCTAGCCCGCACTTGTGCCCAGGCCTTAAGCCTAGCCTGCACTTTTGAGCCCCTTGAATGCTTGTTTGTTTGTTTTTGTCTTCAGCTTCATGTTGGTTATGCACATAGGGCCAGCTTTACGCTCTTCGCTCTTGTCCCGTCTGAATGCGCATGCACGACTGTAATTGGGGAAGAAGGCATTACCCATTTACGGAGGACAGACAAGAAGTGCCTGGTCGCTTGGAGCATGGGGTTATGGAGAGGCTCCGCACTGTACAACAAAGGATCTAGTCCTAAATGTCCAAGTACAGAGTAGAGGGGTGAAAGCTAGCTCTTCACCCCTATGGGTGCCTAACCCTTTATGCAAAGAGTGCAAAGAGTTAGCTGAATGCCTTAAGCCTGGCTGGCACTTGTGCCCATGCCTTAAGCCTAGCCTGCACTTGTGCCCAGGCCTTAAGCCTAGCCCGCACTTGTGCCCAGGCCTTAAGCCTAGCCCGCTCTTGTGCCCCTGCCTTAAGCCTAGCCCGCACTTGTGCCCAGGCCTTAAGCCTAGCCCGCACTTGTGCCCCCTGCCTTGATCCTAGCCAGCACTTGTGCCCAGGCCTTAAGCCTAGCCCGCACTTGTGCCCCGGCCTTAAGCCGAGCCCGCACTTGTGCCCCGGCCTTAAGCCTAGCCCGCACTTGTGCCCCGGCCTTAAGCCTAGCCCGCACTTGTGCCCCGGCCTTAAGCCTAGCCCGCACTTGTGCCCCGGCCTTAAGCCTAGCCCGCACTTGTGCCCCGGCCTTAAGCCTAGCCCGCACTTGTGCCCAGGCCTTAAGCCTAGCTCGCACTTGTGCCCAGGCCTTAAGCCTAGCCCGCACTTGTGGCCAGGCCTTAAGCCTAGCCCGCACTTGTGGCCAGGCCTTAAGCCTAGCCCGCACTTGTGGCCAGGCCTTAAGCCTAGCCCGCACTTGTGCCCAGGCCTTAAGCCTAGCCCGCACTTGTGCCCAGGCCTTAAGCCTAGCCCGCACTTGTGCCCAGGCCTTAAGCCTAGCCCGCACTTGTGCCCCCTGCCTTGATCCTAGCCAGCACTTGTGCCCAGGCCTTAAGCCTAGCCCGCACTTGTGCCCAGGCCTTAAGCCTAGCCTGCACTTTTGAGCCCCTTGAATGCTTGTTTGTTTGTTTTTGTCTTCAGCTTCATGTTGGTTATGCACATAGGGCCAGCTTTACGCTCTTCGCTCTTGTCCCGTCTGAATGCGCATGCACGACTGTAATTGGGGAAGAAGGCATTACCCATTTACGGAGGACAGACAAGAAGTGCCTGGTCGCTTGGAGCATGGGGTTATGGAGAGGCTCCGCACTGTACAACAAAGGATCTAGTCCTAAATGTCCAAGTACAGAGTAGAGGGGTGAAAGCTAGCTCTTCACCCCTATGGGTGCCTAACCCTTTATGCAAAGAGTGCAAAGAGTTAGCTGAATGCCTTAAGCCTAGCCAGCACTTGTGCCCCCTGCCTTGATCCTGGCCAGCACTGCACTTGTGCCCATGCCGTAAGCCTAGCCCACACTTGTGCCCAGGCCTTAAGCCTAGCCCGCACTTGTGCCCAGGCCTTAAGCCTGGCTGGCACTTGTGCCCATGCCTTAAGCCTAGCCGGCACTTGTGGCCCCTGCCTTGATCCTAGCCAGCACTGCACTTGTGCCCAGGCCTTAAGCCTAGCCTGCACTTGTGCCCAGGCCTTAAGCCTAGCCCGCACTTGTGCCCAGGCCTTATGCCTAGCCCGCACTTGTGCCCAGGCCTTAAGCCTAGCCCGCACTTGTGCCCAGGCCTTAAGCCTAGCCCGCACTTGTGCCCAGGCCTTAAGCCTAGCCCGCACTTGTGCCCAGGCCTTAAGCCTAGCCCGCACTTGTGCCCCCTGCCTTGATCCTAGCCAGCACTTGTGCCCAGGCCTTAAGCCTAGCCCGCACTTGTGCCCCCTGCCTTGATCCTAGCCAGCACTTGTGCCCAGGCCTTAAGCCTAGCCCGCACTTGTGCCCAGGCCTTAAGCCTAGCCCGCACTTGTGCCCAGGCCTTAAGCCTAGCCCGCACTTGTGCCCCCTGCCTTGATCCTAGCCAGCACTTGTGCCCAGGCCTTAAGCCTAGCCCGCACTTGTGCCCAGGCCTTAAGCCTAGCCCGCACTTGTGCCCCCTGCCTTGATCCTAGCCAGCACTTGTGCCCAGGCCTTAAGCCTAGCCCGCACTTGTGCCCAGGCCTTAAGCCAAGCCCGCACTTGTGCCCCTGCCTTAAGCCTAGCCCGCACTTGTGCCCCTGCCTTAAGCCTAGCCCGCACTTGTGCCCCTGCCTTAAGCCTAGCCCGCACTTGTGCCCAGGCCTTAAGCCTAGCCCGCACTTGTGTCCAGGCCTTAAGCCTAGCCCGCACTTGTGTCCAGGCCTTAAGCCTAGCCCGCACTTGTGCCCAGGCCTTAAGCCTAGCTCGCACTTGTGCCCCCTGCCTTGATCCTAGCCAGCACTTGTGCCCATGCCTTAAGCCTAGCCCGCACTTGTGCCCAGGCCTTAAGCCAAGCCCGCACTTGTGCCCCTGCCTTAAGCCTAGCCCGCACTTGTGCCCAGGCCTTAAGCCTAGCCCGCACTTGTGTCCAGGCCTTAAGCCTAGCCCGCACTTTTGCCCAGGCCTTAAGCCTAGCCCGCACTTGTGCCCAGGCCTTAAGCCTAGCCCGCACTTGTGCCCTGGCCTTAAGCCTAGCCCGCACTTGTGCCCTGGCCTTAAGCCTAGCCCGCACTTGTGCCCTGGCCTTAAGCCTAGCCCACACTTGTGCCCAGGCCTTAAGCCTAGCCCGCACTTGTGCCCAGGCCTTAAGCCTGGCTGGCACTTGTGCCCATGCCTTAAGCCTAGCCGGCACTTGTGGCCCCTGCCTTGATCCTAGCCAGCACTGCACTTGTGCCCAGGCCTTAAGCCTAGCCTGCACTTGTGCCCAGGCCTTAAGCCTAGCCCGCACTTGTGCCCAGGCCTTATGCCTAGCCCGCACTTGTGCCCAGGCCTTAAGCCTAGCCCGCACTTGTGCCCAGGCCTTAAGCCTAGCCCGCACTTGTGCCCAGGCCTTAAGCCTAGCCCGCACTTGTGCCCAGGCCTTAAGCCTAGCCCGCACTTGTGCCCTGGCCTTAAGCCTAGCCCGCACTTGTGCCCAGGCCTTAAGCCTAGCCCGCACTTGTGCCCCGGCCTTAAGCCTAGCCCGCACTTGTGCCCTGGCCTTAAGCCTAGCCCGCACTTGTGCCCAGGCCTTAAGCCTAGCCCGCACTTGTGCCCAGGCCTTAAGCCTAGCCCGCACTTGTGCCCAGGCCTTAAGCCTAGCCCGCACTTGTGCCCCCTGCCTTGATCCTAGCCAGCACTTGTGCCCAGGCCTTAAGCCTAGCCCGCACTTGTGCCCAGGTCTTAAGCCTAGCCTGCACTTTTGAGCCCCTTGAATGCTTGTTTGTTTTTGTCTTCAGCTTCATGTTGGTTATGCACATAGGGCCAGCTTTACGCTCTTCGCTCTTGTCCCGTCTGAATGCGCATGCACGACTGTAATTGGGGAAGAAGGCATTACCCATTTACGGAGGACAGACAAGAAGTGCCTGGTCGCTTGGAGCATGGGGTTATGGAGAGGCTCCGCACTGTACAACAAAGGATCTAGTCCTAAATGTCCAAGTACAGAGTAGAGGGGTGAAAGCTAGCTCTTCACCCCTATGGGTGCCTAACCCTTTATGCAAAGAGTGCAAAGAGTTAGCTGAATGCCTTAAGCCTAGCCAGCACTTGTGTCCCCTGCCTTGATCCTGGCCAGCACTGCACTTGTGCCCATGCCGTAAGCCTAGCCCGCACTTGTGCCCAGGCCTTAAGCCTGGCTGGCACTTGTGCCCATGCCTTAAGCCTAGCCGGCACTTGTGGCCCCTGCCTTGATCCTAGCCAGCACTGCACTTGTGCCCAGGCCTTAAGCCTAGCCTGCACTTGTGCCCCGGCCTTAAGCCTAGCCGCACTTGTGCCCCGGCCTTAAGCCTAGCCCGCACTTGTGCCCCGGCCTTAAGCCTAGCCCGCACTTGTGCCCCGGCCTTAAGCCTACCTGCACTTGTGCCCAGGCCTTAAGCCTAGCCCGCACTTGTGCCCAGGCCTTAAGCCTAGCCCGCACTTGTGCCCCGGCCTTAAGCCGAGCCCGCACTTGTGCCCCGGCCTTAAGCCGAGCCCGCACTTGTGCCCCGGCCTTAAGCCGAGCCCGCACTTGTGCCCCGGCCTTAAGCCGAGCCCGCACTTGTGCCCCGGCCTTAAGCCGAGCCCGCACTTGTGCCCCTGCCTTAAGCCGAGCCGGCACTTGTGCCCCTGCCTTAAGCCGAGCCGGCACTTGTGCCCCTGCCTTAAGCCGAGCCCGCACTTGTGCCCCTGCCTTAAGCCTAGCCCGCACTTGTGCCCAGGCCTTAAGCCTAGCCCGCACTTGTGCCCCTGCCTTAAGCCTAGCCCGCACTTGTGCCCCTGCCTTAAGCCTAGCCCGCACTTGTGCCCAGGCCTTAAGCCTAGCCCGCACTTGTGCCCAGGCCTTAAGCCTAGCCCGCACTTGTGCCCAGGCCTTAAGCCTAGCCCGCACTTGTGCCCAGGCCTTAAGCCTAGCCCACACTTGTGCCCAGGCCTTAAGCCTAGCCCGCACTTGTGCCCAGGCCTTAAGCCTAGCCCGCACTTGTGCCCCCTGCCTTGATCCTAGCCCGCACTTGTGCCCAGGCCTTAAGCCAAGCCCGCACTTGTGCCCCTGCCTTAAGCCTAGCCCGCACTTGTGCCCCTGCCTTAAGCCTAGCCCGCACTTGTGCCCAGGCCTTAAGCCTAGCCCGCACTTGTGTCAAGGCCTTAAGCCTAGCCCGCACTTGTGTCCAGGCCTTAAGCCTAGCCCGCACTTGTGGCCAGGCCTTAAGCCTAGCCCGCACTTGTGGCCAGGCCTTAAGCCTAGCCCGCACTTGTGGCCAGGCCTTAAGCCTAGCCCGCACTTGTGGCCAGGCCTTAAGCCTAGCCCGCACTTGTGCCCAGGCCTTAAGCCTAGCCCGCACTTGTGCCCAGGCCTTAAGCCTAGCCCGCACTTGTGCCCAGGCCTTAAGCCTAGCCCGCACTTGTGCCCAGGCCTTAAGCCTAGCCTGCACTTGTGCCCAGGCCTTAAGCCTAGCCCGCACTTGTGCCCCCTGCCTTGATCCTAGCCAGCACTTGTGCCCAGGCCTTAAGCCTAGCCCGCACTTGTGCCCAGGCCTTAAGCCTAGCCTGCACTTTTGAGCCCCTTGAATGCTTGTTTGTTTGTTTTTGTCTTCAGCTTCATGTTGGTTATGCACATAGGGCCAGCTTTACGCTCTTCGCTCTTGTCCCGTCTGAATGCGCATGCACGACTGTAATTGGGGAAGAAGGCATTACCCATTTACGGAGGACAGACAAGAAGTGCCTGGTCGCTTGGAGCATGGGGTTATGGAGAGGCTCCGCACTGTACAACAAAGGATCTAGTCCTAAATGTCCAAGTACAGAGTAGAGGGGTGAAAGCTAGCTCTTCACCCCTATGGGTGCCTAACCCTTTATGCAAAGAGTGCAAAGAGTTAGCTGAATGCCTTAAGCCTGGCTGGCACTTGTGCCCATGCCTTAAGCCTAGCCTGCACTTGTGCCCAGGCCTTAAGCCTAGCCCGCACTTGTGCCCAGGCCTTAAGCCTAGCCCGCTCTTGTGCCCCTGCCTTAAGCCTAGCCCGCACTTGTGCCCAGGCCTTAAGCCTAGCCCGCACTTGTGCCCCCTGCCTTGATCCTAGCCAGCACTTGTGCCCAGGCCTTAAGCCTAGCCCGCACTTGTGCCCCGGCCTTAAGCCGAGCCCGCACTTGTGCCCCGGCCTTAAGCCGAGCCCGCACTTGTGCCCCTGCCTTAAGCCGAGCCGGCACTTGTGCCCCTGCCTTAAGCCGAGCCGGCACTTGTGCCCCTGCCTTAAGCCGAGCCCGCACTTGTGCCCCTGCCTTAAGCCTAGCCCGCACTTGTGCCCAGGCCTTAAGCCGAGCCCGCACTTGTGCCCCTGCCTTAAGCCTAGCCCGCACTTGTGCCCCTGCCTTAAGCCTAGCCCGCACTTGTGCCCAGGCCTTAAGCCTAGCCCGCACTTGTGCCCAGGCCTTAAGCCTAGCCCGCACTTGTGCCCAGGCCTTAAGCCTAGCCCGCACTTGTGCCCAGGCCTTAAGCCTAGCCCGCACTTGTGCCCAGGCCTTAAGCCTAGCCCGCACTTGTGCCCAGGCCTTAAGCCTAGCCCGCACTTGTGCCCAGGCCTTAAGCCTAGCCCGCACTTGTGCCCCCTGCCTTGATCCTAGCCCGCACTTGTGCCCAGGCCTTAAGCCAAGCCCGCACTTGTGCCCCTGCCTTAAGCCTAGCCCGCACTTGTGCCCCTGCCTTAAGCCTAGCCCGCACTTGTGCCCAGGCCTTAAGCCTAGCCCGCACTTGTGTCCAGGCCTTAAGCCTAGCCCGCACTTGTGTCCAGGCCTTAAGCCTAGCCCGCACTTGTGTCCAGGCCTTAAGCCTAGCCCGCACTTGTGGCCAGGCCTTAAGCCTAGCCCGCACTTGTGGCCAGGCCTTAAGCCTAGCCCGCACTTGTGGCCAGGCCTTAAGCCTAGCCCGCACTTGTGGCCAGGCCTTAAGCCTAGCCCGCACTTGTGCCCAGGCCTTAAGCCTAGCCCGCACTTGTGCCCAGGCCTTAAGCCTAGCCCGCACTTGTGCCCAGGCCTTAAGCCTAGCCCGCACTTGTGCCCAGGCCTTAAGCCTAGCCTGCACTTGTGCCCAGGCCTTAAGCCTAGCCCGCACTTGTGCCCCCTGCCTTGATCCTAGCCAGCACTTGTGCCCAGGCCTTAAGCCTAGCCCGCACTTGTGCCCAGGCCTTAAGCCTAGCCTGCACTTTTGAGCCCCTTGAATGCTTGTTTGTTTGTTTTTGTCTTCAGCTTCATGTTGGTTATGCACATAGGGCCAGCTTTACGCTCTTCGCTCTTGTCCCGTCTGAATACGCATGCACGACTGTAATTGGGGAAGAAGGCATTACCCATTTACGGAGGACAGACAAGAAGTGCCTGGTCGCTTGGAGCATGGGGTTATGGAGAGGCTCCGCACTGTACAACAAAGGATCTAGTCCTAAATGTCCAAGTACAGAGTAGAGGGGTGAAAGCTAGCTCTTCACCCCTATGGGTGCCTAACCCTTTATGCAAAGAGTGCAAAGAGTTAGCTGAATGCCTTAAGCCTAGCCAGCACTTGTGCCCCCTGCCTTGATCCTGGCCAGCACTGCACTTGTGCCCATGCCGTAAGCCTAGCCCACACTTGTGCCCAGGCCTTAAGCCTAGCCCGCACTTGTGCCCAGGCCTTAAGCCTGGCTGGCACTTGTGCCCATGCCTTAAGCCTAGCCGGCACTTGTGGCCCCTGCCTTGATCCTAGCCAGCACTGCACTTGTGCCCAGGCCTTAAGCCTAGCCTGCACTTGTGCCCAGGCCTTATGCCTAGCCCGCACTTGTGCCCAGGCCTTATGCCTAGCCCGCACTTGTGCCCAGGCCTTATGCCTAGCCCGCACTTGTGCCCAGGCCTTAAGCCTAGCCCGCACTTGTGCCCAGGCCTTAAGCCTAGCCCGCACTTGTGCCCAGGCCTTAAGCCTAGCCCGCACTTGTGCCCCCTGCCTTGATCCTATCCAGCACTTGTGCCCAGGCCTTAAGCCTAGCCCGCACTTGTGCCCAGGCCTTAAGCCTAGCCCGCACTTGTGCCCAGGCCTTAAGCCTAGCCCGCACTTGTGCCCCCTGCCTTGATCCTAGCCAGCACTTGTGCCCAGGCCTTAAGCCTAGCCCGCACTTGTGCCCAGGCCTTAAGCCTAGCCCGCACTTGTGCCCCCTGCCTTGATCCTAGCCAGCACTTGTGCCCAGACCTTAAGCCTAGCCCGCACTTGTGCCCAGGCCTTAAGCCAAGCCCGCACTTGTGCCCTGGCCTTAAGCCTAGCCCGCACTTGTGCCCTGGCCTTAAGCCTAGCCCGCACTTGTGCCCAGGCCTTAAGCCTAGCCCGCACTTGTCCTCAGGCCATAAGCCTAGCCCGCACTTGTGCCCCGGCCTTAAGCCTAGCCCGCACTTGTGCCCCGGCCTTAAGCCTAGCCCGCACTTGTGCCCCGGCCTTAAGCCTAGCCCGCACTTGTGCCCCGGCCTTAAGCCTAGCCCACACTTGTGCCCAGGCCTTAAGCCTAGCCCGCACTTGTGCCCAGGCCTTAAGCCTAGCCCGCACTTGTGCCCAGGCCTTAAGCCTAGCCCGCACTTGTGCCCAGGCCTTAAGCCTAGCCCGCACTTGTGCCCCCTGCCTTGATCCTAGCCAGCACTTGTGCCCAGGCCTTAAGCCTAGCCCGCACTTGTGCCCAGGCCTTAAGCCTAGCCTGCACTTTTGAGCCCCTTGAATGCTTGTTTGTTTGTTTTTGTCTTCAGCTTCATGTTGGTTATGCACATAGGGCCAGCTTTACGCTCTTCGCTCTTGTCCCGTCTGAATGCGCATGCACGACTGTAATTGGGGAAGAAGGCATTACCCATTTACGGAGGACAGACAAGAAGTGCCTGGTCGCTTGGAGCATGGGGTTATGGAGAGGCTCCGCACTGTACAACAAAGGATCTAGTCCTAAATGTCCAAGTACAGAGTAGAGGGGTGAAAGCTAGCTCTTCACCCCTATGGGTGCCTAACCCTTTATGCAAAGAGTGCAAAGAGTTAGCTGAATGCCTTAAGCCTAGCCAGCACTTGTGCCCCCTGCCTTGATCCTGGCCAGCACTGCACTTGTGCCCATGCCGTAAGCCTAGCCCGCACTTGTGCCCAGGCCTTAAGCCTGGCTGGCACTTGTGCCCATGCCTTAAGCCTAGCCGGCACTTGTGGCCCCTGCCTTGATCCTAGCCAGCACTGCACTTGTGCCCAGGCCTTAAGCCTAGCCTGCACTTGTGCCCCGGCCTTAAGCCTAGCCCGCACTTGTGCCCCGGCCTTAAGCCTAGCCCGCACTTGTGCCCCGGCTTTAAGCCTAACCCGCACTTGTGCCCAGGCCTTAAGCCTAGCCCGCACTTGTGCCCAGGCCTTAAGCCTAGCCCGCACTTGTGCCCCGGCTTTAAGCTTAGCCCGCACTTGTGCCCCGGCTTTAAGCTTAGCCCGCACTTGTGCCCAGGCCTTAAGCCGAGCCCGCACTTGTGCCCCGGCCTTAAGCCGAGCTCGCACTTGTGCCCCGGCCTTAAGCCGAGCCCGCACTTGTGCCCCGGCCTTAAGCCGAGCCCGCACTTGTGCCCCTGCCTTAAGCCGAGCCCGCACTTGTGCCCCTGCCTTAAGCCGAGCCCGCACTTGTGCCCCTGCCTTAAGCCTAGCCCGCACTTGTGCCCAGGCCTTAAGCCTAGCCCGCACTTGTGCCCAGGCCTTAAGCCTAGCCCGCACTTGTGCCCCGGCCTTAAGCCGAGCCCGCACTTGTGCCCCGGCCTTAAGCCGAGCCCGCACTTGTGCCCCGGCCTTAAGCCGAGCCCGCACTTGTGCCCCGGCCTTAAGCCGAGCCCGCACTTGTGCCCCTGCCTTAAGCCGAGCCCGCACTTGTGCCCCTGCCTTAAGCCGAGCCCGCACTTGTGCCCCTGCCTTAAGCCGAGCCCGGAATTGTGCCCCTGCCTTAAGCCGAGCCCGCACTTGTGCCCCTGCCTTAAGCCGAGCCCGCACTTGTGCCCCTGCCTTAAGCCGAGCCCGCACTTGTGCCCAGGCCTTAAGCCTAGCCCGCACTTGTGCCCAGGCCTTAAGCCTAGCCCGCACTTGTGCCCAGGCCTTAAGCCTAGCCCGCACTTGTGCCCAGGCCTTAAGCCTAGCCCGCACTTGTGCCCAGGCCTTAAGCCTAGCCCGTACTTGTGCCCTTGCCTTAAGCCTAGCCCGCACTTGTGGCCAGGCCTTAAGCCTAGCCTGCACTTGTGCCCAGGCCTTAAGCCTAGCCCGCACTTGTGCCCAGGCCTTAAGCCTAGCCCGCTCTTGTGCCCCTGCCTTAAGCCTAGCCCGCACTTGTGCCCAGGCCTTAAGCCTAGCCCGCACTTGTGCCCAGTCCTTAAGCCTAGCCCGCACTTGTGCCCCGGCCTTAAGCCTAGCCCGCACTTGTGCCCCGGCCTTAAGCCGAGCCCGCACTTGTGCCCCGGCCTTAAGCCGAGCCCGCACTTGTGCCCCTGCCTTAAGCCGAGCCCGCACTTGTGCCCCTGCCTTAAGCCTAGCCCGCACTTGTGCCCAGGCCTTAAGCCTAGCCCACACTTGTGCCCAGGCCTTAAGCCTAGCCCGCACTTGTGCCCAGGCCTTAAGCCTAGCCCGCACTTGTGCCCAGGCCTTAAGCCTAGCCCGCACTTGTGCCCCCTGCCTTGATCCTAGCCAGCACTTGTGCCCAGGCCTTAAGCCTAGCCCGCACTTGTGCCCAGGCCTTAAGCCTAGCCCGCACTTGTGCCCAGGCCTTAAGCCTAGCCCGCACTTGTGCCCAGGCCTTAAGCCTAGCCCGCACTTGTGCCCAGGCCTTAAGCCTAGCCCGCACTTGTGCCCAGGCCTTAAGCCTAGCCCGCACTTGTCCTCAGGCCTTAAGCCTAGCCTGCACTTTTGAGCCCCTTGAATGCTTGTTTGTTTGTTTTTGTCTTCAGCTTCATGTTGGTTATGCACATAGGGCCAGCTTTACGCTCTTCGCTCTTGTCCCGTCTGAATGCGCATGCACGACTGTAATTGGGGAAGAAGGCATTACCCATTTACGGAGGACAGACAAGAAGTGCCTGGTCGCTTGGAGCATGGGGTTATGGAGAGGCTCCGCACTGTACAACAAAGGATCTAGTCCTAAATGTCCAAGTACAGAGTAGAGGGGTGAAAGCTAGCTCTTCACCCCTATGGGTGCCTAACCCTTTATGCAAAGAGTGCAAAGAGTTAGCTGAATGCCTTAAGCCTAGCCAGCACTTGTGCCCCCTGCCTTGATCCTGGCCAGCACTGCACTTGTGCCCATGCCGTAAGCCTAGCCCGCACTTGTGCCCAGGCCTTATGCCTGGCTGGCACTTGTGCCCATGCCTTAAGCCTAGCCGGCACTTGTGGCCCCTGCCTTGATCCTAGCCAGCACTGCACTTGTGCCCAGGCCTTAAGCCTAGCCTGCACTTGTGCCCCGGCCTTAAGCCTAGCCCGCACTTGTGCCCCGGCCTTAAGCCTAGCCCGCACTTGTGCCCCGGCCTTAAGCCTAACCCGCACTTGTGCCCAGGCCTTAAGCCTAGCCCGCACTTGTGCCCAGGCTTTAAGCTTAGCCCGCACTTGTGCCCCGGCTTTAAGCTTAGCCCGCACTTGTGCCCCGGCCTTAAGCCTAGCCCGCACTTGTGCCCCGGCCTTAAGCCGAGCCCGCACTTGTGCCCCGGCCTTAAGCCGAGCCCGCACTTGTGCCCCGGCCTTAAGCCGAGCCCGCACTTGTGCCCCTGCCTTAAGCCGAGCCCGCACTTGTGCCCCTGCCTTAAGCCGAGCCCGCACTTGTGCCCCTGCCTTAAGCCTAGCCCGCACTTGTGCCCAGGCCTTAAGCCTAGCCCGCACTTGTTCCCAGGCCTTAAGCCTAGCCCGCACTTGTGCCCAGGCCTTAAGCCTAGCCCGCACTTGTGCCCCTGCCTTAAGCCTAGCCCGCACTTGTGCCCCTGCCTTAAGCCTAGCCCGCACTTGTGCCCCTGCCTTAAGCCTAGCCCGCACTTGTGCCCAGGCCTAAAGCCTAGCCCGCACTTGTGCCCAGGCCTTAAGCCTAGCCCGCACTTGTGCCCAGGCCTTAAGCCTAGCCCGCACTTGTGCCCAGGCCTTAAGCCTAGCCCGCACTTGTGCCCAGGCCTTAAGCCTAGCCCGCACTTGTGCCCAGGCCTTAAGCCTAGCCCGCACTTGTGCCCAGGCCTTAAGCCTAGCCCGCACTTGTGCCCAGGCCTTAAGCCTAGCCCGCACTTGTGCCCAGGCCTTAAGCCTAGCCCGCACTTGTCCTCAGGCCTTAAGCCTAGCCTGCACTTTTGAGCCCCTTGAATGCTTGTTTGTTTGTTTTTGTCTTCAGCTTCATGTTGGTTATGCACATAGGGCCAGCTTTACGCTCTTCGCTCTTGTCCCGTCTGAATGCGCATGCACGACTGTAATTGGGGAAGAAGGCATTACCCATTTACGGAGGACAGACAAGAAGTGCCTGGTCGCTTGGAGCATGGGGTTATGGAGAGGCTCCGCACTGTACAACAAAGGATCTAGTCCTAAATGTCCAAGTACAGCGTAGAGGGGTGAAAGCTAGCTCTTCACCCCTATGGGTGCCTAACCCTTTATGCAAAGAGTGCAAAGAGTTAGCTGAATGCCTTAAGCCTAGCCAGCACTTGTGCCCCCTGCCTTGATCCTGGCCAGCACTGCACTTGTGCCCATGCCGTAAGCCTAGCCCGCACTTGTGCCCAGGCCTTATGCCTGGCTGGCACTTGTGCCCATGCCTTAAGCCTAGCCGGCACTTGTGGCCCCTGCCTTGATCCTAGCCAGCACTGCACTTGTGCCCAGGCCTTAAGCCTAGCCTGCACTTGTGCCCCGGCCTTAAGCCTAGCCCGCACTTGTGCCCCGGCCTTAAGCCTAGCCCGCACTTGTGCCCCGGCCTTAAGCCTAGCCCGCACTTGTGCCCCGGCCTTAAGCCTAACCCGCACTTGTGCCCAGGCCTTAAGCCTAGCCCGCACTTGTGCCCAGGCCTTAAGCCTAGCCCGCACTTGTGCCCCGGCTTTAATCTTAGCCCGCACTTGTGCCCCGGCTTTAAGCTTAGCCCGCACTTGTGCCCAGGCGTTAAGCCTAGCCCGCACTTGTGCCCCGGCCTTAAGCCGAGCCCGCACTTGTGCCCCGGCCTTAAGCCGAGCCCGCACTTGTGCCCCGGCCTTAAGCCGAGCCTGCACTTGTGCCCCTGCCTTAAGCCGAGCCCGCACTTGTGCCCCTGCCTTAAGCCGAGCCCGCACTTGTGCCCCTGCCTTAAGCCTAGCCCGCACTTGTGCCCCGGCCTTAAGCCTAGCCCGCACTTGTGCCCCGGCCTTAAGCCGAGCCGGCACTTGTGCCCCGGCCTTAAGCCGAGCCGGCACTTGTGCCCCGGCCTTAAGCCTAGCCTGCACTTGTGCCCAGGCCTTAAGCCTAGCCCGCACTTGTGCCCAGGCCTTAAGCCTAGCCCGCTCTTGTGCCCCTGCCTTAAGCCTAGCCCGCACTTGTGCCCAGGCCTTAAGCCTAGCCCGCACTTGTGCCCAGTCCTTAAGCCTAGCCCGCACTTGTGCCCCGGCCTTAAGCCTAGCCCGCACTTGTGCCCCGGCCTTAAGCCGAGCCCGCACTTGTGCCCCGGCCTTAAGCCGAGCCCGCACTTGTGCCCCTGCCTTAAGCCGAGCCCGCACTTGTGCCCCTGCCTTAAGCCTAGCCCGCACTTGTGCCCAGGCCTTAAGCCTAGCCCACACTTGTGCCCAGGCCTTAAGCCTAGCCCGCACTTGTGCCCAGGCCTTAAGCCTAGCCCGCACTTGTGCCCAGGCCTTAAGCCTAGCCCGCACTTGTGCCCCCTGCCTTGATCCTAGCCAGCACTTGTGCCCAGGCCTTAAGCCTAGCCCGCACTTGTGCCCAGGCCTTAAGCCTAGCCTGCACTTTTGAGCCCCTTGAATGCTTGTTTGTTTGTTTTTGTCTTCAGCTTCATGTTGGTTATGCACATAGGGCCAGCTTTACGCTCTTCGCTCTTGTCCCGTCTGAATGCGCATGCACGACTGTAATTGGGGAAGAAGGCATTACCCATTTACAGAGGACAGACAAGAAGTGCCTGGTCGCTTGGAGCATGGGGTTATGGAGAGGCTCCGCACTGTACAACAAAGGATCTAGTCCTAAATGTCCAAGTACAGAGTAGAGGGGTGAAAGCTAGCTCTTCACCCCTATGGGTGCCTAACCCTTTATGCAAAGAGTGCAAAGAGTTAGCTGAATGCCTTAAGCCTAGCCAGCACTTGTGCCCCCTGCCTTGATCCTGGCCAGCACTGCACTTGTGCCCATGCCGTAAGCCTAGCCCGCACTTGTGCCCAGGCCTTATGCCTGGCTGGCACTTGTGCCCATGCCTTAAGCCTAGCCGGCACTTGTGGCCCCTGCCTTGATCCTAGCCAGCACTGCACTTGTGCCCAGGCCTTAAGCCTAGCCTGCACTTGTGCCCCGGCCTTAAGCCTAGCCCGCACTTGTGCCCCGGCCTTAAGCCTAGCCCGCACTTGTGCCCCGGCCTTAAGCCTAACCCGCACTTGTGCCCAGGCCTTAAGCCTAGCCCGCACTTGTGCCCAGGCTTTAAGCTTAGCCCGCACTTGTGCCCCGGCTTTAAGCTTAGCCCGCACTTGTGCCCCGGCCTTAAGCCTAGCCCGCACTTGTGCCCCGGCCTTAAGCCGAGCCCGCACTTGTGCCCCGGCCTTAAGCCGAGCCCGCACTTGTGCCCCGGCCTTAAGCCGAGCCCGCACTTGTGCCCCTGCCTTAAGCCGAGCCCGCACTTGTGCCCCTGCCTTAAGCCGAGCCCGCACTTGTGCCCCTGCCTTAAGCCTAGCCCGCACTTGTGCCCAGGCCTTAAGCCTAGCCCGCACTTGTTCCCAGGCCTTAAGCCTAGCCCGCACTTGTGCCCAGGCCTTAAGCCTAGCCCGCACTTGTGCCCCTGCCTTAAGCCTAGCCCGCACTTGTGCCCCTGCCTTAAGCCTAGCCCGCACTTGTGCCCCTGCCTTAAGCCTAGCCCGCACTTGTGCCCAGGCCTAAAGCCTAGCCCGCACTTGTGCCCAGGCCTTAAGCCTAGCCCGCACTTGTGCCCAGGCCTTAAGCCTAGCCCGCACTTGTGCCCAGGCCTTAAGCCTAGCCCGCACTTGTGCCCAGGCCTTAAGCCTAGCCCGCACTTGTGCCCAGGCCTTAAGCCTAGCCCGCACTTGTGCCCAGGCCTTAAGCCTAGCCCGCACTTGTGCCCAGGCCTTAAGCCTAGCCCGCACTTGTGCCCAGGCCTTAAGCCTAGCCCGCACTTGTCCTCAGGCCTTAAGCCTAGCCTGCACTTTTGAGCCCCTTGAATGCTTGTTTGTTTGTTTTTGTCTTCAGCTTCATGTTGGTTATGCACATAGGGCCAGCTTTACGCTCTTCGCTCTTGTCCCGTCTGAATGCGCATGCACGACTGTAATTGGGGAAGAAGGCATTACCCATTTACGGAGGACAGACAAGAAGTGCCTGGTCGCTTGGAGCATGGGGTTATGGAGAGGCTCCGCACTGTACAACAAAGGATCTAGTCCTAAATGTCCAAGTACAGAGTAGAGGGGTGAAAGCTAGCTCTTCACCCCTATGGGTGCCTAACCCTTTATGCAAAGAGTGCAAAGAGTTAGCTGAATGCCTTAAGCCTAGCCAGCACTTGTGCCCCCTGCCTTGATCCTGGCCAGCACTGCACTTGTGCCCATGCCGTAAGCCTAGCCCGCACTTGTGCCCAGGCCTTATGCCTGGCTGGCACTTGTGCCCATGCCTTAAGCCTAGCCGGCACTTGTGGCCCCTGCCTTGATCCTAGCCAGCACTGCACTTGTGCCCAGGCCTTAAGCCTAGCCTGCACTTGTGCCCCGGCCTTAAGCCTAGCCCGCACTTGTGCCCCGGCCTTAAGCCTAGCCCGCACTTGTGCCCCGGCCTTAAGCCTAGCCCGCACTTGTGCCCCGGCCTTAAGCCTAACCCGCACTTGTGCCCAGGCCTTAAGCCTAGCCCGCACTTGTGCCCAGGCCTTAAGCCTAGCCCGCACTTGTGCCCCGGCTTTAATCTTAGCCCGCACTTGTGCCCCGGCTTTAAGCTTAGCCCGCACTTGTGCCCAGGCGTTAAGCCTAGCCCGCACTTGTGCCCCGGCCTTAAGCCGAGCCCGCACTTGTGCCCCGGCCTTAAGCCGAGCCCGCACTTGTGCCCCGGCCTTAAGCCGAGCCTGCACTTGTGCCCCTGCCTTAAGCCGAGCCCGCACTTGTGCCCCTGCCTTAAGCCGAGCCCGCACTTGTGCCCCTGCCTTAAGCCTAGCCCGCACTTGTGCCCCGGCCTTAAGCCTAGCCCGCACTTGTGCCCCGGCCTTAAGCCGAGCCGGCACTTGTGCCCCGGCCTTAAGCCGAGCCGGCACTTGTGCCCCGGCCTTAAGCCGAGCCCGCACTTGTGCCCCGGCCTTAAGCCGAGCCCGCACTTGTGCCCCTGCCTTAAGCCGAGCCCGCACTTGTGCCCCTGCCTTAAGCCTAGCCCGCACTTGTGCCCAGGCCTTAAGCCTAGCCCGCACTTGTGCCCCGGCCTTAAGCCGAGCCCGCACTTGTGCCCCGGCCTTAAGCCGAGCCCGCACTTGTGCCCCGGCCTTAAGCCGAGCCCGCACTTGTGCCCCTGCCTTAAGCCGAGCCCGCACTTGTGCCCCTGCCTTAAGCCGAGCCCGCACTTGTGCCCCTGCCTTAAGCCGAGCCCGCACTTGTGCCCCTGCCTTAAGCCGAGCCCGCACTTGTGCCCAGGCCTTAAGCAGAGCCCGCACTTGTGCCCAGGCCTTAAGCCTAGCCCGCACTTGTGCCCAGGCCTTAAGCCTAGCCCGCACTTGTGCCCAGGCCTTAAGCCTAGCCCGCACTTGTGCCCAGGCCTTAAGCCTAGCCCGCACTTGTGGCCAGGCCTTAAGCCTAGCCCGCACTTGTGCCCAGGCCTTAAGCCTAGCCCGCACTTGTGCCCAGGCCTTAAGCCTAGCCCGCACTTGTGCCCAGGCCTTAAGCCTAGCCTGCACTTGTGCCCCTGCCTTAAGCCTAGCCCGCACTTGTGCCCAGGCCTTAAGCCTAGCCCGCACTTGTGCCCAGGCCTTAAGCCTAGCCCGCACTTGTGCCCAGGCCTTAAGCCTAGCCCGCACTTGTGCCCAGGCCTTAAGCCTAGCCCGCACTTGTGCCCAGGCCTTAAGCCTAGCCCGCACTTGTGCCCAGGCCTTAAGCCTAGCCCGCACTTGTGGCCAGGCCTTAAGCCTGGCCCGCACTTGTGCCCAGGCCTTAAGCCTGGCCCGCACTTGTGCCCAGGCCTTAAGCCTAGCCTGCACTTTTGAGCCCCTTGAATGCTTGTTTGTTTGTTTTTGTCTTCAGCTTCATGTTGGTTATGCACATAGGGCCAGCTTTACGCTCTTCGCTATTGTCCCGTCTGAATGCGCATGCACGACTGTAATTGGGGAAGAAGGCATTACCCATTTACGGAGGACAGACAAGAAGTGCCTGGTCGCTTGGAGCATGGGGTTATGGAGAGGCTCCGCACTGTACAACAAAGGATCTAGTCCTAAATGTCCAAGTACAGAGTAGAGGGGTGAAAGCTAGCTCTTCACCCCTATGGGTGCCTAACCCTTTATGCAAAGAGTGCAAAGAGTTAGCTGAATGCCTTAAGCCTAGCCAGCACTTGTGCCCCCTGCCTTGATCCTGGCCAGCACTGCACTTGTGCCCATGCCGTAAGCCTAGCCCACACTTGTGTCTAGGCCTTAAGCCTAGCCCGCACTTGTGCCCAGGCCTTAAGCCTGGCTGGCACTTGTGCCCATGCCTTAAGCCTAGCCGGCACTTGTGGCCCCTGCCTTGATCCTAGCCAGCACTGCACTTGTGCCCAGGCCTTAAGCCTAGCCTGCACTTGTGCCCAGGCCTTAAGCCTAGCCCGCACTTGTGCCCAGGCCTTATGCCTAGCCCGCACTTGTGCCCCGGCCTTAAGCCTAGCCCGCACTTGTGCCCCGGCCTTAAGCCTAGCCCGCACTTGTGCCCCGGCCTTAAGCCTAGCCCGCACTTGTGCCCCGGCCTTAAGCCTAACCCGCACTTGTGCCCAGGCCTTAAGCCTAGCCCGCACTTGTGCCCAGGCCTTAAGCCTAGCCCGCACTTGTGCCCCGGCCTTAAGCCTAGCCCGCACTTGTGCCCCGGCCTTAAGCCTAGCCCGCACTTGTGCCCCGGCCTTAAGCCTAGCCCGCACTTGTGCCCCGGCCTTAAGCCTAGCCCGCACTTGTGCCCAGGCCTTAAGCCTAGCCCGCACTTGTGCCCAGGCCTTAAGCCTAGCCCGCACTTGTGCCCAGGCCTTAAGCCTAGCCCGCACTTGTGCCCAGGCCTTAAGCCTAGCCCGCACTTGTGCCCAGGCCTTAAGCCTAGCCCGCACTTGTGCCCAGGCCTTAAGCCTAGCCCGCACTTGTGCCCAGGCCTTAAGCCTAGCCCGCACTTGTGCCCCCTGCCTTGATCCTAGCCAGCACTTGTGCCCAGGCCTTAAGCCTAGCCCGCACTTGTGCCCAGGCCTTAAGCCTAGCCTGCACTTTTGAGCCCCTTGAATGCTTGTTTGTTTGTTTTTGTCTTCAGCTTCATGTTGGTTATGCACATAGGGCCAGCTTTACGCTCTTCGCTCTTGTCCCGTCTGAATGCGCATGCACGACTGTAATTGGGGAAGAAGGCATTACCCATTTACAGAGGACAGACAAGAAGTGCCTGGTCGCTTGGAGCATGGGGTTATGGAGAGGCTCCGCACTGTACAACAAAGGATCTAGTCCTAAATGTCCAAGTACAGAGTAGAGGGGTGAAAGCTAGCTCTTCACCCCTATGGGTGCCTAACCCTTTATGCAAAGAGTTAGCTGAATGCCTTAAGCCTAGCCAGCACTTGTGCCCCCTGCCTTGATCCTGGCCAGCACTGCACTTGTGCCCATGCCGTAAGCCTAGCCCGCACTTGTGCCCAGGCCTTAAGCCTGGCTGGCACTTGTGCCCATGCCTTAAGCCTAGCCGGCACTTGTGGCCCCTGCCTTGATCCTAGCCAGCACTGCACTTGTGTCCAGGCCTTAAGCCTAGCCCGCACTTGTGCCCCAGCCTTAAGCCTAGCCCGCACTTGTGCCCCGGCCTTAAGCCTAGCCCGCACTTGTGCCCAGGCCTTAAGCCTAGCCCGCACTTGTGCCCCCTGCCTTAATCCTAGCCAGCACTTGTGCCCAGGCCTTAAGCCTAGCCCGCACTTGTGCCCAGGCCTTAAGCCTAGCCTGCACTTTTGAGCCCCTTGAATGCTTGTTTGTTTGTTTTTGTCTTCAGCTTCATGTTGGTTATGCACATAGGGCCAGCTTTACGCTCTTCGCTCTTGTCCCGTCTGAATGCGCATGCACGACTGTAATTGGGGAAGAAGGCATTACCCATTTACAGAGGACAGACAAGAAGTGCCTGGTCGCTTGGAGCATGGGGTTATGGAGAGGCTCCGCACTGTACAACAAAGGATCTAGTCCTAAATGTCCAAGTACAGAGTAGAGGGGTGAAAGCTAGCTCTTCACCCCTATGGGTGCCTAACCCTTTATGCAAAGAGTTAGCTGAATGCCTTAAGCCTAGCCAGCACTTGTGCCCCCTGCCTTGATCCTGGCCAGCACTGCACTTGTGCCCATGCCGTAAGCCTAGCCCGCACTTGTGCCCAGGCCTTAAGCCTGGCTGGCACTTGTGCCCATGCCTTAAGCCTAGCCGGCACTTGTGGCCCCTGCCTTGATCCTAGCCAGCACTGCACTTGTGCCCAGGCCTTAAGCCTAGCCTGCACTTGTGCCCCGGCCTTAAGCCTAGCCCGCACTTGTGCCCCGGCCTTAAGCCTAGCCCGCACTTGTGCCCCGGCCTTAAGCCTAACCCGCACTTGTGCCCAGGCCTTAAGCCTAGCCCGCACTTGTGCCCAGGCTTTAAGCTTAGCCCGCACTTGTGCCCCGGCTTTAAGCCTAGCCCGCACTTGTGCCCCGGCCTTAAGCCTAGCCCGCACTTGTGCCCCTGCCTTAAGCCGAGCCCGCACTTGTGCCCCTGCCTTAAGCCTAGCCCGCACTTGTGCCCAGGCCTTAAGCCTAGCCCGCACTTGTGCCCAGGCCTTAAGCCTAGCCCGCACTTGTGCCCAGGCCTTAAGCCTAGCCCGCACTTGTGCCCCGGCCTTAAGCCTAGCCCGCACTTGTGCCCCTGCCTTAAGCCTAGCCCGCACTTGTGCCCAGGCCTTAAGCCTAGCCCGCACTTGTGCCCAGGCCTTAAGCCTAGCCCGCACTTGTGCCCAGGCCTTAAGCCTAGCCCGCACTTGTGCCCAGGCCTTAAGCCTAGCCCGCACTTGTGCCCAGGCCTTAAGCCTTGCCCGCACTTGTGCCCAGGCCTTAAGCCTAGCCCGCACTTGTGCCCAGGCCTAAAGCCTAGCCCGCACTTGTGCCCAGGCCTTAAGCCTAGCCCGCACTTGTGCCCCGGCCTTAAGCCTAGCCCGCACTTGTGCCCAGGCCTTAAGCCTAGCCCGCACTTGTGCCCCTGCCTTAAGCCTAGCCCACACTTGTGCCCCTGCCTTAAGCCTAGCCCGCACTTGTGCCCAGGCCTTAAGCCTAGCCCGCACTTGTGCCCAGGCCTTAAGCCTAGCCCGCACTTGTGCCCCTGCCTTAAGCCTAGCCCGCACTTGTGCCCCTGCCTTAAGCCTAGCCCGCACTTGTGCCCAGGCCTTAAGCCTAGCCCGCACTTGTGTCCAGGCCTTAAGCCTAGCCCGCACTTGTGCCCAGGCCTAAAGCCTAGCCCGCACTTGTGCCCAGGCCTTAAGCCTAGCCCGCACTTGTGCCCCGGCCTTAAGCCTAGCCCGCACTTGTGCCCCGGCCTTAAGCCTAGCCCGCACTTGTGCCCAGGCCTTAAGCCTAGCCCGCACTTGTGCCCAGGCCATAAGCCTAGCCCGCACTTGTGCCCAGGCCTTAAGCCTAGCCCGCACTTGTGCCCAGGCCTTAAGCCTAGCCCGCACTTGTGCCCCGGCCTTAAGCCTAGCCCGCACTTGTGCCCCGGCCTTAAGCCTAGCCCGCACTTGTGCCCCGGCCTTAAGCCTAGCCCGCACTTGTGCCCAGGCCTTAAGCCTAGCCCGCACTTGTGCCCAGGCCTTAAGCCTAGCCCGCACTTGTGCCCAGGCCTTAAGCCTAGCCCGCACTTGTGCCCAGGCCTTAAGCCTAGCCCGCACTTGTGCCCCGGCCTAAGCCTAGCCCGCACTTGTGCCCCGGCCTTAAGCCTAGCCCGCACTTGTGCCCAGGCCTTAAGCCTAGCCCGCACTTGTGCCCAGGCCTTAAGCCTAGCCCGCACTTGTGCCCAGGCCTTAAGCCTAGCCCGCACTTGTGCCCAGGCCTTAAGCCTAGCCCGCACTTGTGCCCCGGCCTTAAGCCTAGCCCGCACTTGTGCCCCGGCCTTAAGCCTAGCCCGCACTTGTGCCCAGGCCTTAAGCCTAGCCCGCACTTGTGCCCAGGCCTTAAGCCTAGCCCGCACTTGTGCCCAGGCCTTAAGCCTAGCCTGCACTTTTGAGCCCCTTGAATGCTTGTTTGTTTGTTTTTGTCTTCAGCTTCATGTTGGTTATGCACATAGGGCCAGCTTTACGCTCTTCGCTCTTGTCCCGTCTGAATGCGCATGCACGACTGTAATTGGGGAAGAAGGCATTACCCATTTACGGAGGACAGACAAGAAGTGCCTGGTCGCTTGGAGCATGGGGTTATGGAGAGGCTCCGCACTGTACAACAAAGGATCTAGTCCTAAATGTCCAAGTACAGAGTAGAGGGGTGAAAGCTAGCTCTTCACCCCTATGGGTGCCTAACCCTTTATGCAAAGAGTTAGCTGAATGCCTTAAGCCTAGCCAGCACTTGTGCCCCCTGCCTTGATCCTGGCCAGCACTGCACTTGTGCCCATGCCGTAAGCCTAGCCCGCACTTGTGCCCAGGCCTTAAGCCTGGCTGGCACTTGTGCCCATGCCTTAAGCCTAGCCGGCACTTGTGGCCCCTGCCTTGATCCTAGCCAGCACTGCACTTGTGCCCAGGCCTTAAGCCTAGCCTGCACTTGTGCCCCGGCCTTAAGCCTAGCACGCACTTGTGCCCCGGCCTTAAGCCTAGCCCGCACTTGTGCCCCGGCCTTAAGCCTAGCCCGCACTTGTGCCCAGGCCTTAAGCCTAGCCCGCACTTGTGCCCCGGCTTTAAGCTTAGCCCGCACTTGTGCCCCGGCTTTAAGCTTAGCCCGCACTTGTGCCCAGGCCTTAAGCCGAGCCCGCACTTGTGCCCCGGCCTTAAGCCGAGCCCGCACTTGTGCCCCGGCCTTAAGCCGAGCCCGCACTTGTGCCCCGGCCTTAAGCCGAGCCCGCACTTGTGCCCCTGCCTTAAGCCGAGCCCGCACTAGTGCCCCTGCCTTAAGCCGAGCCCGCACTTGTGCCCAGGCCTTAAGCCTAGCCCGCACTTGTGCCCAGGCCTTAAGCCTAGCCCGCACTTGTGCCCAGGCCTTAAGCCTAGCCCGCACTTGTGCCCCTGCCTTAAGCCTAGCCCGCACTTGTGCCCCTGCCTTAAGCCTAGCCCGCACTTGTGCCCAGGCCTAAAGCCTAGCCCGCACTTGTGCCCAGGCCTTAAGCCTAGCCCGCACTTGTGCCCAGGCCTTAAGCCTAGCCCGCACTTGTGCCCCCTGCCTTGATCCTAGCCAGCACTTGTGCCCAGGCCTTAAGCCTAGCCCGCACTTGTGCCCAGGCCTTAAGCCTAGCCCGCACTTGTGCCCAGGCCTTAAGCCTAGCCCGCACTTGTGCCCAGGCCTTAAGCCTAGCCCGCACTTGTGCCCCGGCCTTAAGCCTAGCCCGCACTTGTGCCCCGGCCTTAAGCCTAGCCCGCACTTGTGCCCAGGCCTTAAGCCTAGCCCGCACTTGTGCCCAGGCCTTAAGCCTAGCCCGCACTTGTGCCCAGGCCTTAAGCCTAGCCTGCACTTTTGAGCCCCTTGAATGCTTGTTTGTTTGTTTTTGTCTTCAGCTTCATGTTGGTTATGCACATAGGGCCAGCTTTACGCTCTTCGCTCTTGTCCCGTCTGAATGCGCATGCACGACTGTAATTGGGGAAGAAGGCATTACCCATTTACGGAGGACAGACAAGAAGTGCCTGGTCGCTTGGAGCATGGGGTTATGGAGAGGCTCCGCACTGTACAACAAAGGATCTAGTCCTAAATGTCCAAGTACAGAGTAGAGGGGTGAAAGCTAGCTCTTCACCCCTATGGGTGCCTAACCCTTTATGCAAAGAGTGCAAAGAGTTAGCTGAATGCCTTACGCCTAGCCAGCACTTGTGCCCCCTGCCTTGATCCTGGCCAGCACTGCACTTGTGCCCATGCCGTAAGCCTAGCCCACACTTGTGCCCAGGCCTTAAGCCTAGCCCGCACTTGTGCCCAGGCCTTAAGCCTGGCTGGCACTTGTGCCCATGCCTTAAGCCTAGCCGGCACTTGTGGCCCCTGCCTTGATCCTAGCCAGCACTGCACTTGTGCCCAGGCCTTAAGCCTAGCCTGCACTTGTGCCCAGGCCTTAAGCCTAGCCCGCACTTGTGCCCAGGCCTTATGCCTAGCCCGCACTTGTGCCCAGGCCTTATGCCTAGCCCGCACTTGTGCCCAGGCCTTAAGCCTAGCCCGCACTTGTGCCCAGGCCTTAAGCCTAGCCCGCACTTGTGCCCAGGCCTTAAGCCTAGCCCGCACTTGTGCCCAGGCCTTATGCCTAGCCCGCACTTGTGCCCAGGCCTTAAGCCTAGCCCGCACTTGTGCCCCCTGCCTTGATCCTAGCCAGCACTTGTGCCCAGGCCTTAAGCCTAGCCCGCACTTGTGCTCAGGCCTTAAGCCTAGCCCGCACTTGTGCCCCCTGCCTTGATCCTAGCCAGCACTGCACTTGTGCCCAGGCCTTAAGCCTAGCCTGCACTTGTGCCCAGGCCTTAAGCCTAGCCAGCACTTGTGCCCCCTGCCTTGATCCTGGCCAGCACTGCACTTGTGCCCATGCCGTAAGCCTAGCCCGCACTTGTGCCCAGGCCTTAAGCCTGGCTGGCACTTGTGCCCATGCCTTAAGCCTAGCCGGCACTTGTGGCCCCTGCCTTGATCCTAGCCTAGCCCGCACTTGTGCCCCGGCCTTAAGCCTAGCCCGCACTTGTGCCCCGGCCTTAAGCCTAGCCCGCACTTGTGCCCCGGCCTTAAGCCTAGCCTCGTACTTGTGCCCAGGCCTTAAGCCTAGCCCGCACTTGTGCCCAGGCCTTAAGCCTAGCCCGCACTTGTGCCCAGGCCTTAAGCCTAGCCCGCACTTGTGCCCCCTGCCTTGATCCTAGCCAGCACTTGTGCCCCCTGCCTTGATCCTAGCCAGCACTTGTGCCCAGGCCTTAAGCCAAGCCTGCACTTGTGCCCCTGCCTTAAGCCTAGCCCGCACTTGTGCCCCTGCCTTAAGCCTAGCCCGCACTTGTGCCCCTGCCTTAAGCCTAGCCCGCACTTGTGCCCCTGCCTTAAGCCTAGCCCGCACTTGTGCCCAGGCCTTAAGCCTAGCCCGCACTTGTGCCCTGGCCTTAAGCCTAGCCCGCACTTGTGCCCAGGCCTTAAGCCTAGCCCGCACTTGTGCCCCGGCCTTAAGCCTAGCCCGCACTTGTGCCCCGGCCTTAAGCCTAGCCCGCACTTGTGCCCCGGCCTTAAGCCTAGCCCGCACTTGTGCCCCGGCCTTAAGCCTAGCCTGCACTTGTGCCCCGGCCTTAAGCCTAGCCCGCACTTGTGCCCAGGCCTTAAGCCTAGCCCGCACTTGTGCCCAGGCCTTAAGCCTAGCCCGCACTTGTGCCCCCTGCCTTGATCCTAGCCAGCACTTGTGCCCCGGCCTTAAGCCTAGCCTGCACTTGTGCCCAGGCCTTAAGCCTAGCCCGCACTTGTGCCCCCTGCCTTGATCCTAGCCAGCACTTGTGCCCAGGCCTTAAGCCTAGCCCGCACTTGTGCCCAGGCCTTAAGCCTAGCCCGCACTTGTGCCCAGGCCTTAAGCCTAGCCTGCACTTTTGAGCCCCTTGAATGCTTGTTTGTTTGTTTTTGTCTTCAGCTTCATGTTGGTTATGCACATAGGGCCAGCTTTACGCTCTTCGCTCTTGTCCCGTCTGAATGCGCATGCACGACTGTAATTGGGGAAGAAGGCATTACCCATTTACGGAGGACAGACAAGAAGTGCCTGGTCGCTTGGAGCATGGGGTTATGGAGAGGCTCCGCACTGTACAACAAAGGATCTAGTCCTAAATGTCCAAGTACAGAGTAGAGGGGTGAAAGCTAGCTCTTCACCCCTATGGGTGCCTAACCCTTTATGCAAAGAGTGCAAAGAGTTAGCTGAATGCCTTAAGCCTAGCCAGCACTTGTGCCCCCTGCCTTGATCCTGGCCAGCACTGCACTTGTGCCCATGCCGTAAGCCTAGCCCACACTTGTGCCCAGGCCTTAAGCCTAGCCCGCACTTGTGCCCAGGCCTTAAGCCTGGCTGGCACTTGTGCCCATGCCTTAAGCCTAGCCCGCACTTGTGGCCCCTGCCTTGATCCTAGCCAGCACTGCACTTGTGCCCAGGCCTTAAGCCTAGCCTGCACTTGTGCCCAGGCCTTAAGCCTAGCCCGCACTTGTGCCCAGGCCTTATGCCTAGCCCGCACTTGTGCCCAGGCCTTATGCCTAGCCCACACTTGTGCCCAGGCCTTAAGCCTAGCCCGCACTTGTGCCCAGGCCTTAAGCCTAGCCCGCACTTGTGCCCAGGCCTTAAGCCTAGCCCGCACTTGTGCCCCCTGCCTTGATCCTAGCCAGCACTTGTGCCCCCTGCCTTGATCCTAGCCAGCACTTGTGCCCAGGCCTTAAGCCTAGCCCGCACTTGTGCCCAGGCCTTAAGCCTAGCCCGCACTTGTGCCCCCTGCCTTGATCCTAGCCAGCACTGCACTTGTGCCCAGGCCTTAAGCCTAGCCTGCACTTGTGCCCAGGCCTTAAGCCTAGCCCACACTTGTGCCCAGGCCTTAAGCCTAGCCTGCACTTTTGAGCCCCTTGAATGCTTGTTTGTTTGTTTTTGTCTTCAGCTTCATGTTGGTTATGCACATAGGGCCAGCTTTACGCTCTTCGCTCTTGTCCCGTCTGAATGCGCATGCACGACTGTAATTGGGGAAGAAGGCATTACCCATTTACGGAGGACAGACAAGAAGTGCATGGTCGCTTGGAGCATGGGGTTATGGAGAGGCTCCGCACTGTACAACAAAGGATCTAGTCCTAAATGTCCAAGTACAGAGTAGAGGGGTGAAAGCTAGCTCTTCACCCCTATGGGTGCCTAACCCTTTATGCAAAGAGTGCAAAGAGTTAGCTGAATGCCTTAAGCCTAGCCCGCACTTGTGCCCCCTGCCTTGATCCTAGCCAGCACTTGTGCCCCCTGCCTTGATCCTAGCCAGCACTTGTGCCCAGGCCTTAAGCCTAGCCCGCACTTGTGCCCAGGCCTTAAGCCTAGCCCGCACTTGTGCCCAGGCCTTAAGCCTAGCCCGCACTTGTGCCCCCTGCCTTGATCCTAGCCAGCACTGCACTTGTGCCCAGGCCTTAAGCCTAGCCTGCACTTGTGCCCAGGCCTTAAGCCTAGCCCACACTTGTGCCCAGGCCTTAAGCCTAGCCTGCACTTTTGAGCCCCTTGAATGCTTGTTTGTTTGTTTTTGTCTTCAGCTTCATGTTGGTTATGCACATAGGGCCAGCTTTACGCTCTTCGCTCTTGTCCCGTCTGAATGCGCATGCACGACTGTAATTGGGGAAGAAGGCATTACCCATTTACGGAGGACAGACAAGAAGTGCATGGTCGCTTGGAGCATGGGGTTATGGAGAGGCTCCGCACTGTACAACAAAGGATCTAGTCCTAAACGTCCAAGTACAGAGTAGAGGGGTGAAAGCTAGCTCTTCACCCCTATGGGTGCCTAACCCTTTATGCAAAGAGTGCAAAGAGTTAGCTGAATGCCTTAAGCCTAGCCAGCACTTGTGCCCCCTGCCTTGATCCTGGCCAGCACTGCACTTGTGCCCATGCCGTAAGCCTAGCCCGCACTTGTGCCCAGGCCTTAAGCCTGGCTGGCACTTGTGCCCATGCCTTAAGCCTAGCCGGCACTTGTGGCCCCTGCCTTGATCCTAGCCAGCACTGCACTTGTGCCCGGGCCTTAAGCCTAGTCTGCACTTGTGCCCCGGCCTTAAGCCTAGCCCGCACTTGTGCCCCGGCCTTAAGCCTAGCCCGCACTTGTGCCCCGGCCTTAAGCCTAGCCCGCACTTGTGCCCCGGCCTTAAGCCTAGCCCGCACTTGTGCCCAGGCCTTAAGCCTAGCCCGCACTTGTGCCCCGGCTTTAAGCTTAGCCCGCACTTGTGCCCCGGCTTTAAGCTTAGCCCGCACTTGTGCCCAGGCCTTAAGCCTAGCCCGCACTTGTGCCCCGGCCTTAAGCCGAGCCCGCACTTGTGCCCCGGCCTTAAGCCTAGCCCGCACTTGTGCCCCGGCCTTAAGCCTAGCCCGCACTTGTGCCCCGGCCTTAAGCCTAGCCCGCACTTGTGCTCCGGCCTTAAGCCTAGCCCGCACTTGTGCCCCGGCCTTAAGCCTAGCCCGCACTTGTGCCCAGGCCTTAAGCCTAGCTCGCACTTGTGCCCAGGCCTTAAGCCTAGCCCGCACTTGTGGCCAGGCCTTAAGCCTAGCCCGCACTTGTGGCCAGGCCTTAAGCCTAGCCCGCACTTGTGGCCAGGCCTTAAGCCTAGCCCGCACTTGTGGCCAGGCCTTAAGCCTAGCCCGCACTTGTGCCCAGGCCTTAAGCCTAGCCCGCACTTGTGCCCAGGCCTTAAGCCTAGCCCGCACTTGTGCCCAGGCCTTAAGCCTAGCCCGCACTTGTGCCCAGGCCTTAAGCCTAGCCCGCACTTGTGCCCCCTGCCTTGATCCTAGCCAGCACTTGTGCCCAGGCCTTAAGCCTAGCCCGCACTTGTGCCCAGGCCTTAAGCCTAGCCTGCACTTTTGAGCCCCTTGAATGCTTGTTTGTTTGTTTTTGTCTTCAGCTTCATGTTGGTTATGCACATAGGGCCAGCTTTACGCTCTTCGCTCTTGTCCCGTCTGAATGCGCATGCACGACTGTAATTGGGGAAGAAGGCATTACCCATTTACGGAGGACAGACAAGAAGTGCCTGGTCGCTTGGAGCATGGGGTTATGGAGAGGCTCCGCACTGTACAACAAAGGATCTAGTCCTAAATGTCCAAGTACAGAGTAGAGGGGTGAAAGCTAGCTCTTCACCCCTATGGGTGCCTAACCCTTTATGCAAAGAGTGCAAAGAGTTAGCTGAATGCCTTAAGCCTAGCCAGCACTTGTGCCCCCTGCCTTGATCCTGGCCAGCACTGCACTTGTGCCCATGCCGTAAGCCTAGCCCACACTTGTGCCCAGGCCTTAAGCCTAGCCCGCACTTGTGCCCAGGCCTTAAGCCTGGCTGGCACTTGTGCCCATGCCTTAAGCCTAGCCGGCACTTGTGGCCCCTGCCTTGATCCTAGCCAGCACTGCACTTGTGCCCAGGCCTTAAGCCTAGCCTGCACTTGTGCCCAGGCCTTAAGCCTAGCCCGCACTTGTGCCCAGGCCTTATGCCTAGCCCGCACTTGTGCCCAGGCCTTAAGCCTAGCCCGCACTTGTGCCCAGGCCTTAAGCCTAGCCCGCACTTGTGCCCAGGCCTTAAGCCTAGCCCGCACTTGTGCCCAGGCCTTAAGCCTAGCCCGCACTTGTGCCCCCTGCCTTGATCCTAGCCAGCACTTGTGCCCAGGCCTTAAGCCTAGCCCGCACTTGTGCCCCCTGCCTTGATCCTAGCCAGCACTGCACTTGTGCCCAGGCCTTAAGCCTAGCCTGCACTTGTGCCCAGGCCTTAAGCCTAGCCCGCACTTGTGCCCAGGCCTTAAGCCTAGCCCGCACTTGTGCCCAGGCCTTAAGCCTAGCCCGCACTTGTGCCCAGGCCTTAAGCCTAGCCCGCACTTGTGCCCAGGCCTTAAGCCTAGCCCGCACTTGTGCCCCCTGCCTTGATCCTAGCCAGCACTTGTGCCCAGGCCTTAAGCCTAGCCCGCACTTGTGCCCAGGCCTTAAGCCTAGCCCGCACTTGTGCCCAGGCCTTAAGCCTAGCCCGCACTTGTGCCCCCTGCCTTGATCCTAGCCAGCACTTGTGCCCAGGCCTTAAGCCTAGCCCGCACTTGTGCCCAGGCCTTAAGCCTAGCCCGCACTTGTGCCCCCTGCCTTGATCCTAGCCAGCACTTGTGCCCAGGCCTTAAGCCTAGCCCGCACTTGTGCCCAGGCCTTAAGCCAAGCCCGCACTTGTGCCCCTGCCTTAAGCCTAGCCCGCACTTGTGCCCAGGCCTTAAGCCTAGCCCGCACTTGTGCCCCCTGCCTTGATCCTAGCCAGCACTTGTGCCCAGGCCTTAAGCCTAGCCCGCACTTGTGCCCAGGCCTTAAGCCTAGCCCGCACTTGTGCCCCCTGCCTTGATCCTAGCCAGCACTTGTGCCCAGGCCTTAAGCCTAGCCTGCGCTTGTGCCCAGGCCTTAAGCCTAGCCCGCGCTTGTGCCCAGGCCTTAAGCCTAGCCCGCGCTTGTGCCCAGGCCTTAAGCCTAGCCCGCGCTTGTGCCCAGGCCTTAAGCCTAGCCCGCGCTTGTGCCCCGGCCTTAAGCCTAGCCCGCACTTGTGTTCCGGCCTTAAGCCTAGCCCGCACTTGTGCCCCGGCCTTAAGCCTAGCCCGCACTTGTGCCCCGGCCTTAAGCCTAGCCCGCACTTGTGCCCAGGCCTTAAGCCTAGCCCGCACTTGTGCCCAGGCCTTAAGCCTAGCCTGCACTTTTGAGCCCCTTGAATGCTTGTTTGTTTGTTTTTGTCTTCAGCTTCATGTTGGTTATGCACATAGGGCCAGCTTTACGCTCTTCGCTCTTGTCCCGTCTGAATGCGCATGCACGACTGTAATTGGGGAAGAAGGCATTACCCATTTACGGAGGACAGACAATTAGTGCCTGGTCGCTTGGAGCATGGGGTTATGGAGAGGCTCTGCACTGTACAACAAAGGATCTAGTCCTAAATGTCCAAGTACAGAGTAGAGGGGTGAAAGCTAGCTCTTCACCCCTATGGGTGCCTAACCCTTTATGCAAAGAGTGCAAAGAGTTAGCTGAATGCCTTACGCCTAGCCAGCACTTGTGCCCCCTGCCTTGATCCTGGCCAGCACTGCACTTGTGCCCATGCCGTAAGCCTAGCCCACACTTGTGCCCAGGCCTTAAGCCTAGCCCGCACTTGTGCCCAGGCCTTAAGCCTGGCTGGCACTTGTGCCCATGCCTTAAGCCTGGCCGGCACTTGTGGCCCCTGCCTTGATCCTAGCCAGCACTGCACTTGTGCCCAGGCCTTAAGCCTAGCCTGCACTTGTGCCCAGGCCTTAAGCCTAGCCCGCACTTGTGCCCAGGCCTTATGCCTAGCCCGCACTTGTGCCCAGGCCTTATGCCTAGCCCGCACTTGTGCCCAGGCCTTAAGCCTAGCCCGCACTTGTGCCCAGGCCTTAAGCCTAGCCCGCACTTGTGCCCAGGCCTTAAGCCTAGCCCGCACTTGTGCCCAGGCCTTAAGCCTAGCCCGCACTTGTGCCCAGGCCTTAAGCCTAGCCCGCACTTGTGCCCCCTGCCTTGATCCTAGCCAGCACTTGTGCCCAGGCCTTAAGCCTAGCCCGCACTTGTGCCCAGGCCTTAAGCCTAGCCCGCACTTGTGCCCCCTGCCTTGATCCTAGCCAGCACTGCACTTGTGCCCAGGCCTTAAGCCTAGCCTGCACTTGTGCCCAGGCCTTAAGCCTAGCCAGCACTTGTGCCCCCTGCCTTGATCCTGGCCAGCACTGCACTTGTGCCCATGCCGTAAGCCTAGCCCGCACTTGTGCCCAGGCCTTAAGCCTGGCTGGCACTTGTGCCCATGCCTTAAGCCTAGCCGGCACTTGTGGCCCCTGCCTTGATCCTAGCCTAGCCCGCACTTGTGCCCCGGCCTTAAGCCTAGCCCGCACTTGTGCCCCGGCCTTAAGCCTAGCCCGCACTTGTGCCCCGGCCTTAAGCCTAGCCCGCACTTGTGCCCAGGCCTTAAGCCTAGCCCGCACTTGTGCCCAGGCCTTAAGCCTAGCCCGCACTTGTGCCCAGGCCTTAAGCCTAGCCCGCACTTGTGCCCCCTGCCTTGATCCTAGCCAGCACTTGTGCCCCCTGCCTTGATCCTAGCCAGCACTTGTGCCCAGGCCTTAAGCCAAGCCTGCACTTGTGCCCCTGCCTTAAGCCTAGCCCGCACTTGTGCCCCTGCCTTAAGCCTAGCCCGCACTTGTGCCCCTGCCTTAAGCCTAGCCCGCACTTGTGCCCAGGCCTTAAGCCTAGCCCGCACTTGTGCCCTGGCCTTAAGCCTAGCCCGCACTTGTGCCCAGGCCTTAAGCCTAGCCCGCACTTGTGCCCCGGCCTTAAGCCTAGCCCGCACTTGTGCCCCGGCCTTAAGCCTAGCCCGCACTTGTGCCCCGGCCTTAAGCCTAGCCCGCACTTGTGCCCCGGCCTTAAGCCTAGCCCGCACTTGTGCCCCGGCCTTAAGCCTAGCCCGCACTTGTGCCCAGGCCTTAAGCCTAGCCCGCACTTGTGCCCAGGCCTTAAGCCTAGCCCGCACTTGTGCCCCCTGCCTTGATCCTAGCCAGCACTTGTGCCCCGGCCTTAAGCCTAGCCTGCACTTGTGCCCAGGCCTTAAGCCTAGCCCGCACTTGTGCCCCCTGCCTTAAGCCTAGCCCGCACTTGTGCCCAGGCCTTAAGCCTAGCCCGCACTTGTGCCCAGGCCTTAAGCCTAGCCCGCACTTGTGCCCAGGCCTTAAGCCTAGCCTGCACTTTTGAGCCCCTTGAATGCTTGTTTGTTTGTTTTTGTCTTCAGCTTCATGTTGGTTATGCACATAGGGCCAGCTTTACGCTCTTCGCTCTTGTCCCGTCTGAATGCGCATGCACGACTGTAATTGGGGAAGAAGGCATTACCCATTTACGGAGGACAGACAAGAAGTGCCTGGTCGCTTGGAGCATGGGGTTATGGAGAGGCTCCGCACTGTACAACAAAGGATCTAGTCCTAAATGTCCAAGTACAGAGTAGAGGGGTGAAAGCTAGCTCTTCACCCCTATGGGTGCCTAACCCTTTATGCAAAGAGTGCAAAGAGTTAGCTGAATGCCTTAAGCCTAGCCAGCACTTGTGCCCCCTGCCTTGATCCTGGCCAGCACTGCACTTGTGCCCATGCCGTAAGCCTAGCCCACACTTGTGCCCAGGCCTTAAGCCTAGCCCGCACTTGTGCCCAGGCCTTAAGCCTGGCTGGCACTTGTGCCCATGCCTTAAGCCTAGCCCGCACTTGTGGCCCCTGCCTTGATCCTAGCCAGCACTGCACTTGTGCCCAGGCCTTAAGCCTAGCCTGCACTTGTGCCCAGGCCTTAAGCCTAGCCCGCACTTGTGCCCAGGCCTTATGCCTAGCCCGCACTTGTGCCCAGGCCTTATGCCTAGCCCACACTTGTGCCCAGGCCTTAAGCCTAGCCCGCACTTGTGCCCAGGCCTTAAGCCTAGCCCGCACTTGTGCCCAGGCCTTAAGCCTAGCCCGCACTTGTGCCCCCTGCCTTGATCCTAGCCAGCACTTGTGCCCCCTGCCTTGATCCTAGCCAGCACTTGTGCCCAGGCCTTAAGCCTAGCCCGCACTTGTGCCCAGGCCTTAAGCCTAGCCCGCACTTGTGCCCCCTGCCTTGATCCTAGCCAGCACTGCACTTGTGCCCAGGCCTTAAGCCTAGCCTGCACTTGTGCCCAGGCCTTAAGCCTAGCCCACACTTGTGCCCAGGCCTTAAGCCTAGCCTGCACTTTTGAGCCCCTTGAATGCTTGTTTGTTTGTTTTTGTCTTCAGCTTCATGTTGGTTATGCACATAGGGCCAGCTTTACGCTCTTCGCTCTTGTCCCGTCTGAATGCGCATGCACGACTGTAATTGGGGAAGAAGGCATTACCCATTTACGGAGGACAGACAAGAAGTGCATGGTCGCTTGGAGCATGGGGTTATGGAGAGGCTCCGCACTGTACAACAAAGGATCTAGTCCTAAATGTCCAAGTACAGAGTAGAGGGGTGAAAGCTAGCTATTCACCCCTATGGGTGCCTAACCCTTTATGCAAAGAGTGCAAAGAGTTAGCTGAATGCCTTAAGCCTAGCCCGCACTTGTGCCCCCTGCCTTGATCCTAGCCAGCACTTGTGCCCCCTGCCTTGATCCTAGCCAGCACTTGTGCCCAGGCCTTAAGCCTAGCCCGCACTTGTGCCCAGGCCTTAAGCCTAGCCCGCACTTGTGCCCAGGCCTTAAGCCTAGCCCGCACTTGTGCCCCCTGCCTTGATCCTAGCCAGCACTGCACTTGTGCCCAGGCCTTAAGCCTAGCCCACACTTGTGCCCAGGCCTTAAGCCTAGCCTGCACTTTTGAGCCCCTTGAATGCTTGTTTGTTTGTTTTTGTCTTCAGCTTCATGTTGGTTATGCACATAGGGCCAGCTTTACGCTCTTCGCTCTTGTCCCGTCTGAATGCGCATGCACGACTGTAATTGGGGAAGAAGGCATTACCCATTTACGGAGGACAGACAAGAAGTGCATGGTCGCTTGGAGCATGGGGTTATGGAGAGGCTCCGCACTGTACAACAAAGGATCTAGTCCTAAACGTCCAAGTACAGAGTAGAGGGGTGAAAGCTAGCTCTTCACCCCTATGGGTGCCTAACCCTTTATGCAAAGAGTGCAAAGAGTTAGCTGAATGCCTTAAGCCTAGCCAGCACTTGTGCCCCCTGCCTTGATCCTGGCCAGCACTGCACTTGTGCCCATGCCGTAAGCCTAGCCCGCACTTGTGCCCAGGCCTTAAGCCTGGCTGGCACTTGTGCCCATGCCTTAAGCCTAGCCGGCACTTGTGGCCCCTGCCTTGATCCTAGCCAGCACTGCACTTGTGCCCGGGCCTTAAGCCTAGTCTGCACTTGTGCCCCGGCCTTAAGCCTAGCCCGCACTTGTGCCCCGGCCTTAAGCCTAGCCCGCACTTGTGCCCCGGCCTTAAGCCTAGCCCGCACTTGTGCCCCGGCCTTAAGCCTAGCCCGCACTTGTGCCCAGGCCTTAAGCCTAGCCCGCACTTGTGCCCCGGCTTTAAGCTTAGCCCGCACTTGTGCCCCGGCTTTAAGCTTAGCCCGCACTTGTGCCCAGGCCTTAAGCCTAGCCCGCACTTGTGCCCCGGCCTTAAGCCGAGCCCGCACTTGTGCCCCGGCCTTAAGCCTAGCCCGCACTTGTGCCCCGGCCTTAAGCCTAGCCCGCACTTGTGCCCTGGCCTTAAGCCTAGCCCGCACTTGTGCCCCGGCCTTAAGCCTAGCCCGCACTTGTGCCCCGGCCTTAAGCCTAGCCCGCACTTGTGCCCAGGCCTTAAGCCTAGCTCGCACTTGTGCCCAGGCCTTAAGCCTAGCCCGCACTTGTGGCCAGGCCTTAAGCCTAGCCCGCACTTGTGGCCAGGCCTTAAGCCTAGCCCGCACTTGTGGCCAGGCCTTAAGCCTAGCCCGCACTTGTGGCCAGGCCTTAAGCCTAGCCCGCACTTGTGCCCAGGCCTTAAGCCTAGCCCGCACTTGTGCCCAGGCCTTAAGCCTAGCCCGCACTTGTGCCCCCTGCCTTGATCCTAGCCAGCACTTGTGCCCAGGCCTTAAGCCTAGCCCGCACTTGTGCCCAGGCCTTAAGCCTAGCCTGCACTTTTGAGCCCCTTGAATGCTTGTTTGTTTGTTTTTGTCTTCAGCTTCATGTTGGTTATGCACATAGGGCCAGCTTTACGCTCTTCGCTCTTGTCCCGTCTGAATGCGCATGCACGACTGTAATTGGGGAAGAAGGCATTACCCATTTACGGAGGACAGACAAGAAGTGCCTGGTCGCTTGGAGCATGGGGTTATGGAGAGGCTCCGCACTGTACAACAAAGGATCTAGTCCTAAATGTCCAAGTACAGAGTAGAGGGGTGAAAGCTAGCTCTTCACCCCTATGGGTGCCTAACCCTTTATGCAAAGAGTGCAAAGAGTTAGCTGAATGCCTTACGCCTAGCCAGCACTTGTGCCCCCTGCCTTGATCCTGGCCAGCACTGCACTTGTGCCCATGCCGTAAGCCTAGCCCACACTTGTGCCCAGGCCTTAAGCCTAGCCCGCACTTGTGCCCAGGCCTTAAGCCTGGCTGGCACTTGTGCCCATGCCTTAAGCCTAGCCGGCACTTGTGGCCCCTGCCTTGATCCTAGCCAGCACTGCACTTGTGCCCAGGCCTTAAGCCTAGCCTGCACTTGTGCCCAGGCCTTAAGCCTAGCCCGCACTTGTGCCCAGGCCTTATGCCTAGCCCGCACTTGTGCCCAGGCCTTATGCCTAGCCCGCACTTGTGCCCAGGCCTTAAGCCTAGCCCGCACTTGTGCCCAGGCCTTAAGCCTAGCCCGCACTTGTGCCCAGGCCTTAAGCCTAGCCCGCACTTGTGCCCAGGCCTTATGCCTAGCCCGCACTTGTGCCCAGGCCTTAAGCCTAGCCCGCACTTGTGCCCCCTGCCTTGATCCTAGCCAGCACTTGTGCCCAGGCCTTAAGCCTAGCCCGCACTTGTGCTCAGGCCTTAAGCCTAGCCCGCACTTGTGCCCCCTGCCTTGATCCTAGCCAGCACTGCACTTGTGCCCAGGCCTTAAGCCTAGCCTGCACTTGTGCCCAGGCCTTAAGCCTAGCCAGCACTTGTGCCCCCTGCCTTGATCCTGGCCAGCACTGCACTTGTGCCCATGCCGTAAGCCTAGCCCGCACTTGTGCCCAGGCCTTAAGCCTGGCTGGCACTTGTGCCCATGCCTTAAGCCTAGCCGGCACTTGTGGCCCCTGCCTTGATCCTAGCCTAGCCCGCACTTGTGCCCCGGCCTTAAGCCTAGCCCGCACTTGTGCCCCGGCCTTAAGCCTAGCCCGCACTTGTGCCCCGGCCTTAAGCCTAGCCCGCACTTGTGCCCAGGCCTTAAGCCTAGCCCGCACTTGTGCCCAGGCCTTAAGCCTAGCCCGCACTTGTGCCCAGGCCTTAAGCCTAGCCCGCACTTGTGCCCCCTGCCTTGATCCTAGCCAGCACTTGTGCCCCCTGCCTTGATCCTAGCCAGCACTTGTGCCCAGGCCTTAAGCCAAGCCTGCACTTGTGCCCCTGCCTTAAGCCTAGCCCGCACTTGTGCCCCTGCCTTAAGCCTAGCCCGCACTTGTGCCCCTGCCTTAAGCCTAGCCCGCACTTGTGCCCCTGCCTTAAGCCTAGCCCGCACTTGTGCCCAGGCCTTAAGCCTAGCCCGCACTTGTGCCCTGGCCTTAAGCCTAGCCCGCACTTGTGCCCAGGCCTTAAGCCTAGCCCGCACTTGTGCCCCGGCCTTAAGCCTAGCCCGCACTTGTGCCCCGGCCTTAAGCCTAGCCCGCACTTGTGCCCCGGCCTTAAGCCTAGCCCGCACTTGTGCCCCGGCCTTAAGCCTAGCCTGCACTTGTGCCCCGGCCTTAAGCCTAGCCCGCACTTGTGCCCAGGCCTTAAGCCTAGCCCGCACTTGTGCCCAGGCCTTAAGCCTAGCCCGCACTTGTGCCCCCTGCCTTGATCCTAGCCAGCACTTGTGCCCCGGCCTTAAGCCTAGCCTGCACTTGTGCCCAGGCCTTAAGCCTAGCCCGCACTTGTGCCCCCTGCCTTGATCCTAGCCAGCACTTGTGCCCAGGCCTTAAGCCTAGCCCGCACTTGTGCCCAGGCCTTAAGCCTAGCCCGCACTTGTGCCCAGGCCTTAAGCCTAGCCTGCACTTTTGAGCCCCTTGAATGCTTGTTTGTTTGTTTTTGTCTTCAGCTTCATGTTGGTTATGCACATAGGGCCAGCTTTACGCTCTTCGCTCTTGTCCCGTCTGAATGCGCATGCACGACTGTAATTGGGGAAGAAGGCATTACCCATTTACGGAGGACAGACAAGAAGTGCCTGGTCGCTTGGAGCATGGGGTTATGGAGAGGCTCCGCACTGTACAACAAAGGATCTAGTCCTAAATGTCCAAGTACAGAGTAGAGGGGTGAAAGCTAGCTCTTCACCCCTATGGGTGCCTAACCCTTTATGCAAAGAGTGCAAAGAGTTAGCTGAATGCCTTAAGCCTAGCCAGCACTTGTGCCCCCTGCCTTGATCCTGGCCAGCACTGCACTTGTGCCCATGCCGTAAGCCTAGCCCACACTTGTGCCCAGGCCTTAAGCCTAGCCCGCACTTGTGCCCAGGCCTTAAGCCTGGCTGGCACTTGTGCCCATGCCTTAAGCCTAGCCCGCACTTGTGGCCCCTGCCTTGATCCTAGCCAGCACTGCACTTGTGCCCAGGCCTTAAGCCTAGCCTGCACTTGTGCCCAGGCCTTAAGCCTAGCCCGCACTTGTGCCCAGGCCTTATGCCTAGCCCGCACTTGTGCCCAGGCCTTATGCCTAGCCCACACTTGTGCCCAGGCCTTAAGCCTAGCCCGCACTTGTGCCCAGGCCTTAAGCCTAGCCCGCACTTGTGCCCAGGCCTTAAGCCTAGCCCGCACTTGTGCCCCCTGCCTTGATCCTAGCCAGCACTTGTGCCCCCTGCCTTGATCCTAGCCAGCACTTGTGCCCAGGCCTTAAGCCTAGCCCGCACTTGTGCCCAGGCCTTAAGCCTAGCCCGCACTTGTGCCCCCTGCCTTGATCCTAGCCAGCACTGCACTTGTGCCCAGGCCTTAAGCCTAGCCTGCACTTGTGCCCAGGCCTTAAGCCTAGCCCACACTTGTGCCCAGGCCTTAAGCCTAGCCTGCACTTTTGAGCCCCTTGAATGCTTGTTTGTTTGTTTTTGTCTTCAGCTTCATGTTGGTTATGCACATAGGGCCAGCTTTACGCTCTTCGCTCTTGTCCCGTCTGAATGCGCATGCACGACTGTAATTGGGGAAGAAGGCATTACCCATTTACGGAGGACAGACAAGAAGTGCATGGTCGCTTGGAGCATGGGGTTATGGAGAGGCTCCGCACTGTACAACAAAGGATCTAGTCCTAAATGTCCAAGTACAGAGTAGAGGGGTGAAAGCTAGCTATTCACCCCTATGGGTGCCTAACCCTTTATGCAAAGAGTGCAAAGAGTTAGCTGAATGCCTTAAGCCTAGCCCGCACTTGTGCCCCCTGCCTTGATCCTAGCCAGCACTTGTGCCCCCTGCCTTGATCCTAGCCAGCACTTGTGCCCAGGCCTTAAGCCTAGCCCGCACTTGTGCCCAGGCCTTAAGCCTAGCCCGCACTTGTGCCCAGGCCTTAAGCCTAGCCCGCACTTGTGCCCCCTGCCTTGATCCTAGCCAGCACTGCACTTGTGCCCAGGCCTTAAGCCTAGCCTGCACTTGTGCCCAGGCCTTAAGCCTAGCCCACACTTGTGCCCAGGCCTTAAGCCTAGCCTGCACTTTTGAGCCCCTTGAATGCTTGTTTGTTTGTTTTTGTCTTCAGCTTCATGTTGGTTATGCACATAGGGCCAGCTTTACGCTCTTCGCTCTTGTCCCGTCTGAATGCGCATGCACGACTGTAATTGGGGAAGAAGGCATTACCCATTTACGGAGGACAGACAAGAAGTGCATGGTCGCTTGGAGCATGGGGTTATGGAGAGGCTCCGCACTGTACAACAAAGGATCTAGTCCTAAACGTCCAAGTACAGAGTAGAGGGGTGAAAGCTAGCTCTTCACCCCTATGGG
The DNA here is from genome assembly GCF_032444005.1 of Ranitomeya imitator. Lineage (NCBI taxonomy): Eukaryota > Metazoa > Chordata > Amphibia > Anura > Dendrobatidae > Ranitomeya > Ranitomeya imitator. The sequence continues at coordinate 926,152 of NW_027194564.1, forward strand.
TGCCTAACCCTTTATGCAAAGAGTGCAAAGAGTTAGCTGAATGCCTTAAGCCTAGCCAGCACTTGTGCCCCCTGCCTTGATCCTGGCCAGCACTGCACTTGTGCCCATGCCGTAAGCCTAGCCCGCACTTGTGCCCAGGCCTTAAGCCTGGCTGGCACTTGTGCCCATGCCTTAAGCCTAGCCGGCACTTGTGGCCCCTGCCTTGATCCTAGCCAGCACTGCACTTGTGCCCGGGCCTTAAGCCTAGTCTGCACTTGTGCCCCGGCCTTAAGCCTAGCCCGCACTTGTGCCCCGGCCTTAAGCCTAGCCCGCACTTGTGCCCCGGCCTTAAGCCTAGCCCGCACTTGTGCCCCGGCCTTAAGCCTAGCCCGCACTTGTGCCCAGGCCTTAAGCCTAGCCCGCACTTGTGCCCCGGCTTTAAGCTTAGCCCGCACTTGTGCCCCGGCTTTAAGCTTAGCCCGCACTTGTGCCCAGGCCTTAAGCCTAGCCCGCACTTGTGCCCCGGCCTTAAGCCGAGCCCGCACTTGTGCCCCGGCCTTAAGCCTAGCCCGCACTTGTGCCCCGGCCTTAAGCCTAGCCCGCACTTGTGCCCCGGCCTTAAGCCTAGCCCGCACTTGTGCTCCGGCCTTAAGCCTAGCCCGCACTTGTGCCCCGGCCTTAAGCCTAGCCCGCACTTGTGCCCAGGCCTTAAGCCTAGCTCGCACTTGTGCCCAGGCCTTAAGCCTAGCCCGCACTTGTGGCCAGGCCTTAAGCCTAGCCCGCACTTGTGGCCAGGCCTTAAGCCTAGCCCGCACTTGTGGCCAGGCCTTAAGCCTAGCCCGCACTTGTGGCCAGGCCTTAAGCCTAGCCCGCACTTGTGCCCAGGCCTTAAGCCTAGCCCGCACTTGTGCCCAGGCCTTAAGCCTAGCCCGCACTTGTGCCCAGGCCTTAAGCCTAGCCCGCACTTGTGCCCAGGCCTTAAGCCTAGCCCGCACTTGTGCCCCCTGCCTTGATCCTAGCCAGCACTTGTGCCCAGGCCTTAAGCCTAGCCCGCACTTGTGCCCAGGCCTTAAGCCTAGCCTGCACTTTTGAGCCCCTTGAATGCTTGTTTGTTTGTTTTTGTCTTCAGCTTCATGTTGGTTATGCACATAGGGCCAGCTTTACGCTCTTCGCTCTTGTCCCGTCTGAATGCGCATGCACGACTGTAATTGGGGAAGAAGGCATTACCCATTTACGGAGGACAGACAAGAAGTGCCTGGTCGCTTGGAGCATGGGGTTATGGAGAGGCTCCGCACTGTACAACAAAGGATCTAGTCCTAAATGTCCAAGTACAGAGTAGAGGGGTGAAAGCTAGCTCTTCACCCCTATGGGTGCCTAACCCTTTATGCAAAGAGTGCAAAGAGTTAGCTGAATGCCTTAAGCCTAGCCAGCACTTGTGCCCCCTGCCTTGATCCTGGCCAGCACTGCACTTGTGCCCATGCCGTAAGCCTAGCCCACACTTGTGCCCAGGCCTTAAGCCTAGCCCGCACTTGTGCCCAGGCCTTAAGCCTGGCTGGCACTTGTGCCCATGCCTTAAGCCTAGCCGGCACTTGTGGCCCCTGCCTTGATCCTAGCCAGCACTGCACTTGTGCCCAGGCCTTAAGCCTAGCCTGCACTTGTGCCCAGGCCTTAAGCCTAGCCCGCACTTGTGCCCAGGCCTTATGCCTAGCCCGCACTTGTGCCCAGGCCTTAAGCCTAGCCCGCACTTGTGCCCAGGCCTTAAGCCTAGCCCGCACTTGTGCCCAGGCCTTAAGCCTAGCCCGCACTTGTGCCCAGGCCTTAAGCCTAGCCCGCACTTGTGCCCCCTGCCTTGATCCTAGCCAGCACTTGTGCCCAGGCCTTAAGCCTAGCCCGCACTTGTGCCCCCTGCCTTGATCCTAGCCAGCACTGCACTTGTGCCCAGGCCTTAAGCCTAGCCTGCACTTGTGCCCAGGCCTTAAGCCTAGCCCGCACTTGTGCCCAGGCCTTAAGCCTAGCCCGCACTTGTGCCCAGGCCTTAAGCCTAGCCCGCACTTGTGCCCAGGCCTTAAGCCTAGCCCGCACTTGTGCCCAGGCCTTAAGCCTAGCCCGCACTTGTGCCCCCTGCCTTGATCCTAGCCAGCACTTGTGCCCAGGCCTTAAGCCTAGCCCGCACTTGTGCCCAGGCCTTAAGCCTAGCCCGCACTTGTGCCCAGGCCTTAAGCCTAGCCCGCACTTGTGCCCCCTGCCTTGATCCTAGCCAGCACTTGTGCCCAGGCCTTAAGCCTAGCCCGCACTTGTGCCCAGGCCTTAAGCCTAGCCCGCACTTGTGCCCCCTGCCTTGATCCTAGCCAGCACTTGTGCCCAGGCCTTAAGCCTAGCCCGCACTTGTGCCCAGGCCTTAAGCCAAGCCCGCACTTGTGCCCCTGCCTTAAGCCTAGCCCGCACTTGTGCCCAGGCCTTAAGCCTAGCCCGCACTTGTGCCCCCTGCCTTGATCCTAGCCAGCACTTGTGCCCAGGCCTTAAGCCTAGCCCGCACTTGTGCCCAGGCCTTAAGCCTAGCCCGCACTTGTGCCCCCTGCCTTGATCCTAGCCAGCACTTGTGCCCAGGCCTTAAGCCTAGCCTGCGCTTGTGCCCAGGCCTTAAGCCTAGCCCGCGCTTGTGCCCAGGCCTTAAGCCTAGCCCGCGCTTGTGCCCAGGCCTTAAGCCTAGCCCGCGCTTGTGCCCAGGCCTTAAGCCTAGCCCGCGCTTGTGCCCCGGCCTTAAGCCTAGCCCGCACTTGTGTTCCGGCCTTAAGCCTAGCCCGCACTTGTGCCCCGGCCTTAAGCCTAGCCCGCACTTGTGCCCCGGCCTTAAGCCTAGCCCGCACTTGTGCCCAGGCCTTAAGCCTAGCCCGCACTTGTGCCCAGGCCTTAAGCCTAGCCTGCACTTTTGAGCCCCTTGAATGCTTGTTTGTTTGTTTTTGTCTTCAGCTTCATGTTGGTTATGCACATAGGGCCAGCTTTACGCTCTTCGCTCTTGTCCCGTCTGAATGCGCATGCACGACTGTAATTGGGGAAGAAGGCATTACCCATTTACGGAGGACAGACAATTAGTGCCTGGTCGCTTGGAGCATGGGGTTATGGAGAGGCTCTGCACTGTACAACAAAGGATCTAGTCCTAAATGTCCAAGTACAGAGTAGAGGGGTGAAAGCTAGCTCTTCACCCCTATGGGTGCCTAACCCTTTATGCAAAGAGTGCAAAGAGTTAGCTGAATGCCTTACGCCTAGCCAGCACTTGTGCCCCCTGCCTTGATCCTGGCCAGCACTGCACTTGTGCCCATGCCGTAAGCCTAGCCCACACTTGTGCCCAGGCCTTAAGCCTAGCCCGCACTTGTGCCCAGGCCTTAAGCCTGGCTGGCACTTGTGCCCATGCCTTAAGCCTGGCCGGCACTTGTGGCCCCTGCCTTGATCCTAGCCAGCACTGCACTTGTGCCCAGGCCTTAAGCCTAGCCTGCACTTGTGCCCAGGCCTTAAGCCTAGCCCGCACTTGTGCCCAGGCCTTATGCCTAGCCCGCACTTGTGCCCAGGCCTTATGCCTAGCCCGCACTTGTGCCCAGGCCTTAAGCCTAGCCCGCACTTGTGCCCAGGCCTTAAGCCTAGCCCGCACTTGTGCCCAGGCCTTAAGCCTAGCCCGCACTTGTGCCCAGGCCTTAAGCCTAGCCCGCACTTGTGCCCAGGCCTTAAGCCTAGCCCGCACTTGTGCCCCCTGCCTTGATCCTAGCCAGCACTTGTGCCCAGGCCTTAAGCCTAGCCCGCACTTGTGCCCAGGCCTTAAGCCTAGCCCGCACTTGTGCCCCCTGCCTTGATCCTAGCCAGCACTGCACTTGTGCCCAGGCCTTAAGCCTAGCCTGCACTTGTGCCCAGGCCTTAAGCCTAGCCAGCACTTGTGCCCCCTGCCTTGATCCTGGCCAGCACTGCACTTGTGCCCATGCCGTAAGCCTAGCCCGCACTTGTGCCCAGGCCTTAAGCCTGGCTGGCACTTGTGCCCATGCCTTAAGCCTAGCCGGCACTTGTGGCCCCTGCCTTGATCCTAGCCTAGCCCGCACTTGTGCCCCGGCCTTAAGCCTAGCCCGCACTTGTGCCCCGGCCTTAAGCCTAGCCCGCACTTGTGCCCCGGCCTTAAGCCTAGCCCGCACTTGTGCCCAGGCCTTAAGCCTAGCCCGCACTTGTGCCCAGGCCTTAAGCCTAGCCCGCACTTGTGCCCAGGCCTTAAGCCTAGCCCGCACTTGTGCCCCCTGCCTTGATCCTAGCCAGCACTTGTGCCCCCTGCCTTGATCCTAGCCAGCACTTGTGCCCAGGCCTTAAGCCAAGCCTGCACTTGTGCCCCTGCCTTAAGCCTAGCCCGCACTTGTGCCCCTGCCTTAAGCCTAGCCCGCACTTGTGCCCCTGCCTTAAGCCTAGCCCGCACTTGTGCCCAGGCCTTAAGCCTAGCCCGCACTTGTGCCCTGGCCTTAAGCCTAGCCCGCACTTGTGCCCAGGCCTTAAGCCTAGCCCGCACTTGTGCCCCGGCCTTAAGCCTAGCCCGCACTTGTGCCCCGGCCTTAAGCCTAGCCCGCACTTGTGCCCCGGCCTTAAGCCTAGCCCGCACTTGTGCCCCGGCCTTAAGCCTAGCCCGCACTTGTGCCCCGGCCTTAAGCCTAGCCCGCACTTGTGCCCAGGCCTTAAGCCTAGCCCGCACTTGTGCCCAGGCCTTAAGCCTAGCCCGCACTTGTGCCCCCTGCCTTGATCCTAGCCAGCACTTGTGCCCCGGCCTTAAGCCTAGCCTGCACTTGTGCCCAGGCCTTAAGCCTAGCCCGCACTTGTGCCCCCTGCCTTAAGCCTAGCCCGCACTTGTGCCCAGGCCTTAAGCCTAGCCCGCACTTGTGCCCAGGCCTTAAGCCTAGCCCGCACTTGTGCCCAGGCCTTAAGCCTAGCCTGCACTTTTGAGCCCCTTGAATGCTTGTTTGTTTGTTTTTGTCTTCAGCTTCATGTTGGTTATGCACATAGGGCCAGCTTTACGCTCTTCGCTCTTGTCCCGTCTGAATGCGCATGCACGACTGTAATTGGGGAAGAAGGCATTACCCATTTACGGAGGACAGACAAGAAGTGCCTGGTCGCTTGGAGCATGGGGTTATGGAGAGGCTCCGCACTGTACAACAAAGGATCTAGTCCTAAATGTCCAAGTACAGAGTAGAGGGGTGAAAGCTAGCTCTTCACCCCTATGGGTGCCTAACCCTTTATGCAAAGAGTGCAAAGAGTTAGCTGAATGCCTTAAGCCTAGCCAGCACTTGTGCCCCCTGCCTTGATCCTGGCCAGCACTGCACTTGTGCCCATGCCGTAAGCCTAGCCCACACTTGTGCCCAGGCCTTAAGCCTAGCCCGCACTTGTGCCCAGGCCTTAAGCCTGGCTGGCACTTGTGCCCATGCCTTAAGCCTAGCCCGCACTTGTGGCCCCTGCCTTGATCCTAGCCAGCACTGCACTTGTGCCCAGGCCTTAAGCCTAGCCTGCACTTGTGCCCAGGCCTTAAGCCTAGCCCGCACTTGTGCCCAGGCCTTATGCCTAGCCCGCACTTGTGCCCAGGCCTTATGCCTAGCCCACACTTGTGCCCAGGCCTTAAGCCTAGCCCGCACTTGTGCCCAGGCCTTAAGCCTAGCCCGCACTTGTGCCCAGGCCTTAAGCCTAGCCCGCACTTGTGCCCCCTGCCTTGATCCTAGCCAGCACTTGTGCCCCCTGCCTTGATCCTAGCCAGCACTTGTGCCCAGGCCTTAAGCCTAGCCCGCACTTGTGCCCAGGCCTTAAGCCTAGCCCGCACTTGTGCCCCCTGCCTTGATCCTAGCCAGCACTGCACTTGTGCCCAGGCCTTAAGCCTAGCCTGCACTTGTGCCCAGGCCTTAAGCCTAGCCCACACTTGTGCCCAGGCCTTAAGCCTAGCCTGCACTTTTGAGCCCCTTGAATGCTTGTTTGTTTGTTTTTGTCTTCAGCTTCATGTTGGTTATGCACATAGGGCCAGCTTTACGCTCTTCGCTCTTGTCCCGTCTGAATGCGCATGCACGACTGTAATTGGGGAAGAAGGCATTACCCATTTACGGAGGACAGACAAGAAGTGCATGGTCGCTTGGAGCATGGGGTTATGGAGAGGCTCCGCACTGTACAACAAAGGATCTAGTCCTAAATGTCCAAGTACAGAGTAGAGGGGTGAAAGCTAGCTCTTCACCCCTATGGGTGCCTAACCCTTTATGCAAAGAGTGCAAAGAGTTAGCTGAATGCCTTAAGCCTAGCCCGCACTTGTGCCCCCTGCCTTGATCCTAGCCAGCACTTGTGCCCCCTGCCTTGATCCTAGCCAGCACTTGTGCCCAGGCCTTAAGCCTAGCCCGCACTTGTGCCCAGGCCTTAAGCCTAGCCCGCACTTGTGCCCAGGCCTTAAGCCTAGCCCGCACTTGTGCCCCCTGCCTTGATCCTAGCCAGCACTGCACTTGTGCCCAGGCCTTAAGCCTAGCCCACACTTGTGCCCAGGCCTTAAGCCTAGCCTGCACTTTTGAGCCCCTTGAATGCTTGTTTGTTTGTTTTTGTCTTCAGCTTCATGTTGGTTATGCACATAGGGCCAGCTTTACGCTCTTCGCTCTTGTCCCGTCTGAATGCGCATGCACGACTGTAATTGGGGAAGAAGGCATTACCCATTTACGGAGGACAGACAAGAAGTGCATGGTCGCTTGGAGCATGGGGTTATGGAGAGGCTCCGCACTGTACAACAAAGGATCTAGTCCTAAACGTCCAAGTACAGAGTAGAGGGGTGAAAGCTAGCTCTTCACCCCTATGGGTGCCTAACCCTTTATGCAAAGAGTGCAAAGAGTTAGCTGAATGCCTTAAGCCTAGCCAGCACTTGTGCCCCCTGCCTTGATCCTGGCCAGCACTGCACTTGTGCCCATGCCGTAAGCCTAGCCCGCACTTGTGCCCAGGCCTTAAGCCTGGCTGGCACTTGTGCCCATGCCTTAAGCCTAGCCGGCACTTGTGGCCCCTGCCTTGATCCTAGCCAGCACTGCACTTGTGCCCGGGCCTTAAGCCTAGTCTGCACTTGTGCCCCGGCCTTAAGCCTAGCCCGCACTTGTGCCCCGGCCTTAAGCCTAGCCCGCACTTGTGCCCCGGCCTTAAGCCTAGCCCGCACTTGTGCCCCGGCCTTAAGCCTAGCCCGCACTTGTGCCCAGGCCTTAAGCCTAGCCCGCACTTGTGCCCCGGCTTTAAGCTTAGCCCGCACTTGTGCCCCGGCTTTAAGCTTAGCCCGCACTTGTGCCCAGGCCTTAAGCCTAGCCCGCACTTGTGCCCCGGCCTTAAGCCGAGCCCGCACTTGTGCCCCGGCCTTAAGCCTAGCCCGCACTTGTGCCCCGGCCTTAAGCCTAGCCCGCACTTGTGCCCCGGCCTTAAGCCTAGCCCGCACTTGTGCCCCGGCCTTAAGCCTAGCCCGCACTTGTGCCCCGGCCTTAAGCCTAGCCCGCACTTGTGCCCAGGCCTTAAGCCTAGCTCGCACTTGTGCCCAGGCCTTAAGCCTAGCCCGCACTTGTGGCCAGGCCTTAAGCCTAGCCCGCACTTGTGGCCAGGCCTTAAGCCTAGCCCGCACTTGTGGCCAGGCCTTAAGCCTAGCCCGCACTTGTGGCCAGGCCTTAAGCCTAGCCCGCACTTGTGCCCAGGCCTTAAGCCTAGCCCGCACTTGTGCCCAGGCCTTAAGCCTAGCCCGCACTTGTGCCCCCTGCCTTGATCCTAGCCAGCACTTGTGCCCAGGCCTTAAGCCTAGCCCGCACTTGTGCCCAGGCCTTAAGCCTAGCCTGCACTTTTGAGCCCCTTGAATGCTTGTTTGTTTGTTTTTGTCTTCAGCTTCATGTTGGTTATGCACATAGGGCCAGCTTTACGCTCTTCGCTCTTGTCCCGTCTGAATGCGCATGCACGACTGTAATTGGGGAAGAAGGCATTACCCATTTACGGAGGACAGACAAGAAGTGCCTGGTCGCTTGGAGCATGGGGTTATGGAGAGGCTCCGCACTGTACAACAAAGGATCTAGTCCTAAATGTCCAAGTACAGAGTAGAGGGGTGAAAGCTAGCTCTTCACCCCTATGGGTGCCTAACCCTTTATGCAAAGAGTGCAAAGAGTTAGCTGAATGCCTTAAGCCTAGCCAGCACTTGTGCCCCCTGCCTTGATCCTGGCCAGCACTGCACTTGTGCCCATGCCGTAAGCCTAGCCCACACTTGTGCCCAGGCCTTAAGCCTAGCCCGCACTTGTGCCCAGGCCTTAAGCCTGGCTGGCACTTGTGCCCATGCCTTAAGCCTAGCCGGCACTTGTGGCCCCTGCCTTGATCCTAGCCAGCACTGCACTTGTGCCCAGGCCTTAAGCCTAGCCTGCACTTGTGCCCAGGCCTTAAGCCTAGCCCGCACTTGTGCCCAGGCCTTATGCCTAGCCCGCACTTGTGCCCAGGCCTTAAGCCTAGCCCGCACTTGTGCCCAGGCCTTAAGCCTAGCCCGCACTTGTGCCCAGGCCTTAAGCCTAGCCCGCACTTGTGCCCAGGCCTTAAGCCTAGCCCGCACTTGTGCCCCCTGCCTTGATCCTAGCCAGCACTTGTGCCCAGGCCTTAAGCCTAGCCCGCACTTGTGCCCCCTGCCTTGATCCTAGCCAGCACTGCACTTGTGCCCAGGCCTTAAGCCTAGCCTGCACTTGTGCCCAGGCCTTAAGCCTAGCCCGCACTTGTGCCCAGGCCTTAAGCCTAGCCTGCACTTGTGCCCAGGCCTTAAGCCTAGCCCGCACTTGTGCCCAGGCCTTAAGCCTAGCCCGCACTTGTGCCCAGGCCTTAAGCCTAGCCCGCACTTGTGCCCAGGCCTTAAGCCTAGCCCGCACTTGTGCCCCCTGCCTTGATCCTAGCCAGCACTTGTGCCCAGGCCTTAAGCCTAGCCCGCACTTGTGCCCAGGCCTTAAGCCTAGCCCGCACTTGTGCCCAGGCCTTAAGCCTAGCCCGCACTTGTGCCCCCTGCCTTGATCCTAGCCAGCACTTGTGCCCAGGCCTTAAGCCTAGCCCGCACTTGTGCCCAGGCCTTAAGCCTAGCCCGCACTTGTGCCCCCTGCCTTGATCCTAGCCAGCACTTGTGCCCAGGCCTTAAGCCTAGCCCGCACTTGTGCCCAGGCCTTAAGCCAAGCCCGCACTTGTGCCCCTGCCTTAAGCCTAGCCCGCACTTGTGCCCCTGCCTTAAGCCTAGCCCGCACTTGTGCCCCTGCCTTAAGCCTAGCCCGCACTTGTGTCCAGGCCTTAAGCCTAGCCCGCACTTGTGTCCAGGCCTTAAGCCTAGCCCGCACTTGTGCCCAGGCCTTAAGCCTAGCTCGCACTTGTGCCCCCTGCCTTGATCCTAGCCAGCACTTGTGCCCATGCCTTAAGCCTAGCCCGCACTTGTGCCCAGGCCTTAAGCCAAGCCCGCACTTGTGCCCCTGCCTTAAGCCTAGCCCGCACTTGTGCCCAGGCCTTAAGCCTAGCCCGCACTTGTGTCCAGGCCTTAAGCCTAGCCCGCACTTTTGCCCAGGCCTTAAGCCTAGCCCGCACTTGTGCCCAGGCCTTAAGCCTAGCCCGCACTTGTGCCCAGGCCTTAAGCCTAGCCCGCACTTGTGCCCTGGCCTTAAGCCTAGCCCGCACTTGTGCCCTGGCCTTAAGCCTAGCCCGCACTTGTGCCCAGGCCTTAAGCCTAGCCCGCACTTGTCCTCAGGCCATAAGCCTAGCCCGCACTTGTGCCCCGGCCTTAAGCCTAGCCCGCACTTGTGCCCCGGCCTTAAGCCTAGCCCGCACTTGTGCCCAGGCCTTAAGCCTAGCCCGCACTTGTGCCCAGGCCTTAAGCCTAGCCCGCACTTGTGCCCAGGCCTTAAGCCTAGCCCACACTTGTGCCCCCTGCCTTGATCCTAGCCAGCACTTGTGCCCCCTGCCTTGATCCTAGCCAGCACTTGTGCCCAGGCCTTAAGCCAAGCCCGCACTTGTGCCCCTGCCTTAAGCCTAGCCTGCACTTGTGCCCCTGCCTTAAGCCTAGCCCGCACTTGTGCCCCTGCCTTAAGCCTAGCCCGCACTTGTGCCCAGGCCTTAAGCCTAGCCCGCACTTGTGTCCAGGCCTTAAGCCTAGCCTGCACTTGTGCCCAGGCCTTAAGCCTAGCCTGCACTTGTGCCCAGGCCTTAAGCCTAGCCCGCACTTGTGCCCAGGCCTAAAGCCTAGCCCGCACTTGTGCCCAGGCCTTAAGCCTAGCCCGCACTTGTGCCCTGGCCTTAAGCCTAGCCCGCACTTGTGCCCTGGCCTTAAGCCTAGCCCGCACTTGTGCCCAGGCCTTAAGCCTAGCCCGCACTTGTGCCCCGGCCTTAAGCCTAGCCCGCACTTGTGCCCCGGCCTTAAGCCTAGCCCGCACTTGTGCCCAGGCCTTAAGCCTAGCCCGCACTTGTGCCCAGGCCTTAAGCCTAGCCCGCACTTGTGCCCAGGCCTTAAGCCTAGCCCGCACTTGTGCCCAGGCCTTAAGCCTAGCCCGCACTTGTGCCCCCTGCCTTGATCCTAGCCAGCACTTGTGCCCAGGCCTTAAGCCTAGCCCGCACTTGTGCCCCGGCCTTAAGCCTAGCCCGCACTTGTGCCCCGGCCTTAAGCCTAGCCCGCACTTGTGCCCAGGCCTTAAGCCTAGCCCGCACTTGTGCCCAGGCCTTAAGCCTAGCCCGCACTTGTGCCCAGGCCTTAAGCCTAGCCCGCACTTGTGCCCAGGCCTTAAGCCTAGCCTGCACTTTTGAGCCCCTTGAATGCTTGTTTGTTTTTGTCTTCAGCTTCATGTTGGTTATGCACATAGGGCCAGCTTTACGCTCTTCGCTCTTGTCCCGTCTGAATGCGCATGCACGACTGTAATTGGGGAAGAAGGCATTACCCATTTACGGAGGACAGACAAGAAGTGCCTGGTCGCTTGGAGCATGGGGTTATGGAGAGGCTCCGCACTGTACAACAAAGGATCTAGTCCTAAATGTCCAAGTACAGAGTAGAGGGGTGAAAGCTAGCTCTTCACCCCTATGGGTGCCTAACCCTTTATGCAAAGAGTGCAAAGAGTTAGCTGAATGCCTTAAGCCTAGCCAGCACTTGTGTCCCCTGCCTTGATCCTGGCCAGCACTGCACTTGTGCCCATGCCGTAAGCCTAGCCCGCACTTGTGCCCAGGCCTTAAGCCTGGCTGGCACTTGTGCCCATGCCTTAAGCCTAGCCGGCACTTGTGGCCCCTGCCTTGATCCTAGCCAGCACTGCACTTGTGCCCAGGCCTTAAGCCTAGCCTGCACTTGTGCCCCGGCCTTAAGCCTAGCCGCACTTGTGCCCCGGCCTTAAGCCTAGCCCGCACTTGTGCCCCGGCCTTAAGCCTAGCCCGCACTTGTGCCACGGCCTTAAGCCTACCTGCACTTGTGCCCAGGCCTTAAGCGTAGCCCGCACTTGTGCCCAGGCCTTAAGCCTAGCCCGCACTTGTGCCCCGGCCTTAAGCCGAGCCCGCACTTGTGCCCCGGCCTTAAGCCGAGCCCGCACTTGTGCCCCGGCCTTAAGCCGAGCCCGCACTTGTGCCCCGGCCTTAAGCCGAGCCGGCACTTGTGCCCCTGCCTTAAGCCGAACCGGCACTTGTGCCCCTGCCTTAAGCCGAGCCGGCACTTGTGCCCCTGCCTTAAGCCGAGCCGGCACTTGTGCCCCTGCCTTAAGCCTAGCCCGCACTTGTGCCCAGGCCTTAAGCCTAGCCCGCACTTGTGCCCCTGCCTTAAGCCTAGCCCGCACTTGTGCCCCTGCCTTAAGCCTAGCCCGCACTTGTGCCCCTGCCTTAAGCCTAGCCCGCACTTGTGCCCAGGCCTTAAGCCTAGCCCGCACTTGTGCCCAGGCCTTAAGCCTAGCCCGCACTTGTGCCCAGGCCTTAAGCCTAGCCCGCACTTGTGCCCAGGCCTTAAGCCTAGCCCGCACTTGTGCCCAGGCCTTAAGCCTAGCCCGCACTTGTGCCCCCTGCCTTGATCCTAGCCAGCACTTGTGCCCCGGCCTTAAGCCTAGCCTGCACTTGTGCCCAGGCCTTAAGCCTAGCCCGCACTTGTGCCCCCTGCCTTAAGCCTAGCCCGCACTTGTGCCCAGGCCTTAAGCCTAGCCCGCACTTGTGCCCAGGCCTTAAGCCTAGCCCGCACTTGTGCCCAGGCCTTAAGCCTAGCCTGCACTTTTGAGCCCCTTGAATGCTTGTTTGTTTGTTTTTGTCTTCAGCTTCATGTTGGTTATGCACATAGGGCCAGCTTTACGCTCTTCGCTCTTGTCCCGTCTGAATGCGCATGCACGACTGTAATTGGGGAAGAAGGCATTACCCATTTACGGAGGACAGACAAGAAGTGCCTGGTCGCTTGGAGCATGGGGTTATGGAGAGGCTCCGCACTGTACAACAAAGGATCTAGTCCTAAATGTCCAAGTACAGAGTAGAGGGGTGAAAGCTAGCTCTTCACCCCTATGGGTGCCTAACCCTTTATGCAAAGAGTGCAAAGAGTTAGCTGAATGCCTTAAGCCTAGCCAGCACTTGTGCCCCCTGCCTTGATCCTGGCCAGCACTGCACTTGTGCCCATGCCGTAAGCCTAGCCCACACTTGTGCCCAGGCCTTAAGCCTAGCCCGCACTTGTGCCCAGGCCTTAAGCCTGGCTGGCACTTGTGCCCATGCCTTAAGCCTAGCCCGCACTTGTGGCCCCTGCCTTGATCCTAGCCAGCACTGCACTTGTGCCCAGGCCTTAAGCCTAGCCTGCACTTGTGCCCAGGCCTTAAGCCTAGCCCGCACTTGTGCCCAGGCCTTATGCCTAGCCCGCACTTGTGCCCAGGCCTTATGCCTAGCCCACACTTGTGCCCAGGCCTTAAGCCTAGCCCGCACTTGTGCCCAGGCCTTAAGCCTAGCCCGCACTTGTGCCCAGGCCTTAAGCCTAGCCCGCACTTGTGCCCCCTGCCTTGATCCTAGCCAGCACTTGTGCCCCCTGCCTTGATCCTAGCCAGCACTTGTGCCCAGGCCTTAAGCCTAGCCCGCACTTGTGCCCAGGCCTTAAGCCTAGCCCGCACTTGTGCCCCCTGCCTTGATCCTAGCCAGCACTGCACTTGTGCCCAGGCCTTAAGCCTAGCCTGCACTTGTGCCCAGGCCTTAAGCCTAGCCCACACTTGTGCCCAGGCCTTAAGCCTAGCCTGCACTTTTGAGCCCCTTGAATGCTTGTTTGTTTGTTTTTGTCTTCAGCTTCATGTTGGTTATGCACATAGGGCCAGCTTTACGCTCTTCGCTCTTGTCCCGTCTGAATGCGCATGCACGACTGTAATTGGGGAAGAAGGCATTACCCATTTACGGAGGACAGACAAGAAGTGCATGGTCGCTTGGAGCATGGGGTTATGGAGAGGCTCCGCACTGTACAACAAAGGATCTAGTCCTAAATGTCCAAGTACAGAGTAGAGGGGTGAAAGCTAGCTCTTCACCCCTATGGGTGCCTAACCCTTTATGCAAAGAGTGCAAAGAGTTAGCTGAATGCCTTAAGCCTAGCCCGCACTTGTGCCCCCTGCCTTGATCCTAGCCAGCACTTGTGCCCCCTGCCTTGATCCTAGCCAGCACTTGTGCCCAGGCCTTAAGCCTAGCCCGCACTTGTGCCCAGGCCTTAAGCCTAGCCCGCACTTGTGCCCAGGCCTTAAGCCTAGCCCGCACTTGTGCCCCCTGCCTTGATCCTAGCCAGCACTGCACTTGTGCCCAGGCCTTAAGCCTAGCCCACACTTGTGCCCAGGCCTTAAGCCTAGCCTGCACTTTTGAGCCCCTTGAATGCTTGTTTGTTTGTTTTTGTCTTCAGCTTCATGTTGGTTATGCACATAGGGCCAGCTTTACGCTCTTCGCTCTTGTCCCGTCTGAATGCGCATGCACGACTGTAATTGGGGAAGAAGGCATTACCCATTTACGGAGGACAGACAAGAAGTGCATGGTCGCTTGGAGCATGGGGTTATGGAGAGGCTCCGCACTGTACAACAAAGGATCTAGTCCTAAACGTCCAAGTACAGAGTAGAGGGGTGAAAGCTAGCTCTTCACCCCTATGGGTGCCTAACCCTTTATGCAAAGAGTGCAAAGAGTTAGCTGAATGCCTTAAGCCTAGCCAGCACTTGTGCCCCCTGCCTTGATCCTGGCCAGCACTGCACTTGTGCCCATGCCGTAAGCCTAGCCCGCACTTGTGCCCAGGCCTTAAGCCTGGCTGGCACTTGTGCCCATGCCTTAAGCCTAGCCGGCACTTGTGGCCCCTGCCTTGATCCTAGCCAGCACTGCACTTGTGCCCGGGCCTTAAGCCTAGTCTGCACTTGTGCCCCGGCCTTAAGCCTAGCCCGCACTTGTGCCCCGGCCTTAAGCCTAGCCCGCACTTGTGCCCCGGCCTTAAGCCTAGCCCGCACTTGTGCCCCGGCCTTAAGCCTAGCCCGCACTTGTGCCCAGGCCTTAAGCCTAGCCCGCACTTGTGCCCCGGCTTTAAGCTTAGCCCGCACTTGTGCCCCGGCTTTAAGCTTAGCCCGCACTTGTGCCCAGGCCTTAAGCCTAGCCCGCACTTGTGCCCCGGCCTTAAGCCGAGCCCGCACTTGTGCCCCGGCCTTAAGCCTAGCCCGCACTTGTGCCCCGGCCTTAAGCCTAGCCCGCACTTGTGCCCCGGCCTTAAGCCTAGCCCGCACTTGTGCCCCGGCCTTAAGCCTAGCCCGCACTTGTGCCCCGGCCTTAAGCCTAGCCCGCACTTGTGCCCAGGCCTTAAGCCTAGCTCGCACTTGTGCCCAGGCCTTAAGCCTAGCCCGCACTTGTGGCCAGGCCTTAAGCCTAGCCCGCACTTGTGGCCAGGCCTTAAGCCTAGCCCGCACTTGTGGCCAGGCCTTAAGCCTAGCCCGCACTTGTGGCCAGGCCTTAAGCCTAGCCCGCACTTGTGCCCAGGCCTTAAGCCTAGCCCGCACTTGTGCCCAGGCCTTAAGCCTAGCCCGCACTTGTGCCCCCTGCCTTGATCCTAGCCAGCACTTGTGCCCAGGCCTTAAGCCTAGCCCGCACTTGTGCCCAGGCCTTAAGCCTAGCCTGCACTTTTGAGCCCCTTGAATGCTTGTTTGTTTGTTTTTGTCTTCAGCTTCATGTTGGTTATGCACATAGGGCCAGCTTTACGCTCTTCGCTCTTGTCCCGTCTGAATGCGCATGCACGACTGTAATTGGGGAAGAAGGCATTACCCATTTACGGAGGACAGACAAGAAGTGCCTGGTCGCTTGGAGCATGGGGTTATGGAGAGGCTCCGCACTGTACAACAAAGGATCTAGTCCTAAATGTCCAAGTACAGAGTAGAGGGGTGAAAGCTAGCTCTTCACCCCTATGGGTGCCTAACCCTTTATGCAAAGAGTGCAAAGAGTTAGCTGAATGCCTTAAGCCTAGCCAGCACTTGTGCCCCCTGCCTTGATCCTGGCCAGCACTGCACTTGTGCCCATGCCGTAAGCCTAGCCCACACTTGTGCCCAGGCCTTAAGCCTAGCCCGCACTTGTGCCCAGGCCTTAAGCCTGGCTGGCACTTGTGCCCATGCCTTAAGCCTAGCCGGCACTTGTGGCCCCTGCCTTGATCCTAGCCAGCACTGCACTTGTGCCCAGGCCTTAAGCCTAGCCTGCACTTGTGCCCAGGCCTTAAGCCTAGCCCGCACTTGTGCCCAGGCCTTATGCCTAGCCCGCACTTGTGCCCAGGCCTTAAGCCTAGCCCGCACTTGTGCCCAGGCCTTAAGCCTAGCCCGCACTTGTGCCCAGGCCTTAAGCCTAGCCCGCACTTGTGCCCAGGCCTTAAGCCTAGCCCGCACTTGTGCCCCCTGCCTTGATCCTAGCCAGCACTTGTGCCCAGGCCTTAAGCCTAGCCCGCACTTGTGCCCCCTGCCTTGATCCTAGCCAGCACTGCACTTGTGCCCAGGCCTTAAGCCTAGCCTGCACTTGTGCCCAGGCCTTAAGCCTAGCCCGCACTTGTGCCCAGGCCTTAAGCCTAGCCCGCACTTGTGCCCAGGCCTTAAGCCTAGCCCGCACTTGTGCCCAGGCCTTAAGCCTAGCCCGCACTTGTGCCCAGGCCTTAAGCCTAGCCCGCACTTGTGCCCCCTGCCTTGATCCTAGCCAGCACTTGTGCCCAGGCCTTAAGCCTAGCCCGCACTTGTGCCCAGGCCTTAAGCCTAGCCCGCACTTGTGCCCAGGCCTTAAGCCTAGCCCGCACTTGTGCCCCCTGCCTTGATCCTAGCCAGCACTTGTGCCCAGGCCTTAAGCCTAGCCCGCACTTGTGCCCAGGCCTTAAGCCTAGCCCGCACTTGTGCCCCCTGCCTTGATCCTAGCCAGCACTTGTGCCCAGGCCTTAAGCCTAGCCCGCACTTGTGCCCAGGCCTTAAGCCAAGCCCGCACTTGTGCCCCTGCCTTAAGCCTAGCCCGCACTTGTGCCCAGGCCTTAAGCCTAGCCCGCACTTGTGCCCCCTGCCTTGATCCTAGCCAGCACTTGTGCCCAGGCCTTAAGCCTAGCCCGCACTTGTGCCCAGGCCTTAAGCCTAGCCCGCACTTGTGCCCCCTGCCTTGATCCTAGCCAGCACTTGTGCCCAGGCCTTAAGCCTAGCCTGCGCTTGTGCCCAGGCCTTAAGCCTAGCCCGCGCTTGTGCCCAGGCCTTAAGCCTAGCCCGCGCTTGTGCCCAGGCCTTAAGCCTAGCCCGCGCTTGTGCCCAGGCCTTAAGCCTAGCCCGCGCTTGTGCCCCGGCCTTAAGCCTAGCCCGCACTTGTGTTCCGGCCTTAAGCCTAGCCCGCACTTGTGCCCCGGCCTTAAGCCTAGCCCGCACTTGTGCCCCGGCCTTAAGCCTAGCCCGCACTTGTGCCCAGGCCTTAAGCCTAGCCCGCACTTGTGCCCAGGCCTTAAGCCTAGCCTGCACTTTTGAGCCCCTTGAATGCTTGTTTGTTTGTTTTTGTCTTCAGCTTCATGTTGGTTATGCACATAGGGCCAGCTTTACGCTCTTCGCTCTTGTCCCGTCTGAATGCGCATGCACGACTGTAATTGGGGAAGAAGGCATTACCCATTTACGGAGGACAGACAATTAGTGCCTGGTCGCTTGGAGCATGGGGTTATGGAGAGGCTCTGCACTGTACAACAAAGGATCTAGTCCTAAATGTCCAAGTACAGAGTAGAGGGGTGAAAGCTAGCTCTTCACCCCTATGGGTGCCTAACCCTTTATGCAAAGAGTGCAAAGAGTTAGCTGAATGCCTTACGCCTAGCCAGCACTTGTGCCCCCTGCCTTGATCCTGGCCAGCACTGCACTTGTGCCCATGCCGTAAGCCTAGCCCACACTTGTGCCCAGGCCTTAAGCCTAGCCCGCACTTGTGCCCAGGCCTTAAGCCTGGCTGGCACTTGTGCCCATGCCTTAAGCCTGGCCGGCACTTGTGGCCCCTGCCTTGATCCTAGCCAGCACTGCACTTGTGCCCAGGCCTTAAGCCTAGCCTGCACTTGTGCCCAGGCCTTAAGCCTAGCCCGCACTTGTGCCCAGGCCTTATGCCTAGCCCGCACTTGTGCCCAGGCCTTATGCCTAGCCCGCACTTGTGCCCAGGCCTTAAGCCTAGCCCGCACTTGTGCCCAGGCCTTAAGCCTAGCCCGCACTTGTGCCCAGGCCTTAAGCCTAGCCCGCACTTGTGCCCAGGCCTTAAGCCTAGCCCGCACTTGTGCCCAGGCCTTAAGCCTAGCCCGCACTTGTGCCCCCTGCCTTGATCCTAGCCAGCACTTGTGCCCAGGCCTTAAGCCTAGCCCGCACTTGTGCCCAGGCCTTAAGCCTAGCCCGCACTTGTGCCCCCTGCCTTGATCCTAGCCAGCACTGCACTTGTGCCCAGGCCTTAAGCCTAGCCTGCACTTGTGCCCAGGCCTTAAGCCTAGCCAGCACTTGTGCCCCCTGCCTTGATCCTGGCCAGCACTGCACTTGTGCCCATGCCGTAAGCCTAGCCCGCACTTGTGCCCAGGCCTTAAGCCTGGCTGGCACTTGTGCCCATGCCTTAAGCCTAGCCGGCACTTGTGGCCCCTGCCTTGATCCTAGCCTAGCCCGCACTTGTGCCCCGGCCTTAAGCCTAGCCCGCACTTGTGCCCCGGCCTTAAGCCTAGCCCGCACTTGTGCCCCGGCCTTAAGCCTAGCCCGCACTTGTGCCCAGGCCTTAAGCCTAGCCCGCACTTGTGCCCAGGCCTTAAGCCTAGCCCGCACTTGTGCCCAGGCCTTAAGCCTAGCCCGCACTTGTGCCCCCTGCCTTGATCCTAGCCAGCACTTGTGCCCCCTGCCTTGATCCTAGCCAGCACTTGTGCCCAGGCCTTAAGCCAAGCCTGCACTTGTGCCCCTGCCTTAAGCCTAGCCCGCACTTGTGCCCCTGCCTTAAGCCTAGCCCGCACTTGTGCCCCTGCCTTAAGCCTAGCCCGCACTTGTGCCCAGGCCTTAAGCCTAGCCCGCACTTGTGCCCTGGCCTTAAGCCTAGCCCGCACTTGTGCCCAGGCCTTAAGCCTAGCCCGCACTTGTGCCCCGGCCTTAAGCCTAGCCCGCACTTGTGCCCCGGCCTTAAGCCTAGCCCGCACTTGTGCCCCGGCCTTAAGCCTAGCCCGCACTTGTGCCCCGGCCTTAAGCCTAGCCCGCACTTGTGCCCCGGCCTTAAGCCTAGCCCGCACTTGTGCCCAGGCCTTAAGCCTAGCCCGCACTTGTGCCCAGGCCTTAAGCCTAGCCCGCACTTGTGCCCCCTGCCTTGATCCTAGCCAGCACTTGTGCCCCGGCCTTAAGCCTAGCCTGCACTTGTGCCCAGGCCTTAAGCCTAGCCCGCACTTGTGCCCCCTGCCTTAAGCCTAGCCCGCACTTGTGCCCAGGCCTTAAGCCTAGCCCGCACTTGTGCCCAGGCCTTAAGCCTAGCCCGCACTTGTGCCCAGGCCTTAAGCCTAGCCTGCACTTTTGAGCCCCTTGAATGCTTGTTTGTTTGTTTTTGTCTTCAGCTTCATGTTGGTTATGCACATAGGGCCAGCTTTACGCTCTTCGCTCTTGTCCCGTCTGAATGCGCATGCACGACTGTAATTGGGGAAGAAGGCATTACCCATTTACGGAGGACAGACAAGAAGTGCCTGGTCGCTTGGAGCATGGGGTTATGGAGAGGCTCCGCACTGTACAACAAAGGATCTAGTCCTAAATGTCCAAGTACAGAGTAGAGGGGTGAAAGCTAGCTCTTCACCCCTATGGGTGCCTAACCCTTTATGCAAAGAGTGCAAAGAGTTAGCTGAATGCCTTAAGCCTAGCCAGCACTTGTGCCCCCTGCCTTGATCCTGGCCAGCACTGCACTTGTGCCCATGCCGTAAGCCTAGCCCACACTTGTGCCCAGGCCTTAAGCCTAGCCCGCACTTGTGCCCAGGCCTTAAGCCTGGCTGGCACTTGTGCCCATGCCTTAAGCCTAGCCCGCACTTGTGGCCCCTGCCTTGATCCTAGCCAGCACTGCACTTGTGCCCAGGCCTTAAGCCTAGCCTGCACTTGTGCCCAGGCCTTAAGCCTAGCCCGCACTTGTGCCCAGGCCTTATGCCTAGCCCGCACTTGTGCCCAGGCCTTATGCCTAGCCCACACTTGTGCCCAGGCCTTAAGCCTAGCCCGCACTTGTGCCCAGGCCTTAAGCCTAGCCCGCACTTGTGCCCAGGCCTTAAGCCTAGCCCGCACTTGTGCCCCCTGCCTTGATCCTAGCCAGCACTTGTGCCCCCTGCCTTGATCCTAGCCAGCACTTGTGCCCAGGCCTTAAGCCTAGCCCGCACTTGTGCCCAGGCCTTAAGCCTAGCCCGCACTTGTGCCCCCTGCCTTGATCCTAGCCAGCACTGCACTTGTGCCCAGGCCTTAAGCCTAGCCTGCACTTGTGCCCAGGCCTTAAGCCTAGCCCACACTTGTGCCCAGGCCTTAAGCCTAGCCTGCACTTTTGAGCCCCTTGAATGCTTGTTTGTTTGTTTTTGTCTTCAGCTTCATGTTGGTTATGCACATAGGGCCAGCTTTACGCTCTTCGCTCTTGTCCCGTCTGAATGCGCATGCACGACTGTAATTGGGGAAGAAGGCATTACCCATTTACGGAGGACAGACAAGAAGTGCATGGTCGCTTGGAGCATGGGGTTATGGAGAGGCTCCGCACTGTACAACAAAGGATCTAGTCCTAAATGTCCAAGTACAGAGTAGAGGGGTGAAAGCTAGCTCTTCACCCCTATGGGTGCCTAACCCTTTATGCAAAGAGTGCAAAGAGTTAGCTGAATGCCTTAAGCCTAGCCCGCACTTGTGCCCCCTGCCTTGATCCTAGCCAGCACTTGTGCCCCCTGCCTTGATCCTAGCCAGCACTTGTGCCCAGGCCTTAAGCCTAGCCCGCACTTGTGCCCAGGCCTTAAGCCTAGCCCGCACTTGTGCCCAGGCCTTAAGCCTAGCCCGCACTTGTGCCCCCTGCCTTGATCCTAGCCAGCACTGCACTTGTGCCCAGGCCTTAAGCCTAGCCCACACTTGTGCCCAGGCCTTAAGCCTAGCCTGCACTTTTGAGCCCCTTGAATGCTTGTTTGTTTGTTTTTGTCTTCAGCTTCATGTTGGTTATGCACATAGGGCCAGCTTTACGCTCTTCGCTCTTGTCCCGTCTGAATGCGCATGCACGACTGTAATTGGGGAAGAAGGCATTACCCATTTACGGAGGACAGACAAGAAGTGCATGGTCGCTTGGAGCATGGGGTTATGGAGAGGCTCCGCACTGTACAACAAAGGATCTAGTCCTAAACGTCCAAGTACAGAGTAGAGGGGTGAAAGCTAGCTCTTCACCCCTATGGGTGCCTAACCCTTTATGCAAAGAGTGCAAAGAGTTAGCTGAATGCCTTAAGCCTAGCCAGCACTTGTGCCCCCTGCCTTGATCCTGGCCAGCACTGCACTTGTGCCCATGCCGTAAGCCTAGCCCGCACTTGTGCCCAGGCCTTAAGCCTGGCTGGCACTTGTGCCCATGCCTTAAGCCTAGCCGGCACTTGTGGCCCCTGCCTTGATCCTAGCCAGCACTGCACTTGTGCCCGGGCCTTAAGCCTAGTCTGCACTTGTGCCCCGGCCTTAAGCCTAGCCCGCACTTGTGCCCCGGCCTTAAGCCTAGCCCGCACTTGTGCCCCGGCCTTAAGCCTAGCCCGCACTTGTGCCCCGGCCTTAAGCCTAGCCCGCACTTGTGCCCAGGCCTTAAGCCTAGCCCGCACTTGTGCCCCGGCTTTAAGCTTAGCCCGCACTTGTGCCCCGGCTTTAAGCTTAGCCCGCACTTGTGCCCAGGCCTTAAGCCTAGCCCGCACTTGTGCCCCGGCCTTAAGCCGAGCCCGCACTTGTGCCCCGGCCTTAAGCCTAGCCCGCACTTGTGCCCCGGCCTTAAGCCTAGCCCGCACTTGTGCCCCGGCCTTAAGCCTAGCCCGCACTTGTGCCCCGGCCTTAAGCCTAGCCCGCACTTGTGCCCCGGCCTTAAGCCTAGCCCGCACTTGTGCCCAGGCCTTAAGCCTAGCTCGCACTTGTGCCCAGGCCTTAAGCCTAGCCCGCACTTGTGGCCAGGCCTTAAGCCTAGCCCGCACTTGTGGCCAGGCCTTAAGCCTAGCCCGCACTTGTGGCCAGGCCTTAAGCCTAGCCCGCACTTGTGGCCAGGCCTTAAGCCTAGCCCGCACTTGTGCCCAGGCCTTAAGCCTAGCCCGCACTTGTGCCCAGGCCTTAAGCCTAGCCCGCACTTGTGCCCCCTGCCTTGATCCTAGCCAGCACTTGTGCCCAGGCCTTAAGCCTAGCCCGCACTTGTGCCCAGGCCTTAAGCCTAGCCTGCACTTTTGAGCCCCTTGAATGCTTGTTTGTTTGTTTTTGTCTTCAGCTTCATGTTGGTTATGCACATAGGGCCAGCTTTACGCTCTTCGCTCTTGTCCCGTCTGAATGCGCATGCACGACTGTAATTGGGGAAGAAGGCATTACCCATTTACGGAGGACAGACAAGAAGTGCCTGGTCGCTTGGAGCATGGGGTTATGGAGAGGCTCCGCACTGTACAACAAAGGATCTAGTCCTAAATGTCCAAGTACAGAGTAGAGGGGTGAAAGCTAGCTCTTCACCCCTATGGGTGCCTAACCCTTTATGCAAAGAGTGCAAAGAGTTAGCTGAATGCCTTAAGCCTAGCCAGCACTTGTGCCCCCTGCCTTGATCCTGGCCAGCACTGCACTTGTGCCCATGCCGTAAGCCTAGCCCACACTTGTGCCCAGGCCTTAAGCCTAGCCCGCACTTGTGCCCAGGCCTTAAGCCTGGCTGGCACTTGTGCCCATGCCTTAAGCCTAGCCGGCACTTGTGGCCCCTGCCTTGATCCTAGCCAGCACTGCACTTGTGCCCAGGCCTTAAGCCTAGCCTGCACTTGTGCCCAGGCCTTAAGCCTAGCCCGCACTTGTGCCCAGGCCTTATGCCTAGCCCGCACTTGTGCCCAGGCCTTAAGCCTAGCCCGCACTTGTGCCCAGGCCTTAAGCCTAGCCCGCACTTGTGCCCAGGCCTTAAGCCTAGCCCGCACTTGTGCCCAGGCCTTAAGCCTAGCCCGCACTTGTGCCCCCTGCCTTGATCCTAGCCAGCACTTGTGCCCAGGCCTTAAGCCTAGCCCGCACTTGTGCCCCCTGCCTTGATCCTAGCCAGCACTGCACTTGTGCCCAGGCCTTAAGCCTAGCCTGCACTTGTGCCCAGGCCTTAAGCCTAGCCCGCACTTGTGCCCAGGCCTTAAGCCTAGCCTGCACTTGTGCCCAGGCCTTAAGCCTAGCCCGCACTTGTGCCCAGGCCTTAAGCCTAGCCCGCACTTGTGCCCAGGCCTTAAGCCTAGCCCGCACTTGTGCCCAGGCCTTAAGCCTAGCCCGCACTTGTGCCCCCTGCCTTGATCCTAGCCAGCACTTGTGCCCAGGCCTTAAGCCTAGCCCGCACTTGTGCCCAGGCCTTAAGCCTAGCCCGCACTTGTGCCCAGGCCTTAAGCCTAGCCCGCACTTGTGCCCCCTGCCTTGATCCTAGCCAGCACTTGTGCCCAGGCCTTAAGCCTAGCCCGCACTTGTGCCCAGGCCTTAAGCCTAGCCCGCACTTGTGCCCCCTGCCTTGATCCTAGCCAGCACTTGTGCCCAGGCCTTAAGCCTAGCCCGCACTTGTGCCCAGGCCTTAAGCCAAGCCCGCACTTGTGCCCCTGCCTTAAGCCTAGCCCGCACTTGTGCCCCTGCCTTAAGCCTAGCCCGCACTTGTGCCCCTGCCTTAAGCCTAGCCCGCACTTGTGTCCAGGCCTTAAGCCTAGCCCGCACTTGTGTCCAGGCCTTAAGCCTAGCCCGCACTTGTGCCCAGGCCTTAAGCCTAGCTCGCACTTGTGCCCCCTGCCTTGATCCTAGCCAGCACTTGTGCCCATGCCTTAAGCCTAGCCCGCACTTGTGCCCAGGCCTTAAGCCAAGCCCGCACTTGTGCCCCTGCCTTAAGCCTAGCCCGCACTTGTGCCCAGGCCTTAAGCCTAGCCCGCACTTGTGTCCAGGCCTTAAGCCTAGCCCGCACTTTTGCCCAGGCCTTAAGCCTAGCCCGCACTTGTGCCCAGGCCTTAAGCCTAGCCCGCACTTGTGCCCAGGCCTTAAGCCTAGCCCGCACTTGTGCCCTGGCCTTAAGCCTAGCCCGCACTTGTGCCCTGGCCTTAAGCCTAGCCCGCACTTGTGCCCAGGCCTTAAGCCTAGCCCGCACTTGTCCTCAGGCCATAAGCCTAGCCCGCACTTGTGCCCCGGCCTTAAGCCTAGCCCGCACTTGTGCCCCGGCCTTAAGCCTAGCCCGCACTTGTGCCCAGGCCTTAAGCCTAGCCCGCACTTGTGCCCAGGCCTTAAGCCTAGCCCGCACTTGTGCCCAGGCCTTAAGCCTAGCCCACACTTGTGCCCCCTGCCTTGATCCTAGCCAGCACTTGTGCCCCCTGCCTTGATCCTAGCCAGCACTTGTGCCCAGGCCTTAAGCCAAGCCCGCACTTGTGCCCCTGCCTTAAGCCTAGCCTGCACTTGTGCCCCTGCCTTAAGCCTAGCCCGCACTTGTGCCCCTGCCTTAAGCCTAGCCCGCACTTGTGCCCAGGCCTTAAGCCTAGCCCGCACTTGTGTCCAGGCCTTAAGCCTAGCCTGCACTTGTGCCCAGGCCTTAAGCCTAGCCTGCACTTGTGCCCAGGCCTTAAGCCTAGCCCGCACTTGTGCCCAGGCCTAAAGCCTAGCCCGCACTTGTGCCCAGGCCTTAAGCCTAGCCCGCACTTGTGCCCTGGCCTTAAGCCTAGCCCGCACTTGTGCCCTGGCCTTAAGCCTAGCCCGCACTTGTGCCCAGGCCTTAAGCCTAGCCCGCACTTGTGCCCCGGCCTTAAGCCTAGCCCGCACTTGTGCCCCGGCCTTAAGCCTAGCCCGCACTTGTGCCCAGGCCTTAAGCCTAGCCCGCACTTGTGCCCAGGCCTTAAGCCTAGCCCGCACTTGTGCCCAGGCCTTAAGCCTAGCCCGCACTTGTGCCCAGGCCTTAAGCCTAGCCCGCACTTGTGCCCCCTGCCTTGATCCTAGCCAGCACTTGTGCCCAGGCCTTAAGCCTAGCCCGCACTTGTGCCCCGGCCTTAAGCCTAGCCCGCACTTGTGCCCCGGCCTTAAGCCTAGCCCGCACTTGTGCCCAGGCCTTAAGCCTAGCCCGCACTTGTGCCCAGGCCTTAAGCCTAGCCCGCACTTGTGCCCAGGCCTTAAGCCTAGCCCGCACTTGTGCCCAGGCCTTAAGCCTAGCCTGCACTTTTGAGCCCCTTGAATGCTTGTTTGTTTTTGTCTTCAGCTTCATGTTGGTTATGCACATAGGGCCAGCTTTACGCTCTTCGCTCTTGTCCCGTCTGAATGCGCATGCACGACTGTAATTGGGGAAGAAGGCATTACCCATTTACGGAGGACAGACAAGAAGTGCCTGGTCGCTTGGAGCATGGGGTTATGGAGAGGCTCCGCACTGTACAACAAAGGATCTAGTCCTAAATGTCCAAGTACAGAGTAGAGGGGTGAAAGCTAGCTCTTCACCCCTATGGGTGCCTAACCCTTTATGCAAAGAGTGCAAAGAGTTAGCTGAATGCCTTAAGCCTAGCCAGCACTTGTGTCCCCTGCCTTGATCCTGGCCAGCACTGCACTTGTGCCCATGCCGTAAGCCTAGCCCGCACTTGTGCCCAGGCCTTAAGCCTGGCTGGCACTTGTGCCCATGCCTTAAGCCTAGCCGGCACTTGTGGCCCCTGCCTTGATCCTAGCCAGCACTGCACTTGTGCCCAGGCCTTAAGCCTAGCCTGCACTTGTGCCCCGGCCTTAAGCCTAGCCGCACTTGTGCCCCGGCCTTAAGCCTAGCCCGCACTTGTGCCCCGGCCTTAAGCCTAGCCCGCACTTGTGCCACGGCCTTAAGCCTACCTGCACTTGTGCCCAGGCCTTAAGCGTAGCCCGCACTTGTGCCCAGGCCTTAAGCCTAGCCCGCACTTGTGCCCCGGCCTTAAGCCGAGCCCGCACTTGTGCCCCGGCCTTAAGCCGAGCCCGCACTTGTGCCCCGGCCTTAAGCCGAGCCCGCACTTGTGCCCCGGCCTTAAGCCGAGCCGGCACTTGTGCCCCTGCCTTAAGCCGAACCGGCACTTGTGCCCCTGCCTTAAGCCGAGCCGGCACTTGTGCCCCTGCCTTAAGCCGAGCCGGCACTTGTGCCCCTGCCTTAAGCCTAGCCCGCACTTGTGCCCAGGCCTTAAGCCTAGCCCGCACTTGTGCCCCTGCCTTAAGCCTAGCCCGCACTTGTGCCCCTGCCTTAAGCCTAGCCCGCACTTGTGCCCCTGCCTTAAGCCTAGCCCGCACTTGTGCCCAGGCCTTAAGCCTAGCCCGCACTTGTGCCCAGGCCTTAAGCCTAGCCCGCACTTGTGCCCAGGCCTTAAGCCTAGCCCGCACTTGTGCCCAGGCCTTAAGCCTAGCCCGCACTTGTGCCCAGGCCTTAAGCCTAGCCCGCACTTGTGCCCCCTGCCTTGATCCTAGCCAGCACTTGTGCCCCGGCCTTAAGCCTAGCCTGCACTTGTGCCCAGGCCTTAAGCCTAGCCCGCACTTGTGCCCCCTGCCTTAAGCCTAGCCCGCACTTGTGCCCAGGCCTTAAGCCTAGCCCGCACTTGTGCCCAGGCCTTAAGCCTAGCCCGCACTTGTGCCCAGGCCTTAAGCCTAGCCTGCACTTTTGAGCCCCTTGAATGCTTGTTTGTTTGTTTTTGTCTTCAGCTTCATGTTGGTTATGCACATAGGGCCAGCTTTACGCTCTTCGCTCTTGTCCCGTCTGAATGCGCATGCACGACTGTAATTGGGGAAGAAGGCATTACCCATTTACGGAGGACAGACAAGAAGTGCCTGGTCGCTTGGAGCATGGGGTTATGGAGAGGCTCCGCACTGTACAACAAAGGATCTAGTCCTAAATGTCCAAGTACAGAGTAGAGGGGTGAAAGCTAGCTCTTCACCCCTATGGGTGCCTAACCCTTTATGCAAAGAGTGCAAAGAGTTAGCTGAATGCCTTAAGCCTAGCCAGCACTTGTGCCCCCTGCCTTGATCCTGGCCAGCACTGCACTTGTGCCCATGCCGTAAGCCTAGCCCACACTTGTGCCCAGGCCTTAAGCCTAGCCCGCACTTGTGCCCAGGCCTTAAGCCTGGCTGGCACTTGTGCCCATGCCTTAAGCCTAGCCCGCACTTGTGGCCCCTGCCTTGATCCTAGCCAGCACTGCACTTGTGCCCAGGCCTTAAGCCTAGCCTGCACTTGTGCCCAGGCCTTAAGCCTAGCCCGCACTTGTGCCCAGGCCTTATGCCTAGCCCGCACTTGTGCCCAGGCCTTATGCCTAGCCCACACTTGTGCCCAGGCCTTAAGCCTAGCCCGCACTTGTGCCCAGGCCTTAAGCCTAGCCCGCACTTGTGCCCAGGCCTTAAGCCTAGCCCGCACTTGTGCCCCCTGCCTTGATCCTAGCCAGCACTTGTGCCCCCTGCCTTGATCCTAGCCAGCACTTGTGCCCAGGCCTTAAGCCTAGCCCGCACTTGTGCCCAGGCCTTAAGCCTAGCCCGCACTTGTGCCCCCTGCCTTGATCCTAGCCAGCACTGCACTTGTGCCCAGGCCTTAAGCCTAGCCTGCACTTGTGCCCAGGCCTTAAGCCTAGCCCACACTTGTGCCCAGGCCTTAAGCCTAGCCTGCACTTTTGAGCCCCTTGAATGCTTGTTTGTTTGTTTTTGTCTTCAGCTTCATGTTGGTTATGCACATAGGGCCAGCTTTACGCTCTTCGCTCTTGTCCCGTCTGAATGCGCATGCACGACTGTAATTGGGGAAGAAGGCATTACCCATTTACGGAGGACAGACAAGAAGTGCATGGTCGCTTGGAGCATGGGGTTATGGAGAGGCTCCGCACTGTACAACAAAGGATCTAGTCCTAAATGTCCAAGTACAGAGTAGAGGGGTGAAAGCTAGCTCTTCACCCCTATGGGTGCCTAACCCTTTATGCAAAGAGTGCAAAGAGTTAGCTGAATGCCTTAAGCCTAGCCCGCACTTGTGCCCCCTGCCTTGATCCTAGCCAGCACTTGTGCCCCCTGCCTTGATCCTAGCCAGCACTTGTGCCCAGGCCTTAAGCCTAGCCCGCACTTGTGCCCAGGCCTTAAGCCTAGCCCGCACTTGTGCCCAGGCCTTAAGCCTAGCCCGCACTTGTGCCCCCTGCCTTGATCCTAGCCAGCACTGCACTTGTGCCCAGGCCTTAAGCCTAGCCCACACTTGTGCCCAGGCCTTAAGCCTAGCCTGCACTTTTGAGCCCCTTGAATGCTTGTTTGTTTGTTTTTGTCTTCAGCTTCATGTTGGTTATGCACATAGGGCCAGCTTTACGCTCTTCGCTCTTGTCCCGTCTGAATGCGCATGCACGACTGTAATTGGGGAAGAAGGCATTACCCATTTACGGAGGACAGACAAGAAGTGCATGGTCGCTTGGAGCATGGGGTTATGGAGAGGCTCCGCACTGTACAACAAAGGATCTAGTCCTAAACGTCCAAGTACAGAGTAGAGGGGTGAAAGCTAGCTCTTCACCCCTATGGGTGCCTAACCCTTTATGCAAAGAGTGCAAAGAGTTAGCTGAATGCCTTAAGCCTAGCCAGCACTTGTGCCCCCTGCCTTGATCCTGGCCAGCACTGCACTTGTGCCCATGCCGTAAGCCTAGCCCGCACTTGTGCCCAGGCCTTAAGCCTGGCTGGCACTTGTGCCCATGCCTTAAGCCTAGCCGGCACTTGTGGCCCCTGCCTTGATCCTAGCCAGCACTGCACTTGTGCCCGGGCCTTAAGCCTAGTCTGCACTTGTGCCCCGGCCTTAAGCCTAGCCCGCACTTGTGCCCCGGCCTTAAGCCTAGCCCGCACTTGTGCCCCGGCCTTAAGCCTAGCCCGCACTTGTGCCCCGGCCTTAAGCCTAGCCCGCACTTGTGCCCAGGCCTTAAGCCTAGCCCGCACTTGTGCCCCGGCTTTAAGCTTAGCCCGCACTTGTGCCCCGGCTTTAAGCTTAGCCCGCACTTGTGCCCAGGCCTTAAGCCTAGCCCGCACTTGTGCCCCGGCCTTAAGCCGAGCCCGCACTTGTGCCCCGGCCTTAAGCCTAGCCCGCACTTGTGCCCCGGCCTTAAGCCTAGCCCGCACTTGTGCCCCGGCCTTAAGCCTAGCCCGCACTTGTGCCCCGGCCTTAAGCCTAGCCCGCACTTGTGCCCCGGCCTTAAGCCTAGCCCGCACTTGTGCCCAGGCCTTAAGCCTAGCTCGCACTTGTGCCCAGGCCTTAAGCCTAGCCCGCACTTGTGGCCAGGCCTTAAGCCTAGCCCGCACTTGTGGCCAGGCCTTAAGCCTAGCCCGCACTTGTGGCCAGGCCTTAAGCCTAGCCCGCACTTGTGGCCAGGCCTTAAGCCTAGCCCGCACTTGTGCCCAGGCCTTAAGCCTAGCCCGCACTTGTGCCCAGGCCTTAAGCCTAGCCCGCACTTGTGCCCCCTGCCTTGATCCTAGCCAGCACTTGTGCCCAGGCCTTAAGCCTAGCCCGCACTTGTGCCCAGGCCTTAAGCCTAGCCTGCACTTTTGAGCCCCTTGAATGCTTGTTTGTTTGTTTTTGTCTTCAGCTTCATGTTGGTTATGCACATAGGGCCAGCTTTACGCTCTTCGCTCTTGTCCCGTCTGAATGCGCATGCACGACTGTAATTGGGGAAGAAGGCATTACCCATTTACGGAGGACAGACAAGAAGTGCCTGGTCGCTTGGAGCATGGGGTTATGGAGAGGCTCCGCACTGTACAACAAAGGATCTAGTCCTAAATGTCCAAGTACAGAGTAGAGGGGTGAAAGCTAGCTCTTCACCCCTATGGGTGCCTAACCCTTTATGCAAAGAGTGCAAAGAGTTAGCTGAATGCCTTAAGCCTAGCCAGCACTTGTGCCCCCTGCCTTGATCCTGGCCAGCACTGCACTTGTGCCCATGCCGTAAGCCTAGCCCACACTTGTGCCCAGGCCTTAAGCCTAGCCCGCACTTGTGCCCAGGCCTTAAGCCTGGCTGGCACTTGTGCCCATGCCTTAAGCCTAGCCGGCACTTGTGGCCCCTGCCTTGATCCTAGCCAGCACTGCACTTGTGCCCAGGCCTTAAGCCTAGCCTGCACTTGTGCCCAGGCCTTAAGCCTAGCCCGCACTTGTGCCCAGGCCTTATGCCTAGCCCGCACTTGTGCCCAGGCCTTAAGCCTAGCCCGCACTTGTGCCCAGGCCTTAAGCCTAGCCCGCACTTGTGCCCAGGCCTTAAGCCTAGCCCGCACTTGTGCCCAGGCCTTAAGCCTAGCCCGCACTTGTGCCCCCTGCCTTGATCCTAGCCAGCACTTGTGCCCAGGCCTTAAGCCTAGCCCGCACTTGTGCCCCCTGCCTTGATCCTAGCCAGCACTGCACTTGTGCCCAGGCCTTAAGCCTAGCCTGCACTTGTGCCCAGGCCTTAAGCCTAGCCCGCACTTGTGCCCAGGCCTTAAGCCTAGCCTGCACTTGTGCCCAGGCCTTAAGCCTAGCCCGCACTTGTGCCCAGGCCTTAAGCCTAGCCCGCACTTGTGCCCAGGCCTTAAGCCTAGCCCGCACTTGTGCCCAGGCCTTAAGCCTAGCCCGCACTTGTGCCCCCTGCCTTGATCCTAGCCAGCACTTGTGCCCAGGCCTTAAGCCTAGCCCGCACTTGTGCCCAGGCCTTAAGCCTAGCCCGCACTTGTGCCCAGGCCTTAAGCCTAGCCCGCACTTGTGCCCCCTGCCTTGATCCTAGCCAGCACTTGTGCCCAGGCCTTAAGCCTAGCCCGCACTTGTGCCCAGGCCTTAAGCCTAGCCCGCACTTGTGCCCCCTGCCTTGATCCTAGCCAGCACTTGTGCCCAGGCCTTAAGCCTAGCCCGCACTTGTGCCCAGGCCTTAAGCCAAGCCCGCACTTGTGCCCCTGCCTTAAGCCTAGCCCGCACTTGTGCCCCTGCCTTAAGCCTAGCCCGCACTTGTGCCCCTGCCTTAAGCCTAGCCCGCACTTGTGTCCAGGCCTTAAGCCTAGCCCGCACTTGTGTCCAGGCCTTAAGCCTAGCCCGCACTTGTGCCCAGGCCTTAAGCCTAGCTCGCACTTGTGCCCCCTGCCTTGATCCTAGCCAGCACTTGTGCCCATGCCTTAAGCCTAGCCCGCACTTGTGCCCAGGCCTTAAGCCAAGCCCGCACTTGTGCCCCTGCCTTAAGCCTAGCCCGCACTTGTGCCCAGGCCTTAAGCCTAGCCCGCACTTGTGTCCAGGCCTTAAGCCTAGCCCGCACTTTTGCCCAGGCCTTAAGCCTAGCCCGCACTTGTGCCCAGGCCTTAAGCCTAGCCCGCACTTGTGCCCAGGCCTTAAGCCTAGCCCGCACTTGTGCCCTGGCCTTAAGCCTAGCCCGCACTTGTGCCCTGGCCTTAAGCCTAGCCCGCACTTGTGCCCAGGCCTTAAGCCTAGCCCGCACTTGTCCTCAGGCCATAAGCCTAGCCCGCACTTGTGCCCCGGCCTTAAGCCTAGCCCGCACTTGTGCCCCGGCCTTAAGCCTAGCCCGCACTTGTGCCCAGGCCTTAAGCCTAGCCCGCACTTGTGCCCAGGCCTTAAGCCTAGCCCGCACTTGTGCCCAGGCCTTAAGCCTAGCCCACACTTGTGCCCCCTGCCTTGATCCTAGCCAGCACTTGTGCCCCCTGCCTTGATCCTAGCCAGCACTTGTGCCCAGGCCTTAAGCCAAGCCCGCACTTGTGCCCCTGCCTTAAGCCTAGCCTGCACTTGTGCCCCTGCCTTAAGCCTAGCCCGCACTTGTGCCCCTGCCTTAAGCCTAGCCCGCACTTGTGCCCAGGCCTTAAGCCTAGCCCGCACTTGTGTCCAGGCCTTAAGCCTAGCCTGCACTTGTGCCCAGGCCTTAAGCCTAGCCTGCACTTGTGCCCAGGCCTTAAGCCTAGCCCGCACTTGTGCCCAGGCCTAAAGCCTAGCCCGCACTTGTGCCCAGGCCTTAAGCCTAGCCCGCACTTGTGCCCTGGCCTTAAGCCTAGCCCGCACTTGTGCCCTGGCCTTAAGCCTAGCCCGCACTTGTGCCCAGGCCTTAAGCCTAGCCCGCACTTGTGCCCCGGCCTTAAGCCTAGCCCGCACTTGTGCCCCGGCCTTAAGCCTAGCCCGCACTTGTGCCCAGGCCTTAAGCCTAGCCCGCACTTGTGCCCAGGCCTTAAGCCTAGCCCGCACTTGTGCCCAGGCCTTAAGCCTAGCCCGCACTTGTGCCCAGGCCTTAAGCCTAGCCCGCACTTGTGCCCCCTGCCTTGATCCTAGCCAGCACTTGTGCCCAGGCCTTAAGCCTAGCCCGCACTTGTGCCCCGGCCTTAAGCCTAGCCCGCACTTGTGCCCCGGCCTTAAGCCTAGCCCGCACTTGTGCCCAGGCCTTAAGCCTAGCCCGCACTTGTGCCCTGGCCTTAAGCCTAGCCCGCACTTGTGCCCAGGCCTTAAGCCTAGCCCGCACTTGTGCCCAGGCCTTAAGCCTAGCCTGCACTTTTGAGCCCCTTGAATGCTTGTTTGTTTTTGTCTTCAGCTTCATGTTGGTTATGCACATAGGGCCAGCTTTACGCTCTTCGCTCTTGTCCCGTCTGAATGCGCATGCACGACTGTAATTGGGGAAGAAGGCATTACCCATTTACGGAGGACAGACAAGAAGTGCCTGGTCGCTTGGAGCATGGGGTTATGGAGAGGCTCCGCACTGTACAACAAAGGATCTAGTCCTAAATGTCCAAGTACAGAGTAGAGGGGTGAAAGCTAGCTCTTCACCCCTATGGGTGCCTAACCCTTTATGCAAAGAGTGCAAAGAGTTAGCTGAATGCCTTAAGCCTAGCCAGCACTTGTGTCCCCTGCCTTGATCCTGGCCAGCACTGCACTTGTGCCCATGCCGTAAGCCTAGCCCGCACTTGTGCCCAGGCCTTAAGCCTGGCTGGCACTTGTGCCCATGCCTTAAGCCTAGCCGGCACTTGTGGCCCCTGCCTTGATCCTAGCCAGCACTGCACTTGTGCCCAGGCCTTAAGCCTAGCCTGCACTTGTGCCCCGGCCTTAAGCCTAGCCGCACTTGTGCCCCGGCCTTAAGCCTAGCCCGCACTTGTGCCCCGGCCTTAAGCCTAGCCCGCACTTGTGCCACGGCCTTAAGCCTACCTGCACTTGTGCCCAGGCCTTAAGCGTAGCCCGCACTTGTGCCCAGGCCTTAAGCCTAGCCCGCACTTGTGCCCCGGCCTTAAGCCGAGCCCGCACTTGTGCCCCGGCCTTAAGCCGAGCCCGCACTTGTGCCCCGGCCTTAAGCCGAGCCCGCACTTGTGCCCCGGCCTTAAGCCGAGCCGGCACTTGTGCCCCTGCCTTAAGCCGAACCGGCACTTGTGCCCCTGCCTTAAGCCGAGCCGGCACTTGTGCCCCTGCCTTAAGCCGAGCCGGCACTTGTGCCCCTGCCTTAAGCCTAGCCCGCACTTGTGCCCAGGCCTTAAGCCTAGCCCGCACTTGTGCCCCTGCCTTAAGCCTAGCCCGCACTTGTGCCCCTGCCTTAAGCCTAGCCCGCACTTGTGCCCCTGCCTTAAGCCTAGCCCGCACTTGTGCCCAGGCCTTAAGCCTAGCCCGCACTTGTGCCCAGGCCTTAAGCCTAGCCCGCACTTGTGCCCAGGCCTTAAGCCTAGCCCGCACTTGTGCCCAGGCCTTAAGCCTAGCCCGCACTTGTGCCCAGGCCTTAAGCCTAGCCCGCACTTGTGCCCAGGCCTTAAGCCTAGCCCGCACTTGTGCCCCCTGCCTTGATCCTAGCCCGCACTTGTGCCCAGGCCTTAAGCCAAGCCCGCACTTGTGCCCCTGCCTTAAGCCTAGCCCGCACTTGTGCCCCTGCCTTAAGCCTAGCCCGCACTTGTGCCCCGGCCTTAAGCCTAGCCCGCACTTGTGTCCAGGCCTTAAGCCTAGCCCGCACTTGTGGCCAGGCCTTAAGCCTAGCCCGCACTTGTGGCCAGGCCTTAAGCCTAGCCCGCACTTGTGGCCAGGCCTTAAGCCTAGCCCGCACTTGTGGCCAGGCCTTAAGCCTAGCCCGCACTTGTGCCCAGGCCTTAAGCCTAGCCCGCACTTGTGCCCAGGCCTTAAGCCTAGCCCGCACTTGTGCCCAGGCCTTAAGCCTAGCCTGCACTTGTGCCCAGGCCTTAAGCCTAGCCCGCACTTGTGCCCCCTGCCTTGATCCTAGCCAGCACTTGTGCCCAGGCCTTAAGCCTAGCCCGCACTTGTGCCCAGGCCTTAAGCCTAGCCTGCACTTTTGAGCCCCTTGAATGCTTGTTTGTTTGTTTTTGTCTTCAGCTTCATGTTGGTTATGCACATAGGGCCAGCTTTACGCTCTTCGCTCTTGTCCCGTCTGAATGCGCATGCACGACTGTAATTGGGGAAGAAGGCATTACCCATTTACGGAGGACAGACAAGAAGTGCCTGGTCGCTTGGAGCATGGGGTTATGGAGAGGCTCCGCACTGTACAACAAAGGATCTAGTCCTAAATGTCCAAGTACAGAGTAGAGGGGTGAAAGCTAGCTCTTCACCCCTATGGGTGCCTAACCCTTTATGCAAAGAGTGCAAAGAGTTAGCTGAATGCCTTAAGCCTAGCCAGCACTTGTGCCCCCTGCCTTGATCCTGGCCAGCACTGCACTTGTGCCCATGCCGTAAGCCTAGCCCACACTTGTGCCCAGGCCTTAAGCCTAGCCCGCACTTGTGCCCAGGCCTTAAGCCTGGCTGGCACTTGTGCCCATGCCTTAAGCCTAGCCGGCACTTGTGGCCCCTGCCTTGATCCTAGCCAGCACTGCACTTGTGCCCAGGCCTTAAGCCTAGCCTGCACTTGTGCCCAGGCCTTATGCCTAGCCCGCACTTGTGCCCAGGCCTTATGCCTAGCCCGCACTTGTGCCCAGGCCTTATGCCTAGCCCGCACTTGTGCCCAGGCCTTAAGCCTAGCCCGCACTTGTGCCCAGGCCTTAAGCCTAGCCCGCACTTGTGCCCCCTGCCTTGATCCTAGCCAGCACTTGTGCCCAGGCCTTAAGCCTAGCCCGCACTTGTGCCCCCTGCCTTGATCCTAGCCAGCACTGCACTTGTGCCCAGGCCTTAAGCCTAGCCTGCACTTGTGCCCAGGCCTTAAGCCTAGCCCGCACTTGTGCCCAGGCCTTAAGCCTAGCCCGCACTTGTGCCCAGGCCTTAAGCCTAGCCCGCACTTGTGCCCAGGCCTTAAGCCTAGCCCGCACTTGTGCCCAGGCCTTAAGCCTAGCCCGCACTTGTGCCCCCTGCCTTGATCCTAGCCAGCACTTGTGCCCAGGCCTTAAGCCTAGCCCGCACTTGTGCCCAGGCCTTAAGCCTAGCCCGCACTTGTGCCCAGGCCTTAAGCCTAGCCCGCACTTGTGCCCCCTGCCTTGATCCTAGCCAGCACTTGTGCCCAGGCCTTAAGCCTAGCCCGCACTTGTGCCCAGGCCTTAAGCCTAGCCCGCACTTGTGCCCCCTGCCTTGATCCTAGCCAGCACTTGTGCCCAGGCCTTAAGCCTAGCCCGCACTTGTGCCCAGGCCTTAAGCCAAGCCCGCACTTGTGCCCCTGCCTTAAGCCTAGCCCGCACTTGTGCCCAGGCCTTAAGCCTAGCCCGCACTTGTGCCCCCTGCCTTGATCCTAGCCAGCACTTGTGCCCAGGCCTTAAGCCTAGCCCGCACTTGTGCCCAGGCCTTAAGCCTAGCCCGCACTTGTGCCCCCTGCCTTGATCCTAGCCAGCACTTGTGCCCAGGCCTTAAGCCTAGCCTGCGCTTGTGCCCAGGCCTTAAGCCTAGCCCGCGCTTGTGCCCAGGCCTTAAGCCTAGCCCGCGCTTGTGCCCAGGCCTTAAGCCTAGCCCGCGCTTGTGCCCAGGCCTTAAGCCTAGCCCGCGCTTGTGCCCCGGCCTTAAGCCTAGCCCGCACTTGTGCCCCGGCCTTAAGCCTAGCCCGCACTTGTGCCCCGGCCTTAAGCCTAGCCCGCACTTGTGCCCCGGCCTTAAGCCTAGCCCGCACTTGTGCCCAGGCCTTAAGCCTAGCCCGCACTTGTGCCCAGGCCTTAAGCCTAGCCTGCACTTTTGAGCCCCTTGAATGCTTGTTTGTTTGTTTTTGTCTTCAGCTTCATGTTGGTTATGCACATAGGGCCAGCTTTACGCTCTTCGCTCTTGTCCCGTCTGAATGCGCATGCACGACTGTAATTGGGGAAGAAGGCATTACCCATTTACGGAGGACAGACAAGAAGTGCCTGGTCGCTTGGAGCATGGGGTTATGGAGAGGCTCCGCACTGTACAACAAAGGATCTAGTCCTAAATGTCCAAGTACAGAGTAGAGGGGTGAAAGCTAGCTCTTCACCCCTATGGGTGCCTAACCCTTTATGCAAAGAGTGCAAAGAGTTAGCTGAATGCCTTACGCCTAGCCAGCACTTGTGCCCCCTGCCTTGATCCTGGCCAGCACTGCACTTGTGCCCATGCCGTAAGCCTAGCCCACACTTGTGCCCAGGCCTTAAGCCTAGCCCGCACTTGTGCCCAGGCCTTAAGCCTGGCTGGCACTTGTGCCCATGCCTTAAGCCTAGCCGGCACTTGTGGCCCCTGCCTTGATCCTAGCCAGCACTGCACTTGTGCCCAGGCCTTAAGCCTAGCCTGCACTTGTGCCCAGGCCTTAAGCCTAGCCCGCACTTGTGCCCAGGCCTTATGCCTAGCCCGCACTTGTGCCCAGGCCTTATGCCTAGCCCGCACTTGTGCCCAGGCCTTAAGCCTAGCCCGCACTTGTGCCCAGGCCTTAAGCCTAGCCCGCACTTGTGCCCAGGCCTTAAGCCTAGCCCGCACTTGTGCCCAGGCCTTAAGCCTAGCCCGCACTTGTGCCCAGGCCTTAAGCCTAGCCCGCACTTGTGCCCCCTGCCTTGATCCTAGCCAGCACTTGTGCCCAGGCCTTAAGCCTAGCCCGCACTTGTGCCCAGGCCTTAAGCCTAGCCCGCACTTGTGCCCCCTGCCTTGATCCTAGCCAGCACTGCACTTGTGCCCAGGCCTTAAGCCTAGCCTGCACTTGTGCCCAGGCCTTAAGCCTAGCCAGCACTTGTGCCCCCTGCCTTGATCCTGGCCAGCACTGCACTTGTGCCCATGCCGTAAGCCTAGCCCGCACTTGTGCCCAGGCCTTAAGCCTGGCTGGCACTTGTGCCCATGCCTTAAGCCTAGCCGGCACTTGTGGCCCCTGCCTTGATCCTAGCCTAGCCCGCACTTGTGCCCCGGCCTTAAGCCTAGCCCGCACTTGTGCCCCGGCCTTAAGCCTAGCCCGCACTTGTGCCCCGGCCTTAAGCCTAGCCCGCACTTGTGCCCAGGCCTTAAGCCTAGCCCGCACTTGTGCCCAGGCCTTAAGCCTAGCCCGCACTTGTGCCCAGGCCTTAAGCCTAGCCCGCACTTGTGCCCCCTGCCTTGATCCTAGCCAGCACTTGTGCCCCCTGCCTTGATCATAGCCAGCACTTGTGCCCAGGCCTTAAGCCAAGCCTGCACTTGTGCCCCTGCCTTAAGCCTAGCCCGCACTTGTGCCCCTGCCTTAAGCCTAGCCCGCACTTGTGCCCCTGCCTTAAGCCTAGCCCGCACTTGTGCCCAGGCCTTAAGCCTAGCCCGCACTTGTGCCCTGGCCTTAAGCCTAGCCCGCACTTGTGCCCAGGCCTTAAGCCTAGCCCGCACTTGTGCCCCGGCCTTAAGCCTAGCCCGCACTTGTGCCCCCTGCCTTGATCCTAGCCAGCACTTGTGCCCAGGCCTTAAGCCTAGCCCGCACTTGTGCCCAGGCCTTAAGCCTAGCCTGCACTTTTGAGCCCCTTGAATGCTTGTTTGTTTGTTTTTGTCTTCAGCTTCATGTTGGTTATGCACATAGGGCCAGCTTTACGCTCTTCGCTCTTGTCCCGTCTGAATGCGCATGCACGACTGTAATTGGGGAAGAAGGCATTACCCATTTACGGAGGACAGACAAGAAGTGCCTGGTCGCTTGGAGCATGGGGTTATGGAGAGGCTCCGCACTGTACAACAAAGGATCTAGTCCTAAATGTCCAAGTACAGAGTAGAGGGGTGAAAGCTAGCTCTTCACCCCTATGGGTGCCTAACCCTTTATGCAAAGAGTGCAAAGAGTTAGCTGAATGCCTTAAGCCTAGCCAGCACTTGTGCCCCCTGCCTTGATCCTGGCCAGCACTGCACTTGTGCCCATGCCGTAAGCCTAGCCCACACTTGTGCCCAGGCCTTAAGCCTAGCCCGCACTTGTGCCCAGGCCTTAAGCCTGGCTGGCACTTGTGCCCATGCCTTAAGCCTAGCCGGCACTTGTGGCCCCTGCCTTGATCCTAGCCAGCACTGCACTTGTGCCCAGGCCTTAAGCCTAGCCTGCACTTGTGCCCAGGCCTTAAGCCTAGCCCGCACTTGTGCCCAGGCCTTATGCCTAGCCCGCACTTGTGCCCAGGCCTTAAGCCTAGCCCGCACTTGTGCCCAGGCCTTAAGCCTAGCCCGCACTTGTGCCCAGGCCTTAAGCCTAGCCCGCACTTGTGCCCAGGCCTTAAGCCTAGCCCGCACTTGTGCCCCCTGCCTTGATCCTAGCCAGCACTTGTGCCCAGGCCTTAAGCCTAGCCCGCACTTGTGCCCCCTGCCTTGATCCTAGCCAGCACTGCACTTGTGCCCAGGCCTTAAGCCTAGCCTGCACTTGTGCCCAGGCCTTAAGCCTAGCCCGCACTTGTGCCCAGGCCTTAAGCCTAGCCTGCACTTGTGCCCAGGCCTTAAGCCTAGCCCGCACTTGTGCCCAGGCCTTAAGCCTAGCCCGCACTTGTGCCCAGGCCTTAAGCCTAGCCCGCACTTGTGCCCAGGCCTTAAGCCTAGCCCGCACTTGTGCCCCCTGCCTTGATCCTAGCCAGCACTTGTGCCCAGGCCTTAAGCCTAGCCCGCACTTGTGCCCAGGCCTTAAGCCTAGCCCGCACTTGTGCCCAGGCCTTAAGCCTAGCCCGCACTTGTGCCCCCTGCCTTGATCCTAGCCAGCATTTGTGCCCAGGCCTTAAGCCTAGCCCGCACTTGTGCCCAGGCCTTAAGCCTAGCCCGCACTTGTGCCCCCTGCCTTGATCCTAGCCAGCACTTGTGCCCAGGCCTTAAGCCTAGCCCGCACTTGTGCCCAGGCCTTAAGCCAAGCCCGCACTTGTGCCCCTGCCTTAAGCCTAGCCCGCACTTGTGCCCCTGCCTTAAGCCTAGCCCGCACTTGTGCCCCTGCCTTAAGCCTAGCCCGCACTTGTGTCCAGGCCTTAAGCCTAGCCCGCACTTGTGTCCAGGCCTTAAGCCTAGCCCGCACTTGTGCCCAGGCCTTAAGCCTAGCTCGCACTTGTGCCCCCTGCCTTGATCCTAGCCAGCACTTGTGCCCATGCCTTAAGCCTAGCCCGCACTTGTGCCCAGGCCTTAAGCCAAGCCCGCACTTGTGCCCCTGCCTTAAGCCTAGCCCGCACTTGTGCCCAGGCCTTAAGCCTAGCCCGCACTTGTGTCCAGGCCTTAAGCCTAGCCCGCACTTTTGCCCAGGCCTTAAGCCTAGCCCGCACTTGTGCCCAGGCCTTAAGCCTAGCCCGCACTTGTGCCCAGGCCTTAAGCCTAGCCCGCACTTGTGCCCTGGCCTTAAGCCTAGCCCGCACTTGTGCCCTGGCCTTAAGCCTAGCCCGCACTTGTGCCCAGGCCTTAAGCCTAGCCCGCACTTGTCCTCAGGCCATAAGCCTAGCCCGCACTTGTGCCCCGGCCTTAAGCCTAGCCCGCACTTGTGCCCCGGCCTTAAGCCTAGCCCGCACTTGTGCCCAGGCCTTAAGCCTAGCCCGCACTTGTGCCCAGGCCTTAAGCCTAGCCCGCACTTGTGCCCAGGCCTTAAGCCTAGCCCACACTTGTGCCCCCTGCCTTGATCCTAGCCAGCACTTGTGCCCCCTGCCTTGATCCTAGCCAGCACTTGTGCCCAGGCCTTAAGCCAAGCCCGCACTTGTGCCCCTGCCTTAAGCCTAGCCTGCACTTGTGCCCCTGCCTTAAGCCTAGCCCGCACTTGTGCCCCTGCCTTAAGCCTAGCCCGCACTTGTGCCCAGGCCTTAAGCCTAGCCCGCACTTGTGTCCAGGCCTTAAGCCTAGCCTGCACTTGTGCCCAGGCCTTAAGCCTAGCCTGCACTTGTGCCCAGGCCTTAAGCCTAGCCCGCACTTGTGCCCAGGCCTAAAGCCTAGCCCGCACTTGTGCCCAGGCCTTAAGCCTAGCCCGCACTTGTGCCCTGGCCTTAAGCCTAGCCCGCACTTGTGCCCTGGCCTTAAGCCTAGCCCGCACTTGTGCCCAGGCCTTAAGCCTAGCCCGCACTTGTGCCCCGGCCTTAAGCCTAGCCCGCACTTGTGCCCCGGCCTTAAGCCTAGCCCGCACTTGTGCCCAGGCCTTAAGCCTAGCCCGCACTTGTGCCCAGGCCTTAAGCCTAGCCCGCACTTGTGCCCAGGCCTTAAGCCTAGCCCGCACTTGTGCCCAGGCCTTAAGCCTAGCCCGCACTTGTGCCCCCTGCCTTGATCCTAGCCAGCACTTGTGCCCAGGCCTTAAGCCTAGCCCGCACTTGTGCCCCGGCCTTAAGCCTAGCCCGCACTTGTGCCCCGGCCTTAAGCCTAGCCCGCACTTGTGCCCAGGCCTTAAGCCTAGCCCGCACTTGTGCCCAGGCCTTAAGCCTAGCCCGCACTTGTGCCCAGGCCTTAAGCCTAGCCCGCACTTGTGCCCAGGCCTTAAGCCTAGCCTGCACTTTTGAGCCCCTTGAATGCTTGTTTGTTTTTGTCTTCAGCTTCATGTTGGTTATGCACATAGGGCCAGCTTTACGCTCTTCGCTCTTGTCCCGTCTGAATGCGCATGCACGACTGTAATTGGGGAAGAAGGCATTACCCATTTACGGAGGACAGACAAGAAGTGCCTGGTCGCTTGGAGCATGGGGTTATGGAGAGGCTCCGCACTGTACAACAAAGGATCTAGTCCTAAATGTCCAAGTACAGAGTAGAGGGGTGAAAGCTAGCTCTTCACCCCTATGGGTGCCTAACCCTTTATGCAAAGAGTGCAAAGAGTTAGCTGAATGCCTTAAGCCTAGCCAGCACTTGTGTCCCCTGCCTTGATCCTGGCCAGCACTGCACTTGTGCCCATGCCGTAAGCCTAGCCCGCACTTGTGCCCAGGCCTTAAGCCTGGCTGGCACTTGTGCCCATGCCTTAAGCCTAGCCGGCACTTGTGGCCCCTGCCTTGATCCTAGCCAGCACTGCACTTGTGCCCAGGCCTTAAGCCTAGCCTGCACTTGTGCCCCGGCCTTAAGCCTAGCCGCACTTGTGCCCCGGCCTTAAGCCTAGCCCGCACTTGTGCCCCGGCCTTAAGCCTAGCCCGCACTTGTGCCACGGCCTTAAGCCTACCTGCACTT
This sequence comes from Ranitomeya imitator, assembly GCF_032444005.1. Taxonomy (NCBI): domain Eukaryota; kingdom Metazoa; phylum Chordata; class Amphibia; order Anura; family Dendrobatidae; genus Ranitomeya; species Ranitomeya imitator. Next base: position 967,135 of record NW_027194564.1, read on the forward strand.
GTGCCCAGGCCTTAAGCGTAGCCCGCACTTGTGCCCAGGCCTTAAGCCTAGCCCGCACTTGTGCCCCGGCCTTAAGCCGAGCCCGCACTTGTGCCCCGGCCTTAAGCCGAGCCCGCACTTGTGCCCCGGCCTTAAGCCGAGCCCGCACTTGTGCCCCGGCCTTAAGCCGAGCCGGCACTTGTGCCCCTGCCTTAAGCCGAACCGGCACTTGTGCCCCTGCCTTAAGCCGAGCCGGCACTTGTGCCCCTGCCTTAAGCCGAGCCGGCACTTGTGCCCCTGCCTTAAGCCTAGCCCGCACTTGTGCCCAGGCCTTAAGCCTAGCCCGCACTTGTGCCCCTGCCTTAAGCCTAGCCCGCACTTGTGCCCCTGCCTTAAGCCTAGCCCGCACTTGTGCCCCTGCCTTAAGCCTAGCCCGCACTTGTGCCCAGGCCTTAAGCCTAGCCCGCACTTGTGCCCAGGCCTTAAGCCTAGCCCGCACTTGTGCCCAGGCCTTAAGCCTAGCCCGCACTTGTGCCCAGGCCTTAAGCCTAGCCCGCACTTGTGCCCAGGCCTTAAGCCTAGCCCGCACTTGTGCCCAGGCCTTAAGCCTAGCCCGCACTTGTGCCCCCTGCCTTGATCCTAGCCCGCACTTGTGCCCAGGCCTTAAGCCAAGCCCGCACTTGTGCCCCTGCCTTAAGCCTAGCCCGCACTTGTGCCCCTGCCTTAAGCCTAGCCCGCACTTGTGCCCCGGCCTTAAGCCTAGCCCGCACTTGTGTCCAGGCCTTAAGCCTAGCCCGCACTTGTGGCCAGGCCTTAAGCCTAGCCCGCACTTGTGGCCAGGCCTTAAGCCTAGCCCGCACTTGTGGCCAGGCCTTAAGCCTAGCCCGCACTTGTGGCCAGGCCTTAAGCCTAGCCCGCACTTGTGCCCAGGCCTTAAGCCTAGCCCGCACTTGTGCCCAGGCCTTAAGCCTAGCCCGCACTTGTGCCCAGGCCTTAAGCCTAGCCTGCACTTGTGCCCAGGCCTTAAGCCTAGCCCGCACTTGTGCCCCCTGCCTTGATCCTAGCCAGCACTTGTGCCCAGGCCTTAAGCCTAGCCCGCACTTGTGCCCAGGCCTTAAGCCTAGCCTGCACTTTTGAGCCCCTTGAATGCTTGTTTGTTTGTTTTTGTCTTCAGCTTCATGTTGGTTATGCACATAGGGCCAGCTTTACGCTCTTCGCTCTTGTCCCGTCTGAATGCGCATGCACGACTGTAATTGGGGAAGAAGGCATTACCCATTTACGGAGGACAGACAAGAAGTGCCTGGTCGCTTGGAGCATGGGGTTATGGAGAGGCTCCGCACTGTACAACAAAGGATCTAGTCCTAAATGTCCAAGTACAGAGTAGAGGGGTGAAAGCTAGCTCTTCACCCCTATGGGTGCCTAACCCTTTATGCAAAGAGTGCAAAGAGTTAGCTGAATGCCTTAAGCCTAGCCAGCACTTGTGCCCCCTGCCTTGATCCTGGCCAGCACTGCACTTGTGCCCATGCCGTAAGCCTAGCCCACACTTGTGCCCAGGCCTTAAGCCTAGCCCGCACTTGTGCCCAGGCCTTAAGCCTGGCTGGCACTTGTGCCCATGCCTTAAGCCTAGCCGGCACTTGTGGCCCCTGCCTTGATCCTAGCCAGCACTGCACTTGTGCCCAGGCCTTAAGCCTAGCCTGCACTTGTGCCCAGGCCTTATGCCTAGCCCGCACTTGTGCCCAGGCCTTATGCCTAGCCCGCACTTGTGCCCAGGCCTTATGCCTAGCCCGCACTTGTGCCCAGGCCTTATGCCTAGCCCGCACTTGTGCCCAGGCCTTAAGCCTAGCCCGCACTTGTGCCCAGGCCTTAAGCCTAGCCCGCACTTGTGCCCAGGCCTTAAGCCTAGCCCGCACTTGTGCCCCCTGCCTTGATCCTAGCCAGCACTTGTGCCCAGGCCTTAAGCCTAGCCCGCACTTGTGCCCAGGCCTTAAGCCTAGCCCGCACTTGTGCCCAGGCCTTAAGCCTAGCCCGCACTTGTGCCCCCTGCCTTGATCCTAGCCAGCACTTGTGCCCAGGCCTTAAGCCTAGCCCGCACTTGTGCCCAGGCCTTAAGCCTAGCCCGCACTTGTGCCCCCTGCCTTGATCCTAGCCAGCACTTGTGCCCAGGCCTTAAGCCTAGCCCGCACTTGTGCCCAGGCCTTAAGCCAAGCCCGCACTTGTGCCCTGGCCTTAAGCCTAGCCCGAACTTGTGCCCTGGCCTTAAGCCTAGCCCGCACTTGTGCCCAGGCCTTAAGCCTAGCCCGCACTTGTCCTCAGGCCATAAGCCTAGCCCGCACTTGTGCCCCGGCCTTAAGCCTAGCCCGCACTTGTGCCCCGGCCTTAAGCCTAGCCCGCACTTGTGCCCCGGCCTTAAGCCTAGCCCGCACTTGTGCCCAGGCCTTAAGCCTAGCCCGCACTTGTGCCCAGGCCTTAAGCCTAGCCCGCACTTGTGCCCAGGCCTTAAGCCTAGCCCGCACTTGTGCCCAGGCCTTAAGCCTAGCCCGCACTTGTGCCCCCTGCCTTGATCCTAGCCAGCACTTGTGCCCAGGCCTTAAGCCTAGCCCGCACTTGTGCCCAGGCCTTAAGCCTAGCCTGCACTTTTGAGCCCCTTGAATGCTTGTTTGTTTGTTTTTGTCTTCAGCTTCATGTTGGTTATGCACATAGGGCCAGCTTTACGCTCTTCGCTCTTGTCCCGTCTGAATGCGCATGCACGACTGTAATTGGGGAAGAAGGCATTACCCATTTACGGAGGACAGACAAGAAGTGCCTGGTCGCTTGGAGCATGGGGTTATGGAGAGGCTCCGCACTGTACAACAAAGGATCTAGTCCTAAATGTCCAAGTACAGAGTAGAGGGGTGAAAGCTAGCTCTTCACCCCTATGGGTGCCTAACCCTTTATGCAAAGAGTGCAAAGAGTTAGCTGAATGCCTTAAGCCTAGCCAGCACTTGTGCCCCCTGCCTTGATCCTGGCCAGCACTGCACTTGTGCCCATGCCGTAAGCCTAGCCCGCACTTGTGCCCAGGCCTTAAGCCTGGCTGGCACTTGTGCCCATGCCTTAAGCCTAGCCGGCACTTGTGGCCCCTGCCTTGATCCTAGCCAGCACTGCACTTGTGCCCAGGGCTTAAGCCTAGCCTGCACTTGTGCCCCGGCCTTAAGCCTAGCCCGCACTTGTGCCCCGGCCTTAAGCCTAGCCCGCACTTGTGCCCCGGCTTTAAGCCTAACCCGCACTTGTGCCCAGGCCTTAAGCCTAGCCCGCACTTGTGCCCAGGCCTTAAGCCTAGCCCGCACTTGTGCCCCGGCTTTAAGCTTAGCCCGCACTTGTGCCCCGGCTTTAAGCTTAGCCCGCACTTGTGCCCAGGCCTTAAGCCGAGCCCGCACTTGTGCCCCGGCCTTAAGCCGAGCCCGCACTTGTGCCCCTGCCTTAAGCCGAGCCCGCACTTGTGCCCCTGCCTTAAGCCGAGCCCGCACTTGTGCCCCTGCCTTAAGCCGAGCCCGCACTTGTGCCCCTGCCTTAAGCCGAGCCCGCACTTGTGCCCCTGCCTTAAGCCGAGCCCGCACTTGTGCCCCTGCCTTAAGCCGAGCCCGCACTTGTGCCCAGGCCTTAAGCCTAGCCCGCACTTGTGCCCAGGCCTTAAGCCGAGCCCGCACTTGTGCCCCGGCCTTAAGCCGAGCCGGCACTTGTGCCCCTGCCTTAAGCCGATCCGGCACTTGTGCCCCTGCCTTAAGCCGAGCTGGCACTTGTGCCCCTGCCTTAAGCCGAGCCGGCACTTGTGCCCCTGCCTTAAGCCTAGCCCGCACTTGTGCCCAGGCCTTAAGCCTAGCCCGCACTTGTGCCCAGGCCTTAAGCCTAGCCCGCACTTGTGCCCCTGCCTTAAGCCTAGCCCGCACTTGTGCCCCTGCCTTAAGCCTAGCCCGCACTTGTGCCCAGGCCTTAAGCCTAGCCCGCACTTGTGCCCAGGCCTTAAGCCTAGCCCGCACTTGTGCCCAGGCCTTAAGCCTAGCCCGCACTTGTGCCCAGGCCTTAAGCCTAGCCCGCACTTGTGCCCAGGCCTTAAGCCTAGCCCGCACTTGTGCCCAGGCCTTAAGCCTAGCCCGCACTTGTGCCCCCTGCCTTGATCCTAGCCCGCACTTGTGCCCAGGCCTTAAGCCAAGCCCGCACTTGTGCCCCTGCCTTAAGCCTAGCCCGCACTTGTGCCCCTGCCTTAAGCCTAGCCCGCACTTGTGCCACGGCCTTAAGCCTAGCCCGCACTTGTGTCCAGGCCTTAAGCCTAGCCCGCACTTGTGGCCAGGCCTTAAGCCTAGCCCGCACTTGTGGCCAGGCCTTAAGCCTAGCCCGCACTTGTGGCCAGGCCTTAAGCCTAGCCCGCACTTGTGGCCAGGCCTTAAGCCTAGCCCGCACTTGTGCCCAGGCCTTAAGCCTAGCCCGCACTTGTGCCCAGGCCTTAAGCCTAGCCCGCACTTGTGCCCAGGCCTTAAGCCTAGCCTGCACTTGTGCCCAGGCCTTAAGCCTAGCCCGCACTTGTGCCCCCTGCCTTGATCCTAGCCAGCACTTGTGCCCAGGCCTTAAGCCTAGCCCGCACTTGTGCCCAGGCCTTAAGCCTAGCCTGCACTTTTGAGCCCCTTGAATGCTTGTTTGTTTGTTTTTGTCTTCAGCTTCATGTTGGTTATGCACATAGGGCCAGCTTTACGCTCTTCGCTCTTGTCCCGTCTGAATGCGCATGCACGACTGTAATTGGGGAAGAAGGCATTACCCATTTACGGAGGACAGACAAGAAGTGCCTGGTCGCTTGGAGCATGGGGTTATGGAGAGGCTCCGCACTGTACAACAAAGGATCTAGTCCTAAATGTCCAAGTACAGAGTAGAGGGGTGAAAGCTAGCTCTTCACCCCTATGGGTGCCTAACCCTTTATGCAAAGAGTGCAAAGAGTTAGCTGAATGCCTTAAGCCTAGCCAGCACTTGTGCCCCCTGCCTTGATCCTGGCCAGCACTGCACTTGTGCCCATGCCGTAAGCCTAGCCCACACTTGTGCCCAGGCCTTAAGCCTAGCCCGCACTTGTGCCCAGGCCTTAAGCCTGGCTGGCACTTGTGCCCATGCCTTAAGCCTAGCCGGCACTTGTGGCCCCTGCCTTGATCCTAGCCAGCACTGCACTTGTGCCCAGGCCTTAAGCCTAGCCTGCACTTGTGCCCAGGCCTTATGCCTAGCCCGCACTTGTGCCCAGGCCTTATGCCTAGCCCGCACTTGTGCCCAGGCCTTATGCCTAGCCCGCACTTGTGCCCAGGCCTTATGCCTAGCCCGCACTTGTGCCCAGGCCTTAAGCCTAGCCCGCACTTGTGCCCAGGCCTTAAGCCTAGCCCGCACTTGTGCCCAGGCCTTAAGCCTAGCCCGCACTTGTGCCCCCTGCCTTGATCCTAGCCAGCACTTGTGCCCAGGCCTTAAGCCTAGCCCGCACTTGTGCCCAGGCCTTAAGCCTAGCCCGCACTTGTGCCCAGGCCTTAAGCCTAGCCCGCACTTGTGCCCCCTGCCTTGATCCTAGCCAGCACTTGTGCCCAGGCCTTAAGCCTAGCCCGCACTTGTGCCCAGGCCTTAAGCCTAGCCCGCACTTGTGCCCCCTGCCTTGATCCTAGCCAGCACTTGTGCCCAGGCCTTAAGCCTAGCCCGCACTTGTGCCCAGGCCTTAAGCCAAGCCCGCACTTGTGCCCTGGCCTTAAGCCTAGCCCGCACTTGTGCCCTGGCCTTAAGCCTAGCCCGCACTTGTGCCCAGGCCTTAAGCCTAGCCCGCACTTGTCCTCAGGCCATAAGCCTAGCCCGCACTTGTGCCCCGGCCTTAAGCCTAGCCCGCACTTGTGCCCCGGCCTTAAGCCTAGCCCGCACTTGTGCCCCGGCCTTAAGCCTAGCCCGCACTTGTGCCCAGGCCTTAAGCCTAGCCCGCACTTGTGCCCAGGCCTTAAGCCTAGCCCGCACTTGTGCCCAGGCCTTAAGCCTAGCCCGCACTTGTGCCCAGGCCTTAAGCCTAGCCCGCACTTGTGCCCCCTGCCTTGATCCTAGCCAGCACTTGTGCCCAGGCCTTAAGCCTAGCCCGCACTTGTGCCCAGGCCTTAAGCCTAGCCTGCACTTTTGAGCCCCTTGAATGCTTGTTTGTTTGTTTTTGTCTTCAGCTTCATGTTGGTTATGCACATAGGGCCAGCTTTACGCTCTTCGCTCTTGTCCCGTCTGAATGCGCATGCACGACTGTAATTGGGGAAGAAGGCATTACCCATTTACGGAGGACAGACAAGAAGTGCCTGGTCGCTTGGAGCATGGGGTTATGGAGAGGCTCCGCACTGTACAACAAAGGATCTAGTCCTAAATGTCCAAGTACAGAGTAGAGGGGTGAAAGCTAGCTCTTCACCCCTATGGGTGCCTAACCCTTTATGCAAAGAGTGCAAAGAGTTAGCTGAATGCCTTAAGCCTAGCCAGCACTTGTGCCCCCTGCCTTGATCCTGGCCAGCACTGCACTTGTGCCCATGCCGTAAGCCTAGCCCGCACTTGTGCCCAGGCCTTAAGCCTGGCTGGCACTTGTGCCCATGCCTTAAGCCTAGCCGGCACTTGTGGCCCCTGCCTTGATCCTAGCCAGCACTGCACTTGTGCCCAGGCCTTAAGCCTAGCCTGCACTTGTGCCCCGGCCTTAAGCCTAGCCCGCACTTGTGCCCCGGCCTTAAGCCTAGCCCGCACTTGTGCCCCGGCTTTAAGCCTAACCCGCACTTGTGCCCAGGCCTTAAGCCTAGCCCGCACTTGTGCCCAGGCCTTAAGCCTAGCCCGCACTTGTGCCCCGGCTTTAAGCTTAGCCCGCACTTGTGCCCCGGCTTTAAGCTTAGCCCGCACTTGTGCCCAGGCCTTAAGCCGAGCCCGCACTTGTGCCCCGGCCTTAAGCCGAGCCCGCACTTGTGCCCCGGCCTTAAGCCTAGCCCGCACTTGTGCCCAGGCCTTAAGCCTAGCCCGCACTTGTGCCCAGGCCTTAAGCCTAGCCCGCACTTGTGCCCAGGCCTTAAGCCTAGCCCACACTTGTGCCCCCTGCCTTGATCCTAGCCAGCACTTGTGCCCCCTGCCTTGATCCTAGCCAGCACTTGTGCCCAGGCCTTAAGCCAAGCCCGCACTTGTGCCCCTGCCTTAAGCCTAGCCCGCACTTGTGCCCCTGCCTTAAGCCTAGCCCGCACTTGTGCCCCTGCCTTAAGCCTAGCCCGCACTTGTGCCCAGGCCTTAAGCCTAGCCCGCACTTGTGTCCAGGCCTTAAGCCTAGCCTGCACTTGTGCCCAGGCCTTAAGCCTAGCCTGCACTTGTGCCCAGGCCTTAAGCCTAGCCCGCACTTGTGCCCAGGCCTAAAGCCTAGCCCGCACTTGTGCCCAGGCCTTAAGCCTAGCCCGCACTTGTGCCCTGGCCTTAAGCCTAGCCCGCACTTGTGCCCTGGCCTTAAGCCTAGCCCGCACTTGTGCCCAGGCCTTAAGCCTAGCCCGCACTTGTGCCCCGGCCTTAAGCCTAGCCCGCACTTGTGCCCCGGCCTTAAGCCTAGCCCGCACTTGTGCCCAGGCCTTAAGCCTAGCCCGCACTTGTGCCCAGGCCTTAAGCCTAGCCCGCAATTGTGCCCAGGCCTTAAGCCTAGCCCGCACTTGTGCCCAGGCCTTAAGCCTAGCCCGCACTTGTGCCCCCTGCCTTGATCCTAGCCAGCACTTGTGCCCCCTGCCTTGATCCTAGCCAGCACTTGTGCCCAGGCCTTAAGCCAAGCCCGCACTTGTGCCCCTGCCTTAAGCCTAGCCCGCACTTGTGCCCCTGCCTTAAGCCTAGCCCGCACTTGTGCCCCTGCCTTAAGCCTAGCCCGCACTTGTGCCCAGGCCTTAAGCCTAGCCCGCACTTGTGTCCAGGCCTTAAGCCTAGCCTGCACTTGTGCCCAGGCCTTAAGCCTAGCCTGCACTTGTGCCCAGGCCTTAAGCCTAGCCCGCACTTGTGCCCAGGCCTAAAGCCTAGCCCGCACTTGTGCCCAGGCCTTAAGCCTAGCCCGCACTTGTGCCCTGGCCTTAAGCCTAGCCCGCACTTGTGCCCTGGCCTTAAGCCTAGCCCGCACTTGTGCCCAGGCCTTAAGCCTAGCCCGCACTTGTGCCCCGGCCTTAAGCCTAGCCCGCACTTGTGCCCAGGCCTTAAGCCGAGCCCGCACTTGTGCCCCGGCCTTAAGCCGAGCCCGCACTTGTGCCCCGGCCTTAAGCCGAGCCCGCACTTGTGCCCCGGCCTTAAGCCGAGCCCGCACTTGTGCCCCTGCCTTAAGCCGAGCCCGCACTAGTGCCCCTGCCTTAAGCCGAGCCCGCACTTGTGCCCAGGCCTTAAGCCTAGCCCGCACTTGTGCCCAGGCCTTAAGCCTAGCCCGCACTTGTGCCCAGGCCTTAAGCCTAGCCCGCACTTGTGCCCCTGCCTTAAGCCTAGCCCGCACTTGTGCCCCTGCCTTAAGCCTAGCCCGCACTTGTGCCCAGGCCTAAAGCCTAGCCCGCACTTGTGCCCAGGCCTTAAGCCTAGCCCGCACTTGTGCCCAGGCCTTAAGCCTAGCCCGCACTTGTGCCCCCTGCCTTGATCCTAGCCAGCACTTGTGCCCAGGCCTTAAGCCTAGCCCGCACTTGTGCCCAGGCCTTAAGCCTAGCCCGCACTTGTGCCCAGGCCTTAAGCCTAGCCCGCACTTGTGCCCAGGCCTTAAGCCTAGCCCGCACTTGTGCCCCGGCCTTAAGCCTAGCCCGCACTTGTGCCCCGGCCTTAAGCCTAGCCCGCACTTGTGCCCAGGCCTTAAGCCTAGCCCGCACTTGTGCCCAGGCCTTAAGCCTAGCCCGCACTTGTGCCCAGGCCTTAAGCCTAGCCTGCACTTTTGAGCCCCTTGAATGCTTGTTTGTTTGTTTTTGTCTTCAGCTTCATGTTGGTTATGCACATAGGGCCAGCTTTACGCTCTTCGCTCTTGTCCCGTCTGAATGCGCATGCACGACTGTAATTGGGGAAGAAGGCATTACCCATTTACGGAGGACAGACAAGAAGTGCCTGGTCGCTTGGAGCATGGGGTTATGGAGAGGCTCCGCACTGTACAACAAAGGATCTAGTCCTAAATGTCCAAGTACAGAGTAGAGGGGTGAAAGCTAGCTCTTCACCCCTATGGGTGCCTAACCCTTTATGCAAAGAGTGCAAAGAGTTAGCTGAATGCCTTACGCCTAGCCAGCACTTGTGCCCCCTGCCTTGATCCTGGCCAGCACTGCACTTGTGCCCATGCCGTAAGCCTAGCCCACACTTGTGCCCAGGCCTTAAGCCTAGCCCGCACTTGTGCCCAGGCCTTAAGCCTGGCTGGCACTTGTGCCCATGCCTTAAGCCTAGCCGGCACTTGTGGCCCCTGCCTTGATCCTAGCCAGCACTGCACTTGTGCCCAGGCCTTAAGCCTAGCCTGCACTTGTGCCCAGGCCTTAAGCCTAGCCCGCACTTGTGCCCAGGCCTTATGCCTAGCCCGCACTTGTGCCCAGGCCTTATGCCTAGCCCGCACTTGTGCCCAGGCCTTAAGCCTAGCCCGCACTTGTGCCCAGGCCTTAAGCCTAGCCCGCACTTGTGCCCAGGCCTTAAGCCTAGCCCGCACTTGTGCCCAGGCCTTATGCCTAGCCCGCACTTGTGCCCAGGCCTTAAGCCTAGCCCGCACTTGTGCCCCCTGCCTTGATCCTAGCCAGCACTTGTGCCCAGGCCTTAAGCCTAGCCCGCACTTGTGCTCAGGCCTTAAGCCTAGCCCGCACTTGTGCCCCCTGCCTTGATCCTAGCCAGCACTGCACTTGTGCCCAGGCCTTAAGCCTAGCCTGCACTTGTGCCCAGGCCTTAAGCCTAGCCAGCACTTGTGCCCCCTGCCTTGATCCTGGCCAGCACTGCACTTGTGCCCATGCCGTAAGCCTAGCCCGCACTTGTGCCCAGGCCTTAAGCCTGGCTGGCACTTGTGCCCATGCCTTAAGCCTAGCCGGCACTTGTGGCCCCTGCCTTGATCCTAGCCTAGCCCGCACTTGTGCCCCGGCCTTAAGCCTAGCCCGCACTTGTGCCCCGGCCTTAAGCCTAGCCCGCACTTGTGCCCCGGCCTTAAGCCTAGCCCGCACTTGTGCCCAGGCCTTAAGCCTAGCCCGCACTTGTGCCCAGGCCTTAAGCCTAGCCCGCACTTGTGCCCAGGCCTTAAGCCTAGCCCGCACTTGTGCCCCCTGCCTTGATCCTAGCCAGCACTTGTGCCCCCTGCCTTGATCCTAGCCAGCACTTGTGCCCAGGCCTTAAGCCAAGCCTGCACTTGTGCCCCTGCCTTAAGCCTAGCCCGCACTTGTGCCCCTGCCTTAAGCCTAGCCCGCACTTGTGCCCCTGCCTTAAGCCTAGCCCGCACTTGTGCCCCTGCCTTAAGCCTAGCCCGCACTTGTGCCCAGGCCTTAAGCCTAGCCCGCACTTGTGCCCTGGCCTTAAGCCTAGCCCGCACTTGTGCCCAGGCCTTAAGCCTAGCCCGCACTTGTGCCCCGGCCTTAAGCCTAGCCCGCACTTGTGCCCCGGCCTTAAGCCTAGCCCGCACTTGTGCCCCGGCCTTAAGCCTAGCCCGCACTTGTGCCCCGGCCTTAAGCCTAGCCTGCACTTGTGCCCCGGCCTTAAGCCTAGCCCGCACTTGTGCCCAGGCCTTAAGCCTAGCCCGCACTTGTGCCCAGGCCTTAAGCCTAGCCCGCACTTGTGCCCCCTGCCTTGATCCTAGCCAGCACTTGTGCCCCGGCCTTAAGCCTAGCCTGCACTTGTGCCCAGGCCTTAAGCCTAGCCCGCACTTGTGCCCCCTGCCTTGATCCTAGCCAGCACTTGTGCCCAGGCCTTAAGCCTAGCCCGCACTTGTGCCCAGGCCTTAAGCCTAGCCCGCACTTGTGCCCAGGCCTTAAGCCTAGCCTGCACTTTTGAGCCCCTTGAATGCTTGTTTGTTTGTTTTTGTCTTCAGCTTCATGTTGGTTATGCACATAGGGCCAGCTTTACGCTCTTCGCTCTTGTCCCGTCTGAATGCGCATGCACGACTGTAATTGGGGAAGAAGGCATTACCCATTTACGGAGGACAGACAAGAAGTGCCTGGTCGCTTGGAGCATGGGGTTATGGAGAGGCTCCGCACTGTACAACAAAGGATCTAGTCCTAAATGTCCAAGTACAGAGTAGAGGGGTGAAAGCTAGCTCTTCACCCCTATGGGTGCCTAACCCTTTATGCAAAGAGTGCAAAGAGTTAGCTGAATGCCTTAAGCCTAGCCAGCACTTGTGCCCCCTGCCTTGATCCTGGCCAGCACTGCACTTGTGCCCATGCCGTAAGCCTAGCCCACACTTGTGCCCAGGCCTTAAGCCTAGCCCGCACTTGTGCCCAGGCCTTAAGCCTGGCTGGCACTTGTGCCCATGCCTTAAGCCTAGCCCGCACTTGTGGCCCCTGCCTTGATCCTAGCCAGCACTGCACTTGTGCCCAGGCCTTAAGCCTAGCCTGCACTTGTGCCCAGGCCTTAAGCCTAGCCCGCACTTGTGCCCAGGCCTTATGCCTAGCCCGCACTTGTGCCCAGGCCTTATGCCTAGCCCACACTTGTGCCCAGGCCTTAAGCCTAGCCCGCACTTGTGCCCAGGCCTTAAGCCTAGCCCGCACTTGTGCCCAGGCCTTAAGCCTAGCCCGCACTTGTGCCCCCTGCCTTGATCCTAGCCAGCACTTGTGCCCCCTGCCTTGATCCTAGCCAGCACTTGTGCCCAGGCCTTAAGCCTAGCCCGCACTTGTGCCCAGGCCTTAAGCCTAGCCCGCACTTGTGCCCCCTGCCTTGATCCTAGCCAGCACTGCACTTGTGCCCAGGCCTTAAGCCTAGCCTGCACTTGTGCCCAGGCCTTAAGCCTAGCCCACACTTGTGCCCAGGCCTTAAGCCTAGCCTGCACTTTTGAGCCCCTTGAATGCTTGTTTGTTTGTTTTTGTCTTCAGCTTCATGTTGGTTATGCACATAGGGCCAGCTTTACGCTCTTCGCTCTTGTCCCGTCTGAATGCGCATGCACGACTGTAATTGGGGAAGAAGGCATTACCCATTTACGGAGGACAGACAAGAAGTGCATGGTCGCTTGGAGCATGGGGTTATGGAGAGGCTCCGCACTGTACAACAAAGGATCTAGTCCTAAATGTCCAAGTACAGAGTAGAGGGGTGAAAGCTAGCTCTTCACCCCTATGGGTGCCTAACCCTTTATGCAAAGAGTGCAAAGAGTTAGCTGAATGCCTTAAGCCTAGCCCGCACTTGTGCCCCCTGCCTTGATCCTAGCCAGCACTTGTGCCCCCTGCCTTGATCCTAGCCAGCACTTGTGCCCAGGCCTTAAGCCTAGCCCGCACTTGTGCCCAGGCCTTAAGCCTAGCCCGCACTTGTGCCCAGGCCTTAAGCCTAGCCCGCACTTGTGCCCCCTGCCTTGATCCTAGCCAGCACTGCACTTGTGCCCAGGCCTTAAGCCTAGCCTGCACTTGTGCCCAGGCCTTAAGCCTAGCCCACACTTGTGCCCAGGCCTTAAGCCTAGCCTGCACTTTTGAGCCCCTTGAATGCTTGTTTGTTTGTTTTTGTCTTCAGCTTCATGTTGGTTATGCACATAGGGCCAGCTTTACGCTCTTCGCTCTTGTCCCGTCTGAATGCGCATGCACGACTGTAATTGGGGAAGAAGGCATTACCCATTTACGGAGGACAGACAAGAAGTGCATGGTCGCTTGGAGCATGGGGTTATGGAGAGGCTCCGCACTGTACAACAAAGGATCTAGTCCTAAACGTCCAAGTACAGAGTAGAGGGGTGAAAGCTAGCTCTTCACCCCTATGGGTGCCTAACCCTTTATGCAAAGAGTGCAAAGAGTTAGCTGAATGCCTTAAGCCTAGCCAGCACTTGTGCCCCCTGCCTTGATCCTGGCCAGCACTGCACTTGTGCCCATGCCGTAAGCCTAGCCCGCACTTGTGCCCAGGCCTTAAGCCTGGCTGGCACTTGTGCCCATGCCTTAAGCCTAGCCGGCACTTGTGGCCCCTGCCTTGATCCTAGCCAGCACTGCACTTGTGCCCGGGCCTTAAGCCTAGTCTGCACTTGTGCCCCGGCCTTAAGCCTAGCCCGCACTTGTGCCCCGGCCTTAAGCCTAGCCCGCACTTGTGCCCCGGCCTTAAGCCTAGCCCGCACTTGTGCCCCGGCCTTAAGCCTAGCCCGCACTTGTGCCCAGGCCTTAAGCCTAGCCCGCACTTGTGCCCCGGCTTTAAGCTTAGCCCGCACTTGTGCCCCGGCTTTAAGCTTAGCCCGCACTTGTGCCCAGGCCTTAAGCCTAGCCCGCACTTGTGCCCCGGCCTTAAGCCGAGCCCGCACTTGTGCCCCGGCCTTAAGCCTAGCCCGCACTTGTGCCCCGGCCTTAAGCCTAGCCCGCACTTGTGCCCCGGCCTTAAGCCTAGCCCGCACTTGTGCTCCGGCCTTAAGCCTAGCCCGCACTTGTGCCCCGGCCTTAAGCCTAGCCCGCACTTGTGCCCAGGCCTTAAGCCTAGCTCGCACTTGTGCCCAGGCCTTAAGCCTAGCCCGCACTTGTGGCCAGGCCTTAAGCCTAGCCCGCACTTGTGGCCAGGCCTTAAGCCTAGCCCGCACTTGTGGCCAGGCCTTAAGCCTAGCCCGCACTTGTGGCCAGGCCTTAAGCCTAGCCCGCACTTGTGCCCAGGCCTTAAGCCTAGCCCGCACTTGTGCCCAGGCCTTAAGCCTAGCCCGCACTTGTGCCCAGGCCTTAAGCCTAGCCCGCACTTGTGCCCAGGCCTTAAGCCTAGCCCGCACTTGTGCCCCCTGCCTTGATCCTAGCCAGCACTTGTGCCCAGGCCTTAAGCCTAGCCCGCACTTGTGCCCAGGCCTTAAGCCTAGCCTGCACTTTTGAGCCCCTTGAATGCTTGTTTGTTTGTTTTTGTCTTCAGCTTCATGTTGGTTATGCACATAGGGCCAGCTTTACGCTCTTCGCTCTTGTCCCGTCTGAATGCGCATGCACGACTGTAATTGGGGAAGAAGGCATTACCCATTTACGGAGGACAGACAAGAAGTGCCTGGTCGCTTGGAGCATGGGGTTATGGAGAGGCTCCGCACTGTACAACAAAGGATCTAGTCCTAAATGTCCAAGTACAGAGTAGAGGGGTGAAAGCTAGCTCTTCACCCCTATGGGTGCCTAACCCTTTATGCAAAGAGTGCAAAGAGTTAGCTGAATGCCTTAAGCCTAGCCAGCACTTGTGCCCCCTGCCTTGATCCTGGCCAGCACTGCACTTGTGCCCATGCCGTAAGCCTAGCCCACACTTGTGCCCAGGCCTTAAGCCTAGCCCGCACTTGTGCCCAGGCCTTAAGCCTGGCTGGCACTTGTGCCCATGCCTTAAGCCTAGCCGGCACTTGTGGCCCCTGCCTTGATCCTAGCCAGCACTGCACTTGTGCCCAGGCCTTAAGCCTAGCCTGCACTTGTGCCCAGGCCTTAAGCCTAGCCCGCACTTGTGCCCAGGCCTTATGCCTAGCCCGCACTTGTGCCCAGGCCTTAAGCCTAGCCCGCACTTGTGCCCAGGCCTTAAGCCTAGCCCGCACTTGTGCCCAGGCCTTAAGCCTAGCCCGCACTTGTGCCCAGGCCTTAAGCCTAGCCCGCACTTGTGCCCCCTGCCTTGATCCTAGCCAGCACTTGTGCCCAGGCCTTAAGCCTAGCCCGCACTTGTGCCCCCTGCCTTGATCCTAGCCAGCACTGCACTTGTGCCCAGGCCTTAAGCCTAGCCTGCACTTGTGCCCAGGCCTTAAGCCTAGCCCGCACTTGTGCCCAGGCCTTAAGCCTAGCCCGCACTTGTGCCCAGGCCTTAAGCCTAGCCCGCACTTGTGCCCAGGCCTTAAGCCTAGCCCGCACTTGTGCCCAGGCCTTAAGCCTAGCCCGCACTTGTGCCCCCTGCCTTGATCCTAGCCAGCACTTGTGCCCAGGCCTTAAGCCTAGCCCGCACTTGTGCCCAGGCCTTAAGCCTAGCCCGCACTTGTGCCCAGGCCTTAAGCCTAGCCCGCACTTGTGCCCCCTGCCTTGATCCTAGCCAGCACTTGTGCCCAGGCCTTAAGCCTAGCCCGCACTTGTGCCCAGGCCTTAAGCCTAGCCCGCACTTGTGCCCCCTGCCTTGATCCTAGCCAGCACTTGTGCCCAGGCCTTAAGCCTAGCCCGCACTTGTGCCCAGGCCTTAAGCCAAGCCCGCACTTGTGCCCCTGCCTTAAGCCTAGCCCGCACTTGTGCCCAGGCCTTAAGCCTAGCCCGCACTTGTGCCCCCTGCCTTGATCCTAGCCAGCACTTGTGCCCAGGCCTTAAGCCTAGCCCGCACTTGTGCCCAGGCCTTAAGCCTAGCCCGCACTTGTGCCCCCTGCCTTGATCCTAGCCAGCACTTGTGCCCAGGCCTTAAGCCTAGCCTGCGCTTGTGCCCAGGCCTTAAGCCTAGCCCGCGCTTGTGCCCAGGCCTTAAGCCTAGCCCGCGCTTGTGCCCAGGCCTTAAGCCTAGCCCGCGCTTGTGCCCAGGCCTTAAGCCTAGCCCGCGCTTGTGCCCCGGCCTTAAGCCTAGCCCGCACTTGTGTTCCGGCCTTAAGCCTAGCCCGCACTTGTGCCCCGGCCTTAAGCCTAGCCCGCACTTGTGCCCCGGCCTTAAGCCTAGCCCGCACTTGTGCCCAGGCCTTAAGCCTAGCCCGCACTTGTGCCCAGGCCTTAAGCCTAGCCTGCACTTTTGAGCCCCTTGAATGCTTGTTTGTTTGTTTTTGTCTTCAGCTTCATGTTGGTTATGCACATAGGGCCAGCTTTACGCTCTTCGCTCTTGTCCCGTCTGAATGCGCATGCACGACTGTAATTGGGGAAGAAGGCATTACCCATTTACGGAGGACAGACAATTAGTGCCTGGTCGCTTGGAGCATGGGGTTATGGAGAGGCTCTGCACTGTACAACAAAGGATCTAGTCCTAAATGTCCAAGTACAGAGTAGAGGGGTGAAAGCTAGCTCTTCACCCCTATGGGTGCCTAACCCTTTATGCAAAGAGTGCAAAGAGTTAGCTGAATGCCTTACGCTTAGCCAGCACTTGTGCCCCCTGCCTTGATCCTGGCCAGCACTGCACTTGTGCCCATGCCGTAAGCCTAGCCCACACTTGTGCCCAGGCCTTAAGCCTAGCCCGCACTTGTGCCCAGGCCTTAAGCCTGGCTGGCACTTGTGCCCATGCCTTAAGCCTGGCCGGCACTTGTGGCCCCTGCCTTGATCCTAGCCAGCACTGCACTTGTGCCCAGGCCTTAAGCCTAGCCTGCACTTGTGCCCAGGCCTTAAGCCTAGCCCGCACTTGTGCCCAGGCCTTATGCCTAGCCCGCACTTGTGCCCAGGCCTTATGCCTAGCCCGCACTTGTGCCCAGGCCTTAAGCCTAGCCCGCACTTGTGCCCAGGCCTTAAGCCTAGCCCGCACTTGTGCCCAGGCCTTAAGCCTAGCCCGCACTTGTGCCCAGGCCTTAAGCCTAGCCCGCACTTGTGCCCAGGCCTTAAGCCTAGCCCGCACTTGTGCCCCCTGCCTTGATCCTAGCCAGCACTTGTGCCCAGGCCTTAAGCCTAGCCCGCACTTGTGCCCAGGCCTTAAGCCTAGCCCGCACTTGTGCCCCCTGCCTTGATCCTAGCCAGCACTGCACTTGTGCCCAGGCCTTAAGCCTAGCCTGCACTTGTGCCCAGGCCTTAAGCCTAGCCAGCACTTGTGCCCCCTGCCTTGATCCTGGCCAGCACTGCACTTGTGCCCATGCCGTAAGCCTAGCCCGCACTTGTGCCCAGGCCTTAAGCCTGGCTGGCACTTGTGCCCATGCCTTAAGCCTAGCCGGCACTTGTGGCCCCTGCCTTGATCCTAGCCTAGCCCGCACTTGTGCCCCGGCCTTAAGCCTAGCCCGCACTTGTGCCCCGGCCTTAAGCCTAGCCCGCACTTGTGCCCCGGCCTTAAGCCTAGCCCGCACTTGTGCCCAGGCCTTAAGCCTAGCCCGCACTTGTGCCCAGGCCTTAAGCCTAGCCCGCACTTGTGCCCAGGCCTTAAGCCTAGCCCGCACTTGTGCCCCCTGCCTTGATCCTAGCCAGCACTTGTGCCCCCTGCCTTGATCCTAGCCAGCACTTGTGCCCAGGCCTTAAGCCAAGCCTGCACTTGTGCCCCTGCCTTAAGCCTAGCCCGCACTTGTGCCCCTGCCTTAAGCCTAGCCCGCACTTGTGCCCCTGCCTTAAGCCTAGCCCGCACTTGTGCCCAGGCCTTAAGCCTAGCCCGCACTTGTGCCCTGGCCTTAAGCCTAGCCCGCACTTGTGCCCAGGCCTTAAGCCTAGCCCGCACTTGTGCCCCGGCCTTAAGCCTAGCCCGCACTTGTGCCCCGGCCTTAAGCCTAGCCCGCACTTGTGCCCCGGCCTTAAGCCTAGCCCGCACTTGTGCCCCGGCCTTAAGCCTAGCCCGCACTTGTGCCCCGGCCTTAAGCCTAGCCCGCACTTGTGCCCAGGCCTTAAGCCTAGCCCGCACTTGTGCCCAGGCCTTAAGCCTAGCCCGCACTTGTGCCCCCTGCCTTGATCCTAGCCAGCACTTGTGCCCCGGCCTTAAGCCTAGCCTGCACTTGTGCCCAGGCCTTAAGCCTAGCCCGCACTTGTGCCCCCTGCCTTAAGCCTAGCCCGCACTTGTGCCCAGGCCTTAAGCCTAGCCCGCACTTGTGCCCAGGCCTTAAGCCTAGCCCGCACTTGTGCCCAGGCCTTAAGCCTAGCCTGCACTTTTGAGCCCCTTGAATGCTTGTTTGTTTGTTTTTGTCTTCAGCTTCATGTTGGTTATGCACATAGGGCCAGCTTTACGCTCTTCGCTCTTGTCCCGTCTGAATGCGCATGCACGACTGTAATTGGGGAAGAAGGCATTACCCATTTACGGAGGACAGACAAGAAGTGCCTGGTCGCTTGGAGCATGGGGTTATGGAGAGGCTCCGCACTGTACAACAAAGGATCTAGTCCTAAATGTCCAAGTACAGAGTAGAGGGGTGAAAGCTAGCTCTTCACCCCTATGGGTGCCTAACCCTTTATGCAAAGAGTGCAAAGAGTTAGCTGAATGCCTTAAGCCTAGCCAGCACTTGTGCCCCCTGCCTTGAACCTGGCCAGCACTGCACTTGTGCCCATGCCGTAAGCCTAGCCCACACTTGTGCCCAGGCCTTAAGCCTAGCCCGCACTTGTGCCCAGGCCTTAAGCCTGGCTGGCACTTGTGCCCATGCCTTAAGCCTAGCCCGCACTTGTGGCCCCTGCCTTGATCCTAGCCAGCACTGCACTTGTGCCCAGGCCTTAAGCCTAGCCTGCACTTGTGCCCAGGCCTTAAGCCTAGCCCGCACTTGTGCCCAGGCCTTATGCCTAGCCCGCACTTGTGCCCAGGCCTTATGCCTAGCCCACACTTGTGCCCAGGCCTTAAGCCTAGCCCGCACTTGTGCCCAGGCCTTAAGCCTAGCCCGCACTTGTGCCCAGGCCTTAAGCCTAGCCCGCACTTGTGCCCCCTGCCTTGATCCTAGCCAGCACTTGTGCCCCCTGCCTTGATCCTAGCCAGCACTTGTGCCCAGGCCTTAAGCCTAGCCCGCACTTGTGCCCAGGCCTTAAGCCTAGCCCGCACTTGTGCCCCCTGCCTTGATCCTAGCCAGCACTGCACTTGTGCCCAGGCCTTAAGCCTAGCCTGCACTTGTGCCCAGGCCTTAAGCCTAGCCCACACTTGTGCCCAGGCCTTAAGCCTAGCCTGCACTTTTGAGCCCCTTGAATGCTTGTTTGTTTGTTTTTGTCTTCAGCTTCATGTTGGTTATGCACATAGGGCCAGCTTTACGCTCTTCGCTCTTGTCCCGTCTGAATGCGCATGCACGACTGTAATTGGGGAAGAAGGCATTACCCATTTACGGAGGACAGACAAGAAGTGCATGGTCGCTTGGAGCATGGGGTTATGGAGAGGCTCCGCACTGTACAACAAAGGATCTAGTCCTAAATGTCCAAGTACAGAGTAGAGGGGTGAAAGCTAGCTCTTCACCCCTATGGGTGCCTAACCCTTTATGCAAAGAGTGCAAAGAGTTAGCTGAATGCCTTAAGCCTAGCCCGCACTTGTGCCCCCTGCCTTGATCCTAGCCAGCACTTGTGCCCCCTGCCTTGATCCTAGCCAGCACTTGTGCCCAGGCCTTAAGCCTAGCCCGCACTTGTGCCCAGGCCTTAAGCCTAGCCCGCACTTGTGCCCAGGCCTTAAGCCTAGCCCGCACTTGTGCCCCCTGCCTTGATCCTAGCCAGCACTGCACTTGTGCCCAGGCCTTAAGCCTAGCCCACACTTGTGCCCAGGCCTTAAGCCTAGCCTGCACTTTTGAGCCCCTTGAATGCTTGTTTGTTTGTTTTTGTCTTCAGCTTCATGTTGGTTATGCACATAGGGCCAGCTTTACGCTCTTCGCTCTTGTCCCGTCTGAATGCGCATGCACGACTGTAATTGGGGAAGAAGGCATTACCCATTTACGGAGGACAGACAAGAAGTGCATGGTCGCTTGGAGCATGGGGTTATGGAGAGGCTCCGCACTGTACAACAAAGGATCTAGTCCTAAACGTCCAAGTACAGAGTAGAGGGGTGAAAGCTAGCTCTTCACCCCTATGGGTGCCTAACCCTTTATGCAAAGAGTGCAAAGAGTTAGCTGAATGCCTTAAGCCTAGCCAGCACTTGTGCCCCCTGCCTTGATCCTGGCCAGCACTGCACTTGTGCCCATGCCGTAAGCCTAGCCCGCACTTGTGCCCAGGCCTTAAGCCTGGCTGGCACTTGTGCCCATGCCTTAAGCCTAGCCGGCACTTGTGGCCCCTGCCTTGATCCTAGCCAGCACTGCACTTGTGCCCGGGCCTTAAGCCTAGTCTGCACTTGTGCCCCGGCCTTAAGCCTAGCCCGCACTTGTGCCCCGGCCTTAAGCCTAGCCCGCACTTGTGCCCCGGCCTTAAGCCTAGCCCGCACTTGTGCCCCGGCCTTAAGCCTAGCCCGCACTTGTGCCCAGGCCTTAAGCCTAGCCCGCACTTGTGCCCCGGCTTTAAGCTTAGCCCGCACTTGTGCCCCGGCTTTAAGCTTAGCCCGCACTTGTGCCCAGGCCTTAAGCCTAGCCCGCACTTGTGCCCCGGCCTTAAGCCGAGCCCGCACTTGTGCCCCGGCCTTAAGCCTAGCCCGCACTTGTGCCCCGGCCTTAAGCCTAGCCCGCACTTGTGCCCCGGCCTTAAGCCTAGCCCGCACTTGTGCCCCGGCCTTAAGCCTAGCCCGCACTTGTGCCCCGGCCTTAAGCCTAGCCCGCACTTGTGCCCAGGCCTTAAGCCTAGCTCGCACTTGTGCCCAGGCCTTAAGCCTAGCCCGCACTTGTGGCCAGGCCTTAAGCCTAGCCCGCACTTGTGGCCAGGCCTTAAGCCTAGCCCGCACTTGTGGCCAGGCCTTAAGCCTAGCCCGCACTTGTGGCCAGGCCTTAAGCCTAGCCCGCACTTGTGCCCAGGCCTTAAGCCTAGCCCGCACTTGTGCCCAGGCCTTAAGCCTAGCCCGCACTTGTGCCCCCTGCCTTGATCCTAGCCAGCACTTGTGCCCAGGCCTTAAGCCTAGCCCGCACTTGTGCCCAGGCCTTAAGCCTAGCCTGCACTTTTGAGCCCCTTGAATGCTTGTTTGTTTGTTTTTGTCTTCAGCTTCATGTTGGTTATGCACATAGGGCCAGCTTTACGCTCTTCGCTCTTGTCCCGTCTGAATGCGCATGCACGACTGTAATTGGGGAAGAAGGCATTACCCATTTACGGAGGACAGACAAGAAGTGCCTGGTCGCTTGGAGCATGGGGTTATGGAGAGGCTCCGCACTGTACAACAAAGGATCTAGTCCTAAATGTCCAAGTACAGAGTAGAGGGGTGAAAGCTAGCTCTTCACCCCTATGGGTGCCTAACCCTTTATGCAAAGAGTGCAAAGAGTTAGCTGAATGCCTTAAGCCTAGCCAGCACTTGTGCCCCCTGCCTTGATCCTGGCCAGCACTGCACTTGTGCCCATGCCGTAAGCCTAGCCCACACTTGTGCCCAGGCCTTAAGCCTAGCCCGCACTTGTGCCCAGGCCTTAAGCCTGGCTGGCACTTGTGCCCATGCCTTAAGCCTAGCCGGCACTTGTGGCCCCTGCCTTGATCCTAGCCAGCACTGCACTTGTGCCCAGGCCTTAAGCCTAGCCTGCACTTGTGCCCAGGCCTTAAGCCTAGCCCGCACTTGTGCCCAGGCCTTATGCCTAGCCCGCACTTGTGCCCAGGCCTTAAGCCTAGCCCGCACTTGTGCCCAGGCCTTAAGCCTAGCCCGCACTTGTGCCCAGGCCTTAAGCCTAGCCCGCACTTGTGCCCAGGCCTTAAGCCTAGCCCGCACTTGTGCCCCCTGCCTTGATCCTAGCCAGCACTTGTGCCCAGGCCTTAAGCCTAGCCCGCACTTGTGCCCCCTGCCTTGATCCTAGCCAGCACTGCACTTGTGCCCAGGCCTTAAGCCTAGCCTGCACTTGTGCCCAGGCCTTAAGCCTAGCCCGCACTTGTGCCCAGGCCTTAAGCCTAGCCTGCACTTGTGCCCAGGCCTTAAGCCTAGCCCGCACTTGTGCCCAGGCCTTAAGCCTAGCCCGCACTTGTGCCCAGGCCTTAAGCCTAGCCCGCACTTGTGCCCAGGCCTTAAGCCTAGCCCGCACTTGTGCCCCCTGCCTTGATCCTAGCCAGCACTTGTGCCCAGGCCTTAAGCCTAGCCCGCACTTGTGCCCAGGCCTTAAGCCTAGCCCGCACTTGTGCCCAGGCCTTAAGCCTAGCCCGCACTTGTGCCCCCTGCCTTGATCCTAGCCAGCACTTGTGCCCAGGCCTTAAGCCTAGCCCGCACTTGTGCCCAGGCCTTAAGCCTAGCCCGCACTTGTGCCCCCTGCCTTGATCCTAGCCAGCACTTGTGCCCAGGCCTTAAGCCTAGCCCGCACTTGTGCCCAGGCCTTAAGCCAAGCCCGCACTTGTGCCCCTGCCTTAAGCCTAGCCCGCACTTGTGCCCCTGCCTTAAGCCTAGCCCGCACTTGTGCCCCTGCCTTAAGCCTAGCCCGCACTTGTGTCCAGGCCTTAAGCCTAGCCCGCACTTGTGTCCAGGCCTTAAGCCTAGCCCGCACTTGTGCCCAGGCCTTAAGCCTAGCTCGCACTTGTGCCCCCTGCCTTGATCCTAGCCAGCACTTGTGCCCATGCCTTAAGCCTAGCCCGCACTTGTGCCCAGGCCTTAAGCCAAGCCCGCACTTGTGCCCCTGCCTTAAGCCTAGCCCGCACTTGTGCCCAGGCCTTAAGCCTAGCCCGCACTTGTGTCCAGGCCTTAAGCCTAGCCCGCACTTTTGCCCAGGCCTTAAGCCTAGCCCGCACTTGTGCCCAGGCCTTAAGCCTAGCCCGCACTTGTGCCCAGGCCTTAAGCCTAGCCCGCACTTGTGCCCTGGCCTTAAGCCTAGCCCGCACTTGTGCCCTGGCCTTAAGCCTAGCCCGCACTTGTGCCCAGGCCTTAAGCCTAGCCCGCACTTGTCCTCAGGCCATAAGCCTAGCCCGCACTTGTGCCCCGGCCTTAAGCCTAGCCCGCACTTGTGCCCCGGCCTTAAGCCTAGCCCGCACTTGTGCCCAGGCCTTAAGCCTAGCCCGCACTTGTGCCCAGGCCTTAAGCCTAGCCCGCACTTGTGCCCAGGCCTTAAGCCTAGCCCACACTTGTGCCCCCTGCCTTGATCCTAGCCAGCACTTGTGCCCCCTGCCTTGATCCTAGCCAGCACTTGTGCCCAGGCCTTAAGCCAAGCCCGCACTTGTGCCCCTGCCTTAAGCCTAGCCTGCACTTGTGCCCCTGCCTTAAGCCTAGCCCGCACTTGTGCCCCTGCCTTAAGCCTAGCCCGCACTTGTGCCCAGGCCTTAAGCCTAGCCCGCACTTGTGTCCAGGCCTTAAGCCTAGCCTGCACTTGTGCCCAGGCCTTAAGCCTAGCCTGCACTTGTGCCCAGGCCTTAAGCCTAGCCCGCACTTGTGCCCAGGCCTAAAGCCTAGCCCGCACTTGTGCCCAGGCCTTAAGCCTAGCCCGCACTTGTGCCCTGGCCTTAAGCCTAGCCCGCACTTGTGCCCTGGCCTTAAGCCTAGCCCGCACTTGTGCCCAGGCCTTAAGCCTAGCCCGCACTTGTGCCCCGGCCTTAAGCCTAGCCCGCACTTGTGCCCCGGCCTTAAGCCTAGCCCGCACTTGTGCCCAGGCCTTAAGCCTAGCCCGCACTTGTGCCCAGGCCTTAAGCCTAGCCCGCACTTGTGCCCAGGCCTTAAGCCTAGCCCGCACTTGTGCCCAGGCCTTAAGCCTAGCCCGCACTTGTGCCCCCTGCCTTGATCCTAGCCAGCACTTGTGCCCAGGCCTTAAGCCTAGCCCGCACTTGTGCCCCGGCCTTAAGCCTAGCCCGCACTTGTGCCCCGGCCTTAAGCCTAGCCCGCACTTGTGCCCAGGCCTTAAGCCTAGCCCGCACTTGTGCCCAGGCCTTAAGCCTAGCCCGCACTTGTGCCCAGGCCTTAAGCCTAGCCCGCACTTGTGCCCAGGCCTTAAGCCTAGCCTGCACTTTTGAGCCCCTTGAATGCTTGTTTGTTTTTGTCTTCAGCTTCATGTTGGTTATGCACATAGGGCCAGCTTTACGCTCTTCGCTCTTGTCCCGTCTGAATGCGCATGCACGACTGTAATTGGGGAAGAAGGCATTACCCATTTACGGAGGACAGACAAGAAGTGCCTGGTCGCTTGGAGCATGGGGTTATGGAGAGGCTCCGCACTGTACAACAAAGGATCTAGTCCTAAATGTCCAAGTACAGAGTAGAGGGGTGAAAGCTAGCTCTTCACCCCTATGGGTGCCTAACCCTTTATGCAAAGAGTGCAAAGAGTTAGCTGAATGCCTTAAGCCTAGCCAGCACTTGTGTCCCCTGCCTTGATCCTGGCCAGCACTGCACTTGTGCCCATGCCGTAAGCCTAGCCCGCACTTGTGCCCAGGCCTTAAGCCTGGCTGGCACTTGTGCCCATGCCTTAAGCCTAGCCGGCACTTGTGGCCCCTGCCTTGATCCTAGCCAGCACTGCACTTGTGCCCAGGCCTTAAGCCTAGCCTGCACTTGTGCCCCGGCCTTAAGCCTAGCCGCACTTGTGCCCCGGCCTTAAGCCTAGCCCGCACTTGTGCCCCGGCCTTAAGCCTAGCCCGCACTTGTGCCACGGCCTTAAGCCTACCTGCACTTGTGCCCAGGCCTTAAGCCTAGCCCGCACTTGTGCCCCGGCCTTAAGCCGAGCCCGCACTTGTGCCCCGGCCTTAAGCCGAGCCCGCACTTGTGCCCCGGCCTTAAGCCGAGCCCGCACTTGTGCCCCGGCCTTAAGCCGAGCCGGCACTTGTGCCCCTGCCTTAAGCCGAACCGGCACTTGTGCCCCTGCCTTAAGCCGAGCCGGCACTTGTGCCCCTGCCTTAAGCCGAGCCGGCACTTGTGCCCCTGCCTTAAGCCTAGCCCGCACTTGTGCCCAGGCCTTAAGCCTAGCCCGCACTTGTGCCCCTGCCTTAAGCCTAGCCCGCACTTGTGCCCCTGCCTTAAGCCTAGCCCGCACTTGTGCCCCTGCCTTAAGCCTAGCCCGCACTTGTGCCCAGGCCTTAAGCCTAGCCCGCACTTGTGCCCAGGCCTTAAGCCTAGCCCGCACTTGTGCCCAGGCCTTAAGCCTAGCCCGCACTTGTGCCCAGGCCTTAAGCCTAGCCCGCACTTGTGCCCAGGCCTTAAGCCTAGCCCGCACTTGTGCCCAGGCCTTAAGCCTAGCCCGCACTTGTGCCCCCTGCCTTGATCCTAGCCCGCACTTGTGCCCAGGCCTTAAGCCAAGCCCGCACTTGTGCCCCTGCCTTAAGCCTAGCCCGCACTTGTGCCCCTGCCTTAAGCCTAGCCCGCACTTGTGCCCCGGCCTTAAGCCTAGCCCGCACTTGTGTCCAGGCCTTAAGCCTAGCCCGCACTTGTGGCCAGGCCTTAAGCCTAGCCCGCACTTGTGGCCAGGCCTTAAGCCTAGCCCGCACTTGTGGCCAGGCCTTAAGCCTAGCCCGCACTTGTGGCCAGGCCTTAAGCCTAGCCCGCACTTGTGCCCAGGCCTTAAGCCTAGCCCGCACTTGTGCCCAGGCCTTAAGCCTAGCCCGCACTTGTGCCCAGGCCTTAAGCCTAGCCTGCACTTGTGCCCAGGCCTTAAGCCTAGCCCGCACTTGTGCCCCCTGCCTTGATCCTAGCCAGCACTTGTGCCCAGGCCTTAAGCCTAGCCCGCACTTGTGCCCAGGCCTTAAGCCTAGCCTGCACTTTTGAGCCCCTTGAATGCTTGTTTGTTTGTTTTTGTCTTCAGCTTCATGTTGGTTATGCACATAGGGCCAGCTTTACGCTCTTCGCTCTTGTCCCGTCTGAATGCGCATGCACGACTGTAATTGGGGAAGAAGGCATTACCCATTTACGGAGGACAGACAAGAAGTGCCTGGTCGCTTGGAGCATGGGGTTATGGAGAGGCTCCGCACTGTACAACAAAGGATCTAGTCCTAAATGTCCAAGTACAGAGTAGAGGGGTGAAAGCTAGCTCTTCACCCCTATGGGTGCCTAACCCTTTATGCAAAGAGTGCAAAGAGTTAGCTGAATGCCTTAAGCCTAGCCAGCACTTGTGCCCCCTGCCTTGATCCTGGCCAGCACTGCACTTGTGCCCATGCCGTAAGCCTAGCCCACACTTGTGCCCAGGCCTTAAGCCTAGCCCGCACTTGTGCCCAGGCCTTAAGCCTGGCTGGCACTTGTGCCCATGCCTTAAGCCTAGCCGGCACTTGTGGCCCCTGCCTTGATCCTAGCCAGCACTGCACTTGTGCCCAGGCCTTAAGCCTAGCCTGCACTTGTGCCCAGGCCTTATGCCTAGCCCGCACTTGTGCCCAGGCCTTATGCCTAGCCCGCACTTGTGCCCAGGCCTTATGCCTAGCCCGCACTTGTGCCCAGGCCTTAAGCCTAGCCCGCACTTGTGCCCAGGCCTTAAGCCTAGCCCGCACTTGTGCCCCCTGCCTTGATCCTAGCCAGCACTTGTGCCCAGGCCTTAAGCCTAGCCCGCACTTGTGCCCCCTGCCTTGATCCTAGCCAGCACTGCACTTGTGCCCAGGCCTTAAGCCTAGCCTGCACTTGTGCCCAGGCCTTAAGCCTAGCCCGCACTTGTGCCCAGGCCTTAAGCCTAGCCCGCACTTGTGCCCAGGCCTTAAGCCTAGCCCGCACTTGTGCCCAGGCCTTAAGCCTAGCCCGCACTTGTGCCCAGGCCTTAAGCCTAGCCCGCACTTGTGCCCCCTGCCTTGATCCTAGCCAGCACTTGTGCCCAGGCCTTAAGCCTAGCCCGCACTTGTGCCCAGGCCTTAAGCCTAGCCCGCACTTGTGCCCAGGCCTTAAGCCTAGCCCGCACTTGTGCCCCCTGCCTTGATCCTAGCCAGCACTTGTGCCCAGGCCTTAAGCCTAGCCCGCACTTGTGCCCAGGCCTTAAGCCTAGCCCGCACTTGTGCCCCCTGCCTTGATCCTAGCCAGCACTTGTGCCCAGGCCTTAAGCCTAGCCCGCACTTGTGCCCAGGCCTTAAGCCAAGCCCGCACTTGTGCCCCTGCCTTAAGCCTAGCCCGCACTTGTGCCCAGGCCTTAAGCCTAGCCCGCACTTGTGCCCCCTGCCTTGATCCTAGCCAGCACTTGTGCCCAGGCCTTAAGCCTAGCCCGCACTTGTGCCCAGGCCTTAAGCCTAGCCCGCACTTGTGCCCCCTGCCTTGATCCTAGCCAGCACTTGTGCCCAGGCCTTAAGCCTAGCCTGCGCTTGTGCCCAGGCCTTAAGCCTAGCCCGCGCTTGTGCCCAGGCCTTAAGCCTAGCCCGCGCTTGTGCCCAGGCCTTAAGCCTAGCCCGCGCTTGTGCCCAGGCCTTAAGCCTAGCCCGCGCTTGTGCCCCGGCCTTAAGCCTAGCCCGCACTTGTGCCCCGGCCTTAAGCCTAGCCCGCACTTGTGCCCCGGCCTTAAGCCTAGCCCGCACTTGTGCCCCGGCCTTAAGCCTAGCCCGCACTTGTGCCCAGGCCTTAAGCCTAGCCCGCACTTGTGCCCAGGCCTTAAGCCTAGCCTGCACTTTTGAGCCCCTTGAATGCTTGTTTGTTTGTTTTTGTCTTCAGCTTCATGTTGGTTATGCACATAGGGCCAGCTTTACGCTCTTCGCTCTTGTCCCGTCTGAATGCGCATGCACGACTGTAATTGGGGAAGAAGGCATTACCCATTTACGGAGGACAGACAAGAAGTGCCTGGTCGCTTGGAGCATGGGGTTATGGAGAGGCTCCGCACTGTACAACAAAGGATCTAGTCCTAAATGTCCAAGTACAGAGTAGAGGGGTGAAAGCTAGCTCTTCACCCCTATGGGTGCCTAACCCTTTATGCAAAGAGTGCAAAGAGTTAGCTGAATGCCTTACGCCTAGCCAGCACTTGTGCCCCCTGCCTTGATCCTGGCCAGCACTGCACTTGTGCCCATGCCGTAAGCCTAGCCCACACTTGTGCCCAGGCCTTAAGCCTAGCCCGCACTTGTGCCCAGGCCTTAAGCCTGGCTGGCACTTGTGCCCATGCCTTAAGCCTAGCCGGCACTTGTGGCCCCTGCCTTGATCCTAGCCAGCACTGCACTTGTGCCCAGGCCTTAAGCCTAGCCTGCACTTGTGCCCAGGCCTTAAGCCTAGCCCGCACTTGTGCCCAGGCCTTATGCCTAGCCCGCACTTGTGCCCAGGCCTTATGCCTAGCCCGCACTTGTGCCCAGGCCTTAAGCCTAGCCCGCACTTGTGCCCAGGCCTTAAGCCTAGCCCGCACTTGTGCCCAGGCCTTAAGCCTAGCCCGCACTTGTGCCCAGGCCTTAAGCCTAGCCCGCACTTGTGCCCAGGCCTTAAGCCTAGCCCGCACTTGTGCCCCCTGCCTTGATCCTAGCCAGCACTTGTGCCCAGGCCTTAAGCCTAGCCCGCACTTGTGCCCAGGCCTTAAGCCTAGCCCGCACTTGTGCCCCCTGCCTTGATCCTAGCCAGCACTGCACTTGTGCCCAGGCCTTAAGCCTAGCCTGCACTTGTGCCCAGGCCTTAAGCCTAGCCAGCACTTGTGCCCCCTGCCTTGATCCTGGCCAGCACTGCACTTGTGCCCATGCCGTAAGCCTAGCCCGCACTTGTGCCCAGGCCTTAAGCCTGGCTGGCACTTGTGCCCATGCCTTAAGCCTAGCCGGCACTTGTGGCCCCTGCCTTGATCCTAGCCTAGCCCGCACTTGTGCCCCGGCCTTAAGCCTAGCCCGCACTTGTGCCCCGGCCTTAAGCCTAGCCCGCACTTGTGCCCCGGCCTTAAGCCTAGCCCGCACTTGTGCCCAGGCCTTAAGCCTAGCCCGCACTTGTGCCCAGGCCTTAAGCCTAGCCCGCACTTGTGCCCAGGCCTTAAGCCTAGCCCGCACTTGTGCCCCCTGCCTTGATCCTAGCCAGCACTTGTGCCCCCTGCCTTGATCCTAGCCAGCACTTGTGCCCAGGCCTTAAGCCAAGCCTGCACTTGTGCCCCTGCCTTAAGCCTAGCCCGCACTTGTGCCCCTGCCTTAAGCCTAGCCCGCACTTGTGCCCCTGCCTTAAGCCTAGCCCGCACTTGTGCCCAGGCCTTAAGCCTAGCCCGCACTTGTGCCCTGGCCTTAAGCCTAGCCCGCACTTGTGCCCAGGCCTTAAGCCTAGCCCGCACTTGTGCCCCGGCCTTAAGCCTAGCCCGCACTTGTGCCCCCTGCCTTGATCCTAGCCAGCACTTGTGCCCAGGCCTTAAGCCTAGCCCGCACTTGTGCCCAGGCCTTAAGCCTAGCCTGCACTTTTGAGCCCCTTGAATGCTTGTTTGTTTGTTTTTGTCTTCAGCTTCATGTTGGTTATGCACATAGGGCCAGCTTTACGCTCTTCGCTCTTGTCCCGTCTGAATGCGCATGCACGACTGTAATTGGGGAAGAAGGCATTACCCATTTACGGAGGACAGACAAGAAGTGCCTGGTCGCTTG
Source organism: Ranitomeya imitator (assembly GCF_032444005.1). Taxonomy (NCBI): domain Eukaryota; kingdom Metazoa; phylum Chordata; class Amphibia; order Anura; family Dendrobatidae; genus Ranitomeya; species Ranitomeya imitator. The sequence goes on from NW_027194564.1 coordinate 996,225, forward strand.
GAGCATGGGGTTATGGAGAGGCTCCGCACTGTACAACAAAGGATCTAGTCCTAAATGTCCAAGTACAGAGTAGAGGGGTGAAAGCTAGCTCTTCACCCCTATGGGTGCCTAACCCTTTATGCAAAGAGTGCAAAGAGTTAGCTGAATGCCTTAAGCCTAGCCAGCACTTGTGCCCCCTGCCTTGATCCTGGCCAGCACTGCACTTGTGCCCATGCCGTAAGCCTAGCCCACACTTGTGCCCAGGCCTTAAGCCTAGCCCGCACTTGTGCCCAGGCCTTAAGCCTGGCTGGCACTTGTGCCCATGCCTTAAGCCTAGCCGGCACTTGTGGCCCCTGCCTTGATCCTAGCCAGCACTGCACTTGTGCCCAGGCCTTAAGCCTAGCCTGCACTTGTGCCCAGGCCTTAAGCCTAGCCCGCACTTGTGCCCAGGCCTTATGCCTAGCCCGCACTTGTGCCCAGGCCTTAAGCCTAGCCCGCACTTGTGCCCAGGCCTTAAGCCTAGCCCGCACTTGTGCCCAGGCCTTAAGCCTAGCCCGCACTTGTGCCCAGGCCTTAAGCCTAGCCCGCACTTGTGCCCCCTGCCTTGATCCTAGCCAGCACTTGTGCCCAGGCCTTAAGCCTAGCCCGCACTTGTGCCCCCTGCCTTGATCCTAGCCAGCACTGCACTTGTGCCCAGGCCTTAAGCCTAGCCTGCACTTGTGCCCAGGCCTTAAGCCTAGCCCGCACTTGTGCCCAGGCCTTAAGCCTAGCCTGCACTTGTGCCCAGGCCTTAAGCCTAGCCCGCACTTGTGCCCAGGCCTTAAGCCTAGCCCGCACTTGTGCCCAGGCCTTAAGCCTAGCCCGCACTTGTGCCCAGGCCTTAAGCCTAGCCCGCACTTGTGCCCCCTGCCTTGATCCTAGCCAGCACTTGTGCCCAGGCCTTAAGCCTAGCCCGCACTTGTGCCCAGGCCTTAAGCCTAGCCCGCACTTGTGCCCAGGCCTTAAGCCTAGCCCGCACTTGTGCCCCCTGCCTTGATCCTAGCCAGCATTTGTGCCCAGGCCTTAAGCCTAGCCCGCACTTGTGCCCAGGCCTTAAGCCTAGCCCGCACTTGTGCCCCCTGCCTTGATCCTAGCCAGCACTTGTGCCCAGGCCTTAAGCCTAGCCCGCACTTGTGCCCAGGCCTTAAGCCAAGCCCGCACTTGTGCCCCTGCCTTAAGCCTAGCCCGCACTTGTGCCCCTGCCTTAAGCCTAGCCCGCACTTGTGCCCCTGCCTTAAGCCTAGCCCGCACTTGTGTCCAGGCCTTAAGCCTAGCCCGCACTTGTGTCCAGGCCTTAAGCCTAGCCCGCACTTGTGCCCAGGCCTTAAGCCTAGCTCGCACTTGTGCCCCCTGCCTTGATCCTAGCCAGCACTTGTGCCCATGCCTTAAGCCTAGCCCGCACTTGTGCCCAGGCCTTAAGCCAAGCCCGCACTTGTGCCCCTGCCTTAAGCCTAGCCCGCACTTGTGCCCAGGCCTTAAGCCTAGCCCGCACTTGTGTCCAGGCCTTAAGCCTAGCCCGCACTTTTGCCCAGGCCTTAAGCCTAGCCCGCACTTGTGCCCAGGCCTTAAGCCTAGCCCGCACTTGTGCCCAGGCCTTAAGCCTAGCCCGCACTTGTGCCCTGGCCTTAAGCCTAGCCCGCACTTGTGCCCTGGCCTTAAGCCTAGCCCGCACTTGTGCCCAGGCCTTAAGCCTAGCCCGCACTTGTCCTCAGGCCATAAGCCTAGCCCGCACTTGTGCCCCGGCCTTAAGCCTAGCCCGCACTTGTGCCCCGGCCTTAAGCCTAGCCCGCACTTGTGCCCAGGCCTTAAGCCTAGCCCGCACTTGTGCCCAGGCCTTAAGCCTAGCCCGCACTTGTGCCCAGGCCTTAAGCCTAGCCCACACTTGTGCCCCCTGCCTTGATCCTAGCCAGCACTTGTGCCCCCTGCCTTGATCCTAGCCAGCACTTGTGCCCAGGCCTTAAGCCAAGCCCGCACTTGTGCCCCTGCCTTAAGCCTAGCCTGCACTTGTGCCCCTGCCTTAAGCCTAGCCCGCACTTGTGCCCCTGCCTTAAGCCTAGCCCGCACTTGTGCCCAGGCCTTAAGCCTAGCCCGCACTTGTGTCCAGGCCTTAAGCCTAGCCTGCACTTGTGCCCAGGCCTTAAGCCTAGCCTGCACTTGTGCCCAGGCCTTAAGCCTAGCCCGCACTTGTGCCCAGGCCTAAAGCCTAGCCCGCACTTGTGCCCAGGCCTTAAGCCTAGCCCGCACTTGTGCCCTGGCCTTAAGCCTAGCCCGCACTTGTGCCCTGGCCTTAAGCCTAGCCCGCACTTGTGCCCAGGCCTTAAGCCTAGCCCGCACTTGTGCCCCGGCCTTAAGCCTAGCCCGCACTTGTGCCCCGGCCTTAAGCCTAGCCCGCACTTGTGCCCAGGCCTTAAGCCTAGCCCGCACTTGTGCCCAGGCCTTAAGCCTAGCCCGCACTTGTGCCCAGGCCTTAAGCCTAGCCCGCACTTGTGCCCAGGCCTTAAGCCTAGCCCGCACTTGTGCCCCCTGCCTTGATCCTAGCCAGCACTTGTGCCCAGGCCTTAAGCCTAGCCCGCACTTGTGCCCCGGCCTTAAGCCTAGCCCGCACTTGTGCCCCGGCCTTAAGCCTAGCCCGCACTTGTGCCCAGGCCTTAAGCCTAGCCCGCACTTGTGCCCAGGCCTTAAGCCTAGCCCGCACTTGTGCCCAGGCCTTAAGCCTAGCCCGCACTTGTGCCCAGGCCTTAAGCCTAGCCTGCACTTTTGAGCCCCTTGAATGCTTGTTTGTTTTTGTCTTCAGCTTCATGTTGGTTATGCACATAGGGCCAGCTTTACGCTCTTCGCTCTTGTCCCGTCTGAATGCGCATGCACGACTGTAATTGGGGAAGAAGGCATTACCCATTTACGGAGGACAGACAAGAAGTGCCTGGTCGCTTGGAGCATGGGGTTATGGAGAGGCTCCGCACTGTACAACAAAGGATCTAGTCCTAAATGTCCAAGTACAGAGTAGAGGGGTGAAAGCTAGCTCTTCACCCCTATGGGTGCCTAACCCTTTATGCAAAGAGTGCAAAGAGTTAGCTGAATGCCTTAAGCCTAGCCAGCACTTGTGTCCCCTGCCTTGATCCTGGCCAGCACTGCACTTGTGCCCATGCCGTAAGCCTAGCCCGCACTTGTGCCCAGGCCTTAAGCCTGGCTGGCACTTGTGCCCATGCCTTAAGCCTAGCCGGCACTTGTGGCCCCTGCCTTGATCCTAGCCAGCACTGCACTTGTGCCCAGGCCTTAAGCCTAGCCTGCACTTGTGCCCCGGCCTTAAGCCTAGCCGCACTTGTGCCCCGGCCTTAAGCCTAGCCCGCACTTGTGCCCCGGCCTTAAGCCTAGCCCGCACTTGTGCCACGGCCTTAAGCCTACCTGCACTTGTGCCCAGGCCTTAAGCGTAGCCCGCACTTGTGCCCAGGCCTTAAGCCTAGCCCGCACTTGTGCCCCGGCCTTAAGCCGAGCCCGCACTTGTGCCCCGGCCTTAAGCCGAGCCCGCACTTGTGCCCCGGCCTTAAGCCGAGCCCGCACTTGTGCCCCGGCCTTAAGCCGAGCCGGCACTTGTGCCCCTGCCTTAAGCCGAACCGGCACTTGTGCCCCTGCCTTAAGCCGAGCCGGCACTTGTGCCCCTGCCTTAAGCCGAGCCGGCACTTGTGCCCCTGCCTTAAGCCTAGCCCGCACTTGTGCCCAGGCCTTAAGCCTAGCCCGCACTTGTGCCCCTGCCTTAAGCCTAGCCCGCACTTGTGCCCCTGCCTTAAGCCTAGCCCGCACTTGTGCCCCTGCCTTAAGCCTAGCCCGCACTTGTGCCCAGGCCTTAAGCCTAGCCCGCACTTGTGCCCAGGCCTTAAGCCTAGCCCGCACTTGTGCCCAGGCCTTAAGCCTAGCCCGCACTTGTGCCCAGGCCTTAAGCCTAGCCCGCACTTGTGCCCAGGCCTTAAGCCTAGCCCGCACTTGTGCCCAGGCCTTAAGCCTAGCCCGCACTTGTGCCCCCTGCCTTGATCCTAGCCCGCACTTGTGCCCAGGCCTTAAGCCAAGCCCGCACTTGTGCCCCTGCCTTAAGCCTAGCCCGCACTTGTGCCCCTGCCTTAAGCCTAGCCCGCACTTGTGCCCCGGCCTTAAGCCTAGCCCGCACTTGTGTCCAGGCCTTAAGCCTAGCCCGCACTTGTGGCCAGGCCTTAAGCCTAGCCCGCACTTGTGGCCAGGCCTTAAGCCTAGCCCGCACTTGTGGCCAGGCCTTAAGCCTAGCCCGCACTTGTGGCCAGGCCTTAAGCCTAGCCCGCACTTGTGCCCAGGCCTTAAGCCTAGCCCGCACTTGTGCCCAGGCCTTAAGCCTAGCCCGCACTTGTGCCCAGGCCTTAAGCCTAGCCTGCACTTGTGCCCAGGCCTTAAGCCTAGCCCGCACTTGTGCCCCCTGCCTTGATCCTAGCCAGCACTTGTGCCCAGGCCTTAAGCCTAGCCCGCACTTGTGCCCAGGCCTTAAGCCTAGCCTGCACTTTTGAGCCCCTTGAATGCTTGTTTGTTTGTTTTTGTCTTCAGCTTCATGTTGGTTATGCACATAGGGCCAGCTTTACGCTCTTCGCTCTTGTCCCGTCTGAATGCGCATGCACGACTGTAATTGGGGAAGAAGGCATTACCCATTTACGGAGGACAGACAAGAAGTGCCTGGTCGCTTGGAGCATGGGGTTATGGAGAGGCTCCGCACTGTACAACAAAGGATCTAGTCCTAAATGTCCAAGTACAGAGTAGAGGGGTGAAAGCTAGCTCTTCACCCCTATGGGTGCCTAACCCTTTATGCAAAGAGTGCAAAGAGTTAGCTGAATGCCTTAAGCCTAGCCAGCACTTGTGCCCCCTGCCTTGATCCTGGCCAGCACTGCACTTGTGCCCATGCCGTAAGCCTAGCCCACACTTGTGCCCAGGCCTTAAGCCTAGCCCGCACTTGTGCCCAGGCCTTAAGCCTGGCTGGCACTTGTGCCCATGCCTTAAGCCTAGCCGGCACTTGTGGCCCCTGCCTTGATCCTAGCCAGCACTGCACTTGTGCCCAGGCCTTAAGCCTAGCCTGCACTTGTGCCCAGGCCTTATGCCTAGCCCGCACTTGTGCCCAGGCCTTATGCCTAGCCCGCACTTGTGCCCAGGCCTTATGCCTAGCCCGCACTTGTGCCCAGGCCTTATGCCTAGCCCGCACTTGTGCCCAGGCCTTAAGCCTAGCCCGCACTTGTGCCCAGGCCTTAAGCCTAGCCCGCACTTGTGCCCAGGCCTTAAGCCTAGCCCGCACTTGTGCCCCCTGCCTTGATCCTAGCCAGCACTTGTGCCCAGGCCTTAAGCCTAGCCCGCACTTGTGCCCAGGCCTTAAGCCTAGCCCGCACTTGTGCCCAGGCCTTAAGCCTAGCCCGCACTTGTGCCCCCTGCCTTGATCCTAGCCAGCACTTGTGCCCAGGCCTTAAGCCTAGCCCGCACTTGTGCCCAGGCCTTAAGCCTAGCCCGCACTTGTGCCCCCTGCCTTGATCCTAGCCAGCACTTGTGCCCAGGCCTTAAGCCTAGCCCGCACTTGTGCCCAGGCCTTAAGCCAAGCCCGCACTTGTGCCCTGGCCTTAAGCCTAGCCCGAACTTGTGCCCTGGCCTTAAGCCTAGCCCGCACTTGTGCCCAGGCCTTAAGCCTAGCCCGCACTTGTCCTCAGGCCATAAGCCTAGCCCGCACTTGTGCCCCGGCCTTAAGCCTAGCCCGCACTTGTGCCCCGGCCTTAAGCCTAGCCCGCACTTGTGCCCCGGCCTTAAGCCTAGCCCGCACTTGTGCCCAGGCCTTAAGCCTAGCCCGCACTTGTGCCCAGGCCTTAAGCCTAGCCCGCACTTGTGCCCAGGCCTTAAGCCTAGCCCGCACTTGTGCCCAGGCCTTAAGCCTAGCCCGCACTTGTGCCCCCTGCCTTGATCCTAGCCAGCACTTGTGCCCAGGCCTTAAGCCTAGCCCGCACTTGTGCCCAGGCCTTAAGCCTAGCCTGCACTTTTGAGCCCCTTGAATGCTTGTTTGTTTGTTTTTGTCTTCAGCTTCATGTTGGTTATGCACATAGGGCCAGCTTTACGCTCTTCGCTCTTGTCCCGTCTGAATGCGCATGCACGACTGTAATTGGGGAAGAAGGCATTACCCATTTACGGAGGACAGACAAGAAGTGCCTGGTCGCTTGGAGCATGGGGTTATGGAGAGGCTCCGCACTGTACAACAAAGGATCTAGTCCTAAATGTCCAAGTACAGAGTAGAGGGGTGAAAGCTAGCTCTTCACCCCTATGGGTGCCTAACCCTTTATGCAAAGAGTGCAAAGAGTTAGCTGAATGCCTTAAGCCTAGCCAGCACTTGTGCCCCCTGCCTTGATCCTGGCCAGCACTGCACTTGTGCCCATGCCGTAAGCCTAGCCCGCACTTGTGCCCAGGCCTTAAGCCTGGCTGGCACTTGTGCCCATGCCTTAAGCCTAGCCGGCACTTGTGGCCCCTGCCTTGATCCTAGCCAGCACTGCACTTGTGCCCAGGGCTTAAGCCTAGCCTGCACTTGTGCCCCGGCCTTAAGCCTAGCCCGCACTTGTGCCCCGGCCTTAAGCCTAGCCCGCACTTGTGCCCCGGCTTTAAGCCTAACCCGCACTTGTGCCCAGGCCTTAAGCCTAGCCCGCACTTGTGCCCAGGCCTTAAGCCTAGCCCGCACTTGTGCCCCGGCTTTAAGCTTAGCCCGCACTTGTGCCCCGGATTTAAGCTTAGCCCGCACTTGTGCCCAGGCCTTAAGCCGAGCCCGCACTTGTGCCCCGGCCTTAAGCCGAGCCCGCACTTGTGCCCCTGCCTTAAGCCGAGCCCGCACTTGTGCCCCTGCCTTAAGCCGAGCCCGCACTTGTGCCCCTGCCTTAAGCCGAGCCCGCACTTGTGCCCCTGCCTTAAGCCGAGCCCGCACTTGTGCCCCTGCCTTAAGCCGAGCCCGCACTTGTGCCCCTGCCTTAAGCCGAGCCCGCACTTGTGCCCAGGCCTTAAGCCTAGCCCGCACTTGTGCCCAGGCCTTAAGCCGAGCCCGCACTTGTGCCCCGGCCTTAAGCCGAGCCGGCACTTGTGCCCCTGCCTTAAGCCGATCCGGCACTTGTGCCCCTGCCTTAAGCCGAGCTGGCACTTGTGCCCCTGCCTTAAGCCGAGCCGGCACTTGTGCCCCTGCCTTAAGCCTAGCCCGCACTTGTGCCCAGGCCTTAAGCCTAGCCCGCACTTGTGCCCAGGCCTTAAGCCTAGCCCGCACTTGTGCCCCTGCCTTAAGCCTAGCCCGCACTTGTGCCCCTGCCTTAAGCCTAGCCCGCACTTGTGCCCAGGCCTTAAGCCTAGCCCGCACTTGTGCCCAGGCCTTAAGCCTAGCCCGCACTTGTGCCCAGGCCTTAAGCCTAGCCCGCACTTGTGCCCAGGCCTTAAGCCTAGCCCGCACTTGTGCCCAGGCCTTAAGCCTAGCCCGCACTTGTGCCCAGGCCTTAAGCCTAGCCCGCACTTGTGCCCCCTGCCTTGATCCTAGCCCGCACTTGTGCCCAGGCCTTAAGCCAAGCCCGCACTTGTGCCCCTGCCTTAAGCCTAGCCCGCACTTGTGCCCCTGCCTTAAGCCTAGCCCGCACTTGTGCCCCGGCCTTAAGCCTAGCCCGCACTTGTGTCCAGGCCTTAAGCCTAGCCCGCACTTGTGGCCAGGCCTTAAGCCTAGCCCGCACTTGTGGCCAGGCCTTAAGCCTAGCCCGCACTTGTGGCCAGGCCTTAAGCCTAGCCCGCACTTGTGGCCAGGCCTTAAGCCTAGCCCGCACTTGTGCCCAGGCCTTAAGCCTAGCCCGCACTTGTGCCCAGGCCTTAAGCCTAGCCCGCACTTGTGCCCAGGCCTTAAGCCTAGCCTGCACTTGTGCCCAGGCCTTAAGCCTAGCCCGCACTTGTGCCCCCTGCCTTGATCCTAGCCAGCACTTGTGCCCAGGCCTTAAGCCTAGCCCGCACTTGTGCCCAGGCCTTAAGCCTAGCCTGCACTTTTGAGCCCCTTGAATGCTTGTTTGTTTGTTTTTGTCTTCAGCTTCATGTTGGTTATGCACATAGGGCCAGCTTTACGCTCTTCGCTCTTGTCCCGTCTGAATGCGCATGCACGACTGTAATTGGGGAAGAAGGCATTACCCATTTACGGAGGACAGACAAGAAGTGCCTGGTCGCTTGGAGCATGGGGTTATGGAGAGGCTCCGCACTGTACAACAAAGGATCTAGTCCTAAATGTCCAAGTACAGAGTAGAGGGGTGAAAGCTAGCTCTTCACCCCTATGGGTGCCTAACCCTTTATGCAAAGAGTGCAAAGAGTTAGCTGAATGCCTTAAGCCTAGCCAGCACTTGTGCCCCCTGCCTTGATCCTGGCCAGCACTGCACTTGTGCCCATGCCGTAAGCCTAGCCCACACTTGTGCCCAGGCCTTAAGCCTAGCCCGCACTTGTGCCCAGGCCTTAAGCCTGGCTGGCACTTGTGCCCATGCCTTAAGCCTAGCCGGCACTTGTGGCCCCTGCCTTGATCCTAGCCAGCACTGCACTTGTGCCCAGGCCTTAAGCCTAGCCTGCACTTGTGCCCAGGCCTTATGCCTAGCCCGCACTTGTGCCCAGGCCTTATGCCTAGCCCGCACTTGTGCCCAGGCCTTATGCCTAGCCCGCACTTGTGCCCAGGCCTTATGCTTAGCCCGCACTTGTGCCCAGGCCTTAAGCCTAGCCCGCACTTGTGCCCAGGCCTTAAGCCTAGCCCGCACTTGTGCCCAGGCCTTAAGCCTAGCCCGCACTTGTGCCCCCTGCCTTGATCCTAGCCAGCACTTGTGCCCAGGCCTTAAGCCTAGCCCGCACTTGTGCCCAGGCCTTAAGCCTAGCCCGCACTTGTGCCCAGGCCTTAAGCCTAGCCCGCACTTGTGCCCCCTGCCTTGATCCTAGCCAGCACTTGTGCCCAGGCCTTAAGCCTAGCCCGCACTTGTGCCCAGGCCTTAAGCCTAGCCCGCACTTGTGCCCCCTGCCTTGATCCTAGCCAGCACTTGTGCCCAGGCCTTAAGCCTAGCCCGCACTTGTGCCCAGGCCTTAAGCCAAGCCCGCACTTGTGCCCTGGCCTTAAGCCTAGCCCGCACTTGTGCCCTGGCCTTAAGCCTAGCCCGCACTTGTGCCCAGGCCTTAAGCCTAGCCCGCACTTGTCCTCAGGCCATAAGCCTAGCCCGCACTTGTGCCCCGGCCTTAAGCCTAGCCCGCACTTGTGCCCCGGCCTTAAGCCTAGCCCGCACTTGTGCCCCGGCCTTAAGCCTAGCCCGCACTTGTGCCCAGGCCTTAAGCCTAGCCCGCACTTGTGCCCAGGCCTTAAGCCTAGCCCGCACTTGTGCCCAGGCCTTAAGCCTAGCCCGCACTTGTGCCCAGGCCTTAAGCCTAGCCCGCACTTGTGCCCCCTGCCTTGATCCTAGCCAGCACTTGTGCCCAGGCCTTAAGCCTAGCCCGCACTTGTGCCCAGGCCTTAAGCCTAGCCTGCACTTTTGAGCCCCTTGAATGCTTGTTTGTTTGTTTTTGTCTTCAGCTTCATGTTGGTTATGCACATAGGGCCAGCTTTACGCTCTTCGCTCTTGTCCCGTCTGAATGCGCATGCACGACTGTAATTGGGGAAGAAGGCATTACCCATTTACGGAGGACAGACAAGAAGTGCCTGGTCGCTTGGAGCATGGGGTTATGGAGAGGCTCCGCACTGTACAACAAAGGATCTAGTCCTAAATGTCCAAGTACAGAGTAGAGGGGTGAAAGCTAGCTCTTCACCCCTATGGGTGCCTAACCCTTTATGCAAAGAGTGCAAAGAGTTAGCTGAATGCCTTAAGCCTAGCCAGCACTTGTGCCCCCTGCCTTGATCCTGGCCAGCACTGCACTTGTGCCCATGCCGTAAGCCTAGCCCGCACTTGTGCCCAGGCCTTAAGCCTGGCTGGCACTTGTGCCCATGCCTTAAGCCTAGCCGGCACTTGTGGCCCCTGCCTTGATCCTAGCCAGCACTGCACTTGTGCCCAGGCCTTAAGCCTAGCCTGCACTTGTGCCCCGGCCTTAAGCCTAGCCCGCACTTGTGCCCCGGCCTTAAGCCTAGCCCGCACTTGTGCCCCGGCTTTAAGCCTAACCCGCACTTGTGCCCAGGCCTTAAGCCTAGCCCGCACTTGTGCCCAGGCCTTAAGCCTAGCCCGCACTTGTGCCCCGGCTTTAAGCTTAGCCCGCACTTGTGCCCCGGCTTTAAGCTTAGCCCGCACTTGTGCCCAGGCCTTAAGCCGAGCCCGCACTTGTGCCCCGGCCTTAAGCCGAGCCCGCACTTGTGCCCCGGCCTTAAGCCTAGCCCGCACTTGTGCCCAGGCCTTAAGCCTAGCCCGCACTTGTGCCCAGGCCTTAAGCCTAGCCCGCACTTGTGCCCAGGCCTTAAGCCTAGCCCACACTTGTGCCCCCTGCCTTGATCCTAGCCAGCACTTGTGCCCCCTGCCTTGATCCTAGCCAGCACTTGTGCCCAGGCCTTAAGCCAAGCCCGCACTTGTGCCCCTGCCTTAAGCCTAGCCCGCACTTGTGCCCCTGCCTTAAGCCTAGCCCGCACTTGTGCCCCTGCCTTAAGCCTAGCCCGCACTTGTGCCCAGGCCTTAAGCCTAGCCCGCACTTGTGTCCAGGCCTTAAGCCTAGCCTGCACTTGTGCCCAGGCCTTAAGCCTAGCCTGCACTTGTGCCCAGGCCTTAAGCCTAGCCCGCACTTGTGCCCAGGCCTAAAGCCTAGCCCGCACTTGTGCCCAGGCCTTAAGCCTAGCCCGCACTTGTGCCCTGGCCTTAAGCCTAGCCCGCACTTGTGCCCTGGCCTTAAGCCTAGCCCGCACTTGTGCCCAGGCCTTAAGCCTAGCCCGCACTTGTGCCCCGGCCTTAAGCCTAGCCCGCACTTGTGCCCCGGCCTTAAGCCTAGCCCGCACTTGTGCCCAGGCCTTAAGCCTAGCCCGCACTTGTGCCCAGGCCTTAAGCCTAGCCCGCACTTGTGCCCAGGCCTTAAGCCTAGCCCGCACTTGTGCCCAGGCCTTAAGCCTAGCCCGCACTTGTGCCCCCTGCCTTGATCCTAGCCAGCACTTGTGCCCAGGCCTTAAGCCTAGCCCGCACTTGTGCCCAGGCCTTAAGCCTAGCCTGCACTTTTGAGCCCCTTGAATGCTTGTTTGTTTTTGTCTTCAGCTTCATGTTGGTTATGCACATAGGGCCAGCTTTACGCTCTTCGCTCTTGTCCCGTCTGAATGCGCATGCACGACTGTAATTGGGGAAGAAGGCATTACCCATTTACGGAGGACAGACAAGAAGTGCCTGGTCGCTTGGAGCATGGGGTTATGGAGAGGCTCCGCACTGTACAACAAAGGATCTAGTCCTAAATGTCCAAGTACAGAGTAGAGGGGTGAAAGCTAGCTCTTCACCCCTATGGGTGCCTAACCCTTTATGCAAAGAGTGCAAAGAGTTAGCTGAATGCCTTAAGCCTAGCCAGCACTTGTGTCCCCTGCCTTGATCCTGGCCAGCACTGCACTTGTGCCCATGCCGTAAGCCTAGCCCGCACTTGTGCCCAGGCCTTAAGCCTGGCTGGCACTTGTGCCCATGCCTTAAGCCTAGCCGGCACTTGTGGCCCCTGCCTTGATCCTAGCCAGCACTGCACTTGTGCCCAGGCCTTAAGCCTAGCCTGCACTTGTGCCCCGGCCTTAAGCCTAGCCGCACTTGTGCCCCGGCCTTAAGCCTAGCCCGCACTTGTGCCCCGGCCTTAAGCCTAGCCCGCACTTGTGCCACGGCCTTAAGCCTACCTGCACTTGTGCCCAGGCCTTAAGCGTAGCCCGCACTTGTGCCCAGGCCTTAAGCCTAGCCCGCACTTGTGCCCCGGCCTTAAGCCGAGCCCGCACTTGTGCCCCGGCCTTAAGCCGAGCCCGCACTTGTGCCCCGGCCTTAAGCCGAGCCCGCACTTGTGCCCCGGCCTTAAGCCGAGCCCGCACTTGTGCCCCGGCCTTAAGCCGAGCCGGCACTTGTGCCCCTGCCTTAAGCCGATCCGGCACTTGTGCCCCTGCCTTAAGCCGAGCCGGCACTTGTGCCCCTGCCTTAAGCCGAGCCGGCACTTGTGCCCCTGCCTTAAGCCTAGCCCGCACTTGTGCCCAGGCCTTAAGCCTAGCCCGCACTTGTGCCCCTGCCTTAAGCCTAGCCCGCACTTGTGCCCCTGCCTTAAGCCTAGCCCGCACTTGTGCCCCTGCCTTAAGCCTAGCCCGCACTTGTGCCCAGGCCTTAAGCCTAGCCCGCACTTGTGCCCAGGCCTTAAGCCTAGCCCGCACTTGTGCCCAGGCCTTAAGCCTAGCCCGCACTTGTGCCCAGGCCTTAAGCCTAGCCCGCACTTGTGCCCAGGCCTTAAGCCTAGCCCGCACTTGTGCCCAGGCCTTAAGCCTAGCCCGCACTTGTGCCCCCTGCCTTGATCCTAGCCCGCACTTGTGCCCAGGCCTTAAGCCAAGCCCGCACTTGTGCCCCTGCCTTAAGCCTAGCCCGCACTTGTGCCCCTGCCTTAAGCCTAGCCCGCACTTGTGCCCCGGCCTTAAGCCTAGCCCGCACTTGTGTCCAGGCCTTAAGCCTAGCCCGCACTTGTGGCCAGGCCTTAAGCCTAGCCCGCACTTGTGGCCAGGCCTTAAGCCTAGCCCGCACTTGTGGCCAGGCCTTAAGCCTAGCCCGCACTTGTGGCCAGGCCTTAAGCCTAGCCCGCACTTGTGCCCAGGCCTTAAGCCTAGCCCGCACTTGTGCCCAGGCCTTAAGCCTAGCCCGCACTTGTGCCCAGGCCTTAAGCCTAGCCTGCACTTGTGCCCAGGCCTTAAGCCTAGCCCGCACTTGTGCCCCCTGCCTTGATCCTAGCCAGCACTTGTGCCCAGGCCTTAAGCCTAGCCCGCACTTGTGCCCAGGCCTTAAGCCTAGCCTGCACTTTTGAGCCCCTTGAATGCTTGTTTGTTTGTTTTTGTCTTCAGCTTCATGTTGGTTATGCACATAGGGCCAGCTTTACGCTCTTCGCTCTTGTCCCGTCTGAATGCGCATGCACGACTGTAATTGGGGAAGAAGGCATTACCCATTTACGGAGGACAGACAAGAAGTGCCTGGTCGCTTGGAGCATGGGGTTATGGAGAGGCTCCGCACTGTACAACAAAGGATCTAGTCCTAAATGTCCAAGTACAGAGTAGAGGGGTGAAAGCTAGCTCTTCACCCCTATGGGTGCCTAACCCTTTATGCAAAGAGTGCAAAGAGTTAGCTGAATGCCTTAAGCCTAGCCAGCACTTGTGCCCCCTGCCTTGATCCTGGCCAGCACTGCACTTGTGCCCATGCCGTAAGCCTAGCCCACACTTGTGCCCAGGCCTTAAGCCTAGCCCGCACTTGTGCCCAGGCCTTAAGCCTGGCTGGCACTTGTGCCCATGCCTTAAGCCTAGCCGGCACTTGTGGCCCCTGCCTTGATCCTAGCCAGCACTGCACTTGTGCCCAGGCCTTAAGCCTAGCCTGCACTTGTGCCCAGGCCTTATGCCTAGCCCGCACTTGTGCCCAGGCCTTATGCCTAGCCCGCACTTGTGCCCAGGCCTTATGCCTAGCCCGCACTTGTGCCCAGGCCTTATGCCTAGCCCGCACTTGTGCCCAGGCCTTAAGCCTAGCCCGCACTTGTGCCCAGGCCTTAAGCCTAGCCCGCACTTGTGCCCAGGCCTTAAGCCTAGCCCGCACTTGTGCCCCCTGCCTTGATCCTAGCCAGCACTTGTGCCCAGGCCTTAAGCCTAGCCCGCACTTGTGCCCAGGCCTTAAGCCTAGCCCGCACTTGTGCCCAGGCCTTAAGCCTAGCCCGCACTTGTGCCCCCTGCCTTGATCCTAGCCAGCACTTGTGCCCAGGCCTTAAGCCTAGCCCGCACTTGTGCCCAGGCCTTAAGCCTAGCCCGCACTTGTGCCCCCTGCCTTGATCCTAGCCAGCACTTGTGCCCAGGCCTTAAGCCTAGCCCGCACTTGTGCCCAGGCCTTAAGCCAAGCCCGCACTTGTGCCCTGGCCTTAAGCCTAGCCCGAACTTGTGCCCTGGCCTTAAGCCTAGCCCGCACTTGTGCCCAGGCCTTAAGCCTAGCCCGCACTTGTCCTCAGGCCATAAGCCTAGCCCGCACTTGTGCCCCGGCCTTAAGCCTAGCCCGCACTTGTGCCCCGGCCTTAAGCCTAGCCCGCACTTGTGCCCCGGCCTTAAGCCTAGCCCGCACTTGTGCCCAGGCCTTAAGCCTAGCCCGCACTTGTGCCCAGGCCTTAAGCCTAGCCCGCACTTGTGCCCAGGCCTTAAGCCTAGCCCGCACTTGTGCCCAGGCCTTAAGCCTAGCCCGCACTTGTGCCCCCTGCCTTGATCCTAGCCAGCACTTGTGCCCAGGCCTTAAGCCTAGCCCGCACTTGTGCCCAGGCCTTAAGCCTAGCCTGCACTTTTGAGCCCCTTGAATGCTTGTTTGTTTGTTTTTGTCTTCAGCTTCATGTTGGTTATGCACATAGGGCCAGCTTTACGCTCTTCGCTCTTGTCCCGTCTGAATGCGCATGCACGACTGTAATTGGGGAAGAAGGCATTACCCATTTACGGAGGACAGACAAGAAGTGCCTGGTCGCTTGGAGCATGGGGTTATGGAGAGGCTCCGCACTGTACAACAAAGGATCTAGTCCTAAATGTCCAAGTACAGAGTAGAGGGGTGAAAGCTAGCTCTTCACCCCTATGGGTGCCTAACCCTTTATGCAAAGAGTGCAAAGAGTTAGCTGAATGCCTTAAGCCTAGCCAGCACTTGTGCCCCCTGCCTTGATCCTGGCCAGCACTGCACTTGTGCCCATGCCGTAAGCCTAGCCCGCACTTGTGCCCAGGCCTTAAGCCTGGCTGGCACTTGTGCCCATGCCTTAAGCCTAGCCGGCACTTGTGGCCCCTGCCTTGATCCTAGCCAGCACTGCACTTGTGCCCAGGCCTTAAGCCGAGCCCGCACTTGTGCCCCGGCCTTAAGCCGAGCCGGCACTTGTGCCCCTGCCTTAAGCCGATCCGGCACTTGTGCCCCTGCCTTAAGCCGAGCTGGCACTTGTGCCCCTGCCTTAAGCCGAGCCGGCACTTGTGCCCCTGCCTTAAGCCTAGCCCGCACTTGTGCCCAGGCCTTAAGCCTAGCCCGCACTTGTGCCCAGGCCTTAAGCCTAGCCCGCACTTGTGCCCCTGCCTTAAGCCTAGCCCGCACTTGTGCCCCTGCCTTAAGCCTAGCCCGCACTTGTGCCCAGGCCTTAAGCCTAGCCCGCACTTGTGCCCAGGCCTTAAGCCTAGCCCGCACTTGTGCCCAGGCCTTAAGCCTAGCCCGCACTTGTGCCCAGGCCTTAAGCCTAGCCCGCACTTGTGCCCAGGCCTTAAGCCTAGCCCGCACTTGTGCCCAGGCCTTAAGCCTAGCCCGCACTTGTGCCCCCTGCCTTGATCCTAGCCCGCACTTGTGCCCAGGCCTTAAGCCAAGCCCGCACTTGTGCCCCTGCCTTAAGCCTAGCCCGCACTTGTGCCCCTGCCTTAAGCCTAGCCCGCACTTGTGCCCCGGCCTTAAGCCTAGCCCGCACTTGTGTCCAGGCCTTAAGCCTAGCCCGCACTTGTGGCCAGGCCTTAAGCCTAGCCCGCACTTGTGGCCAGGCCTTAAGCCTAGCCCGCACTTGTGGCCAGGCCTTAAGCCTAGCCCGCACTTGTGGCCAGGCCTTAAGCCTAGCCCGCACTTGTGCCCAGGCCTTAAGCCTAGCCCGCACTTGTGCCCAGGCCTTAAGCCTAGCCCGCACTTGTGCCCAGGCCTTAAGCCTAGCCCGCACTTGTGCCCCCTGCCTTGATCCTAGCCAGCACTTGTGCCCAGGCCTTAAGCCTAGCCCGCACTTGTGCCCAGGCCTTAAGCCTAGCCTGCACTTTTGAGCCCCTTGAATGCTTGTTTGTTTGTTTTTGTCTTCAGCTTCATGTTGGTTATGCACATAGGGCCAGCTTTACGCTCTTCGCTCTTGTCCCGTCTGAATGCGCATGCACGACTGTAATTGGGGAAGAAGGCATTACCCATTTACGGAGGACAGACAAGAAGTGCCTGGTCGCTTGGAGCATGGGGTTATGGAGAGGCTCCGCACTGTACAACAAAGGATCTAGTCCTAAATGTCCAAGTACAGAGTAGAGGGGTGAAAGCTAGCTCTTCACCCCTATGGGTGCCTAACCCTTTATGCAAAGAGTGCAAAGAGTTAGCTGAATGCCTTAAGCCTAGCCAGCACTTGTGCCCCCTGCCTTGATCCTGGCCAGCACTGCACTTGTGCCCATGCCGTAAGCCTAGCCCACACTTGTGCCCAGGCCTTAAGCCTAGCCCGCACTTGTGCCCAGGCCTTAAGCCTGGCTGGCACTTGTGCCCATGCCTTAAGCCTAGCCGGCACTTGTGGCCCCTGCCTTGATCCTAGCCAGCACTGCACTTGTGCCCAGGCCTTAAGCCTAGCCTGCACTTGTGCCCAGGCCTTATGCCTAGCCCGCACTTGTGCCCAGGCCTTATGCCTAGCCCGCACTTGTGCCCAGGCCTTATGCCTAGCCCGCACTTGTGCCCAGGCCTTATGCTTAGCCCGCACTTGTGCCCAGGCCTTAAGCCTAGCCCGCACTTGTGCCCAGGCCTTAAGCCTAGCCCGCACTTGTGCCCAGGCCTTAAGCCTAGCCCGCACTTGTGCCCCCTGCCTTGATCCTAGCCAGCACTTGTGCCCAGGCCTTAAGCCTAGCCCGCACTTGTGCCCAGGCCTTAAGCCTAGCCCGCACTTGTGCCCAGGCCTTAAGCCTAGCCCGCACTTGTGCCCCCTGCCTTGATCCTAGCCAGCACTTGTGCCCAGGCCTTAAGCCTAGCCCGCACTTGTGCCCAGGCCTTAAGCCTAGCCCGCACTTGTGCCCCCTGCCTTGATCCTAGCCAGCACTTGTGCCCAGGCCTTAAGCCTAGCCCGCACTTGTGCCCAGGCCTTAAGCCAAGCCCGCACTTGTGCCCTGGCCTTAAGCCTAGCCCGCACTTGTGCCCTGGCCTTAAGCCTAGCCCGCACTTGTGCCCAGGCCTTAAGCCTAGCCCGCACTTGTCCTCAGGCCATAAGCCTAGCCCGCACTTGTGCCCCGGCCTTAAGCCTAGCCCGCACTTGTGCCCCGGCCTTAAGCCTAGCCCGCACTTGTGCCCCGGCCTTAAGCCTAGCCCGCACTTGTGCCCAGGCCTTAAGCCTAGCCCGCACTTGTGCCCAGGCCTTAAGCCTAGCCCGCACTTGTGCCCAGGCCTTAAGCCTAGCCCGCACTTGTGCCCAGGCCTTAAGCCTAGCCCGCACTTGTGCCCCCTGCCTTGATCCTAGCCAGCACTTGTGCCCAGGCCTTAAGCCTAGCCCGCACTTGTGCCCAGGCCTTAAGCCTAGCCTGCACTTTTGAGCCCCTTGAATGCTTGTTTGTTTGTTTTTGTCTTCAGCTTCATGTTGGTTATGCACATAGGGCCAGCTTTACGCTCTTCGCTCTTGTCCCGTCTGAATGCGCATGCACGACTGTAATTGGGGAAGAAGGCATTACCCATTTACGGAGGACAGACAAGAAGTGCCTGGTCGCTTGGAGCATGGGGTTATGGAGAGGCTCCGCACTGTACAACAAAGGATCTAGTCCTAAATGTCCAAGTACAGAGTAGAGGGGTGAAAGCTAGCTCTTCACCCCTATGGGTGCCTAACCCTTTATGCAAAGAGTGCAAAGAGTTAGCTGAATGCCTTAAGCCTAGCCAGCACTTGTGCCCCCTGCCTTGATCCTGGCCAGCACTGCACTTGTGCCCATGCCGTAAGCCTAGCCCGCACTTGTGCCCAGGCCTTAAGCCTGGCTGGCACTTGTGCCCATGCCTTAAGCCTAGCCGGCACTTGTGGCCCCTGCCTTGATCCTAGCCAGCACTGCACTTGTGCCCAGGCCTTAAGCCTAGCCTGCACTTGTGCCCCGGCCTTAAGCCTAGCCCGCACTTGTGCCCCGGCCTTAAGCCTAGCCCGCACTTGTGCCCCGGCTTTAAGCCTAACCCGCACTTGTGCCCAGGCCTTAAGCCTAGCCCGCACTTGTGCCCAGGCCTTAAGCCTAGCCCGCACTTGTGCCCCGGCTTTAAGCTTAGCCCGCACTTGTGCCCCGGCTTTAAGCTTAGCCCGCACTTGTGCCCAGGCCTTAAGCCGAGCCCGCACTTGTGCCCCGGCCTTAAGCCGAGCCCGCACTTGTGCCCCGGCCTTAAGCCTAGCCCGCACTTGTGCCCAGGCCTTAAGCCTAGCCCGCACTTGTGCCCAGGCCTTAAGCCTAGCCCGCACTTGTGCCCAGGCCTTAAGCCTAGCCCACACTTGTGCCCCCTGCCTTGATCCTAGCCAGCACTTGTGCCCCCTGCCTTGATCCTAGCCAGCACTTGTGCCCAGGCCTTAAGCCAAGCCCGCACTTGTGCCCCTGCCTTAAGCCTAGCCCGCACTTGTGCCCCTGCCTTAAGCCTAGCCCGCACTTGTGCCCCTGCCTTAAGCCTAGCCCGCACTTGTGCCCAGGCCTTAAGCCTAGCCCGCACTTGTGTCCAGGCCTTAAGCCTAGCCTGCACTTGTGCCCAGGCCTTAAGCCTAGCCTGCACTTGTGCCCAGGCCTTAAGCCTAGCCCGCACTTGTGCCCAGGCCTAAAGCCTAGCCCGCACTTGTGCCCAGGCCTTAAGCCTAGCCCGCACTTGTGCCCTGGCCTTAAGCCTAGCCCGCACTTGTGCCCTGGCCTTAAGCCTAGCCCGCACTTGTGCCCAGGCCTTAAGCCTAGCCCGCACTTGTGCCCCGGCCTTAAGCCTAGCCCGCACTTGTGCCCCGGCCTTAAGCCTAGCCCGCACTTGTGCCCAGGCCTTAAGCCTAGCCTGCACTTGTGCCCAGGCCTTAAGCCTAGCCCGCACTTGTGCCCAGGCCTTAAGCCTAGCCCGCACTTGTGCCCAGGCCTTAAGCCTAGCCCGCACTTGTGCCCCCTGCCTTGATCCTAGCCAGCACTTGTGCCCAGGCCTTAAGCCTAGCCCGCACTTGTGCCCAGGCCTTAAGCCTAGCCTGCACTTTTGAGCCCCTTGAATGCTTGTTTGTTTTTGTCTTCAGCTTCATGTTGGTTATGCACATAGGGCCAGCTTTACGCTCTTCGCTCTTGTCCCGTCTGAATGCGCATGCACGACTGTAATTGGGGAAGAAGGCATTACCCATTTACGGAGGACAGACAAGAAGTGCCTGGTCGCTTGGAGCATGGGGTTATGGAGAGGCTCCGCACTGTACAACAAAGGATCTAGTCCTAAATGTCCAAGTACAGAGTAGAGGGGTGAAAGCTAGCTCTTCACCCCTATGGGTGCCTAACCCTTTATGCAAAGAGTGCAAAGAGTTAGCTGAATGCCTTAAGCCTAGCCAGCACTTGTGTCCCCTGCCTTGATCCTGGCCAGCACTGCACTTGTGCCCATGCCGTAAGCCTAGCCCGCACTTGTGCCCAGGCCTTAAGCCTGGCTGGCACTTGTGCCCATGCCTTAAGCCTAGCCGGCACTTGTGGCCCCTGCCTTGATCCTAGCCAGCACTGCACTTGTGCCCAGGCCTTAAGCCTAGCCTGCACTTGTGCCCCGGCCTTAAGCCTAGCCGCACTTGTGCCCCGGCCTTAAGCCTAGCCCGCACTTGTGCCCCGGCCTTAAGCCTAGCCCGCACTTGTGCCACGGCCTTAAGCCTACCTGCACTTGTGCCCAGGCCTTAAGCGTAGCCCGCACTTGTGCCCAGGCCTTAAGCCTAGCCCGCACTTGTGCCCCGGCCTTAAGCCGAGCCCGCACTTGTGCCCCGGCCTTAAGCCGAGCCCGCACTTGTGCCCCTGCCTTAAGCCGATCCGGCACTTGTGCCCCTGCCTTAAGCCGAGCCGGCACTTGTGCCCCTGCCTTAAGCCGAGCCGGCACTTGTGCCCCTGCCTTAAGCCTAGCCCGCACTTGTGCCCAGGCCTTAAGCCTAGCCCGCACTTGTGCCCCTGCCTTAAGCCTAGCCCGCACTTGTGCCCCTGCCTTAAGCCTAGCCCGCACTTGTGCCCCTGCCTTAAGCCTAGCCCGCACTTGTGCCCAGGCCTTAAGCCTAGCCCGCACTTGTGCCCAGGCCTTAAGCCTAGCCCGCACTTGTGCCCAGGCCTTAAGCCTAGCCCGCACTTGTGCCCAGGCCTTAAGCCTAGCCCGCACTTGTGCCCAGGCCTTAAGCCTAGCCCGCACTTGTGCCCAGGCCTTAAGCCTAGCCCGCACTTGTGCCCCCTGCCTTGATCCTAGCCCGCACTTGTGCCCAGGCCTTAAGCCAAGCCCGCACTTGTGCCCCTGCCTTAAGCCTAGCCCGCACTTGTGCCCCTGCCTTAAGCCTAGCCCGCACTTGTGCCCCGGCCTTAAGCCTAGCCCGCACTTGTGTCCAGGCCTTAAGCCTAGCCCGCACTTGTGGCCAGGCCTTAAGCCTAGCCCGCACTTGTGGCCAGGCCTTAAGCCTAGCCCGCACTTGTGGCCAGGCCTTAAGCCTAGCCCGCACTTGTGGCCAGGCCTTAAGCCTAGCCCGCACTTGTGCCCAGGCCTTAAGCCTAGCCCGCACTTGTGCCCAGGCCTTAAGCCTAGCCCGCACTTGTGCCCAGGCCTTAAGCCTAGCCTGCACTTGTGCCCAGGCCTTAAGCCTAGCCCGCACTTGTGCCCCCTGCCTTGATCCTAGCCAGCACTTGTGCCCAGGCCTTAAGCCTAGCCCGCACTTGTGCCCAGGCCTTAAGCCTAGCCTGCACTTTTGAGCCCCTTGAATGCTTGTTTGTTTGTTTTTGTCTTCAGCTTCATGTTGGTTATGCACATAGGGCCAGCTTTACGCTCTTCGCTCTTGTCCCGTCTGAATGCGCATGCACGACTGTAATTGGGGAAGAAGGCATTACCCATTTACGGAGGACAGACAAGAAGTGCCTGGTCGCTTGGAGCATGGGGTTATGGAGAGGCTCCGCACTGTACAACAAAGGATCTAGTCCTAAATGTCCAAGTACAGAGTAGAGGGGTGAAAGCTAGCTCTTCACCCCTATGGGTGCCTAACCCTTTATGCAAAGAGTGCAAAGAGTTAGCTGAATGCCTTAAGCCTAGCCAGCACTTGTGCCCCCTGCCTTGATCCTGGCCAGCACTGCACTTGTGCCCATGCCGTAAGCCTAGCCCACACTTGTGCCCAGGCCTTAAGCCTAGCCCGCACTTGTGCCCAGGCCTTAAGCCTGGCTGGCACTTGTGCCCATGCCTTAAGCCTAGCCGGCACTTGTGGCCCCTGCCTTGATCCTAGCCAGCACTGCACTTGTGCCCAGGCCTTAAGCCTAGCCTGCACTTGTGCCCAGGCCTTATGCCTAGCCCGCACTTGTGCCCAGGCCTTATGCCTAGCCCGCACTTGTGCCCAGGCCTTATGCCTAGCCCGCACTTGTGCCCAGGCCTTATGCCTAGCCCGCACTTGTGCCCAGGCCTTAAGCCTAGCCCGCACTTGTGCCCAGGCCTTAAGCCTAGCCCGCACTTGTGCCCAGGCCTTAAGCCTAGCCCGCACTTGTGCCCCCTGCCTTGATCCTAGCCAGCACTTGTGCCCAGGCCTTAAGCCTAGCCCGCACTTGTGCCCAGGCCTTAAGCCTAGCCTGCACTTGTGCCCAGGCCTTAAGCCTAGCCCGCACTTGTGCCCCCTGCCTTGATCCTAGCCAGCACTTGTGCCCAGGCCTTAAGCCTAGCCCGCACTTGTGCCCAGGCCTTAAGCCTAGCCCGCACTTGTGCCCCCTGCCTTGATCCTAGCCAGCACTTGTGCCCAGGCCTTAAGCCTAGCCCGCACTTGTGCCCAGGCCTTAAGCCAAGCCCGCACTTGTGCCCTGGCCTTAAGCCTAGCCCGAACTTGTGCCCTGGCCTTAAGCCTAGCCCGCACTTGTGCCCAGGCCTTAAGCCTAGCCCGCACTTGTCCTCAGGCCATAAGCCTAGCCCGCACTTGTGCCCCGGCCTTAAGCCTAGCCCGCACTTGTGCCCCGGCCTTAAGCCTAGCCCGCACTTGTGCCCCGGCCTTAAGCCTAGCCCGCACTTGTGCCCAGGCCTTAAGCCTAGCCCGCACTTGTGCCCAGGCCTTAAGCCTAGCCCGCACTTGTGCCCAGGCCTTAAGCCTAGCCCGCACTTGTGCCCAGGCCTTAAGCCTAGCCCGCACTTGTGCCCCCTGCCTTGATCCTAGCCAGCACTTGTGCCCAGGCCTTAAGCCTAGCCCGCACTTGTGCCCAGGCCTTAAGCCTAGCCTGCACTTTTGAGCCCCTTGAATGCTTGTTTGTTTGTTTTTGTCTTCAGCTTCATGTTGGTTATGCACATAGGGCCAGCTTTACGCTCTTCGCTCTTGTCCCGTCTGAATGCGCATGCACGACTGTAATTGGGGAAGAAGGCATTACCCATTTACGGAGGACAGACAAGAAGTGCCTGGTCGCTTGGAGCATGGGGTTATGGAGAGGCTCCGCACTGTACAACAAAGGATCTAGTCCTAAATGTCCAAGTACAGAGTAGAGGGGTGAAAGCTAGCTCTTCACCCCTATGGGTGCCTAACCCTTTATGCAAAGAGTGCAAAGAGTTAGCTGAATGCCTTAAGCCTAGCCAGCACTTGTGCCCCCTGCCTTGATCCTGGCCAGCACTGCACTTGTGCCCATGCCGTAAGCCTAGCCCGCACTTGTGCCCAGGCCTTAAGCCTGGCTGGCACTTGTGCCCATGCCTTAAGCCTAGCCGGCACTTGTGGCCCCTGCCTTGATCCTAGCCAGCACTGCACTTGTGCCCAGGCCTTAAGCCTAGCCTGCACTTGTGCCCCGGCCTTAAGCCTAGCCTGCACTTGTGCCCCGGCCTTAAGCCTAGCCCGCACTTGTGCCCCGGCTTTAAGCCTAACCCGCACTTGTGCCCAGGCCTTAAGCCTAGCCCGCACTTGTGCCCAGGCCTTAAGCCTAGCCCGCACTTGTGCCCCGGCTTTAAGCTTAGCCCGCACTTGTGCCCCGGCTTTAAGCTTAGCCCGCACTTGTGCCCAGGCCATAAGCCGAGCCCGCACTTGTGCCCCGGCCTTAAGCCGAGCCCGCACTTGTGCCCCTGCCTTAAGCCGAGCCCGCACTTGTGCCCCTGCCTTAAGCCGAGCCCGCACTTGTGCCCCTGCCTTAAGCCGAGCCCGCACTTGTGCCCCTGCCTTAAGCCGAGCCCGCACTTGTGCCCCTGCCTTAAGCCGAGCCCGCACTTGTGCCCCTGCCTTAAGCCGAGCCCGCACTTGTGCCCAGGCCTTAAGCCTAGCCCGCACTTGTGCCCAGGCCTTAAGCCGAGCCCGCACTTGTGCCCCGGCCTTAAGCCGAGCCGGCACTTGTGCCCCTGCCTTAAGCCGATCCGGCACTTGTGCCCCTGCCTTAAGCCGAGCCGGCACTTGTGCCCCTGCCTTAAGCCGAGCCGGCACTTGTGCCCAGGCCTTAAGCCTAGCCCGCACTTGTGCCCAGGCCTTAAGCCTAGCCCGCACTTGTGCCCCTGCCTTAAGCCTAGCCCGCACTTGTGCCCCTGCCTTAAGCCTAGCCCGCACTTGTGCCCAGGCCTTAAGCCTAGCCCGCACTTGTGCCCAGGCCTTAAGCCTAGCCCGCACTTGTGCCCAGGCCTTAAGCCTAGCCCGCACTTGTGCCCAGGCCTTAAGCCTAGCCCGCACTTGTGCCCAGGCCTTAAGCCTAGCCCGCACTTGTGCCCAGGCCTTAAGCCTAGCCCGCACTTGTGCCCCCTGCCTTGATCCTAGCCCGCACTTGTGCCCAGGCCTTAAGCCAAGCCCGCACTTGTGCCCCTGCCTTAAGCCTAGCCCGCACTTGTGCCCCTGCCTTAAGCCTAGCCCGCACTTGTGCCCCGGCCTTAAGCCTAGCCCGCACTTGTGTCCAGGCCTTAAGCCTAGCCCGCACTTGTGGCCAGGCCTTAAGCCTAGCCCGCACTTGTGGCCAGGCCTTAAGCCTAGCCCGCACTTGTGGCCAGGCCTTAAGCCTAGCCCGCACTTGTGGCCAGGCCTTAAGCCTAGCCCGCACTTGTGCCCAGGCCTTAAGCCTAGCCCGCACTTGTGCCCAGGCCTTAAGCCTAGCCCGCACTTGTGCCCAGGCCTTAAGCCTAGCCTGCACTTGTGCCCAGGCCTTAAGCCTAGCCCGCACTTGTGCCCCCTGCCTTGATCCTAGCCAGCACTTGTGCCCAGGCCTTAAGCCTAGCCCGCACTTGTGCCCAGGCCTTAAGCCTAGCCTGCACTTTTGAGCCCCTTGAATGCTTGTTTGTTTGTTTTTGTCTTCAGCTTCATGTTGGTTATGCACATAGGGCCAGCTTTACGCTCTTCGCTCTTGTCCCGTCTGAATGCGCATGCACGACTGTAATTGGGGAAGAAGGCATTACCCATTTACGGAGGACAGACAAGAAGTGCCTGGTCGCTTGGAGCATGGGGTTATGGAGAGGCTCCGCACTGTACAACAAAGGATCTAGTCCTAAATGTCCAAGTACAGAGTAGAGGGGTGAAAGCTAGCTCTTCACCCCTATGGGTGCCTAACCCTTTATGCAAAGAGTGCAAAGAGTTAGCTGAATGCCTTAAGCCTAGCCAGCACTTGTGCCCCCTGCCTTGATCCTGGCCAGCACTGCACTTGTGCCCATGCCGTAAGCCTAGCCCACACTTGTGCCCAGGCCTTAAGCCTAGCCCGCACTTGTGCCCAGGCCTTAAGCCTGGCTGGCACTTGTGCCCATGCCTTAAGCCTAGCCGGCACTTGTGGCCCCTGCCTTGATCCTAGCCAGCACTGCACTTGTGCCCAGGCCTTAAGCCTAGCCTGCACTTGTGCCCAGGCCTTATGCCTAGCCCGCACTTGTGCCCAGGCCTTATGCCTAGCCCGCACTTGTGCCCAGGCCTAATGCCTAGCCCGCACTTGTGCCCAGGCCTTATGCTTAGCCCGCACTTGTGCCCAGGCCTTAAGCCTAGCCCGCACTTGTGCCCAGGCCTTAAGCCTAGCCCGCACTTGTGCCCAGGCCTTAAGCCTAGCCCGCACTTGTGCCCCCTGCCTTGATCCTAGCCAGCACTTGTGCCCAGGCCTTAAGCCTAGCCCGCACTTGTGCCCAGGCCTTAAGCCTAGCCCGCACTTGTGCCCAGGCCTTAAGCCTAGCCCGCACTTGTGCCCCCTGCCTTGATCCTAGCCAGCACTTGTGCCCAGGCCTTAAGCCTAGCCCGCACTTGTGCCCAGGCCTTAAGCCTAGCCCGCACTTGTGCCCCCTGCCTTGATCCTAGCCAGCACTTGTGCCCAGGCCTTAAGCCTAGCCCGCACTTGTGCCCAGGCCTTAAGCCAAGCCCGCACTTGTGCCCTGGCCTTAAGCCTAGCCCGCACTTGTGCCCTGGCCTTAAGCCTAGCCCGCACTTGTGCCCAGGCCTTAAGCCTAGCCCGCACTTGTCCTCAGGCCATAAGCCTAGCCCGCACTTGTGCCCCGGCCTTAAGCCTAGCCCGCACTTGTGCCCCGGCCTTAAGCCTAGCCCGCACTTGTGCCCCGGCCTTAAGCCTAGCCCGCACTTGTGCCCAGGCCTTAAGCCTAGCCCGCACTTGTGCCCAGGCCTTAAGCCTAGCCCGCACTTGTGCCCAGGCCTTAAGCCTAGCCCGCACTTGTGCCCAGGCCTTAAGCCTAGCCCGCACTTGTGCCCCCTGCCTTGATCCTAGCCAGCACTTGTGCCCAGGCCTTAAGCCTAGCCCGCACTTGTGCCCAGGCCTTAAGCCTAGCCTGCACTTTTGAGCCCCTTGAATGCTTGTTTGTTTGTTTTTGTCTTCAGCTTCATGTTGGTTATGCACATAGGGCCAGCTTTACGCTCTTCGCTCTTGTCCCGTCTGAATGCGCATGCACGACTGTAATTGGGGAAGAAGGCATTACCCATTTACGGAGGACAGACAAGAAGTGCCTGGTCGCTTGGAGCATGGGGTTATGGAGAGGCTCCGCACTGTACAACAAAGGATCTAGTCCTAAATGTCCAAGTACAGAGTAGAGGGGTGAAAGCTAGCTCTTCACCCCTATGGGTGCCTAACCCTTTATGCAAAGAGTGCAAAGAGTTAGCTGAATGCCTTAAGCCTAGCCAGCACTTGTGCCCCCTGCCTTGATCCTGGCCAGCACTGCACTTGTGCCCATGCCGTAAGCCTAGCCCGCACTTGTGCCCAGGCCTTAAGCCTGGCTGGCACTTGTGCCCATGCCTTAAGCCTAGCCGGCACTTGTGGCCCCTGCCTTGATCCTAGCCAGCACTGCACTTGTGCCCAGGCCTTAAGCCTAGCCTGCACTTGTGCCCCGGCCTTAAGCCTAGCCCGCACTTGTGCCCCGGCCTTAAGCCTAGCCCGCACTTGTGCCCAGGCTTTAAGCCTAACCCGCACTTGTGCCCAGGCCTTAAGCCTAGCCCGCACTTGTGCCCAGGCCTTAAGCCTAGCCCGCACTTGTGCCCCGGCTTTAAGCTTAGCCCGCACTTGTGCCCCGGCTTTAAGCTTAGCCCGCACTTGTGCCCAGGCCTTAAGCCGAGCCCGCACTTGTGCCCCGGCCTTAAGCCGAGCCCGCACTTGTGCCCCTGCCTTAAGCCGAGCCCGCACTTGTGCCCCTGCCTTAAGCCGAGCCCGCACTTGTGCCCCTGCCTTAAGCCGAGCCCGCACTTGTGCCCCTGCCTTAAGCCGAGCCCGCACTTGTGCCCCTGCCTTAAGCCGAGCCCGCACTTGTGCCCCTGCCTTAAGCCGAGCCCGCACTTGTGCCCAGGCCTTAAGCCTAGCCCGCACTTGTGCCCAGGCCTTAAGCCTAGCCCGCACTTGTGCCCAGGCCTTAAGCCTAGCCCGCACTTGTGCCCAGGCCTTAAGCCTAGCCTGCACTTGTGCCCAGGCCTTAAGCCTAGCCCGTACTTGTGCCCCTGCCTTAAGCCTAGCCCGCACTTGTGGCCAGGCCTTAAGCCTAGCCCGCACTTGTGCCCAGGCCTTAAGCCTAGCCCGCACTTGTGCCCAGGCCTTAAGCCTAGCCCGCTCTTGTGCCCCTGCCTTAAGCCTAGCCCGCACTTGTGCCCAGGCCTTAAGCCTAGCCCGCACTTGTGCCCAGTCCTTAAGCCTAGCCCGCACTTGTGCCCCGGCCTTAAGCCTAGCCCGCACTTGTGCCCCGGCCTTAAGCCGAGCCCGCACTTGTGCCCCGGCCTTAAGCCGAGCCCGCACTTGTGCCCCTGCCTTAAGCCGAGCCCGCACTTGTGCCCCTGCCTTAAGCCTAGCCCGCACTTGTGCCCAGGCCTTAAGCCTAGCCCGCACTTGTGCCCAGGCCTTAAGCCTAGCCCGCACTTGTGCCCAGGCCTTAAGCCTAGCCCGCACTTGTGCCCAGGCCTTAAGCCTAGCCCGCACTTGTGCCCCCTGCCTTGATCCTAGCCAGCACTTGTGCCCAGGCCTTAAGCCTAGCCCGCACTTGTGCCCAGGCCTTAAGCCTAGCCTGCACTTTTGAGCCCCTTGAATGCTTGTTTGTTTGTTTTTGTCTTCAGCTTCATGTTGGTTATGCACATAGGGCCAGCTTTACGCTCTTCGCTCTTGTCCCGTCTGAATGCGCATGCACGACTGTAATTGGGGAAGAAGGCATTACCCATTTACGGAGGACAGACAAGAAGTGCCTGGTCGCTTGGAGCATGGGGTTATGGAGAGGCTCCGCACTGTACAACAAAGGATCTAGTCCTAAATGTCCAAGTACAGAGTAGAGGGGTGAAAGCTAGCTCTTCACCCCTATGGGTGCCTAACCCTTTATGCAAAGAGTGCAAAGAGTTAGCTGAATGCCTTAAGCCTAGCCAGCACTTGTGCCCAGGCCTTAAGCCTAGCCCGCACTTGTGCCCAGGCTTTAAGCTTAGCCCGCACTTGTGCCCCGGCTTTAAGCTTAGCCCGCACTTGTGCCCCGGCCTTAAGCCTAGCCCGCACTTGTGCCCAGGCCTTAAGCCGAGCCCGCACTTGTGCCCCGGCCTTAAGCCGAGCCCGCACTTGTGCCCCGGCTTTAAGCCGAGCCCGCACTTGTGCCCCTGCCTTAAGCCGAGCCCGCACTTGTGCCCCTGCCTTAAGCCGAGCCCGCACTTGTGCCCCTGCCTTAAGCCGAGCCCGCACTTGTGCCCCTGCCTTAAGCCTAGCCCGCACTTGTGCCCAGGCCTTAAGCCTAGCCCGCACTTGTTCCCAGGCCTTAAGCCTAGCCCGCACTTGTGCCCCTGCCTTAAGCCTAGCCCGCACTTGTGCCCCTGCCTTAAGCCTAGCCCGCACTTGTGCCCAGGCCTAAAGCCTAGCCCGCACTTGTGCCCAGGCCTAAAGCCTAGCCCGCACTTGTGCCCAGGCCTTAAGCCTAGCCCGCACTTGTGCCCAGGCCTTAAGCCTAGCCCGCACTTGTGCCCAGGCCTTAAGCCTAGCCCGCACTTGTGCCCAGGCCTTAAGCCTAGCCCGCACTTGTGCCCAGGCCTTAAGCCTAGCCCGCACTTGTGCCCAGGCCTTAAGCCTAGCCCGCACTTGTGCCCAGGCCTTAAGCCTAGCCCGCACTTGTCCTCAGGCCTTAAGCCTAGCCTGCACTTTTGAGCCCCTTGAATGCTTGTTTGTTTGTTTTTGTCTTCAGCTTCATGTTGGTTATGCACATAGGGCCAGCTTTACGCTCTTCGCTCTTGTCCCGTCTGAATGCGCATGCACGACTGTAATTGGGGAAGAAGGCATTACCCATTTACGGAGGACAGACAAGAAGTGCCTGGTCGCTTGGAGCATGGGGTTATGGAGAGGCTCTGCACTGTACAACAAAGGATCTAGTCCTAAATGTCCAAGTACAGAGTAGAGGGGTGAAAGCTAGCTCTTCACCCCTATGGGTGCCTAACCCTTTATGCAAAGAGTGCAAAGAGTTAGCTGAATGCCTTAAGCCTAGCCAGCACTTGTGCCCCCTGCCTTGATCCTGGCAAGCACTGCACTTGTGCCCATGCCGTAAGCCTAGCCCGCACTTGTGCCCAGGCCTTATGCCTGGCTGGCACTTGTGCCCATGCCTTAAGCCTAGCCGGCACTTGTGGCCCCTGCCTTGATCCTAGCCAGCACTGCACTTGTGCCCAGGCCTTAAGCCTAGCCTGCACTTGTGCCCCGGCCTTAAGCCTAGCCCGCACTTGTGCCCCGGCCTTAAGCCTAGCCCGCACTTGTGCCCCGGCCTTAAGCCTAGCCCGCACTTGTGCCCCGGCCTTAAGCCTAACCCGCACTTGTGCCCAGGCCTTAAGCCTAGCCCGCACTTGTGCCCAGGCCTTAAGCCTAGCCCGCACTTGTGCCCCGGCTTTAATCTTAGCCCGCACTTGTGCCCCGGCTTTAAGCTTAGCCCGCACTTGTGCCCAGGCCTTAAGCCTAGCCCGCACTTGTGCCCCGGCCTTAAGCCGAGCCCGCACTTGTGCCCCGGCCTTAAGCCGAGCCCGCACTTGTGCCCCGGCCTTAAGCCGAGCCTGCACTTGTGCCCCTGCCTTAAGCCGAGCCCGCACTTGTGCCCCTGCCTTTTAGCCGAGCCCGCACTTGTGCCCCTGCCTTAAGCCTAGCCCGCACTTGTGCCCCGGCCTTAAGCCTAGCCCGCACTTGTGCCCCGGCCTTAAGCCGAGCCGGCACTTGTGCCCCGGCCTTAAGCCGAGCCGGCACTTGTGCCCCTGCCTTAAGCCGAGCCGGCACTTGTGCCCCTGCCTTAAGCCTAGCCCGCACTTGTGCCCAGGCCTTAAGCCTAGCCCGCACTTGTGCCCCTGCCTTAAGCCTAGCCCGCACTTGTGCCCCTGCCTTAAGCCTAGCCCGCACTTGTGCCCCTGCCTTAAGCCTAGCCCGCACTTGTGCCCAGGCCTTAAGCCTAGCCCGCACTTGTGCCCAGGCCTTAAGCCTAGCCCGCACTTGTGCCCAGGCCTTAAGCCTAGCCCGCACTTGTGCCCAGGCCTTAAGCCTAGCCCGCACTTGTGCCCAGGCCTTAAGCCTAGCCCGCACTTGTGCCCAGGCCTTAAGCCTAGCCCGCACTTGTGCCCCCTGCCTTGATCCTAGCCCGCACTTGTGCCCAGGCCTTAAGCCAAGCCCGCACCTGTGCCCCTGCCTTAAGCCTAGCCCGCACTTGTGCCCCTGCCTTAAGCCTAGCCCGCACTTGTGCCCCGGCCTTAAGCCTAGCCCGCACTTGTGTCCAGGCCTTAAGCCTAGCCCGCACTTGTGGCCAGGCCTTAAGCCTAGCCCGCACTTGTGGCCAGGCCTTAAGCCTAGCCCGCACTTGTGGCCAGGCCTTAAGCCTAGCCCGCACTTGTGGCCAGGCCTTAAGCCTAGCCCGCACTTGTGCCCAGGCCTTAAGCCTAGCCCGCACTTGTGCCCAGGCCTTAAGCCTAGCCCGCACTTGTGCCCAGGCCTTAAGCCTAGCCTGCACTTGTGCCCAGGCCTTAAGCCTAGCCCGCACTTGTGCCCCCTGCCTTGATCCTAGCCAGCACTTGTGCCCAGGCCTTAAGCCTAGCCCGCACTTGTGCCCAGGCCTTAAGCCTAGCCTGCACTTTTGAGCCCCTTGAATGCTTGTTTGTTTGTTTTTGTCTTCAGCTTCATGTTGGTTATGCACATAGGGCCAGCTTTACGCTCTTCGCTCTTGTCCCGTCTGAATGCGCATGCACGACTGTAATTGGGGAAGAAGGCATTACCCATTTACGGAGGACAGACAAGAAGTGCCTGGTCGCTTGGAGCATGGGGTTATGGAGAGGCTCCGCACTGTACAACAAAGGATCTAGTCCTAAATGTCCAAGTACAGAGTAGAGGGGTGAAAGCTAGCTCTTCACCCCTATGGGTGCCTAACCCTTTATGCAAAGAGTGCAAAGAGTTAGCTGAATGCCTTAAGCCTAGCCAGCACTTGTGCCCCCTGCCTTGATCCTGGCCAGCACTGCACTTGTGCCCATGCCGTAAGCCTAGCCCACACTTGTGCCCAGGCCTTAAGCCTAGCCCGCACTTGTGCCCAGGCCTTAAGCCTGGCTGGCACTTGTGCCCATGCCTTAAGCCTAGCCGGCACTTGTGGCCCCTGCCTTGATCCTAGCCAGCACTGCACTTGTGCCCAGGCCTTAAGCCTAGCCTGCACTTGTGCCCAGGCCTTATGCCTAGCCCGCACTTGTGCCCAGGCCTTATGCCTAGCCCGCACTTGTGCCCAGGCCTTATGCCTAGCCCGCACTTGTGCCCAGGCCTTATGCCTAGCCCGCACTTGTGCCCAGGCCTTAAGCCTAGCCCGCACTTGTGCCCAGGCCTTAAGCCTAGCCCGCACTTGTGCCCAGGCCTTAAGCCTAGCCCGCACTTGTGCCCCCTGCCTTGATCCTAGCCAGCACTTGTGCCCAGGCCTTAAGCCTAGCCCGCACTTGTGCCCAGGCCTTAAGCCTAGCCCGCACTTGTGCCCAGGCCTTAAGCCTAGCCCGCACTTGTGCCCCCTGCCTTGATCCTAGCCAGCACTTGTGCCCAGGCCTTAAGCCTAGCCCGCACTTGTGCCCAGGCCTTAAGCCTAGCCCGCACTTGTGCCCCCTGCCTTGATCCTAGCCAGCACTTGTGCCCAGGCCTTAAGCCTAGCCCGCACTTGTGCCCAGGCCTTAAGCCAAGCCCGCACTTGTGCCCTGGCCTTAAGCCTAGCCCGAACTTGTGCCCTGGCCTTAAGCCTAGCCCGCACTTGTGCCCAGGCCTTAAGCCTAGCCCGCACTTGTCCTCAGGCCATAAGCCTAGCCCGCACTTGTGCCCCGGCCTTAAGCCTAGCCCGCACTTGTGCCCCGGCCTTAAGCCTAGCCCGCACTTGTGCCCCGGCCTTAAGCCTAGCCCGCACTTGTGCCCAGGCCTTAAGCCTAGCCCGCACTTGTGCCCAGGCCTTAAGCCTAGCCCGCACTTGTGCCCAGGCCTTAAGCCTAGCCCGCACTTGTGCCCAGGCCTTAAGCCTAGCCCGCACTTGTGCCCCCTGCCTTGATCCTAGCCAGCACTTGTGCCCAGGCCTTAAGCCTAGCCCGCACTTGTGCCCAGGCCTTAAGCCTAGCCTGCACTTTTGAGCCCCTTGAATGCTTGTTTGTTTGTTTTTGTCTTCAGCTTCATGTTGGTTATGCACATAGGGCCAGCTTTACGCTCTTCGCTCTTGTCCCGTCTGAATGCGCATGCACGACTGTAATTGGGGAAGAAGGCATTACCCATTTATGGAGGACAGACAAGAAGTGCCTGGTCGCTTGGAGCATGGGGTTATGGAGAGGCTCCGCACTGTACAACAAAGGATCTAGTCCTAAATGTCCAAGTACAGAGTAGAGGGGTGAAAGCTAGCTCTTCACCCCTATGGGTGCCTAACCCTTTATGCAAAGAGTGCAAAGAGTTAGCTGAATGCCTTAAGCCTAGCCAGCACTTGTGCCCCCTGCCTTGATCCTGGCCAGCACTGCACTTGTGCCCATGCCGTAAGCCTAGCCCGCACTTGTGCCCAGGCCTTAAGCCTGGCTGGCACTTGTGCCCATGCCTTAAGCCTAGCCGGCACTTGTGGCCCCTGCCTTGATCCTAGCCAGCACTGCACTTGTGCCCAGGGCTTAAGCCTAGCCTGCACTTGTGCCCCGGCCTTAAGCCTAGCCCGCACTTGTGCCCCGGCCTTAAGCCTAGCCCGCACTTGTGCCCCGGCTTTAAGCCTAACCCGCACTTGTGCCCAGGCCTTAAGCCTAGCCCGCACTTGTGCCCAGGCCTTAAGCCTAGCCCGCACTTGTGCCCCGGCTTTAAGCTTAGCCCGCACTTGTGCCCTGGCTTTAAGCTTAGCCCGCACTTGTGCCCAGGCCTTAAGCCGAGCCCGCACTTGTGCCCCGGCCTTAAGCCGAGCCCGCACTTGTGCCCCTGCCTTAAGCCGAGCCCGCACTTGTGCCCCTGCCTTAAGCCGAGCCCGCACTTGTGCCCCTGCCTTAAGCCGAGCCCGCACTTGTGCCCCTGCCTTAAGCCGAGCCCGCACT
This sequence comes from Ranitomeya imitator, assembly GCF_032444005.1. Lineage (NCBI taxonomy): Eukaryota > Metazoa > Chordata > Amphibia > Anura > Dendrobatidae > Ranitomeya > Ranitomeya imitator. The sequence continues at coordinate 1,029,240 of NW_027194564.1, forward strand.
TGTGCCCCTGCCTTAAGCCGAGCCCGCACTTGTGCCCCTGCCTTAAGCCGAGCCCGCACTTGTGCCCAGGCCTTAAGCCTAGCCCGCACTTGTGCCCAGGCCTTAAGCCGAGCCCGCACTTGTGCCCCGGCCTTAAGCCGAGCCGGCACTTGTGCCCCTGCCTTAAGCCGATCCGGCACTTGTGCCCCTGCCTTAAGCCGAGCCGGCACTTGTGCCCCTGCCTTAAGCCGAGCCGGCACTTGTGCCCCTGCCTTAAGCCTAGCCCGCACTTGTGCCCAGGCCTTAAGCCTAGCCCGCACTTGTGCCCAGGCCTTAAGCCTAGCCCGCACTTGTGCCCCTGCCTTAAGCCTAGCCCGCACTTGTGCCCCTGCCTTAAGCCTAGCCCGCACTTGTGCCCAGGCCTTAAGCCTAGCCCGCACTTGTGCCCAGGCCTTAAGCCTAGCCCGCACTTGTGCCCAGGCCTTAAGCCTAGCCCGCACTTGTGCCCAGGCCTTAAGCCTAGCCCGCACTTGTGCCCAGGCCTTAAGCCTAGCCCGCACTTGTGCCCAGGCCTTAAGCCTAGCCCGCACTTGTGCCCCCTGCCTTGATCCTAGCCCGCACTTGTGCCCAGGCCTTAAGCCAAGCCCGCACTTGTGCCCCTGCCTTAAGCCTAGCCCGCACTTGTGCCCCTGCCTTAAGCCTAGCCCGCACTTGTGCCCCGGCCTTAAGCCTAGCCCGCACTTGTGTCCAGGCCTTAAGCCTAGCCCGCACTTGTGGCCAGGCCTTAAGCCTAGCCCGCACTTGTGGCCAGGCCTTAAGCCTAGCCCGCACTTGTGGCCAGGCCTTAAGCCTAGCCCGCACTTGTGGCCAGGCCTTAAGCCTAGCCCGCACTTGTGCCCAGGCCTTAAGCCTAGCCCGCACTTGTGCCCAGGCCTTAAGCCTAGCCCGCACTTGTGCCCAGGCCTTAAGCCTAGCCTGCACTTGTGCCCAGGCCTTAAGCCTAGCCCGCACTTGTGCCCCCTGCCTTGATCCTAGCCAGCACTTGTGCCCAGGCCTTAAGCCTAGCCCGCACTTGTGCCCAGGCCTTAAGCCTAGCCTGCACTTTTGAGCCCCTTGAATGCTTGTTTGTTTGTTTTTGTCTTCAGCTTCATGTTGGTTATGCACATAGGGCCAGCTTTACGCTCTTCGCTCTTGTCCCGTCTGAATGCGCATGCACGACTGTAATTGGGGAAGAAGGCATTACCCATTTACGGAGGACAGACAAGAAGTGCCTGGTCGCTTGGAGCATGGGGTTATGGAGAGGCTCCGCACTGTACAACAAAGGATCTAGTCCTAAATGTCCAAGTACAGAGTAGAGGGGTGAAAGCTAGCTCTTCACCCCTATGGGTGCCTAACCCTTTATGCAAAGAGTGCAAAGAGTTAGCTGAATGCCTTAAGCCTAGCCAGCACTTGTGCCCCCTGCCTTGATCCTGGCCAGCACTGCACTTGTGCCCATGCCGTAAGCCTAGCCCACACTTGTGCCCAGGCCTTAAGCCTAGCCCGCACTTGTGCCCAGGCCTTAAGCCTGGCTGGCACTTGTGCCCATGCCTTAAGCCTAGCCGGCACTTGTGGCCCCTGCCTTGATCCTAGCCAGCACTGCACTTGTGCCCAGGCCTTAAGCCTAGCCTGCACTTGTGCCCAGGCCTTATGCCTAGCCCGCACTTGTGCCCAGGCCTTATGCCTAGCCCGCACTTGTGCCCAGGCCTTATGCCTAGCCCGCACTTGTGCCCAGGCCTTATGCTTAGCCCGCACTTGTGCCCAGGCCTTAAGCCTAGCCCGCACTTGTGCCCAGGCCTTAAGCCTAGCCCGCACTTGTGCCCAGGCCTTAAGCCTAGCCCGCACTTGTGCCCCCTGCCTTGATCCTAGCCAGCACTTGTGCCCAGGCCTTAAGCCTAGCCCGCACTTGTGCCCAGGCCTTAAGCCTAGCCCGCACTTGTGCCCAGGCCTTAAGCCTAGCCCGCACTTGTGCCCCCTGCCTTGATCCTAGCCAGCACTTGTGCCCAGGCCTTAAGCCTAGCCCGCACTTGTGCCCAGGCCTTAAGCCTAGCCCGCACTTGTGCCCCCTGCCTTGATCCTAGCCAGCACTTGTGCCCAGGCCTTAAGCCTAGCCCGCACTTGTGCCCAGGCCTTAAGCCAAGCCCGCACTTGTGCCCTGGCCTTAAGCCTAGCCCGCACTTGTGCCCTGGCCTTAAGCCTAGCCCGCACTTGTGCCCAGGCCTTAAGCCTAGCCCGCACTTGTCCTCAGGCCATAAGCCTAGCCCCCACTTGTGCCCCGGCCTTAAGCCTAGCCCGCACTTGTGCCCCGGCCTTAAGCCTAGCCCGCACTTGTGCCCCGGCCTTAAGCCTAGCCCGCACTTGTGCCCAGGCCTTAAGCCTAGCCCGCACTTGTGCCCAGGCCTTAAGCCTAGCCCGCACTTGTGCCCAGGCCTTAAGCCTAGCCCGCACTTGTGCCCAGGCCTTAAGCCTAGCCCGCACTTGTGCCCCCTGCCTTGATCCTAGCCAGCACTTGTGCCCAGGCCTTAAGCCTAGCCCGCACTTGTGCCCAGGCCTTAAGCCTAGCCTGCACTTTTGAGCCCCTTGAATGCTTGTTTGTTTGTTTTTGTCTTCAGCTTCATGTTGGTTATGCACATAGGGCCAGCTTTACGCTCTTCGCTCTTGTCCCGTCTGAATGCGCATGCACGACTGTAATTGGGGAAGAAGGCATTACCCATTTACGGAGGACAGACAAGAAGTGCCTGGTCGCTTGGAGCATGGGGTTATGGAGAGGCTCCGCACTGTACAACAAAGGATCTAGTCCTAAATGTCCAAGTACAGAGTAGAGGGGTGAAAGCTAGCTCTTCACCCCTATGGGTGCCTAACCCTTTATGCAAAGAGTGCAAAGAGTTAGCTGAATGCCTTAAGCCTAGCCAGCACTTGTGCCCCCTGCCTTGATCCTGGCCAGCACTGCACTTGTGCCCATGCCGTAAGCCTAGCCCGCACTTGTGCCCAGGCCTTAAGCCTGGCTGGCACTTGTGCCCATGCCTTAAGCCTAGCCGGCACTTGTGGCCCCTGCCTTGATCCTAGCCAGCACTGCACTTGTGCCCAGGCCTTAAGCCTAGCCTGCACTTGTGCCCCGGCCTTAAGCCTAGCCCGCACTTGTGCCCCGGCCTTAAGCCTAGCCCGCACTTGTGCCCCGGCTTTAAGCCTAACCCGCACTTGTGCCCAGGCCTTAAGCCTAGCCCGCACTTGTGCCCAGGCCTTAAGCCTAGCCCGCACTTGTGCCCCGGCTTTAAGCTTAGCCCGCACTTGTGCCCCGGCTTTAAGCTTAGCCCGCACTTGTGCCCAGGCCTTAAGCCGAGCCCGCACTTGTGCCCCGGCCTTAAGCCGAGCCCGCACTTGTGCCCCGGCCTTAAGCCTAGCCCGCACTTGTGCCCAGGCCTTAAGCCTAGCCCGCACTTGTGCCCAGGCCTTAAGCCTAGCCCGCACTTGTGCCCAGGCCTTAAGCCTAGCCCACACTTGTGCCCCCTGCCTTGATCCTAGCCAGCACTTGTGCCCCCTGCCTTGATCCTAGCCAGCACTTGTGCCCAGGCCTTAAGCCAAGCCCGCACTTGTGCCCCTGCTTTAAGCCTAGCCCGCACTTGTGCCCCTGCCTTAAGCCTAGCCCGCACTTGTGCCCCTGCCTTAAGCCTAGCCCGCACTTGTGCCCAGGCCTTAAGCCTAGCCCGCACTTGTGTCCAGGCCTTAAGCCTAGCCTGCACTTGTGCCCAGGCCTTAAGCCTAGCCTGCACTTGTGCCCAGGCCTTAAGCCTAGCCCGCACTTGTGCCCAGGCCTAAAGCCTAGCCCGCACTTGTGCCCAGGCCTTAAGCCTAGCCCGCACTTGTGCCCTGGCCTTAAGCCTAGCCCGCACTTGTGCCCTGGCCTTAAGCCTAGCCCGCACTTGTGCCCAGGCCTTAAGCCTAGCCCGCACTTGTGCCCCGGCCTTAAGCCTAGCCCGCACTTGTGCCCCGGCCTTAAGCCTAGCCCGCACTTGTGCCCAGGCCTTAAGCCTAGCCCGCACTTGTGCCCAGGCCTTAAGCCTAGCCCGCACTTGTGCCCAGGCCTTAAGCCTAGCCCGCACTTGTGCCCAGGCCTTAAGCCTAGCCCGCACTTGTGCCCCCTGCCTTGATCCTAGCCAGCACTTGTGCCCAGGCCTTAAGCCTAGCCCGCACTTGTGCCCAGGCCTTAAGCCTAGCCTGCACTTTTGAGCCCCTTGAATGCTTGTTTGTTTTTGTCTTCAGCTTCATGTTGGTTATGCACATAGGGCCAGCTTTACGCTCTTCGCTCTTGTCCCGTCTGAATGCGCATGCACGACTGTAATTGGGGAAGAAGGCATTACCCATTTACGGAGGACAGACAAGAAGTGCCTGGTCGCTTGGAGCATGGGGTTATGGAGAGGCTCCGCACTGTACAACAAAGGATCTAGTCCTAAATGTCCAAGTACAGAGTAGAGGGGTGAAAGCTAGCTCTTCACCCCTATGGGTGCCTAACCCTTTATGCAAAGAGTGCAAAGAGTTAGCTGAATGCCTTAAGCCTAGCCAGCACTTGTGTCCCCTGCCTTGATCCTGGCCAGCACTGCACTTGTGCCCATGCCGTAAGCCTAGCCCGCACTTGTGCCCAGGCCTTAAGCCTGGCTGGCACTTGTGCCCATGCCTTAAGCCTAGCCGGCACTTGTGGCCCCTGCCTTGATCCTAGCCAGCACTGCACTTGTGCCCAGGCCTTAAGCCTAGCCTGCACTTGTGCCCCGGCCTTAAGCCTAGCCGCACTTGTGCCCCGGCCTTAAGCCTAGCCCGCACTTGTGCCCCGGCCTTAAGCCTAGCCCGCACTTGTGCCACGGCCTTAAGCCTACCTGCACTTGTGCCCAGGCCTTAAGCGTAGCCCGCACTTGTGCCCAGGCCTTAAGCCTAGCCCGCACTTGTGCCCCGGCCTTAAGCCGAGCCCGCACTTGTGCCCCGGCCTTAAGCCGAGCCCGCACTTGTGCCCCGGCCTTAAGCCGAGCCCGCACTTGTGCCCCGGCCTTAAGCCGAGCCCGCACTTGTGCCCCGGCCTTAAGCCGAGCCGGCACTTGTGCCCCTGCCTTAAGCCGATCCGGCACTTGTGCCCCTGCCTTAAGCCGAGCCGGCACTTGTGCCCCTGCCTTAAGCCGAGCCGGCACTTGTGCCCCTGCCTTAAGCCTAGCCCGCACTTGTGCCCAGGCCTTAAGCCTAGCCCGCACTTGTGCCCCTGCCTTAAGCCTAGCCCGCACTTGTGCCCCTGCCTTAAGCCTAGCCCGCACTTGTGCCCCTGCCTTAAGCCTAGCCCGCACTTGTGCCCAGGCCTTAAGCCTAGGCCGCACTTGTGCCCAGGCCTTAAGCCTAGCCCGCACTTGTGCCCAGGCCTTAAGCCTAGCCCGCACTTGTGCCCAGGCCTTAAGCCTAGCCCGCACTTGTGCCCAGGCCTTAAGCCTAGCCCGCACTTGTGCCCAGGCCTTAAGCCTAGCCCGCACTTGTGCCCCCTGCCTTGATCCTAGCCCGCACTTGTGCCCAGGCCTTAAGCCAAGCCCGCACTTGTGCCCCTGCCTTAAGCCTAGCCCGCACTTGTGCCCCTGCCTTAAGCCTAGCCCGCACTTGTGCCCCGGCCTTAAGCCTAGCCCGCACTTGTGTCCAGGCCTTAAGCCTAGCCCGCACTTGTGGCCAGGCCTTAAGCCTAGCCCGCACTTGTGGCCAGGCCTTAAGCCTAGCCCGCACTTGTGGCCAGGCCTTAAGCCTAGCCCGCACTTGTGGCCAGGCCTTAAGCCTAGCCCGCACTTGTGCCCAGGCCTTAAGCCTAGCCCGCACTTGTGCCCAGGCCTTAAGCCTAGCCCGCACTTGTGCCCAGGCCTTAAGCCTAGCCTGCACTTGTGCCCAGGCCTTAAGCCTAGCCCGCACTTGTGCCCCCTGCCTTGATCCTAGCCAGCACTTGTGCCCAGGCCTTAAGCCTAGCCCGCACTTGTGCCCCGGCCTTAAGCCGAGCCCGCACTTTTGAGCCCCTTGAATGCTTGTTTGTTTGTTTTTGTCTTCAGCTTCATGTTGGTTATGCACATAGGGCCAGCTTTACGCTCTTCGCTCTTGTCCCGTCTGAATGCGCATGCACGACTGTAATTGGGGAAGAAGGCATTACCCATTTACGGAGGACAGACAAGAAGTGCCTGGTCGCTTGGAGCATGGGGTTATGGAGAGGCTCCGCACTGTACAACAAAGGATCTAGTCCTAAATGTCCAAGTACAGAGTAGAGGGGTGAAAGCTAGCTCTTCACCCCTATGGGTGCCTAACCCTTTATGCAAAGAGTGCAAAGAGTTAGCTGAATGCCTTAAGCCTAGCCAGCACTTGTGCCCCCTGCCTTGATCCTGGCCAGCACTGCACTTGTGCCCATGCCGTAAGCCTAGCCCACACTTGTGCCCAGGCCTTAAGCCTAGCCCGCACTTGTGCCCAGGCCTTAAGCCTGGCTGGCACTTGTGCCCATGCCTTAAGCCTAGCCGGCACTTGTGGCCCCTGCCTTGATCCTAGCCAGCACTGCACTTGTGCCCAGGCCTTAAGCCTAGCCTGCACTTGTGCCCAGGCCTTATGCCTAGCCCGCACTTGTGCCCAGGCCTTATGCCTAGCCCGCACTTGTGCCCAGGCCTTATGCCTAGCCCGCACTTGTGCCCAGGCCTTATGCCTAGCCCGCACTTGTGCCCAGGCCTTAAGCCTAGCCCGCACTTGTGCCCAGGCCTTAAGCCTAGCCCGCACTTGTGCCCAGGCCTTAAGCCTAGCCCGCACTTGTGCCCCCTGCCTTGATCCTAGCCAGCACTTGTGCCCAGGCCTTAAGCCTAGCCCGCACTTGTGCCCAGGCCTTAAGCCTAGCCCGCACTTGTGCCCAGGCCTTAAGCCTAGCCCGCACTTGTGCCCCCTGCCTTGATCCTAGCCAGCACTTGTGCCCAGGCCTTAAGCCTAGCCCGCACTTGTGCCCAGGCCTTAAGCCTAGCCCGCACTTGTGCCCCCTGCCTTGATCCTAGCCAGCACTTGTGCCCAGGCCTTAAGCCTAGCCCGCACTTGTGCCCAGGCCTTAAGCCAAGCCCGCACTTGTGCCCTGGCCTTAAGCCTAGCCCGAACTTGTGCCCTGGCCTTAAGCCTAGCCCGCACTTGTGCCCAGGCCTTAAGCCTAGCCCGCACTTGTCCTCAGGCCATAAGCCTAGCCCGCACTTGTGCCCCGGCCTTAAGCCTAGCCCGCACTTGTGCCCCGGCCTTAAGCCTAGCCCGCACTTGTGCCCCGGCCTTAAGCCTAGCCCGCACTTGTGCCCAGGCCTTAAGCCTAGCCCGCACTTGTGCCCAGGCCTTAAGCCTAGCCCGCACTTGTGCCCAGGCCTTAAGCCTAGCCCGCACTTGTGCCCAGGCCTTAAGCCTAGCCCGCACTTGTGCCCCCTGCCTTGATCCTAGCCAGCACTTGTGCCCAGGCCTTAAGCCTAGCCCGCACTTGTGCCCAGGCCTTAAGCCTAGCCTGCACTTTTGAGCCCCTTGAATGCTTGTTTGTTTGTTTTTGTCTTCAGCTTCATGTTGGTTATGCACATAGGGCCAGCTTTACGCTCTTCGCTCTTGTCCCGTCTGAATGCGCATGCACGACTGTAATTGGGGAAGAAGGCATTACCCATTTACGGAGGACAGACAAGAAGTGCCTGGTCGCTTGGAGCATGGGGTTATGGAGAGGCTCCGCACTGTACAACAAAGGATCTAGTCCTAAATGTCCAAGTACAGAGTAGAGGGGTGAAAGCTAGCTCTTCACCCCTATGGGTGCCTAACCCTTTATGCAAAGAGTGCAAAGAGTTAGCTGAATGCCTTAAGCCTAGCCAGCACTTGTGCCCCCTGCCTTGATCCTGGCCAGCACTGCACTTGTGCCCATGCCGTAAGCCTAGCCCGCACTTGTGCCCAGGCCTTAAGCCTGGCTGGCACTTGTGCCCATGCCTTAAGCCTAGCCGGCACTTGTGGCCCCTGCCTTGATCCTAGCCAGCACTGCACTTGTGCCCAGGCCTTAAGCCTAGCCTGCACTTGTGCCCCGGCCTTAAGCCTAGCCCGCACTTGTGCCCCGGCCTTAAGCCTAGCCCGCACTTGTGCCCCGGCTTTAAGCCTAACCCGCACTTGTGCCCAGGCCTTAAGCCTAGCCCGCACTTGTGCCCAGGCCTTAAGCCTAGCCCGCACTTGTGCCCCGGCTTTAAGCTTAGCCCGCACTTGTGCCCCGGCTTTAAGCTTAGCCCGCACTTGTGCCCAGGCCTTAAGCCGAGCCCGCACTTGTGCCCCGGCCTTAAGCCGAGCCCGCACTTGTGCCCCTGCCTTAAGCCGAGCCCGCACTTGTGCCCCTGCCTTAAGCCGAGCCCGCACTTGTGCCCCTGCCTTAAGCCTAGCCCGCACTTGTGCCCAGGCCTTAAGCCTAGCCCGCACTTGTGTCCAGGCCTTAAGCCTAGCCTGCACTTGTGCCCAGGCCTTAAGCCTAGCCTGCACTTGTGCCCAGGCCTTAAGCCTAGCCCGCACTTGTGCCCAGGCCTAAAGCCTAGCCCGCACTTGTGCCCAGGCCTTAAGCCTAGCCCGCACTTGTGCCCTGGCCTTAAGCCTAGCCCGCACTTGTGCCCTGGCCTTAAGCCTAGCCCGCACTTGTGCCCAGGCCTTAAGCCTAGCCCGCACTTGTGCCCCGGCCTTAAGCCTAGCCCGCACTTGTGCCCCGGCCTTAAGCCTAGCCCGCACTTGTGCCCAGGCCTTAAGCCTAGCCCGCACTTGTGCCCAGGCCTTAAGCCTAGCCCGCACTTGTGCCCAGGCCTTAAGCCTAGCCCGCACTTGTGCCCAGGCCTTAAGCCTAGCCCGCACTTGTGCCCCCTGCCTTGATCCTAGCCAGCACTTGTGCCCAGGCCTTAAGCCTAGCCCGCACTTGTGCCCAGGCCTTAAGCCTAGCCTGCACTTTTGAGCCCCTTGAATGCTTGTTTGTTTTTGTCTTCAGCTTCATGTTGGTTATGCACATAGGGCCAGCTTTACGCTCTTCGCTCTTGTCCCGTCTGAATGCGCATGCACGACTGTAATTGGGGAAGAAGGCATTACCCATTTACGGAGGACAGACAAGAAGTGCCTGGTCGCTTGGAGCATGGGGTTATGGAGAGGCTCCGCACTGTACAACAAAGGATCTAGTCCTAAATGTCCAAGTACAGAGTAGAGGGGTGAAAGCTAGCTCTTCACCCCTATGGGTGCCTAACCCTTTATGCAAAGAGTGCAAAGAGTTAGCTGAATGCCTTAAGCCTAGCCAGCACTTGTGTCCCCTGCCTTGATCCTGGCCAGCACTGCACTTGTGCCCATGCCGTAAGCCTAGCCCGCACTTGTGCCCAGGCCTTAAGCCTGGCTGGCACTTGTGCCCATGCCTTAAGCCTAGCCGGCACTTGTGGCCCCTGCCTTGATCCTAGCCAGCACTGCACTTGTGCCCAGGCCTTAAGCCTAGCCTGCACTTGTGCCCCGGCCTTAAGCCTAGCCGCACTTGTGCCCCGGCCTTAAGCCTAGCCCGCACTTGTGCCCCGGCCTTAAGCCTAGCCCGCACTTGTGCCACGGCCTTAAGCCTACCTGCACTTGTGCCCAGGCCTTAAGCGTAGCCCGCACTTGTGCCCAGGCCTTAAGCCTAGCCCGCACTTGTGCCCCGGCCTTAAGCCGAGCCCGCACTTGTGCCCCGGCCTTAAGCCGAGCCCGCACTTGTGCCCCGGCCTTAAGCCGAGCCCGCACTTGTGCCCCGGCCTTAAGCCGAGCCCGCACTTGTGCCCCGGCCTTAAGCCGAGCCGGCACTTGTGCCCCTGCCTTAAGCCGATCCGGCACTTGTGCCCCTGCCTTAAGCCGAGCCGGCACTTGTGCCCCTGCCTTAAGCCGAGCCGGCACTTGTGCCCCTGCCTTAAGCCTAGCCCGCACTTGTGCCCAGGCCTTAAGCCTAGCCCGCACTTGTGCCCCTGCCTTAAGCCTAGCCCGCACTTGTGCCCCTGCCTTAAGCCTAGCCCGCACTTGTGCCCCTGCCTTAAGCCTAGCCCGCACTTGTGCCCAGGCCTTAAGCCTAGCCCGCACTTGTGCCCAGGCCTTAAGCCTAGCCCGCACTTGTGCCCAGGCCTTAAGCCTAGCCCGCACTTGTGCCCAGGCCTTAAGCCTAGCCCGCACTTGTGCCCAGGCCTTAAGCCTAGCCCGCACTTGTGCCCAGGCCTTAAGCCTAGCCCGCACTTGTGCCCCCTGCCTTGATCCTAGCCCGCACTTGTGCCCAGGCCTTAAGCCAAGCCCGCACTTGTGCCCCTGCCTTAAGCCTAGCCCGCACTTGTGCCCCTGCCTTAAGCCTAGCCCGCACTTGTGCCCCGGCCTTAAGCCTAGCCCGCACTTGTGTCCAGGCCTTAAGCCTAGCCCGCACTTGTGGCCAGGCCTTAAGCCTAGCCCGCACTTGTGGCCAGGCCTTAAGCCTAGCCCGCACTTGTGGCCAGGCCTTAAGCCTAGCCCGCACTTGTGGCCAGGCCTTAAGCCTAGCCCGCACTTGTGCCCAGGCCTTAAGCCTAGCCCGCACTTGTGCCCAGGCCTTAAGCCTAGCCCGCACTTGTGCCCAGGCCTTAAGCCTAGCCTGCACTTGTGCCCAGGCCTTAAGCCTAGCCCGCACTTGTGCCCCCTGCCTTGATCCTAGCCAGCACTTGTGCCCAGGCCTTAAGCCTAGCCCGCACTTGTGCCCAGGCCTTAAGCCTAGCCTGCACTTTTGAGCCCCTTGAATGCTTGTTTGTTTGTTTTTGTCTTCAGCTTCATGTTGGTTATGCACATAGGGCCAGCTTTACGCTCTTCGCTCTTGTCCCGTCTGAATGCGCATGCACGACTGTAATTGGGGAAGAAGGCATTACCCATTTACGGAGGACAGACAAGAAGTGCCTGGTCGCTTGGAGCATGGGGTTATGGAGAGGCTCCGCACTGTACAACAAAGGATCTAGTCCTAAATGTCCAAGTACAGAGTAGAGGGGTGAAAGCTAGCTCTTCACCCCTATGGGTGCCTAACCCTTTATGCAAAGAGTGCAAAGAGTTAGCTGAATGCCTTAAGCCTAGCCAGCACTTGTGCCCCCTGCCTTGATCCTGGCCAGCACTGCACTTGTGCCCATGCCGTAAGCCTAGCCCACACTTGTGCCCAGGCCTTAAGCCTAGCCCGCACTTGTGCCCAGGCCTTAAGCCTGGCTGGCACTTGTGCCCATGCCTTAAGCCTAGCCGGCACTTGTGGCCCCTGCCTTGATCCTAGCCAGCACTGCACTTGTGCCCAGGCCTTAAGCCTAGCCTGCACTTGTGCCCAGGCCTTATGCCTAGCCCGCACTTGTGCCCAGGCCTTATGCCTAGCCCGCACTTGTGCCCAGGCCTTATGCCTAGCCCGCACTTGTGCCCAGGCCTTATGCCTAGCCCGCACTTGTGCCCAGGCCTTAAGCCTAGCCCGCACTTGTGCCCAGGCCTTAAGCCTAGCCCGCACTTGTGCCCAGGCCTTAAGCCTAGCCCGCACTTGTGCCCCCTGCCTTGATCCTAGCCAGCACTTGTGCCCAGGCCTTAAGCCTAGCCCGCACTTGTGCCCAGGCCTTAAGCCTAGCCCGCACTTGTGCCCAGGCCTTAAGCCTAGCCCGCACTTGTGCCCCCTGCCTTGATCCTAGCCAGCACTTGTGCCCAGGCCTTAAGCCTAGCCCGCACTTGTGCCCAGGCCTTAAGCCTAGCCCGCACTTGTGCCCCCTGCCTTGATCCTAGCCAGCACTTGTGCCCAGGCCTTAAGCCTAGCCCGCACTTGTGCCCAGGCCTTAAGCCAAGCCCGCACTTGTGCCCTGGCCTTAAGCCTAGCCCGAACTTGTGCCCTGGCCTTAAGCCTAGCCCGCACTTGTGCCCAGGCCTTAAGCCTAGCCCGCACTTGTCCTCAGGCCATAAGCCTAGCCCGCACTTGTGCCCCGGCCTTAAGCCTAGCCCGCACTTGTGCCCCGGCCTTAAGCCTAGCCCGCACTTGTGCCCCGGCCTTAAGCCTAGCCCGCACTTGTGCCCAGGCCTTAAGCCTAGCCCGCACTTGTGCCCAGGCCTTAAGCCTAGCCCGCACTTGTGCCCAGGCCTTAAGCCTAGCCCGCACTTGTGCCCAGGCCTTAAGCCTAGCCCGCACTTGTGCCCCCTGCCTTGATCCTAGCCAGCACTTGTGCCCAGGCCTTAAGCCTAGCCCGCACTTGTGCCCAGGCCTTAAGCCTAGCCTGCACTTTTGAGCCCCTTGAATGCTTGTTTGTTTGTTTTTGTCTTCAGCTTCATGTTGGTTATGCACATAGGGCCAGCTTTACGCTCTTCGCTCTTGTCCCGTCTGAATGCGCATGCACGACTGTAATTGGGGAAGAAGGCATTACCCATTTACGGAGGACAGACAAGAAGTGCCTGGTCGCTTGGAGCATGGGGTTATGGAGAGGCTCCGCACTGTACAACAAAGGATCTAGTCCTAAATGTCCAAGTACAGAGTAGAGGGGTGAAAGCTAGCTCTTCACCCCTATGGGTGCCTAACCCTTTATGCAAAGAGTGCAAAGAGTTAGCTGAATGCCTTAAGCCTAGCCAGCACTTGTGCCCCCTGCCTTGATCCTGGCCAGCACTGCACTTGTGCCCATGCCGTAAGCCTAGCCCGCACTTGTGCCCAGGCCTTAAGCCTGGCTGGCACTTGTGCCCATGCCTTAAGCCTAGCCGGCACTTGTGGCCCCTGCCTTGATCCTAGCCAGCACTGCACTTGTGCCCAGGCCTTAAGCCTAGCCTGCACTTGTGCCCCGGCCTTAAGCCTAGCCCGCACTTGTGCCCCGGCCTTAAGCCTAGCCCGCACTTGTGCCCCGGCTTTAAGCCTAACCCGCACTTGTGCCCAGGCCTTAAGCCTAGCCCGCACTTGTGCCCAGGCCTTAAGCCTAGCCCGCACTTGTGCCCCGGCTTTAAGCTTAGCCCGCACTTGTGCCCCGGCTTTAAGCTTAGCCCGCACTTGTGCCCAGGCCTTAAGCCGAGCCCGCACTTGTGCCCCGGCCTTAAGCCGAGCCCGCACTTGTGCCCCTGCCTTAAGCCGAGCCCGCACTTGTGCCCCTGCCTTAAGCCGAGCCCGCACTTGTGCCCCTGCCTTAAGCCGAGCCCGCACTTGTGCCCCTGCCTTAAGCCGAGCCCGCACTTGTGCCCCTGCCTTAAGCCGAGCCCGCACTTGTGCCCCTGCCTTAAGCCGAGCCCGCACTTGTGCCCAGGCCTTAAGCCTAGCCCGCACTTGTGCCCAGGCCTTAAGCCGAGCCCGCACTTGTGCCCCGGCCTTAAGCCTAGCCCGCACTTGTGCCCCTGCCTTAAGCCGATCCGGCACTTGTGCCCCTGCCTTAAGCCGAGCCGGCACTTGTGCCCCTGCCTTAAGCCGAGCCGGCACTTGTGCCCAGGCCTTAAGCCTAGCCCGCACTTGTGCCCAGGCCTTAAGCCTAGCCCGCACTTGTGCCCCTGCCTTAAGCCTAGCCCGCACTTGTGCCCCTGCCTTAAGCCTAGCCCGCACTTGTGCCCAGGCCTTAAGCCTAGCCCGCACTTGTGCCCAGGCCTTAAGCCTAGCCCGCACTTGTGCCCAGGCCTTAAGCCTAGCCCGCACTTGTGCCCAGGCCTTAAGCCTAGCCCGCACTTGTGCCCAGGCCTTAAGCCTAGCCCGCACTTGTGCCCAGGCCTTAAGCCTAGCCCGCACTTGTGCCCCCTGCCTTGATCCTAGCCCGCACTTGTGCCCAGGCCTTAAGCCAAGCCCGCACTTGTGCCCCTGCCTTAAGCCTAGCCCGCACTTGTGCCCCTGCCTTAAGCCTAGCCCGCACTTGTGCCCCGGCCTTAAGCCTAGCCCGCACTTGTGTCCAGGCCTTAAGCCTAGCCCGCACTTGTGGCCAGGCCTTAAGCCTAGCCCGCACTTGTGTCCAGGCCTTAAGCCTAGCCCGCACTTGTGGCCAGGCCTTAAGCCTAGCCCGCACTTGTGGCCAGGCCTTAAGCCTAGCCCGCACTTGTGGCCAGGCCTTAAGCCTAGCCCGCACTTGTGGCCAGGCCTTAAGCCTAGCCCGCACTTGTGCCCAGGCCTTAAGCCTAGCCCGCACTTGTGCCCAGGCCTTAAGCCTAGCCCGCACTTGTGCCCAGGCCTTAAGCCTAGCCTGCACTTGTGCCCAGGCCTTAAGCCTAGCCCGCACTTGTGCCCCCTGCCTTGATCCTAGCCAGCACTTGTGCCCAGGCCTTAAGCCTAGCCCGCACTTGTGCCCAGGCCTTAAGCCTAGCCTGCACTTTTGAGCCCCTTGAATGCTTGTTTGTTTGTTTTTGTCTTCAGCTTCATGTTGGTTATGCACATAGGGCCAGCTTTACGCTCTTCGCTCTTGTCCCGTCTGAATGCGCATGCACGACTGTAATTGGGGAAGAAGGCATTACCCATTTACGGAGGACAGACAAGAAGTGCCTGGTCGCTTGGAGCATGGGGTTATGGAGAGGCTCCGCACTGTACAACAAAGGATCTAGTCCTAAATGTCCAAGTACAGAGTAGAGGGGTGAAAGCTAGCTCTTCACCCCTATGGGTGCCTAACCCTTTATGCAAAGAGTGCAAAGAGTTAGCTGAATGCCTTAAGCCTAGCCAGCACTTGTGCCCCCTGCCTTGATCCTGGCCAGCACTGCACTTGTGCCCATGCCGTAAGCCTAGCCCACACTTGTGCCCAGGCCTTAAGCCTAGCCCGCACTTGTGCCCAGGCCTTAAGCCTGGCTGGCACTTGTGCCCATGCCTTAAGCCTAGCCGGCACTTGTGGCCCCTGCCTTGATCCTAGCCAGCACTGCACTTGTGCCCAGGCCTTAAGCCTAGCCTGCACTTGTGCCCAGGCCTTATGCCTAGCCCGCACTTGTGCCCAGGCCTTATGCCTAGCCCGCACTTGTGCCCAGGCCTAATGCCTAGCCCGCACTTGTGCCCAGGCCTTATGCTTAGCCCGCACTTGTGCCCAGGCCTTAAGCCTAGCCCGCACTTGTGCCCAGGCCTTAAGCCTAGCCCGCACTTGTGCCCAGGCCTTAAGCCTAGCCCGCACTTGTGCCCCCTGCCTTGATCCTAGCCAGCACTTGTGCCCAGGCCTTAAGCCTAGCCCGCACTTGTGCCCAGGCCTTAAGCCTAGCCCGCACTTGTGCCCAGGCCTTAAGCCTAGCCCGCACTTGTGCCCCCTGCCTTGATCCTAGCCAGCACTTGTGCCCAGGCCTTAAGCCTAGCCCGCACTTGTGCCCAGGCCTTAAGCCTAGCCCGCACTTGTGCCCCCTGCCTTGATCCTAGCCAGCACTTGTGCCCAGGCCTTAAGCCTAGCCCGCACTTGTGCCCAGGCCTTAAGCCAAGCCCGCACTTGTGCCCTGGCCTTAAGCCTAGCCCGCACTTGTGCCCTGGCCTTAAGCCTAGCCCGCACTTGTGCCCAGGCCTTAAGCCTAGCCCGCACTTGTCCTCAGGCCATAAGCCTAGCCCGCACTTGTGCCCCGGCCTTAAGCCTAGCCCGCACTTGTGCCCCGGCCTTAAGCCTAGCCCGCACTTGTGCCCCGGCCTTAAGCCTAGCCCGCACTTGTGCCCAGGCCTTAAGCCTAGCCCGCACTTGTGCCCAGGCCTTAAGCCTAGCCCGCACTTGTGCCCAGGCCTTAAGCCTAGCCCGCACTTGTGCCCAGGCCTTAAGCCTAGCCCGCACTTGTGCCCCCTGCCTTGATCCTAGCCAGCACTTGTGCCCAGGCCTTAAGCCTAGCCCGCACTTGTGCCCAGGCCTTAAGCCTAGCCTGCACTTTTGAGCCCCTTGAATGCTTGTTTGTTTGTTTTTGTCTTCAGCTTCATGTTGGTTATGCACATAGGGCCAGCTTTACGCTCTTCGCTCTTGTCCCGTCTGAATGCGCATGCACGACTGTAATTGGGGAAGAAGGCATTACCCATTTACGGAGGACAGACAAGAAGTGCCTGGTCGCTTGGAGCATGGGGTTATGGAGAGGCTCCGCACTGTACAACAAAGGATCTAGTCCTAAATGTCCAAGTACAGAGTAGAGGGGTGAAAGCTAGCTCTTCACCCCTATGGGTGCCTAACCCTTTATGCAAAGAGTGCAAAGAGTTAGCTGAATGCCTTAAGCCTAGCCAGCACTTGTGCCCCCTGCCTTGATCCTGGCCAGCACTGCACTTGTGCCCATGCCGTAAGCCTAGCCCGCACTTGTGCCCAGGCCTTAAGCCTGGCTGGCACTTGTGCCCATGCCTTAAGCCTAGCCGGCACTTGTGGCCCCTGCCTTGATCCTAGCCAGCACTGCACTTGTGCCCAGGCCTTAAGCCTAGCCTGCACTTGTGCCCCGGCCTTAAGCCTAGCCCGCACTTGTGCCCCGGCCTTAAGCCTAGCCCGCACTTGTGCCCAGGCTTTAAGCCTAACCCGCACTTGTGCCCAGGCCTTAAGCCTAGCCCGCACTTGTGCCCAGGCCTTAAGCCTAGCCCGCACTTGTGCCCCGGCTTTAAGCTTAGCCCGCACTTGTGCCCCGGCTTTAAGCTTAGCCCGCACTTGTGCCCAGGCCTTAAGCCGAGCCCGCACTTGTGCCCCGGCCTTAAGCCGAGCCCGCACTTGTGCCCCTGCCTTAAGCCGAGCCCGCACTTGTGCCCCTGCCTTAAGCCGAGCCCGCACTTGTGCCCCTGCCTTAAGCCGAGCCCGCACTTGTGCCCCTGCCTTAAGCCGAGCCCGCACTTGTGCCCCTGCCTTAAGCCGAGCCCGCACTTGTGCCCCTGCCTTAAGCCGAGCCCGCACTTGTGCCCAGGCCTTAAGCCTAGCCCGCACTTGTGCCCAGGCCTTAAGCCTAGCCCGCACTTGTGCCCAGGCCTTAAGCCTAGCCCGCACTTGTGCCCAGGCCTTAAGCCTAGCCTGCACTTGTGCCCAGGCCTTAAGCCTAGCCCGTACTTGTGCCCCTGCCTTAAGCCTAGCCCGCACTTGTGGCCAGGCCTTAAGCCTAGCCCGCACTTGTGCCCAGGCCTTAAGCCTAGCCCGCACTTGTGCCCAGGCCTTAAGCCTAGCCCGCTCTTGTGCCCCTGCCTTAAGCCTAGCCCGCACTTGTGCCCAGGCCTTAAGCCTAGCCCGCACTTGTGCCCAGTCCTTAAGCCTAGCCCGCACTTGTGCCCCGGCCTTAAGCCTAGCCCGCACTTGTGCCCCGGCCTTAAGCCGAGCCCGCACTTGTGCCCCGGCCTTAAGCCGAGCCCGCACTTGTGCCCCTGCCTTAAGCCGAGCCCGCACTTGTGCCCCTGCCTTAAGCCTAGCCCGCACTTGTGCCCAGGCCTTAAGCCTAGCCCGCACTTGTGCCCAGGCCTTAAGCCTAGCCCGCACTTGTGCCCAGGCCTTAAGCCTAGCCCGCACTTGTGCCCAGGCCTTAAGCCTAGCCCGCACTTGTGCCCCCTGCCTTGATCCTAGCCAGCACTTGTGCCCAGGCCTTAAGCCTAGCCCGCACTTGTGCCCAGGCCTTAAGCCTAGCCTGCACTTTTGAGCCCCTTGAATGCTTGTTTGTTTGTTTTTGTCTTCAGCTTCATGTTGGTTATGCACATAGGGCCAGCTTTACGCTCTTCGCTCTTGTCCCGTCTGAATGCGCATGCACGACTGTAATTGGGGAAGAAGGCATTACCCATTTACGGAGGACAGACAAGAAGTGCCTGGTCGCTTGGAGCATGGGGTTATGGAGAGGCTCCGCACTGTACAACAAAGGATCTAGTCCTAAATGTCCAAGTACAGAGTAGAGGGGTGAAAGCTAGCTCTTCACCCCTATGGGTGCCTAACCCTTTATGCAAAGAGTGCAAAGAGTTAGCTGAATGCCTTAAGCCTAGCCAGCACTTGTGCCCAGGCCTTAAGCCTAGCCCGCACTTGTGCCCAGGCTTTAAGCTTAGCCCGCACTTGTGCCCCGGCTTTAAGCTTAGCCCGCACTTGTGCCCCGGCCTTAAGCCTAGCCCGCACTTGTGCCCCGGCCTTAAGCCGAGCCCGCACTTGTGCCCCGGCCTTAAGCCGAGCCCGCACTTGTGCCCCGGCTTTAAGCCGAGCCCGCACTTGTGCCCCTGCCTTAAGCCGAGCCCGCACTTGTGCCCCTGCCTTAAGCCGAGCCCGCACTTGTGCCCCTGCCTTAAGCCGAGCCCGCACTTGTGCCCCTGCCTTAAGCCTAGCCCGCACTTGTGCCCAGGCCTTAAGCCTAGCCCGCACTTGTTCCCAGGCCTTAAGCCTAGCCCGCACTTGTGCCCCTGCCTTAAGCCTAGCCCGCACTTGTGCCCCTGCCTTAAGCCTAGCCCGCACTTGTGCCCAGGCCTAAAGCCTAGCCCGCACTTGTGCCCAGGCCTAAAGCCTAGCCCGCACTTGTGCCCAGGCCTTAAGCCTAGCCCGCACTTGTGCCCAGGCCTTAAGCCTAGCCCGCACTTGTGCCCAGGCCTTAAGCCTAGCCCGCACTTGTGCCCAGGCCTTAAGCCTAGCCCGCACTTGTGCCCAGGCCTTAAGCCTAGCCCGCACTTGTGCCCAGGCCTTAAGCCTAGCCCGCACTTGTGCCCAGGCCTTAAGCCTAGCCCGCACTTGTCCTCAGGCCTTAAGCCTAGCCTGCACTTTTGAGCCCCTTGAATGCTTGTTTGTTTGTTTTTGTCTTCAGCTTCATGTTGGTTATGCACATAGGGCCAGCTTTACGCTCTTCGCTCTTGTCCCGTCTGAATGCGCATGCACGACTGTAATTGGGGAAGAAGGCATTACCCATTTACGGAGGACAGACAAGAAGTGCCTGGTCGCTTGGAGCATGGGGTTATGGAGAGGCTCTGCACTGTACAACAAAGGATCTAGTCCTAAATGTCCAAGTACAGAGTAGAGGGGTGAAAGCTAGCTCTTCACCCCTATGGGTGCCTAACCCTTTATGCAAAGAGTGCAAAGAGTTAGCTGAATGCCTTAAGCCTAGCCAGCACTTGTGCCCCCTGCCTTGATCCTGGCAAGCACTGCACTTGTGCCCATGCCGTAAGCCTAGCCCGCACTTGTGCCCAGGCCTTATGCCTGGCTGGCACTTGTGCCCATGCCTTAAGCCTAGCCGGCACTTGTGGCCCCTGCCTTGATCCTAGCCAGCACTGCACTTGTGCCCAGGCCTTAAGCCTAGCCTGCACTTGTGCCCCGGCCTTAAGCCTAGCCCGCACTTGTGCCCCGGCCTTAAGCCTAGCCCGCACTTGTGCCCCGGCCTTAAGCCTAGCCCGCACTTGTGCCCCGGCCTTAAGCCTAACCCGCACTTGTGCCCAGGCCTTAAGCCTAGCCCGCACTTGTGCCCAGGCCTTAAGCCTAGCCCGCACTTGTGCCCCGGCTTTAATCTTAGCCCGCACTTGTGCCCCGGCTTTAAGCTTAGCCCGCACTTGTGCCCAGGCCTTAAGCCTAGCCCGCACTTGTGCCCCGGCCTTAAGCCGAGCCCGCACTTGTGCCCCGGCCTTAAGCCGAGCCCGCACTTGTGCCCCGGCCTTAAGCCGAGCCTGCACTTGTGCCCCTGCCTTAAGCCGAGCC
This sequence comes from Ranitomeya imitator, assembly GCF_032444005.1. Taxonomy (NCBI): domain Eukaryota; kingdom Metazoa; phylum Chordata; class Amphibia; order Anura; family Dendrobatidae; genus Ranitomeya; species Ranitomeya imitator. Next base: position 1,048,787 of record NW_027194564.1, read on the forward strand.
CGCACTTGTGCCCCTGCCTTTTAGCCGAGCCCGCACTTGTGCCCCTGCCTTAAGCCTAGCCCGCACTTGTGCCCCGGCCTTAAGCCTAGCCCGCACTTGTGCCCCGGCCTTAAGCCGAGCCGGCACTTGTGCCCCGGCCTTAAGCCGAGCCGGCACTTGTGCCCCTGCCTTAAGCCGAGCCGGCACTTGTGCCCCTGCCTTAAGCCTAGCCCGCACTTGTGCCCAGGCCTTAAGCCTAGCCCGCACTTGTGCCCCTGCCTTAAGCCTAGCCCGCACTTGTGCCCCTGCCTTAAGCCTAGCCCGCACTTGTGCCCCTGCCTTAAGCCTAGCCCGCACTTGTGCCCAGGCCTTAAGCCTAGCCCGCACTTGTGCCCAGGCCTTAAGCCTAGCCCGCACTTGTGCCCAGGCCTTAAGCCTAGCCCGCACTTGTGCCCAGGCCTTAAGCCTAGCCCGCACTTGTGCCCAGGCCTTAAGCCTAGCCCGCACTTGTGCCCAGGCCTTAAGCCTAGCCCGCACTTGTGCCCCCTGCCTTGATCCTAGCCCGCACTTGTGCCCAGGCCTTAAGCCAAGCCCGCACCTGTGCCCCTGCCTTAAGCCTAGCCCGCACTTGTGCCCCTGCCTTAAGCCTAGCCCGCACTTGTGCCCCGGCCTTAAGCCTAGCCCGCACTTGTGTCCAGGCCTTAAGCCTAGCCCGCACTTGTGGCCAGGCCTTAAGCCTAGCCCGCACTTGTGGCCAGGCCTTAAGCCTAGCCCGCACTTGTGGCCAGGCCTTAAGCCTAGCCCGCACTTGTGGCCAGGCCTTAAGCCTAGCCCGCACTTGTGCCCAGGCCTTAAGCCTAGCCCGCACTTGTGCCCAGGCCTTAAGCCTAGCCCGCACTTGTGCCCAGGCCTTAAGCCTAGCCTGCACTTGTGCCCAGGCCTTAAGCCTAGCCCGCACTTGTGCCCCCTGCCTTGATCCTAGCCAGCACTTGTGCCCAGGCCTTAAGCCTAGCCCGCACTTGTGCCCAGGCCTTAAGCCTAGCCTGCACTTTTGAGCCCCTTGAATGCTTGTTTGTTTGTTTTTGTCTTCAGCTTCATGTTGGTTATGCACATAGGGCCAGCTTTACGCTCTTCGCTCTTGTCCCGTCTGAATGCGCATGCACGACTGTAATTGGGGAAGAAGGCATTACCCATTTACGGAGGACAGACAAGAAGTGCCTGGTCGCTTGGAGCATGGGGTTATGGAGAGGCTCCGCACTGTACAACAAAGGATCTAGTCCTAAATGTCCAAGTACAGAGTAGAGGGGTGAAAGCTAGCTCTTCACCCCTATGGGTGCCTAACCCTTTATGCAAAGAGTGCAAAGAGTTAGCTGAATGCCTTAAGCCTAGCCAGCACTTGTGCCCCCTGCCTTGATCCTGGCCAGCACTGCACTTGTGCCCATGCCGTAAGCCTAGCCCACACTTGTGCCCAGGCCTTAAGCCTAGCCCGCACTTGTGCCCAGGCCTTAAGCCTGGCTGGCACTTGTGCCCATGCCTTAAGCCTAGCCGGCACTTGTGGCCCCTGCCTTGATCCTAGCCAGCACTGCACTTGTGCCCAGGCCTTAAGCCTAGCCTGCACTTGTGCCCAGGCCTTATGCCTAGCCCGCACTTGTGCCCAGGCCTTATGCCTAGCCCGCACTTGTGCCCAGGCCTTATGCCTAGCCCGCACTTGTGCCCAGGCCTTATGCCTAGCCCGCACTTGTGCCCAGGCCTTAAGCCTAGCCCGCACTTGTGCCCAGGCCTTAAGCCTAGCCCGCACTTGTGCCCAGGCCTTAAGCCTAGCCCGCACTTGTGCCCCCTGCCTTGATCCTAGCCAGCACTTGTGCCCAGGCCTTAAGCCTAGCCCGCACTTGTGCCCAGGCCTTAAGCCTAGCCCGCACTTGTGCCCAGGCCTTAAGCCTAGCCCGCACTTGTGCCCCCTGCCTTGATCCTAGCCAGCACTTGTGCCCAGGCCTTAAGCCTAGCCCGCACTTGTGCCCAGGCCTTAAGCCTAGCCCGCACTTGTGCCCCCTGCCTTGATCCTAGCCAGCACTTGTGCCCAGGCCTTAAGCCTAGCCCGCACTTGTGCCCAGGCCTTAAGCCAAGCCCGCACTTGTGCCCTGGCCTTAAGCCTAGCCCGAACTTGTGCCCTGGCCTTAAGCCTAGCCCGCACTTGTGCCCAGGCCTTAAGCCTAGCCCGCACTTGTCCTCAGGCCATAAGCCTAGCCCGCACTTGTGCCCCGGCCTTAAGCCTAGCCCGCACTTGTGCCCCGGCCTTAAGCCTAGCCCGCACTTGTGCCCCGGCCTTAAGCCTAGCCCGCACTTGTGCCCAGGCCTTAAGCCTAGCCCGCACTTGTGCCCAGGCCTTAAGCCTAGCCCGCACTTGTGCCCAGGCCTTAAGCCTAGCCCGCACTTGTGCCCAGGCCTTAAGCCTAGCCCGCACTTGTGCCCCCTGCCTTGATCCTAGCCAGCACTTGTGCCCAGGCCTTAAGCCTAGCCCGCACTTGTGCCCAGGCCTTAAGCCTAGCCTGCACTTTTGAGCCCCTTGAATGCTTGTTTGTTTGTTTTTGTCTTCAGCTTCATGTTGGTTATGCACATAGGGCCAGCTTTACGCTCTTCGCTCTTGTCCCGTCTGAATGCGCATGCACGACTGTAATTGGGGAAGAAGGCATTACCCATTTATGGAGGACAGACAAGAAGTGCCTGGTCGCTTGGAGCATGGGGTTATGGAGAGGCTCCGCACTGTACAACAAAGGATCTAGTCCTAAATGTCCAAGTACAGAGTAGAGGGGTGAAAGCTAGCTCTTCACCCCTATGGGTGCCTAACCCTTTATGCAAAGAGTGCAAAGAGTTAGCTGAATGCCTTAAGCCTAGCCAGCACTTGTGCCCCCTGCCTTGATCCTGGCCAGCACTGCACTTGTGCCCATGCCGTAAGCCTAGCCCGCACTTGTGCCCAGGCCTTAAGCCTGGCTGGCACTTGTGCCCATGCCTTAAGCCTAGCCGGCACTTGTGGCCCCTGCCTTGATCCTAGCCAGCACTGCACTTGTGCCCAGGGCTTAAGCCTAGCCTGCACTTGTGCCCCGGCCTTAAGCCTAGCCCGCACTTGTGCCCCGGCCTTAAGCCTAGCCCGCACTTGTGCCCCGGCTTTAAGCCTAACCCGCACTTGTGCCCAGGCCTTAAGCCTAGCCCGCACTTGTGCCCAGGCCTTAAGCCTAGCCCGCACTTGTGCCCCGGCTTTAAGCTTAGCCCGCACTTGTGCCCCGGCTTTAAGCTTAGCCCGCACTTGTGCCCAGGCCTTAAGCCGAGCCCGCACTTGTGCCCCGGCCTTAAGCCGAGCCCGCACTTGTGCCCCTGCCTTAAGCCGAGCCCGCACTTGTGCCCCTGCCTTAAGCCGAGCCCGCACTTGTGCCCCTGCCTTAAGCCGAGCCCGCACTTGTGCCCCTGCCTTAAGCCGAGCCCGCACTTGTGCCCCTGCCTTAAGCCGAGCCCGCACTTGTGCCCCTGCCTTAAGCCGAGCCCGCACTTGTGCCCAGGCCTTAAGCCTAGCCCGCACTTGTGCCCAGGCCTTAAGCCGAGCCCGCACTTGTGCCCCGGCCTTAAGCCGAGCCGGCACTTGTGCCCCTGCCTTAAGCCGATCCGGCACTTGTGCCCCTGCCTTAAGCCGAGCCGGCACTTGTGCCCCTGCCTTAAGCCGAGCCGGCACTTGTGCCCCTGCCTTAAGCCTAGCCCGCACTTGTGCCCAGGCCTTAAGCCTAGCCCGCACTTGTGCCCAGGCCTTAAGCCTAGCCCGCACTTGTGCCCCTGCCTTAAGCCTAGCCCGCACTTGTGCCCCTGCCTTAAGCCTAGCCCGCACTTGTGCCCAGGCCTTAAGCCTAGCCCGCACTTGTGCCCAGGCCTTAAGCCTAGCCCGCACTTGTGCCCAGGCCTTAAGCCTAGCCCGCACTTGTGCCCAGGCCTTAAGCCTAGCCCGCACTTGTGCCCAGGCCTTAAGCCTAGCCCGCACTTGTGCCCAGGCCTTAAGCCTAGCCCGCACTTGTGCCCCCTGCCTTGATCCTAGCCCGCACTTGTGCCCAGGCCTTAAGCCAAGCCCGCACTTGTGCCCCTGCCTTAAGCCTAGCCCGCACTTGTGCCCCTGCCTTAAGCCTAGCCCGCACTTGTGCCCCGGCCTTAAGCCTAGCCCGCACTTGTGTCCAGGCCTTAAGCCTAGCCCGCACTTGTGGCCAGGCCTTAAGCCTAGCCCGCACTTGTGGCCAGGCCTTAAGCCTAGCCCGCACTTGTGGCCAGGCCTTAAGCCTAGCCCGCACTTGTGGCCAGGCCTTAAGCCTAGCCCGCACTTGTGCCCAGGCCTTAAGCCTAGCCCGCACTTGTGCCCAGGCCTTAAGCCTAGCCCGCACTTGTGCCCAGGCCTTAAGCCTAGCCTGCACTTGTGCCCAGGCCTTAAGCCTAGCCCGCACTTGTGCCCCCTGCCTTGATCCTAGCCAGCACTTGTGCCCAGGCCTTAAGCCTAGCCCGCACTTGTGCCCAGGCCTTAAGCCTAGCCTGCACTTTTGAGCCCCTTGAATGCTTGTTTGTTTGTTTTTGTCTTCAGCTTCATGTTGGTTATGCACATAGGGCCAGCTTTACGCTCTTCGCTCTTGTCCCGTCTGAATGCGCATGCACGACTGTAATTGGGGAAGAAGGCATTACCCATTTACGGAGGACAGACAAGAAGTGCCTGGTCGCTTGGAGCATGGGGTTATGGAGAGGCTCCGCACTGTACAACAAAGGATCTAGTCCTAAATGTCCAAGTACAGAGTAGAGGGGTGAAAGCTAGCTCTTCACCCCTATGGGTGCCTAACCCTTTATGCAAAGAGTGCAAAGAGTTAGCTGAATGCCTTAAGCCTAGCCAGCACTTGTGCCCCCTGCCTTGATCCTGGCCAGCACTGCACTTGTGCCCATGCCGTAAGCCTAGCCCACACTTGTGCCCAGGCCTTAAGCCTAGCCCGCACTTGTGCCCAGGCCTTAAGCCTGGCTGGCACTTGTGCCCATGCCTTAAGCCTAGCCGGCACTTGTGGCCCCTGCCTTGATCCTAGCCAGCACTGCACTTGTGCCCAGGCCTTAAGCCTAGCCTGCACTTGTGCCCAGGCCTTATGCCTAGCCCGCACTTGTGCCCAGGCCTTATGCCTAGCCCGCACTTGTGCCCAGGCCTTATGCCTAGCCCGCACTTGTGCCCAGGCCTTATGCTTAGCCCGCACTTGTGCCCAGGCCTTAAGCCTAGCCCGCACTTGTGCCCAGGCCTTAAGCCTAGCCCGCACTTGTGCCCAGGCCTTAAGCCTAGCCCGCACTTGTGCCCCCTGCCTTGATCCTAGCCAGCACTTGTGCCCAGGCCTTAAGCCTAGCCCGCACTTGTGCCCAGGCCTTAAGCCTAGCCCGCACTTGTGCCCAGGCCTTAAGCCTAGCCCGCACTTGTGCCCCCTGCCTTGATCCTAGCCAGCACTTGTGCCCAGGCCTTAAGCCTAGCCCGCACTTGTGCCCAGGCCTTAAGCCTAGCCCGCACTTGTGCCCCCTGCCTTGATCCTAGCCAGCACTTGTGCCCAGGCCTTAAGCCTAGCCCGCACTTGTGCCCAGGCCTTAAGCCAAGCCCGCACTTGTGCCCTGGCCTTAAGCCTAGCCCGCACTTGTGCCCAGGCCTTAAGCCTAGCCCGCACTTGTGCCCAGGCCTTAAGCCTAGCCCGCACTTGTCCTCAGGCCATAAGCCTAGCCCGCACTTGTGCCCCGGCCTTAAGCCTAGCCCGCACTTGTGCCCCGGCCTTAAGCCTAGCCCGCACTTGTGCCCCGGCCTTAAGCCTAGCCCGCACTTGTGCCCAGGCCTTAAGCCTAGCCCGCACTTGTGCCCAGGCCTTAAGCCTAGCCCGCACTTGTGCCCAGGCCTTAAGCCTAGCCCGCACTTGTGCCCAGGCCTTAAGCCTAGCCCGCACTTGTGCCCCCTGCCTTGATCCTAGCCAGCACTTGTGCCCAGGCCTTAAGCCTAGCCCGCACTTGTGCCCAGGCCTTAAGCCTAGCCTGCACTTTTGAGCCCCTTGAATGCTTGTTTGTTTGTTTTTGTCTTCAGCTTCATGTTGGTTATGCACATAGGGCCAGCTTTACGCTCTTCGCTCTTGTCCCGTCTGAATGCGCATGCACGACTGTAATTGGGGAAGAAGGCATTACCCATTTACGGAGGACAGACAAGAAGTGCCTGGTCGCTTGGAGCATGGGGTTATGGAGAGGCTCCGCACTGTACAACAAAGGATCTAGTCCTAAATGTCCAAGTACAGAGTAGAGGGGTGAAAGCTAGCTCTTCACCCCTATGGGTGCCTAACCCTTTATGCAAAGAGTGCAAAGAGTTAGCTGAATGCCTTAAGCCTAGCCAGCACTTGTGCCCCCTGCCTTGATCCTGGCCAGCACTGCACTTGTGCCCATGCCGTAAGCCTAGCCCGCACTTGTGCCCAGGCCTTAAGCCTGGCTGGCACTTGTGCCCATGCCTTAAGCCTAGCCGGCACTTGTGGCCCCTGCCTTGATCCTAGCCAGCACTGCACTTGTGCCCAGGCCTTAAGCCTAGCCTGCACTTGTGCCCCGGCCTTAAGCCTAGCCCGCACTTGTGCCCCGGCCTTAAGCCTAGCCCGCACTTGTGCCCCGGCTTTAAGCCTAACCCGCACTTGTGCCCAGGCCTTAAGCCTAGCCCGCACTTGTGCCCAGGCCTTAAGCCTAGCCCGCACTTGTGCCCCGGCTTTAAGCTTAGCCCGCACTTGTGCCCCGGCTTTAAGCTTAGCCCGCACTTGTGCCCAGGCCTTAAGCCGAGCCCGCACTTGTGCCCCGGCCTTAAGCCGAGCCCGCACTTGTGCCCCGGCCTTAAGCCTAGCCCGCACTTGTGCCCAGGCCTTAAGCCTAGCCCGCACTTGTGCCCAGGCCTTAAGCCTAGCCCGCACTTGTGCCCAGGCCTTAAGCCTAGCCCACACTTGTGCCCCCTGCCTTGATCCTAGCCAGCACTTGTGCCCCCTGCCTTGATCCTAGCCAGCACTTGTGCCCAGGCCTTAAGCCAAGCCCGCACTTGTGCCCCTGCCTTAAGCCTAGCCCGCACTTGTGCCCCTGCCTTAAGCCTAGCCCGCACTTGTGCCCCTGCCTTAAGCCTAGCCCGCACTTGTGCCCAGGCCTTAAGCCTAGCCCGCACTTGTGTCCAGGCCTTAAGCCTAGCCTGCACTTGTGCCCAGGCCTTAAGCCTAGCCTGCACTTGTGCCCAGGCCTTAAGCCTAGCCCGCACTTGTGCCCAGGCCTAAAGCCTAGCCCGCACTTGTGCCCAGGCCTTAAGCCTAGCCCGCACTTGTGCCCTGGCCTTAAGCCTAGCCCGCACTTGTGCCCTGGCCTTAAGCCTAGCCCGCACTTGTGCCCAGGCCTTAAGCCTAGCCCGCACTTGTGCCCCGGCCTTAAGCCTAGCCCGCACTTGTGCCCCGGCCTTAAGCCTAGCCCGCACTTGTGCCCAGGCCTTAAGCCTAGCCCGCACTTGTGCCCAGGCCTTAAGCCTAGCCCGCACTTGTGCCCAGGCCTTAAGCCTAGCCCGCACTTGTGCCCAGGCCTTAAGCCTAGCCCGCACTTGTGCCCCCTGCCTCGATCCTTGCCAGCACTTGTGCCCAGGCCTTAAGCCTAGCCCGCACTTGTGCCCAGGCCTTAAGCCTAGCCTGCACTTTTGAGCCCCTTGAATGCTTGTTTGTTTTTGTCTTCAGCTTCATGTTGGTTATGCACATAGGGCCAGCTTTACGCTCTTCGCTCTTGTCCCGTCTGAATGCGCATGCACGACTGTAATTGGGGAAGAAGGCATTACCCATTTACGGAGGACAGACAAGAAGTGCCTGGTCGCTTGGAGCATGGGGTTATGGAGAGGCTCCGCACTGTACAACAAAGGATCTAGTCCTAAATGTCCAAGTACAGAGTATAGGGGTGAAAGCTAGCTCTTCACCCCTATGGGTGCCTAACCCTTTATGCAAAGAGTGCAAAGAGTTAGCTGAATGCCTTAAGCCTAGCCAGCACTTGTGTCCCCTGCCTTGATCCTGGCCAGCACTGCACTTGTGCCCATGCCGTAAGCCTAGCCCGCACTTGTGCCCAGGCCTTAAGCCTGGCTGGCACTTGTGCCCATGCCTTAAGCCTAGCCCGCACTTGTGCCCAGGCCTTAAGCCTAGCCCGCACTTGTGCCCCCTGCCTTGATCCTAGCCCGCACTTGTGCCCAGGCCTTAAGCCAAGCCCGCACTTGTGCCCCTGCCTTAAGCCTAGCCCGCACTTGTGCCCCTGCCTTAAGCCTAGCCCGCACTTGTGCCCCGGCCTTAAGCCTAGCCCGCACTTGTGTCCAGGCCTTAAGCCTAGCCCGCACTTGTGGCCAGGCCTTAAGCCTAGCCCGCACTTGTGGCCAGGCCTTAAGCCTAGCCCGCACTTGTGGCCAGGCCTTAAGCCTAGCCCGCACTTGTGGCCAGGCCTTAAGCCTAGCCCGCACTTGTGCCCAGGCCTTAAGCCTAGCCCGCACTTGTGCCCAGGCCTTAAGCCTAGCCCGCACTTGTGCCCAGGCCTTAAGCCTAGCCTGCACTTGTGCCCAGGCCTTAAGCCTAGCCCGCACTTGTGCCCCCTGCCTTGATCCTAGCCAGCACTTGTGCCCAGGCCTTAAGCCTAGCCCGCACTTGTGCCCAGGCCTTAAGCCTAGCCTGCACTTTTGAGCCCCTTGAATGCTTGTTTGTTTGTTTTTGTCTTCAGCTTCATGTTGGTTATGCACATAGGGCCAGCTTTACGCTCTTCGCTCTTGTCCCGTCTGAATGCGCATGCACGACTGTAATTGGGGAAGAAGGCATTACCCATTTACGGAGGACAGACAAGAAGTGCCTGGTCGCTTGGAGCATGGGGTTATGGAGAGGCTCCGCACTGTACAACAAAGGATCTAGTCCTAAATGTCCAAGTACAGAGTAGAGGGGTGAAAGCTAGCTCTTCACCCCTATGGGTGCCTAACCCTTTATGCAAAGAGTGCAAAGAGTTAGCTGAATGCCTTAAGCCTAGCCAGCACTTGTGCCCCCTGCCTTGATCCTGGCCAGCACTGCACTTGTGCCCATGCCGTAAGCCTAGCCCACACTTGTGCCCAGGCCTTAAGCCTAGCCCGCACTTGTGCCCAGGCCTTAAGCCTGGCTGGCACTTGTGCCCATGCCTTAAGCCTAGCCGGCACTTGTGGCCCCTGCCTTGATCCTAGCCAGCACTGCACTTGTGCCCAGGCCTTAAGCCTAGCCTGCACTTGTGCCCAGGCCTTATGCCTAGCCCGCACTTGTGCCCAGGCCTTATGCCTAGCCCGCACTTGTGCCCAGGCCTTATGCCTAGCCCGCACTTGTGCCCAGGCCTTATGCTTAGCCCGCACTTGTGCCCAGGCCTTAAGCCTAGCCCGCACTTGTGCCCAGGCCTTAAGCCTAGCCCGCACTTGTGCCCAGGCCTTAAGCCTAGCCCGCACTTGTGCCCCCTGCCTTGATCCTAGCCAGCACTTGTGCCCAGGCCTTAAGCCTAGCCCGCACTTGTGCCCAGGCCTTAAGCCTAGCCCGCACTTGTGCCCAGGCCTTAAGCCTAGCCCGCACTTGTGCCCCCTGCCTTGATCCTAGCCAGCACTTGTGCCCAGGCCTTAAGCCTAGCCCGCACTTGTGCCCAGGCCTTAAGCCTAGCCCGCACTTGTGCCCCCTGCCTTGATCCTAGCCAGCACTTGTGCCCAGGCCTTAAGCCTAGCCCGCACTTGTGCCCAGGCCTTAAGCCAAGCCCGCACTTGTGCCCTGGCCTTAAGCCTAGCCCGCACTTGTGCCCTGGCCTTAAGCCTAGCCCGCACTTGTGCCCAGGCCTTAAGCCTAGCCCGCACTTGTCCTCAGGCCATAAGCCTAGCCCGCACTTGTGCCCCGGCCTTAAGCCTAGCCCGCACTTGTGCCCCGGCCTTAAGCCTAGCCCGCACTTGTGCCCCGGCCTTAAGCCTAGCCCGCACTTGTGCCCAGGCCTTAAGCCTAGCCCGCACTTGTGCCCAGGCCTTAAGCCTAGCCCGCACTTGTGCCCAGGCCTTAAGCCTAGCCCGCACTTGTGCCCAGGCCTTAAGCCTAGCCCGCACTTGTGCCCCCTGCCTTGATCCTAGCCAGCACTTGTGCCCAGGCCTTAAGCCTAGCCCGCACTTGTGCCCAGGCCTTAAGCCTAGCCTGCACTTTTGAGCCCCTTGAATGCTTGTTTGTTTGTTTTTGTCTTCAGCTTCATGTTGGTTATGCACATAGGGCCAGCTTTACGCTCTTCGCTCTTGTCCCGTCTGAATGCGCATGCACGACTGTAATTGGGGAAGAAGGCATTACCCATTTACGGAGGACAGACAAGAAGTGCCTGGTCGCTTGGAGCATGGGGTTATGGAGAGGCTCCGCACTGTACAACAAAGGATCTAGTCCTAAATGTCCAAGTACAGAGTAGAGGGGTGAAAGCTAGCTCTTCACCCCTATGGGTGCCTAACCCTTTATGCAAAGAGTGCAAAGAGTTAGCTGAATGCCTTAAGCCTAGCCAGCACTTGTGCCCCCTGCCTTGATCCTGGCCAGCACTGCACTTGTGCCCATGCCGTAAGCCTAGCCCGCACTTGTGCCCAGGCCTTAAGCCTGGCTGGCACTTGTGCCCATGCCTTAAGCCTAGCCGGCACTTGTGGCCCCTGCCTTGATCCTAGCCAGCACTGCACTTGTGCCCAGGCCTTAAGCCTAGCCTGCACTTGTGCCCCGGCCTTAAGCCTAGCCCGCACTTGTGCCCCGGCCTTAAGCCTAGCCCGCACTTGTGCCCCGGCTTTAAGCCTAACCCGCACTTGTGCCCAGGCCTTAAGCCTAGCCCGCACTTGTGCCCAGGCCTTAAGCCTAGCCCGCACTTGTGCCCCGGCTTTAAGCTTAGCCCGCACTTGTGCCCCGGCTTTAAGCTTAGCCCGCACTTGTGCCCAGGCCTTAAGCCGAGCCCGCACTTGTGCCCCGGCCTTAAGCCGAGCCCGCACTTGTGCCCCGGCCTTAAGCCTAGCCCGCACTTGTGCCCAGGCCTTAAGCCTAGCCCGCACTTGTGCCCAGGCCTTAAGCCTAGCCCGCACTTGTGCCCAGGCCTTAAGCCTAGCCCACACTTGTGCCCCCTGCCTTGATCCTAGCCAGCACTTGTGCCCCCTGCCTTGATCCTAGCCAGCACTTGTGCCCAGGCCTTAAGCCAAGCCCGCACTTGTGCCCCTGCTTTAAGCCTAGCCCGCACTTGTGCCCCTGCCTTAAGCCTAGCCCGCACTTGTGCCCCTGCCTTAAGCCTAGCCCGCACTTGTGCCCAGGCCTTAAGCCTAGCCCGCACTTGTGTCCAGGCCTTAAGCCTAGCCTGCACTTGTGCCCAGGCCTTAAGCCTAGCCTGCACTTGTGCCCAGGCCTTAAGCCTAGCCCGCACTTGTGCCCAGGCCTAAAGCCTAGCCCGCACTTGTGCCCAGGCCTTAAGCCTAGCCCGCACTTGTGCCCTGGCCTTAAGCCTAGCCCGCACTTGTGCCCTGGCCTTAAGCCTAGCCCGCACTTGTGCCCAGGCCTTAAGCCTAGCCCGCACTTGTGCCCCGGCCTTAAGCCTAGCCCGCACTTGTGCCCCGGCCTTAAGCCTAGCCCGCACTTGTGCCCAGGCCTTAAGCCTAGCCCGCACTTGTGCCCAGGCCTTAAGCCTAGCCCGCACTTGTGCCCAGGCCTTAAGCCTAGCCCGCACTTGTGCCCAGGCCTTAAGCCTAGCCCGCACTTGTGCCCCCTGCCTTGATCCTAGCCAGCACTTGTGCCCAGGCCTTAAGCCTAGCCCGCACTTGTGCCCAGGCCTTAAGCCTAGCCTGCACTTTTGAGCCCCTTGAATGCTTGTTTGTTTTTGTCTTCAGCTTCATGTTGGTTATGCACATAGGGCCAGCTTTACGCTCTTCGCTCTTGTCCCGTCTGAATGCGCATGCACGACTGTAATTGGGGAAGAAGGCATTACCCATTTACGGAGGACAGACAAGAAGTGCCTGGTCGCTTGGAGCATGGGGTTATGGAGAGGCTCCGCACTGTACAACAAAGGATCTAGTCCTAAATGTCCAAGTACAGAGTAGAGGGGTGAAAGCTAGCTCTTCACCCCTATGGGTGCCTAACCCTTTATGCAAAGAGTGCAAAGAGTTAGCTGAATGCCTTAAGCCTAGCCAGCACTTGTGTCCCCTGCCTTGATCCTGGCCAGCACTGCACTTGTGCCCATGCCGTAAGCCTAGCCCGCACTTGTGCCCAGGCCTTAAGCCTGGCTGGCACTTGTGCCCATGCCTTAAGCCTAGCCGGCACTTGTGGCCCCTGCCTTGATCCTAGCCAGCACTGCACTTGTGCCCAGGCCTTAAGCCTAGCCTGCACTTGTGCCCCGGCCTTAAGCCTAGCCGCACTTGTGCCCCGGCCTTAAGCCTAGCCCGCACTTGTGCCCCGGCCTTAAGCCTAGCCCGCACTTGTGCCACGGCCTTAAGCCTACCTGCACTTGTGCCCAGGCCTTAAGCGTAGCCCGCACTTGTGCCCAGGCCTTAAGCCTAGCCCGCACTTGTGCCCCGGCCTTAAGCCGAGCCCGCACTTGTGCCCCGGCCTTAAGCCGAGCCCGCACTTGTGCCCCGGCCTTAAGCCGAGCCCGCACTTGTGCCCCGGCCTTAAGCCGAGCCCGCACTTGTGCCCCGGCCTTAAGCCGAGCCGGCACTTGTGCCCCTGCCTTAAGCCGATCCGGCACTTGTGCCCCTGCCTTAAGCCGAGCCGGCACTTGTGCCCCTGCCTTAAGCCGAGCCGGCACTTGTGCCCCTGCCTTAAGCCTAGCCCGCACTTGTGCCCAGGCCTTAAGCCTAGCCCGCACTTGTGCCCCTGCCTTAAGCCTAGCCCGCACTTGTGCCCCTGCCTTAAGCCTAGCCCGCACTTGTGCCCCTGCCTTAAGCCTAGCCCGCACTTGTGCCCAGGCCTTAAGCCTAGGCCGCACTTGTGCCCAGGCCTTAAGCCTAGCCCGCACTTGTGCCCAGGCCTTAAGCCTAGCCCGCACTTGTGCCCAGGCCTTAAGCCTAGCCCGCACTTGTGCCCAGGCCTTAAGCCTAGCCCGCACTTGTGCCCAGGCCTTAAGCCTAGCCCGCACTTGTGCCCCCTGCCTTGATCCTAGCCCGCACTTGTGCCCAGGCCTTAAGCCAAGCCCGCACTTGTGCCCCTGCCTTAAGCCTAGCCCGCACTTGTGCCCCTGCCTTAAGCCTAGCCCGCACTTGTGCCCCGGCCTTAAGCCTAGCCCGCACTTGTGTCCAGGCCTTAAGCCTAGCCCGCACTTGTGGCCAGGCCTTAAGCCTAGCCCGCACTTGTGGCCAGGCCTTAAGCCTAGCCCGCACTTGTGGCCAGGCCTTAAGCCTAGCCCGCACTTGTGGCCAGGCCTTAAGCCTAGCCCGCACTTGTGCCCAGGCCTTAAGCCTAGCCCGCACTTGTGCCCAGGCCTTAAGCCTAGCCCGCACTTGTGCCCAGGCCTTAAGCCTAGCCTGCACTTGTGCCCAGGCCTTAAGCCTAGCCCGCACTTGTGCCCCCTGCCTTGATCCTAGCCAGCACTTGTGCCCAGGCCTTAAGCCTAGCCCGCACTTGTGCCCCGGCCTTAAGCCGAGCCCGCACTTTTGAGCCCCTTGAATGCTTGTTTGTTTGTTTTTGTCTTCAGCTTCATGTTGGTTATGCACATAGGGCCAGCTTTACGCTCTTCGCTCTTGTCCCGTCTGAATGCGCATGCACGACTGTAATTGGGGAAGAAGGCATTACCCATTTACGGAGGACAGACAAGAAGTGCCTGGTCGCTTGGAGCATGGGGTTATGGAGAGGCTCCGCACTGTACAACAAAGGATCTAGTCCTAAATGTCCAAGTACAGAGTAGAGGGGTGAAAGCTAGCTCTTCACCCCTATGGGTGCCTAACCCTTTATGCAAAGAGTGCAAAGAGTTAGCTGAATGCCTTAAGCCTAGCCAGCACTTGTGCCCCCTGCCTTGATCCTGGCCAGCACTGCACTTGTGCCCATGCCGTAAGCCTAGCCCACACTTGTGCCCAGGCCTTAAGCCTAGCCCGCACTTGTGCCCAGGCCTTAAGCCTGGCTGGCACTTGTGCCCATGCCTTAAGCCTAGCCGGCACTTGTGGCCCCTGCCTTGATCCTAGCCAGCACTGCACTTGTGCCCAGGCCTTAAGCCTAGCCTGCACTTGTGCCCAGGCCTTATGCCTAGCCCGCACTTGTGCCCAGGCCTTATGCCTAGCCCGCACTTGTGCCCAGGCCTTATGCCTAGCCCGCACTTGTGCCCAGGCCTTATGCCTAGCCCGCACTTGTGCCCAGGCCTTAAGCCTAGCCCGCACTTGTGCCCAGGCCTTAAGCCTAGCCCGCACTTGTGCCCAGGCCTTAAGCCTAGCCCGCACTTGTGCCCCCTGCCTTGATCCTAGCCAGCACTTGTGCCCAGGCCTTAAGCCTAGCCCGCACTTGTGCCCAGGCCTTAAGCCTAGCCCGCACTTGTGCCCAGGCCTTAAGCCTAGCCCGCACTTGTGCCCCCTGCCTTGATCCTAGCCAGCACTTGTGCCCAGGCCTTAAGCCTAGCCCGCACTTGTGCCCAGGCCTTAAGCCTAGCCCGCACTTGTGCCCCCTGCCTTGATCCTAGCCAGCACTTGTGCCCAGGCCTTAAGCCTAGCCCGCACTTGTGCCCAGGCCTTAAGCCAAGCCCGCACTTGTGCCCTGGCCTTAAGCCTAGCCCGAACTTGTGCCCTGGCCTTAAGCCTAGCCCGCACTTGTGCCCAGGCCTTAAGCCTAGCCCGCACTTGTCCTCAGGCCATAAGCCTAGCCCGCACTTGTGCCCCGGCCTTAAGCCTAGCCCGCACTTGTGCCCCGGCCTTAAGCCTAGCCCGCACTTGTGCCCCGGCCTTAAGCCTAGCCCGCACTTGTGCCCAGGCCTTAAGCCTAGCCCGCACTTGTGCCCAGGCCTTAAGCCTAGCCCGCACTTGTGCCCAGGCCTTAAGCCTAGCCCGCACTTGTGCCCAGGCCTTAAGCCTAGCCCGCACTTGTGCCCCCTGCCTTGATCCTAGCCAGCACTTGTGCCCAGGCCTTAAGCCTAGCCCGCACTTGTGCCCAGGCCTTAAGCCTAGCCTGCACTTTTGAGCCCCTTGAATGCTTGTTTGTTTGTTTTTGTCTTCAGCTTCATGTTGGTTATGCACATAGGGCCAGCTTTACGCTCTTCGCTCTTGTCCCGTCTGAATGCGCATGCACGACTGTAATTGGGGAAGAAGGCATTACCCATTTACGGAGGACAGACAAGAAGTGCCTGGTCGCTTGGAGCATGGGGTTATGGAGAGGCTCCGCACTGTACAACAAAGGATCTAGTCCTAAATGTCCAAGTACAGAGTAGAGGGGTGAAAGCTAGCTCTTCACCCCTATGGGTGCCTAACCCTTTATGCAAAGAGTGCAAAGAGTTAGCTGAATGCCTTAAGCCTAGCCAGCACTTGTGCCCCCTGCCTTGATCCTGGCCAGCACTGCACTTGTGCCCATGCCGTAAGCCTAGCCCGCACTTGTGCCCAGGCCTTAAGCCTGGCTGGCACTTGTGCCCATGCCTTAAGCCTAGCCGGCACTTGTGGCCCCTGCCTTGATCCTAGCCAGCACTGCACTTGTGCCCAGGCCTTAAGCCTAGCCTGCACTTGTGCCCCGGCCTTAAGCCTAGCCCGCACTTGTGCCCCGGCCTTAAGCCTAGCCCGCACTTGTGCCCCGGCTTTAAGCCTAACCCGCACTTGTGCCCAGGCCTTAAGCCTAGCCCGCACTTGTGCCCAGGCCTTAAGCCTAGCCCGCACTTGTGCCCCGGCTTTAAGCTTAGCCCGCACTTGTGCCCCGGCTTTAAGCTTAGCCCGCACTTGTGCCCAGGCCTTAAGCCGAGCCCGCACTTGTGCCCCGGCCTTAAGCCGAGCCCGCACTTGTGCCCCTGCCTTAAGCCGAGCCCGCACTTGTGCCCCTGCCTTAAGCCGAGCCCGCACTTGTGCCCCTGCCTTAAGCCTAGCCCGCACTTGTGCCCAGGCCTTAAGCCTAGCCCGCACTTGTGTCCAGGCCTTAAGCCTAGCCTGCACTTGTGCCCAGGCCTTAAGCCTAGCCTGCACTTGTGCCCAGGCCTTAAGCCTAGCCCGCACTTGTGCCCAGGCCTAAAGCCTAGCCCGCACTTGTGCCCAGGCCTTAAGCCTAGCCCGCACTTGTGCCCTGGCCTTAAGCCTAGCCCGCACTTGTGCCCTGGCCTTAAGCCTAGCCCGCACTTGTGCCCAGGCCTTAAGCCTAGCCCGCACTTGTGCCCCGGCCTTAAGCCTAGCCCGCACTTGTGCCCCGGCCTTAAGCCTAGCCCGCACTTGTGCCCAGGCCTTAAGCCTAGCCCGCACTTGTGCCCAGGCCTTAAGCCTAGCCCGCACTTGTGCCCAGGCCTTAAGCCTAGCCCGCACTTGTGCCCAGGCCTTAAGCCTAGCCCGCACTTGTGCCCCCTGCCTTGATCCTAGCCAGCACTTGTGCCCAGGCCTTAAGCCTAGCCCGCACTTGTGCCCAGGCCTTAAGCCTAGCCTGCACTTTTGAGCCCCTTGAATGCTTGTTTGTTTTTGTCTTCAGCTTCATGTTGGTTATGCACATAGGGCCAGCTTTACGCTCTTCGCTCTTGTCCCGTCTGAATGCGCATGCACGACTGTAATTGGGGAAGAAGGCATTACCCATTTACGGAGGACAGACAAGAAGTGCCTGGTCGCTTGGAGCATGGGGTTATGGAGAGGCTCCGCACTGTACAACAAAGGATCTAGTCCTAAATGTCCAAGTACAGAGTAGAGGGGTGAAAGCTAGCTCTTCACCCCTATGGGTGCCTAACCCTTTATGCAAAGAGTGCAAAGAGTTAGCTGAATGCCTTAAGCCTAGCCAGCACTTGTGTCCCCTGCCTTGATCCTGGCCAGCACTGCACTTGTGCCCATGCCGTAAGCCTAGCCCGCACTTGTGCCCAGGCCTTAAGCCTGGCTGGCACTTGTGCCCATGCCTTAAGCCTAGCCGGCACTTGTGGCCCCTGCCTTGATCCTAGCCAGCACTGCACTTGTGCCCAGGCCTTAAGCCTAGCCTGCACTTGTGCCCCGGCCTTAAGCCTAGCCGCACTTGTGCCCCGGCCTTAAGCCTAGCCCGCACTTGTGCCCCGGCCTTAAGCCTAGCCCGCACTTGTGCCACGGCCTTAAGCCTACCTGCACTTGTGCCCAGGCCTTAAGCGTAGCCCGCACTTGTGCCCAGGCCTTAAGCCTAGCCCGCACTTGTGCCCCGGCCTTAAGCCGAGCCCGCACTTGTGCCCCGGCCTTAAGCCGAGCCCGCACTTGTGCCCCGGCCTTAAGCCGAGCCCGCACTTGTGCCCCGGCCTTAAGCCGAGCCCGCACTTGTGCCCCGGCCTTAAGCCGAGCCGGCACTTGTGCCCCTGCCTTAAGCCGATCCGGCACTTGTGCCCCTGCCTTAAGCCGAGCCGGCACTTGTGCCCCTGCCTTAAGCCGAGCCGGCACTTGTGCCCCTGCCTTAAGCCTAGCCCGCACTTGTGCCCAGGCCTTAAGCCTAGCCCGCACTTGTGCCCCTGCCTTAAGCCTAGCCCGCACTTGTGCCCCTGCCTTAAGCCTAGCCCGCACTTGTGCCCCTGCCTTAAGCCTAGCCCGCACTTGTGCCCAGGCCTTAAGCCTAGCCCGCACTTGTGCCCAGGCCTTAAGCCTAGCCCGCACTTGTGCCCAGGCCTTAAGCCTAGCCCGCACTTGTGCCCAGGCCTTAAGCCTAGCCCGCACTTGTGCCCAGGCCTTAAGCCTAGCCCGCACTTGTGCCCAGGCCTTAAGCCTAGCCCGCACTTGTGCCCCCTGCCTTGATCCTAGCCCGCACTTGTGCCCAGGCCTTAAGCCAAGCCCGCACTTGTGCCCCTGCCTTAAGCCTAGCCCGCACTTGTGCCCCTGCCTTAAGCCTAGCCCGCACTTGTGCCCCGGCCTTAAGCCTAGCCCGCACTTGTGTCCAGGCCTTAAGCCTAGCCCGCACTTGTGGCCAGGCCTTAAGCCTAGCCCGCACTTGTGGCCAGGCCTTAAGCCTAGCCCGCACTTGTGGCCAGGCCTTAAGCCTAGCCCGCACTTGTGGCCAGGCCTTAAGCCTAGCCCGCACTTGTGCCCAGGCCTTAAGCCTAGCCCGCACTTGTGCCCAGGCCTTAAGCCTAGCCCGCACTTGTGCCCAGGCCTTAAGCCTAGCCTGCACTTGTGCCCAGGCCTTAAGCCTAGCCCGCACTTGTGCCCCCTGCCTTGATCCTAGCCAGCACTTGTGCCCAGGCCTTAAGCCTAGCCCGCACTTGTGCCCAGGCCTTAAGCCTAGCCTGCACTTTTGAGCCCCTTGAATGCTTGTTTGTTTGTTTTTGTCTTCAGCTTCATGTTGGTTATGCACATAGGGCCAGCTTTACGCTCTTCGCTCTTGTCCCGTCTGAATGCGCATGCACGACTGTAATTGGGGAAGAAGGCATTACCCATTTACGGAGGACAGACAAGAAGTGCCTGGTCGCTTGGAGCATGGGGTTATGGAGAGGCTCCGCACTGTACAACAAAGGATCTAGTCCTAAATGTCCAAGTACAGAGTAGAGGGGTGAAAGCTAGCTCTTCACCCCTATGGGTGCCTAACCCTTTATGCAAAGAGTGCAAAGAGTTAGCTGAATGCCTTAAGCCTAGCCAGCACTTGTGCCCCCTGCCTTGATCCTGGCCAGCACTGCACTTGTGCCCATGCCGTAAGCCTAGCCCACACTTGTGCCCAGGCCTTAAGCCTAGCCCGCACTTGTGCCCAGGCCTTAAGCCTGGCTGGCACTTGTGCCCATGCCTTAAGCCTAGCCGGCACTTGTGGCCCCTGCCTTGATCCTAGCCAGCACTGCACTTGTGCCCAGGCCTTAAGCCTAGCCTGCACTTGTGCCCAGGCCTTATGCCTAGCCCGCACTTGTGCCCAGGCCTTATGCCTAGCCCGCACTTGTGCCCAGGCCTTATGCCTAGCCCGCACTTGTGCCCAGGCCTTATGCCTAGCCCGCACTTGTGCCCAGGCCTTAAGCCTAGCCCGCACTTGTGCCCAGGCCTTAAGCCTAGCCCGCACTTGTGCCCAGGCCTTAAGCCTAGCCCGCACTTGTGCCCCCTGCCTTGATCCTAGCCAGCACTTGTGCCCAGGCCTTAAGCCTAGCCCGCACTTGTGCCCAGGCCTTAAGCCTAGCCCGCACTTGTGCCCAGGCCTTAAGCCTAGCCCGCACTTGTGCCCCCTGCCTTGATCCTAGCCAGCACTTGTGCCCAGGCCTTAAGCCTAGCCCGCACTTGTGCCCAGGCCTTAAGCCTAGCCCGCACTTGTGCCCCCTGCCTTGATCCTAGCCAGCACTTGTGCCCAGGCCTTAAGCCTAGCCCGCACTTGTGCCCAGGCCTTAAGCCAAGCCCGCACTTGTGCCCTGGCCTTAAGCCTAGCCCGAACTTGTGCCCTGGCCTTAAGCCTAGCCCGCACTTGTGCCCAGGCCTTAAGCCTAGCCCGCACTTGTCCTCAGGCCATAAGCCTAGCCCGCACTTGTGCCCCGGCCTTAAGCCTAGCCCGCACTTGTGCCCCGGCCTTAAGCCTAGCCCGCACTTGTGCCCCGGCCTTAAGCCTAGCCCGCACTTGTGCCCAGGCCTTAAGCCTAGCCCGCACTTGTGCCCAGGCCTTAAGCCTAGCCCGCACTTGTGCCCAGGCCTTAAGCCTAGCCCGCACTTGTGCCCAGGCCTTAAGCCTAGCCCGCACTTGTGCCCCCTGCCTTGATCCTAGCCAGCACTTGTGCCCAGGCCTTAAGCCTAGCCCGCACTTGTGCCCAGGCCTTAAGCCTAGCCTGCACTTTTGAGCCCCTTGAATGCTTGTTTGTTTGTTTTTGTCTTCAGCTTCATGTTGGTTATGCACATAGGGCCAGCTTTACGCTCTTCGCTCTTGTCCCGTCTGAATGCGCATGCACGACTGTAATTGGGGAAGAAGGCATTACCCATTTACGGAGGACAGACAAGAAGTGCCTGGTCGCTTGGAGCATGGGGTTATGGAGAGGCTCCGCACTGTACAACAAAGGATCTAGTCCTAAATGTCCAAGTACAGAGTAGAGGGGTGAAAGCTAGCTCTTCACCCCTATGGGTGCCTAACCCTTTATGCAAAGAGTGCAAAGAGTTAGCTGAATGCCTTAAGCCTAGCCAGCACTTGTGCCCCCTGCCTTGATCCTGGCCAGCACTGCACTTGTGCCCATGCCGTAAGCCTAGCCCGCACTTGTGCCCAGGCCTTAAGCCTGGCTGGCACTTGTGCCCATGCCTTAAGCCTAGCCGGCACTTGTGGCCCCTGCCTTGATCCTAGCCAGCACTGCACTTGTGCCCAGGCCTTAAGCCTAGCCTGCACTTGTGCCCCGGCCTTAAGCCTAGCCCGCACTTGTGCCCCGGCCTTAAGCCTAGCCCGCACTTGTGCCCCGGCTTTAAGCCTAACCCGCACTTGTGCCCAGGCCTTAAGCCTAGCCCGCACTTGTGCCCAGGCCTTAAGCCTAGCCCGCACTTGTGCCCCGGCTTTAAGCTTAGCCCGCACTTGTGCCCCGGCTTTAAGCTTAGCCCGCACTTGTGCCCAGGCCTTAAGCCGAGCCCGCACTTGTGCCCCGGCCTTAAGCCGAGCCCGCACTTGTGCCCCTGCCTTAAGCCGAGCCCGCACTTGTGCCCCTGCCTTAAGCCGAGCCCGCACTTGTGCCCCTGCCTTAAGCCGAGCCCGCACTTGTGCCCCTGCCTTAAGCCGAGCCCGCACTTGTGCCCCTGCCTTAAGCCGAGCCCGCACTTGTGCCCCTGCCTTAAGCCGAGCCCGCACTTGTGCCCAGGCCTTAAGCCTAGCCCGCACTTGTGCCCAGGCCTTAAGCCGAGCCCGCACTTGTGCCCCGGCCTTAAGCCTAGCCCGCACTTGTGCCCCTGCCTTAAGCCGATCCGGCACTTGTGCCCCTGCCTTAAGCCGAGCCGGCACTTGTGCCCCTGCCTTAAGCCGAGCCGGCACTTGTGCCCAGGCCTTAAGCCTAGCCCGCACTTGTGCCCAGGCCTTAAGCCTAGCCCGCACTTGTGCCCCTGCCTTAAGCCTAGCCCGCACTTGTGCCCCTGCCTTAAGCCTAGCCCGCACTTGTGCCCAGGCCTTAAGCCTAGCCCGCACTTGTGCCCAGGCCTTAAGCCTAGCCCGCACTTGTGCCCAGGCCTTAAGCCTAGCCCGCACTTGTGCCCAGGCCTTAAGCCTAGCCCGCACTTGTGCCCAGGCCTTAAGCCTAGCCCGCACTTGTGCCCAGGCCTTAAGCCTAGCCCGCACTTGTGCCCCCTGCCTTGATCCTAGCCCGCACTTGTGCCCAGGCCTTAAGCCAAGCCCGCACTTGTGCCCCTGCCTTAAGCCTAGCCCGCACTTGTGCCCCTGCCTTAAGCCTAGCCCGCACTTGTGCCCCGGCCTTAAGCCTAGCCCGCACTTGTGTCCAGGCCTTAAGCCTAGCCCGCACTTGTGGCCAGGCCTTAAGCCTAGCCCGCACTTGTGTCCAGGCCTTAAGCCTAGCCCGCACTTGTGGCCAGGCCTTAAGCCTAGCCCGCACTTGTGGCCAGGCCTTAAGCCTAGCCCGCACTTGTGGCCAGGCCTTAAGCCTAGCCCGCACTTGTGGCCAGGCCTTAAGCCTAGCCCGCACTTGTGCCCAGGCCTTAAGCCTAGCCCGCACTTGTGCCCAGGCCTTAAGCCTAGCCCGCACTTGTGCCCAGGCCTTAAGCCTAGCCTGCACTTGTGCCCAGGCCTTAAGCCTAGCCCGCACTTGTGCCCCCTGCCTTGATCCTAGCCAGCACTTGTGCCCAGGCCTTAAGCCTAGCCCGCACTTGTGCCCAGGCCTTAAGCCTAGCCTGCACTTTTGAGCCCCTTGAATGCTTGTTTGTTTGTTTTTGTCTTCAGCTTCATGTTGGTTATGCACATAGGGCCAGCTTTACGCTCTTCGCTCTTGTCCCGTCTGAATGCGCATGCACGACTGTAATTGGGGAAGAAGGCATTACCCATTTACGGAGGACAGACAAGAAGTGCCTGGTCGCTTGGAGCATGGGGTTATGGAGAGGCTCCGCACTGTACAACAAAGGATCTAGTCCTAAATGTCCAAGTACAGAGTAGAGGGGTGAAAGCTAGCTCTTCACCCCTATGGGTGCCTAACCCTTTATGCAAAGAGTGCAAAGAGTTAGCTGAATGCCTTAAGCCTAGCCAGCACTTGTGCCCCCTGCCTTGATCCTGGCCAGCACTGCACTTGTGCCCATGCCGTAAGCCTAGCCCACACTTGTGCCCAGGCCTTAAGCCTAGCCCGCACTTGTGCCCAGGCCTTAAGCCTGGCTGGCACTTGTGCCCATGCCTTAAGCCTAGCCGGCACTTGTGGCCCCTGCCTTGATCCTAGCCAGCACTGCACTTGTGCCCAGGCCTTAAGCCTAGCCTGCACTTGTGCCCAGGCCTTATGCCTAGCCCGCACTTGTGCCCAGGCCTTATGCCTAGCCCGCACTTGTGCCCAGGCCTAATGCCTAGCCCGCACTTGTGCCCAGGCCTTATGCTTAGCCCGCACTTGTGCCCAGGCCTTAAGCCTAGCCCGCACTTGTGCCCAGGCCTTAAGCCTAGCCCGCACTTGTGCCCAGGCCTTAAGCCTAGCCCGCACTTGTGCCCCCTGCCTTGATCCTAGCCAGCACTTGTGCCCAGGCCTTAAGCCTAGCCCGCACTTGTGCCCAGGCCTTAAGCCTAGCCCGCACTTGTGCCCAGGCCTTAAGCCTAGCCCGCACTTGTGCCCCCTGCCTTGATCCTAGCCAGCACTTGTGCCCAGGCCTTAAGCCTAGCCCGCACTTGTGCCCAGGCCTTAAGCCTAGCCCGCACTTGTGCCCCCTGCCTTGATCCTAGCCAGCACTTGTGCCCAGGCCTTAAGCCTAGCCCGCACTTGTGCCCAGGCCTTAAGCCAAGCCCGCACTTGTGCCCTGGCCTTAAGCCTAGCCCGCACTTGTGCCCTGGCCTTAAGCCTAGCCCGCACTTGTGCCCAGGCCTTAAGCCTAGCCCGCACTTGTCCTCAGGCCATAAGCCTAGCCCGCACTTGTGCCCCGGCCTTAAGCCTAGCCCGCACTTGTGCCCCGGCCTTAAGCCTAGCCCGCACTTGTGCCCCGGCCTTAAGCCTAGCCCGCACTTGTGCCCAGGCCTTAAGCCTAGCCCGCACTTGTGCCCAGGCCTTAAGCCTAGCCCGCACTTGTGCCCAGGCCTTAAGCCTAGCCCGCACTTGTGCCCAGGCCTTAAGCCTAGCCCGCACTTGTGCCCCCTGCCTTGATCCTAGCCAGCACTTGTGCCCAGGCCTTAAGCCTAGCCCGCACTTGTGCCCAGGCCTTAAGCCTAGCCTGCACTTTTGAGCCCCTTGAATGCTTGTTTGTTTGTTTTTGTCTTCAGCTTCATGTTGGTTATGCACATAGGGCCAGCTTTACGCTCTTCGCTCTTGTCCCGTCTGAATGCGCATGCACGACTGTAATTGGGGAAGAAGGCATTACCCATTTACGGAGGACAGACAAGAAGTGCCTGGTCGCTTGGAGCATGGGGTTATGGAGAGGCTCCGCACTGTACAACAAAGGATCTAGTCCTAAATGTCCAAGTACAGAGTAGAGGGGTGAAAGCTAGCTCTTCACCCCTATGGGTGCCTAACCCTTTATGCAAAGAGTGCAAAGAGTTAGCTGAATGCCTTAAGCCTAGCCAGCACTTGTGCCCCCTGCCTTGATCCTGGCCAGCACTGCACTTGTGCCCATGCCGTAAGCCTAGCCCGCACTTGTGCCCAGGCCTTAAGCCTGGCTGGCACTTGTGCCCATGCCTTAAGCCTAGCCGGCACTTGTGGCCCCTGCCTTGATCCTAGCCAGCACTGCACTTGTGCCCAGGCCTTAAGCCTAGCCTGCACTTGTGCCCCGGCCTTAAGCCTAGCCCGCACTTGTGCCCCGGCCTTAAGCCTAGCCCGCACTTGTGCCCAGGCTTTAAGCCTAACCCGCACTTGTGCCCAGGCCTTAAGCCTAGCCCGCACTTGTGCCCAGGCCTTAAGCCTAGCCCGCACTTGTGCCCCGGCTTTAAGCTTAGCCCGCACTTGTGCCCCGGCTTTAAGCTTAGCCCGCACTTGTGCCCAGGCCTTAAGCCGAGCCCGCACTTGTGCCCCGGCCTTAAGCCGAGCCCGCACTTGTGCCCCTGCCTTAAGCCGAGCCCGCACTTGTGCCCCTGCCTTAAGCCGAGCCCGCACTTGTGCCCCTGCCTTAAGCCGAGCCCGCACTTGTGCCCCTGCCTTAAGCCGAGCCCGCACTTGTGCCCCTGCCTTAAGCCGAGCCCGCACTTGTGCCCCTGCCTTAAGCCGAGCCCGCACTTGTGCCCAGGCCTTAAGCCTAGCCCGCACTTGTGCCCAGGCCTTAAGCCTAGCCCGCACTTGTGCCCAGGCCTTAAGCCTAGCCCGCACTTGTGCCCAGGCCTTAAGCCTAGCCTGCACTTGTGCCCAGGCCTTAAGCCTAGCCCGTACTTGTGCCCCTGCCTTAAGCCTAGCCCGCACTTGTGGCCAGGCCTTAAGCCTAGCCCGCACTTGTGCCCAGGCCTTAAGCCTAGCCCGCACTTGTGCCCAGGCCTTAAGCCTAGCCCGCTCTTGTGCCCCTGCCTTAAGCCTAGCCCGCACTTGTGCCCAGGCCTTAAGCCTAGCCCGCACTTGTGCCCAGTCCTTAAGCCTAGCCCGCACTTGTGCCCCGGCCTTAAGCCTAGCCCGCACTTGTGCCCCGGCCTTAAGCCGAGCCCGCACTTGTGCCCCGGCCTTAAGCCGAGCCCGCACTTGTGCCCCTGCCTTAAGCCGAGCCCGCACTTGTGCCCCTGCCTTAAGCCTAGCCCGCACTTGTGCCCAGGCCTTAAGCCTAGCCCGCACTTGTGCCCAGGCCTTAAGCCTAGCCCGCACTTGTGCCCAGGCCTTAAGCCTAGCCCGCACTTGTGCCCAGGCCTTAAGCCTAGCCCGCACTTGTGCCCCCTGCCTTGATCCTAGCCAGCACTTGTGCCCAGGCCTTAAGCCTAGCCCGCACTTGTGCCCAGGCCTTAAGCCTAGCCTGCACTTTTGAGCCCCTTGAATGCTTGTTTGTTTGTTTTTGTCTTCAGCTTCATGTTGGTTATGCACATAGGGCCAGCTTTACGCTCTTCGCTCTTGTCCCGTCTGAATGCGCATGCACGACTGTAATTGGGGAAGAAGGCATTACCCATTTACGGAGGACAGACAAGAAGTGCCTGGTCGCTTGGAGCATGGGGTTATGGAGAGGCTCCGCACTGTACAACAAAGGATCTAGTCCTAAATGTCCAAGTACAGAGTAGAGGGGTGAAAGCTAGCTCTTCACCCCTATGGGTGCCTAACCCTTTATGCAAAGAGTGCAAAGAGTTAGCTGAATGCCTTAAGCCTAGCCAGCACTTGTGCCCAGGCCTTAAGCCTAGCCCGCACTTGTGCCCAGGCTTTAAGCTTAGCCCGCACTTGTGCCCCGGCTTTAAGCTTAGCCCGCACTTGTGCCCCGGCCTTAAGCCTAGCCCGCACTTGTGCCCCGGCCTTAAGCCGAGCCCGCACTTGTGCCCCGGCCTTAAGCCGAGCCCGCACTTGTGCCCCGGCTTTAAGCCGAGCCCGCACTTGTGCCCCTGCCTTAAGCCGAGCCCGCACTTGTGCCCCTGCCTTAAGCCGAGCCCGCACTTGTGCCCCTGCCTTAAGCCGAGCCCGCACTTGTGCCCCTGCCTTAAGCCTAGCCCGCACTTGTGCCCAGGCCTTAAGCCTAGCCCGCACTTGTTCCCAGGCCTTAAGCCTAGCCCGCACTTGTGCCCCTGCCTTAAGCCTAGCCCGCACTTGTGCCCCTGCCTTAAGCCTAGCCCGCACTTGTGCCCAGGCCTAAAGCCTAGCCCGCACTTGTGCCCAGGCCTAAAGCCTAGCCCGCACTTGTGCCCAGGCCTTAAGCCTAGCCCGCACTTGTGCCCAGGCCTTAAGCCTAGCCCGCACTTGTGCCCAGGCCTTAAGCCTAGCCCGCACTTGTGCCCAGGCCTTAAGCCTAGCCCGCACTTGTGCCCAGGCCTTAAGCCTAGCCCGCACTTGTGCCCAGGCCTTAAGCCTAGCCCGCACTTGTGCCCAGGCCTTAAGCCTAGCCCGCACTTGTCCTCAGGCCTTAAGCCTAGCCTGCACTTTTGAGCCCCTTGAATGCTTGTTTGTTTGTTTTTGTCTTCAGCTTCATGTTGGTTATGCACATAGGGCCAGCTTTACGCTCTTCGCTCTTGTCCCGTCTGAATGCGCATGCACGACTGTAATTGGGGAAGAAGGCATTACCCATTTACGGAGGACAGACAAGAAGTGCCTGGTCGCTTGGAGCATGGGGTTATGGAGAGGCTCTGCACTGTACAACAAAGGATCTAGTCCTAAATGTCCAAGTACAGAGTAGAGGGGTGAAAGCTAGCTCTTCACCCCTATGGGTGCCTAACCCTTTATGCAAAGAGTGCAAAGAGTTAGCTGAATGCCTTAAGCCTAGCCAGCACTTGTGCCCCCTGCCTTGATCCTGGCAAGCACTGCACTTGTGCCCATGCCGTAAGCCTAGCCCGCACTTGTGCCCAGGCCTTATGCCTGGCTGGCACTTGTGCCCATGCCTTAAGCCTAGCCGGCACTTGTGGCCCCTGCCTTGATCCTAGCCAGCACTGCACTTGTGCCCAGGCCTTAAGCCTAGCCTGCACTTGTGCCCCGGCCTTAAGCCTAGCCCGCACTTGTGCCCCGGCCTTAAGCCTAGCCCGCACTTGTGCCCCGGCCTTAAGCCTAGCCCGCACTTGTGCCCCGGCCTTAAGCCTAACCCGCACTTGTGCCCAGGCCTTAAGCCTAGCCCGCACTTGTGCCCAGGCCTTAAGCCTAGCCCGCACTTGTGCCCCGGCTTTAATCTTAGCCCGCACTTGTGCCCCGGCTTTAAGCTTAGCCCGCACTTGTGCCCAGGCCTTAAGCCTAGCCCGCACTTGTGCCCCGGCCTTAAGCCGAGCCCGCACTTGTGCCCCGGCCTTAAGCCGAGCCCGCACTTGTGCCCCGGCCTTAAGCCGAGCCTGCACTTGTGCCCCTGCCTTAAGCCGAGCCCGCACTTGTGCCCCTGCCTTTTAGCCGAGCCCGCACTTGTGCCCCTGCCTTAAGCCTAGCCCGCACTTGTGCCCCGGCCTTAAGCCTAGCCCGCACTTGTGCCCCGGCCTTAAGCCGAGCCGGCACTTGTGCCCCGGCCTTAAGCCGAGCCGGCACTTGTGCCCCTGCCTTAAGCCGAGCCGGCACTTGTGCCCCTGCCTTAAGCCTAGCCCGCACTTGTGCCCAGGCCTTAAGCCTAGCCCGCACTTGTGCCCCTGCCTTAAGCCTAGCCCGCACTTGTGCCCCTGCCTTAAGCCTAGCCCGCACTTGTGCCCCTGCCTTAAGCCTAGCCCGCACTTGTGCCCAGGCCTTAAGCCTAGCCCGCACTTGTGCCCAGGCCTTAAGCCTAGCCCGCACTTGTGCCCAGGCCTTAAGCCTAGCCCGCACTTGTGCCCAGGCCTTAAGCCTAGCCCGCACTTGTGCCCAGGCCTTAAGCCTAGCCCGCACTTGTGCCCAGGCCTTAAGCCTAGCCCGCACTTGTGCCCCCTGCCTTGATCCTAGCCCGCACTTGTGCCCAGGCCTTAAGCCAAGCCCGCACCTGTGCCCCTGCCTTAAGCCTAGCCCGCACTTGTGCCCCTGCCTTAAGCCTAGCCCGCACTTGTGCCCCGGCCTTAAGCCTAGCCCGCACTTGTGTCCAGGCCTTAAGCCTAGCCCGCACTTGTGGCCAGGCCTTAAGCCTAGCCCGCACTTGTGGCCAGGCCTTAAGCCTAGCCCGCACTTGTGGCCAGGCCTTAAGCCTAGCCCGCACTTGTGGCCAGGCCTTAAGCCTAGCCCGCACTTGTGCCCAGGCCTTAAGCCTAGCCCGCACTTGTGCCCAGGCCTTAAGCCTAGCCCGCACTTGTGCCCAGGCCTTAAGCCTAGCCTGCACTTGTGCCCAGGCCTTAAGCCTAGCCCGCACTTGTGCCCCCTGCCTTGATCCTAGCCAGCACTTGTGCCCAGGCCTTAAGCCTAGCCCGCACTTGTGCCCAGGCCTTAAGCCTAGCCTGCACTTTTGAGCCCCTTGAATGCTTGTTTGTTTGTTTTTGTCTTCAGCTTCATGTTGGTTATGCACATAGGGCCAGCTTTACGCTCTTCGCTCTTGTCCCGTCTGAATGCGCATGCACGACTGTAATTGGGGAAGAAGGCATTACCCATTTACGGAGGACAGACAAGAAGTGCCTGGTCGCTTGGAGCATGGGGTTATGGAGAGGCTCCGCACTGTACAACAAAGGATCTAGTCCTAAATGTCCAAGTACAGAGTAGAGGGGTGAAAGCTAGCTCTTCACCCCTATGGGTGCCTAACCCTTTATGCAAAGAGTGCAAAGAGTTAGCTGAATGCCTTAAGCCTAGCCAGCACTTGTGCCCCCTGCCTTGATCCTGGCCAGCACTGCACTTGTGCCCATGCCGTAAGCCTAGCCCACACTTGTGCCCAGGCCTTAAGCCTAGCCCGCACTTGTGCCCAGGCCTTAAGCCTGGCTGGCACTTGTGCCCATGCCTTAAGCCTAGCCGGCACTTGTGGCCCCTGCCTTGATCCTAGCCAGCACTGCACTTGTGCCCAGGCCTTAAGCCTAGCCTGCACTTGTGCCCAGGCCTTATGCCTAGCCCGCACTTGTGCCCAGGCCTTATGCCTAGCCCGCACTTGTGCCCAGGCCTTATGCCTAGCCCGCACTTGTGCCCAGGCCTTATGCCTAGCCCGCACTTGTGCCCAGGCCTTAAGCCTAGCCCGCACTTGTGCCCAGGCCTTAAGCCTAGCCCGCACTTGTGCCCAGGCCTTAAGCCTAGCCCGCACTTGTGCCCCCTGCCTTGATCCTAGCCAGCACTTGTGCCCAGGCCTTAAGCCTAGCCCGCACTTGTGCCCAGGCCTTAAGCCTAGCCCGCACTTGTGCCCAGGCCTTAAGCCTAGCCCGCACTTGTGCCCCCTGCCTTGATCCTAGCCAGCACTTGTGCCCAGGCCTTAAGCCTAGCCCGCACTTGTGCCCAGGCCTTAAGCCTAGCCCGCACTTGTGCCCCCTGCCTTGATCCTAGCCAGCACTTGTGCCCAGGCCTTAAGCCTAGCCCGCACTTGTGCCCAGGCCTTAAGCCAAGCCCGCACTTGTGCCCTGGCCTTAAGCCTAGCCCGAACTTGTGCCCTGGCCTTAAGCCTAGCCCGCACTTGTGCCCAGGCCTTAAGCCTAGCCCGCACTTGTCCTCAGGCCATAAGCCTAGCCCGCACTTGTGCCCCGGCCTTAAGCCTAGCCCGCACTTGTGCCCCGGCCTTAAGCCTAGCCCGCACTTGTGCCCCGGCCTTAAGCCTAGCCCGCACTTGTGCCCAGGCCTTAAGCCTAGCCCGCACTTGTGCCCAGGCCTTAAGCCTAGCCCGCACTTGTGCCCAGGCCTTAAGCCTAGCCCGCACTTGTGCCCAGGCCTTAAGCCTAGCCCGCACTTGTGCCCCCTGCCTTGATCCTAGCCAGCACTTGTGCCCAGGCCTTAAGCCTAGCCCGCACTTGTGCCCAGGCCTTAAGCCTAGCCTGCACTTTTGAGCCCCTTGAATGCTTGTTTGTTTGTTTTTGTCTTCAGCTTCATGTTGGTTATGCACATAGGGCCAGCTTTACGCTCTTCGCTCTTGTCCCGTCTGAATGCGCATGCACGACTGTAATTGGGGAAGAAGGCATTACCCATTTATGGAGGACAGACAAGAAGTGCCTGGTCGCTTGGAGCATGGGGTTATGGAGAGGCTCCGCACTGTACAACAAAGGATCTAGTCCTAAATGTCCAAGTACAGAGTAGAGGGGTGAAAGCTAGCTCTTCACCCCTATGGGTGCCTAACCCTTTATGCAAAGAGTGCAAAGAGTTAGCTGAATGCCTTAAGCCTAGCCAGCACTTGTGCCCCCTGCCTTGATCCTGGCCAGCACTGCACTTGTGCCCATGCCGTAAGCCTAGCCCGCACTTGTGCCCAGGCCTTAAGCCTGGCTGGCACTTGTGCCCATGCCTTAAGCCTAGCCGGCACTTGTGGCCCCTGCCTTGATCCTAGCCAGCACTGCACTTGTGCCCAGGGCTTAAGCCTAGCCTGCACTTGTGCCCCGGCCTTAAGCCTAGCCCGCACTTGTGCCCCGGCCTTAAGCCTAGCCCGCACTTGTGCCCCGGCTTTAAGCCTAACCCGCACTTGTGCCCAGGCCTTAAGCCTAGCCCGCACTTGTGCCCAGGCCTTAAGCCTAGCCCGCACTTGTGCCCCGGCTTTAAGCTTAGCCCGCACTTGTGCCCCGGCTTTAAGCTTAGCCCGCACTTGTGCCCAGGCCTTAAGCCGAGCCCGCACTTGTGCCCCGGCCTTAAGCCGAGCCCGCACTTGTGCCCCTGCCTTAAGCCGAGCCCGCACTTGTGCCCCTGCCTTAAGCCGAGCCCGCACTTGTGCCCCTGCCTTAAGCCGAGCCCGCACTTGTGCCCCTGCCTTAAGCCGAGCCCGCACTTGTGCCCCTGCCTTAAGCCGAGCCCGCACTTGTGCCCCTGCCTTAAGCCGAGCCCGCACTTGTGCCCAGGCCTTAAGCCTAGCCCGCACTTGTGCCCAGGCCTTAAGCCGAGCCCGCACTTGTGCCCCGGCCTTAAGCCGAGCCGGCACTTGTGCCCCTGCCTTAAGCCGATCCGGCACTTGTGCCCCTGCCTTAAGCCGAGCCGGCACTTGTGCCCCTGCCTTAAGCCGAGCCGGCACTTGTGCCCCTGCCTTAAGCCTAGCCCGCACTTGTGCCCAGGCCTTAAGCCTAGCCCGCACTTGTGCCCAGGCCTTAAGCCTAGCCCGCACTTGTGCCCCTGCCTTAAGCCTAGCCCGCACTTGTGCCCCTGCCTTAAGCCTAGCCCGCACTTGTGCCCAGGCCTTAAGCCTAGCCCGCACTTGTGCCCAGGCCTTAAGCCTAGCCCGCACTTGTGCCCAGGCCTTAAGCCTAGCCCGCACTTGTGCCCAGGCCTTAAGCCTAGCCCGCACTTGTGCCCAGGCCTTAAGCCTAGCCCGCACTTGTGCCCAGGCCTTAAGCCTAGCCCGCACTTGTGCCCCCTGCCTTGATCCTAGCCCGCACTTGTGCCCAGGCCTTAAGCCAAGCCCGCACTTGTGCCCCTGCCTTAAGCCTAGCCCGCACTTGTGCCCCTGCCTTAAGCCTAGCCCGCACTTGTGCCCCGGCCTTAAGCCTAGCCCGCACTTGTGTCCAGGCCTTAAGCCTAGCCCGCACTTGTGGCCAGGCCTTAAGCCTAGCCCGCACTTGTGGCCAGGCCTTAAGCCTAGCCCGCACTTGTGGCCAGGCCTTAAGCCTAGCCCGCACTTGTGGCCAGGCCTTAAGCCTAGCCCGCACTTGTGCCCAGGCCTTAAGCCTAGCCCGCACTTGTGCCCAGGCCTTAAGCCTAGCCCGCACTTGTGCCCAGGCCTTAAGCCTAGCCTGCACTTGTGCCCAGGCCTTAAGCCTAGCCCGCACTTGTGCCCCCTGCCTTGATCCTAGCCAGCACTTGTGCCCAGGCCTTAAGCCTAGCCCGCACTTGTGCCCAGGCCTTAAGCCTAGCCTGCACTTTTGAGCCCCTTGAATGCTTGTTTGTTTGTTTTTGTCTTCAGCTTCATGTTGGTTATGCACATAGGGCCAGCTTTACGCTCTTCGCTCTTGTCCCGTCTGAATGCGCATGCACGACTGTAATTGGGGAAGAAGGCATTACCCATTTACGGAGGACAGACAAGAAGTGCCTGGTCGCTTGGAGCATGGGGTTATGGAGAGGCTCCGCACTGTACAACAAAGGATCTAGTCCTAAATGTCCAAGTACAGAGTAGAGGGGTGAAAGCTAGCTCTTCACCCCTATGGGTGCCTAACCCTTTATGCAAAGAGTGCAAAGAGTTAGCTGAATGCCTTAAGCCTAGCCAGCACTTGTGCCCCCTGCCTTGATCCTGGCCAGCACTGCACTTGTGCCCATGCCGTAAGCCTAGCCCACACTTGTGCCCAGGCCTTAAGCCTAGCCCGCACTTGTGCCCAGGCCTTAAGCCTGGCTGGCACTTGTGCCCATGCCTTAAGCCTAGCCGGCACTTGTGGCCCCTGCCTTGATCCTAGCCAGCACTGCACTTGTGCCCAGGCCTTAAGCCTAGCCTGCACTTGTGCCCAGGCCTTATGCCTAGCCCGCACTTGTGCCCAGGCCTTATGCCTAGCCCGCACTTGTGCCCAGGCCTTATGCCTAGCCCGCACTTGTGCCCAGGCCTTATGCTTAGCCCGCACTTGTGCCCAGGCCTTAAGCCTAGCCCGCACTTGTGCCCAGGCCTTAAGCCTAGCCCGCACTTGTGCCCAGGCCTTAAGCCTAGCCCGCACTTGTGCCCCCTGCCTTGATCCTAGCCAGCACTTGTGCCCAGGCCTTAAGCCTAGCCCGCACTTGTGCCCAGGCCTTAAGCCTAGCCCGCACTTGTGCCCAGGCCTTAAGCCTAGCCCGCACTTGTGCCCCCTGCCTTGATCCTAGCCAGCACTTGTGCCCAGGCCTTAAGCCTAGCCCGCACTTGTGCCCAGGCCTTAAGCCTAGCCCGCACTTGTGCCCCCTGCCTTGATCCTAGCCAGCACTTGTGCCCAGGCCTTAAGCCTAGCCCGCACTTGTGCCCAGGCCTTAAGCCAAGCCCGCACTTGTGCCCTGGCCTTAAGCCTAGCCCGCACTTGTGCCCTGGCCTTAAGCCTAGCCCGCACTTGTGCCCAGGCCTTAAGCCTAGCCCGCACTTGTCCTCAGGCCATAAGCCTAGCCCGCACTTGTGCCCCGGCCTTAAGCCTAGCCCGCACTTGTGCCCCGGCCTTAAGCCTAGCCCGCACTTGTGCCCCGGCCTTAAGCCTAGCCCGCACTTGTGCCCAGGCCTTAAGCCTAGCCCGCACTTGTGCCCAGGCCTTAAGCCTAGCCCGCACTTGTGCCCAGGCCTTAAGCCTAGCCCGCACTTGTGCCCAGGCCTTAAGCCTAGCCCGCACTTGTGCCCCCTGCCTTGATCCTAGCCAGCACTTGTGCCCAGGCCTTAAGCCTAGCCCGCACTTGTGCCCAGGCCTTAAGCCTAGCCTGCACTTTTGAGCCCCTTGAATGCTTGTTTGTTTGTTTTTGTCTTCAGCTTCATGTTGGTTATGCACATAGGGCCAGCTTTACGCTCTTCGCTCTTGTCCCGTCTGAATGCGCATGCACGACTGTAATTGGGGAAGAAGGCATTACCCATTTACGGAGGACAGACAAGAAGTGCCTGGTCGCTTGGAGCATGGGGTTATGGAGAGGCTCCGCACTGTACAACAAAGGATCTAGTCCTAAATGTCCAAGTACAGAGTAGAGGGGTGAAAGCTAGCTCTTCACCCCTATGGGTGCCTAACCCTTTATGCAAAGAGTGCAAAGAGTTAGCTGAATGCCTTAAGCCTAGCCAGCACTTGTGCCCCCTGCCTTGATCCTGGCCAGCACTGCACTTGTGCCCATGCCGTAAGCCTAGCCCGCACTTGTGCCCAGGCCTTAAGCCTGGCTGGCACTTGTGCCCATGCCTTAAGCCTAGCCGGCACTTGTGGCCCCTGCCTTGATCCTAGCCAGCACTGCACTTGTGCCCAGGCCTTAAGCCTAGCCTGCACTTGTGCCCCGGCCTTAAGCCTAGCCCGCACTTGTGCCCCGGCCTTAAGCCTAGCCCGCACTTGTGCCCCGGCTTTAAGCCTAACCCGCACTTGTGCCCAGGCCTTAAGCCTAGCCCGCACTTGTGCCCAGGCCTTAAGCCTAGCCCGCACTTGTGCCCCGGCTTTAAGCTTAGCCCGCACTTGTGCCCCGGCTTTAAGCTTAGCCCGCACTTGTGCCCAGGCCTTAAGCCGAGCCCGCACTTGTGCCCCGGCCTTAAGCCGAGCCCGCACTTGTGCCCCGGCCTTAAGCCTAGCCCGCACTTGTGCCCAGGCCTTAAGCCTAGCCCGCACTTGTGCCCAGGCCTTAAGCCTAGCCCGCACTTGTGCCCAGGCCTTAAGCCTAGCCCACACTTGTGCCCCCTGCCTTGATCCTAGCCAGCACTTGTGCCCCCTGCCTTGATCCTAGCCAGCACTTGTGCCCAGGCCTTAAGCCAAGCCCGCACTTGTGCCCCTGCCTTAAGCCTAGCCCGCACTTGTGCCCCTGCCTTAAGCCTAGCCCGCACTTGTGCCCCTGCCTTAAGCCTAGCCCGCACTTGTGCCCAGGCCTTAAGCCTAGCCCGCACTTGTGTCCAGGCCTTAAGCCTAGCCTGCACTTGTGCCCAGGCCTTAAGCCTAGCCTGCACTTGTGCCCAGGCCTTAAGCCTAGCCCGCACTTGTGCCCAGGCCTAAAGCCTAGCCCGCACTTGTGCCCAGGCCTTAAGCCTAGCCCGCACTTGTGCCCTGGCCTTAAGCCTAGCCCGCACTTGTGCCCTGGCCTTAAGCCTAGCCCGCACTTGTGCCCAGGCCTTAAGCCTAGCCCGCACTTGTGCCCCGGCCTTAAGCCTAGCCCGCACTTGTGCCCCGGCCTTAAGCCTAGCCCGCACTTGTGCCCAGGCCTTAAGCCTAGCCCGCACTTGTGCCCAGGCCTTAAGCCTAGCCCGCACTTGTGCCCAGGCCTTAAGCCTAGCCCGCACTTGTGCCCAGGCCTTAAGCCTAGCCCGCACTTGTGCCCCCTGCCTCGATCCTTGCCAGCACTTGTGCCCAGGCCTTAAGCCTAGCCCGCACTTGTGCCCAGGCCTTAAGCCTAGCCTGCACTTTTGAGCCCCTTGAATGCTTGTTTGTTTTTGTCTTCAGCTTCATGTTGGTTATGCACATAGGGCCAGCTTTACGCTCTTCGCTCTTGTCCCGTCTGAATGCGCATGCACGACTGTAATTGGGGAAGAAGGCATTACCCATTTACGGAGGACAGACAAGAAGTGCCTGGTCGCTTGGAGCATGGGGTTATGGAGAGGCTCCGCACTGTACAACAAAGGATCTAGTCCTAAATGTCCAAGTACAGAGTATAGGGGTGAAAGCTAGCTCTTCACCCCTATGGGTGCCTAACCCTTTATGCAAAGAGTGCAAAGAGTTAGCTGAATGCCTTAAGCCTAGCCAGCACTTGTGTCCCCTGCCTTGATCCTGGCCAGCACTGCACTTGTGCCCATGCCGTAAGCCTAGCCCGCACTTGTGCCCAGGCCTTAAGCCTGGCTGGCACTTGTGCCCATGCCTTAAGCCTAGCCGGCACTTGTGGCCCCTGCCTTGATCCTAGCCAGCACTGCACTTGTGCCCAGGCCTTAAGCCTAGCCTGCACTTGTGCCCCGGCCTTAAGCCTAGCCGCACTTGTGCCCCGGCCTTAAGCCTAGCCCGCACTTGTGCCCCGGCCTTAAGCCTAGCCCGCACTTGTGCCACGGCCTTAAGCCTACCTGCACTTGTGCCCAGGCCTTAAGCGTAGCCCGCACTTGTGCCCAGGCCTTAAGCCTAGCCCGCACTTGTGCCCCGGCCTTAAGCCGAGCCCGCACTTGTGCCCCGGCCTTAAGCCGAGCCCGCACTTGTGCCCCGGCCTTAAGCCGAGCCCGCACTTGTGCCCCGGCCTTAAGCCGAGCCCGCACTTGTGCCCCGGCCTTAAGCCGAGCCGGCACTTGTGCCCCTGCCTTAAGCCGATCCGGCACTTGTGCCCCTGCCTTAAGCCGAGCCGGCACTTGTGCCCCTGCCTTAAGCCGAGCCGGCACTTGTGCCCCTGCCTTAAGCCTAGCCCGCACTTGTGCCCAGGCCTTAAGCCTAGCCCGCACTTGTGCCCCTGCCTTAAGCCTAGCCCGCACTTGTGCCCCTGCCTTAAGCCTAGCCCGCACTTGTGCCCCTGCCTTAAGCCTAGCCCGCACTTGTGCCCAGGCCTTAAGCCTAGGCCGCACTTGTGCCCAGGCCTTAAGCCTAGCCCGCACTTGTGCCCAGGCCTTAAGCCTAGCCCGCACTTGTGCCCAGGCCTTAAGCCTAGCCCGCACTTGTGCCCAGGCCTTAAGCCTAGCCCGCACTTGTGCCCAGGCCTTAAGCCTAGCCCGCACTTGTGCCCCCTGCCTTGATCCTAGCCCGCACTTGTGCCCAGGCCTTAAGCCAAGCCCGCACTTGTGCCCCTGCCTTAAGCCTAGCCCGCACTTGTGCCCCTGCCTTAAGCCTAGCCCGCACTTGTGCCCCGGCCTTAAGCCTAGCCCGCACTTGTGTCCAGGCCTTAAGCCTAGCCCGCACTTGTGGCCAGGCCTTAAGCCTAGCCCGCACTTGTGGCCAGGCCTTAAGCCTAGCCCGCACTTGTGGCCAGGCCTTAAGCCTAGCCCGCACTTGTGGCCAGGCCTTAAGCCTAGCCCGCACTTGTGCCCAGGCCTTAAGCCTAGCCCGCACTTGTGCCCAGGCCTTAAGCCTAGCCCGCACTTGTGCCCAGGCCTTAAGCCTAGCCTGCACTTGTGCCCAGGCCTTAAGCCTAGCCCGCACTTGTGCCCCCTGCCTTGATCCTAGCCAGCACTTGTGCCCAGGCCTTAAGCCTAGCCCGCACTTGTGCCCCGGCCTTAAGCCGAGCCCGCACTTTTGAGCCCCTTGAATGCTTGTTTGTTTGTTTTTGTCTTCAGCTTCATGTTGGTTATGCACATAGGGCCAGCTTTACGCTCTTCGCTCTTGTCCCGTCTGAATGCGCATGCACGACTGTAATTGGGGAAGAAGGCATTACCCATTTACGGAGGACAGACAAGAAGTGCCTGGTCGCTTGGAGCATGGGGTTATGGAGAGGCTCCGCACTGTACAACAAAGGATCTAGTCCTAAATGTCCAAGTACAGAGTAGAGGGGTGAAAGCTAGCTCTTCACCCCTATGGGTGCCTAACCCTTTATGCAAAGAGTGCAAAGAGTTAGCTGAATGCCTTAAGCCTAGCCAGCACTTGTGCCCCCTGCCTTGATCCTGGCCAGCACTGCACTTGTGCCCATGCCGTAAGCCTAGCCCACACTTGTGCCCAGGCCTTAAGCCTAGCCCGCACTTGTGCCCAGGCCTTAAGCCTGGCTGGCACTTGTGCCCATGCCTTAAGCCTAGCCGGCACTTGTGGCCCCTGCCTTGATCCTAGCCAGCACTGCACTTGTGCCCAGGCCTTAAGCCTAGCCTGCACTTGTGCCCAGGCCTTATGCCTAGCCCGCACTTGTGCCCAGGCCTTATGCCTAGCCCGCACTTGTGCCCAGGCCTTATGCCTAGCCCGCACTTGTGCCCAGGCCTTATGCCTAGCCCGCACTTGTGCCCAGGCCTTAAGCCTAGCCCGCACTTGTGCCCAGGCCTTAAGCCTAGCCCGCACTTGTGCCCAGGCCTTAAGCCTAGCCCGCACTTGTGCCCCCTGCCTTGATCCTAGCCAGCACTTGTGCCCAGGCCTTAAGCCTAGCCCGCACTTGTGCCCAGGCCTTAAGCCTAGCCCGCACTTGTGCCCAGGCCTTAAGCCTAGCCCGCACTTGTGCCCCCTGCCTTGATCCTAGCCAGCACTTGTGCCCAGGCCTTAAGCCTAGCCCGCACTTGTGCCCAGGCCTTAAGCCTAGCCCGCACTTGTGCCCCCTGCCTTGATCCTAGCCAGCACTTGTGCCCAGGCCTTAAGCCTAGCCCGCACTTGTGCCCAGGCCTTAAGCCAAGCCCGCACTTGTGCCCTGGCCTTAAGCCTAGCCCGAACTTGTGCCCTGGCCTTAAGCCTAGCCCGCACTTGTGCCCAGGCCTTAAGCCTAGCCCGCACTTGTCCTCAGGCCATAAGCCTAGCCCGCACTTGTGCCCCGGCCTTAAGCCTAGCCCGCACTTGTGCCCCGGCCTTAAGCCTAGCCCGCACTTGTGCCCCGGCCTTAAGCCTAGCCCGCACTTGTGCCCAGGCCTTAAGCCTAGCCCGCACTTGTGCCCAGGCCTTAAGCCTAGCCCGCACTTGTGCCCAGGCCTTAAGCCTAGCCCGCACTTGTGCCCAGGCCTTAAGCCTAGCCCGCACTTGTGCCCCCTGCCTTGATCCTAGCCAGCACTTGTGCCCAGGCCTTAAGCCTAGCCCGCACTTGTGCCCAGGCCTTAAGCCTAGCCTGCACTTTTGAGCCCCTTGAATGCTTGTTTGTTTGTTTTTGTCTTCAGCTTCATGTTGGTTATGCACATAGGGCCAGCTTTACGCTCTTCGCTCTTGTCCCGTCTGAATGCGCATGCACGACTGTAATTGGGGAAGAAGGCATTACCCATTTACGGAGGACAGACAAGAAGTGCCTGGTCGCTTGGAGCATGGGGTTATGGAGAGGCTCCGCACTGTACAACAAAGGATCTAGTCCTAAATGTCCAAGTACAGAGTAGAGGGGTGAAAGCTAGCTCTTCACCCCTATGGGTGCCTAACCCTTTATGCAAAGAGTGCAAAGAGTTAGCTGAATGCCTTAAGCCTAGCCAGCACTTGTGCCCCCTGCCTTGATCCTGGCCAGCACTGCACTTGTGCCCATGCCGTAAGCCTAGCCCGCACTTGTGCCCAGGCCTTAAGCCTGGCTGGCACTTGTGCCCATGCCTTAAGCCTAGCCGGCACTTGTGGCCCCTGCCTTGATCCTAGCCAGCACTGCACTTGTGCCCAGGCCTTAAGCCTAGCCTGCACTTGTGCCCCGGCCTTAAGCCTAGCCCGCACTTGTGCCCCGGCCTTAAGCCTAGCCCGCACTTGTGCCCCGGCTTTAAGCCTAACCCGCACTTGTGCCCAGGCCTTAAGCCTAGCCCGCACTTGTGCCCAGGCCTTAAGCCTAGCCCGCACTTGTGCCCCGGCTTTAAGCTTAGCCCGCACTTGTGCCCCGGCTTTAAGCTTAGCCCGCACTTGTGCCCAGGCCTTAAGCCGAGCCCGCACTTGTGCCCCGGCCTTAAGCCGAGCCCGCACTTGTGCCCCTGCCTTAAGCCGAGCCCGCACTTGTGCCCCTGCCTTAAGCCGAGCCCGCACTTGTGCCCCTGCCTTAAGCCGAGCCCGCACTTGTGCCCCTGCCTTAAGCCGAGCCCGCACTTGTGCCCCTGCCTTAAGCCGAGCCCGCACTTGTGCCCCTGCCTTAAGCCGAGCCCGCACTTGTGCCCAGGCCTTAAGCCTAGCCCGCACTTGTGCCCAGGCCTTAAGCCGAGCCCGCACTTGTGCCCCGGCCTTAAGCCGAGCCGGCACTTGTGCCCCTGCCTTAAGCCGATCCGGCACTTGTGCCCCTGCCTTAAGCCGAGCCGGCACTTGTGCCCCTGCCTTAAGCCGAGCCGGCACTTGTGCCCAGGCCTTAAGCCTAGCCCGCACTTGTGCCCAGGCCTTAAGCCTAGCCCGCACTTGTGCCCCTGCCTTAAGCCTAGCCCGCACTTGTGCCCCTGCCTTAAGCCTAGCCCGCACTTGTGCCCAGGCCTTAAGCCTAGCCCGCACTTGTGCCCAGGCCTTAAGCCTAGCCCGCACTTGTGCCCAGGCCTTAAGCCTAGCCCGCACTTGTGCCCAGGCCTTAAGCCTAGCCCGCACTTGTGCCCAGGCCTTAAGCCTAGCCCGCACTTGTGCCCAGGCCTTAAGCCTAGCCCGCACTTGTGCCCCCTGCCTTGATCCTAGCCCGCACTTGTGCCCAGGCCTTAAGCCAAGCCCGCACTTGTGCCCCTGCCTTAAGCCTAGCCCGCACTTGTGCCCCTGCCTTAAGCCTAGCCCGCACTTGTGCCCCGGCCTTAAGCCTAGCCCGCACTTGTGTCCAGGCCTTAAGCCTAGCCCGCACTTGTGGCCAGGCCTTAAGCCTAGCCCGCACTTGTGGCCAGGCCTTAAGCCTAGCCCGCACTTGTGGCCAGGCCTTAAGCCTAGCCCGCACTTGTGGCCAGGCCTTAAGCCTAGCCCGCACTTGTGCCCAGGCCTTAAGCCTAGCCCGCACTTGTGCCCAGGCCTTAAGCCTAGCCCGCACTTGTGCCCAGGCCTTAAGCCTAGCCTGCACTTGTGCCCAGGCCTTAAGCCTAGCCCGCACTTGTGCCCCCTGCCTTGATCCTAGCCAGCACTTGTGCCCAGGCCTTAAGCCTAGCCCGCACTTGTGCCCAGGCCTTAAGCCTAGCCTGCACTTTTGAGCCCCTTGAATGCTTGTTTGTTTGTTTTTGTCTTCAGCTTCATGTTGGTTATGCACATAGGGCCAGCTTTACGCTCTTCGCTCTTGTCCCGTCTGAATGCGCATGCACGACTGTAATTGGGGAAGAAGGCATTACCCATTTACGGAGGACAGACAAGAAGTGCCTGGTCGCTTGGAGCATGGGGTTATGGAGAGGCTCCGCACTGTACAACAAAGGATCTAGTCCTAAATGTCCAAGTACAGAGTAGAGGGGTGAAAGCTAGCTCTTCACCCCTATGGGTGCCTAACCCTTTATGCAAAGAGTGCAAAGAGTTAGCTGAATGCCTTAAGCCTAGCCAGCACTTGTGCCCCCTGCCTTGATCCTGGCCAGCACTGCACTTGTGCCCATGCCGTAAGCCTAGCCCACACTTGTGCCCAGGCCTTAAGCCTAGCCCGCACTTGTGCCCAGGCCTTAAGCCTGGCTGGCACTTGTGCCCATGCCTTAAGCCTAGCCGGCACTTGTGGCCCCTGCCTTGATCCTAGCCAGCACTGCACTTGTGCCCAGGCCTTAAGCCTAGCCTGCACTTGTGCCCAGGCCTTATGCCTAGCCCGCACTTGTGCCCAGGCCTTATGCCTAGCCCGCACTTGTGCCCAGGCCTTATGCCTAGCCCGCACTTGTGCCCAGGCCTTATGCTTAGCCCGCACTTGTGCCCAGGCCTTAAGCCTAGCCCGCACTTGTGCCCAGGCCTTAAGCCTAGCCCGCACTTGTGCCCAGGCCTTAAGCCTAGCCCGCACTTGTGCCCCCTGCCTTGATCCTAGCCAGCACTTGTGCCCAGGCCTTAAGCCTAGCCCGCACTTGTGCCCAGGCCTTAAGCCTAGCCCGCACTTGTGCCCAGGCCTTAAGCCTAGCCCGCACTTGTGCCCCCTGCCTTGATCCTAGCCAGCACTTGTGCCCAGGCCTTAAGCCTAGCCCGCACTTGTGCCCAGGCCTTAAGCCTAGCCCGCACTTGTGCCCCCTGCCTTGATCCTAGCCAGCACTTGTGCCCAGGCCTTAAGCCTAGCCCGCACTTGTGCCCAGGCCTTAAGCCAAGCCCGCACTTGTGCCCTGGCCTTAAGCCTAGCCCGCACTTGTGCCCTGGCCTTAAGCCTAGCCCGCACTTGTGCCCAGGCCTTAAGCCTAGCCCGCACTTGTCCTCAGGCCATAAGCCTAGCCCGCACTTGTGCCCCGGCCTTAAGCCTAGCCCGCACTTGTGCCCCGGCCTTAAGCCTAGCCCGCACTTGTGCCCCGGCCTTAAGCCTAGCCCGCACTTGTGCCCAGGCCTTAAGCCTAGCCCGCACTTGTGCCCAGGCCTTAAGCCTAGCCCGCACTTGTGCCCAGGCCTTAAGCCTAGCCCGCACTTGTGCCCAGGCCTTAAGCCTAGCCCGCACTTGTGCCCCCTGCCTTGATCCTAGCCAGCACTTGTGCCCAGGCCTTAAGCCTAGCCCGCACTTGTGCCCAGGCCTTAAGCCTAGCCTGCACTTTTGAGCCCCTTGAATGCTTGTTTGTTTGTTTTTGTCTTCAGCTTCATGTTGGTTATGCACATAGGGCCAGCTTTACGCTCTTCGCTCTTGTCCCGTCTGAATGCGCATGCACGACTGTAATTGGGGAAGAAGGCATTACCCATTTACGGAGGACAGACAAGAAGTGCCTGGTCGCTTGGAGCATGGGGTTATGGAGAGGCTCCGCACTGTACAACAAAGGATCTAGTCCTAAATGTCCAAGTACAGAGTAGAGGGGTGAAAGCTAGCTCTTCACCCCTATGGGTGCCTAACCCTTTATGCAAAGAGTGCAAAGAGTTAGCTGAATGCCTTAAGCCTAGCCAGCACTTGTGCCCCCTGCCTTGATCCTGGCCAGCACTGCACTTGTGCCCATGCCGTAAGCCTAGCCCGCACTTGTGCCCAGGCCTTAAGCCTGGCTGGCACTTGTGCCCATGCCTTAAGCCTAGCCGGCACTTGTGGCCCCTGCCTTGATCCTAGCCAGCACTGCACTTGTGCCCAGGCCTTAAGCCTAGCCTGCACTTGTGCCCCGGCCTTAAGCCTAGCCCGCACTTGTGCCCCGGCCTTAAGCCTAGCCCGCACTTGTGCCCAGGCTTTAAGCCTAACCCGCACTTGTGCCCAGGCCTTAAGCCTAGCCCGCACTTGTGCCCAGGCCTTAAGCCTAGCCCGCACTTGTGCCCCGGCTTTAAGCTTAGCCCGCACTTGTGCCCCGGCTTTAAGCTTAGCCCGCACTTGTGCCCAGGCCTTAAGCCGAGCCCGCACTTGTGCCCCGGCCTTAAGCCGAGCCCGCACTTGTGCCCCTGCCTTAAGCCGAGCCCGCACTTGTGCCCCTGCCTTAAGCCGAGCCCGCACTTGTGCCCCTGCCTTAAGCCGAGCCCGCACTTGTGCCCCTGCCTTAAGCCGAGCCCGCACTTGTGCCCCTGCCTTAAGCCGAGCCCGCACTTGTGCCCCTGCCTTAAGCCGAGCCCGCACTTGTGCCCAGGCCTTAAGCCTAGCCCGCACTTGTGCCCAGGCCTTAAGCCTAGCCCGCACTTGTGC
Source organism: Ranitomeya imitator (assembly GCF_032444005.1). Lineage (NCBI taxonomy): Eukaryota > Metazoa > Chordata > Amphibia > Anura > Dendrobatidae > Ranitomeya > Ranitomeya imitator. The sequence continues at coordinate 1,091,495 of NW_027194564.1, forward strand.
CCAGGCCTTAAGCCTAGCCCGCACTTGTGCCCAGGCCTTAAGCCTAGCCTGCACTTGTGCCCAGGCCTTAAGCCTAGCCCGTACATGTGCCCCTGCCTTAAGCCTAGCCCGCACTTGTGGCCAGGCCTTAAGCCTAGCCCGCACTTGTGCCCAGGCCTTAAGCCTAGCCCGCACTTGTGCCCAGGCCTTAAGCCTAGCCCGCTCTTGTGCCCCTGCCTTAAGCCTAGCCCGCACTTGTGCCCAGGCCTTAAGCCTAGCCCGCACTTGTGCCCAGTCCTTAAGCCTAGCCCGCACTTGTGCCCCGGCCTTAAGCCTAGCCCGCACTTGTGCCCCGGCCTTAAGCCGAGCCCGCACTTGTGCCCCGGCCTTAAGCCGAGCCCGCACTTGTGCCCCTGCCTTAAGCCGAGCCCGCACTTGTGCCCCTGCCTTAAGCCTAGCCCGCACTTGTGCCCAGGCCTTAAGCCTAGCCCGCACTTGTGCCCAGGCCTTAAGCCTAGCCCGCACTTGTGCCCAGGCCTTAAGCCTAGCCCGCACTTGTGCCCAGGCCTTAAGCCTAGCCCGCACTTGTGCCCCCTGCCTTGATCCTAGCCAGCACTTGTGCCCAGGCCTTAAGCCTAGCCCGCACTTGTGCCCAGGCCTTAAGCCTAGCCTGCACTTTTGAGCCCCTTGAATGCTTGTTTGTTTGTTTTTGTCTTCAGCTTCATGTTGGTTATGCACATAGGGCCAGCTTTACGCTCTTCGCTCTTGTCCCGTCTGAATGCGCATGCACGACTGTAATTGGGGAAGAAGGCATTACCCATTTACGGAGGACAGACAAGAAGTGCCTGGTCGCTTGGAGCATGGGGTTATGGAGAGGCTCCGCACTGTACAACAAAGGATCTAGTCCTAAATGTCCAAGTACAGAGTAGAGGGGTGAAAGCTAGCTCTTCACCCCTATGGGTGCCTAACCCTTTATGCAAAGAGTGCAAAGAGTTAGCTGAATGCCTTAAGCCTAGCCAGCACTTGTGCCCAGGCCTTAAGCCTAGCCCGCACTTGTGCCCAGGCTTTAAGCTTAGCCCGCACTTGTGCCCCGGCTTTAAGCTTAGCCCGCACTTGTGCCCCGGCCTTAAGCCTAGCCCGCACTTGTGCCCCGGCCTTAAGCCGAGCCCGCACTTGTGCCCCGGCCTTAAGCCGAGCCCGCACTTGTGCCCCGGCCTTAAGCCGAGCCCGCACTTGTGCCCCTGCCTTAAGCCGAGCCCGCACTTGTGCCCCTGCCTTAAGCCGAGCCCGCACTTGTGCCCCTGCCTTAAGCCGAGCCCGCACTTGTGCCCCTGCCTTAAGCCTAGCCCGCACTTGTGCCCAGGCCTTAAGCCTAGCCCGCACTTGTTCCCAGGCCTTAAGCCTAGCCCGCACTTGTGCCCCTGCCTTAAGCCTAGCCCGCACTTGTGCCCCTGCCTTAAGCCTAGCCCGCACTTGTGCCCAGGCCTAAAGCCTAGCCCGCACTTGTGCCCAGGCCTAAAGCCTAGCCCGCACTTGTGCCCAGGCCTTAAGCCTAGCCCGCACTTGTGCCCAGGCCTTAAGCCTAGCCCGCACTTGTGCCCAGGCCTTAAGCCTAGCCCGCACTTGTGCCCCGGCCTTAAGCCTAGCCCGCACTTGTGCCCAGGCCTTAAGCCTAGCCCGCACTTGTGCCCAGGCCTTAAGCCTAGCCCGCACTTGTGCCCAGGCCTTAAGCCTAGCCCGCACTTGTCCTCAGGCCTTAAGCCTAGCCTGCACTTTTGAGCCCCTTGAATGCTTGTTTGTTTGTTTTTGTCTTCAGCTTCATGTTGGTTATGCACATAGGGCCAGCTTTACGCTCTTCGCTCTTGTCCCGTCTGAATGCGCATGCACGACTGTAATTGGGGAAGAAGGCATTACCCATTTACGGAGGACAGACAAGAAGTGCCTGGTCGCTTGGAGCATGGGGTTATGGAGAGGCTCTGCACTGTACAACAAAGGATCTAGTCCTAAATGTCCAAGTACAGAGTAGAGGGGTGAAAGCTAGCTCTTCACCCCTATGGGTGCCTAACCCTTTATGCAAAGAGTGCAAAGAGTTAGCTGAATGCCTTAAGCCTAGCCAGCACTTGTGCCCCCTGCCTTGATCCTGGCCAGCACTGCACTTGTGCCCATGCCGTAAGCCTAGCCCGCACTTGTGCCCAGGCCTTATGCCTGGCTGGCACTTGTGCCCATGCCTTAAGCCTAGCCGGCACTTGTGGCCCCTGCCTTGATCCTAGCCAGCACTGCACTTGTGCCCAGGCCTTAAGCCTAGCCTGCACTTGTGCCCCGGCCTTAAGCCTAGCCCGCACTTGTGCCCCGGCCTTAAGCCTAGCCCGCACTTGTGCCCCGGCCTTAAGCCTAGCCCGCACTTGTGCCCCGGCCTTAAGCCTAACCCGCACTTGTGCCCAGGCCTTAAGCCTAGCCCGCACTTGTGCCCAGGCCTTAAGCCTAGCCCGCACTTGTGCCCCGGCTTTAATCTTAGCCCGCACTTGTGCCCCGGCTTTAAGCTTAGCCCGCACTTGTGCCCAGGCCTTAAGCCTAGCCCGCACTTGTGCCCCGGCCTTAAGCCGAGCCCGCACTTGTGCCCCGGCCTTAAGCCGAGCCCGCACTTGTGCCCCGGCCTTAAGCCGAGCCTGCACTTGTGCCCCTGCCTTAAGCCGAGCCCGCACTTGTGCCCCTGCCTTTTAGCCGAGCCCGCACTTGTGCCCCTGCCTTAAGCCTAGCCCGCACTTGTGCCCCGGCCTTAAGCCTAGCCCGCACTTGTGCCCCGGCCTTAAGCCGAGCCGGCACTTGTGCCCCGGCCTTAAGCCGAGCCGGCACTTGTGCCCCGGCCTTAAGCCGAGCCGGCACTTGTGCCCCGGCCTTAAGCCGAGCCCGCACTTGTGCCCCTGCCTTAAGCCGAGCCCGCACTTGTGCCCCTGCCTTAAGCCTAGCCCGCACTTGTGCCCAGGCCTTAAGCCTAGCCCGCACTTGTGCCCCGGCCTTAAGCCGAGCCCGCACTTGTGCCCCGGCCTTAAGCCGAGCCCGCACTTGTGCCCCGGCCTTAAGCCGAGCCCGCACTTGTGCCCCTGCCTTAACCCCTTTACCCCCAAGGGTGGTTTGCACGTTAATGACCGGGCCAATTTTTACAATTCTGACCACTGTCCCTTTATGAGGTTATAACTCTGGAACGCTTCAATGGATCCTGGTGATTCTGACATTGTTTTCTCGTGACATATTGTACTTCATGACAATGGTAAAAATTATTTGATAGTACCTGCGTTTATTTGTGAAAAAAACGGAAATTTGGCGAAAATTATGAAAATTTTGCAATTTTCCAACTTTGAATTTTTATGCAATTAAATCACAGAGATATGTCACACAAAATACTTAATAAATAACATTTCCCACATGTCTACTTTACATCAGCACAATTTTGGAAACAAAATTTTTTTTTGTTAGGGAGTTATAAGGGTTAAAAGTTGACCAGCAATTTCTCATTTCTACAACACCATTTTATTTTAGGGACCACATCTCATTTGAAGTCATTTTGAGGGGTCTATATGATAGAAAATACCCAAGTGTGACACCATTCTAAAAACTACACCCCTCAAGGTGCTCAAAACCATATTCAAGAAGTTTATTAACCCTTCTGGTGCTTCACAGGAATTTTTTGAATGTTTAAATAAAAATGAACATTTAACTTTTTTTCACAAAAAATTTAATTCAGCTCCAATTTGTTTTATTTTACCAAGGGTAACAGGAGAAAATGGACCCCAAACATTGTTGTACAATTTGTCCTGAGTATGCCAATACCCCACATGTGGGGGTAAACCACTGTTTGGGCGCATGGCAGAGCTCGGAAGCGAAGGAGTGCCATTTGACTTTCAATGCAAAATTGACTGGAATTGAGATGGGACGCCATGTTTCGTTTGGAGAGCCCCTGATGTGGCTAAACATTGAAACCCCCCACAAGTGACACCATTTTGGAAAGTAGACCCCCTAAGGAACTTATCTAGAGGTGTGGTGAGCACTTTGACCCAACAAGTGCTTCACAGAAGTTTATAATGTAGAACCGTAAAAATAAAAAATCATATTTTTTCACAAAAATTATCTTTTCGCCCCCAATTTTTTATTTTCCCAAGGGTAAGAGAAGAAATTGGACCCCAAAAGTTGTTGTACAATTTGTCCTGAGTACGCTGATAGCCCATATGTGGGGGTAAACCACTGTTTGGGCGGATGGGAGAGCTCGGAAGGGAAGGAGCGCCGTTTGACTTTTCAATGCAAAATTGACAGGAATTGAGATGGAACCTCATGTTGCGTTTGAAGAGCCACTGATGTGCCTAAACATTGAAACCCCCCACAAGTGACACCATTTTGGAAAGTAGACCCCCTAAGGAACTTATCTAGAGGTGTGGTGAGCACTTTGACCCACCAAGTGCTTCACAGAAGTTTATAATGTAGAACCGTAAAAATAAAAAATCATATTTTTTCACAAAAATTATCTTTTTGCCCCCAATTTTTTATTTTCCCAAGGGTAAGAGAAGAAATTGGACCCCAAAAGTTGTTGTACAATTTGTCCTGAGTACGCTGATACCCCATATGTGGGGGTAAACCACTGTTTGGGTGGATGGGAGAGCTCGGAAGGGAAGGAGCGCCGTTTGACTTTTCAAAGCAAAATTGACAGGAATTGAGATGGGACGCCATGTTGCGTTTGAAGAGCCACTGATGTGCCTAAACATTGAAACCCCCCACAAATGACACCATTTTGGAAAGTAGACCCCCTAAGGAACTTATCTAGAGGTGTGGTGAGCACTTTGACCCACCAAGTGCTTCACAGAAGTTTATAATGCAGAGCCGTAAAAATAAAACAAAATTTTTTTCCCACAAAAATTATTTTTTTAGCCCCCAGTTTTGTATTTTCCTGAGGGTAACAGGAGAAATTGGACCCCAAAATTTGTTGCCCAATTTGTCCTGAGTGCGATGATACACCATATGTGGGGGGAACCACTGTTTGGGCACATGGGAGGGCTCAGAAGGGAAGGAGTGCCATTTGAATGCAGACTTAGATGGAATGGTCTGCAGGTGTCACATTGCGTTTGCAGAGCCCCTAATGTACCTAAACAGTAGAAACCCCCCACAAGTGACACCATTTTGGAAAGTAGACCCCCTTAGGAACTTATCTAGATGTGTGCTGAGCGCTTTGACCCACCAAGGGCTTCACAGAAGTTTATAATGGAGAGCCGTAAAAATAAAACAAAATTTTTTTCCCACAAAAATTATTTTTTAGCCCCCAGTTTTGTATTTTCCCGAGGGTAACAGGAGAAAATCGACCCCACAATTTGTTGTCCAATTTGTCCTGAGTGCGCTGATACCCCATATGTGGGGGGGAACCACTGTTTGGGCGCATGGGAGGGCTCGGAAGGGAAGGAGCTCCATTTGGAATGAGGACTTAGATGGAATGGTCTGCAGGTGTCACATTGCATTTGCAGAGCCCCTAATGTACCTAAACAGTAGAAACCTCCCACAAGTGACACCATTTTGGAAACTAGACCCCCTAAGGAACTCATCTAGATGTGTTGTGATAGCTTTGAACCCCCAAGTGTTTCACTACAGTTTGTAACGCAGAGCCGTGAAAATTAAAAAAAAAAATATTTCCCCCCAAAATTATTTTTTAGCCCCCAGTTTTGTATTTTCCCGAGGGTAAGAGGAGAAATTCGACCCCAAAAGTTGTTTTCCAATTTGTCCTGAGTACGCTGATACCCCGTATGTTGGGGGAAACCACCGTTTGAGCGCATGGCAGAGCTCGGAAGGGAAGGAGCGCCATTTGGAATGCAGACTTAGATGGAATGGTCTGCAGACGTCACATTGCGTTTGCAGAACCCCTAATGTACCTAAACAGTAGAAACCCCCCACAAGTGACCCCATATTGGAAACTAGACCCCCCAGGGAACTAATCTAGATGTGTTGTGAGAACTTTGAACCCCCAAGTGTTTCACTACAGTTTATAACGCAGAGCCGTGAAAATAAAAAATCTTTTTTTTTCCCACAAAAAATATGTTTTAGCCCCGAGTTTTGTATTTTCCCAAGGGTAACAGGAGAAATTGGACCCCAAAAGTTGTTGTCCTATTTGTCCTGAGTACGCTGATACCCCATATGTTGGGGTAAACCCCTGTTTGGGCACACGGGAGAGCTCGGAAGGGAGGAAGCACTGTTTTACTTTTTCAACGCAGAATTGGCTGGAATTGAGATCGGACGCCATGTCGCGTTTGGAGAGCCCCTGATGTGCCTAAACAGTGGAAACCCCCCAATTATAACTGAAACCCTAATCCAAACACACCCCTAACCCTAATCCCAACAGTAACCCTAACCACACCTCTAACCCTGACACACCCCTAACCCTAATCCCAACCCTATTCCCAACCGTAAATGTAATCTAAACCCTAACTGTAACTTTAGCCCCAACCCAAACTGTAGCCCTAGCCCTAACCCTAATCCTAACCCTAGCCCTAACCCTAGCCCTAGCCCTAGCCCTAGCCCTAGCCCTAACCCTAGCCCTAACCCTAGCCCTAACCCTAGCCCTAACCCTAGCCCTAACCCTAGCCCTAACCCTAGCCCTAGCCCTAACCCTAGCCCTAACCCTAACCCTAGCCCTAACCCTAACCCTAGCCCTAATCCTAGCCCTAACCCTAGCCCTAGCCCTAACCCTAGCCCTAACTCTAACCCTAGCCCTAATGGGAAAATGGAAATAAATACATTTTTTAAATTTTTCCCTAACTAAGGGGGTGATGAAGGGGGGTTTGATTTACTTTTATAGCGGGTTTTCTAGCGGATTTTTATGATTGGCAGCCGTCACACACTGAAAGACGCTTTTTATTGCAAAAAATATTTTTTGCGTTACCACATTTTGAGAGCTATAATTTTTCTATATTTTGGTCCACAGAGTCATGTGAGGTCTTGTTTTTTGCGGGACGAGTTGATGTTTTTATTGGTAACATTTTCGGGCACGTGACATTTTTTAATCGCTTTTTATTCCGATTTTTGTGAGGCAGAATGACCAAAAACCAGCTATTCATGAATTTCTTTTGGGGGAGGCGTTTATACCGTTCCGCGTTTGGTAAAATTGATGAAGCAGTTTTATTCTTCGGGTCAGTACGATTACAGCGATACCTCATTTATATCATTTTTTTATGTTTTGGCGCTTTTATACGATAAAAACTATTTTATAGAAAAAATAATTATTTTTGCATCACTTTATTCTAAGGACTATAACTTTTTTATTTTTTTGCTGATGATGCTGTATGGCGGCTCGTTTTTTGCGGGACAAGATGACGCTTTCAGCGGTACCATGGTTAGTTATATCTGTCTTTTTGATCGCGTGTTATTCCACTTTTTGTTCGGCGGTATGATAATAAAGCGTTGTTTTTTGCCTCGTTTTTTTTTTTTCTTTTCTTACGGTGTTTACTGAAGGGGTTAACTAGTGGGCCAGTTTTATAGGTCGGGCCGTTACGGACGCGGCGATACTAAATATGTGTACTTTTATTGTTTTTTTTTTTTATTTAGATAAAGAAATGTATTTATGGGAATAATATTATTTATTTTTTTTCATTATTTTGGAATATTTTTTTTTATTTTTTTTACACATTTGAAATTTTTTTTTTTTTACTTTTTTACTTTGTCCCAGGGGGGGACATCACAGATCAGTGATCTGACAGTTTGCACAGCACTCTGTCAGATCACTGATCTGATAGGAGTGCAGGCTGCTTCACAGTGCCTGCTCTGAGCAGGCTCTGTGAAGCCACCTCCCTCCCTGCAGGACCCGGATCCGCGGCCATCTTGGATCCGGGGCTGGAGGGAGCAGGGAGGGAGGTGAGACCCTCGCAGCAACGCGATCACATCGCGTTGCTGCGGGGGGCTCAGGGAAGCCCGCAGGGAGCCCCCTCCCTGCGCGGTGCTTCCCTGTACCGCCGGCACATCGCGATCATCTTTGATCGCGGTGTGCCGGGGGTTAATGTGCCGGGGGCGGTCCGTGACCGCTCCTGGCACATAGTGCCGGATGTCAGCTGCGATAAACAGCTGACACCCGGCCGCGATCGGCGGCACTCCCCCCGTGAGCGCTGCCGATCGCATATGACGTACTATTGCGTCCTTGGGAAGTAAAGCCCACCCCACATGGACGCAATAGTACGTCTAATGGCAGAAAGGGGTTAAGCCGAGCCCGCACTTGTGCCCCTGCCTTAAGCCGAGCCCGCACTTGTGCCCCTGCCTTAAGCCGAGCCCGCACTTGTGCCCAGGCCTTAAGCAGAGCCCGCACTTGTGCCCAGGCCTTAAGCCTAGCCCGCACTTGTGCCCAGGCCTTAAGCCTAGCCCGCCTTGTGCCCAGGCCTTAAGCCTAGCCCGCACTTGTGCCCAGGCCTTAAGCCTAGCCCGCACTTGTGCCCAGGCCTTAAGCCTAGCCCGCACTTGTGCCCAGGCCTTAAGCCTAGCCCGCACTTGTGCCCCTGCCTTAAGCCTAGCCCGCACTTGTGGCCAGGCCTTAAGCCTAGCCCGCACTTGTGCCCAGGCCTTAAGCCTAGCCCGCACTTGTGCCCCTGCCTTAAGCCTAGCCCGCACTTGTGCCCTGGCCTTAAGCCTAGCCCGCACTTGTGCCCAGGCCTTAAGCCTAGCCCGCACTTGTGCCCAGGCCTTAAGCCTAGCCCGCACTTGTGCCCAGGCCTTAAGCCTAGCCCGCACTTGTGCCCAGGCCTTAAGCCTAGCCCGCACTTGTGCCCAGGCCTTAAGCCTAGCCCGCACTTGTGGCCAGGCCTTAAGCCTAGCCCGCACTTGTGCCCAGGCCTTAAGCTTGGCCCGCACTTGTGCCCAGGCCTTAAGCCTAGCCTGCACTTTTGAGCCCCTTGAATGCTTGTTTGTTTGTTTTTGTCTTCAGCTTCATGTTGGTTATGCACATAGGGCCAGCTTTACGCTCTTCGCTATTGTCCCGTCTGAATGCGCATGCACGACTGTAATTGGGGAAGAAGGCATTACCCATTTACGGAGGACAGACAAGAAGTGCCTGGTCGCTTGGAGCATGGGGTTATGGAGAGGCTCCGCACTGTACAACAAAGGATCTAGTCCTAAATGTCCAAGTACAGAGTAGAGGGGTGAAAGCTAGCTCTTCACCCCTATGGGTGCCTAACCCTTTATGCAAAGAGTGCAAAGAGTTAGCTGAATGCCTTAAGCCTAGCCAGCACTTGTGCCCCCTGCCTTGATCCTGGCCAGCACTGCACTTGTGCCCATGCCGTAAGCCTAGCCCACACTTGTGTCTAGGCCTTAAGCCTAGCCCGCACTTGTGCCCAGGCCTTAAGCCTGGCTGGCACTTGTGCCCATGCCTTAAGCCTAGCCGGCACTTGTGGCCCCTGCCTTGATCCTAGCCAGCACTGCACTTGTGCCCAGGCCTTAAGCCTAGCCTGCACTTGTGCCCAGGCCTTAAGCCTAGCCCGCACTTGTGCCCAGGCCTTATGCCTAGCCCGCACTTGTGCCCCGGCCTTAAGCCTAGCCCGCACTTGTGCCCCGGCCTTAAGCCTAGCCCGCACTTGTGCCCCGGCCTTAAGCCTAGCCCGCACTTGTGCCCCGGCCTTAAGCCTAACCCGCACTTGTGCCCAGGCCTTAAGCCTAGCCCGCACTTGTGCCCAGGCCTTAAGCCTAGCCCGCACTTGTGCCCCGGCCTTAAGCCTAGCCCGCACTTGTGCCCCGGCCTTAAGCCTAGCCCGCACTTGTGCCCCGGCCTTAAGCCTAGCCCGCACTTGTGCCCCGGCCTTAAGCCTAGCCCGCACTTGTGCCCCGGCCTTAAGCCTAGCCCGCACTTGTGCCCCGGCCTTAAGCCTAGCCCGCACTTGTGCCCAGGCCTTAAGCCTAGCCCGCACTTGTGCCCAGGCCTTAAGCCTAGCCCGCACTTGTGCCCAGGCCTTAAGCCTAGCCCGCACTTGTGTCCAGGCCTTAAGCCTAGCCCGCACTTGTGCCCAGGCCTTAAGCCTAGCCCGCACTTGTGCCCAGGCCTTAAGCCTAGCCCGCACTTGTGCCCAGGCCTTAAGCCTAGCCCGCACTTGTGCCCAGGCCTTAAGCCTAGCCCGCACTTGTGCCCAGGCCTTAAGCCTAGCCCGCACTTGTGCCCCCTGCCTTGATCCTAGCCAGCACTTGTGCCCAGGCCTTAAGCCTAGCCCGCACTTGTGCCCAGGCCTTAAGCCTAGCCTGCACTTTTTAGCCCCTTGAATGCTTGTTTGTTTGTTTTTGTCTTCAGCTTCATGTTGGTTATGCACATAGGGCCAGCTTTACGCTCTTCGCTCTTGTCCCGTCTGAATGCGCATGCACGACTGTAATTGGGGAAGAAGGCATTACCCATTTACAGAGGACAGACAAGAAGTGCCTGGTCGCTTGGAGCATGGGGTTATGGAGAGGCTCCGCACTGTACAACAAAGGATCTAGTCCTAAATGTCCAAGTACAGAGTAGAGGGGTGAAAGCTAGCTCTTCACCCCTATGGGTGCCTAACCCTTTATGCAAAGAGTTAGCTGAATGCCTTAAGCCTAGCCAGCACTTGTGCCCCCTGCCTTGATCCTGCCCAGCACTGCACTTGTGCCCATGCCGTAAGCCTAGCCCGCACTTGTGCCCAGGCCTTAAGCCTGGCTGGCACTTGTGCCCATGCCTTAAGCCTAGCCGGCACTTGTGGCCCCTGCCTTGATCCTAGCCAGCACTGCACTTGTGTCCAGGCCTTAAGCCTAGCCTGCACTTGTGCCCCGGCCTTAAGCCTAGCCCGCACTTGTGCCCCGACCTTAAGCCTAGCCCGCACTTGTGCCCCGGCCTTAAGCCTAGCCCGCACTTGTGCCCAGGCCTTAAGCCTAGCCCGCACTTGTGCCCCCTGCCTTAATCCTAGCCAGCACTTGTGCCCAGGCCTTAAGCCTAGCCCGCACTTGTGCCCAGGCCTTAAGCCTAGCCTGCACTTTTGAGCCCCTTGAATGCTTGTTTGTTTGTTTTTGTCTTCAGCTTCATGTTGGTTATGCACATAGGGCCAGCTTTACGCTCTTCGCTCTTGTCCCGTCTGAATGCGCATGCACGACTGTAATTGGGGAAGAAGGCATTACCCATTTACAGAGGACAGACAAGAAGTGCCTGGTCGCTTGGAGCATGGGGTTATGGAGAGGCTCCGCACTGTACAACAAAGGATCTAGTCCTAAATGTCCAAGTACAGAGTAGAGGGGTGAAAGCTAGCTCTTCACCCCTATGGGTGCCTAACCCTTTATGCAAAGAGTTAGCTGAATGCCTTAAGCCTAGCCAGCACTTGTGCCCCCTGCCTTGATCCTGGCCAGCACTGCACTTGTGCCCATGCCGTAAGCCTAGCCCGCACTTGTGCCCAGGCCTTAAGCCTGGCTGGCACTTGTGCCCATGCCTTAAGCCTAGCCGGCACTTGTGGCCCCTGCCTTGATCCTAGCCAGCACTGCACTTGTGCCCAGGCCTTAAGCCTAGCCTGCACTTGTGCCCCGGCCTTAAGCCTAGCCCGCACTTGTGCCCCGGCCTTAAGCCTAGCCCGCACTTGTGCCCCGGCCTTAAGCCTAACCCGCACTTGTGCCCAGGCCTTAAGCCTAGCCCGCACTTGTGCCCAGGCTTTAAGCTTAGCCCGCACTTGTGCCCCGGCTTTAAGCCTAGCCTGCACTTGTGCCCCTGCCTTAAGCCTAGCCCGCACTTGTGCCCCTGCCTTAAGCCTAGCCCGCACTTGTGCCCAGGCCTTAAGCCTAGCCCGCACTTGTGCCCAGGCCTTAAGCCTAGCCCGCACTTGTGCCCAGGCCTAAAGCCTAGCCCGCACTTGTGCCCAGGCCTTAAGCCTAGCCCGCACTTGTGCCCCGGCCTTAAGCCTAGCCCGCACTTGTGCCCCGGCCTTAAGCCTAGCCCGCACTTGTGCCCAGGCCTTAAGCCTAGCCCGCACTTGTGCCCAGGCCATAAGCCTAGCCCGCACTTGTGCCCAGGCCTTAAGCCTAGCCCGCACTTGTGCCCAGGCCTTAAGCCTAGCCCGCACTTGTGCCCCGGCCTTAAGCCTAGCCCGCACTTGTGCCCCGGCCTTAAGCCTAGCCCGCACTTGTGCCCAGGCCTTAAGCCTAGCCCGCACTTGTGCCCAGGCCTTAAGCCTAGCCCGCACTTGTGCCCAGGCCTTAAGCCTAGCCCGCACTTGTGCCCCGGCCTTAAGCCTAGCCCGCACTTGTGCCCCGGCCTTAAGCCTAGCCCGCACTTGTGCCCAGGCCTTAAGCCTAGCCCGCACTTGTGCCCAGGCCTTAAGCCTAGCCCGCACTTGTGCCCAGGCCTTAAGCCTAGCCCGCACTTGTGCCCAGGCCTTAAGCCTAGCCCGCACTTGTGCCCAGGCCTTAAGCCTAGCCCGCACTTGTGCCCAGGCCTTAAGCCTAGCCTGCACTTTTGAGCCCCTTGAATGCTTGTTTGTTTGTTTTTGTCTTCAGCTTCATGTTGGTTATGCACATAGGGCCAGCTTTACGCTCTTCGCTCTTGTCCCGTCTGAATGCGCATGCACGACTGTAATTGGGGAAGAAGGCATTACCCATTTACGGAGGACAGACAAGAAGTGCCTGGTCGCTTGGAGCATGGGGTTATGGAGAGGCTCCGCACTGTACAACAAAGGATCTAGTCCTAAATGTCCAAGTACAGAGTAGAGGGGTGAAAGCTAGCTCTTCACCCCTATGGGTGCCTAACCCTTTATGCAAAGAGTTAGCTGAATGCCTTAAGCCTAGCCAGCACTTGTGCCCCCTGCCTTGATCCTGGCCAGCACTGCACTTGTGCCCATGCCGTAAGCCTAGCCCGCACTTGTGCCCAGGCCTTAAGCCTGGCTGGCACTTGTGCCCATGCCTTAAGCCTAGCCGGCACTTGTGGCCCCTGCCTTGATCCTAGCCAGCACTGCACTTGTGCCCAGGCCTTAAGCCTAGCCTGCACTTGTGCCCCGGCCTTAAGCCTAGCCCGCACTTGTGCCCAGGCCTTAAGCCTAGCCCGCACTTGTGCCCAGGCCTTAAGCCTAGCCCGCACTTGTGCCCAGGCCTTAAGCCTAGCCCGCACTTGTGCCCAGGCCTTAAGCCTAGCCCGCACTTGTGCCCAGGCCTTAAGCCTAGCCCGCACTTGTTCCCCGGCTTTAAGCTTAGCCCGCACTTGTGCCCCGGCTTTAAGCTTAGCCCGCACTTGTGCCCAGGCCTTAAGCCTAGCCCGCACTTGTGCCCCGGCCTTAAGCCGAGCCCGCACTTGTGCCCCGGCCTTAAGCCGAGCCCGCACTTGTGCCCCGGCCTTAAGCCGAGCCCGCACTTGTGCCCCTGCCTTAAGCCGAGCCCGCACTAGTGCCCCTGCCTTAAGCCGAGCCCGCACTTGTGCCCAGGCCTTAAGCCTAGCCCGCACTTGTGCCCAGGCATTAAGCCTAGCCCGCACTTGTGCCCAGGCCTTAAGCCTAGCCCGCACTTGTGCCCCTGCCTTAAGCCTAGCCCGCACTTGTGCCCCTGCCTTAAGCCTAGCCCGCACTTGTGCCCAGGCCTAAAGCCTAGCCCGCACTTGTGCCCAGGCCTTAAGCCTAGCCCGCACTTGTGCCCAGGCCTTAAGCCTAGCCCGCACTTGTGCCCCCTGCCTTGATCCTAGCCAGCACTTGTGCCCAGGCCTTAAGCCTGGCCCGCACTTGTGCCCAGGCCTTAAGCCTAGCCCGCACTTGTGCCCAGGCCTTAAGCCAAGCCCGAACTTGTGCACCTGCCTTAAGCCTAGCCCGCACTTGTGCCCCTGCCTTAAGCCTAGCCCGCACTTGTGCCCAGGCCTAAAGCCTAGCCCGCACTTGTGCCCAGGCCTTAAGCCTAGCCCGCACTTGTGCCCAGGCCTTAAGCCTAGCCCGCACTTGTGCCCCCTGCCTTGATCCTAGCCAGCACTTGTGCCCAGGCCTTAAGCCTAGCCCGCACTTGTGCCCAGGCCTTAAGCCAAGCCCGCACTTGTGCCCCTGCCTTAAGCCTAGCCCGCACTTGTGCCCCTGCCTTAAGCCTAGCCCGCACTTGTGCCCAGGCCTTAAGCCTAGCCCGCACTTGTGCCCAGGCCTTAAGCCTAGCCCGCACTTGTGCCCAGGCCTTAAGCCTAGCCCGCACTTGTGCCCAGGCCTTAAGCCTAGCCCGCACTTGTGCCCAGGCCTTAAGCCTAGCCCGCACTTGTGCCCAGGCCTTAAGCCTAGCCCGCACTTGTGCCCAGGCCTTAAGCCTAGCCCGCACTTGTGCCCAGGCCTTAAGCCTAGCCCGCACTTGTGCCCAGGCCTTAAGCCTAGCCCGCACTTGTGCCCAGGTCTTAAGCCTAGCCCGCACTTGTGCCCAGGCCTTAAGCCTAGCCCTCACTTGTGCCCAGGCCTTAAGCCTAGCCCGCACTTGTGCCCAGGCCTTAAGCCTAGCCCGCACTTGTGCCCAGGCCTTAAGCCTAGCCCGCACTTGTGCCCATGCCTTAAGCCTAGCCCGCACTTGTGCCCAGGCCTTAAGCCTAGCCTGCACTTTTGAGCCCCTTGAATGCTTGTTTGTTTGTTTTTGTCTTCAGCTTCATGTTGGTTATGCACATAGGGCCAGCTTTACGCTCTTCGCTCTTGTCCCGTCTGAATGCGCATGCACGACTGTAATTGGGGAAGAAGGCATTACCCATTTACGGAGGACAGACAAGAAGTGCCTGGTCGCTTGGAGCATGGGGTTATGGAGAGGCTCCGCACTGTACAACAAAGGATCTAGTCCTAAATGTCCAAGTACAGAGTAGAGGGGTGAAAGCTAGCTCTTCACCCCTATGGGTGCCTAACCCTTTATGCAAAGAGTGCAAAGAGTTAGCTGAATGCCTTAAGCCTAGCCAGCACTTGTGCCCCCTGCCTTGATCCTGGCCAGCACTGCACTTGTGCCCATGCCGTAAGCCTAGCCCACACTTGTGCCCAGGCCTTAAGCCTAGCCCGCACTTGTGCCCAGGCCTTAAGCCTGGCTGGCACTTGTGCCCATGCCTTAAGCCTAGCCGGCACTTGTGGCCCCTGCCTTGATCCTAGCCAGCACTGCACTTGTGCCCAGGCCTTAAGCCTAGCCTGCACTTGTGCCCAGGCCTTAAGCCTAGCCCGCACTTGTGCCCAGGCCTTATGCCTAGCCCGCACTTGTGCCCAGGCCTTATGCCTAGCCCGCACTTGTGCCCAGGCCTTAAGCCTAGCCCGCACTTGTGCCCAGGCCTTAAGCCTAGCCCGCACTTGTGCCCAGGCCTTAAGCCTAGCCCGCACTTGTGCCCAGGCCTTAAGCCTAGCCCGCACTTGTGCCCAGGCCTTAAGCCTAGCCCGCACTTGTGCCCCCTGCCTTGATCCTAGCCAGCACTTGTGCCCAGGCCTTAAGCCTAGCCCGCACTTGTGCCCAGGCCTTAAGCCTAGCCCGCACTTGTGCCCCCTGCCTTGATCCTAGCCAGCACTGCACTTGTGCCCAGGCCTTAAGCCTAGCCTGCACTTGTGCCCAGGCCTTAAGCCTAGCCCGCACTTGTGCCCAGGCCTTAAGCCTAGCCCGCACTTGTGCCCAGGCCTTAAGCCTAGCCCGCACTTGTGCCCCTGCCTTAAGCCTAGCCCGCACTTGTGCCCAGGCCTTAAGCCTAGCCCGCACTTGTGTCCAGGCCTTAAGCCTAGCCCGCACTTGTGCCCAGGCCTTAAGCCTAGCCCGCACTTGTGCCCAGGCCTTAAGCCTAGCCCGCACTTGTGCCCAGGCCTTAAGCCTAGCCCGCACTTGTGCCCTGGCCTTAAGCCTAGCCCGCACTTGTGCCCAGGCCTTAAGCCTAGCCCGCACTTGTCCTCAGGCCATAAGCCTAGCCCGCACTTGTGCCCCGGCCTTAAGCCTAGCCCGCACTTGTGCCCCGGCCTTAAGCCTAGCCCGCACTTGTGCCCCGGCCTTAAGCCTAGCCCGCACTTGTGCCCAGGCCTTAAGCCTAGCCCGCACTTGTGCCCAGGCCTTAAGCCTAGCCCGCACTTGTGCCCAGGCCTTAAGCCTAGCCCGCACTTGTGCCCAGGCCTTAAGCCTAGCCCGCACTTGTGCCCCCTGCCTTGATCCTAGCCAGCACTTGTGCCCAGGCCTTAAGCCTAGCCCGCACTTGTGCCCAGGCCTTAAGCCTAGCCTGCACTTTTGAGCCCCTTGAATGCTTGTTTGTTAGTTTTTGTCTTCAGCTTCATGTTGGTTATGCACATAGGGCCAGCTTTACGCTCTTCGCTCTTGTCCCGTCTGAATGCGCATGCACGACTGTAATTGGGGAAGAAGGCATTACCCATTTACGGAGGACAGACAAGAAGTGCCTGGTCGCTTGGAGCATGGGGTTATGGAGAGGCTCCGCACTGTACAACAAAGGATCTAGTCCTAAATGTCCAAGTACAGAGTAGAGGGGTGAAAGCTAGCTCTTCACCCCTATGGGTGCCTAACCCTTTATGCAAAGAGTGCAAAGAGTTAGCTGAATGCCTTAAGCCTAGCCAGCACTTGTGCCCCCTGCCTTGATCCTGGCCAGCACTGCACTTGTGCCCATGCCGTAAGCCTAGCCCGCACTTGTGCCCAGGCCTTAAGCCTGGCTGGCACTTGTGCCCATGCCTTAAGCCTAGCCGGCACTTGTGGCCCCTGCCTTGATCCTAGCCAGCACTGCACTTGTGCCCAGGCCTTAAGCCTAGCCTGCACTTGTGCCCCGGCCTTAAGCCTAGCCCGCACTTGTGCCCCGGCCTTAAGCCTAGCCCGCACTTGTGCCCCGGCATTAAGCTTAGCCCGCACTTGTGCCCAGGCCTTAAGCCTAGCCCGCACTTGTGCCCCGGCCTTAAGCCGAGCCCGCACTTGTGCCCCGGCCTTAAGCCGAGCCCGCACTTGTGCCCCGGCCTTAAGCCGAGCCCGCACTTGTGCCCCGGCCTTAAGCCGAGCCCGCACTTGTGCCCCTGCCTTAAGCCGAGCCCGCACTTGTGCCCCTGCCTTAAGCCGAGCCCGCACTTGTGCCCCTGCCTTAAGCCGAGCCCGCACTTGTGCCCCTGCCTTAAGCCTAGCCCGCACTTGTGCCCAGGCCTTAAGCCTAGCCCGCACTTGTGCCCAGGCCTTAAGCCTAGCCCGCACTTGTGCCCAGGCCTTAAGCCGAGCCCGCACTTGTGCCCCTGCCTTAAGCCGAGCCCGCACTTGTGCCCAGGCCTTAAGCCGAGCCCGCACTTGTGCCCCTGCCTTAAGCCTAGCCCGCACTTGTGCCCAGGCCTTAAGCCTAGCCCGCACTTGTGCCCAGGCCTTAAGCCTAGCCCGCACTTGTGCCCCGGCCTTAAGCCGAGCCCGCACTTGTGCCCCTGCCTTAAGCCGAGCCCGCACTTGTGCCCCTGCCTTAAGCCTAGCCCGCACTTGTGCCCAGGCCTTAAGCCTAGCCCGCACTTGTGCCCAGGCCTTAAGCCTAGCCCGCACTTGTGCCCAGGCCTTAAGCCTAGCCCGCACTTGTGCCCAGGCCTTAAGCCTAGCCCGCACTTGTGCCCAGGCCTTAAGCCTAGCCCGCACTTGTGCCCAGGCCTTAAGCCTAGCCCGCACTTGTGCCCAGGCCTTAAGCCTAGCCCGCACTTGTGCCCAGGCCTTAAGCCTAGCCCGCACTTGTGCCCAGGCCTTAAGCCTAGCCCGCACTTGTGCCCAGGCCTTAAGCCTAGCCCGCACTTGTGCCCAGGCCTTAAGCCTAGCCCGCACTTGTGGACAGGCCTTAAGCCTAGCCCGCACTTGTGCCCAGGCCTTAAGCCTAGCCCGCACTTGTGCCCAGGCCTTAAGCCTAGCCCGCACTTGTGCCCAGGCCTTAAGCCTAGCCTGCACTTTTGAGCCCCTTGAATGCTTGTTTGTTTGTTTTTGTCTTCAGCTTCATGTTGGTTATGCACATAGGGCCAGCTTTACGCTCTTCGCTCTTGTCCCGTCTGAATGCGCATGCACGACTGTAATTGGGGAAGAAGGCATTACCCATTTACAGAGGACAGACAAGAAGTGCCTGGTCGCTTGGAGCATGGGGTTATGGAGAGGCTCCGCACTGTACAACAAAGGATCTAGTCCTAAATGTCCAAGTACAGAGTAGAGGGGTGAAAGCTAGCTCTTCACCCCTATGGGTGCCTAACCCTTTATGCAAAGAGTTAGCTGAATGCCTTAAGCCTAGCCAGCACTTGTGCCCCCTGCCTTGATCCTGGCCAGCACTGCACTTGTGCCCATGCCGTAAGCCTAGCCCGCACTTGTGCCCAGGCCTTAAGCCTGGCTGGCACTTGTGCCCATGCCTTAAGCCTAGCCGGCACTTGTGGCCCCTGCCTTGATCCTAGCCAGCACTGCACTTGTGCCCAGGCCTTAAGCCTAGCCTGCACTTGTGCCCCGGCCTTAAGCCTAGCCCGCACTTGTGCCCCGGCCTTAAGCCTAGCCCGCACTTGTGCCACGGCCTTAAGCCTAACCCGCACTTGTGCCCAGGCCTTAAGCCTAGCCCGCACTTGTGCCCAGGCTTTAAGCTTAGCCCGCACTTGTGCCCCGGCTTTAAGCCTAGCCCGCACTTGTGCCCCGGCCTTAAGCCTAGCCCGCACTTGTGCCCCTGCCTTAAGCCGAGCCCGCACTTGTGCCCCTGCCTTAAGCCTAGCCCGCACTTGTGCCCAGGCCTTAAGCCTAGCCCGCACTTGTGCCCAGGCCTTAAGCCTAGCCCGCACTTGTGCCCAGGCCTTAAGCCTAGCCCGCACTTGTGCCCCTGCCTTAAGCCTAGCCCGCACTTGTGCCCCGGCCTTAAGCCTAGCCCGCACTTGTGCCCAGGCCTTAAGCCTAGCCCGCACTTGTGCCCAGGCCTTAAGCCTAGCCCGCACTTGTGCCCAGGCCTTAAGCCTAGCCCGCACTTGTGCCCAGGCCTTAAGCCTAGCCCGCACTTGTGCCCAGGCCTTAAGCCTAGCCCGCACTTGTGCCCAGGCCTTAAGCCTAGCCTGCACTTTTGAGCCCCTTGAATGCTTGTTTGTTTGTTTTTGTCTTCAGCTTCATGTTGGTTATGCACATAGGGCCAGCTTTACGCTCTTCGCTCTTGTCCCGTCTGAATGCGCATGCACGACTGTAATTGGGGAAGAAGGCATTACCCATTTACGGAAGACAGACAAGAAGTGCCTGGTCGCTTGGAGCATGGGGTTATGGAGAGGCTCCGCACTGTACAACAAAGGATCTAGTCCTAAATGTCCAAGTACAGAGTAGAGGGGTGAAAGCTAGCTCTTCACCCCTATGGGTGCCTAACCCTTTATGCAAAGAGTTAGCTGAATGCCTTAAGCCTAGCCAGCACTTGTGCCCCCTGCCTTGATCCTGGCCAGCACTGCACTTGTGCCCATGCCGTAAGCCTAGCCCGCACTTGTGCCCAGGCCTTAAGCCTGGCTGGCACTTGTGCCCATGCCTTAAGCCTAGCCGGCACTTGTGGCCCCTGCCTTGATCCTAGCCAGCACTGCACTTGTGCCCAGGCCTTAAGCCTAGCCTGCACTTGTGCCCCGGCCTTAAGCCTAGCCCGCACTTGTGCCCCGGCCTTAAGCCTAGCCCGCACTTGTGCCCAGGCCTTAAGCCTAGCCCGCACTTGTGCCCAGGCCTTAAGCCTAGCCCGCACTTGTGCCCAGGCCTTAAGCCTAGCCCGCACTTGTGCCCAGGCCTTAAGCCTAGCCCGCACTTGTGCCCCGGCTTTAAGCTTAGCCCGCACTTGTGCCCCGGCTTTAAGCCTAGCCCGCACTTGTGCCCAGGCCTTAAGCCTAGCCCGCACTTGTGCCCCGGCCTTAAGCCGAGCCCGCACTTGTGCCCCGGCCTTAAGCCGAGCCCGCACTTGTGCCCCGGCCTTAAGCCGAGCCCGCACTTGTGCCCCTGCCTTAAGCCGAGCCCGCACTAGTGCCCCTGCCTTAAGCCGAGCCCGCACTTGTGCCCAGGCCTTAAGCCTAGCCCGCACTTGTGCCCAGGCATTAAGCCTAGCCCGCACTTGTGCCCAGGCCTTAAGCCTAGCCCGCACTTGTGCCCCTGCCTTAAGCCTAGCCCGCACTTGTGCCCCTGCCTTAAGCCTAGCCCGCACTTGTGCCCAGGCCTAAAGCCTAGCCCGCACTTGTGCCCAGGCCTTAAGCCTAGCCCGCACTTGTGCCCAGGCCTTAAGCCTAGCCCGCACTTGTGCCCCCTGCCTTGATCCTAGCCAGCACTTGTGCCAAGGCCTTAAGCCTAGCCCGCACTTGTGCCCAGGCCTTAAGCCTAGCCCGCACTTGTGCCCAGGCCTTAAGCCAAGCCCGAACTTGTGCACCTGCCTTAAGCCTAGCCCGCACTTGTGCCCCTGCCTTAAGCCTAGCCCGCACTTGTGCCCAGGCCTAAAGCCTAGCCCGCACTTGTGCCCAGGCCTTAAGCCTAGCCCGCACTTGTGCCCAGGCCTTAAGCCTAGCCCGCACTTGTGCCCCCTGCCTTGATCCTAGCCAGCACTTGTGCCCAGGCCTTAAGCCTAGCCCGCACTTGTGCCCAGGCCTTAAGCCAAGCCCGCACTTGTGCCCCTGCCTTAAGCCTAGCCCGCACTTGTGCCCCTGCCTTAAGCCTAGCCCGCACTTGTGCCCAGGCCTTAAGCCTAGCCCGCACTTGTGCCCAGGCCTTAAGCCTAGCCCGCACTTCCGCCCAGGCCTTAAGCCTAGCCCGCACTTGTGCCCAGGCCTTAAGCCTAGCCCGCACTTGTGCCCAGGCCTTAAGCCTAGCCCGCACTTGTGCCCAGGCCTTAAGCCTAGCCCGCACTTGTGCCCAGGCCTTAAGCCTAGCCCGCACTTGTGCCCAGGCCTTAAGCCTAGCCCGCACTTGTGCCCAGGCCTTAAGCCTAGCCCGCACTTGTGCCCAGGCCTTAAGCCTAGCCCGCACTTGTGCCCAGGCCTTAAGCCTAGCCCTCACTTGTGCCCAGGCCTTAAGCCTAGCCCTCACTTGTGCCCAGGCCTTAAGCCTAGCCCGCACTTGTGCCCAGGCCTTAAGCCTAGCCCGCACTTGTGCCCAGGCCTTAAGCCTAGCCCGCACTTGTGCCCAGGCCTTAAGCCTAGCCCGCACTTGTGCCCAGGCCTTAAGCCTAGCCCGCACTTGTGCCCAGGCCTTAAGCCTGGCTGGCACTTGTGCCCATGCCTTAAGCCTGGCCGGCACTTGTGGCCCCTGCCTTGATCCTAACCAGCACTGCACTTGTGCCCAGGCCTTAAGCCTAGCCTGCGCTTGTGCCCAGGCCTTAAGCCTAGCCTGCGCTTGTGCCCAGGCCTTAAGCCTAGCCCGCGCTTGTGCCCAGGCCTTAAGCCTAGCCCGCGCTTGTGCCCAGGCCTTAAGCCTAGCCCGCGCTTGTGCCCAGGCCTTAAGCCTAGCCCGCGCTTGTGCCCCGGCCTTAAGCCTAGCCCGCACTTGTGCCCCGGCCTTAAGCCTAGCCCGCACTTGTGCCCCGGCCTTAAGCCTAGCCCGCACTTGTGCCCCGGCCTTAAGCCTAGCCCGCACTTGTGCCCAGGCCTTAAGCCTAGCCTGCACTTTTGAGCCCCTTGAATGCTTGTTTGTTTGTTTTTGTCTTCAGCTTCATGTTGGTTATGCACATAGGGCCAGCTTTACGCTCTTCGCTCTTGTCCCGTCTGAATGCGCATGCACGACTGTAATTGGGGAAGAAGGCATTACCCATTTACGGAGGACAGACAAGAAGTGCCTGGTCGCTTGGAGCATGGGGTTATGGAGAGGCTCCGCACTGTACAACAAAGGATCTAGTCCTAAATGTCCAAGTACAGAGTAGAGGGGTGAAAGCTAGCTCTTCACCCCTATGGGTGCCTAACCCTTTATGCAAAGAGTGCAAAGAGTTAGCTGAATGCCTTAAGCCTAGCCAGCACTTGTGCCCCCTGCCTTGATCCTGGCCAGCACTGCACTTGTGCCCATGCCGTAAGCCTAGCCCACACTTGTGCCCAGGCCTTAAGCCTAGCCCGCACTTGTGCCCAGGCCTTAAGCCTGGCTGGCACTTGTGCCCATGCCTTAAGCCTAGCCGGCACTTGTGGCCCCTGCCTTGATCCTAGCCAGCACTGCACTTGTGCCCAGGCCTTAAGCCTAGCCTGCACTTGTGCCCAGGCCTTAAGCCTAGCCCGCACTTGTGCCCAGGCCTTATGCCTAGCCCGCACTTGTGCCCAGGCCTTATGCCTAGCCCGCACTTGTGCCCAGGCCTTAAGCCTAGCCCGCACTTGTGCCCAGGCCTTAAGCCTAGCCCGCACTTGTGCCCAGGCCTTAAGCCTAGCCCGCACTTGTGCCCAGGCCTTAAGCCTAGCCCGCACTTATGCCCAGGCCTTAAGCCTAGCCCGCACTTGTGCCCAGGCCTTAAGCCTAGCCCGCACTTGTGCCCCCTGCCTTGATCCTAGCCAGCACTTGTGCCCCGGCCTTAAGCCTAGCCCGCACTTGTGCCCCGGCCTTAAGCCTAGCCCGCACTTGTGCCCAGGCCTTAAGCCTAGCCCGCACTTGTGCCCAGGCCTTAAGCCTAGCCTGCACTTTTGAGCCCCTTGAATGCTTGTTTGTTTGTTTTTGTCTTCAGCTTCATGTTGGTTATGCACATAGGGCCAGCTTTACGCTCTTCGCTCTTGTCCCGTCTGAATGCGCATGCACAACTGTAATTGGGGAAGAAGACATTACCCATTTACGGAGGACAGACAAGAAGTGCCTGGTCGCTTGGAGCATGGGGTTATGGAGAGGCTCCGCACTGTACAACAAAGGATCTAGTCCTAAATGTCCAAGTACAGAGTAGAGGGGTGAAAGCTAGCTCTTCACCCCTATGGGTGCCTAACCCTTTATGCAAAGAGTGCAAAGAGTTAGCTGAATGCCTTAAGCCTAGCCAGCACTTGTGCCCCCTGCCTTGATCCTGGCCAGCACTGCACTTGTGCCCATGCCGTAAGCCTAGCCCACACTTGTGCCCAGGCCTTAAGCCTAGCCCGCACTTGTGCCCAGGCCTTAAGCCTGGCTGGCACTTGTGCCCATGCCTTAAGCCTAGCCGGCACTTGTGGCCCCTGCCTTGATCCTAGCCAGCACTGCACTTGTGCCCAGGCCTTAAGCCTAGCCTGCACTTGTGCCCAGGCCTTAAGCCTAGCCCACACTTGTGCCCAGGCCTTATGCCTAGCCCGCACTTGTGCCCAGGCCTTATGCCTAGCCCGCACTTGTGCCCAGGCCTTAAGCCTAGCCCGCACTTGTGCCCAGGCCTTAAGCCTAGCCCGCACTTGTGCCCAGGCCTTAAGCCTAGCCCGCACTTGTGCCCAGGCCTTAAGCCTAGCCCGCACTTGTGCCCAGGCCTTAAGCCTAGCCCGCACTTGTGCCCAGGCCTTAAGCCTAGCCCGCACTTGTGCCCCCTGCCTTGATCCTAGCCAGCACTTGTGCCCAGGCCTTAAGCCTAGCCCGCACTTGTGCCCAGGCCTTAAGCCTAGCCCGCACTTGTGCCCCCTGCCTTGATCCTAGCCAGCACTGCACTTGTGCCCAGGCCTTAAGCCTAGCCTGCACTTGTGCCCAGGCCTTAAGCCTAGCCCGCACTTGTGCCCAGGCCTTAAGCCTAGCCCGCACTTGTGCCCAGGCCTTAAGCCTAGCCCGCACTTGTGCCCCTGCCTTAAGCCTAGCCCGCACTTGTGCCCAGGCCTTAAGCCTAGCCCGCACTTGTGTCCAGGCCTTAAGCCTAGCCCGCACTTGTGCCCAGGCCTTAAGCCTAGCCCGCACTTGTGCCCAGGCCTTAAGCCTAGCCCGCACTTGTGCCCAGGCCTTAAGCCTAGCCCGCACTTGTGCCCTGGCCTTAAGCCTAGCCCGCACTTGTGCCCAGGCCTTAAGCCTAGCCCGCACTTGTCCTCAGGCCATAAGCCTAGCCCGCACTTGTGCCCCGGCCTTAAGCCTAGCCCGCACTTGTGCCCCGGCCTTAAGCCTAGCCCGCACTTGTGCCCCGGCCTTAAGCCTAGCCCGCACTTGTGCCCAGGCCTTAAGCCTAGCCCGCACTTGTGCCCAGGCCTTAAGCCTAGCCCGCACTTGTGCCCAGGCCTTAAGCCTAGCCTGCACTTTTGAGCCCCTTGAATGCTTGTTTGTTTGTTTTTGTCTTCAGCTTCATGTTGGTTATGCACATAGGGCCAGCTTTACGCTCTTCGCTCTTGTCCCGTCTGAATGCGCATGCACGACTGTAATTGGGGAAGAAGGCATTACCCATTTACGGAGGACAGACAAGAAGTGCCTGGTCGCTTGGAGCATGGGGTTATGGAGAGGCTCCGCACTGTACAACAAAGGATCTAGTCCTAAATGTCCAAGTACAGAGTAGAGGGGTGAAAGCTAGCTCTTCACCCCTATGGGTGCCTAACCCTTTATGCAAAGAGTTAGCTGAATGCCTTAAGCCTAGCCAGCACTTGTGCCCCCTGCCTTGATCCTGGCCAGCACTGCACTTGTGCCCATGCCGTAAGCCTAGCCCGCACTTGTGCCCAGGCCTTAAGCCTGGCTGGCACTTGTGCCCATGCCTTAAGCCTAGCCGGCACTTGTGGCCCCTGCCTTGATCCTAGCCAGCACTGCACTTGTGCCCAGGCCTTAAGCCTAGCCTGCACTTGTGCCCCGGCCTTAAGCCTAGCCCGCACTTGTGCCCCGGCCTTAAGCCTAGCCCGCACTTGTGCCCAGGCCTTAAGCCTAGCCCGCACTTGTGCCCAGGCCTTAAGCCTAGCCCGCACTTGTGCCCAGGCCTTAAGCCTAGCCCGCACTTGTGCCCAGGCCTTAAGCCTAGCCTGCACTTGTGCCCCGGCTTTAAGCTTAGCCCGCACTTGTGCCCCGGCTTTAAGCCTAGCCCGCACTTGTGCCCAGGCCTTAAGCCTAGCCCGCACTTGTGCCCCGGCCTTAAGCCGAGCCCGCACTTGTGCCCCGGCCTTAAGCCGAGCCCGCACTTGTGCCCCGGCCTTAAGCCGAGCCCGCACTTGTGCCCCTGCCTTAAGCCGAGCCCGCACTAGTGCCCCTGCCTTAAGCCGAGCCCGCACTTGTGCCCAGGCCTTAAGCCTAGCCCGCACTTGTGCCCAGGCATTAAGCCTAGCCCGCACTTGTGCCCAGGCCTTAAGCCTAGCCCGCACTTGTGCCCCTGCCTTAAGCCTAGCCCGCACTTGTGCCCCTGCCTTAAGCCTAGCCCGCACTTGTGCCCAGGCCTAAAGCCTAGCCCGCACTTGTGCCCAGGCCTTAAGCCTAGCCCGCACTTGTGCCCAGGCCTTAAGCCTAGCCCGCACTTGTGCCCCCTGCCTTGATCCTAGCCAGCACTTGTGCCCAGGCCTTAAGCCTAGCCCGCACTTGTGCCCAGGCCTTAAGCCTAGCCCGCACTTGTGCCCAGGCCTTAAGCCAAGCCCGAACTTGTGCACCTGCCTTAAGCCTAGCCCGCACTTGTGCCCCTGCCTTAAGCCTAGCCCGCACTTGTGCCCAGGCCTAAAGCCTAGCCCGCACTTGTGCCCAGGCCTTAAGCCTAGCCCGCACTTGTGCCCAGGCCTTAAGCCTAGCCCGCACTTGTGCCCCCTGCCTTGATCCTAGCCAGCACTTGTGCCCAGGCCTTAAGCCTAGCCCGCACTTGTGCCCAGGCCTTAAGCCAAGCCCGCACTTGTGCCCCTGCCTTAAGCCTAGCCCGCACTTGTGCCCCTGCCTTAAGCCTAGCCCGCACTTGTGCCCAGGCCTTAAGCCTAGCCCGCACTTGTGCCCAGGCCTTAAGCCTAGCCCGCACTTGTGCCCAGGCCTTAAGCCTAGCCCGCACTTGTGCCCAGGCCTTAAGCCTAGCCCGCACTTGTGCCCAGGCCTTAAGCCTAGCCCGCACTTGTGCCCAGGCCTTAAGCCTAGCCCGCACTTGTGCCCAGGCCTTAAGCCTAGCCCGCACTTGTGCCCAGGCCTTAAGCCTAGCCCGCACTTGTGCCCAGGCCTTAAGCCTAGCCCGCACTTGTGCCCAGGCCTTAAGCCTAGCCCTCACTTGTGCCCAGGCCTTAAGCCTAGCCCGCACTTGTGCCCAGGCCTTAAGCCTAGCCCGCACTTGTGCCCAGGCCTTAAGCCTAGCCCGCACTTGTGCCCAGGCCTTAAGCCTAGCCCGCACTTGTGCCCAGGCCTTAAGCCTAGCCCGCACTTGTGCCCAGGCCTTAAGCCTGGCTGGCACTTTTGCCCATGCCTTAAGCCTGGCCGGCACTTGTGGCCCCTGCCTTGATCCTAGCCAGCACTGCACTTGTGCCCAGGCCTTAAGCCTAGCCTGCGCTTGTGCCCAGGCCTTAAGCCTAGCCTGCGCTTGTGCCCAGGCCTTAAGCCTAGCCCGCGCTTGTGCCCAGGCCTTAAGCCTAGCCCGCGCTTGTGCCCAGGCCTTAAGCCTAGCCCGCGCTTGTGCCCCGGCCTTAAGCCTAGCCCGCACTTGTGCCCCGGCCTTAAGCCTAGCCCGCACTTGTGCCCCGGCCTTAAGCCTAGCCCGCACTTGTGCCCCGGCCTTAAGCCTAGCCCGCACTTGTGCCCCGGCCTTAAGCCTAGCCCGCACTTGTGCCCAGGCCTTAAGCCTAGCCCGCACTTGTGCCCAGGCCTTAAGCCTAGCCTGCACTTTTGAGCCCCTTGAATGCTTGTTTGTTTGTTTTTGTCTTCAGCTTCATGTTGGTTATGCACATAGGGCCAGCTTTACGCTCTTCGCTCTTGTCCCGTCTGAATGCGCATGCACGACTGTAATTGGGGAAGAAGGCATTACCCATTTACGGAGGACAGACAAGAAGTGCCTGGTCGCTTGGAGCATGGGGTTATGGAGAGGCTCCGCACTGTACAACAAAGGATCTAGTCCTAAATGTCCAAGTACAGAGTAGAGGGGTGAAAGCTAGCTCTTCACCCCTATGGGTGCCTAACCCTTTATGCAAAGAGTGCAAAGAGTTAGCTGAATGCCTTAAGCCTAGCCAGCACTTGTGCCCCCTGCCTTGATCCTGGCCAGCACTGCACTTGTGCCCATGCCGTAAGCCTAGCCCACACTTGTGCCCAGGCCTTAAGCCTAGCCCGCACTTGTGCCCAGGCCTTAAGCCTGGCTGGCACTTGTGCCCATGCCTTAAGCCTAGCCGGCACTTGTGGCCCCTGCCTTGATCCTAGCCAGCACTGCACTTGTGCCCAGGCCTTAAGCCTAGCCTGCACTTGTGCCCAGGCCTTAAGCCTAGCCCGCACTTGTGCCCAGGCCTTATGCCTAGCCCGCACTTGTGCCCAGGCCTTATGCCTAGCCCGCACTTGTGCCCAGGCCTTAAGCCTAGCCCGCACTTGTGCCCAGGCCTTAAGCCTAGCCCGCACTTGTGCCCAGGCCTTAAGCCTAGCCCGCACTTGTGCCCAGGCCTTAAGCCTAGCCCGCACTTGTGCCCAGGCCTTAAGCCTAGCCCGCACTTGTGCCCAGGCCTTAAGCCTAGCCCGCACTTGTGCCCCCTGCCTTGATCCTAGCCAGCACTTGTGCCCAGGCCTTAAGCCTAGCCCGCACTTGTGCCCAGGCCTTAAGCCTAGCCCGCACTTGTGCCCCCTGCCTTGATCCTAGCCAGCACTGCACTTGTGCCCAGGCCTTAAGCCTAGCCTGCACTTGTGCCCAGGCCTTAAGCCTAGCCCGCACTTGTGCCCAGGCCTTAAGCCTAGCCCGCACTTGTGCCCAGGCCTTAAGCCTAGCCCGCACTTGTGCCCCTGCCTTAAGCCTAGCCCGCACTTGTGCCCAGGCCTTAAGCCTAGCCCGCACTTGTGTCCAGGCCTTAAGCCTAGCCCGCACTTGTGCCCAGGCCTTAAGCCTAGCCCGCACTTGTGCCCAGGCCTTAAGCCTAGCCCGCACTTGTGCCCAGGCCTTAAGCCTAGCCCGCACTTGTGCCCTGGCCTTAAGCCTAGCCCGCACTTGTGCCCAGGCCTTAAGCCTAGCCCGCACTTGTCCTCAGGCCATAAGCCTAGCCCGCACTTGTGCCCCGGCCTTAAGCCTAGCCCGCACTTGTGCCCCGGCCTTAAGCCTAGCCCGCACTTGTGCCCCGGCCTTAAGCCTAGCCCGCACTTGTGCCCAGGCCTTAAGCCTAGCCCGCACTTGTGCCCAGGCCTTAAGCCTAGCCCGCACTTGTGCCCAGGCCTTAAGCCTAGCCCGCACTTGTGCCCAGGCCTTAAGCCTAGCCCGCACTTGTGCCCCCTGCCTTGATCCTAGCCAGCACTTGTGCCCAGGCCTTAAGCCTAGCCCGCACTTGTGCCCAGGCCTTAAGCCTAGCCTGCACTTTTGAGCCCCTTGAATGCTTGTTTGTTTGTTTTTGTCTTCAGCTTCATGTTGGTTATGCACATAGGGCCAGCTTTACGCTCTTCGCTCTTGTCCCGTCTGAATGCGCATGCACGACTGTAATTGGGGAAGAAGGCATTACCCATTTACGGAGGACAGACAAGAAGTGCCTGGTCGCTTGGAGCATGGGGTTATGGAGAGGCTCCGCACTGTACAACAAAGGATCTAGTCCTAAATGTCCAAGTACAGAGTAGAGGGGTGAAAGCTAGCTCTTCACCCCTATGGGTGCCTAACCCTTTATGCAAAGAGTGCAAAGAGTTAGCTGAATGCCTTAAGCCTAGCCAGCACTTGTGCCCCCTGCCTTGATCCTGGCCAGCACTGCACTTGTGCCCATGCCGTAAGCCTAGCCCGCACTTGTGCCCAGGCCTTAAGCCTGGCTGGCACTTGTGCCCATGCCTTAAGCCTAGCCGGCCCTTGTGGCCCCTGCCTTGATCCTAGCCAGCACTGCACTTGTGCCCAGGCCTTAAGCCTAGCCTGCACTTGTGCCCCGGCCTTAAGCCTAGCCCGCACTTGTGCCCCGGCCTTAAGCCTAGCCCGCACTTGTGCCCCGGCATTAAGCTTAGCCCGCACTTGTGCCCAGGCCTTAAGCCTAGCCCGCACTTGTGCCCCGGCCTTAAGCCGAGCCCGCACTTGTGCCCCGGCCTTAAGCCGAGCCCGCACTTGTGCCCCGGCCTTAAGCCGAGCCCGCACTTGTGCCCCGGCCTTAAGCCGAGCCCGCACTTGTGCCCCGGCCTTAAGCCGAGCCCGCACTTGTGCCCCTGCCTTAAGCCGAGCCCGCACTTGTGCCCCTGCCTTAAGCCGAGCCCGCACTTGTGCCCCTGCCTTAAGCCGAGCCCGCACTTGTGCCCCTGCCTTAAGCCTAGCCCGCACTTGTGCCCCTGCCTTAAGCCTAGCCCGCACTTGTGCCCAGGCCTAAAGCCTAGCCCGCACTTGTGCCCAGGCCTTAAGCCTAGCCCGCACTTGTGCCCAGGCCTTAAGCCTAGCCCGCACTTGTGCCCCCTGCCTTGATCCTAGCCAGCACTTGTGCCAAGGCCTTAAGCCTAGCCCGCACTTGTGCCCAGGCCTTAAGCCTAGCCCGCACTTGTGCCCAGGCCTTAAGCCAAGCCCGAACTTGTGCACCTGCCTTAAGCCTAGCCCGCACTTGTGCCCCTGCCTTAAGCCTAGCCCGCACTTGTGCCCAGGCCTAAAGCCTAGCCCGCACTTGTGCCCAGGCCTTAAGCCTAGCCCGCACTTGTGCCCAGGCCTTAAGCCTAGCCCGCACTTGTGCCCCCTGCCTTGATCCTAGCCAGCACTTGTGCCCAGGCCTTAAGCCTAGCCCGCACTTGTGCCCAGGCCTTAAGCCAAGCCCGCACTTGTGCCCCTGCCTTAAGCCTAGCCCGCACTTGTGCCCCTGCCTTAAGCCTAGCCCGCACTTGTGCCCAGGCCTTAAGCCTAGCCCGCACTTGTGCCCAGGCCTTAAGCCTAGCCCGCACTTGTGCCCAGGCCTTAAGCCTAGCCCGCACTTGTGCCCAGGCCTTAAGCCTAGCCCGCACTTGTGCCCAGGCCTTAAGCCTAGCCCGCACTTGTGCCCAGGCCTTAAGCCTAGCCCGCACTTGTGCCCAGGCCTTAAGCCTAGCCCGCACTTGTGCCCAGGCCTTAAGCCTAGCCCGCACTTGTGCCCAGGCCTTAAGCCTAGCCCGCACTTGTGCCCAGGCCTTAAGCCTAGCCCGCACTTGTGCCCAGGCCTTAAGCCTAGCCCTCACTTGTGCCCAGGCCTTAAGCCTAGCCCTCACTTGTGCCCAGGCCTTAAGCCTAGCCCGCACTTGTGCCCAGGCCTTAAGCCTAGCCCGCACTTGTGCCCAGGCCTTAAGCCTAGCCCGCACTTGTGCCCAGGCCTTAAGCCTAGCCCGCACTTGTGCCCAGGCCTTAAGCCTAGCCCGCACTTGTGCCCAGGCCTTAAGCCTGGCTGGCACTTGTGCCCATGCCTTAAGCCTGGCCGGCACTTGTGGCCCCTGCCTTGATCCTAGCCAGCACTGCACTTGTGCCCAGGCCTTAAGCCTAGCCTGCGCTTGTGCCCAGGCCTTAAGCCTAGCCCGCGCTTGTGCCCAGGCCTTAAGCCTAGCCCGCGCTTGTGCCCAGGCCTTAAGCCTAGCCCGCGCTTGTGCCCAGGCCTTAAGCCTAGCCCGCGCTTGTGCCCAGGCCTTAAGCCTAGCCCGCGCTTGTGCCCCGGCCTTAAGCCTAGCCCGCGCTTGTGCCCCGGCCTTAAGCCTAGCCCGCACTTGTGCCCCGGCCTTAAGCCTAGCCCGCACTTGTGCCCCGGCCTTAAGCCTAGCCCGCACTTGTGCCCAGGCCTTAAGCCTAGCCTGCACTTTTGAGCCCCTTGAATGCTTGTTTGTTTGTTTTTGTCTTCAGCTTCATGTTGGTTATGCACATAGGGCCAGCTTTACGCTCTTCGCTCTTGTCCCGTCTGAATGCGCATGCACGACTGTAATTGGGGAAGAAGGCATTACCCATTTACGGAGGACAGACAAGAAGTGCCTGGTCGCTTGGGGCATGGGGTTATGGAGAGGCTCCGCACTGTACAACAAAGGATCTAGTCCTAAATGTCCAAGTACAGAGTAGAGGGGTGAAAGCTAGCTCTTCACCCCTATGGGTGCCTAACCCTTTATGCAAAGAGTGCAAAGAGTTAGCTGAATGCCTTAAGCCTAGCCAGCACTTGTGCCCCCTGCCTTGATCCTGGCCAGCACTGCACTTGTGCCCATGCCGTAAGCCTAGCCCACACTTGTGCCCAGGCCTTAAGCCTAGCCCGCACTTGTGCCCAGGCCTTAAGCCTGGCTGGCACTTGTGCCCATGCCTTAAGCCTAGCCGGCACTTGTGGCCCCTGCCTTGATCCTAGCCAGCACTGCACTTGTGCCCAGGCCTTAAGCCTAGCCTGCACTTGTGCCCAGGCCTTAAGCCTAGCCCGCACTTGTGCCCAGGCCTTATGCCTAGCCCGCACTTGTGCCCAGGCCTTATGCCTAGCCCGCACTTGTGCCCAGGCCTTAAGCCTAGCCCGCACTTGTGCCCAGGCCTTAAGCCTAGCCCGCACTTGTGCCCAGGCCTTAAGCCTAGCCCGCACTTGTGCCCAGGCCTTAAGCCTAGCCCGCACTTGTGCCCAGGCCTTAAGCCTAGCCCGCACTTGTGCCCCCTGCCTTGATCCTAGCCAGCACTTGTGCCCCGGCCTTAAGCCTAGCCCGCACTTGTGCCCCGGCCTTAAGCCTAGCCCGCACTTGTGCCCAGGCCTTAAGCCTAGCCCGCACTTGTGCCCAGGCCTTAAGCCTAGCCTGCACTTTTGAGCCCCTTGAATGCTTGTTTGTTTGTTTTTGTCTTCAGCTTCATGTTGGTTATGCACATAGGGCCAGCTTTACGCTCTTCGCTCTTGTCCCGTCTGAATGCGCATGCACGACTGTAATTGGGGAAGAAGGCATTACCCATTTACGGAGGACAGACAAGAAGTGCCTGGTCGCTTGGAGCATGGGGTTATGGAGAGGCTCCGCACTGTACAACAAAGGATCTAGTCCTAAATGTCCAAGTACAGAGTAGAGGGGTGAAAGCTAGCTCTTCACCCCTATGGGTGCCTAACCCTTTATGCAAAGAGTGCAAAGAGTTAGCTGAATGCCTTAAGCCTAGCCAGCACTTGTGCCCCCTGCCTTGATCCTGGCCAGCACTGCACTTGTGCCCATGCCGTAAGCCTAGCCCACACTTGTGCCCAGGCCTTAAGCCTAGCCCGCACTTGTGCCCAGGCCTTAAGCCTGGCTGGCACTTGTGCCCATGCCTTAAGCCTAGCCGGCACTTGTGGCCCCTGCCTTGATCCTAGCCAGCACTGCACTTGTGCCCAGGCCTTAAGCCTAGCCTGCACTTGTGCCCAGGCCTTAAGCCTAGCCCACACTTGTGCCCAGGCCTTATGCCTAGCCCGCACTTGTGCCCAGGCCTTATGCCTAGCCCGCACTTGTGCCCAGGCCTTAAGCCTAGCCCGCACTTGTGCCCAGGCCTTAAGCCTAGCCCGCACTTGTGCCCAGGCCTTAAGCCTAGCCCGCACTTGTGCCCAGGCCTTAAGCCTAGCCCGCACTTGTGCCCAGGCCTTAAGCCTAGCCCGCACTTGTGCCCAGGCCTTAAGCCTAGCCCGCACTTGTGCCCCCTGCCTTGATCCTAGCCAGCACTTGTGCCCAGGCCTTAAGCCTAGCCCGCACTTGTGCCCAGGCCTTAAGCCTAGCCCGCACTTGTGCCCCCTGCCTTGATCCTAGCCAGCACTGCACTTGTGCCCAGGCCTTAAGCCTAGCCTGCACTTGTGCCCAGGCCTTAAGCCTAGCCCGCACTTGTGCCCAGGCCTTAAGCCTAGCCCGCACTTGTGCCCAGGCCTTAAGCCTAGCCCGCACTTGTGCCCCTGCCTTAAGCCTAGCCCGCACTTGTGCCCAGGCCTTAAGCCTAGCCCGCACTTGTGTCCAGGCCTTAAGCCTAGCCCGCACTTGTGCCCAGGCCTTAAGCCTAGCCCGCACTTGTGCCCAGGCCTTAAGCCTAGCCCGCACTTGTGCCCAGGCCTTAAGCCTAGCCCGCACTTGTGCCCTGGCCTTAAGCCTAGCCCGCACTTGTGCCCAGGCCTTAAGCCTAGCCCGCACTTGTCCTCAGGCCATAAGCCTAGCCCGCACTTGTGCCCCGGCCTTAAGCCTAGCCCGCACTTGTGCCCCGGCCTTAAGCCTAGCCCGCACTTGTGCCCCGGCCTTAAGCCTAGCCCGCACTTGTGCCCAGGCCTTAAGCCTAGCCCGCACTTGTGCCCAGGCCTTAAGCCTAGCCCGCACTTGTGCCCAGGCCTTAAGCCTAGCCTGCACTTTTGAGCCCCTTGAATGCTTGTTTGTTTGTTTTTGTCTTCAGCTTCATGTTGGTTATGCACATAGGGCCAGCTTTACGCTCTTCGCTCTTGTCCCGTCTGAATGCGCATGCACGACTGTAATTGGGGAAGAAGGCATTACCCATTTACGGAGGACAGACAAGAAGTGCCTGGTCGCTTGGAGCATGGGGTTATGGAGAGGCTCCGCACTGTACAACAAAGGATCTAGTCCTAAATGTCCAAGTACAGAGTAGAGGGGTGAAAGCTAGCTCTTCACCCCTATGGGTGCCTAACCCTTTATGCAAAGAGTTAGCTGAATGCCTTAAGCCTAGCCAGCACTTGTGCCCCCTGCCTTGATCCTGGCCAGCACTGCACTTGTGCCCATGCCGTAAGCCTAGCCCGCACTTGTGCCCAGGCCTTAAGCCTGGCTGGCACTTGTGCCCATGCCTTAAGCCTAGCCGGCACTTGTGGCCCCTGCCTTGATCCTAGCCAGCACTGCACTTGTGCCCAGGCCTTAAGCCTAGCCTGCACTTGTGCCCCGGCCTTAAGCCTAGCCCGCACTTGTGCCCCGGCCTTAAGCCTAGCCCGCACTTGTGCCCAGGCCTTAAGCCTAGCCCGCACTTGTGCCCAGGCCTTAAGCCTAGCCCGCACTTGTGCCCAGGCCTTAAGCCTAGCCCGCACTTGTGCCCAGGCCTTAAGCCTAGCCTGCACTTGTGCCCCGGCTTTAAGCTTAGCCCGCACTTGTGCCCCGGCTTTAAGCCTAGCCCGCACTTGTGCCCAGGCCTTAAGCCTAGCCCGCACTTGTGCCCCGGCCTTAAGCCGAGCCCGCACTTGTGCCCCGGCCTTAAGCCGAGCCCGCACTTGTGCCCCGGCCTTAAGCCGAGCCCGCACTTGTGCCCCTGCCTTAAGCCGAGCCCGCACTAGTGCCCCTGCCTTAAGCCGAGCCCGCACTTGTGCCCAGGCCTTAAGCCTAGCCCGCACTTGTGCCCAGGCATTAAGCCTAGCCCGCACTTGTGCCCAGGCCTTAAGCCTAGCCCGCACTTGTGCCCCTGCCTTAAGCCTAGCCCGCACTTGTGCCCCTGCCTTAAGCCTAGCCCGCACTTGTGCCCAGGCCTAAAGCCTAGCCCGCACTTGTGCCCAGGCCTTAAGCCTAGCCCGCACTTGTGCCCAGGCCTTAAGCCTAGCCCGCACTTGTGCCCCCTGCCTTGATCCTAGCCAGCACTTGTGCCCAGGCCTTAAGCCTAGCCCGCACTTGTGCCCAGGCCTTAAGCCTAGCCCGCACTTGTGCCCAGGCCTTAAGCCAAGCCCGAACTTGTGCACCTGCGTTAAGCCTAGCCCGCACTTGTGCCCCTGCCTTAAGCCTAGCCCGCACTTGTGCCCAGGCCTAAAGCCTAGCCCGCACTTGTGCCCAGGCCTTAAGCCTAGCCCGCACTTGTGCCCAGGCCTTAAGCCTAGCCCGCACTTGTGCCCCCTGCCTTGATCCTAGCCAGCACTTGTGCCCAGGCCTTAAGCCTAGCCCGCACTTGTGCCCAGGCCTTAAGCCAAGCCCGCACTTGTGCCCCTGCCTTAAGCCTAGCCCGCACTTGTGCCCCTGCCTTAAGCCTAGCCCGCACTTGTGCCCAGGCCTTAAGCCTAGCCCGCACTTGTGCCCAGGCCTTAAGCCTAGCCCGCACTTGTGCCCAGGCCTTAAGCCTAGCCCGCACTTGTGCCCAGGCCTTAAGCCTAGCCCGCACTTGTGCCCAGGCCTTAAGCCTAGCCCGCACTTGTGCCCAGGCCTTAAGCCTAGCCCGCACTTGTGCCCAGGCCTTAAGCCTAGCCCGCACTTGTGCCCAGGCCTTAAGCCTAGCCCGCACTTGTGCCCAGGCCTTAAGCCTAGCCCTCACTTGTGCCCAGGCCTTAAGCCTAGCCCGCACTTGTGCCCAGGCCTTAAGCCTAGCCCGCACTTGTGCCCAGGCCTTAAGCCTAGCCCGCACTTGTGCCCAGGCCTTAAGCCTAGCCCGCACTTGTGCCCAGGCCTTAAGCCTAGCCCGCACTTGTGCCCAGGCCTTAAGCCTGGCTGGCACTTGTGCCCATGCCTTAAGCCTGGCCGGCACTTGTGGCCCCTGCCTTGATCCTAGCCAGCACTGCACTTGTGCCCAGGCCTTAAGCCTAGCCTGCGCTTGTGCCCAGGCCTTAAGCCTAGCCTGCGCTTGTGCCCAGGCCTTAAGCCTAGCCCGCGCTTGTGCCCAGGCCTTAAGCCTAGCCCGCACTTGTGCCCAGGCCTTAAGCCTAGCCCGCACTTGTGCCCAGGCCTTAAGCCTAGCCCGCACTTGTGCCCAGGCCTTAAGCCTAGCCCGCACTTGTGCCCAGGCCTTAAGCCTAGCCCGCACTTGTGCCCAGGCCTTAAGCCTAGCCCTCACTTGTGCCCAGGCCTTAAGCCTAGCCCTCACTTGTGCCCAGGCCTTAAGCCTAGCCCGCACTTGTGCCCAGGCCTTAAGCCTAGCCCGCACTTGTGCCCAGGCCTTAAGCCTAGCCCGCACTTGTGCCCAGGCCTTAAGCCTAGCCCGCACTTGTGCCCAGGCCTTAAGCCTAGCCCGCACTTGTGCCCAGGCCTTAAGCCTGGCTGGCACTTGTGCCCATGCCTTAAGCCTGGCCGGCACTTGTGGCCCCTGCCTTGATCCTAGCCAGCACTGCACTTGTGCCCAGGCCTTAAGCCTAGCCTGCGCTTGTGCCCAGGCCTTAAGCCTAGCCCGCGCTTGTGCCCAGGCCTTAAGCCTAGCCCGCGCTTGTGCCCAGGCCTTAAGCCTAGCCCGCGCTTGTGCCCAGGCCTTAAGCCTAGCCCGCGCTTGTGCCCAGGCCTTAAGCCTAGCCCGCGCTTGTGCCCCGGCCTTAAGCCTAGCCCGCGCTTGTGCCCCGGCCTTAAGCCTAGCCCGCACTTGTGCCCCGGCCTTAAGCCTAGCCCGCACTTGTGCCCCGGCCTTAAGCCTAGCCCGCACTTGTGCCCAGGCCTTAAGCCTAGCCTGCACTTTTGAGCCCCTTGAATGCTTGTTTGTTTGTTTTTGTCTTCAGCTTCATGTTGGTTATGCACATAGGGCCAGCTTTACGCTCTTCGCTCTTGTCCCGTCTGAATGCGCATGCACGACTGTAATTGGGGAAGAAGGCATTACCCATTTACGGAGGACAGACAAGAAGTGCCTGGTCGCTTGGGGCATGGGGTTATGGAGAGGCTCCGCACTGTACAACAAAGGATCTAGTCCTAAATGTCCAAGTACAGAGTAGAGGGGTGAAAGCTAGCTCTTCACCCCTATGGGTGCCTAACCCTTTATGCAAAGAGTGCAAAGAGTTAGCTGAATGCCTTAAGCCTAGCCAGCACTTGTGCCCCCTGCCTTGATCCTGGCCAGCACTGCACTTGTGCCCATGCCGTAAGCCTAGCCCACACTTGTGCCCAGGCCTTAAGCCTAGCCCGCACTTGTGCCCAGGCCTTAAGCCTGGCTGGCACTTGTGCCCATGCCTTAAGCCTAGCCGGCACTTGTGGCCCCTGCCTTGATCCTAGCCAGCACTGCACTTGTGCCCAGGCCTTAAGCCTAGCCTGCACTTGTGCCCAGGCCTTAAGCCTAGCCCGCACTTGTGCCCAGGCCTTATGCCTAGCCCGCACTTGTGCCCAGGCCTTATGCCTAGCCCGCACTTGTGCCCAGGCCTTAAGCCTAGCCCGCACTTGTGCCCAGGCCTTAAGCCTAGCCCGCACTTGTGCCCAGGCCTTAAGCCTAGCCCGCACTTGTGCCCAGGCCTTAAGCCTAGCCCGCACTTGTGCCCAGGCCTTAAGCCTAGCCCGCACTTGTGCCCCCTGCCTTGATCCTAGCCAGCACTTGTGCCCCGGCCTTAAGCCTAGCCCGCACTTGTGCCCCGGCCTTAAGCCTAGCCCGCACTTGTGCCCAGGCCTTAAGCCTAGCCCGCACTTGTGCCCAGGCCTTAAGCCTAGCCTGCACTTTTGAGCCCCTTGAATGCTTGTTTGTTTTTTTTGTCTTCAGCTTCATGTTGGTTATGCACATAGGGCCAGCTTTACGCTCTTCGCTCTTGTCCCGTCTGAATGCGCATGCACGACTGTAATTGGGGAAGAAGGCATTACCCATTTACGGAGGACAGACAAGAAGTGCCTGGTCGCTTGGAGCATGGGGTTATGGAGAGGCTCCGCACTGTACAACAAAGGATCTAGTCCTAAATGTCCAAGTACAGAGTAGAGGGGTGAAAGCTAGCTCTTCACCCCTATGGGTGCCTAACCCTTTATGCAAAGAGTGCAAAGAGTTAGCTGAATGCCTTAAGCCTAGCCAGCACTTGTGCCCCCTGCCTTGATCCTGGCCAGCACTGCACTTGTGCCCATGCCGTAAGCCTAGCCCACACTTGTGCCCAGGCCTTAAGCCTAGCCCGCACTTGTGCCCAGGCCTTAAGCCTGGCTGGCACTTGTGCCCATGCCTTAAGCCTAGCCGGCACTTGTGGCCCCTGCCTTGATCCTAGCCAGCACTGCACTTGTGCCCAGGCCTTAAGCCTAGCCTGCACTTGTGCCCAGGCCTTAAGCCTAGCCCACACTTGTGCCCAGGCCTTATGCCTAGCCCGCACTTGTGCCCAGGCCTTAAGCCTAGCCCGCACTTGTGCCCAGGCCTTAAGCCTAGCCCGCACTTGTGCCCAGGCCTTAAGCCTAGCCCGCACTTGTGCCCAGGCCTTAAGCCTAGCCCGCACTTGTGCCCAGGCCTTAAGCCTAGCCCGCACTTGTGCCCAGGCCTTAAGCCTAGCCCGCACTTGTGCCCCCTGCCTTGATCCTAGCCAGCACTTGTGCCCAGGCCTTAAGCCTAGCCCGCACTTGTGCCCAGGCCTTAAGCCTAGCCCGCACTTGTGCCCCCTGCCTTGATCCTAGCCAGCACTGCACTTGTGCCCAGGCCTTAAGCCTAGCCTGCACTTGTGCCCAGGCCTTAAGCCTAGCCCGCACTTGTGCCCAGGCCTTAAGCCTAGCCCGCACTTGTGCCCAGGCCTTAAGCCTAGCCCGCACTTGTGCCCAGGCCTTAAGCCTAGCCCGCACTTGTGCCCCCTGCCTTGATCCTAGCCAGCACTGCACTTGTGCCCAGGCCTTAAGCCTAGCCTGCACTTGTGCCCAGGCCTTAAGCCTAGCCCGCACTTGTGCCCAGGCCTTAAGCCTAGCCCGCACTTGTGCCCAGGCCTTAAGCCTAGCCCGCACTTGTGCCCCTGCCTTAAGCCTAGCCCGCACTTGTGCCCAGGCCTTAAGCCTAGCCCGCACTTGTGTCCAGGCCTTAAGCCTAGCCCGCACTTGTGCCCAGGCCTTAAGCCTAGCCCGCACTTGTGCCCAGGCCTTAAGCCTAGCCCGCACTTGTGCCCAGGCCTTAAGCCTAGCCCGCACTTGTGCCCTGGCCTTAAGCCTAGCCCGCACTTGTGCCCAGGCCTTAAGCCTAGCCCGCACTTGTGCCCCTGCCTTAAGCCTAGCCCGCACTTGTGCCCAGGCCTTAAGCCTAGCCCGCACTTGTGTCCAGGCCTTAAGCCTAGCCCGCACTTGTGCCCAGGCCTTAAGCCTAGCCCGCACTTGTGCCCAGGCCTTAAGCCTAGCCCGCACTTGTGCCCAGGCCTTAAGCCTAGCCCGCACTTGTGCCCTGGCCTTAAGCCTAGCCCGCACTTGTGCCCAGGCCTTAAGCCTAGCCCGCACTTGTCCTCAGGCCATAAGCCTAGCCCGCACTTGTGCCCCGGCCTTAAGCCTAGCCCGCACTTGTGCCCCGGCCTTAAGCCTAGCCCGCACTTGTGCCCCGGCCTTAAGCCTAGCCCGCACTTGTGCCCAGGCCTTAAGCCTAGCCCGCACTTGTGCCCAGGCCTTAAGCCTAGCCCGCACTTGTGCCCAGGCCTTAAGCCTAGCCTGCACTTTTGAGCCCCTTGAATGCTTGTTTGTTTGTTTTTGTCTTCAGCTTCATGTTGGTTATGCACATAGGGCCAGCTTTACGCTCTTCGCTCTTGTCCCGTCTGAATGCGCATGCACGACTGTAATTGGGGAAGAAGGCATTACCCATTTACGGAGGACAGACAAGAAGTGCCTGGTCGCTTGGAGCATGGGGTTATGGAGAGGCTCCGCACTGTACAACAAAGGATCTAGTCCTAAATGTCCAAGTACAGAGTAGAGGGGTGAAAGCTAGCTCTTCACCCCTATGGGTGCCTAACCCTTTATGCAAAGAGTTAGCTGAATGCCTTAAGCCTAGCCAGCACTTGTGCCCCCTGCCTTGATCCTGGCCAGCACTGCACTTGTGCCCATGCCGTAAGCCTAGCCCGCACTTGTGCCCAGGCCTTAAGCCTGGCTGGCACTTGTGCCCATGCCTTAAGCCTAGCCGGCACTTGTGGCCCCTGCCTTGATCCTAGCCAGCACTGCACTTGTGCCCAGGCCTTAAGCCTAGCCTGCACTTGTGCCCCGGCCTTAAGCCTAGCCCGCACTTGTGCCCCGGCCTTAAGCCTAGCCCGCACTTGTGCCCAGGCCTTAAGCCTAGCCCGCACTTGTGCCCAGGCCTTAAGCCTAGCCCGCACTTGTGCCCAGGCCTTAAGCCTAGCCCGCACTTGTGCCCAGGCCTTAAGCCTAGCCTGCACTTGTGCCCCGGCTTTAAGCTTAGCCCGCACTTGTGCCCCGGCTTTAAGCCTAGCCCGCACTTGTGCCCAGGCCTTAAGCCTAGCCCGCACTTGTGCCCCGGCCTTAAGCCGAGCCCGCACTTGTGCCCCGGCCTTAAGCCGAGCCCGCACTTGTGCCCCGGCCTTAAGCCGAGCCCGCACTTGTGCCCCTGCCTTAAGCCGAGCCCGCACTAGTGCCCCTGCCTTAAGCCGAGCCCGCACTTGTGCCCAGGCCTTAAGCCTAGCCCGCACTTGTGCCCAGGCATTAAGCCTAGCCCGCACTTGTGCCCAGGCCTTAAGCCTAGCCCGCACTTGTGCCCCTGCCTTAAGCCTAGCCCGCACTTGTGCCCCTGCCTTAAGCCTAGCCCGCACTTGTGCCCAGGCCTAAAGCCTAGCCCGCACTTGTGCCCAGGCCTTAAGCCTAGCCCGCACTTGTGCCCAGGCCTTAAGCCTAGCCCGCACTTGTGCCCCCTGCCTTGATCCTAGCCAGCACTTGTGCCCAGGCCTTAAGCCTAGCCCGCACTTGTGCCCAGGCCTTAAGCCTAGCCCGCACTTGTGCCCAGGCCTTAAGCCAAGCCCGAACTTGTGCACCTGCCTTAAGCCTAGCCCGCACTTGTGCCCCTGCCTTAAGCCTAGCCCGCAATTGTGCCCAGGCCTAAAGCCTAGCCCGCACTTGTGCCCAGGCCTTAAGCCTAGCCCGCACTTGTGCCCAGGCCTTAAGCCTAGCCCGCACTTGTGCCCCCTGCCTTGATCCTAGCCAGCACTTGTGCCCAGGCCTTAAGCCTAGCCCGCACTTGTGCCCAGGCCTTAAGCCAAGCCCGCACTTGTGCCCCTGCCTTAAGCCTAGCCCGCACTTGTGCCCCTGCCTTAAGCCTAGCCCGCACTTGTGCCCAGGCCTTAAGCCTAGCCCGCACTTGTGCCCAGGCCTTAAGCCTAGCCCGCACTTGTGCCCAGGCCTTAAGCCTAGCCCGCACTTGTGCCCAGGCCTTAAGCCTAGCCCGCACTTGTGCCCAGGCCTTAAGCCTAGCCCGCACTTGTGCCCAGGCCTTAAGCCTAGCCCGCACTTGTGCCCAGGCCTTAAGCCTAGCCCGCACTTGTGCCCAGGCCTTAAGCCTAGCCCGCACTTGTGCCCAGGCCTTAAGCCTAGCCCTCACTTGTGCCCAGGCCTTAAGCCTAGCCCGCACTTGTGCCCAGGCCTTAAGCCTAGCCCGCACTTGTGCCCAGGCCTTAAGCCTAGCCCGCACTTGTGCCCAGGCCTTAAGCCTAGCCCGCACTTGTGCCCAGGCCTTAAGCCTAGCCCGCACTTGTGCCCAGGCCTTAAGCCTGGCTGGCACTTGTGCCCATGCCTTAAGCCTGGCCGGCACTTGTGGCCCCTGCCTTGATCCTAGCCAGCACTGCACTTGTGCCCAGGCCTTAAGCCTAGCCTGCGCTTGTGCCCAGGCCTTAAGCCTAGCCTGCGCTTGTGCCCAGGCCTTAAGCCTAGCCCGCGCTTGTGCCCAGGCCTTAAGCCTAGCCCGCGCTTGTGCCCAGGCCTTAAGCCTAGCCCGCGCTTGTGCCCCGGCCTTAAGCCTAGCCCGCACTTGTGCCCCGGCCTTAAGCCTAGCCCGCACTTGTGCCCCGGCCTTAAGCCTAGCCCGCACTTGTGCCCCGGCCTTAAGCCTAGCCCGCACTTGTGCCCCGGCCTTAAGCCTAGCCCGCACTTGTGCCCAGGCCTTAAGCCTAGCCCGCACTTGTGCCCAGGCCTTAAGCCTAGCCTGCACTTTTGAGCCCCTTGAATGCTTGTTTGTTTGTTTTTGTCTTCAGCTTCATGTTGGTTATGCACATAGGGCCAGCTTTACGCTCTTCGCTCTTGTCCCGTCTGAATGCGCATGCACGACTGTAATTGGGGAAGAAGGCATTACCCATTTACGGAGGACAGACAAGAAGTGCCTGGTCGCTTGGAGCATGGGGTTATGGAGAGGCTCCGCACTGTACAACAAAGGATCTAGTCCTAAATGTCCAAGTACAGAGTAGAGGGGTGAAAGCTAGCTCTTCACCCCTATGGGTGCCTAACCCTTTATGCAAAGAGTGCAAAGAGTTAGCTGAATGCCTTAAGCCTAGCCAGCACTTGTGCCCCCTGCCTTGATCCTGGCCAGCACTGCACTTGTGCCCATGCCGTAAGCCTAGCCCACACTTGTGCCCAGGCCTTAAGCCTAGCCCGCACTTGTGCCCAGGCCTTAAGCCTGGCTGGCACTTGTGCCCATGCCTTAAGCCTAGCCGGCACTTGTGGCCCCTGCCTTGATCCTAGCCAGCACTGCACTTGTGCCCAGGCCTTAAGCCTAGCCTGCACTTGTGCCCAGGCCTTAAGCCTAGCCCGCACTTGTGCCCAGGCCTTATGCCTAGCCCGCACTTGTGCCCAGGCCTTATGCCTAGCCCGCACTTGTGCCCAGGCCTTAAGCCTAGCCCGCACTTGTGCCCAGGCCTTAAGCCTAGCCCGCACTTGTGCCCAGGCCTTAAGCCTAGCCCGCACTTGTGCCCAGGCCTTAAGCCTAGCCCGCACTTGTGCCCAGGCCTTAAGCCTAGCCCGCACTTGTGCCCAGGCCTTAAGCCTAGCCCGCACTTGTGCCCCCTGCCTTGATCCTAGCCAGCACTTGTGCCCAGGCCTTAAGCCTAGCCCGCACTTGTGCCCAGGCCTTAAGCCTAGCCCGCACTTGTGCCCCCTGCCTTGATCCTAGCCAGCACTGCACTTGTGCCCAGGCCTTAAGCCTAGCCTGCACTTGTGCCCAGGCCTTAAGCCTAGCCCGCACTTGTGCCCAGGCCTTAAGCCTAGCCCGCACTTGTGCCCAGGCCTTAAGCCTAGCCCGCACTTGTGCCCCTGCCTTAAGCCTAGCCCGCACTTGTGCCCAGGCCTTAAGCCTAGCCCGCACTTGTGTCCAGGCCTTAAGCCTAGCCCGCACTTGTGCCCAGGCCTTAAGCCTAGCCCGCACTTGTGCCCAGGCCTTAAGCCTAGCCCGCACTTGTGCCCAGGCCTTAAGCCTAGCCCGCACTTGTGCCCTGGCCTTAAGCCTAGCCCGCACTTGTGCCCAGGCCTTAAGCCTAGCCCGCACTTGTCCTCAGGCCATAAGCCTAGCCCGCACTTGTGCCCCGGCCTTAAGCCTAGCCCGCACTTGTGCCCCGGCCTTAAGCCTAGCCCGCACTTGTGCCCCGGCCTTAAGCCTAGCCCGCACTTGTGCCCAGGCCTTAAGCCTAGCCCGCACTTGTGCCCAGGCCTTAAGCCTAGCCCGCACTTGTGCCCAGGCCTTAAGCCTAGCCCGCACTTGTGCCCAGGCCTTAAGCCTAGCCCGCACTTGTGCCCCCTGCCTTGATCCTAGCCAGCACTTGTGCCCAGGCCTTAAGCCTAGCCCGCACTTGTGCCCAGGCCTTAAGCCTAGCCTGCACTTTTGAGCCCCTTGAATGCTTGTTTGTTTGTTTTTGTCTTCAGCTTCATGTTGGTTATGCACATAGGGCCAGCTTTACGCTCTTCGCTCTTGTCCCGTCTGAATGCGCATGCACGACTGTAATTGGGGAAGAAGGCATTACCCATTTACGGAGGACAGACAAGAAGTGCCTGGTCGCTTGGAGCATGGGGTTATGGAGAGGCTCCGCACTGTACAACAAAGGATCTAGTCCTAAATGTCCAAGTACAGAGTAGAGGGGTGAAAGCTAGCTCTTCACCCCTATGGGTGCCTAACCCTTTATGCAAAGAGTGCAAAGAGTTAGCTGAATGCCTTAAGCCTAGCCAGCACTTGTGCCCCCTGCCTTGATCCTGGCCAGCACTGCACTTGTGCCCATGCCGTAAGCCTAGCCCGCACTTGTGCCCAGGCCTTAAGCCTGGCTGGCACTTGTGCCCATGCCTTAAGCCTAGCCGGCCCTTGTGGCCCCTGCCTTGATCCTAGCCAGCACTGCACTTGTGCCCAGGCCTTAAGCCTAGCCTGCACTTGTGCCCCGGCCTTAAGCCTAGCCCGCACTTGTGCCCCGGCCTTAAGCCTAGCCCGCACTTGTGCCCCGGCATTAAGCTTAGCCCGCACTTGTGCCCAGGCCTTAAGCCTAGCCCGCACTTGTGCCCCGGCCTTAAGCCGAGCCCGCACTTGTGCCCCGGCCTTAAGCCGAGCCCGCACTTGTGCCCCGGCCTTAAGCCGAGCCCGCACTTGTGCCCCGGCCTTAAGCCGAGCCCGCACTTGTGCCCCGGCCTTAAGCCGAGCCCGCACTTGTGCCCCTGCCTTAAGCCGAGCCCGCACTTGTGCCCCTGCCTTAAGCCGAGCCCGCACTTGTGCCCCTGCCTTAAGCCGAGCCCGCACTTGTGCCCCTGCCTTAAGCCTAGCCCGCACT
This sequence comes from Ranitomeya imitator, assembly GCF_032444005.1. Classification (NCBI taxonomy): domain Eukaryota; kingdom Metazoa; phylum Chordata; class Amphibia; order Anura; family Dendrobatidae; genus Ranitomeya; species Ranitomeya imitator. Next base: position 1,135,570 of record NW_027194564.1, read on the forward strand.
TGTGCCCAGGCCTTAAGCCTAGCCCGCACTTGTGCCCAGGCCTTAAGCCTAGCCCGCACTTGTGCCCAGGCCTTAAGCCGAGCCCGCACTTGTGCCCCTGCCTTAAGCCGAGCCCGCACTTGTGCCCCTGCCTTAAGCCGAGCCCGCACTTGTGCCCCTGCCTTAAGCCTAGCCCGCACTTGTGCCCAGGCCTTAAGCCTAGCCCGCACTTGTGCCCAGGCCTTAAGCCTAGCCCGCACTTGTGCCCCGGCCTTAAGCCGAGCCCGCACTTGTGCCCCTGCCTTAAGCCGAGCCCGCACTTGTGCCCCTGCCTTAAGCCTAGCCCGCACTTGTGCCCAGGCCTTAAGCCTAGCCCGCACTTGTGCCCAGGCCTTAAGCCTAGCCCGCACTTGTGCCCAGGCCTTAAGCCTAGCCCGCACTTGTGCCCAGGCCTTAAGCCTAGCCCGCACTTGTGCCCAGGCCTTAAGCCTAGCCCGCACTTGTGCCCAGGCCTTAAGCCTAGCCCGCACTTGTGCCCAGGCCTTAAGCCTAGCCCGCACTTGTGCCCAGGCCTTAAGCCTAGCCCGCACTTGTGCCCAGGCCTTAAGCCTAGCCCGCACTTGTGCCCAGGCCTTAAGCCTAGCCCGCACTTGTGCCCAGGCCTTAAGCCTAGCCCGCACTTGTGCCCAGGCCTTAAGCCTAGCCCGCACTTGTGCCCAGGCCTTAAGCCTAGCCCGCACTTGTGCCCAGGCCTTAAGCCTAGCCCGCACTTGTGCCCAGGCCTTAAGCCTAGCCCGCACTTGTGCCCAGGCCTTAAGCCTAGCCCGCACTTGTGCCCAGGCCTTAAGCCTAGCCCGCACTTGTGCCCAGGCCTTAAGCCTAGCCCGCACTTGTGCCCAGGCCTTAAGCCTAGCCCGCACTTGTGGCCAGGCCTTAAGCCCAGCCCGCACTTGTGCCCAGGCCTTAAGCCCAGCCCGCACTTGTGCCCAGGCCTTAAGCCTAGCCCGCACTTGTGCCCCTGCCTTAAGCCTAGCCCGCACTTGTGCCCAGGCCTTAAGCCTAGCCCGCACTTGTGCCCAGGCCTTAAGCCTAGCCCGCACTTGTGCCCAGGCCTTAAGCCTAGCCCGCACTTGTGCCCAGGCCTTAAGCCTAGCCCGCACTTGTGCCCAGGCCTTTAGCCTAGCCCGCACTTGTGCCCAGGCCTTAAGCCTAGCCCGCACTTGTGCCCCTGCCTTAAGCCTAGCCCGCACTTGTGCCCCTGCCTTAAGCCTAGCCCGCACTTGTGCCCAGGCCTTAAGCCTAGCCCGCACTTGTGCCCCCTGCCTTGATCCTAGCCATCACTTGTGCCCAGGCCTTAAGCCTAGCCCGCACTTGTGCCCAGGCCTTAAGCCTAGCCTGCACTTTTGAGCCCCTTGAATGCTTGTTTGTTTGTTTTTGTCTTCAGCTTCATGTTGGTTATGCACATAGGGCCAGCTTTACGCTCTTCGCTCTTGTCCCGTCTGAATGCGCATGCACGACTGTAATTGGGGAAGAAGGCATTACCCATTTACGGAGGACAGACAAGAAGTGCCTGGTCGCTTGGAGCATGGGGTTATGGAGAGGCTCCGCACTGTACAACAAAGGATCTAGTCCTAAATGTCCAAGTACAGAGTAGAGGGGTGAAAGCTAGCTCTTCACCCCTATGGGTGCCTAACCCTTTATGCAAAGAGTGCAAAGAGTTAGCTGAATGCCTTAAGCCTAGCCAGCACTTGTGCCCCCTGCCTTGATCCTGGCCAGCACTGCACTTGTGCCCATGCCGTAAGCCTAGCCCGCACTTGTGCCCAGGCCTTAAGCCTGGCTGGCACTTGTGCCCATGCCTTAAGCCTAGCCGGCACTTGTGGCCCCTGCCTTGATCCTAGCCAGCACTGCACTTGTGCCCAGGCCTTAAGCCTAGCCCGCACTTGTGCCCCGGCCTTAAGCCTAGCCCGCACTTGTGCCCCGGCCTTAAGCCTAGCCCGCACTTGTGCCCCGGCCTTAAGCCTAGCCCGCACTTGTGCCCCGGCCTTAAGCCTAGCCCGCACTTGTGCCCAGGCCTTAAGCCTAGCCCGCACTTGTGCCCCAGCTTTAAGCTTAGCCCGCACTTGTGCCCCGGCTTTAAGCTTAGCCCGCACTTGTGCCCCGGCTTTAAGCCGAGCCCGCACTTGTGCCCCGGCCTTAAGCCGAGCCCGCACTTGTGCCCCGGTCTTAAGCCGAGCCCGCACTTGTGCCCCGGTCTTAAGCCGAGCCCGCACTTGTGCCCCGGCCTTAAGCCGAGCCCGCACTTGTGCCCCTGCCTTAAGCCGAGCCCGCACTTGTGCCCCTGCCTTAAGCCGAGCCCGCACTTGTGCCCCTGCCCTAAGCCTAGCCCGCACTTGTGCCCAGGCCTTAAGCCTAGCCCGCACTTGTGCCCAGGCCTTAAGCCTAGCCCGCACTTGTGCCCCGGCCTTAAGCCGAGCCCGCACTTGTGCCCCTGCCTTAAGCCGAGCCCGCACTTGTGCCCCTGCCTTAAGCCTAGCCCGCACTTGTGCCCAGGCCTTAAGCCTAGCCCGCACTTGTGCCCCGGCCTTAAGCCGAGCCCGCACTTGTGCCCAGGCCTTAAGCCTAGCCCGCACTTGTGCCCAGGCCTTAAGCCTAGCCCGCACTTGTGCCCAGGCCTTAAGCCTAGCCCGCACTTGTGCCCAGGCCTTAAGCCTAGCCCGCACTTGTGCCCAGGCCTTAAGCCTAGCCCGCACTTGTGCCCAGGCCTTAAGCCTAGCCCGCACTTGTGCCCAGGCCTTAAGACTAGCCCGCACTTGTGCCCAGGCCTTAAGCCTAGCCCGCACTTGTGCCCAGGCCTTAAGCCTAGCCCGCACTTGTGCCCAGGCCTTAAGCCTAGCCCGCACTTGTGCCCAGGCCTTAAGCCTAGCCCGCACTTGTGCCCAGGCCTTAAGCCTAGCCCGCACTTGTGCCCAGGCCTTAAGCCTAGCCCGCACTTGTGCCCAGGCCTTAAGCCTAGCCCGCACTTGTGCCCCTGCCTTAAGCCTAGCCCGCACTTGTGGCCAGGCCTTAAGCCCAGCCCGCACTTGTGCCCAGGCCTTAAGCCCAGCCCGCACTTGTGCCCAGGCCTTAAGCCTAGCCCGCACTTGTGCCCCTGCCTTAAGCCTAGCCCGCACTTGTGCCCAGGCCTTAAGCCTAGCCCGCACTCGTGCCCAGGCCTTAAGCCTAGCCCGCACTCGTGCCCAGGCCTTAAGCCTAGCCCGCACTCATGCCCAGGCCTTAAGCCTAGCCCGCACTTGTGTCCAGGCCTTAAGCCTAGCCCGCACTTGTGCCCAGGCCTTAAGCCTAGCCCGCACTTGTGGCCAGGCCTTAAGCCTAGCCCGCACTTGTGCCCAGGCCTTAAGCTTAGCCCGCACTTGTGCCCAGGCCTTAAGCCTAGCCTGCACTTTTGAGCCCCTTGAATGCTTGTTTGTTTGTTTTTGTCTTCAGCTTCATGTTGGTTATGCACATAGGGCCAGCTTTACGCTCTTCGCTCTTGTCCCGTCTGAATGCGCATGCACGACTGTAATTGGGGAAGAAGGCATTACCCATTTACGGAGGACAGACAAGAAGTGCCTGGTCGCTTGGAGCATGGGGTTATGGAGAGGCTCCGCACTGTACAACAAAGGATCTAGTCCTAAATGTCCAAGTACAGAGTAGAGGGGTGAAAGCTAGCTCTTCACCCCTATGGGTGCCTAACCCTTTATGCAAAGAGTGCAAAGAGTTAGCTGAATGCCTTAAGCCTAGCCAGCACTTGTGCCCCCTGCCTTGAACCTGGCCAGCACTGCACTTGTGCCCATGCCGTAAGCCTAGCCCGCACTTGTGCCCAGGCCTTAAGCCTAGCCCGCACTTGTGCCCAGGCCTTAAGCCTGGCTGGCACTTGTGCCCATGCCTTAAGCCTAGCCGGCACTTGTGGCCCCTGCCTTGATCCTAGCCAGCACTGCACTTGTGCCCAGGCCTTAAGCCTAGCCCGCACTTGTGCCCAGGCCTTAAGCCTAGCCCGCACTTGTGCCCAGGCCTTATGCCTAGCCCGCACTTGTGCCCAGGCCTTAAGCCTAGCCCGCACTTGTGCCCAGGCCTTAAGCCTAGCCCGCACTTGTGCCCAGGCCTTAAGCCTAGCCCGCACTTGTGCCCAGGCCTTAAGCCTGGCCCGCACTTGTGCCCAGGCCTTAAGCCTAGCCCGCACTTGTGCCCAGGCCTTAAGCCTAGCCCGCACTTGTGGCCAGGCCTTAAGCCCAGCCCGCACTTGTGCCCAGGCCTTAAGCCCAGCCCGCACTTGTGCCCAGGCCTTAAGCCCAGCCCGCACTTGTGCCCCTGCCTTAAGCCTAGCCCGCACTTGTGCCCAGGCCTTAAGCCGAGCCCGCACTTGTGCCCCTGCCTTAAGCCGAGCCCGCACTTGTGCCCCTGCCTTAAGCCGAGCCCGCACTTGTGCCCCTGCCTTAAGCCGAGCCCGCACTTGTGCCCCTGCCTTAAGCCGAGCCCGCACTTGTGCCCCTGCCTTAAGCCTAGCCCGCACTTGTGCCCAGGCCTTAAGCCTAGCCCGCACTTGTGCCCCGGCCTTAAGCCGAGCCCGCACTTGTGCCCCTGCCTTAAGCCGAGCCCGCACTTGTGCCCCTGCCTTAAGCCTAGCCCGCACTTGTGCCCAGGCCTTAAGCCTAGCCCGCACTTGTGCCCAGGCCTTAAGCCTAGCCCGCACTTGTGCCCCCTGCCTTGATCCTAGCCAGCACTTGTGCCCAGGCCTTAAGCCTAGCCCGCACTTGTGCCCAGGCCTTAAGCCTAGCCCGCACTTGTGCCCAGGCCTTAAGCCAAGCCCGAACTTGTGCACCTGCCTTAAGCCTAGCCCGCACTTGTGCCCCTGCCTTAAGCCTAGCCCGCACTTGTGCCCAGGCCTAAAGCCTAGCCCGCACTTGTGCCCAGGCCTTAAGCCTAGCCCGCACTTGTGCCCAGGCCTTAAGCCTAGCCCGCACTTGTGCCCCCTGCCTTGATCCTAGCCAGCACTTGTGCCCAGGCCTTAAGCCTAGCCCGCACTTGTGCCCAGGCCTTAAGCCAAGCCCGCACTTGTGCCCCTGCCTTAAGCCTAGCCCGCACTTGTGCCCCTGCCTTAAGCCTAGCCCGCACTTGTGCCCAGGCCTTAAGCCTAGCCCGCACTTGTGCCCAGGCCTTAAGCCTAGCCCGCACTTGTGCCCAGGCCTTAAGCCTAGCCCGCACTTGTGCCCAGGCCTTAAGCCTAGCCCGCACTTGTGCCCAGGCCTTAAGCCTAGCCCGCACTTGTGCCCAGGCCTTAAGCCTAGCCCGCACTTGTGCCCAGGCCTTAAGCCTAGCCCGCACTTGTGCCCAGGCCTTAAGCCTAGCCCGCACTTGTGCCCAGGCCTTAAGCCTAGCCCGCACTTGTGCCCAGGCCTTAAGCCTAGCCCTCACTTGTGCCCAGGCCTTAAGCCTAGCCCGCACTTGTGCCCAGGCCTTAAGCCTAGCCCGCACTTGTGCCCAGGCCTTAAGCCTAGCCCGCACTTGTGCCCAGGCCTTAAGCCTAGCCCGCACTTGTGCCCAGGCCTTAAGCCTAGCCCGCACTTGTGCCCAGGCCTTAAGCCTGGCTGGCACTTGTGCCCATGCCTTAAGCCTGGCCGGCACTTGTGGCCCCTGCCTTGATCCTAGCCAGCACTGCACTTGTGCCCAGGCCTTAAGCCTAGCCTGCGCTTGTGCCCAGGCCTTAAGCCTAGCCTGCGCTTGTGCCCAGGCCTTAAGCCTAGCCCGCGCTTGTGCCCAGGCCTTAAGCCTAGCCCGCGCTTGTGCCCAGGCCTTAAGCCTAGCCCGCGCTTGTGCCCCGGCCTTAAGCCTAGCCCGCACTTGTGCCCCGGCCTTAAGCCTAGCCCGCACTTGTGCCCCGGCCTTAAGCCTAGCCCGCACTTGTGCCCCGGCCTTAAGCCTAGCCCGCACTTGTGCCCCGGCCTTAAGCCTAGCCCGCACTTGTGCCCAGGCCTTAAGCCTAGCCCGCACTTGTGCCCAGGCCTTAAGCCTAGCCTGCACTTTTGAGCCCCTTGAATGCTTGTTTGTTTGTTTTTGTCTTCAGCTTCATGTTGGTTATGCACATAGGGCCAGCTTTACGCTCTTCGCTCTTGTCCCGTCTGAATGCGCATGCACGACTGTAATTGGGGAAGAAGGCATTACCCATTTACGGAGGACAGACAAGAAGTGCCTGGTCGCTTGGAGCATGGGGTTATGGAGAGGCTCCGCACTGTACAACAAAGGATCTAGTCCTAAATGTCCAAGTACAGAGTAGAGGGGTGAAAGCTAGCTCTTCACCCCTATGGGTGCCTAACCCTTTATGCAAAGAGTGCAAAGAGTTAGCTGAATGCCTTAAGCCTAGCCAGCACTTGTGCCCCCTGCCTTGAACCTGGCCAGCACTGCACTTGTGCCCATGCCGTAAGCCTAGCCCGCACTTGTGCCCAGGCCTTAAGCCTAGCCCGCACTTGTGCCCAGGCCTTAAGCCTGGCTGGCACTTGTGCCCATGCCTTAAGCCTAGCCGGCACTTGTGGCCCCTGCCTTGATCCTAGCCAGCACTGCACTTGTGCCCAGGCCTTAAGCCTAGCCCGCACTTGTGCCCAGGCCTTAAGCCTAGCCCGCACTTGTGCCCAGGCCTTAAGCCTAGCCCGCACTTGTGCCCAGGCCTTAAGCCTAGCCCGCACTTGTGCCCAGGCCTTAAGCCTAGCCCGCACTTGTGCCCAGGCCTTAAGCCTAGCCCGCACTTGTGCCCAGGCCTTAAGCCTGGCCCGCACTTGTGCCCAGGCCTTAAGCCTAGCCCGCACTTGTGCCCAGGCCTTAAGCCTAGCCCGCACTTGTGGCCAGGCCTTAAGCCCAGCCCGCACTTGTGCCCAGGCCTTAAGCCCAGCCCGCACTTGTGCCCAGGCCTTAAGCCCAGCCCGCACTTGTGCCCCTGCCTTAAGCCTAGCCCGCACTTGTGCCCAGGCCTTAAGCCGAGCCCGCACTTGTGCCCCTGCCTTAAGCCGAGCCCGCACTTGTGCCCCTGCCTTAAGCCGAGCCCGCACTTGTGCCCCTGCCTTAAGCCGAGCCCGCACTTGTGCCCCTGCCTTAAGCCGAGCCCGCACTTGTGCCCCTGCCTTAAGCCTAGCCCGCACTTGTGCCCAGGCCTTAAGCCTAGCCCGCACTTGTGCCCCGGCCTTAAGCCGAGCCCGCACTTGTGCCCCTGCCTTAAGCCGAGCCCGCACTTGTGCCCCTGCCTTAAGCCTAGCCCGCACTTGTGCCCAGGCCTTAAGCCTAGCCCGCACTTGTGCCCAGGCCTTAAGCCTAGCCCGCACTTGTGCCCCCTGCCTTGATCCTAGCCAGCACTTGTGCCCAGGCCTTAAGCCTAGCCCGCACTTGTGCCCAGGCCTTAAGCCTAGCCCGCACTTGTGCCCAGGCCTTAAGCCAAGCCCGAACTTGTGCACCTGCCTTAAGCCTAGCCCGCACTTGTGCCCCTGCCTTAAGCCTAGCCCGCACTTGTGCCCAGGCCTAAAGCCTAGCCCGCACTTGTGCCCAGGCCTTAAGCCTAGCCCGCACTTGTGCCCAGGCCTTAAGCCTAGCCCGCACTTGTGCCCCCTGCCTTGATCCTAGCCAGCACTTGTGCCCAGGCCTTAAGCCTAGCCCGCACTTGTGCCCAGGCCTTAAGCCAAGCCCGCACTTGTGCCCCTGCCTTAAGCCTAGCCCGCACTTGTGCCCCTGCCTTAAGCCTAGCCCGCACTTGTGCCCAGGCCTTAAGCCTAGCCCGCACTTGTGCCCAGGCCTTAAGCCTAGCCCGCACTTGTGCCCAGGCCTTAAGCCTAGCCCGCACTTGTGCCCAGGCCTTAAGCCTAGCCCGCACTTGTGCCCAGGCCTTAAGCCTAGCCCGCACTTGTGCCCAGGCCTTAAGCCTAGCCCGCACTTGTGCCCAGGCCTTAAGCCTAGCCCGCACTTGTGCCCAGGCCTTAAGCCTAGCCCGCACTTGTGCCCAGGCCTTAAGCCTAGCCCGCACTTGTGCCCAGGCCTTAAGCCTAGCCCTCACTTGTGCCCAGGCCTTAAGCCTAGCCCGCACTTGTGCCCAGGCCTTAAGCCTAGCCCGCACTTGTGCCCAGGCCTTAAGCCTAGCCCGCACTTGTGCCCAGGCCTTAAGCCTAGCCCGCACTTGTGCCCAGGCCTTAAGCCTAGCCCGCACTTGTGCCCAGGCCTTAAGCCTGGCTGGCACTTGTGCCCATGCCTTAAGCCTGGCCGGCACTTGTGGCCCCTGCCTTGATCCTAGCCAGCACTGCACTTGTGCCCAGGCCTTAAGCCTAGCCTGCGCTTGTGCCCAGGCCTTAAGCCTAGCCTGCGCTTGTGCCCAGGCCTTAAGCCTAGCCCGCGCTTGTGCCCAGGCCTTAAGCCTAGCCCGCGCTTGTGCCCAGGCCTTAAGCCTAGCCCGCGCTTGTGCCCCGGCCTTAAGCCTAGCCCGCACTTGTGCCCCGGCCTTAAGCCTAGCCCGCACTTGTGCCCCGGCCTTAAGCCTAGCCCGCACTTGTGCCCCGGCCTTAAGCCTAGCCCGCACTTGTGCCCCGGCCTTAAGCCTAGCCCGCACTTGTGCCCAGGCCTTAAGCCTAGCCCGCACTTGTGCCCAGGCCTTAAGCCTAGCCTGCACTTTTGAGCCCCTTGAATGCTTGTTTGTTTGTTTTTGTCTTCAGCTTCATGTTGGTTATGCACATAGGGCCAGCTTTACGCTCTTCGCTCTTGTCCCGTCTGAATGCGCATGCACGACTGTAATTGGGGAAGAAGGCATTACCCATTTACGGAGGACAGACAAGAAGTGCCTGGTCGCTTGGAGCATGGGGTTATGGAGAGGCTCCGCACTGTACAACAAAGGATCTAGTCCTAAATGTCCAAGTACAGAGTAGAGGGGTGAAAGCTAGCTCTTCACCCCTATGGGTGCCTAACCCTTTATGCAAAGAGTGCAAAGAGTTAGCTGAATGCCTTAAGCCTAGCCAGCACTTGTGCCCCCTGCCTTGATCCTGGCCAGCACTGCACTTGTGCCCATGCCGTAAGCCTAGCCCACACTTGTGCCCAGGCCTTAAGCCTAGCCCGCACTTGTGCCCAGGCCTTAAGCCTGGCTGGCACTTGTGCCCATGCCTTAAGCCTAGCCGGCACTTGTGGCCCCTGCCTTGATCCTAGCCAGCACTGCACTTGTGCCCAGGCCTTAAGCCTAGCCTGCACTTGTGCCCAGGCCTTAAGCCTAGCCCGCACTTGTGCCCAGGCCTTATGCCTAGCCCGCACTTGTGCCCAGGCCTTATGCCTAGCCCGCACTTGTGCCCAGGCCTTAAGCCTAGCCCGCACTTGTGCCCAGGCCTTAAGCCTAGCCCGCACTTGTGCCCAGGCCTTAAGCCTAGCCCGCACTTGTGCCCAGGCCTTAAGCCTAGCCCGCACTTGTGCCCAGGCCTTAAGCCTAGCCCGCACTTGTGCCCAGGCCTTAAGCCTAGCCCGCACTTGTGCCCCCTGCCTTGATCCTAGCCAGCACTTGTGCCCAGGCCTTAAGCCTAGCCCGCACTTGTGCCCAGGCCTTAAGCCTAGCCCGCACTTGTGCCCCCTGCCTTGATCCTAGCCAGCACTGCACTTGTGCCCAGGCCTTAAGCCTAGCCTGCACTTGTGCCCAGGCCTTAAGCCTAGCCCGCACTTGTGCCCAGGCCTTAAGCCTAGCCCGCACTTGTGCCCAGGCCTTAAGCCTAGCCCGCACTTGTGCCCCTGCCTTAAGCCTAGCCCGCACTTGTGCCCAGGCCTTAAGCCTAGCCCGCACTTGTGTCCAGGCCTTAAGCCTAGCCCGCACTTGTGCCCAGGCCTTAAGCCTAGCCCGCACTTGTGCCCAGGCCTTAAGCCTAGCCCGCACTTGTGCCCAGGCCTTAAGCCTAGCCCGCACTTGTGCCCTGGCCTTAAGCCTAGCCCGCACTTGTGCCCAGGCCTTAAGCCTAGCCCGCACTTGTCCTCAGGCCATAAGCCTAGCCCGCACTTGTGCCCCGGCCTTAAGCCTAGCCCGCACTTGTGCCCCGGCCTTAAGCCTAGCCCGCACTTGTGCCCCGGCCTTAAGCCTAGCCCGCACTTGTGCCCAGGCCTTAAGCCTAGCCCGCACTTGTGCCCAGGCCTTAAGCCTAGCCCGCACTTGTGCCCAGGCCTTAAGCCTAGCCCGCACTTGTGCCCAGGCCTTAAGCCTAGCCCGCACTTGTGCCCCCTGCCTTGATCCTAGCCAGCACTTGTGCCCAGGCCTTAAGCCTAGCCCGCACTTGTGCCCAGGCCTTAAGCCTAGCCTGCACTTTTGAGCCCCTTGAATGCTTGTTTGTTTGTTTTTGTCTTCAGCTTCATGTTGGTTATGCACATAGGGCCAGCTTTACGCTCTTCGCTCTTGTCCCGTCTGAATGCGCATGCACGACTGTAATTGGGGAAGAAGGCATTACCCATTTACGGAGGACAGACAAGAAGTGCCTGGTCGCTTGGAGCATGGGGTTATGGAGAGGCTCCGCACTGTACAACAAAGGATCTAGTCCTAAATGTCCAAGTACAGAGTAGAGGGGTGAAAGCTAGCTCTTCACCCCTATGGGTGCCTAACCCTTTATGCAAAGAGTGCAAAGAGTTAGCTGAATGCCTTAAGCCTAGCCAGCACTTGTGCCCCCTGCCTTGATCCTGGCCAGCACTGCACTTGTGCCCATGCCGTAAGCCTAGCCCGCACTTGTGCCCAGGCCTTAAGCCTGGCTGGCACTTGTGCCCATGCCTTAAGCCTAGCCGGCCCTTGTGGCCCCTGCCTTGATCCTAGCCAGCACTGCACTTGTGCCCAGGCCTTAAGCCTAGCCTGCACTTGTGCCCCGGCCTTAAGCCTAGCCCGCACTTGTGCCCCGGCCTTAAGCCTAGCCCGCACTTGTGCCCCGGCATTAAGCTTAGCCCGCACTTGTGCCCAGGCCTTAAGCCTAGCCCGCACTTGTGCCCCGGCCTTAAGCCGAGCCCGCACTTGTGCCCCGGCCTTAAGCCGAGCCCGCACTTGTGCCCCGGCCTTAAGCCGAGCCCGCACTTGTGCCCCGGCCTTAAGCCGAGCCCGCACTTGTGCCCCGGCCTTAAGCCGAGCCCGCACTTGTGCCCCTGCCTTAAGCCGAGCCCGCACTTGTGCCCCTGCCTTAAGCCGAGCCCGCACTTGTGCCCCTGCCTTAAGCCGAGCCCGCACTTGTGCCCCTGCCTTAAGCCTAGCCCGCACTTGTGCCCAGGCCTTAAGCCTAGCCCGCACTTGTGCCCAGGCCTTAAGCCTAGCCCGCACTTGTGCCCAGGCCTTAAGCCGAGCCCGCACTTGTGCCCCTGCCTTAAGCCGAGCCCGCACTTGTGCCCCTGCCTTAAGCCGAGCCCGCACTTGTGCCCCTGCCTTAAGCCTAGCCCGCACTTGTGCCCAGGCCTTAAGCCTAGCCCGCACTTGTGCCCAGGCCTTAAGCCTAGCCCGCACTTGTGCCCCGGCCTTAAGCCGAGCCCGCACTTGTGCCCCTGCCTTAAGCCGAGCCCGCACTTGTGCCCCTGCCTTAAGCCTAGCCCGCACTTGTGCCCAGGCCTTAAGCCTAGCCCGCACTTGTGCCCAGGCCTTAAGCCTAGCCCGCACTTGTGCCCAGGCCTTAAGCCTAGCCCGCACTTGTGCCCAGGCCTTAAGCCTAGCCCGCACTTGTGCCCAGGCCTTAAGCCTAGCCCGCACTTGTGCCCAGGCCTTAAGCCTAGCCCGCACTTGTGCCCAGGCCTTAAGCCTAGCCCGCACTTGTGCCCAGGCCTTAAGCCTAGCCCGCACTTGTGCCCAGGCCTTAAGCCTAGCCCGCACTTGTGCCCAGGCCTTAAGCCTAGCCCGCACTTGTGCCCAGGCCTTAAGCCTAGCCCGCACTTGTGCCCAGGCCTTAAGCCTAGCCCGCACTTGTGCCCAGGCCTTAAGCCTAGCCCGCACTTGTGCCCAGGCCTTAAGCCTAGCCCGCACTTGTGCCCAGGCCTTAAGCCTAGCCCGCACTTGTGCCCAGGCCTTAAGCCTAGCCCGCACTTGTGCCCAGGCCTTAAGCCTAGCCCGCACTTGTGCCCAGGCCTTAAGCCTAGCCCGCACTTGTGCCCAGGCCTTAAGCCTAGCCCGCACTTGTGGCCAGGCCTTAAGCCCAGCCCGCACTTGTGCCCAGGCCTTAAGCCCAGCCCGCACTTGTGCCCAGGCCTTAAGCCTAGCCCGCACTTGTGCCCCTGCCTTAAACCTAGCCCGCACTTGTGCCCAGGCCTTAAGCCTAGCCCGCACTTGTGCCCAGGCCTTAAGCCTAGCCCGCACTTGTGCCCAGGCCTTAAGCCTAGCCCGCACTTGTGCCCAGGCCTTTAGCCTAGCCCGCACTTGTGCCCAGGCCTTTAGCCTAGCCCGCACTTGTGCCCAGGCCTTAAGCCTAGCCCGCACTTGTGCCCCTGCCTTAAGCCTAGCCCGCACTTGTGCCCCTGCCTTAAGCCTAGCCCGCACTTGTGCCCAGGCCTTAAGCCTAGCCCGCACTTGTGCCCCCTGCCTTGATCCTAGCCATCACTTGTGCCCAGGCCTTAAGCCTAGCCCGCACTTGTGCCCAGGCCTTAAGCCTAGCCTGCACTTTTGAGCCCCTTGAATGCTTGTTTGTTTGTTTTTGTCTTCAGCTTCATGTTGGTTATGCACATAGGGCCAGCTTTACGCTCTTCGCTCTTGTCCCGTCTGAATGCGCATGCACGACTGTAATTGGGGAAGAAGGCATTACCCATTTACGGAGGACAGACAAGAAGTGCCTGGTCGCTTGGAGCATGGGGTTATGGAGAGGCTCCGCACTGTACAACAAAGGATCTAGTCCTAAATGTCCAAGTACAGAGTAGAGGGGTGAAAGCTAGCTCTTCACCCCTATGGGTGCCTAACCCTTTATGCAAAGAGTGCAAAGAGTTAGCTGAATGCCTTAAGCCTAGCCAGCACTTGTGCCCCCTGCCTTGATCCTGGCCAGCACTGCACTTGTGCCCATGCCGTAAGCCTAGCCCGCACTTGTGCCCAGGCCTTAAGCCTGGCTGGCACTTGTGCCCATGCCTTAAGCCTAGCCGGCACTTGTGGCCCCTGCCTTGATCCTAGCCAGCACTGCACTTGTGCCCAGGCCTTAAGCCTAGCCCGCACTTGTGCCCCGGCCTTAAGCCTAGCCCGCACTTGTGCCCCGGCCTTAAGCCTAGCCCGCACTTGTGCCCCGGCCTTAAGCCTAGCCCGCACTTGTGCCCCGGCCTTAAGCCTAGCCCGCACTTGTGCCCAGGCCTTAAGCCTAGCCCGCACTTGTGCCCCAGCTTTAAGCTTAGCCCGCACTTGTGCCCCGGCTTTAAGCTTAGCCCGCACTTGTGCCCCGGCTTTAAGCCGAGCCCGCACTTGTGCCCCGGCCTTAAGCCGAGCCCGCACTTGTGCCCCGGTCTTAAGCCGAGCCCGCACTTGTGCCCCGGTCTTAAGCCGAGCCCGCACTTGTGCCCCGGCCTTAAGCCGAGCCCGCACTTGTGCCCCTGCCTTAAGCCGAGCCCGCACTTGTGCCCCTGCCTTAAGCCGAGCCCGCACTTGTGCCCCTGCCCTAAGCCTAGCCCGCACTTGTGCCCAGGCCTTAAGCCTAGCCCGCACTTGTGCCCAGGCCTTAAGCCTAGCCCGCACTTGTGCCCCGGCCTTAAGCCGAGCCCGCACTTGTGCCCCTGCCTTAAGCCGAGCCCGCACTTGTGCCCCTGCCTTAAGCCTAGCCCGCACTTGTGCCCAGGCCTTAAGCCTAGCCCGCACTTGTGCCCCGGCCTTAAGCCGAGCCCGCACTTGTGCCCAGGCCTTAAGCCTAGCCCGCACTTGTGCCCAGGCCTTAAGCCTAGCCCGCACTTGTGCCCAGGCCTTAAGCCTAGCCCGCACTTGTGCCCAGGCCTTAAGCCTAGCCCGCACTTGTGCCCAGGCCTTAAGCCTAGCCCGCACTTGTGCCCAGGCCTTAAGCCTAGCCCGCACTTGTGCCCAGGCCTTAAGACTAGCCCGCACTTGTGCCCAGGCCTTAAGCCTAGCACGCACTTGTGCCCAGGCCTTAAGCCTAGCCCGCACTTGTGCCCAGGCCTTAAGCCTAGCCCGCACTTGTGCCCAGGCCTTAAGCCTAGCCCGCACTTGTGCCCAGGCCTTAAGCCTAACCCGCACTTGTGCCCAGGCCTTAAGCCTAGCCCGCACTTGTGCCCAGGCCTTAAGCCTAGCCCGCACTTGTGCCCCTGCCTTAAGCCTAGCCCGCACTTGTGGCCAGGCCTTAAGCCCAGCCCGCACTTGTGCCCAGGCCTTAAGCCCAGCCCGCACTTGTGCCCAGGCCTTAAGCCTAGCCCGCACTTGTGCCCCTGCCTTAAGCCTAGCCCGCACTTGTGCCCAGGCCTTAAGCCTAGCCCGCACTCGTGCCCAGGCCTTAAGCCTAGCCCGCACTCGTGCCCAGGCCTTAAGCCTAGCCCGCACTCATGCCCAGGCCTTAAGCCTAGCCCGCACTTGTGTCCAGGCCTTAAGCCTAGCCCGCACTTGTGCCCAGGCCTTAAGCCTAGCCCGCACTTGTGGCCAGGCCTTAAGCCTAGCCCGCACTTGTGCCCAGGCCTTAAGCTTAGCCCGCACTTGTGCCCAGGCCTTAAGCCTAGCCTGCACTTTTGAGCCCCTTGAATGCTTGTTTGTTTGTTTTTGTCTTCAGCTTCATGTTGGTTATGCACATAGGGCCAGCTTTACGCTCTTCGCTCTTGTCCCGTCTGAATGCGCATGCACGACTGTAATTGGGGAAGAAGGCATTACCCATTTACGGAGGACAGACAAGAAGTGCCTGGTCGCTTGGAGCATGGGGTTATGGAGAGGCTCCGCACTGTACAACAAAGGATCTAGTCCTAAATGTCCAAGTACAGAGTAGAGGGGTGAAAGCTAGCTCTTCACCCCTATGGGTGCCTAACCCTTTATGCAAAGAGTGCAAAGAGTTAGCTGAATGCCTTAAGCCTAGCCAGCACTTGTGCCCCCTGCCTTGAACCTGGCCAGCACTGCACTTGTGCCCATGCCGTAAGCCTAGCCCGCACTTGTGCCCAGGCCTTAAGCCTAGCCCGCACTTGTGCCCAGGCCTTAAGCCTGGCTGGCACTTGTGCCCATGCCTTAAGCCTAGCCGGCACTTGTGGCCCCTGCCTTGATCCTAGCCAGCACTGCACTTGTGCCCAGGCCTTAAGCCTAGCCCGCACTTGTGCCCAGGCCTTAAGCCTAGCCCGCACTTGTGCCCAGGCCTTAAGCCTAGCCCGCACTTGTGCCCAGGCCTTAAGCCTAGCCCGCACTTGTGCCCAGGCCTTAAGCCTAGCCCGCACTTGTGCCCAGGCCTTAAGCCTAGCCCGCACTTGTGCCCAGGCCTTAAGCCTGGCCCGCACTTGTGCCCAGGCCTTAAGCCTAGCCCGCACTTGTGCCCAGGCCTTAAGCCTAGCCCGCACTTGTGGCCAGGCCTTAAGCCCAGCCCGCACTTGTGCCCAGGCCTTAAGCCCAGCCCGCACTTGTGCCCAGGCCTTAAGCCCAGCCCGCACTTGTGCCCCTGCCTTAAGCCTAGCCCGCACTTGTGCCCAGGCCTTAAGCCGAGCCCGCACTTGTGCCCCTGCCTTAAGCCGAGCCCGCACTTGTGCCCCTGCCTTAAGCCGAGCCCGCACTTGTGCCCCTGCCTTAAGCCGAGCCCGCACTTGTGCCCCTGCCTTAAGCCGAGCCCGCACTTGTGCCCCTGCCTTAAGCCTAGCCCGCACTTGTGCCCAGGCCTTAAGCCTAGCCCGCACTTGTGCCCCGGCCTTAAGCCGAGCCCGCACTTGTGCCCCTGCCTTAAGCCGAGCCCGCACTTGTGCCCCTGCCTTAAGCCTAGCCCGCACTTGTGCCCAGGCCTTAAGCCTAGCCCGCACTTGTGCCCAGGCCTTAAGCCTAGCCCGCACTTGTGCCCCCTGCCTTGATCCTAGCCAGCACTTGTGCCCAGGCCTTAAGCCTAGCCCGCACTTGTGCCCAGGCCTTAAGCCTAGCCCGCACTTGTGCCCAGGCCTTAAGCCAAGCCCGAACTTGTGCACCTGCCTTAAGCCTAGCCCGCACTTGTGCCCCTGCCTTAAGCCTAGCCCGCACTTGTGCCCAGGCCTAAAGCCTAGCCCGCACTTGTGCCCAGGCCTTAAGCCTAGCCCGCACTTGTGCCCAGGCCTTAAGCCTAGCCCGCACTTGTGCCCCCTGCCTTGATCCTAGCCAGCACTTGTGCCCAGGCCTTAAGCCTAGCCCGCACTTGTGCCCAGGCCTTAAGCCAAGCCCGCACTTGTGCCCCTGCCTTAAGCCTAGCCCGCACTTGTGCCCCTGCCTTAAGCCTAGCCCGCACTTGTGCCCAGGCCTTAAGCCTAGCCCGCACTTGTGCCCAGGCCTTAAGCCTAGCCCGCACTTGTGCCCAGGCCTTAAGCCTAGCCCGCACTTGTGCCCAGGCCTTAAGCCTAGCCCGCACTTGTGCCCAGGCCTTAAGCCTAGCCCGCACTTGTGCCCAGGCCTTAAGCCTAGCCCGCACTTGTGCCCAGGCCTTAAGCCTAGCCCGCACTTGTGCCCAGGCCTTAAGCCTAGCCCGCACTTGTGCCCAGGCCTTAAGCCTAGCCCGCACTTGTGCCCAGGCCTTAAGCCTAGCCCTCACTTGTGCCCAGGCCTTAAGCCTAGCCCGCACTTGTGCCCAGGCCTTAAGCCTAGCCCGCACTTGTGCCCAGGCCTTAAGCCTAGCCCGCACTTGTGCCCAGGCCTTAAGCCTAGCCCGCACTTGTGCCCAGGCCTTAAGCCTAGCCCGCACTTGTGCCCAGGCCTTAAGCCTGGCTGGCACTTGTGCCCATGCCTTAAGCCTGGCCGGCACTTGTGGCCCCTGCCTTGATCCTAGCCAGCACTGCACTTGTGCCCAGGCCTTAAGCCTAGCCTGCGCTTGTGCCCAGGCCTTAAGCCTAGCCTGCGCTTGTGCCCAGGCCTTAAGCCTAGCCCGCGCTTGTGCCCAGGCCTTAAGCCTAGCCCGCGCTTGTGCCCAGGCCTTAAGCCTAGCCCGCGCTTGTGCCCCGGCCTTAAGCCTAGCCCGCACTTGTGCCCCGGCCTTAAGCCTAGCCCGCACTTGTGCCCCGGCATTAAGCCTAGCCCGCACTTGTGCCCCGGCCTTAAGCCTAGCCCGCACTTGTGCCCCGGCCTTAAGCCTAGCCCGCACTTGTGCCCAGGCCTTAAGCCTAGCCCGCACTTGTGCCCAGGCCTTAAGCCTAGCCCGCACTTGTGCCCAGGCCTTAAGCCTAGCCCGCACTTGTGCCCAGGCCTTAAGCCTAGCCCGCACTTGTGCCCAGGCCTTAAGACTAGCCCGCACTTGTGCCCAGGCCTTAAGCCTAGCCCGCACTTGTGCCCAGGCCTTAAGCCTAGCCCGCACTTGTGCCCAGGCCTTAAGCCTAGCCCGCACTTGTGCCCAGGCCTTAAGCCTAGCCCGCACTTGTGCCCAGGCCTTAAGCCTAGCCCGCACTTGTGCCCAGGCCTTAAGCCTAGCCCGCACTTGTGCCCAGGCCTTAAGCCTAGCCCGCACTTGTGCCCCTGCCTTAAGCCTAGCCCGCACTTGTGGCCAGGCCTTAAGCCCAGCCCGCACTTGTGCCCAGGCCTTAAGCCCAGCCCGCACTTGTGCCCAGGCCTTAAGCCTAGCCCGCACTTGTGCCCCTGCCTTAAGCCTAGCCCGCACTTGTGCCCAGGCCTTAAGCCTAGCCCGCACTCGTGCCCAGGCCTTAAGCCTAGCCCGCACTCGTGCCCAGGCCTTAAGCCTAGCCCGCACTCATGCCCAGGCCTTAAGCCTAGCCCGCACTTGTGTCCAGGCCTTAAGCCTAGCCCGCACTTGTGCCCAGGCCTTAAGCCTAGCCCGCACTTGTGGCCAGGCCTTAAGCCTAGCCCGCACTTGTGCCCAGGCCTTAAGCTTAGCCCGCACTTGTGCCCAGGCCTTAAGCCTAGCCTGCACTTTTGAGCCCCTTGAATGCTTGTTTGTTTGTTTTTGTCTTCAGCTTCATGTTGGTTATGCACATAGGGCCAGCTTTACGCTCTTCGCTCTTGTCCCGTCTGAATGCGCATGCACGACTGTAATTGGGGAAGAAGGCATTACCCATTTACGGAGGACAGACAAGAAGTGCCTGGTCGCTTGGAGCATGGGGTTATGGAGAGGCTCCGCACTGTACAACAAAGGATCTAGTCCTAAATGTCCAAGTACAGAGTAGAGGGGTGAAAGCTAGCTCTTCACCCCTATGGGTGCCTAACCCTTTATGCAAAGAGTGCAAAGAGTTAGCTGAATGCCTTAAGCCTAGCCAGCACTTGTGCCCCCTGCCTTGAACCTGGCCAGCACTGCACTTGTGCCCATGCCGTAAGCCTAGCCCGCACTTGTGCCCAGGCCTTAAGCCTAGCCCGCACTTGTGCCCAGGCCTTAAGCCTGGCTGGCACTTGTGCCCATGCCTTAAGCCTAGCCGGCACTTGTGGCCCCTGCCTTGATCCTAGCCAGCACTGCACTTGTGCCCAGGCCTTAAGCCTAGCCCGCACTTGTGCCCAGGCCTTAAGCCTAGCCCGCACTTGTGCCCAGGCCTTAAGCCTAGCCCGCACTTGTGCCCAGGCCTTAAGCCTAGCCCGCACTTGTGCCCAGGCCTTAAGCCTAGCCCGCACTTGTGCCCAGGCCTTAAGCCTAGCCCGCACTTGTGCCCAGGCCTTAAGCCTGGCCCGCACTTGTGCCCAGGCCTTAAGCCTAGCCCGCACTTGTGCCCAGGCCTTAAGCCTAGCCCGCACTTGTGGCCAGGCCTTAAGCCCAGCCCGCACTTGTGCCCAGGCCTTAAGCCCAGCCCGCACTTGTGCCCAGGCCTTAAGCCCAGCCCGCACTTGTGCCCCTGCCTTAAGCCTAGCCCGCACTTGTGCCCAGGCCTTAAGCCGAGCCCGCACTTGTGCCCCTGCCTTAAGCCGAGCCCGCACTTGTGCCCCTGCCTTAAGCCGAGCCCGCACTTGTGCCCCTGCCTTAAGCCGAGCCCGCACTTGTGCCCCTGCCTTAAGCCGAGCCCGCACTTGTGCCCCTGCCTTAAGCCTAGCCCGCACTTGTGCCCAGGCCTTAAGCCTAGCCCGCACTTGTGCCCCGGCCTTAAGCCGAGCCCGCACTTGTGCCCCTGCCTTAAGCCGAGCCCGCACTTGTGCCCCTGCCTTAAGCCTAGCCCGCACTTGTGCCCAGGCCTTAAGCCTAGCCCGCACTTGTGCCCAGGCCTTAAGCCTAGCCCGCACTTGTGCCCAGGCCTTAAGCCTAGCCCGCACTTGTGCCCAGGCCTTAAGCCTAGCCCGCACTTGTGCCCAGGCCTTAAGCCTAGCCCGCACTTGTGCCCAGGCCTTAAGCCTAGCCCGCACTTGTGCCCCTGCCTTAAGCCTAGCCCGCACTTGTGCCCAGGCCTTAAGCCTAGCCCGCACTTGTGCCCCCTGCCTTGATCCTAGCCATCACTTGTGCCCAGGCCTTAAGCCTAGCCCGCACTTGTGCCCAGGCCTTAAGCCTAGCCCGCACTCGTGCCCAGGCCTTAAGCCTAGCCCGCACTCGTGCCCAGGCCTTAAGCCTAGCCCGCACTTGTGTCCAGGCCTTAAGCCTAGCCCGCACTTGTGCCCAGGCCTTAAGCCTAGCCCGCACTTGTGGCCAGGCCTTAAGCCTAGCCCGCACTTGTGCCCAGGCCTTAAGCCTAGCCCGCACTTGTGTCCAGGCCTTAAGCCTAGCCCGCACTTGTGCCCAGGCCTTAAGCCTAGCCCGCACTTGTGGCCAGGCCTTAAGCCTAGCCCGCACTTGTGCCCAGGCCTTAAGCTTAGCCCGCACTTGTGCCCAGGCCTTAAGCCTAGCCTGCACTTTTGAGCCCCTTGAATGCTTGTTTGTTTGTTTTTGTCTTCAGCTTCATGTTGGTTATGCACATAGGGCCAGCTTTACGCTCTTCGCTCTTGTCCCGTCTGAATGCGCATGCACGACTGTAATTGGGGAAGAAGGCATTACCCATTTACGGAGGACAGACAAGAAGTGCCTGGTCGCTTGGAGCATGGGGTTATGGAGAGGCTCCGCACTGTACAACAAAGGATCTAGTCCTAAATGTCCAAGTACAGAGTAGAGGGGTGAAAGCTAGCTCTTCACCCCTATGGGTGCCTAACTCTTTATGCAAAGAGTGCAAAGAGTTAGCTGAATGCCTTAAGCCTAGCCAGCACTTGTGCCCCCTGCCTTGATCCTGGCTAGCACTGCACTTGTGCCCATGCCGTAAGCCTAGCCCGCACTTGTGCCCAGGCCTTAAGCCTAGCCCGCACTTGTGCCCAGGCCTTAAGCCTGGCTGGCACTTGTGCCCATGCCTTAAGCCTAGCCGGCACTTGTGGCCCCTGCCTTGATCCTAGCCAGCACTGCACTTGTGCCCAGGCCTTAAGCCTAGCCCGCACTTGTGCCCAGGCCTTAAGCCTAGCCCGCACTTGTGCCCAGGCCTTAAGCCTAGCCCGCACTTGTGCCCAGGCCTTAAGCCTAACCCGCACTTGTGCCCAGGCCTTAAGCCTAGCCCGCACTTGTGCCCAGGCCTTAAGCCTAGCCCGCACTTGTGCCCAGGCCTTAAGCCTAGCCCGCACTTGTGCCCAGGCCTTAAGCCTAGCCCGCACTTGTGCCCAGGCCTTAAGCCTAGCCCGCACTTGTGCCCAGGCCTTAAGCCTAGCCCGCACTTGTGCCCAGGCCTTAAGCCTAGCCCGCACTTGTGCCCAGGCCTTAAGCCTAGCCCGCACTTGTGCCCAGGCCTTAAGCCTAGCCCGCACTTGTGCCCAGGCCTTAAGCCTGGCCCGCACTTGTGCCCAGGCCTTAAGCCTAGCCCGCACTTGTGCCCAGGCCTTAAGCCTAGCCCGCACTTGTGCCTAGGCCTTAAGCCGAGCCCGCACTTGTGTCCAGGCCTTAAGCCTAGCCCGCACTTGTGGCCAGGCCTTAAGCCTAGCCCGCACTTGTGGCCAGGCCTTAAGCCTAGCCCGCACTTGTGCCCAGGCCTTAAGCTTAGCCCGCACTTGTGCCCAGGCCTTAAGCCTAGCCTGCACTTTTGAGCCCCTTGAATGCTTGTTTGTTTGTTTTTGTCTTCAGCTTCATGTTGGTTATGCACATAGGGCCAGCTTTACGATCGTCGCTCTTGTCCCGTCTGAATGCGCATGCACGACTGTAATTGGGGAAGAAGGCATTACCCATTTACGGAGGACAGACAAGAAGTGCCTGGTCGCTTGGAGCATGGGGTTATGGAGAGGCTCCGCACTGTACAACAAAGGATCTAGTCCTAAATGTCCAAGTACAGAGTAGAGGGGTGAAAGCTAGCTCTTCACCCCTATGGGTGCCTAACCCTTTATGCAAAGAGTGCAAAGAGTTAGCTGAATGCCTTAAGCCTAGCCAGCACTTGTGCCCCCTGCCTTGATCCTGGCCAGCACTGCACTTGTGCCCATGCCGTAAGCCTAGCCCACACTTGTGCCCAGGCCTTAAGCCTAGCCCGCACTTGTGCCCAGGCCTTAAGCCTGGCTGGCACTTGTGCCCATGCCTTAAGCCTAGCCGGCACTTGTGGCCCCTGCCTTGATCCTAGCCAGCACTGCACTTGTGCCCAGGCCTTAAGCCTAGCCTGCACTTGTGCCCAGGCCTTAAGCCTAGCCCGCACTTGTGCCCAGGCCTTATGCCTAGCCCGCACTTGTGCCCAGGCCTTAAGCCTAGCCCGCACTTGTGCCCCGGCCTTAAGCCTAGCCCGCACTTGTGCCCCGGCCTTAAGCCTAGCCCGCACTTGTGCCCCGGCCTTAAGCCTAGCCCGCACTTGTGCCCCGGCCTTAAGCCTAGCCCGCACTTGTGCCCCGGCCTTAAGCCTAGCCCGCACTTGTGCCCAGGCCTTAAGCCTAGCCCGCACTTGTGCCCAGGCCTTAAGCCTAGCCCGCACTTGTGCCCAGGCCTTAAGCCTAGCCCGCACTTGTGCCCCCTGCCTTGATCCTAGCCAGCACTTGTGCCCAGGCCTTAAGCCTAGCCCGCACTTGTGCCCAGGCCTTAAGCCTAGCCTGCACTTTTGAGCCCCTTGAATGCTTGTTTGTTTGTTTTTGTCTTTAGCTTCATGTTGGTTATGCACATAGGGCCAGCTTTACGCTCTTCGCTCTTGTCCCGTCTGAATGCGCATGCACGACTGTAATTGGGGAAGAAGGCATTACCCATTTACGGAGGACAGACAAGAAGTGCCTGGTCGCTTGGAGCATGGGGTTATGGAGAGGCTCCACACTGTACAACAAAGGATCTAGTCCTAAATGTCCAAGTACAGAGTAGAGGGGTGAAAGCTAGCTCTTCACCCCTATGGGTGCCTAACCCTTTATGCAAAGAGTGCAAAGAGTTAGCTGAATGCCTTAAGCCTAGCCAGCACTTGTGCCCCCTGCCTTGATCCTGGCCAGCACTGCACTTGTGCCCATGCCGTAAGCCTAGCCCGCACTTGTGCCCAGGCCTTAAGCCTGGCTGGCACTTGTGCCCAGGCCTTAAGCCTAGCCCGCACTTGTGCCCAGGCCTTAAGCCTAGCCCGCACTTGTGCCCAGGCCTTAAGCCTAGCCCGCACTTGTGCCCAGGCCTTAAGCCTAGCCCGCACTTGTGCCCAGGCCTTAAGCCTAGCCCGCACTTGTGCCCAGGCCTTAAGCCTAGCCCGCACTTGTGCCCCTGCCTTAAGCCTAGCCCGCACTTGTGGCCAGGCCTTAAGCCCAGCCCGCACTTGTGCCCAGGCCTTAAGCCCAGCCCGCACTTGTGCCCAGGCCTTAAGCCTAGCCCGCACTTGTGCCCCTGCCTTAAGCCTAGCCCGCACTTGTGCCCAGGCCTTAAGCCTAGCCCGCACTTGTGCCCAGGCCTTAAGCCTAGCCCGCACTTGTGCCCAGGCCTTAAGCCTAGCCCGCACTTGTGCCCAGGCCTTAAGCCTAGCCCGCACTTGTGCCCAGGCCTTTAGCCTAGCCCGCACTTGTGCCCAGGCCTTAAGCCTAGCCCGCACTTGTGCCCCTGCCTTAAGCCTAGCCCGCACTTGTGCCCCTGCCTTAAGCCTAGCCCGCACTTGTGCCCAGGCCTTAAGCCTAGCCCGCACTTGTGCCCCCTGCCTTGATCCTAGCCATCACTTGTGCCCAGGCCTTAAGCCTAGCCCGCACTTGTGCCCAGGCCTTAAGCCTAGCCCGCACTCGTGCCCAGGCCTTAAGCCTAGCCCGCACTCATGCCCAGGCCTTAAGCCTAGCCCGCACTTGTGTCCAGGCCTTAAGCCTAGCCCGCACTTGTGCCCAGGCCTTAAGCCTAGCCCGCACTTGTGGCCAGGCCTTAAGCCTAGCCCGCACTTGTGCCCAGGCCTTAAGCTTAGCCCGCACTTGTGCCCAGGCCTTAAGCCTAGCCTGCACTTTTGAGCCCCTTGAATGCTTGTTTGTTTGTTTTTGTCTTCAGCTTCATGTTGGTTATGCACATAGGGCCAGCTTTACGCTCTTCGCTCTTGTCCCGTCTGAATGCGCATGCACGACTGTAATTGGGGAAGAAGGCATTACCCATTTACGGAGGACAGACAAGAAGTGCCTGGTCGCTTGGAGCATGGGGTTATGGAGAGGCTCCGCACTGTACAACAAAGGATCTAGTCCTAAATGTCCAAGTACAGAGTAGAGGGGTGAAAGCTAGCTCTTCACCCCTATGGGTGCCTAACCCTTTATGCAAAGAGTGCAAAGAGTTAGCTGAATGCCTTAAGCCTAGCCAGCACTTGTGCCCCCTGCCTTGATCCTGGCCAGCACTGCACTTGTGCCCATGCCGTAAGCCTAGCCCGCACTTGTGCCCAGGCCTTAAGCCTAGCCCGCACTTGTGCCCAGGCCTTAAGCCTGGCTGGCACTTGTGCCCATGCCTTAAGCCTAGCCGGCACTTGTGGCCCCTGCCTTGATCCTAGCCAGCACTGCACTTGTGCCCAGGCCTTAAGCCTAGCCCGCACTTGTGCCCAGGCCTTAAGCCTAGCCCGCACTTGTGCCCAGGCCTTAAGCCTAGCCCGCACTTGTGCCCAGGCCTTAAGCCTAACCCGCACTTGTGCCCAGGCCTTAAGCCTAGCCCGCACTTGTGCCCAGGCCTTAAGCCTAGCCCGCACTTGTGCCCAGGCCTTAAGCCTAGCCCGCACTTGTGCCCAGGCCTTAAGCCTAGCCCGCACTTGTGCCCAGGCCTTAAGCCTAGCCCGCACTTGTGCCCAGGCCTTAAGCCTAGCCCGCACTTGTGCCCAGGCCTTAAGCCTAGCCCGCACTTGTGCCCAGGCCTTAAGCCTAGCCCGCACTTGTGCCCAGGCCTTAAGCCTAGCCCGCACTTGTGCCCAGGCCTTAAGCCTGGCCCGCACTTGTGCCCAGGCCTTAAGCCTAGCCCGCACTTGTGCCCAGGCCTTAAGCCTAGCCCGCACTTGTGCCTAGGCCTTAAGCCTAGCCCGCACTTGTGCCCAGGCCTTAAGCCTAGCCCGCACTTGTGCCCCTGCCTTAAGCCTAGCCCGCACTTGTGGCCAGGCCTTAAGCCCAGCCCGCACTTGTGCCCAGGCCTTAAGCCCAGCCCGCACTTGTGCCCAGGCCTTAAGCCCAGCCCGCACTTGTGCCCAGGCCTTAAGCCCAGCCCGCACTTGTGCCCCTGCCTTAAGCCTAGCCCGCACTTGTGCCCAGGCCTTAAGCCGAGCCCGCACTTGTGCCCAGGCCTTAAGCCTAGCCCGCACTTGTGTCCAGGCCTTAAGCCTAGCCCGCACTTGTGCCCAGGCCTTAAGCCTAGCCCGCACTTGTGGCCAGGCCTTAAGCCTAGCCCGCACTTGTGCCCAGGCCTTAAGCTTAGCCCGCACTTGTGCCCAGGCCTTAAGCCTAGCCTGCACTTTTGAGCCCCTTGAATGCTTGTTTGTTTGTTTTTGTCTTCAGCTTCATGTTGGTTATGCACATAGGGCCAGCTTTACGCTCTTCGCTCTTGTCCCGTCTGAATGCGCATGCACGACTGTAATTGGGGAAGAAGGCATTACCCATTTACGGAGGACAGACAAGAAGTGCCTGGTCGCTTGGAGCATGGGGTTATGGAGAGGCTCCGCACTGTACAACAAAGGATCTAGTCCTAAATGTCCAAGTACAGAGTAGAGGGGTGAAAGCTAGCTCTTCACCCCTATGGGTGCCTAACCCTTTATGCAAAGAGTGCAAAGAGTTAGCTGAATGCCTTAAGCCTAGCCAGCACTTGTGCCCCCTGCCTTGATCCTGGCCAGCACTGCACTTGTGCCCATGCCGTAAGCCTAGCCCACACTTGTGCCCAGGCCTTAAGCCTAGCCCGCACTTGTGCCCAGGCCTTAAGCCTGGCTGGCACTTGTGCCCATGCCTTAAGCCTAGCCGGCACTTGTGGCCCCTGCCTTGATCCTAGCCAGCACTGCACTTGTGCCCAGGCCTTAAGCCTAGCCTGCACTTGTGCCCAGGCCTTAAGCCTAGCCCGCACTTGTGCCCAGGCCTTATGCCTAGCCCGCACTTGTGCCCAGGCCTTAAGCCTAGCCCGCACTTGTGCCCCGGCCTTAAGCCTAGCCCGCACTTGTGCCCCGGCCTTAAGCCTAGCCCGCACTTGTGCCCCGGACTTAAGCCTAGCCCGCACTTGTGCCCCGGCCTTAAGCCTAGCCCGCACTTGTGCCCCGGCCTTAAGCCTAGCCCGCACTTGTGCCCAGGCCTTAAGCCTAGCCCGCACTTGTGCCCAGGCCTTAAGCCTAGCCCGCACTTGTGCCCAGGCCTTAAGCCTAGCCCGCACTTGTGCCCAGGCCTTAAGCCTAGCCCGCACTTGTGCCCCCTGCCTTGATCCTAGCCAGCACTTGTGCCCAGGCCTTAAGCCTAGCCCGCACTTGTGCCCAGGCCTTAAGCCTAGCCTGCACTTTTGAGCCCCTTGAATGCTTGTTTGTTTGTTTTTGTCTTCAGCTTCATGTTGGTTATGCACATAGGGCCAGCTTTACGCTCTTCGCTCTTGTCCCGTCTGAATGCGCATGCACGACTGTAATTGGGGAAGAAGGCATTACCCATTTACGGAGGACAGACAAGAAGTGCCTGGTCGCTTGGAGCATGGGGTTATGGAGAGGCTCCACACTGTACAACAAAGGATCTAGTCCTAAATGTCCAAGTACAGAGTAGAGGGGTGAAAGCTAGCTCTTCACCCCTATGGGTGCCTAACCCTTTATGCAAAGAGTTAGCTGAATGCCTTAAGCCTAGCCAGCACTTGTGCCCCCTGCCTTGATCCTGGCCAGCACTGCACTTGTGCCCATGCCGTAAGCCTAGCCCGCACTTGTGCCCAGGCCTTAAGCCTGGCTGGCACTTGTGCCCATGCCTTAAGCCTAGCCGGCACTTGTGGCCCCTGCCTTGATCCTAGCCAGCACTGCACTTGTGCCCCGGCCTTAAGCCTAGCCCGCACTTGTGCCCCGGCCTTAAGCCTAGCCCGCACTTGTGCCCCGGCCTTAAGCCTAGCCCGCACTTGTGCCCCGGCCTTAAGCCTAACCCGCACTTGTGCCCTGGCCTTAAGCCTAGCCCGCACTTGTGCCCAGGCTTTAAGCTTAGCCCGCACTTGTGCCCCGGCTTTAAGCTTAGCCCGCACTTGTGACCAGGCCTTAAGCCGAGCCCGCACTTGTGCCCCGGCCTTAAGCCGAGCCCGCACTTGTGCCCCGGCCTTAAGCCGAGCCCGCACTTGTGCCCCGGCCTTAAGCCGAGCCCGCACTTGTGCCCCTGCCTTAAGCCGAGCCCGCACTTGTGCCCCTGCCTTAAGCCTAGCCCGCACTTGTGCCCAGGCCTTAAGCCTAGCCCGCACTTGTGCCTAGGCCTTAAGCCTAGCCCGCACTTGTGCCCAGGCCTTAAGCCTAGCCCGCACTTGTGCCCCTGCCTTAAGCCTAGCCCGCACTTGTGCCCCTGCCTTAAGCCTAGCCCGCACTTGTGCCCAGGCCTAAAGCCTAGCCCGCAGTTGTGCCCAGGCCTTAAGCCTAGCCCGCACTTGTGCCCAGGCCTTAAGCCTAGCCCGCACTTGTGCCCAGGCCTTAAGCCTAGCCCGCACTTGTGCCCAGGCCTTAAGCCTAGCCCGCACTTGTGCCCAGGCCTTAAGCCTAGCCCGCACTTGTGCCCAGGCCTTAAGCCTAGCCCGCACTTGTGCCCAGGCCTTAAGCCTAGCCCGCACTTGTGCCCAGGCCTTAAGCCTATCCCGCACTTGTGCCCCCTGCCTTGATCCTAGCCAGCACTTGTGCCCAGGCCTTAAGCCTAGCCCGCACTTGTGCCCAGGCCTTAAGCCAAGCCCGCACTTGTGCCCCTGCCTTAAGCCTAGCCCGCACTTGTGCCCAGGCCTTAAGCCTAGCCCGCACTTGTGCCCAGGCCTTAAGCCTAGCCCGCACTTGTGCCCAGGCCTTAAGCCTAGCCCGCACTTGTCCTCAGGCCATAAGCCTAGCCCGCACTTGTGCCCCGGCCTTAAGCCTAGCCCGCACTTGTGCCCCGGCCTTAAGCCTAGCCCGCACTTGTGCCCAGGCCTTAAGCCTAGCCCGCACTTGTGCCCAGGCCTTAAGCCTAGCCCGCACTTGTGCCCAGGCCTTAAGCCTAGCCCGCACTTGTGCCCCCTGCCTTGATCCTAGCCAGCACTTGTGCCCAGGCCTTAAGCCTAGCCCGCACTTGTGCCCAGGCCTTAAGCCTAGCCTGCACTTTTGAGCCCCTTGAATGCTTGTTTGTTTGTTTTTGTCTTCAGCTTCATGTTGGTTATGCACATAGGGCCAGCTTTACGCTCTTCGCTCTTGTCCCGTCTGAATGCGCATGCACGACTGTAATTGGGGAAGAAGGCATTACCCATTTACGGAGGACAGACAAGAAGTGCCTGGTCGCTTGGAGCATGGGGTTATGGAGAGGCTCCGCACTGTACAACAAAGGATCTAGTCCTAAATGTCCAAGTACAGAGTAGAGGGGTGAAAGCTAGCTCTTCACCCCTATGGGTGCCTAACCCTTTATGCAAAGAGTTAGCTGAATGCCTTAAGCCTAGCCAGCACTTGTGCCCCCTGCCTTGATCCTGGCCAGCACTGCACTTGTGCCCATGCCGTAAGCCTAGCCCGCACTTGTGCCCAGGCCTTAAGCCTGGCTGGCACTTGTGCCCATGCCTTAAGCCTAGCCGGCACTTGTGGCCCCTGCCTTGATCCTAGCCAGCACTGCACTTGTGCCCAGGCCTTAAGCCTAGCCTGCACTTGTGCCCCGGCCTTAAGCCTAGCCCGCACTTGTGCCCCGGCCTTAAGCCTAGCCCGCACTTGTGCCCCGGCCTTAAGCCTAGCCCGCACTTGTGCCCCGGCCTTAAGCCTAACCCGCACTTGTGCCCAGGCCTTAAGCCTAGCCCGCACTTGTGCCCAGGCCTTAAGCCTAGCCCGCACTTGTGCCCCGGCTTTAAGCTTAGCCCGCACTTGTGCTCCGGCTTTAAGCGTAGCCCGCACTTGTGCCCCGGCCTTAAGCCGAGCCCGCACTTGTGCCCCGGCCTTAAGCCGAGCCCGCACTTGTGCCCCGGCCTTAAGCCGAGCCCGCACTTGTGCCCCGGCCTTAAGCCGAGCCCGCACTTGTGCCCCGGCCTTAAGCCGAGCCCGCACTTGTGCCCCGGCCTTAAGCCGAGCCCGCACTTGTGCCCCTGCCTTAAGCCGAGCCCGCACTTGTGCCCCTGCCTTAAGCCGAGCCCGCACTTGTGCCCCTGCCTTAAGCCGAGCCCGCATTTGTGCCCCTGCCTTAAGCCGAGCCCGCACTTGTGCCCAGGCCTTAAGCCTAGCCCGCACTTGTGCCCAGGCCTTAAGCCTAGCCCGCACTTGTGCCCAGGCCTTAAGCCTAGCCCGCACTTGTGCCCAGGCCTTAAGCCTAGCCCGCACTTGTGCCCAGGCCTTAAGCCTAGCCCGCACTTGTGCCCAGGCCTTAAGCCTAGCCCGCACTTGTGCCCAGGCCTTAAGCCTAGCCCGCACTTGTGCCCAGGCCTTAAGCCTAGCCCGCACTTGTGCCCAGGCCTTAAGCCTAGCCCGCACTTGTGCCCAGGCCTTAAGCCTAGCCCGCACTTGTGCCCAGGCCTTAAGCCTAGCCCGCACTTGTGCCCAGGCCTTAAGCCTAGCCCGCACTTGTGCCCAGGCCTTAAGCCTAGCCCGCACTTGTGCCCAGGCCTTAAGCCTAGCCCGCACTTGTGCCCCTGCCTTAAGCCCAGCCCGCACTTGTGGCCAGGCCTTAAGCCCAGCCCGCACTTGTGCCCAGGCCTTAAGCCCAGCCCGCACTTGTGCCCAGGCCTTAAGCCTAGCCCGCACTTGTGCCCCTGCCTTAAGCCTAGCCCGCACTTGTGCCCAGGCCTTAAGCCTAGCCCGCACTTGTGCCCAGGCCTTAAGCCTAGCCCGCACTTGTGCCCAGGCCTTAAGCCTAGCCCGCACTTGTGCCCAGGCCTTAAGCCTAGCCCGCACTTGTGCCCAGGCCTTAAGCCTAGCCCGCACTTGTGCCCCTGCCTTAAGCCTAGCCCGCACTTGTGCCCCTGCCTTAAGCCTAGCCCGCACTTGTGCCCAGGCCTTGAGCCTAGCCCGCACTTGTGCCCCCTGCCTTGATCCTAGCCATCACTTGTGCCCAGGCCTTAAGCCTAGCCCGCACTTGTGCCCAGGCCTTAAGCCTAGCCTGCACTTTTGAGCCCCTTGAATGCTTGTTTGTTTGTTTTTGTCTTCAGCTTCATGTTGGTTATGCACATAGGGCCAGCTTTACGCTCTTCGCTCTTGTCCCGTCTGAATGCGCATGCACGACTGTAATTGGGGAAGAAGGCATTACCCATTTACGGAGGACAGACAAGAAGTGCCTGGTCGCTTGGAGCATGGGGTTATGGAGAGGCTCCGCACTGTACAACAAAGGATCTAGTCCTAAATGTCCAAGTACAGAGTAGAGGGGTGAAAGCTAGCTCTTCACCCCTATGGGTGCCTAACCCTTTATGCAAAGAGTGCAAAGAGTTAGCTGAATGCCTTAAGCCTAGCCAGCACTTGTGCCCCCTGCCTTGATCCTGGCCAGCACTGCACTTGTGCCCATGCCGTAAGCCTAGCCCGCACTTGTGCCCAGGCCTTAAGCCTGGCTGGCACTTGTGCCCATGCCTTAAACCTAGCCGGCACTTGTGGCCCCTGCCTTGATCCTAGCCAGCACTGCACTTGTGCCCAGGCCTTAAGCCTAGCCCGCACTTGTGCCCCGGCCTTAAGCCTAGCCCGCACTTGTGCCCCGGCCTTAAGCCTAGCCCGCACTTGTGCCCCGGCCTTAAGCCTAGCCCGCACTTGTGCCCCGGCCTTAAGCCGAGCCCGCACTTGTGCCCCTGCCTTAAGCCGAGCCCGCACTTGTGCCCCTGCCTTAAGCCTAGCCCGCACTTGTGCCCAGGCCTTAAGCCTAGCCCGCACTTGTGCCCAGGCCTTAAGCCTAGCCCGCACTTGTGCCCAGGCCTTAAGCCTAGCCCGCACTTGTGCCCCTGCCTTAAGCCTAGCCCGCACTTGTGCCCCTGCCTTAAGCCTAGCCCGCACTTGTGCCCAGGCCTAAAGCCTAGCCCGCAGTTGTGCCCAGGCCTTAAGCCTAGCCCGCACTTGTGCCCAGGCCTTAAGCCTAGCCCGCACTTGTGCCCAGGCCTTAAGCCTAGCCCGCACTTGTGCCCAGGCCTTAAGCCTAGCCCGCACTTGTGCCCAGGCCTTAAGCCTAGCCCGCACTTGTGCCCAGGCCTTAAGCCTAGCCCGCACTTGTGCCCAGGCCTTAAGCCTAGCCCGCACTTGTGCCCAGGCCTTAAGCCTATCCCGCACTTGTGCCCCCTGCCTTGATCCTAGCCAGCACTTGTGCCCAGGCCTTAAGCCTAGCCCGCACTTGTGCCCAGGCCTTAAGCCAAGCCCGCACTTGTGCCCCTGCCTTAAGCCTAGCCCGCACTTGTGCCCCTGCCTTAAGCCTAGCCCGCACTTGTGCCCAGGCCTTAAGCCTAGCCCGCACTTGTGCCCAGGCCTTAAGCCTAGCCCGCACTTGTCCTCAGGCCATAAGCCTAGCCCGCACTTGTGCCCCGGCCTTAAGCCTAGCCCGCACTTGTGCCCCGGCCTTAAGCCTAGCCCGCACTTGTGCCCAGGCCTTAAGCCTAGCCCGCACTTGTGCCCAGGCCTTAAGCCTAGCCCGCACTTGTGCCCAGGCCTTAAGCCTAGCCCGCACTTGTGCCCCCTGCCTTGATCCTAGCCAGCACTTGTGCCCAGGCCTTAAGCCTAGCCCGCACTTGTGCCCAGGCCTTAAGCCTAGCCTGCACTTTTGAGCCCCTTGAATGCTTGTTTGTTTGTTTTTGTCTTCAGCTTCATGTTGGTTATGCACATAGGGCCAGCTTTACGCTCTTCGCTCTTGTCCCGTCTGAATGCGCATGCACGACTGTAATTGGGGAAGAAGGCATTACCCATTTACGGAGGACAGACAAGAAGTGCCTGGTCGCTTGGAGCATGGGGTTATGGAGAGGCTCCGCACTGTACAACAAAGGATCTAGTCCTAAATGTCCAAGTACAGAGTAGAGGGGTGAAAGCTAGCTCTTCACCCCTATGGGTGCCTAACCCTTTATGCAAAGAGTTAGCTGAATGCCTTAAGCCTAGCCAGCACTTGTGCCCCCTGCCTTGATCCTGGCCAGCACTGCACTTGTGCCCATGCCGTAAGCCTAGCCCGCACTTGTGCCCAGGCCTTAAGCCTGGCTGGCACTTGTGCCCATGCCTTAAGCCTAGCCGGCACTTGTGGCCCCTGCCTTGATCCTAGCCAGCACTGCACTTGTGCCCAGGCCTTAAGCCTAGCCTGCACTTGTGCCCCGGCCTTAAGCCTAGCCCGCACTTGTGCCCCGGCCTTAAGCCTAGCCCGCACTTGTGCCCCGGCCTTAAGCCTAGCCCGCACTTGTGCCCCGGCCTTAAGCCTAACCCGCACTTGTGCCCAGGCCTTAAGCCTAGCCCGCACTTGTGCCCAGGCCTTAAGCCTAGCCCGCACTTGTGCCCCGGCTTTAAGCTTAGCCCGCACTTGTGCTCCGGCTTTAAGCGTAGCCCGCACTTGTGCCCCGGCCTTAAGCCGAGCCCGCACTTGTGCCCCGGCCTTAAGCCGAGCCCGCACTTGTGCCCCGGCCTTAAGCCGAGCCCGCACTTGTGCCCCGGCCTTAAGCCGAGCCCGCACTTGTGCCCCGGCCTTAAGCCGAGCCCGCACTTGTGCCCCGGCCTTAAGCCGAGCCCGCACTTGTGCCCCTGCCTTAAGCCGAGCCCGCACTTGTGCCCCTGCCTTAAGCCGAGCCCGCACTTGTGCCCCTGCCTTAAGCCGAGCCCGCATTTGTGCCCCTGCCTTAAGCCGAGCCCGCACTTGTGCCCAGGCCTTAAGCCTAGCCCGCACTTGTGCCCAGGCCTTAAGCCTAGCCCGCACTTGTGCCCAGGCCTTAAGCCTAGCCCGCACTTGTGCCCAGGCCTTAAGCCTAGCCCGCACTTGTGCCCAGGCCTTAAGCCTAGCCCGCACTTGTGCCCAGGCCTTAAGCCTAGCCCGCACTTGTGCCCAGGCCTTAAGCCTAGCCCGCACTTGTGCCCAGGCCTTAAGCCTAGCCCGCACTTGTGCCCAGGCCTTAAGCCTAGCCCGCACTTGTGCCCAGGCCTTAAGCCTAGCCCGCACTTGTGCCCAGGCCTTAAGCCTAGCCCGCACTTGTGCCCAGGCCTTAAGCCTAGCCCGCACTTGTGCCCAGGCCTTAAGCCTAGCCCGCACTTGTGCCCAGGCCTTAAGCCTAGCCCGCACTTGTGCCCCTGCCTTAAGCCCAGCCCGCACTTGTGGCCAGGCCTTAAGCCCAGCCCGCACTTGTGCCCAGGCCTTAAGCCCAGCCCGCACTTGTGCCCAGGCCTTAAGCCTAGCCCGCACTTGTGCCCCTGCCTTAAGCCTAGCCCGCACTTGTGCCCAGGCCTTAAGCCTAGCCCGCACTTGTGCCCAGGCCTTAAGCCTAGCCCGCACTTGTGCCCAGGCCTTAAGCCTAGCCCGCACTTGTGCCCAGGCCTTAAGCCTAGCCCGCACTTGTGCCCAGGCCTTAAGCCTAGCCCGCACTTGTGCCCCTGCCTTAAGCCTAGCCCGCACTTGTGCCCCTGCCTTAAGCCTAGCCCGCACTTGTGCCCAGGCCTTGAGCCTAGCCCGCACTTGTGCCCCCTGCCTTGATCCTAGCCATCACTTGTGCCCAGGCCTTAAGCCTAGCCCGCACTTGTGCCCAGGCCTTAAGCCTAGCCTGCACTTTTGAGCCCCTTGAATGCTTGTTTGTTTGTTTTTGTCTTCAGCTTCATGTTGGTTATGCACATAGGGCCAGCTTTACGCTCTTCGCTCTTGTCCCGTCTGAATGCGCATGCACGACTGTAATTGGGGAAGAAGGCATTACCCATTTACGGAGGACAGACAAGAAGTGCCTGGTCGCTTGGAGCATGGGGTTATGGAGAGGCTCCGCACTGTACAACAAAGGATCTAGTCCTAAATGTCCAAGTACAGAGTAGAGGGGTGAAAGCTAGCTCTTCACCCCTATGGGTGCCTAACCCTTTATGCAAAGAGTGCAAAGAGTTAGCTGAATGCCTTAAGCCTAGCCAGCACTTGTGCCCCCTGCCTTGATCCTGGCCAGCACTGCACTTGTGCCCATGCCGTAAGCCTAGCCCGCACTTGTGCCCAGGCCTTAAGCCTGGCTGGCACTTGTGCCCATGCCTTAAACCTAGCCGGCACTTGTGGCCCCTGCCTTGATCCTAGCCAGCACTGCACTTGTGCCCAGGCCTTAAGCCTAGCCCGCACTTGTGCCCCGGCCTTAAGCCTAGCCCGCACTTGTGCCCCGGCCTTAAGCCTAGCCCGCACTTGTGCCCCGGCCTTAAGCCTAGCCCGCACTTGTGCCCCGGCCTTAAGCCGAGCCCGCACTTGTGCCCCTGCCTTAAGCCGAGCCCGCACTTGTGCCCCTGCCTTAAGCCTAGCCCGCACTTGTGCCCAGGCCTTAAGCCTAGCCCGCACTTGTGCCCAGGCCTTAAGCCTAGCCCGCACTTGTGCCCAGGCCTTAAGCCTAGCCCGCACTTGTGCCCCTGCCTTAAGCCTAGCCCGCACTTGTGCCCCTGCCTTAAGCCTAGCCCGCACTTGTGCCCAGGCCTAAAGCCTAGCCCGCAGTTGTGCCCAGGCCTTAAGCCTAGCCCGCACTTGTGCCCAGGCCTTAAGCCTAGCCCGCACTTGTGCCCAGGCCTTAAGCCTAGCCCGCACTTGTGCCCAGGCCTTAAGCCTAGCCCGCACTTGTGCCCAGGCCTTAAGCCTAGCCCGCACTTGTGCCCAGGCCTTAAGCCTAGCCCGCACTTGTGCCCAGGCCTTAAGCCTAGCCCGCACTTGTGCCCAGGCCTTAAGCCTATCCCGCACTTGTGCCCCCTGCCTTGATCCTAGCCAGCACTTGTGCCCAGGCCTTAAGCCTAGCCCGCACTTGTGCCCAGGCCTTAAGCCAAGCCCGCACTTGTGCCCCTGCCTTAAGCCTAGCCCGCACTTGTGCCCCTGCCTTAAGCCTAGCCCGCACTTGTGCCCAGGCCTTAAGCCTAGCCCGCACTTGTGCCCAGGCCTTAAGCCTAGCCCGCACTTGTCCTCAGGCCATAAGCCTAGCCCGCACTTGTGCCCCGGCCTTAAGCCTAGCCCGCACTTGTGCCCCGGCCTTAAGCCTAGCCCGCACTTGTGCCCAGGCCTTAAGCCTAGCCCGCACTTGTGCCCAGGCCTTAAGCCTAGCCCGCACTTGTGCCCAGGCCTTAAGCCTAGCCCGCACTTGTGCCCCCTGCCTTGATCCTAGCCAGCACTTGTGCCCAGGCCTTAAGCCTAGCCCGCACTTGTGCCCAGGCCTTAAGCCTAGCCTGCACTTTTGAGCCCCTTGAATGCTTGTTTGTTTGTTTTTGTCTTCAGCTTCATGTTGGTTATGCACATAGGGCCAGCTTTACGCTCTTCGCTCTTGTCCCGTCTGAATGCGCATGCACGACTGTAATTGGGGAAGAAGGCATTACCCATTTACGGAGGACAGACAAGAAGTGCCTGGTCGCTTGGAGCATGGGGTTATGGAGAGGCTCCGCACTGTACAACAAAGGATCTAGTCCTAAATGTCCAAGTACAGAGTAGAGGGGTGAAAGCTAGCTCTTCACCCCTATGGGTGCCTAACCCTTTATGCAAAGAGTTAGCTGAATGCCTTAAGCCTAGCCAGCACTTGTGCCCCCTGCCTTGATCCTGGCCAGCACTGCACTTGTGCCCATGCCGTAAGCCTAGCCCGCACTTGTGCCCAGGCCTTAAGCCTGGCTGGCACTTGTGCCCATGCCTTAAGCCTAGCCGGCACTTGTGGCCCCTGCCTTGATCCTAGCCAGCACTGCACTTGTGCCCAGGCCTTAAGCCTAGCCTGCACTTGTGCCCCGGCCTTAAGCCTAGCCCGCACTTGTGCCCCGGCCTTAAGCCTAGCCCGCACTTGTGCCCCGGCCTTAAGCCTAGCCCGCACTTGTGCCCCGGCCTTAAGCCTAACCCGCACTTGTGCCCAGGCCTTAAGCCTAGCCCGCACTTGTGCCCAGGCCTTAAGCCTAGCCCGCACTTGTGCCCCGGCATTAAGCTTAGCCCGCACTTGTGCTCCGGCTTTAAGCTTAGCCCGCACTTGTGCCCCGGCCTTAAGCCGAGCCCGCACTTGTGCCCCGGCCTTAAGCCGAGCCCGCACTTGTGCCCCGGCCTTAAGCCGAGCCCGCACTTGTGCCCCGGCCTTAAGCCGAGCCCGCACTTGTGCCCCGGCCTTAAGCCGAGCCCGCACTTGTGCCCCGGCCTTAAGCCGAGCCCGCACTTGTGCCCCTGCCTTAAGCCGAGCCCGCACTTGTGCCCCTGCCTTAAGCCGAGCCCGCACTTGTGCCCCTGCCTTAAGCCGAGCCCGCATTTGTGCCCCTGCCTTAAGCCGAGCCCGCACTTGTGCCCAGGCCTTAAGCCTAGCCCGCACTTGTGCCCAGGCCTTAAGCCTAGCCCGCACTTGTGCCCAGGCCTTAAGCCTAGCCCGCACTTGTGCCCAGGCCTTAAGCCTAGCCCGCACTTGTGCCCAGGCCTTAAGCCTAGCCCGCACTTGTGCCCAGGCCTTAAGCCTAGCCCGCACTTGTGCCCAGGCCTTAAGCCTAGCCCGCACTTGTGCCCAGGCCTTAAGCCTAGCCCGCACTTGTGCCCAGGCCTTAAGCCTAGCCCGCACTTGTGCCCAGGCCTTAAGCCTAGCCCGCACTTGTGCCCAGGCCTTAAGCCTAGCCCGCACTTGTGCCCAGGCCTTAAGCCTAGCCCGCACTTGTGCCCAGGCCTTAAGCCTAGCCCGCACTTGTGCCCAGGCCTTAAGCCTAGCCCGCACTTGTGCCCAGGCCTTAAGCCTAGCCCGCACTTGTGCCCCTGCCTTAAGCCCAGCCCGCACTTGTGGCCAGGCCTTAAGCCCAGCCCGCACTTGTGCCCAGGCCTTAAGCCCAGCCCGCACTTGTGCCCAGGCCTTAAGCCTAGCCCGCACTTGTGCCCCTGCCTTAAGCCTAGCCCGCACTTGTGCCCAGGCCTTAAGCCTAGCCCGCACTTGTGCCCAGGCCTTAAGCCTAGCCCGCACTTGTGCCCAGGCCTTAAGCCTAGCCCGCACTTGTGCCCAGGCCTTAAGCCTAGCCCGCACTTGTGCCCAGGCCTTAAGCCTAGCCCGCACTTGTGCCCCTGCCTTAAGCCTAGCCCGCACTTGTGCCCCTGCCTTAAGCCTAGCCCGCACTTGTGCCCAGGCCTTGAGCCTAGCCCGCACTTGTGCCCCCTGCCTTGATCCTAGCCATCACTTGTGCCCAGGCCTTAAGCCTAGCCCGCACTTGTGCCCAGGCCTTAAGCCTAGCCTGCACTTTTGAGCCCCTTGAATGCTTGTTTGTTTGTTTTTGTCTTCAGCTTCATGTTGGTTATGCACATAGGGCCAGCTTTACGCTCTTCGCTCTTGTCCCGTCTGAATGCGCATGCACGACTGTAATTGGGGAAGAAGGCATTACCCATTTACGGAGGACAGACAAGAAGTGCCTGGTCGCTTGGAGCATGGGGTTATGGAGAGGCTCCGCACTGTACAACAAAGGATCTAGTCCTAAATGTCCAAGTACAGAGTAGAGGGGTGAAAGCTAGCTCTTCACCCCTATGGGTGCCTAACCCTTTATGCAAAGAGTGCAAAGAGTTAGCTGAATGCCTTAAGCCTAGCCAGCACTTGTGCCCCCTGCCTTGATCCTGGCCAGCACTGCACTTGTGCCCATGCCGTAAGCCTAGCCCGCACTTGTGCCCAGGCCTTAAGCCTGGCTGGCACTTGTGCCCATGCCTTAAACCTAGCCGGCACTTGTGGCCCCTGCCTTGATCCTAGCCAGCACTGCACTTGTGCCCAGGCCTTAAGCCTAGCCCGCACTTGTGCCCCGGCCTTAAGCCTAGCCCGCACTTGTGCCCCGGCCTTAAGCCTAGCCCGCACTTGTGCCCCGGCCTTAAGCCTAGCCCGCACTTGTGCCCCGGCCTTAAGCCTAGCCCGCACTTGTGCCCAGGCCTTAAGCCTAGCCCGCACTTGTGCCCCGGCTTTAAGCTTAGCCCGCACTTGTGCCCCGGCTTTAAGCTTAGCCCGCACTTGTGCCCCGGCTTTATGCCTAGCCCGCACTTGTGCCCCGGCCTTAAGCCGAGCCCGCACTTGTGCCCCGGCCTTAAGCCGAGCCCGCACTTGTGCCCCGGTCTTAAGCCGAGCCCGCACTTGTGCCCCGGCCTTAAGCCGAGCCCGCACTTGTGCCCCTGCCTTAAGCCGAGCCCGCACTTGTGCCCCTGCCTTAAGCCGAGCCCGCACTTGTGCCCCTGCCCTAAGCCTAGCCCGCACTTGTGCCCAGGCCTTAAGCCTAGCCCGCACTTGTGCCCAGGCCTTAAGCCTAGCCCGCACTTGTGCCCCGGCCTTAAGCCGAGCCCGCACTTGTGCCCCTGCCTTAAGCCGAGCCCGCACTTGTGCCCCTGCCTTAAGCCGAGCCCGCACTTGTGCCCCTGCCTTAAGCCGAGCCCGCACTTGTGCCCCTGCCTTAAGCCTAGCCCGCACTTGTGCCCAGGCCTTAAGCCTAGCCCGCACTTGTGCCCAGGCCTTAAGCCTAGCCCGCACTTGTGCCCAGGCCTTAAGCCTAGCCCGCACTTGTGCCCCGGCCTTAAGCCTAGCCCGCACTTGTGCCCCTGCCTTAAGCCTAGCCCGCACTTGTGGCCAGGCCTTAAGCCCAGCCCGCACTTGTGCCCAGGCCTTAAGCCCAGCCCACACTTGTGCCCCTGCCTTAAGCCTAGCCCGCACTTGTGCCCAGGCCTTAAGCCTAGCCCGCACTCGTGCCCAGGCCTTAAGCCTAGCCCGCACTCATGCCCAGGCCTTAAGCCTAGCCCGCACTTGTGTCCAGGCCTTAAGCCTAGCCCGCACTTGTGCCCAGGCCTTAAGCCTAGCCCGCACTTGTGGCCAGGCCTTAAGCCTAGCCCGCACTTGTGCCCAGGCCTTAAGCTTAGCCCGCACTTGTGCCCAGGCCTTAAGCCTAGCCTGCATTTTTGAGCCCCTTGAATGCTTGTTTGTTTTTGTCTTCAGCTTCATGTTGGTTATGCACATAGGGCCAGCTTTACGCTCTTCGCTCTTGTCCCGTCTGAATGCGCATGCACGACTGTAATTGGGGAAGAAGGCATTACCCATTTACGGAGGACAGACAAGAAGTGCCTGGTCGCTTGGAGCATGGGGTTATGGAGAGGCTCCGCACTGTACAACAAAGGATCTAGTCCTAAATGTCCAAGTACAGAGTAGAGGGGTGAAAGCTAGCTCTTCACCCCTATGGGTGCCTAACCCTTTATGCAAAGAGTGCAAAGAGTTAGCTGAATGCCTTAAGCCTAGCCAGCACTTGTGCCCCCTGCCTTGATCCTGGCCAGCACTGCACTTGTGCCCATGCCGTAAGCCTAGCCCGCACTTGTGCCCAGGCCTTAAGCCTAGCCCGCACTTGTGCCCAGGCCTTAAGCCTAGCCCGCACTTGTGCCCCCTGCCTTGATCCTAGCCAGCACTTGTGCCCAGGCCTTAAGCCTAGCCCGCACTTGTGCCCAGGCCTTAAGCCTAGCCTGCACTTTTGAGCCCCTTGAATGCTTGTTTGTTTGTTTTTGTCTTCAGCTTCATGTTGGTTATGCACATAGGGCCAGCTTTACGCTCTTCGCTCTTGTCCCGTCTGAATGCGCATGCACGACTGTAATTGGGGAAGAAGGCATTACCCATTTACGGAGGACAGACAAGAAGTGCCTGGTCGCTTGGAGCATGGGGTTATGGAGAGGCTCCGCACTGTACAACAAAGGATCTAGTCCTAAATGTCCAAGTACAGAGTAGAGGGGTGAAAGCTAGCTCTTCACCCCTATGGGTGCCTAACCCTTTATGCAAAGAGTTAGCTGAATGCCTTAAGCCTAGCCAGCACTTGTGCCCCCTGCCTTGATCCTGGCCAGCACTGCACTTGTGCCCATGCCGTAAGCCTAGCCCGCACTTGTGCCCAGGCCTTAAGCCTGGCTGGCACTTGTGCCCATGCCTTAAGCCTAGCCGGCACTTGTGGCCCCTGCCTTGATCCTAGCCAGCACTGCACTTGTGCCCAGGCCTTAAGCCTAGCCTGCACTTGTGCCCCGGCCTTAAGCCTAGCCCGCACTTGTGCCCCGTCCTTAAGCCTAGCCCGCACTTGTGCCCCGGCCTTAAGCCTAGCCCGCACTTGTGCCCCGGCCTTAAGCCTAACCCGCACTTGTGCCCAGGCCTTAAGCCTAGCCCGCACTTGTGCCCAGGCCTTAAGCCTGGCTGGCACTTGTGCCCATGCCTTAAGCCTAGCCGGCACTTGTGGCCCCTGCCTTGATCCTAGCCAGCACTGCACTTGTGCCCAGGCCTTAAGCCTAGCCTGCACTTGTGCCCCGGCCTTAAGCCTAGCCCGCACTTGTGCCCCGGCTTTAAGCTTAGCCCACACTTGTGCCCCGGCCTTAAGCCGAGCCCGCACTTGTGCCCCGGCCTTAAGCCGAGCCCGCACTTGTGCCCCGGCCTTAAGCCTAGCCCGCACTTGTGCCCCGGCTTTAAGCTTAGCCCGCACTTGTGCCCCGGCCTTAAGCCGAGCCCGCACTTGTGCCCAGGCCTTAAGCCTAGCCCGCACTTGTGCCCAGGCCTTAAGCCTAGCCCGCACTTGTGCCCAGGCCTTAAGCCTAGCCCGCACTTGTGCCCAGGCCTTAAGCCTAGCCCGCACTTGTGCCCCTGCCTTAAGCCCAGCCCGCACTTGTGGCCAGGCCTTAAGCCCAGCCCGCACTTGTGCCCAGGCCTTAAGCCCAGCCCGCACTTGTGCCCAGGCCTTAAGCCTAGCCCGCACTTGTGCCCCTGCCTTAAGCCTAGCCCGCACTTGTGCCCAGGCCTTAAGCCTAGCCCGCACTTGTGCCCAGGCCTTAAGCCTAGCCCGCACTTGTGCCCAGGCCTTAAGCCTAGCCCGCACTTGTGCCCAGGCCTTAAGCCTAGCCCGCACTTGTGCCCAGGCCTTAAGCCTAGCCCGCACTTGTGCCCCTGCCTTAAGCCTAGCCCGCACTTGTGCCCCTGCCTTAAGCCTAGCCCGCACTTGTGCCCAGGCCTTGAGCCTAGCCCGCACTTGTGCCCCC
This sequence comes from Ranitomeya imitator, assembly GCF_032444005.1. Taxonomy (NCBI): domain Eukaryota; kingdom Metazoa; phylum Chordata; class Amphibia; order Anura; family Dendrobatidae; genus Ranitomeya; species Ranitomeya imitator. The sequence goes on from NW_027194564.1 coordinate 1,176,230, forward strand.
TGCCTTGATCCTAGCCATCACTTGTGCCCAGGCCTTAAGCCTAGCCCGCACTTGTGCCCAGGCCTTAAGCCTAGCCTGCACTTTTGAGCCCCTTGAATGCTTGTTTGTTTGTTTTTGTCTTCAGCTTCATGTTGGTTATGCACATAGGGCCAGCTTTACGCTCTTCGCTCTTGTCCCGTCTGAATGCGCATGCACGACTGTAATTGGGGAAGAAGGCATTACCCATTTACGGAGGACAGACAAGAAGTGCCTGGTCGCTTGGAGCATGGGGTTATGGAGAGGCTCCGCACTGTACAACAAAGGATCTAGTCCTAAATGTCCAAGTACAGAGTAGAGGGGTGAAAGCTAGCTCTTCACCCCTATGGGTGCCTAACCCTTTATGCAAAGAGTGCAAAGAGTTAGCTGAATGCCTTAAGCCTAGCCAGCACTTGTGCCCCCTGCCTTGATCCTGGCCAGCACTGCACTTGTGCCCATGCCGTAAGCCTAGCCCGCACTTGTGCCCAGGCCTTAAGCCTGGCTGGCACTTGTGCCCATGCCTTAAACCTAGCCGGCACTTGTGGCCCCTGCCTTGATCCTAGCCAGCACTGCACTTGTGCCCAGGCCTTAAGCCTAGCCCGCACTTGTGCCCCGGCCTTAAGCCTAGCCCGCACTTGTGCCCCGGCCTTAAGCCTAGCCCGCACTTGTGCCCCGGCCTTAAGCCTAGCCCGCACTTGTGCCCCGGCCTTAAGCCTAGCCCGCACTTGTGCCCAGGCCTTAAGCCTAGCCCGCACTTGTGCCCCGGCTTTAAGCTTAGCCCGCACTTGTGCCCCGGCTTTAAGCTTAGCCCGCACTTGTGCCCCGGCTTTATGCCTAGCCCGCACTTGTGCCCCGGCCTTAAGCCGAGCCCGCACTTGTGCCCCGGCCTTAAGCCGAGCCCGCACTTGTGCCCCGGTCTTAAGCCGAGCCCGCACTTGTGCCCCGGCCTTAAGCCGAGCCCGCACTTGTGCCCCTGCCTTAAGCCGAGCCCGCACTTGTGCCCCTGCCTTAAGCCGAGCCCGCACTTGTGCCCCTGCCCTAAGCCTAGCCCGCACTTGTGCCCAGGCCTTAAGCCTAGCCCGCACTTGTGCCCAGGCCTTAAGCCTAGCCCGCACTTGTGCCCCGGCCTTAAGCCGAGCCCGCACTTGTGCCCCTGCCTTAAGCCGAGCCCGCACTTGTGCCCCTGCCTTAAGCCGAGCCCGCACTTGTGCCCCTGCCTTAAGCCGAGCCCGCACTTGTGCCCCTGCCTTAAGCCTAGCCCGCACTTGTGCCCAGGCCTTAAGCCTAGCCCGCACTTGTGCCCAGGCCTTAAGCCTAGCCCGCACTTGTGCCCAGGCCTTAAGCCTAGCCCGCACTTGTGCCCCGGCCTTAAGCCTAGCCCGCACTTGTGCCCCTGCCTTAAGCCTAGCCCGCACTTGTGGCCAGGCCTTAAGCCCAGCCCGCACTTGTGCCCAGGCCTTAAGCCCAGCCCACACTTGTGCCCCTGCCTTAAGCCTAGCCCGCACTTGTGCCCAGGCCTTAAGCCTAGCCCGCACTCGTGCCCAGGCCTTAAGCCTAGCCCGCACTCATGCCCAGGCCTTAAGCCTAGCCCGCACTTGTGTCCAGGCCTTAAGCCTAGCCCGCACTTGTGCCCAGGCCTTAAGCCTAGCCCGCACTTGTGGCCAGGCCTTAAGCCTAGCCCGCACTTGTGCCCAGGCCTTAAGCTTAGCCCGCACTTGTGCCCAGGCCTTAAGCCTAGCCTGCATTTTTGAGCCCCTTGAATGCTTGTTTGTTTTTGTCTTCAGCTTCATGTTGGTTATGCACATAGGGCCAGCTTTACGCTCTTCGCTCTTGTCCCGTCTGAATGCGCATGCACGACTGTAATTGGGGAAGAAGGCATTACCCATTTACGGAGGACAGACAAGAAGTGCCTGGTCGCTTGGAGCATGGGGTTATGGAGAGGCTCCGCACTGTACAACAAAGGATCTAGTCCTAAATGTCCAAGTACAGAGTAGAGGGGTGAAAGCTAGCTCTTCACCCCTATGGGTGCCTAACCCTTTATGCAAAGAGTGCAAAGAGTTAGCTGAATGCCTTAAGCCTAGCCAGCACTTGTGCCCCCTGCCTTGATCCTGGCCAGCACTGCACTTGTGCCCATGCCGTAAGCCTAGCCCGCACTTGTGCCCAGGCCTTAAGCCTAGCCCGCACTTGTGCCCAGGCCTTAAGCCTAGCCCGCACTTGTGCCCCCTGCCTTGATCCTAGCCAGCACTTGTGCCCAGGCCTTAAGCCTAGCCCGCACTTGTGCCCAGGCCTTAAGCCTAGCCTGCACTTTTGAGCCCCTTGAATGCTTGTTTGTTTGTTTTTGTCTTCAGCTTCATGTTGGTTATGCACATAGGGCCAGCTTTACGCTCTTCGCTCTTGTCCCGTCTGAATGCGCATGCACGACTGTAATTGGGGAAGAAGGCATTACCCATTTACGGAGGACAGACAAGAAGTGCCTGGTCGCTTGGAGCATGGGGTTATGGAGAGGCTCCGCACTGTACAACAAAGGATCTAGTCCTAAATGTCCAAGTACAGAGTAGAGGGGTGAAAGCTAGCTCTTCACCCCTATGGGTGCCTAACCCTTTATGCAAAGAGTTAGCTGAATGCCTTAAGCCTAGCCAGCACTTGTGCCCCCTGCCTTGATCCTGGCCAGCACTGCACTTGTGCCCATGCCGTAAGCCTAGCCCGCACTTGTGCCCAGGCCTTAAGCCTGGCTGGCACTTGTGCCCATGCCTTAAGCCTAGCCGGCACTTGTGGCCCCTGCCTTGATCCTAGCCAGCACTGCACTTGTGCCCAGGCCTTAAGCCTAGCCTGCACTTGTGCCCCGGCCTTAAGCCTAGCCCGCACTTGTGCCCCGTCCTTAAGCCTAGCCCGCACTTGTGCCCCGGCCTTAAGCCTAGCCCGCACTTGTGCCCCGGCCTTAAGCCTAACCCGCACTTGTGCCCAGGCCTTAAGCCTAGCCCGCACTTGTGCCCAGGCCTTAAGCCTGGCTGGCACTTGTGCCCATGCCTTAAGCCTAGCCGGCACTTGTGGCCCCTGCCTTGATCCTAGCCAGCACTGCACTTGTGCCCAGGCCTTAAGCCTAGCCTGCACTTGTGCCCCGGCCTTAAGCCTAGCCCGCACTTGTGCCCCGGCTTTAAGCTTAGCCCACACTTGTGCCCCGGCCTTAAGCCGAGCCCGCACTTGTGCCCCGGCCTTAAGCCGAGCCCGCACTTGTGCCCCGGCCTTAAGCCTAGCCCGCACTTGTGCCCCGGCTTTAAGCTTAGCCCGCACTTGTGCCCCGGCCTTAAGCCGAGCCCGCACTTGTGCCCAGGCCTTAAGCCTAGCCCGCACTTGTGCCCAGGCCTTAAGCCTAGCCCGCACTTGTGCCCAGGCCTTAAGCCTAGCCCGCACTTGTGCCCAGGCCTTAAGCCTAGCCCGCACTTGTGCCCCTGCCTTAAGCCCAGCCCGCACTTGTGGCCAGGCCTTAAGCCCAGCCCGCACTTGTGCCCAGGCCTTAAGCCCAGCCCGCACTTGTGCCCAGGCCTTAAGCCTAGCCCGCACTTGTGCCCCTGCCTTAAGCCTAGCCCGCACTTGTGCCCAGGCCTTAAGCCTAGCCCGCACTTGTGCCCAGGCCTTAAGCCTAGCCCGCACTTGTGCCCAGGCCTTAAGCCTAGCCCGCACTTGTGCCCAGGCCTTAAGCCTAGCCCGCACTTGTGCCCAGGCCTTAAGCCTAGCCCGCACTTGTGCCCCTGCCTTAAGCCTAGCCCGCACTTGTGCCCCTGCCTTAAGCCTAGCCCGCACTTGTGCCCAGGCCTTGAGCCTAGCCCGCACTTGTGCCCCCTGCCTTGATCCTAGCCATCACTTGTGCCCAGGCCTTAAGCCTAGCCCGCACTTGTGCCCAGGCCTTAAGCCTAGCCTGCACTTTTGAGCCCCTTGAATGCTTGTTTGTTTGTTTTTGTCTTCAGCTTCATGTTGGTTATGCACATAGGGCCAGCTTTACGCTCTTCGCTCTTGTCCCGTCTGAATGCGCATGCACGACTGTAATTGGGGAAGAAGGCATTACCCATTTACGGAGGACAGACAAGAAGTGCCTGGTCGCTTGGAGCATGGGGTTATGGAGAGGCTCCGCACTGTACAACAAAGGATCTAGTCCTAAATGTCCAAGTACAGAGTAGAGGGGTGAAAGCTAGCTCTTCACCCCTATGGGTGCCTAACCCTTTATGCAAAGAGTGCAAAGAGTTAGCTGAATGCCTTAAGCCTAGCCAGCACTTGTGCCCCCTGCCTTGATCCTGGCCAGCACTGCACTTGTGCCCATGCCGTAAGCCTAGCCCGCACTTGTGCCCAGGCCTTAAGCCTGGCTGGCACTTGTGCCCATGCCTTAAACCTAGCCGGCACTTGTGGCCCCTGCCTTGATCCTAGCCAGCACTGCACTTGTGCCCAGGCCTTAAGCCTAGCCCGCACTTGTGCCCCGGCCTTAAGCCTAGCCCGCACTTGTGCCCCGGCCTTAAGCCTAGCCCGCACTTGTGCCCCGGCCTTAAGCCTAGCCCGCACTTGTGCCCCGGCCTTAAGCCGAGCCCGCACTTGTGCCCCTGCCTTAAGCCGAGCCCGCACTTGTGCCCCTGCCTTAAGCCTAGCCCGCACTTGTGCCCAGGCCTTAAGCCTAGCCCGCACTTGTGCCCAGGCCTTAAGCCTAGCCCGCACTTGTGCCCAGGCCTTAAGCCTAGCCCGCACTTGTGCCCCTGCCTTAAGCCTAGCCCGCACTTGTGCCCCTGCCTTAAGCCTAGCCCGCACTTGTGCCCAGGCCTAAAGCCTAGCCCGCAGTTGTGCCCAGGCCTTAAGCCTAGCCCGCACTTGTGCCCAGGCCTTAAGCCTAGCCCGCACTTGTGCCCAGGCCTTAAGCCTAGCCCGCACTTGTGCCCAGGCCTTAAGCCTAGCCCGCACTTGTGCCCAGGCCTTAAGCCTAGCCCGCACTTGTGCCCAGGCCTTAAGCCTAGCCCGCACTTGTGCCCAGGCCTTAAGCCTAGCCCGCACTTGTGCCCAGGCCTTAAGCCTAGCCCGCACTTGTGCCCAGGCCTTAAGCCTAGCCCGCACTTGTCCTCAGGCCATAAGCCTAGCCCGCACTTGTGCCCCGGCCTTAAGCCTAGCCCGCACTTGTGCCCCGGCCTTAAGCCTAGCCCGCACTTGTGCCCAGGCCTTAAGCCTAGCCCGCACTTGTGCCCAGGCCTTAAGCCTAGCCCGCACTTGTGCCCAGGCCTTAAGCCTAGCCCGCACTTGTGCCCCCTGCCTTGATCCTAGCCAGCACTTGTGCCCAGGCCTTAAGCCTAGCCCGCACTTGTGCCCAGGCCTTAAGCCTAGCCTGCACTTTTGAGCCCCTTGAATGCTTGTTTGTTTGTTTTTGTCTTCAGCTTCATGTTGGTTATGCACATAGGGCCAGCTTTACGCTCTTCGCTCTTGTCCCGTCTGAATGCGCATGCACGACTGTAATTGGGGAAGAAGGCATTACCCATTTACGGAGGACAGACAAGAAGTGCCTGGTCGCTTGGAGCATGGGGTTATGGAGAGGCTCCGCACTGTACAACAAAGGATCTAGTCCTAAATGTCCAAGTACAGAGTAGAGGGGTGAAAGCTAGCTCTTCACCCCTATGGGTGCCTAACCCTTTATGCAAAGAGTTAGCTGAATGCCTTAAGCCTAGCCAGCACTTGTGCCCCCTGCCTTGATCCTGGCCAGCACTGCACTTGTGCCCATGCCGTAAGCCTAGCCCGCACTTGTGCCCAGGCCTTAAGCCTGGCTGGCACTTGTGCCCATGCCTTAAGCCTAGCCGGCACTTGTGGCCCCTGCCTTGATCCTAGCCAGCACTGCACTTGTGCCCAGGCCTTAAGCCTAGCCTGCACTTGTGCCCCGGCCTTAAGCCTAGCCCGCACTTGTGCCCCGGCCTTAAGCCTAGCCCGCACTTGTGCCCCGGCCTTAAGCCTAGCCCGCACTTGTGCCCCGGCCTTAAGCCTAACCCGCACTTGTGCCTAGGCCTTAAGCCTAGCCCGCACTTGGGCCCAGGCCTTAAGCCTAGCCCGCACTTGTGCCCCGGCTTTAAGCTTAGCCCGCACTTGTGCTCCGGCTTTAAGCTTAGCCCGCACTTGTGCCCCGGCCTTAAGCCGAGCCCGCACTTGTGCCCCGGCCTTAAGCCGAGCCCGCACTTGTGCCCCGGCCTTAAGCCGAGCCCGCACTTGTGCCCCGGCCTTAAGCCGAGCCCGCACTTGTGCCCCGGCCTTAAGCCGAGCCCGCACTTGTGCCCCGGCCTTAAGCCGAGCCCGCACTTGTGCCCCTGCCTTAAGCCGAGCCCGCACTTGTGCCCCTGCCTTAAGCCGAGCCCGCACTTGTGCCCCTGCCTTAAGCCGAGCCCGCATTTGTGCCCCTGCCTTAAGCCGAGCCCGCACTTGTGCCCAGGCCTTAAGCCTAGCCCGCACTTGTGCCCAGGCCTTAAGCCTAGCCCGCACTTGTGCCCAGGCCTTAAGCCTAGCCCGCACTTGTGCCCAGGCCTTAAGCCTAGCCCGCACTTGTGCCCAGGCCTTAAGCCTAGCCCGCACTTGTGCCCAGGCCTTAAGCCTAGCCCGCACTTGTGCCCAGGCCTTAAGCCTAGCCCGCACTTGTGCCCAGGCCTTAAGCCTAGCCCGCACTTGTGCCCAGGCCTTAAGCCTAGCCCGCACTTGTGCCCAGGCCTTAAGCCTAGCCCGCACTTGTGCCCAGGCCTTAAGCCTAGCCCGCACTTGTGCCCAGGCCTTAAGCCTAGCCCGCACTTGTGCCCAGGCCTTAAGCCTAGCCCGCACTTGTGCCCAGGCCTTAAGCCTAGCCCGCACTTGTGCCCAGGCCTTAAGCCTAGCCCGCACTTGTGCCCCTGCCTTAAGCCCAGCCCGCACTTGTGGCCAGGCCTTAAGCCCAGCCCGCACTTGTGCCCAGGCCTTAAGCCCAGCCCGCACTTGTGCCCAGGCCTTAAGCCTAGCCCGCACTTGTGCCCCTGCCTTAAGCCTAGCCCGCACTTGTGCCCAGGCCTTAAGCCTAGCCCGCACTTGTGCCCAGGCCTTAAGCCTAGCCCGCACTTGTGCCCAGGCCTTAAGCCTAGCCCGCACTTGTGCCCAGGCCTTAAGCCTAGCCCGCACTTGTGCCCAGGCCTTAAGCCTAGCCCGCACTTGTGCCCCTGCCTTAAGCCTAGCCCGCACTTGTGCCCCTGCCTTAAGCCTAGCCCGCACTTGTGCCCAGGCCTTGAGCCTAGCCCGCACTTGTGCCCCCTGCCTTGATCCTAGCCATCACTTGTGCCCAGGCCTTAAGCCTAGCCCGCACTTGTGCCCAGGCCTTAAGCCTAGCCTGCACTTTTGAGCCCCTTGAATGCTTGTTTGTTTGTTTTTGTCTTCAGCTTCATGTTGGTTATGCACATAGGGCCAGCTTTACGCTCTTCGCTCTTGTCCCGTCTGAATGCGCATGCACGACTGTAATTGGGGAAGAAGGCATTACCCATTTACGGAGGACAGACAAGAAGTGCCTGGTCGCTTGGAGCATGGGGTTATGGAGAGGCTCCGCACTGTACAACAAAGGATCTAGTCCTAAATGTCCAAGTACAGAGTAGAGGGGTGAAAGCTAGCTCTTCACCCCTATGGGTGCCTAACCCTTTATGCAAAGAGTGCAAAGAGTTAGCTGAATGCCTTAAGCCTAGCCAGCACTTGTGCCCCCTGCCTTGATCCTGGTCAGCACTGCACTTGTGCCCATGCCGTAAGCCTAGCCCGCACTTGTGCCCAGGCCTTAAGCCTGGCTGGCACTTGTGCCCATGCCTTAAACCTAGCCGGCACTTGTGGCCCCTGCCTTGATCCTAGCCAGCACTGCACTTGTGCCCAGGCCTTAAGCCTAGCCCGCACTTGTGCCCCGGCCTTAAGCCTAGCCCGCACTTGTGCCCCGGCCTTAAGCCTAGCCCGCACTTGTGCCCCGGCCTTAAGCCTAGCCCGCACTTGTGCCCCGGCCTTAAGCCTAGCCCGCACTTGTGCCCAGGCCTTAAGCCTAGCCCGCACTTGTGCCCCGGCTTTAAGCTTAGCCCGCACTTGTGCCCCGGCTTTAAGCTTAGCCCGCACTTGTGCCCCGGCTTTATGCCTAGCCCGCACTTGTGCCCCGGCCTTAAGCCGAGCCCGCACTTGTGCCCCGGCCTTAAGCCGAGCCCGCACTTGTGCCCCGGTCTTAAGCCGAGCCCGCACTTGTGCCCCGGCCTTAAGCCGAGCCCGCACTTGTGCCCCTGCCTTAAGCCGAGCCCGCACTTGTGCCCCTGCCTTAAGCCGAGCCCGCACTTGTGCCCCTGCCCTAAGCCTAGCCCGCACTTGTGCCCAGGCCTTAAGCCTAGCCCGCACTTGTGCCCAGGCCTTAAGCCTAGCCCGCACTTGTGCCCCGGCCTTAAGCCGAGCCCGCACTTGTGCCCCTGCCTTAAGCCGAGCCCGCACTTGTGCCCCTGCCTTAAGCCGAGCCCGCACTTGTGCCCCTGCCTTAAGCCGAGCCCGCACTTGTGCCCCTGCCTTAAGCCTAGCCCGCACTTGTGCCCAGGCCTTAAGCCTAGCCCGCACTTGTGCCCAGGCCTTAAGCCTAGCCCGCACTTGTGCCCAGGCCTTAAGCCTAGCCCGCACTTGTGCCCCGGCCTTAAGCCTAGCCCGCACTTGTGCCCCTGCCTTAAGCCTAGCCCGCACTTGTGGCCAGGCCTTAAGCCCAGCCCGCACTTGTGCCCAGGCCTTAAGCCCAGCCCACACTTGTGCCCCTGCCTTAAGCCTAGCCCGCACTTGTGCCCAGGCCTTAAGCCTAGCCCGCACTCGTGCCCAGGCCTTAAGCCTAGCCCGCACTCATGCCCAGGCCTTAAGCCTAGCCCGCACTTGTGTCCAGGCCTTAAGCCTAGCCCGCACTTGTGCCCAGGCCTTAAGCCTAGCCCGCACTTGTGGCCAGGCCTTAAGCCTAGCCCGCACTTGTGCCCAGGCCTTAAGCTTAGCCCGCACTTGTGCCCAGGCCTTAAGCCTAGCCTGCATTTTTGAGCCCCTTGAATGCTTGTTTGTTTTTGTCTTCAGCTTCATGTTGGTTATGCACATAGGGCCAGCTTTACGCTCTTCGCTCTTGTCCCGTCTGAATGCGCATGCACGACTGTAATTGGGGAAGAAGGCATTACCCATTTACGGAGGACAGACAAGAAGTGCCTGGTCGCTTGGAGCATGGGGTTATGGAGAGGCTCCGCACTGTACAACAAAGGATCTAGTCCTAAATGTCCAAGTACAGAGTAGAGGGGTGAAAGCTAGCTCTTCACCCCTATGGGTGCCTAACCCTTTATGCAAAGAGTGCAAAGAGTTAGCTGAATGCCTTAAGCCTAGCCAGCACTTGTGCCCCCTGCCTTGATCCTGGCCAGCACTGCACTTGTGCCCATGCCGTAAGCCTAGCCCGCACTTGTGCCCAGGCCTTAAGCCTAGCCCGCACTTGTGCCCAGGCCTTAAGCCTAGCCCGCACTTGTGCCCCCTGCCTTGATCCTAGCCAGCACTTGTGCCCAGGCCTTAAGCCTAGCCCGCACTTGTGCCCAGGCCTTAAGCCTAGCCTGCACTTTTGAGCCCCTTGAATGCTTGTTTGTTTGTTTTTGTCTTCAGCTTCATGTTGGTTATGCACATAGGGCCAGCTTTACGCTCTTCGCTCTTGTCCCGTCTGAATGCGCATGCACGACTGTAATTGGGGAAGAAGGCATTACCCATTTACGGAGGACAGACAAGAAGTGCCTGGTCGCTTGGAGCATGGGGTTATGGAGAGGCTCCGCACTGTACAACAAAGGATCTAGTCCTAAATGTCCAAGTACAGAGTAGAGGGGTGAAAGCTAGCTCTTCACCCCTATGGGTGCCTAACCCTTTATGCAAAGAGTTAGCTGAATGCCTTAAGCCTAGCCAGCACTTGTGCCCCCTGCCTTGATCCTGGCCAGCACTGCACTTGTGCCCATGCCGTAAGCCTAGCCCGCACTTGTGCCCAGGCCTTAAGCCTGGCTGGCACTTGTGCCCATGCCTTAAGCCTAGCCGGCACTTGTGGCCCCTGCCTTGATCCTAGCCAGCACTGCACTTGTGCCCAGGCCTTAAGCCTAGCCTGCACTTGTGCCCCGGCCTTAAGCCTAGCCCGCACTTGTGCCCCGTCCTTAAGCCTAGCCCGCACTTGTGCCCCGGCCTTAAGCCTAGCCCGCACTTGTGCCCCGGCCTTAAGCCTAACCCGCACTTGTGCCCAGGCCTTAAGCCTAGCCCGCACTTGTGCCCAGGCCTTAAGCCTGGCTGGCACTTGTGCCCATGCCTTAAGCCTAGCCGGCACTTGTGGCCCCTGCCTTGATCCTAGCCAGCACTGCACTTGTGCCCAGGCCTTAAGCCTAGCCTGCACTTGTGCCCCGGCCTTAAGCCTAGCCCGCACTTGTGCCCCGGCTTTAAGCTTAGCCCGCACTTGTGCCCCGGCCTTAAGCCGAGCCCGCACTTGTGCCCCGGCCTTAAGCCGAGCCCGCACTTGTGCCCCGGCCTTAAGCCGAGCCCGCACTTGTGCCCCTGCCTTAAGCCGAGCCCGCACTTGTGCCCCTGCCTTAAGCCGAGCCCGCACTTGTGCCCCTGCCTTAAGCCGAGCCCGCACTTGTGCCCCTGCCTTAAGCCGAGCCCGCACTTGTGCCCCTGCCTTAAGCCGAGCCCGCACTTGTGCCCCTGCCTTAAGCCGAGCCCGCACTTGTGCCCAGGCCTTAAGCCTAGCCCGCACTTGTGCCCAGGCCTTAAGCCTAGCCCGCACTTGTGCCCAGGCCTTAAGCCTAGCCCGCACTTGTGCCCAGGCCTTAAGCCTAGCCCGCACTTGTGCCCAGGCCTTAAGCCTAGCCCGCACTTGTGCCCAGGCCTTAAGCCTAGCCCGCACTTGTGCCCAGGCCTTAAGCCTAGCCCGCACTTGTGCCCAGGCCTTAAGCCTAGCCCGCACTTGTGCCCAGGCCTTAAGCCTAGCCCGCACTTGTGCCCAGGCCTTAAGCCTAGCCCGCACTTGTGCCCAGGCCTTAAGCCTAGCCCGCACTTGTGCCCAGGCCTTAAGACTAGCCCGCACTTGTGCCCAGGCCTTAAGCCTAGCCCGCACTTGTGCCCAGGCCTTAAGCCTAGCCCGCACTTGTGCCCAGGCCTTAAGCCTAGCCCGCACTTGTGCCCCTGCCTTAAGCCTAGCCCGCACTTGTGGCCAGGCCTTAAGCCCAGCCCGCACTTGTGCCCAGGCCTTAAGCCCAGCCCGCACTTGTGCCCAGGCCTTAAGCCTAGCCCGCACTTGTGCCCCTGCCTTAAGCCTAGCCCGCACTTGTGCCCAGGCCTTAAGCCTAGCCCGCACTTGTGCCCAGGCCTTAAGCCTAGCCCGCACTTGTGCCCAGGCCTTAAGCCTAGCCCGCACTTGTGCCCAGGCCTTAAGCCTAGCCCGCACTTGTGCCCAGGCCTTTAGCCTAGCCCGCACTTGTGCCCAGGCCTTAAGCCTAGCCCGCACTTGTGCCCCTGCCTTAAGCCTAGCCCGCACTTGTGCCCCTGCCTTAAGCCTAGCCCGCACTTGTGCCCAGGCCTTAAGCCTAGCCCGCACTTGTGCCCCCTGCCTTGATCCTAGCCATCACTTGTGCCCAGGCCTTAAGCCTAGCCCGCACTTGTGCCCAGGCCTTAAGCCTAGCCTGCACTTTTGAGCCCCTTGAATGCTTGTTTGTTTGTTTTTGTCTTCAGCTTCATGTTGGTTATGCACATAGGGCCAGCTTTACGCTCTTCGCTCTTGTCCCGTCTGAATGCGCATGCACGACTGTAATTGGGGAAGAAGGCATTACCCATTTACGGAGGACAGACAAGAAGTGCCTGGTCGCTTGGAGCATGGGGTTATGGAGAGGCTCCGCACTGTACAACAAAGGATCTAGTCCTAAATGTCCAAGTACAGAGTAGAGGGGTGAAAGCTAGCTCTTCACCCCTATGGGTGCCTAACCCTTTATGCAAAGAGTGCAAAGAGTTAGCTGAATGCCTTAAGCCTAGCCAGCACTTGTGCCCCCTGCCTTGATCCTGGCCAGCACTGCACTTGTGCCCATGCCGTAAGCCTAGCCCGCACTTGTGCCCAGGCCTTAAGCCTGGCTGGCACTTGTGCCCATGCCTTAAGCCTAGCCGGCACTTGTGGCCCCTGCCTTGATCCTAGCCAGCACTGCACTTGTGCCCAGGCCTTAAGCCTAGCCTGCACTTGTGCCCCGGCCTTAAGCCTAGCCCGCACTTGTGCCCCGTCCTTAAGCCTAGCCCGCACTTGTGCCCCGGCCTTAAGCCTAGCCCGCACTTGTGCCCAGGCCTTAAGCCTAGCCCGCACTTGTGCCCAGGCCTTAAGCCTAGCCCGCACTTGTGCCCAGGCCTTAAGCCTAGCCCGCACTTGTGCCCAGGCCTTAAGCCTAGCCCGCACTTGTGCCCAGGCCTTAAGCCTAGCCCGCACTTGTGCCCAGGCCTTAAGACTAGCCCGCACTTGTGCCCAGGCCTTAAGCCTAGCCCGCACTTGTGCCCAGGCCTTAAGCCTAGCCCGCACTTGTGCCCAGGCCTTAAGCCTAGCCCGCACTTGTGCCCCTGCCTTAAGCCTAGCCCGCACTTGTGGCCAGGCCTTAAGCCCAGCCCGCACTTGTGCCCAGGCCTTAAGCCCAGCCCGCACTTGTGCCCAGGCCTTAAGCCTAGCCCGCACTTGTGCCCCTGCCTTAAGCCTAGCCCGCACTTGTGCCCAGGCCTTAAGCCTAGCCCGCACTTGTGCCCAGGCCTTAAGCCTAGCCCGCACTTGTGCCCAGGCCTTAAGCCTAGCCCGCACTTGTGCCCAGGCCTTAAGCCTAGCCCGCACTTGTGCCCAGGCCTTTAGCCTAGCCCGCACTTGTGCCCAGGCCTTAAGCCTAGCCCGCACTTGTGCCCCTGCCTTAAGCCTAGCCCGCACTTGTGCCCCTGCCTTAAGCCTAGCCCGCACTTGTGCCCAGGCCTTAAGCCTAGCCCGCACTTGTGCCCCCTGCCTTGATCCTAGCCATCACTTGTGCCCAGGCCTTAAGCCTAGCCCGCACTTGTGCCCAGGCCTTAAGCCTAGCCTGCACTTTTGAGCCCCTTGAATGCTTGTTTGTTTGTTTTTGTCTTCAGCTTCATGTTGGTTATGCACATAGGGCCAGCTTTACGCTCTTCGCTCTTGTCCCGTCTGAATGCGCATGCACGACTGTAATTGGGGAAGAAGGCATTACCCATTTACGGAGGACAGACAAGAAGTGCCTGGTCGCTTGGAGCATGGGGTTATGGAGAGGCTCCGCACTGTACAACAAAGGATCTAGTCCTAAATGTCCAAGTACAGAGTAGAGGGGTGAAAGCTAGCTCTTCACCCCTATGGGTGCCTAACCCTTTATGCAAAGAGTGCAAAGAGTTAGCTGAATGCCTTAAGCCTAGCCAGCACTTGTGCCCCCTGCCTTGATCCTGGCCAGCACTGCACTTGTGCCCATGCCGTAAGCCTAGCCCGCACTTGTGCCCAGGCCTTAAGCCTGGCTGGCACTTGTGCCCATGCCTTAAGCCTAGCCGGCACTTGTGGCCCCTGCCTTGATCCTAGCCAGCACTGCACTTGTGCCCAGGCCTTAAGCCTAGCCCGCACTTGTGCCCCGGCCTTAAGCCTAGCCCGCACTTGTGCCCCGGCCTTAAGCCTAGCCCGCACTTGTGCCCCGGCCTTAAGCCTAGCCCGCACTTGTGCCCCGGCCTTAAGCCTAGCCCGCACTTGTGCCCAGGCCTTAAGCCTAGCCCGCACTTGTGCCCCGGCTTTAAGCTTAGCCCGCACTTGTGCCCCGGCTTTAAGCTTAGCCCGCACTTGTGCCCAGGCCTTAAGCCTAGCCCGCACTCATGCCCAGGCCTTAAGCCTAGCCCGCACTCGTGTCCAGGCCTTAAGCCTAGCCCGCACTTGTGCCCAGGCCTTAAGCCTAGCCCGCACTTGTGGCCAGGCCTTAAGCCTAGCCCGCACTTGTGCCCAGGCCTTAAGCTTAGCCCGCACTTGTGCCCAGGCCTTAAGCCTAGCCTGCACTTTTGAGCCCCTTGAATGCTTGTTTGTTTTTGTCTTCAGCTTCATGTTGGTTATGCACATAGGGCCAGCTTTACGCTCTTCGCTCTTGTCCCGTCTGAATGCGCATGCACGACTGTAATTGGGGAAGAAGGCATTACCCATTTACGGAGGACAGACAAGAAGTGCCTGGTCGCTTGGAGCATGGGGTTATGGAGAGGCTCCGCACTGTACAACAAAGGATCTAGTCCTAAATGTCCAAGTACAGAGTAGAGGGGTGAAAGCTAGCTCTTCACCCCTATGGGTGCCTAACCCTTTATGCAAAGAGTGCAAAGAGTTAGCTGAATGCCTTAAGCCTAGCCAGCACTTGTGCCCCCTGCCTTGATCCTGGCCAGCACTGCACTTGTGCCCATGCCGTAAGCCTAGCCCGCACTTGTGCCCAGGCCTTAAGCCTAGCCCGCACTTGTGCCCAGGCCTTAAGCCTGGCTGGCACTTGTGCCCATGCCTTAAGCCTAGCCGGCACTTGTGGCCCCTGCCTTGATCCTAGCCAGCACTGCACTTGTGCCCAGGCCTTAAGCCTAGCCCGCACTTGTGCCCAGGCCTTAAGCCTAGCCCGCACTTGTGCCCAGGCCTTAAGCCTAGCCCGCACTTGTGCCCAGGCCTTAAGCCTAGCCCGCACTTGTGCCCAGGCCTTAAGCCTAGCCCGCACTTGTGCCCAGGCCTTAAGCCTAGCCCGCACTTGTGCCCCTGCCTTAAGCCGAGCCCGCACTTGTGCCCCTGCCTTAAGCCGAGCCCGCACTTGTGCCCCTGCCTTAAGCCGAGCCCGCACTTGTGCCCAGGCCTTAAGCCTAGCCCGCACTTGTGCCCAGGCCTTAAGCCTAGCCCGCACTTGTGCCCCTGCCTTAAGCCTAGCCCGCACTTGTGCCCAGGCCTTAAGCCTAGCCCGCACTTGTGCCCAGGCCTTAAGCCTAGCCCGCACTCGTGCCCAGGCCTTAAGCCTAGCCCGCACTCATGCCCAGGCCTTAAGCCTAGCCCGCACTTGTGCCCAGGCCTTAAGCCTAGCCCGCACTTGTGGCCAGGCCTTAAGCCTAGCCCGCACTTGTGCCCAGGCCTTAAGCTTAGCCCGCACTTGTGCCCAGGCCTTAAGCCTAGCCTGCACTTTTGAGCCCCTTGAATGCTTGTTTGTTTTTGTCTTCAGCTTCATGTTGGTTATGCACATAGGGCCAGCTTTACGCTCTTCGCTCTTGTCCCGTCTGAATGCGCATGCACGACTGTAATTGGGGAAGAAGGCATTACCCATTTACGGAGGACAGACAAGAAGTGCCTGGTCGCTTGGAGCATGGGGTTATGGAGAGGCTCCGCACTGTACAACAAAGGATCTAGTCCTAAATGTCCAAGTACAGAGTAGAGGGGTGAAAGCTAGCTCTTCACCCCTATGGGTGCCTAACCCTTTATGCAAAGAGTGCAAAGAGTTAGCTGAATGCCTTAAGCCTAGCCAGCACTTGTGCCCCCTGCCTTGATCCTGGCCAGCACTGCACTTGTGCCCATGCCGTAAGCCTAGCCCGCACTTGTGCCCAGGCCTTAAGCCTAGCCCGCACTTGTGCCCAGGCCTTAAGCCTAGCCCGCACTTGTGCCCATGCCGTAAGCCTAGCCCGCACTTGTGCCCAGGCCTTAAGCCTAGCCTGCACTTGTGCCCAGGCCTTAAGCCTGGCTGGCACTTGTGCCCATGCCTTAAGCCTAGCCGGCACTTGTGGCCCCTGCCTTGATCCTAGCCAGCACTGCACTTGTGCCCAGGCCTTAAGCCTAGCCCGCACTTGTGCCCAGGCCTTAAGCCTAGCCCGCACTTGTGCCCAGGCCTTAAGCCTAGCCCGCACTTGTGCCCAGGCCTTAAGCCTAACCCGCACTTGTGCCCAGGCCTTAAGCCTAGCCCGCACTTGTGCCCAGGCCTTAAGCCTAGCCCGCACTTGTGCCCAGGCCTTAAGCCTAGCCCGCACTTGTGCCCAGGCCTTAAGCCTAGCCCGCACTTGTGCCCAGGCCTTAAGCCTAGCCCGCACTTGTGCCCAGGCCTTAAGCCTAGCCCGCACTTGTGCCCAGGCCTTTAGCCTAGCCCGCACTTGTGCCCAGGCCTTAAGCCTAGCCCGCACTTGTGCCCAGGCCTTAAGCCTGGCCCGCACTTGTGCCCAGGCCTTAAGCCTAGCCCGCACTTGTGCCCAGGCCTTAAGCCTAGCCCGCACTTGTGCCTAGGCCTTAAGCCTAGCCCGCACTTGTGCCCAGGCCTTAAGCCTAGCCCGCACTTGTGCCCCTGCCTTAAGCCTAGCCCGCACTTGTGGCCAGGCCTTAAGCCCAGCCCGCACTTGTGCCCAGGCCTTAAGCCCAGCCCGCACTTGTGCCCAGGCCTTAAGCCCAGCCCGCACTTGTGCCCCTGCCTTAAGCCCAGCCCGCACTTGTGCCCAGGCCTTAAGCCGAGCCCGCACTTGTGCCCAGGCCTTAAGCCGAGCCCGCACTTGTGCCCAGGCCTTAAGCCTAGCCCGCACTTGTGCCCAGGCCTTAAGCCTAGCCCGCACTTGTGCCCAGGCCTTAAGCCTAGCCCGCACTTGTGCCCAGGCCTTAAGCCTAGCCCGCACTTGTGCCCAGGCCTTAAGCCTAGCCCGCACTTGTGCCCAGGCCTTAAGCCTAGCCCGCACTTGTGCCCAGGCCTTAAGCCTAGCCCGCACTTGTGCCCAGGCCTTAAGCCTAGCCCGCACTTGTGCCCAGGCCTTAAGCCTAGCCCGCACTTGTGCCCAGGCCTTAAGCCTAGCCCGCACTTGTGCCCAGGCCTTAAGCCTAGCCCGCACTTGTGCCCAGGCCTTAAGCCTAGCCCGCACTTGTGCCCAGGCCTTAAGCCTAGCCCGCACTTGTGCCTAGGCCTTAAGCCTAGCCCGCACTTGTGCCCAGGCCTTAAGCCTAGCCCGCACTTGTGCCCCTGCCTTAAGCCTAGCCCGCACTTGTGCCCAGGCCTTAAGCCCAGCCCGCACTTGTGCCCAGGCCTTAAGCCCAGCCCGCACTTGTGCCCAGGCCTTAAGCCCAGCCCGCACTTGTGCCCCTGCCTTAAGCCCAGCCCGCACTTGTGCCCAGGCCTTAAGCCGAGCCCGCACTTGTGCCCAGGCCTTAAGCCGAGCCCGCACTTGTGCCCAGGCCTTAAGCCTAGCCCGCACTTGTGCCCAGGCCTTAAGCCTAGCCCGCACTTGTGCCCAGGCCTTAAGCCTAGCCCGCACTTGTGCCCAGGCCTTAAGCCTAGCCCGCACTTGTGCCCAGGCCTTAAGCCTAGCCCGCACTTGTGCCCAGGCCTTAAGCCTAGCCCGCACTTGTGCCCAGGCCTTAAGCCTAGCCCGCACTTGTGCCCAGGCCTTAAGCCTAGCCCGCACTTGTGCCCAGGCCTTAAGCCTAGCCCGCACTTGTGCCCAGGCCTTAAGCCTAGCCCGCACTTGTGCCCAGGCCTTAAGCCTAGCCCGCACTTGTGCCCAGGCCTTAAGCCTAGCCCGCACTTGTGCCCAGGCCTTAAGCCTAGCCCGCACTTGTGCCCAGGCCTTAAGCCTAGCCCGCACTTGTGCCCAGGCCTTAAGCCTAGCCCGCACTTGTGCCCCTGCCTTAAGCCTAGCCCGCACTTGTGCCCAGGCCTTAAGCCCAGCCCGCACTTGTGCCCAGGCCTTAAGCCCAGCCCGCACTTGTGCCCAGGCCTTAAGCCCAGCCCGCACTTGTGCCCAGGCCTTAAGCCTAGCCCGCACTTGTGCCCAGGCCTTAAGCCGAGCCCGCACTTGTGCCCCTGCCCTAAGCCTAGCCCGCACTTGTGCCCAGGCCTTAAGCCTAGCCTGCACTTGAGCCCAGGCCTTAAGCCTAGCCCGCACTTGTGCCCCGGCCTTAAGCCGAGCCCGCACTTGTGCCCCTGCCTTAAGCCGAGCCCGCACTTGTGCCCCTGCCTTAAGCCGAGCCCGCACTTGTGCCCCTGCCTTAAGCCTAGCCCGCACTTGTGCCCAGGCCTTAAGCCTAGCCCGCACTTGTGCCCCGGCCTTAAGCCGAGCCCGCACTTGTGCTCAGGCCTTAAGCCTAGCCCGCACTTGTGCTCAGGCCTTAAGCCTAGCCCGCACTTGTGCCCAGGCCTTAAGCCTAGCCCGCACTTGTGCCCAGGCCTTAAGCCTAGCCCGCACTTGTGCCCAGGCCTTAAGCCTAGCCCGCACTTGTGCTCAGGCCTTAAGCCTAGCCCGCACTTGTGCCCAGGCCTTAAGCCTAGCCCGCACTTGTGCCCAGGCCTTAAGCCTAGCCCGCACTTGTGCCCCTGCCTTAAGCCTAGCCCGCACTTGTGGCCAGGCCTTAAACCCAGCCCGCACTTGTGCCCAGGCCTTAAGCCCAGCCCGCACTTGTGCCCAGGCCTTAAGCCTAGCCCGCACTTGTGCCCCTGCCTTAAGCCTAGCCCGCACTTGTGCCCAGGCCTTAAGCCTAGCCCGCACTTGTGCCCAGGCCTTAAGCCTAGCCCGCACTCGTGCCCAGGCCTTAAGCCTAGCCCGCACTCATGCCCAGGCCTTAAGCCTAGCCCGCACTTGTGTCCAGGCCTTAAGCCTAGCCCGCACTTGTGCCCAGGCCTTAAGCCTAGCCCGCACTTGTGGCCAGGCCTTAAGCCTAGCCCGCACTTGTGCCCAGGCCTTAAGCTTAGCCCGCACTTGTGCCCAGGCCTTAAGCCTAGCCTGCACTTTTGAGCCCCTTGAATGCTTGTTTGTTTTTGTCTTCAGCTTCATGTTGGTTATGCACATAGGGCCAGCTTTACGCTCTTCGCTCTTGTCCCGTCTGAATGCGCATGCACGACTGTAATTGGGGAAGAAGGCAATCCCCATTTACGGAGGACAGACAAGAAGTGCCTGGTCGCTTGGAGCATGGGGTTATGGAGAGGCTCCGCACTGTACAACAAAGGATCTAGTCCTAAATGTCCAAGTACAGAGTAGAGGGGTGAAAGCTAGCTCTTCACCCCTATGGGTGCCTAACCCTTTATGCAAAGAGTGCAAAGAGTTAGCTGAATGCCTTAAGCCTAGCCAGCACTTGTGCCCCCTGCCTTGATCCTGGCCAGCACTGCACTTGTGCCCATGCCGTAAGCCTAGCCCGCACTTGTGCCCAGGCCTTAAGCCTAGCCTGCACTTGTGCCCAGGCCTTAAGCCTAGCCCGCACTTGTGCCCAGGCCTTAAGCCTAGCCCGCACTTGTGCCCAGGCCTTAAGCCTAGCCCGCACTTGTGCCCAGGCCTTAAGCCTAGCCCGCACTTGTGCCCAGGCCTTAAGCCTAGCCCGCACTTGTGCCCAGGCCTTAAGCCTAGCCCGCACTTGTGCCCCTGCCTTAAGCCGAGCCCGCACTTGTGCCCCTGCCTTAAGCCGAGCCCGCACTTGTGCCCCTGCCTTAAGCCGAGCCCGCACTTGTGCCCAGGCCTTAAGCCTAGCCCGCACTTGTGCCCAGGCCTTAAGCCTAGCCCGCACTTGTGCCCAGGCCTTAAGCCTAGCCCGCACTTGTGCCCAGGCCTTAAGCCTAGCCCGCACTTGTGCCCCTGCCTTAAGCCTAGCCCGCACTTGTGCCCAGGTCTTAAGCCTAGCCCGCACTTGTGCCCAGGCCTTAAGCCTAGCCCGCACTCGTGCCCAGGCCTTAAGCCTAGCCCGCACTCATGCCCAGGCCTTAAGCCTAGCCCGCACTTGTGCCCAGGCCTTAAGCCTAGCCCGCACTTGTGGCCAGGCCTTAAGCCTAGCCCGCACTTGTGCCCAGGCCTTAAGCTTAGCCCGCACTTGTGCCCAGGCCTTAAGCCTAGCCTGCACTTTTGAGCCCCTTGAATGCTTGTTTGTTTTTGTCTTCAGCTTCATGTTGGTTATGCACATAGGGCCAGCTTTACGCTCTTCGCTCTTGTCCCGTCTGAATGCGCATGCACGACTGTAATTGGGGAAGAAGGCATTACCCATTTACGGAGGACAGACAAGAAGTGCCTGGTCGCTTGGAGCATGGGGTTATGGAGAGGCTCCGCACTGTACAACAAAGGATCTAGTCCTAAATGTCCAAGTACAGAGTAGAGGGGTGAAAGCTAGCTCTTCACCCCTATGGGTGCCTAACCCTTTATGCAAAGAGTGCAAAGAGTTAGCTGAATGCCTTAAGCCTAGCCAGCACTTGTGCCCCCTGCCTTGATCCTGGCCAGCACTGCACTTGTGCCCATGCCGTAAGCCTAGCCCGCACTTGTGCCCAGGCCTTAAGCCTAGCCCGCACTTGTGCCCAGGCCTTAAGCCTAGCCCGCACTTGTGCCCATGCCGTAAGCCTAGCCCGCACTTGTGCCCAGGCCTTAAGCCTAGCCTGCACTTGTGCCCAGGCCTTAAGCCTGGCTGGCACTTGTGCCCATGCCTTAAGCCTAGCCGGCACTTGTGGCCCCTGCCTTGATCCTAGCCAGCACTGCACTTGTGCCCAGGCCTTAAGCCTAGCCCGCACTTGTGCCCAGGCCTTAAGCCTAGCCCGCACTTGTGCCCAGGCCTTAAGCCTAGCCCGCACTTGTGCCCAGGCCTTAAGCCTAACCCGCACTTGTGCCCAGGCCTTAAGCCTAGCCCGCACTTGTGCCCAGGCCTTAAGCCTAGCCCGCACTTGTGCCCAGGCCTTAAGCCTAGCCCGCACTTGTGCCCAGGCCTTAAGCCTAGCCCGCACTTGTGCCCAGGCCTTAAGCCTAGCCCGCACTTGTGCCCAGGCCTTAAGCCTAGCCCGCACTTGTGCCCAGGCCTTTAGCCTAGCCCGCACTTGTGCCCAGGCCTTAAGCCTAGCCCGCACTTGTGCCCAGGCCTTAAGCCTGGCCCGCACTTGTGCCCAGGCCTTAAGCCTAGCCCGCACTTGTGCCCAGGCCTTAAGCCTAGCCCGCACTTGTGCCTAGGCCTTAAGCCTAGCCCGCACTTGTGCCCAGGCCTTAAGCCTAGCCCGCACTTGTGCCCCTGCCTTAAGCCTAGCCCGCACTTGTGGCCAGGCCTTAAGCCCAGCCCGCACTTGTGCCCAGGCCTTAAGCCCAGCCCGCACTTGTGCCCAGGCCTTAAGCCCAGCCCGCACTTGTGCCCCTGCCTTAAGCCCAGCCCGCACTTGTGCCCAGGCCTTAAGCCGAGCCCGCACTTGTGCCCAGGCCTTAAGCCGAGCCCGCACTTGTGCCCAGGCCTTAAGCCTAGCCCGCACTTGTGCCCAGGCCTTAAGCCTAGCCCGCACTTGTGCCCAGGCCTTAAGCCTAGCCCGCACTTGTGCCCAGGCCTTAAGCCTAGCCCGCACTTGTGCCCAGGCCTTAAGCCTAGCCCGCACTTGTGCCCAGGCCTTAAGCCTAGCCCGCACTTGTGCCTAGGCCTTAAGCCTAGCCCGCACTTGTGCCCAGGCCTTAAGCCTAGCCCGCACTTGTGCCCCTGCCTTAAGCCTAGCCCGCACTTGTGGCCAGGCCTTAAGCCCAGCCCGCACTTGTGCCCAGGCCTTAAGCCCAGCCCGCACTTGTGCCCAGGCCTTAAGCCCAGCCCGCACTTGTGCCCCTGCCTTAAGCCCAGCCCGCACTTGTGCCCAGGCCTTAAGCCGAGCCCGCACTTGTGCCCAGGCCTTAAGCCGAGCCCGCACATGTGCCCAGGCCTTAAGCCTAGCCCGCACTTGTGCCCAGGCCTTAAGCCTAGCCCGCACTTGTGCCCAGGCCTTAAGCCTAGCCCGCACTTGTGCCCAGGCCTTAAGCCTAGCCCGCACTTGTGCCCAGGCCTTAAGCCTAGCCCGCACTTGTGCCCAGGCCTTAAGCCTAGCCCGCACTTGTGCCCAGGCCTTAAGCCTAGCCCGCACTTGTGCCCAGGCCTTAAGCCTAGCCCGCACTTGTGCCCAGGCCTTAAGCCTAGCCCGCACTTGTGCCCAGGCCTTAAGCCTAGCCCGCACTTGTGCCCAGGCCTTAAGCCTAGCCCGCACTTGTGCCCAGGCCTTAAGCCTAGCCCGCACTTGTGCCCAGGCCTTAAGCCTAGCCCGCACTTGTGCCCAGGCCTTAAGCCTAGCCCGCACTTGTGCCCAGGCCTTAAGCCTAGCCCGCACTTGTGCCCCTGCCTTAAGCCTAGCCCGCACTTGTGCCCAGGCCTTAAGCCCAGCCCGCACTTGTGCCCAGGCCTTAAGCCCAGCCCGCACTTGTGCCCAGGCCTTAAGCCCAGCCCGCACTTGTGCCCAGGCCTTAAGCCTAGCCCGCACTTGTGCCCAGGCCTTAAGCCGAGCCCGCACTTGTGCCCCTGCCCTAAGCCTAGCCCGCACTTGTGCCCAGGCCTTAAGCCTAGCCCGCACTTGTGCCCAGGCCTTAAGCCTAGCCCGCACTTGTGCCCCGGCCTTAAGCCGAGCCCGCACTTGTGCCCCTGCCTTAAGCCGAGCCCGCACTTGTGCCCCTGCCTTAAGCCGAGCCCGCACTTGTGCCCCTGCCTTAAGCCTAGCCCGCACTTGTGCCCAGGCCTTAAGCCTAGCCCGCACTTGTGCCCCGGCCTTAAGCCGAGCCCGCACTTGTGCTCAGGCCTTAAGCCTAGCCCGCACTTGTGCTCAGGCCTTAAGCCTAGCCCGCACTTGTGCCCAGGCCTTAAGCCTAGCCCGCACTTGTGCCCAGGCCTTAAGCCTAGCCCGCACTTGTGCCCAGGCCTTAAGCCTAGCCCGCACTTGTGCTCAGGCCTTAAGCCTAGCCCGCACTTGTGCCCAGGCCTTAAGCCTAGCCCGCACTTGTGCCCAGGCCTTAAGCCTAGCCCGCACTTGTGCCCCTGCCTTAAGCCTAGCCCGCACTTGTGGCCAGGCCTTAAACCCAGCCCGCACTTGTGCCCAGGCCTTAAGCCCAGCCCGCACTTGTGCCCAGGCCTTAAGCCTAGCCCGCACTTGTGCCCCTGCCTTAAGCCTAGCCCGCACTTGTGCCCAGGCCTTAAGCCTAGCCCGCACTTGTGCCCAGGCCTTAAGCCTAGCCCGCACTCGTGCCCAGGCCTTAAGCCTAGCCCGCACTCATGCCCAGGCCTTAAGCCTAGCCCGCACTTGTGTCCAGGCCTTAAGCCTAGCCCGCACTTGTGCCCAGGCCTTAAGCCTAGCCCGCACTTGTGGCCAGGCCTTAAGCCTAGCCCGCACTTGTGCCCAGGCCTTAAGCTTAGCCCGCACTTGTGCCCAGGCCTTAAGCCTAGCCTGCACTTTTGAGCCCCTTGAATGCTTGTTTGTTTGTTTTTGTCTTCAGCTTCATGTTGGTTATGCACATAGGGCCAGCTTTACGCTCTTCGCTCTTGTCCCGTCTGAATGCGCATGCACGACTGTAATTGGGGAAGAAGGCAATCCCCATTTACGGAGGACAGACAAGAAGTGCCTGGTCGCTTGGAGCATGGGGTTATGGAGAGGCTCCGCACTGTACAACAAAGGATCTAGTCCTAAATGTCCAAGTACAGAGTAGAGGGGTGAAAGCTAGCTCTTCACCCCTATGGGTGCCTAACCCTTTATGCAAAGAGTGCAAAGAGTTAGCTGAATGCCTTAAGCCTAGCCAGCACTTGTGCCCCCTGCCTTGATCCTGGCCAGCACTGCACTTGTGCCCATGCCGTAAGCCTAGCCCGCACTTGTGGCCAGGCCTTAAGCCCAGCCCGCACTTGTGCCCAGGCCTTAAGCCCAGCCCGCACTTGTGCCCAGGCCTTAAGCCCAGCCCGCACTTGTGCCCAGGCCTTAAGCCGAGCCCGCACTTGTGCCCAGGCCTTAAGCCGAGCCCGCACTTGTGCCCAGGCCTTAAGCCTAGCCCGCACTTGTGTCCAGGCCTTAAGCCTAGCCCGCACTTGTGCCCAGGCCTTAAGCCTAGCCCGCACTTGTGGCCAGGCCTTAAGCCGAGCCCGCACTTGTGCCCAGGCCTTAAGCCGAGCCCGCAC
Organism: Ranitomeya imitator; assembly: GCF_032444005.1. NCBI lineage: Eukaryota > Metazoa > Chordata > Amphibia > Anura > Dendrobatidae > Ranitomeya > Ranitomeya imitator. The sequence continues at coordinate 1,200,180 of NW_027194564.1, forward strand.
TTGTGCCCAGGCCTTAAGCCTAGCCCGCACTTGTGTCCAGGCCTTAAGCCTAGCCCGCACTTGTGCCCAGGCCTTAAGCCTAGCCCGCACTTGTGGCCAGGCCTTAAGCCTAGCCCGCACTTGTGCCCAGGCCTTAAGCTTAGCCCGCTCTTGTGCCCAGGCCTTAAGCCTAGCCTGCACTTTTGAGCCCCTTGAATGCTTGTTTGTTTTTGTCTTCAGCTTCATGTTGGTTATGCACATAGGGCCAGCTTTACGCTCTTCGCTCTTGTCCCGTCTGAATGCGCATGCACGACTGTAATTGGGGAAGAAGGCATTACCCATTTACGGAGGACAGACAAGAAGTGCCTGGTCGCTTGGAGCATGGGGTTATGGAGAAGCTCCGCACTGTACAACAAAGGATCTAGTCCTAAATGTCCAAGTACAGAGTAGAGGGGTGAAAGCTAGCTCTTCACCCCTATGGGTGCCTAACCCTTTATGCAAAGAGTGCAAAGAGTTAGCTGAATGCCTTAAGCCTAGCCAGCACTTGTGCCCCCTGCCTTGATCCTGGCCAGCACTGCACTTGTGCCCATGCCGTAAGCCTAGCCCACACTTGTGCCCAGGCCTTAAGCCTAGCCCGCACTTGTGCCCAGGCCTTAAGCCTGGCTGGCACTTGTGCCCATGCCTTAAGCCTAGCCGGCACTTGTGGCCCCTGCCTTGATCCTAGCCAGCACTGCACTTGTGCCCAGGCCTTAAGCCTAGCCTGCACTTGTGCCCAGGCCTTAAGCCTAGCCCGCACTTGTGCCCAGGCCTTAAGCCTAGCCCGCACTTGTGCCCAGGCCTTAAGCCTAGCCCGCACTTGTGCCCCGGCCTTAAGCCTAGCCCGCACTTGTGCCCCGGCCTTAAGCCTAGCCCGCACTTGTGCCCCGGCCTTAAGCCTAGCCCGCACTTGTGCCCCGGCCTTAAGCCTAGCCCGCACTTGTGCCCAGGCCTTAAGCCGAGCCCGCACTTGTGCCCAGGCCTTAAGCCTAGCCCGCACTTGTGTCCAGGCCTTAAGCCTAGCCCGCACTTGTGCCCAGGCCTTAAGCCTAGCCCGCACTTGTGGCCAGGCCTTAAGCCTAGCCCGCACTTGTGCCCAGGCCTTAAGCTTAGCCCGCTCTTGTGCCCAGGCCTTAAGCCTAGCCTGCACTTGTGCCCCGGCCTTAAGCCTAGCCCGCACTTGTGCCCCGGCCTTAAGCCTAGCCCGCACTTGTGCCCCGGCCTTAAGCCTAGCCCGCACTTGTGCCCAGGCCTTAAGCCTAGCCCGCACTTATGCCCAGGCCTTAAGCCTAGCCCGCACTTGTGCCCAGGCCTTAAGCCTAGCCCGCACTTGTGCCCCCTGCCTTGATCCTAGCCAGCACTGCACTTGTGCCCAGGCCTTAAGCCTAGCCTGCACTTGTGCCCAGGCCTTAAGCCTAGCCCGCACTTGTGCCCAGGCCTTAAGCCTAGCCCGCACTTGTGCCCAGGCCTTAAGCCTAGCCCGCACTTGTGCCCCGGCCTTAAGCCTAGCCCGCACTTGTGCCCCGGCCTTAAGCCTAGCCCGCACTTGTGCCCCGGCCTTAAGCCTAGCCCGCACTTGTGCCCCGGCCTTAAGCCTAGCCCGCACTTGTGCCCCGGCCTTAAGCCTAGCCCGCACTTGTGCCCAGGCCTTAAGCCTAGCCCGCACTTATGCCCAGGCCTTAAGCCTAGCCCGCACTTGTGCCCCCTGCCTTGATCCTAGCCAGCACTTGTGCCCAGGCCTTAAGCCTAGCCCGCACTTGTGCCCAGGCCTTAAGCCTAGCCCGCACTTGTGCCCCGGCCTTAAGCCTAGCCCGCACTTGTGCCCCGGCCTTAAGCCTAGCCCGCACTTGTGCCCCGGCCTTAAGCCTAGCCCGCACTTGTGCCCCGGCCTTAAGCCTAGCCCGCACTTGTGCCCAGGCCTTAAGCCTAGCCCGCACTTATGCCCAGGCCTTAAGCCTAGCCCGCACTTGTGCCCAGGCCTTAAGCCTAGCCCGCACTTGTGCCCCCTGCCTTGATCCTAGCCAGCACTTGTGCCCAGGCCTTAAGCCTAGCCCGCACTTGTGCCCAGGCCTTAAGCCTAGCCTGCACTTTTGAGCCCCTTGAATGCTTGTTTGTTTGTTTTTGTCTTCAGCTTCATGTTGGTTATGCACATAGGGCCAGCTTTACGCTCTTCGCTCTTGTCCCGTCTGAATGCGCATGCACGACTGTAATTGGGGAAGAAGGCATTACCCATTTACGGAGGACAGACAAGAAGTGCCTGGTCGCTTGGAGCATGGGGTTATGGAGAAGCTCCGCACTGTACAACAAAGGATCTAGTCCTAAATGTCCAAGTACAGAGTAGAGGGGTGAAAGCTAGCTCTTCACCCCTATGGGTGCCTAACCCTTTATGCAAAGAGTGCAAAGAGTTAGCTGAATGCCTTAAGCCTAGCCAGCACTTGTGCCCCCTGCCTTGATCCTGGCCAGCACTGCACTTGTGCCCATGCCGTAAGCCTAGCCCACACTTGTGCCCAGGCCTTAAGCCTAGCCCGCACTTGTGCCCAGGCCTTAAGCCTGGCTGGCACTTGTGCCCATGCCTTAAGCCTAGCCGGCACTTGTGGCCCCTGCCTTGATCCTAGCCAGCACTGCACTTGTGCCCAGGCCTTAAGCCTAGCCTGCACTTGTGCCCAGGCCTTAAGCCTAGCCCGCACTTGTGCCCAGGCCTTAAGCCTAGCCCGCACTTGTGCCCAGGCCTTAAGCCTAGCCCGCACTTGTGCCCCGGCCTTAAGCCTAGCCCGCACTTGTGCCCCGGCCTTAAGCCTAGCCCGCACTTGTGCCCCGGCCTTAAGCCTAGCCCGCACTTGTGCCCCGGCCTTAAGCCTAGCCCGCACTTGTGCCCCGGCCTTAAGCCTAGCCCGCACTTGTGCCCAGGCCTTAAGCCTAGCCCGCACTTATGCCCAGGCCTTAAGCCTAGCCCGCACTTGTGCCCCCTGCCTTGATCCTAGCCAGCACTTGTGCCCAGGCCTTAAGCCTAGCCCGCACTTGTGCCCCGGCCTTAAGCCTAGCCCGCACTTGTGCCCCGGCCTTAAGCCTAGCCCGCACTTGTGCCCCGGCCTTAAGCCTAGCCCGCACTTGTGCCCAGGCCTTAAGCCTAGCCCGCACTTATGCCCAGGCCTTAAGCCTAGCCCGCACTTGTGCCCAGGCCTTAAGCCTAGCCCGCACTTGTGCCCCCTGCCTTGATCCTAGCCAGCACTTGTGCCCAGGCCTTAAGCCTAGCCCGCACTTGTGCCCAGGCCTTAAGCCTAGCCTGCACTTGTGCCCCGGCCTTAAGCCTAGCCCGCACTTGTGCCCCGGCCTTAAGCCTAGCCCGCACTTGTGCCCCGGCCTTAAGCCTAGCCCGCACTTGTGCCCAGGCCTTAAGCCTAGCCCGCACTTGTGCCCAGGCCTTAAGCCTAGCCCGCACTTATGCCCAGGCCTTAAGCCTAGCCCGCACTTGTGCCCAGGCCTTAAGCCTAGCCCGCACTTGTGCCCAGGCCTTAAGCCTAGCCCGCACTTGTGCCCAGGCCTTAAGCCTAGCCCGCACTTGTGCCCCGGCCTTAAGCCTAGCCCGCACTTGTGCCCCGGCCTTAAGCCTAGCCCGCACTTGTGCCCCGGCCTTAAGCCTAGCCCGCACTTGTGCCCAGGCCTTAAGCCTAGCCCGCACTTATGCCCAGGCCTTAAGCCTAGCCCGCACTTGTGCCCAGGCCTTAAGCCTAGCCCGCACTTGTGCCCCCTGCCTTGATCCTAGCCAGCACTTGTGCCCAGGCCTTAAGCCTAGCCCGCACTTGTGCCCAGGCCTTAAGCCTAGCCTGCACTTTTGAGCCCCTTGAATGCTTGTTTGTTTTTGTCTTCAGCTTCATGTTGGTTATGCACATAGGGCCAGCTTTACGCTCTTCGCTCTTGTCCCGTCTGAATGCGCATGCACGACTGTAATTGGGGAAGAAGGCATTACCCATTTACGGAGGACAGACAAGAAGTGCCTGGTCGCTTGGAGCATGGGGTTATGGAGAAGCTCCGCACTGTACAACAAAGGATCTAGTCCTAAATGTCCAAGTACAGAGTAGAGGGGTGAAAGCTAGCTCTTCACCCCTATGGGTGCCTAACCCTTTATGCAAAGAGTGCAAAGAGTTAGCTGAATGCCTTAAGCCTAGCCAGCACTTGTGCCCCCTGCCTTGATCCTGGCCAGCACTGCACTTGTGCCCATGCCGTAAGCCTAGCCCACACTTGTGCCCAGGCCTTAAGCCTAGCCCGCACTTGTGCCCAGGCCTTAAGCCTGGCTGGCACTTGTGCCCATGCCTTAAGCCTAGCCGGCACTTGTGGCCCCTGCCTTGATCCTAGCCAGCACTGCACTTGTGCCCAGGCCTTAAGCCTAGCCTGCACTTGTGCCCAGGCCTTAAGCCTAGCCCGCACTTGTGCCCAGGCCTTAAGCCTAGCCCGCACTTGTGCCCAGGCCTTAAGCCTAGCCCGCACTTGTGCCCCGGCCTTAAGCCTAGCCCGCACTTGTGCCCCGGCCTTAAGCCTAGCCCGCACTTGTGCCCCGGCCTTAAGCCTAGCCCGCACTTGTGCCCCGGCCTTAAGCCTAGCCCGCACTTGTGCCCCGGCCTTAAGCCTAGCCCGCACTTGTGCCCAGGCCTTAAGCCTAGCCCGCACTTATGCCCAGGCCTTAAGCCTAGCCCGCACTTGTGCCCCCTGCCTTGATCCTAGCCAGCACTTGTGCCCAGGCCTTAAGCCTAGCCCGCACTTGTGCCCAGGCCTTAAGCCTAGCCTGCACTTTTGAGCCCCTTGAATGCTTGTTTGTTTGTTTTTGTCTTCAGCTTCATGTTGGTTATGCACATAGGGCCAGCTTTACGCTCTTCGCTCTTGTCCCGTCTGAATGCGCATGCACGACTGTAATTGGGGAAGAAGGCATTACCCATTTACGGAGGACAGACAAGAAGTGCCTGGTCGCTTGGAGCATGGGGTTATGGAGAGGCTCCGCACTGTACAACAAAGGATCTAGTCCTAAATGTCCAAGTACAGAGTAGAGGGGTGAAAGCTAGCTCTTCACCCCTATGGGTGCCTAACCCTTTATGCAAAGAGTGCAAAGAGTTAGCTGAATGCCTTAAGCCTAGCCAGCACTTGTGCCCCCTGCCTTGATCCTGGCCAGCACTGCACTTGTGCCCATGCCGTAAGCCTAGCCCGCACTTGTGCCCAGGCCTTAAGCCTGGCTGGCACTTGTGCCCATGCCTTAAGCCTAGCCGGCACTTGTGGCCCCTGCCTTGATCCTAGCCAGCACTGCACTTGTGCCCAGGCCTTAAGCCTAGCCTGCACTTGTGCCCCGGCCTTAAGCCTAGCCCGCACTTGTGCCCCGGCCTTAAGCCTAGCCCGCACTTGTGCCCCGGCCTTAAGCCTAGCCCGCACTTGTGCCCCGGCCTTAAGCCTAACCCGCACTTGTGCCCAGGCCTTAAGCCTAGCCCGCACTTGTGCCCAGGCTTTAAGCTTAGCCCGCACTTGTGCCCCGGCTTTAAGCTTAGCCCGCACTTGTGACCAGGCCTTAAGCTGAGCCCGCACTTGTGCCCCGGCCTTAAGCCGAGCCCGCACTTGTGCCCCGGCCTTAAGCCGAGCCCGCACTTGTGCCCCGGCCTTAAGCCGAGCCCGCACTTGTGCCCCTGCCTTAAGCCGAGCCCGCACTTGTGCCCCTGCCTTAAGCCTAGCCCGCACTTGTGCCCAGGCCTTAAGCCTAGCCCGCACTTGTGCCCAGGCCTTAAGCCTAGCCCGCACTTGTGCCCCTGCCTTAAGCCTAGCCCGCACTTGTGCCCCTGCCTTAAGCCTAGCCCGCACTTGTGCCCAGGGCTAAAGCCTAGCCCGCAGTTGTGCCCAGGCCTTAAGCCTAGCCCGCACTTGTGCCCAGGCCTTAAGCCTAGCCCGCACTTGTGCCCAGGCCTTAAGCCTAGCCCGCACTTGTGCCCAGGCCTTAAGCCTAGCCCGCACTTGTGCCCAGGCCTTAAGCCTAGCCCGCACTTGTGCCCAGGCCTTAAGCCTAGCCCGCACTTGTGCCCAGGCCTTATGCCTAGCCCGCACTTGTGCCCAGGTTTTATGCCTAGCCCGCACTTGTGCCCAGGCCTTATGCCTAGCCCGCACTTGTGCCCAGGCCTTAAGCCTAGCCCGCACTTGTGCCCAGGCCTTAAGCCTAGCCCGCACTTGTGCCCAGGCCTTAAGCCTAGCCCGCACTTGTGCCCAGGCCTTAAGCCTAGCCCGCACTTGTGCCCAGGCCTTAAGCCTAGCCCGCACTTGTGCCCCCTGCCTTGATCCTAGCCAGCACTTGTGCCCAGGCCTTAAGCCTAGCCCGCACTTGTGCCCAGGCCTTAAGCCTAGCCCGCACTTGTGCCCCCTGCCTTGATCCTAGCCAGCACTGCACTTGTGCCCAGGCCTTAAGCCTAGCCTGCACTTGTGCCCAGGCCTTAAGCCTAGCCCGCACTTGTGCCCAGGCCTTAAGCCTAGCCCGCACTTGTGCCCAGGCCTTAAGCCTAGCCTGCACTTGTGCCCAGGCCTTAAGCCTAGCCCGCACTTGTGCCCAGGCCTTAAGCCTAGCCCGCACTTGTGCCCAGGCCTTAAGCCTAGCCCGCACTTGTGCCCCGGCCTTAAGCCGAGCCCGCACTTGTGCCCCTGCCTTAAGCCGAGCCCGCACTTGTGCCCCTGCCTTAAGCCGAGCCCGCACTTGTGCCCCTGCCTTAAGCCGAGCCCGCACTTGTGCCCAGGCCTTAAGCCTAGCCCGCACTTGTGCCCAGGCCTTAAGCCGAGCCCGCACTTGTGCCCCGGCCTTAAGCCGAGCCCGCACTTGTGCCCCGGCCTTAAGCCGAGCCCGCACTTGTGCCCCGGCCTTAATCCGAGCCCGCACTTGTGCCCCTGCCTTAAGCCGAGCCCGCACTTGTGCCCCTGCCTTAAGCCGAGCCCGCACTTGTGCCCCTGCCTTAAGCCGAGCCCGCACTTGTGCCCAGGCCTTAAGCCTAGCCTGCACTTGTGCCCAGGCCTTAAGCCTAGCCCGCACTTGTGCCCAGGCCTTAAGCCTAGCCCGCACTTGTGCCCAGGCCTTAAGCCTAGCCCGCACTTGTGCCCAGGCCTTAAGCCTAGCCCGCACTTGTGCCCAGGCCTTAAGCCTAGCCCGCACTTGTGCCCAGGCCTTAAGCCTAGCCCGCACTTGTGCCCAGGCCTTAAGCCTAGCCCGCACTTGTGCCCAGGCCTTAAGCCTAGCCCACACTTGTGCCCAGGCCTTAAGCCTAGCCCGCACTTGTGCCCAGGCCTTAAGCCTAGCCCGCACCTGTGCCCAGGCCTTAAGCCTAGCCCGCACTTGTGCCCAGGCCTTAAGCCTAGCCCGCACTTGTGCCCAGGCCTTAAGCCTAGCCCGCACTTGTGCCCAGGCCTTAAGCCTAGCCCGCACTTGTGGCCAGGCCTTAAGCCTAGCCCGCACTTGTGGCCAGGCCTTAAGCCTAGCCCGCACTTGTGGCCAGGCCTTAAGCCTAGCCCGCACTTGTGCCCAGGCCTTAAGCCTAGCCCGCACTTGTGCCCAGGCCTTAAGCCTAGCCCGCACTTGTGCCCAGGCCTTAAGCCTAGCCCGCACTTGTGGCCAGGCCTTAAGCCTAGCCCGCACTTGTGCCCAGGCCTTAAGCTTAGCCCGCACTTGTGCCCAGGCCTTAAGCCTAGCCTGCACTTTTGAGCCCCTTGAATGCTTGTTTGTTTGTTTTTGTCTTCAGCTTCATGTTGGTTATGCACATAGGGCCAGCTTTACGCTCTTCGCTCTTGTCCCGTCTGAATGCGCATGCACGACTGTAATTGGGGAAGAAGGCATTACCCATTTACGGAGGACAGACAAGAAGTGCCTGGTCGCTTGGAGCATGGGGTTATGGAGAGGCTCCGCACTGTACAACAAAGGATCTAGTCCTAAATGTCCAAGTACAGAGTAGAGGGGTGAAAGCTAGCTCTTCACCCCTATGGGTGCCTAACCCTTTATGCAAAGAGTTAGCTGAATGCCTTAAGCCTAGCCAGCACTTGTGCCCCCTGCCTTGATCCTGGCCAGCACTGCACTTGTGCCCATGCCGTAAGCCTAGCCCGCACTTGTGCCCAGGCCTTAAGCCTGGCTGGCACTTGTGCCCATGCCTTAAGCCTAGCCGGCAATTGTGGCCCATGCCTTGATCCTAGCCAGCACTGCACTTGTGCCCAGGCCTTAAGCCTAGCCTGCACTTGTGCCCAGGCCTTAAGCCTAGCCCGCACTTGTGCCCAGGCCTTATGCCTAGCCCGCACTTGTGCCCAGGCCTTAAGCCTAGCCCGCACTTGTGCCCAGGCCTTAAGCCTAGCCCGCACTTGTACCCAGGCCTTAAGCCTAGCCTGCACTTGTGCCCAGGCCTTAAGCCTAGCCCGCACTTGTGCCCCTGCCTTAAGCCGAGCCCGCACTTGTGCCCCTGCCTTAAGCCGAGCCCGCACTTGTGCCCCTGCCTTAAGCCTAGCCCGCACTTGTGCCCAGGCCTTAAGCCTAGCCCGCACTTGTGGCCAGGCCTTAAGCCTAGCCCGCACTTGTGCCCAGGCCTTAAGCCAAGCCCGCACTTGTGCCCAGGCCTTAAGCCTAGCCCGCACTTGTGCCCAGGCCTTAAGCCTAGCCCGCACTTGTGCCCAGGCCTTAAGCCTAGCCCGCACTTGTGCCCAGGCCTTAAGCCTAGCCCGCACTTGTGCCCAGGCCTTAAGCATGGCTGGCACTTGTGCCCATGCCTTAAGCCTAGCCGGCACTTGTGGCCCCTGCCTTGATCCTAGCCAGCACTGCACTTGTGCCCAGGCCTTAAGCCTAGCCCGCACTTGTGCCCCGGCCTTAAGCCTAGCCCGCACTTGTGCCCTGGCCTTAAGCCTAGCCCGCACTTGTGCCCAGGCCTTAAGCCTAGCCCGCACTTGTGCTCAGGCCTTAAGCCTAGCCCGCACTTGTGCCCAGGCCTTAAGCCTAGCCCGCACTTGTGCCCAGGCCTTAAGCCTAGCCCGCACTTGTGCCCAGGCCTTAAGCCGAGCCCGCACTTGTGCCCCTGCCCTAAGCCTAGCCCGCACTTGTGCCCAGGCCTTAAGCCTAGCCTGCACTTGTGCCCAGGCCTTAAGCCTAGCCCGCACTTGTGCCCCGGCCTTAAGCCGAGCCCGCACTTGTGCCCCTGCCTTAAGCCGAGCCCGCACTTGTGCCCCTGCCTTAAGCCGAGCCCGCACTTGTGCCCCTGCCTTAAGCCTAGCCCGCACTTGTGCCCAGGCCTTAAGCCTAGCCCGCACTTGTGCCCCGGCCTTAAGCCGAGCCCGCACTTGTGCTCAGGCCTTAAGCCTAGCCCGCACTTGTGCTCAGGCCTTAAGCCTAGCCCGCACATGTGCCCAGGCCTTAAGCCTAGCCCGCACTTGTGCCCAGGCCTTAAGCCTAGCCCGCACTTGTGCCCAGGCCTTAAGCCTAGCCCGCACTTGTGCTCAGGCCTTAAGCCTAGCCCGCACTTGTGCCCAGGCCTTAAGCCTAGCCTGCACTTGTGCCCAGGCCTTAAGCCTAGCCCGCACTTGTGCCCCTGCCTTAAGCCTAGCCCGCACTTGTGGCCAGGCCTTAAACCCAGCCCGCACTTGTGCCCAGGCCTTAAGCCCAGCCCGCACTTGTGCCCAGGCCTTAAGCCTAGCCCGCACTTGTGCCCCTGCCTTAAGCCTAGCCCGCACTTGTGCCCAGGCCTTAAGCCTAGCCCGCACTTGTGCCCAGGCCTTAAGCCTAGCCCGCACTCGTGCCCAGGCCTTAAGCCTAGCCCGCACTCATGCCCAGGCCTTAAGCCTAGCCCGCACTTGTGTCCAGGCCTTAAGCCTAGCCCGCACTTGTGCCCAGGCCTTAAGCCTAGCCCGCACTTGTGGCCAGGCCTTAAGCCTAGCCCGCACTTGTGCCCAGGCCTTAAGCTTAGCCCGCACTTGTGCCCAGGCCTTAAGCCTAGCCTGCACTTTTGAGCCCCTTGAATGCTTGTTTGTTTGTTTTTGTCTTCAGCTTCATGTTGGTTATGCACATAGGGCCAGCTTTACGCTCTTCGCTCTTGTCCCGTCTGAATGCGCATGCACGACTGTAATTGGGGAAGAAGGCAATCCCCATTTACGGAGGACAGACAAGAAGTGCCTGGTCGCTTGGAGCATGGGGTTATGGAGAGGCTCCGCACTGTACAACAAAGGATCTAGTCCTAAATGTCCAAGTACAGAGTAGAGGGGTGAAAGCTAGCTCTTCACCCCTATGGGTGCCTAACCCTTTATGCAAAGAGTGCAAAGAGTTAGCTGAATGCCTTAAGCCTAGCCAGCACTTGTGCCCCCTGCCTTGATCCTGGCCAGCACTGCACTTGTGCCCATGCCGTAAGCCTAGCCCGCACTTGTGCCCAGGCCTTAAGCCTAGCCTGCACTTGTGCCCAGGCCTTAAGCCTGGCTGGCACTTGTGCCCATGCCTTAAGCCTAGCCGGCACTTGTGGCCCCTGCCTTGATCCTAGCCAGCACTGCACTTGTGCCCAGGCCTTAAGCCTAGCCCGCACTTGTGCCCAGGCCTTAAGCCTAGCCCGCACTTGTGCCCAGGCCTTAAGCCTAGCCCGCACTTGTGCCCAGGCCTTAAGCCTAACCCGCACTTGTGCCCAGGCCTTAAGCCTAGCCCGCACTTGTGCCCAGGCCTTAAGCCTAGCCCGCACTTGTGCCCAGGCCTTAAGCCTAGCCCGCACTTGTGCCCAGGCCTTAAGCCTAGCCCGCACTTGTGCCCAGGCCTTAAGCCTAGCCCGCACTTGTGCCCAGGCCTTAAGCCTAGCCCGCACTTGTGCCCAGGCCTTAAGCCTAGCCCGCACTTGTGCCCAGGCCTTAAGCCTAGCCCGCACTTGTGCCCAGGCCTTAAGCCTGGCCCGCACTTGTGCCCAGGCCTTAAGCCTAGCCCGCACTTGTGCCCAGGCCTTAAGCCTAGCCCGCACTTGTGCCTAGGCCTTAAGCCTAGCCCGCACTTGTGCCCAGGCCTTAAGCCTAGCCCGCACTTGTGCCCCTGCCTTAAGCCTAGCCCGCACTTGTGGCCAGGCCTTAAGCCCAGCCCGCACTTGTGCCCAGGCCTTAAGCCCAGCCCGCACTTGTGCCCAGGCCTTAAGCCCAGCCCGCACTTGTGCCCCTGCCTTAAGCCTAGCCCGCACTTGTGCCCAGGCCTTAAGCCGAGCCCGCACTTGTGCCCAGGCCTTAAGCCGAGCCCGCACTTGTGCCCAGGCCTTAAGCCTAGCCCGCACTTGTGTCCAGGCCTTAAGCCTAGCCCGCACTTGTGCCCAGGCCTTAAGCCTAGCCCGCACTTGTGGCCAGGCCTTAAGCCTAGCCCGCACTTGTGCCCAGGCCTTAAGCTTAGCCCGCACTTGTGCCCAGGCCTTAAGCCTAGCCTGCACTTTTGAGCCCCTTGAATGCTTGTTTGTTTGTTTTTGTCTTCAGCTTCATGTTGGTTATGCACATAGGGCCAGCTTTACGCTCTTCGCTCTTGTCCCGTCTGAATGCGCATGCACGACTGTAATTGGGGAAGAAGGCATTACCCATTTACGGAGGACAGACAAGAAGTGCCTGGTCGCTTGGAGCATGGGGTTATGGAGAAGCTCCGCACTGTACAACAAAGGATCTAGTCCTAAATGTCCAAGTACAGAGTAGAGGGGTGAAAGCTAGCTCTTCACCCCTATGGGTGCCTAACCCTTTATGCAAAGAGTGCAAAGAGTTAGCTGAATGCCTTAAGCCTAGCCAGCACTTGTGCCCCCTGCCTTGATCCTGGCCAGCACTGCACTTGTGCCCATGCCGTAAGCCTAGCCCACACTTGTGCCCAGGCCTTAAGCCTAGCCCGCACTTGTGCCCAGGCCTTAAGCCTGGCTGGCACTTGTGCCCATGCCTTAAGCCTAGCCGGCACTTGTGGCCCCTGCCTTGATCCTAGCCAGCACTGCACTTGTGCCCAGGCCTTAAGCCTAGCCTGCACTTGTGCCCAGGCCTTAAGCCTAGCCCGCACTTGTGCCCAGGCCTTATGCCTAGCCCGCACTTGTGCCCAGGCCTTAAGCCTAGCCCGCACTTGTGCCCCGGCCTTAAGCCTAGCCCGCACTTGTGCCCCGGCCTTAAGCCTAGCCCGCACTTGTGCCCCGGCCTTAAGCCTAGCCCGCACTTGTGCCCCGGCCTTAAGCCTAGCCCGCACTTGTGCCCCGGCCTTAAGCCTAGCCCGCACTTGTGCCCAGGCCTTAAGCCTAGCCCGCACTTGTGCCCAGGCCTTAAGCCTAGCCCGCACTTGTGCCCAGGCCTTAAGCCTAGCCCGCACTTGTGCCCCCTGCCTTGATCCTAGCCAGCACTTGTGCCCAGGCCTTAAGCCTAGCCCGCACTTGTGCCCAGGCCTTAAGCCTAGCCTGCACTTTTGAGCCCCTTGAATGCTTGTTTGTTTGTTTTTGTCTTCAGCTTCATGTTGGTTATGCACATAGGGCCAGCTTTACGCTCTTCGCTCTTGTCCCGTCTGAATGCGCATGCACGACTGTAATTGGGGAAGAAGGCATTACCCATTTACGGAGGACAGACAAGAAGTGCCTGGTCGCTTGGAGCATGGGGTTATGGAGAGGCTCCGCACTGTACAACAAAGGATCTAGTCCTAAATGTCCAAGTACAGAGTAGAGGGGTGAAAGCTAGCTCTTCACCCCTATGGGTGCCTAACCCTTTATGCAAAGAGTGCAAAGAGTTAGCTGAATGCCTTAAGCCTAGCCAGCACTTGTGCCCCCTGCCTTGATCCTGGCCAGCACTGCACTTGTGCCCATGCCGTAAGCCTAGCCCGCACTTGTGCCCAGGCCTTAAGCCTGGCTGGCACTTGTGCCCATGCCTTAAGCCTAGCCGGCACTTGTGGCCCCTGCCTTGATCCTAGCCAGCACTGCACTTGTGCCCAGGCCTTAAGCCTAGCCTGCACTTGTGCCCCGGCCTTAAGCCTAGCCCGCACTTGTGCCCCGGCCTTAAGCCTAGCCCGCACTTGTGCCCCGGCCTTAAGCCTAGCCCGCACTTGTGCCCCGGCCTTAAGCCTAACCCGCACTTGTGCCCAGGCCTTAAGCCTAGCCCGCACTTGTGCCCAGGCTTTAAGCTTAGCCCGCACTTGTGCCCCGGCTTTAAGCTTAGCCCGCACTTGTGACCAGGCCTTAAGCTGAGCCCGCACTTGTGCCCCGGCCTTAAGCCGAGCCCGCACTTGTGCCCCGGCCTTAAGCCGAGCCCGCACTTGTGCCCCGGCCTTAAGCCGAGCCCGCACTTGTGCCCCTGCCTTAAGCCGAGCCCGCACTTGTGCCCCTGCCTTAAGCCTAGCCCGCACTTGTGCCCAGGCCTTAAGCCTAGCCCGCACTTGTGCCCAGGCCTTAAGCCTAGCCCGCACTTGTGCCCCTGCCTTAAGCCTAGCCCGCACTTGTGCCCCTGCCTTAAGCCTAGCCCGCACTTGTGCCCAGGCCTAAAGCCTAGCCCGCAGTTGTGCCCAGGCCTTAAGCCTAGCCCGCACTTGTGCCCAGGCCTTAAGCCTAGCCCGCACTTGTGCCCAGGCCTTAAGCCTAGCCCGCACTTGTGCCCAGGCCTTAAGCCTAGCCCGCACTTGTGCCCAGGCCTTAAGCCTAGCCCGCACTTGTGCCCAGGCCTTAAGCCTAGCCCGCACTTGTGCCCAGGCCTTATGCCTAGCCCGCACTTGTGCCCAGGTTTTATGCCTAGCCCGCACTTGTGCCCAGGCCTTATGCCTAGCCCGCACTTGTGCCCAGGCCTTAAGCCTAGCCCGCACTTGTGCCCAGGCCTTAAGCCTAGCCCGCACTTGTGCCCAGGCCTTAAGCCTAGCCCGCACTTGTGCCCAGGCCTTAAGCCTAGCCCGCACTTGTGCCCAGGCCTTAAGCCTAGCCCGCACTTGTGCCCCCTGCCTTGATCCTAGCCAGCACTTGTGCCCAGGCCTTAAGCCTAGCCCGCACTTGTGCCCAGGCCTTAAGCCTAGCCCGCACTTGTGCCCCGGCCTTAAGCCGAGCCCGCACTTGTGCCCCTGCCTTAAGCCGAGCCCGCACTTGTGCCCCTGCCTTAAGCCGAGCCCGCACTTGTGCCCCTGCCTTAAGCCGAGCCCGCACTTGTGCCCAGGCCTTAAGCCTAGCCCGCACTTGTGCCCAGGCCTTAAGCCGAGCCCGCACTTGTGCCCCGGCCTTAAGCCGAGCCCGCACTTGTGCCCCGGCCTTAAGCCGAGCCCGCACTTGTGCCCCGGCCTTAATCCGAGCCCGCACTTGTGCCCCTGCCTTAAGCCGAGCCCGCACTTGTGCCCCTGCCTTAAGCCGAGCCCGCACTTGTGCCCCTGCCTTAAGCCGAGCCCGCACTTGTGCCCCTGCCTTAAGCCGAGCCCGCACTTGTGCCCCTGCCTTAAGCCTAGCCCGCACTTGTGCCCAGGCCTTAAGCCTAGCCCGCACTTGTGCCCAGGCCTTAAGCCTAGCCCGCACTTGTGCCCAGGCCTTAAGCCTAGCCCGCACTTGTGCCCAGGCCTTAAGCCTAGCCCGCACTTGTGCCCAGGCCTTAAGCCTAGCCCGCACTTGTGCCCAGGCCTTAAGCCTAGCCCGCACTTGTGCCCAGGCCTTAAGCCTAGCCCGCACTTGTGCCCAGGCCTTAAGCCTAGCCCTCACTTGTGCCCAGGCCTTAAGCCTAGCCCGCACTTGTGCCCAGGCCTTAAGCCTAGCCCGCACTTGTGCCCAGGCCTTAAGCCTAGCCCGCACTTGTGCCCAGGCCTTAAGCCTAGCCCGCACTTGTGGCCAGGCCTTAAGCCTAGCCCGCACTTGTGGCCAGGCCTTAAGCCTAGCCCGCACTTGTGGCCAGGCCTTAAGCCTAGCCCGCACTTGTGCCCAGGCCTTAAGCCTAGCCCGCACTTGTGCCCAGGCCTTAAGCCTAGCCCGCACTTGTGCCCAGGCCTTAAGCCTAGCCCGCACTTGTGCCCAGGCCTTAAGCCTAGCCCGCACTTGTCCCCAGGCCTTAAGCCTAGCCCGCACTTGTGGCCAGGCCTTAAGCCTAGCCCGCACTTGTGCCCAGGCCTTAAGCTTAGCCCGCACTTGTGCCCAGGCCTTAAGCCTAGCCTGCACTTTTGAGCCCCTTGAATGCTTGTTTGTTTGTTTTTGTCTTCAGCTTCATGTTGGTTATGCACATAGGGCCAGCTTTACGCTCTTCGCTCTTGTCCCGTCTGAATGCGCATGCACGACTGTAATTGGGGAAGAAGGCATTACCCATTTACGGAGGACAGACAAGAAGTGCCTGGTCGCTTGGAGCATGGGGTTATGGAGAGGCTCCGCACTGTACAACAAAGGATCTAGTCCTAAATGTCCAAGTAAAGAGTAGAGGGGTGAAAGCTAGCTCTTCACCCCTATGGGTGCCTAACCCTTTATGCAAAGAGTTAGCTGAATGCCTTAAGCCTAGCCAGCACTTGTGCCCCCTGCCTTGATCCTGGCCAGCACTGCACTTGTGCCCATGCCATAAGCCTAGCCCGCACTTGTGCCCAGGCCTTAAGCCTGGCTGGCACTTGTGCCCATGCCTTAAGCCTAGCCGGCACTTGTGGCCCCTGCCTTGATCCTAGCCAGCACTGCACTTGTGCCCAGGCCTTAAGCCTAGCCTGCACTTGTGCCCCGGCCTTAAGCCTAGCCCGCACTTGTGCCCCGGCCTTAAGCCTAGCCCGCACTTGTGCCCCGGCCTTAAGCCTAGCCCGCACTTGTGCCCCGGCCTTAAGCCTAACCCGCACTTGTGCCCAGGCCTTAAGCCTAGCCCGCACTTGTGCCCAGGCTTTAAGCTTAGCCCGCACTTGTGCCCCGGCTTTAAGCTTAGCCCGCACTTGTGACCAGGCCTTAAGCTGAGCCCGCACTTGTGCCCCGGCCTTAAGCCGAGCCCGCACTTGTGCCCCGGCCTTAAGCCGAGCCCGCACTTGTGCCCCGGCCTTAAGCCGAGCCCGCACTTGTGCCCCTGCCTTAAGCCGAGCCCGCACTTGTGCCCCTGCCTTAAGCCTAGCCCGCACTTGTGCCCAGGCCTTAAGCCTAGCCCGCACTTGTGCCCAGGCCTTAAGCCTAGCCCGCACTTGTGCCCCTGCCTTAAGCCTAGCCCGCACTTGTGCCCCTGCCTTAAGCCTAGCCCGCACTTGTGCCCAGGGCTAAAGCCTAGCCCGCAGTTGTGCCCAGGCCTTAAGCCTAGCCCGCACTTGTGCCCAGGCCTTAAGCCTAGCCCGCACTTGTGCCCAGGCCTTAAGCCTAGCCCGCACTTGTGCCCAGGCCTTAAGCCTAGCCCGCACTTGTGCCCAGGCCTTAAGCCTAGCCCGCACTTGTGCCCAGGCCTTAAGCCTAGCCCGCACTTGTGCCCAGGCCTTATGCCTAGCCCGCACTTGTGCCCAGGTTTTATGCCTAGCCCGCACTTGTGCCCAGGCCTTATGCCTAGCCTGCACTTGTGCCCAGGCCTTAAGCCTAGCCCGCACTTGTGCCCAGGCCTTAAGCCTAGCCCGCACTTGTGCCCAGGCCTTAAGCCTAGCCCGCACTTGTGCCCAGGCCTTAAGCCTAGCCCGCACTTGTGCCCAGGCCTTAAGCCTAGCCCGCACTTGTGCCCCCTGCCTTGATCCTAGCCAGCACTTGTGCCCAGGCCTTAAGCCTAGCCCGCACTTGTGCCCAGGCCTTAAGCCTAGCCCGCACTTGTGCCCCCTGCCTTGATCCTAGCCAGCACTGCACTTGTGCCCAGGCCTTAAGCCTAGCCTGCACTTGTGCCCAGGCCTTAAGCCTAGCCCGCACTTGTGCCCAGGCCTTAAGCCTAGCCCGCACTTGTGCCCAGGCCTTAAGCCTAGCCTGCACTTGTGCCCAGGCCTTAAGCCTAGCCCGCACTTGTGCCCAGGCCTTAAGCCTAGCCCGCACTTGTGCCCAGGCCTTAAGCCTAGCCCGCACTTGTGCCCCGGCCTTAAGCCGAGCCCGCACTTGTGCCCCTGCCTTAAGCCGAGCCCGCACTTGTGCCCCTGCCTTAAGCCGAGCCCGCACTTGTGCCCCTGCCTTAAGCCGAGCCCGCACTTGTGCCCAGGCCTTAAGCCTAGCCCGCACTTGTGCCCAGGCCTTAAGCCGAGCCCGCACTTGTGCCCCGGCCTTAAGCCGAGCCCGCACTTGTGCCCCGGCCTTAAGCCGAGCCCGCACTTGTGCCCCGGCCTTAATCCGAGCCCGCACTTGTGCCCCTGCCTTAAGCCGAGCCCGCACTTGTGCCCCTGCCTTAAGCCGAGCCCGCACTTGTGCCCCTGCCTTAAGCCGAGCCCGCACTTGTGCCCAGGCCTTAAGCCTAGCCTGCACTTGTGCCCAGGCCTTAAGCCTAGCCCGCACTTGTGCCCAGGCCTTAAGCCTAGCCCGCACTTGTGCCCAGGCCTTAAGCCTAGCCCGCACTTGTGCCCAGGCCTTAAGCCTAGCCCGCACTTGTGCCCAGGCCTTAAGCCTAGCCCGCACTTGTGCCCAGGCCTTAAGCCTAGCCCGCACTTGTGCCCAGGCCTTAAGCCTAGCCCGCACTTGTGCCCAGGCCTTAAGCCTAGCCCGCACTTGTGCCCAGGCCTTAAGCCTAGCCCGCACTTGTGCCCAGGCCTTAAGCCTAGCCCGCACTTGTGCCCAGGCCTTAAGCCTAGCCCGCACTTGTGCCCAGGCCTTAAGCCTAGCCCGCACTTGTGCCCAGGCCTTAAGCCTAGCCCGCACTTGTGCCCAGGCCTTAAGCCTAGCCCGCACTTGTGGCCAGGCCTTAAGCCTAGCCCGCACTTGTGGCCAGGCCTTAAGCCTAGCCCGCACTTGTGGCCAGGCCTTAAGCCTAGCCCGCACTTGTGCCCAGGCCTTAAGCCTAGCCCGCACTTGTGCCCAGGCCTTAAGCCTAGCCCGCACTTGTGCCCAGGCCTTAAGCCTAGCCCGCACTTGTGCCCAGGCCTTAAGCCTAGCCCGCACTTGTCCCCAGGCCTTAAGCCTAGCCCGCACTTGTGGCCAGGCCTTAAGCCTAGCCCGCACTTGTGCCCAGGCCTTAAGCTTAGCCCGCACTTGTGCCCAGGCCTTAAGCCTAGCCTGCACTTTTGAGCCCCTTGAATGCTTGTTTGTTTGTTTTTGTCTTCAGCTTCATGTTGGTTATGCACATAGGGCCAGCTTTACGCTCTTCGCTCTTGTCCCGTCTGAATGCGCATGCACGACTGTAATTGGGGAAGAAGGCATTACCCATTTACGGAGGACAGACAAGAAGTGCCTGGTCGCTTGGAGCATGGGGTTATGGAGAGGCTCCGCACTGTACAACAAAGGATCTAGTCCTAAATGTCCAAGTACAGAGTAGAGGGGTGAAAGCTAGCTCTTCACCCCTATGGGTGCCTAACCCTTTATGCAAAGAGTTAGCTGAATGCCTTAAGCCTAGCCAGCACTTGTGCCCCCTGCCTTGATCCTGGCCAGCACTGCACTTGTGCCCATGCCGTAAGCCTAGCCCGCACTTGTGCCCAGGCCTTAAGCCTGGCTGGCACTTGTGCCCATGCCTTAAGCCTAGCCGGCAATTGTGGCCCATGCCTTGATCCTAGCCAGCACTGCACTTGTGCCCAGGCCTTAAGCCTAGCCTGCACTTGTGCCCAGGCCTTAAGCCTAGCCCGCACTTGTGCCCAGGCCTTATGCCTAGCCCGCACTTGTGCCCAGGCCTTAAGCCTAGCCCGCACTTGTGCCCAGGCCTTAAGCCTAGCCCGCACTTGTACCCAGGCCTTAAGCCTAGCCTGCACTTGTGCCCAGGCCTTAAGCCTAGCCCGCACTTGTGCCCCTGCCTTAAGCCGAGCCCGCACTTGTGCCCCTGCCTTAAGCCGAGCCCGCACTTGTGCCCCTGCCTTAAGCCTAGCCCGCACTTGTGCCCAGGCCTTAAGCCTAGCCCGCACTTGTGGCCAGGCCTTAAGCCTAGCCCGCACTTGTGCCCAGGCCTTAAGCCAAGCCCGCACTTGTGCCCAGGCCTTAAGCCTAGCCCGCACTTGTGCCCAGGCCTTAAGCCTAGCCCGCACTTGTGCCCAGGCCTTAAGCCTAGCCCGCACTTGTGCCCAGGCCTTAAGCCTAGCCCGCACTTGTGCCCAGGCCTTAAGCATGGCTGGCACTTGTGCCCATGCCTTAAGCCTAGCCGGCACTTGTGGCCCCTGCCTTGATCCTAGCCAGCACTGCACTTGTGCCCAGGCCTTAAGCCTAGCCCGCACTTGTGCCCCGGCCTTAAGCCTAGCCCGCACTTGTGCCCCGGCCTTAAGCCTAGCCCGCACTTGTGCCCCGGCCTTAAGCCTAGCCCGCACTTGTGCCCAGGCCTTAAGCCTAGCCCGCACTTGTGCCCAGGCCTTAAGCCTAGCCCGCACTTGTGCCCCGGCCTTAAGCCTAGCCCGCACTTGTGCCCCGGCCTTAAGCCTAGCCCGCACTTGTGCCCCGGCCTTTAGCCTAGCCCGCACTTGTGCCCTGGCCTTAAGCCTAGCCCGCACTTGTGCCCAGGCCTTAAGCCTAGCCCGCACTTGTGCTCAGGCCTTAAGCCTAGCCCGCACTTGTGCCCAGGCCTTAAGCCTAGCCCGCACTTGTGCCCAGGCCTTAAGCCTAGCCCGCACTTGTGCCCAGGCCTTAAGCCGAGCCCGCACTTGTGCCCCTGCCCTAAGCCTAGCCCGCACTTGTGCCCAGGCCTTAAGCCTAGCCTGCACTTGTGCCCAGGCCTTAAGCCTAGCCCGCACTTGTGCCCCGGCCTTAAGCCGAGCCCGCACTTGTGCCCCTGCCTTAAGCCGAGCCCGCACTTGTGCCCCTGCCTTAAGCCGAGCCCGCACTTGTGCCCCTGCCTTAAGCCTAGCCCGCACTTGTGCCCAGGCCTTAAGCCTAGCCCGCACTTGTGCCCCGGCCTTAAGCCGAGCCCGCACTTGTGCTCAGGCCTTAAGCCTAGCCCGCACTTGTGCTCAGGCCTTAAGCCTAGCCCGCACATGTGCCCAGGCCTTAAGCCTAGCCCGCACTTGTGCCCAGGCCTTAAGCCTAGCCCGCACTTGTGCCCAGGCCTTAAGCCTAGCCCGCACTTGTGCTCAGGCCTTAAGCCTAGCCCGCACTTGTGCCCAGGCCTTAAGCCTAGCCTGCACTTGTGCCCAGGCCTTAAGCCTAGCCCGCACTTGTGCCCCTGCCTTAAGCCTAGCCCGCACTTGTGGCCAGGCCTTAAACCCAGCCCGCACTTGTGCCCAGGCCTTAAGCCCAGCCCGCACTTGTGCCCAGGCCTTAAGCCTAGCCCGCACTTGTGCCCCTGCCTTAAGCCTAGCCCGCACTTGTGCCCAGGCCTTAAGCCTAGCCCGCACTTGTGCCCAGGCCTTAAGCCTAGCCCGCACTCGTGCCCAGGCCTTAAGCCTAGCCCGCACTCATGCCCAGGCCTTAAGCCTAGCCCGCACTTGTGTCCAGGCCTTAAGCCTAGCCCGCACTTGTGCCCAGGCCTTAAGCCTAGCCCGCACTTGTGGCCAGGCCTTAAGCCTAGCCCGCACTTGTGCCCAGGCCTTAAGCTTAGCCCGCACTTGTGCCCAGGCCTTAAGCCTAGCCTGCACTTTTGAGCCCCTTGAATGCTTGTTTGTTTGTTTTTGTCTTCAGCTTCATGTTGGTTATGCACATAGGGCCAGCTTTACGCTCTTCGCTCTTGTCCCGTCTGAATGCGCATGCACGACTGTAATTGGGGAAGAAGGCAATCCCCATTTACGGAGGACAGACAAGAAGTGCCTGGTCGCTTGGAGCATGGGGTTATGGAGAGGCTCCGCACTGTACAACAAAGGATCTAGTCCTAAATGTCCAAGTACAGAGTAGAGGGGTGAAAGCTAGCTCTTCACCCCTATGGGTGCCTAACCCTTTATGCAAAGAGTGCAAAGAGTTAGCTGAATGCCTTAAGCCTAGCCAGCACTTGTGCCCCCTGCCTTGATCCTGGCCAGCACTGCACTTGTGCCCATGCCGTAAGCCTAGCCCGCACTTGTGCCCAGGCCTTAAGCCTAGCCTGCACTTGTGCCCAGGCCTTAAGCCTGGCTGGCACTTGTGCCCATGCCTTAAGCCTAGCCGGCACTTGTGGCCCCTGCCTTGATCCTAGCCAGCACTGCACTTGTGCCCAGGCCTTAAGCCTAGCCCGCACTTGTGCCCAGGCCTTAAGCCTAGCCCGCACTTGTGCCCAGGCCTTAAGCCTAGCCCGCACTTGTGCCCAGGCCTTAAGCCTAACCCGCACTTGTGCCCAGGCCTTAAGCCTAGCCCGCACTTGTGCCCAGGCCTTAAGCCTAGCCCGCACTTGTGCCCAGGCCTTAAGCCTAGCCCGCACTTGTGCCCAGGCCTTAAGCCTAGCCCGCACTTGTGCCCAGGCCTTAAGCCTAGCCCGCACTTGTGCCCAGGCCTTAAGCCTAGCCCGCACTTGTGCCCAGGCCTTAAGCCTAGCCCGCACTTGTGCCCAGGCCTTAAGCCTAGCCCGCACTTGTGCCCAGGCCTTAAGCCTGGCCCGCACTTGTGCCCAGGCCTTAAGCCTAGCCCGCACTTGTGCCCAGGCCTTAAGCCTAGCCCGCACTTGTGCCTAGGCCTTAAGCCTAGCCCGCACTTGTGCCCAGGCCTTAAGCCTAGCCCGCACTTGTGCCCCTGCCTTAAGCCTAGCCCGCACTTGTGGCCAGGCCTTAAGCCCAGCCCGCACTTGTGCCCAGGCCTTAAGCCCAGCCCGCACTTGTGCCCAGGCCTTAAGCCCAGCCCGCACTTGTGCCCCTGCCTTAAGCCTAGCCCGCACTTGTGCCCAGGCCTTAAGCCGAGCCCGCACTTGTGCCCAGGCCTTAAGCCGAGCCCGCACTTGTGCCCAGGCCTTAAGCCTAGCCCGCACTTGTGTCCAGGCCTTAAGCCTAGCCCGCACTTGTGCCCAGGCCTTAAGCCTAGCCCGCACTTGTGGCCAGGCCTTAAGCCTAGCCCGCACTTGTGCCCAGGCCTTAAGCTTAGCCCGCACTTGTGCCCAGGCCTTAAGCCTAGCCTGCACTTTTGAGCCCCTTGAATGCTTGTTTGTTTGTTTTTGTCTTCAGCTTCATGTTGGTTATGCACATAGGGCCAGCTTTACGCTCTTCTCTCTTGTCCCGTCTGAATGCGCATGCACGACTGTAATTGGGGAAGAAGGCATTACCCATTTACGGAGGACAGACAAGAAGTGCCTGGTCGCTTGGAGCATGGGGTTATGGAGAAGCTCCGCACTGTACAACAAAGGATCTAGTCCTAAATGTCCAAGTACAGAGTAGAGGGGTGAAAGCTAGCTCTTCACCCCTATGGGTGCCTAACCCTTTATGCAAAGAGTGCAAAGAGTTAGCTGAATGCCTTAAGCCTAGCCAGCACTTGTGCCCCCTGCCTTGATCCTGGCCAGCACTGCACTTGTGCCCATGCCGTAAGCCTAGCCCACACTTGTGCCCAGGCCTTAAGCCTAGCCCGCACTTGTGCCCAGGCCTTAAGCCTGGCTGGCACTTGTGCCCATGCCTTAAGCCTAGCCGGCACTTGTGGCCCCTGCCTTGATCCTAGCCAGCACTGCACTTGTGCCCAGGCCTTAAGCCTAGCCTGCACTTGTGCCCAGGCCTTAAGCCTAGCCCGCACTTGTGCCCAGGCCTTATGCCTAGCCCGCACTTGTGCCCAGGCCTTAAGCCTAGCCCGCACTTGTGCCCCGGCCTTAAGCCTAGCCCGCACTTGTGCCCCGGCCTTAAGCCTAGCCCGCACTTGTGCCCCGGCCTTAAGCCTAGCCCGCACTTGTGCCCCGGCCTTAAGCCTAGCCCGCACTTGTGCCCCGGCCTTAAGCCTAGCCCGCACTTGTGCCCAGGCCTTAAGCCTAGCCCGCACTTGTGCCCAGGCCTTAAGCCTAGCCCGCACTTGTGCCCAGGCCTTAAGCCTAGCCCGCACTTGTGCCCCCTGCCTTGATCCTAGCCAGCACTTGTGCCCAGGCCTTAAGCCTAGCCCGCACTTGTGCCCAGGCCTTAAGCCTAGCCTGCACTTTTGAGCCCCTTGAATGCTTGTTTGTTTGTTTTTGTCTTCAGCTTCATGTTGGTTATGCACATAGGGCCAGCTTTACGCTCTTCGCTCTTGTCCCGTCTGAATGCGCATGCACGACTGTAATTGGGGAAGAAGGCATTACCCATTTACGGAGGACAGACAAGAAGTGCCTGGTCGCTTGGAGCATGGGGTTATGGAGAGGCTCCGCACTGTACAACAAAGGATCTAGTCCTAAATGTCCAAGTACAGAGTAGAGGGGTGAAAGCTAGCTCTTCACCCCTATGGGTGCCTAACCCTTTATGCAAAGAGTGCAAAGAGTTAGCTGAATGCCTTAAGCCTAGCCAGCACTTGTGCCCCCTGCCTTGATCCTGGCCAGCACTGCACTTGTGCCCATGCCGTAAGCCTAGCCCGCACTTGTGCCCAGGCCTTAAGCCTGGCTGGCACTTGTGCCCATGCCTTAAGCCTAGCCGGCACTTGTGGCCCCTGCCTTGATCCTAGCCAGCACTGCACTTGTGCCCAGGCCTTAAGCCTAGCCTGCACTTGTGCCCCGGCCTTAAGCCTAGCCCGCACTTGTGCCCCGGCCTTAAGCCTAGCCCGCACTTGTGCCCCGGCCTTAAGCCTAGCCCGCACTTGTGCCCCGGCCTTAAGCCTAACCCGCACTTGTGCCCAGGCCTTAAGCCTAGCCCGCACTTGTGCCCAGGCTTTAAGCTTAGCCCGCACTTGTGCCCCGGCTTTAAGCTTAGCCCGCACTTGTGACCAGGCCTTAAGCTGAGCCCGCACTTGTGCCCCGGCCTTAAGCCGAGCCCGCACTTGTGCCCCGGCCTTAAGCCGAGCCCGCACTTGTGCCCCGGCCTTAAGCCGAGCCCGCACTTGTGCCCCTGCCTTAAGCCGAGCCCGCACTTGTGCCCCTGCCTTAAGCCTAGCCCGCACTTGTGCCCAGGCCTTAAGCCTAGCCCGCACTTGTGCCCAGGCCTTAAGCCTAGCCCGCACTTGTGCCCCTGCCTTAAGCCTAGCCCGCACTTGTGCCCCTGCCTTAAGCCTAGCCCGCACTTGTGCCCAGGCCTAAAGCCTAGCCCGCAGTTGTGCCCAGGCCTTAAGCCTAGCCCGCACTTGTGCCCAGGCCTTAAGCCTAGCCCGCACTTGTGCCCAGGCCTTAAGCCTAGCCCGCACTTGTGCCCAGGCCTTAAGCCTAGCCCGCACTTGTGCCCAGGCCTTAAGCCTAGCCCGCACTTGTGCCCAGGCCTTAAGCCTAGCCCGCACTTGTGCCCAGGCCTTATGCCTAGCCCGCACTTGTGCCCAGGTTTTATGCCTAGCCCGCACTTGTGCCCAGGCCTTATGCCTAGCCCGCACTTGTGCCCAGGCCTTAAGCCTAGCCCGCACTTGTGCCCAGGCCTTAAGCCTAGCCCGCACTTGTGCCCAGGCCTTAAGCCTAGCCCGCACTTGTGCCCAGGCCTTAAGCCTAGCCCGCACTTGTGCCCAGGCCTTAAGCCTAGCCCGCACTTGTGCCCCCTGCCTTGATCCTAGCCAGCACTTGTGCCCAGGCCTTAAGCCTAGCCCGCACTTGTGCCCAGGCCTTAAGCCTAGCCCGCACTTGTGCCCCCTGCCTTGATCCTAGCCAGCACTGCACTTGTGCCCAGGCCTTAAGCCTAGCCTGCACTTGTGCCCAGGCCTTAAGCCTAGCCCGCACTTGTGCCCAGGCCTTAAGCCTAGCCTGCACTTGTGCCCAGGCCTTAAGCCTAGCCCGCACTTGTGCCCAGGCCTTAAGCCTAGCCCGCACTTGTGCCCAGGCCTTAAGCCTAGCCCGCACTTGTGCCCCGGCCTTAAGCCGAGCCCGCACTTGTGCCCCTGCCTTAAGCCGAGCCCGCACTTGTGCCCCTGCCTTAAGCCGAGCCCGCACTTGTGCCCCTGCCTTAAGCCGAGCCCGCACTTGTGCCCAGGCCTTAAGCCTAGCCCGCACTTGTGCCCAGGCCTTAAGCCGAGCCCGCACTTGTGCCCCGGCCTTAAGCCGAGCCCGCACTTGTGCCCCGGCCTTAAGCCGAGCCCGCACTTGTGCCCCGGCCTTAATCCGAGCCCGCACTTGTGCCCCTGCCTTAAGCCGAGCCCGCACTTGTGCCCCTGCCTTAAGCCGAGCCCGCACTTGTGCCCCTGCCTTAAGCCGAGCCCGCACTTGTGCCCCTGCCTTAAGCCGAGCCCGCACTTGTGCCCCTGCCTTAAGCCTAGCCCGCACTTGTGCCCAGGCCTTAAGCCTAGCCCGCACTTGTGCCCAGGCCTTAAGCCTAGCCCGCACTTGTGCCCAGGCCTTAAGCCTAGCCCGCACTTGTGCCCAGGCCTTAAGCCTAGCCCGCACTTGTGCCCAGGCCTTAAGCCTAGCCCGCACTTGTGCCCAGGCCTTAATCCGAGCCCGCACTTGTGCCCCTGCCTTAAGCCGAGCCCGCACTTGTGCCCCTGCCTTAAGCCGAGCCCGCACTTGTGCCCCTGCCTTAAGCCGAGCCCGCACTTGTGCCCCTGCCTTAAGCCGAGCCCGCACTTGTGCCCCTGCCTTAAGCCTAGCCCGCACTTGTGCCCAGGCCTTAAGCCTAGCCCGCACTTGTGCCCAGGCCTTAAGCCTAGCCCGCACTTGTGCCCAGGCCTTAAGCCTAGCCCGCACTTGTGCCCAGGCCTTAAGCCTAGCCCGCACTTGTGCCCAGGCCTTAAGCCTAGCCCGCACTTGTGCCCAGGCCTTAAGCCTAGCCCGCACTTGTGCCCAGGCCTTAAGCCTAGCCCGCACTTGTGCCCAGGCCTTAAGCCTAGCCCTCACTTGTGCCCAGGCCTTAAGCCTAGCCCGCACTTGTGCCCAGGCCTTAAGCCTAGCCCGCACTTGTGCCCAGGCCTTAAGCCTAGCCCGCACTTGTGCCCAGGCCTTAAGCCTAGCCCGCACTTGTGGCCAGGCCTTAAGCCTAGCCCGCACTTGTGGCCAGGCCTTAAGCCTAGCCCGCACTTGTGGCCAGGCCTTAAGCCTAGCCCGCACTTGTGCCCAGGCCTTAAGCCTAGCCCGCACTTGTGCCCAGGCCTTAAGCCTAGCCCGCACTTGTGCCCAGGCCTTAAGCCTAGCCCGCACTTGTGCCCAGGCCTTAAGCCTAGCCCGCACTTGTCCCCAGGCCTTAAGCCTAGCCCGCACTTGTGGCCAGGCCTTAAGCCTAGCCCGCACTTGTGCCCAGGCCTTAAGCTTAGCCCGCACTTGTGCCCAGGCCTTAAGCCTAGCCTGCACTTTTGAGCCCCTTGAATGCTTGTTTGTTTGTTTTTGTCTTCAGCTTCATGTTGGTTATGCACATAGGGCCAGCTTTACGCTCTTCGCTCTTGTCCCGTCTGAATGCGCATGCACGACTGTAATTGGGGAAGAAGGCATTACCCATTTACGGAGGACAGACAAGAAGTGCCTGGTCGCTTGGAGCATGGGGTTATGGAGAGGCTCCGCACTGTACAACAAAGGATCTAGTCCTAAATGTCCAAGTACAGAGTAGAGGGGTGAAAGCTAGCTCTTCACCCCTATGGGTGCCTAACCCTTTATGCAAAGAGTTAGCTGAATGCCTTAAGCCTAGCCAGCACTTGTGCCCCCTGCCTTGATCCTGGCCAGCACTGCACTTGTGCCCATGCCGTAAGCCTAGCCCGCACTTGTGCCCAGGCCTTAAGCCTGGCTGGCACTTGTGCCCATGCCTTAAGCCTAGCCGGCACTTGTGGCCCATGCCTTGATCCTAGCCAGCACTGCACTTGTGCCCAGGCCTTAAGCCTAGCCTGCACTTGTGCCCAGGCCTTAAGCCTAGCCCGCACTTGTGCCCAGGCCTTAAGCCTAGCCCGCACTTGTGCCCAGGCCTTAAGCCTAGCCCGCACTTGTGCCCAGGCCTTAAGCCTAGCCCGCACTTGTGCCCAGGCCTTAAGCCTAGCCCGCACTTGTACCCAGGCCTTAAGCCTAGCCTGCACTTGTGCCCAGGCCTTAAGCCTAGCCCGCACTTGTGCCCCTGCCTTAAGCCGAGCCCGCACTTGTGCCCCTGCCTTAAGCCGAGCCCGCACTTGTGCCCCTGCCTTAAGCCTAGCCCGCACTTGTGCCCAGGCCTTAAGCCTAGCCCGCACTTGTGGCCAGGCCTTAAGCCTAGCCCGCACTTGTGCCCCGGCCTTAAGCCTAGCCCGCACTTGTGCCCCGGCCTTAAGCCTAGCCCGCACTTGTGCCCAGGCCTTAAGCCTAGCCCGCACTTGTGCCCAGGCCTTAAGCCTAGCCCGCACTTGTGCCCCGGCCTTAAGCCTAGCCCGCACTTGTGCCCCGGCCTTAAGCCTAGCCCGCACTTGTGCCCCGGCCTTTAGCCTAGCCCGCACTTGTGCCCTGGCCTTAAGCCTAGCCCGCACTTGTGCCCAGGCCTTAAGCCTAGCCCGCACTTGTGCTCAGGCCTTAAGCCTAGCCTGCACTTGTGCCCAGGCCTTAAGCCTAGCCCGCACTTGTGCCCCCTGCCTTGATCCTAGCCAGCACTTGTGCCCAGGCCTTAAGCCTAGCCCGCACTTGTGCCCAGGCCTTAAGCCTAGCCTGCACTTTTGAGCCCCTTGAATGCTTGTTTGTTTGTTTTTGTCTTC
This sequence comes from Ranitomeya imitator, assembly GCF_032444005.1. Classification (NCBI taxonomy): domain Eukaryota; kingdom Metazoa; phylum Chordata; class Amphibia; order Anura; family Dendrobatidae; genus Ranitomeya; species Ranitomeya imitator. The sequence continues at coordinate 1,227,782 of NW_027194564.1, forward strand.
AGCTTCATGTTGGTTATACACATAGGGCCAGCTTTACGCTCTTCGCTCTTGTCCCGTCTGAATGCGCATGCACGACTGTAATTGGGGAAGAAGGCATTCCCCTTTTACGGAGGACAGACAAGAAGTGCCTGGTCGCTTGGAGCATGGGGTTATGGAGAGGCTCCGCACTGTACAACAAAGGATCTAGTCCTAAATGTCCAAGTACAGAGTAGAGGGGTGAAAGCTAGCTCTTCACCCCTATGGGTGCCTAACCCTTTATGCAAAGAGTGCAAAGAGTTAGCTGAATGCCTTAAGCCTAGCCAGCACTTGTGCCCCCTGCCTTGATCCTGGCCAGCACTGCACTTGTGCCCATGCCGTAAGCCTAGCCCGCACTTGTGCCCAGGCCTTAAGCCTGGCTGGCACTTGTGCCCATGCCTTAAGCCTAGCCGGCACTTGTGGCCCCTGCCTTGATCCTAGCCAGCACTGCACTTGTGCCCAGGCCTTAAGCCTAGCCTGCACTTGTGCCCCGGCCTTAAGCCTAGCCCGCACTTGTGCCCCGGCCTTAAGCCTAGCCCGCACTTGTGCCCCGGCCTTAAGCCTAACCCGCACTTGTGCCCCGGCCTTAAGCCTAGCCTGCACTTGTGCCCAGGCTTTAAGCTTAGCCCGCACTTGTTCCCCGGCTTTAAGCTTAGCCCGCACTTGTGCCCCGGCCTTAAGCCGAGCCCGCACTTGTGCCCCGGCCTTAAGCCGAGCCCGCACTTGTGCCCCGGCCTTAAGCCGAGCCCGCACTTGTGCCCCTGCCTTAAGCCGAGCCCGCACTTGTGCCCCTGCCTTAAGCCGAGCCCGCACTTGTGCCCCTGCCTTAAGCCGAGCCCGCACTTGTGCCCAGGCCTTAAGCCTAGCCCGCACTTGTGCCCAGGCCTTAAGCCTAGCCCGCACTTGTGCCCAGGCCTTAAGCCTAGCCCGCACTTTTGAGCCCCTTGAATGCTTGTTTGTTTGTTTTTGTCTTCAGCTTCATGTTGGTTATGCACATAGGGCCAGCTTTACGCTCTTCGCTCTTGTCCCGTCTGAATGCGCATGCACGACTGTAATTGGGGAAGAAGGCATTACCCATTTACGGAGGACAGACAAGAAGTGCCTGGTCGCTTGGAGCATGGGGTTATGGAGAGGCTCCGCACTGTACAACAAAGGATCTAGTCCTAAATGTCCAAGTACAGAGTAGAGGGGTGAAAGCTAGCTCTTCACCCCTATGGGTGCCTAACCCTTTATGCAAAGAGTGCAAAGAGTTAGCTGAATGCCTTAAGCCTAGCCAGCACTTGTGCCCCCTGCCTTGATCCTGGCCAGCACTGCACTTGTGCCCATGCCGTAAGCCTAGCCCACACTTGTGCCCAGGCCTTAAGCCTAGCCCGCACTTGTGCCCAGGCCTTAAGCCTGGCTGGCACTTGTGCCCATGCCTTAAGCCTAGCCGGCACTTGTGGCCCCTGCCTTGATCCTAGCCAGCACTGCACTTGTGCCCAGGCCTTAAGCCTAGCCTGCACTTGTGCCCAGGCCTTAAGCCTAGCCCGCACTTGTGCCCCGGCCTTAAGCCTAGCCCGCACTTGTGCCCCGGCCTTAAGCCTAGCCTGCACTTGTGCCCGACCTTAAGCCTAGCCCGCACTTGTGCCCCGGCCTTAAGCCTAGCCCGCACTTGTGCCCCGGCCTTAAGCCTAACCCGCACTTGTGCCCAGGCCTTAAGCCTAGCCCGCACTTGTGCCCCGGCCTTAAGCCTAGCCCGCACTTGTGCCCAGGCCTTAAGCCTAGCCCGCACTTGTGCCCAGGCCTTAAGCCTAGCCCGCACTTGTGCCCAGGCCTTGATCCTAGCCAGCACTTGTGCCCAGGCCTTAAGCCTAGCCCGCACTTGTGCCCAGGCCTTAAGCCTAGCCTGCACTTTTGAGCCCCTTGAATGCTTGTTTGTTTGTTTTTGTCTTCAGCTTCATGTTGGTTATGCACATAGGGCCAGCTTTACGCTCTTCGCTCTTGTCCCGTCTGAATGCGCATGCACGACTGTAATTGGGGAAGAAGGCATTACCCATTTACGGAGGACAGACAAGAAGTGCCTGGTCGCTTGGAGCATGGGGTTATGGAGAGGCTCCGCACTGTACAACAAAGGATCTAGTCCTAAATGTCCAAGTACAGAGTAGAGGGGTGAAAGCTAGCTCTTCACCCCTATGGGTGCCTAACCCTTTATGCAAAGAGTGCAAAGAGTTAGCTGAATGCCTTAAGCCTAGCCAGCACTTGTGCCCCCTGCCTTGATCCTGGCCAGCACTGCACTTGTGCCCATGCCGTAAGCCTAGCCTGCACTTGTGCCCAGGCCTTAAGCCTGGCTGGCACTTGTGCCCATGCCTTAAGCCTAGCCGGCACTTGTGGCCCCTGCCTTGATCCTAGCCAGCACTGCACTTGTGCCCAGGTTTTAAGCCTAGCCTGCACTTGTGCCCCGGCCTTAAGCCTAGCCCGCACTTGTGCCCCGGCCTTAAGCCTAGCCCGCACTTGTGCCCCGGCCTTAAGCCTAACCCGCACTTGTGCCCAGGCCTTAAGCCTAGCCCGCACTTGTGCCCCGGCTTTAAGCTTAGCCCGCACTTGTGCCCCGGCTTTAAGCTTAGCCCGCACTTGTGCCCAGGCCTTAAGCCTAGCCCGCACTTGTGCCCCGGCCTTAAGCCGAGCCCGCACTTGTGCCCATGCCGTAAGCCTAGCCCGCACTTGTGCCCAGGCCTTAAGCCTAGCCTGCACTTGTGCCCAGGCCTTAAGCCTGGCTGGCACTTGTGCCCATGCCTTAAGCCTAGCCGGCACTTGTGGCCCCTGCCTTGATCCTAGCCAGCACTGCACTTGTGCCCAGGCCTTAAGCCTAGCCCGCACTTGTGCCCAGGCCTTAAGCCTAGCCCGCACTTGTGCCCAGGCCTTAAGCCTAGCCCGCACTTGTGCCCAGGCCTTAAGCCTAGCCCGCACTTGTGCCCAGGCCTTTAGCCTAGCCCGCACTTGTGCCCAGGCTTTAAGCCTAGCCCGCACTTGTGCCCAGGCCTTAAGCCTGGCCCGCACTTGTGCCCAGGCCTTAAGCCTAGCCCGCACTTGTGCCCAGGCCTTAAGCCTAGCCCGCACTTGTGCCTAGGCCTTAAGCCTAGCCCGCACTTGTGCCCAGGCCTTAAGCCTAGCCCGCACTTGTGCCCCTGCCTTAAGCCTAGCCCGCACTTGTGGCCAGGCCTTAAGCCCAGCCCGCACTTGTGCCCAGGCCTTAAGCCCAGCCCGCACTTGTGCCCAGGCCTTAAGCCCAGCCCGCACTTGTGCCCCTGCCTTAAGCCCAGCCCGCACTTGTGCCCAGGCCTTAAGCCGAGCCCGCACTTGTGCCCAGGCCTTAAGCCGAGCCCGCACTTGTGCCCAGGCCTTAAGCCTAGCCCGCACTTGTGCCCAGGCCTTAAGCCTAGCCCGCACTTGTGCCCAGGCCTTAAGCCTAGCCCGCACTTGTGCCCAGGCCTTAAGCCTAGCCCGCACTTGTGCCCAGGCCTTAAGCCTAGCCCGCACTTGTGCCCAGGCCTTAAGCCTAGCCCGCACTTGTGCCCAGGCCTTAAGCCTAGCCCGCACTTGTGCCCAGGCCTTAAGCCTAGCCCGCACTTGTGCCCAGGCCTTAAGCCTAGCCCGCACTTGTGCCCAGGCCTTAAGCCTAGCCCGCACTTGTGCCCAGGCCTTAAGCCTAGCCCGCACTTGTGCCCAGGCCTTAAGCCTAGCCCGCACTTGTGCCTAGGCCTTAAGCCTAGCCCGCACTTGTGCCCAGGCCTTAAGCCTAGCCCGCACTTGTGCCCCTGCCTTAAGCCTAGCCCGCACTTGTGGCCAGGCCTTAAGCCCAGCCCGCACTTGTGCCCAGGCCATAAGCCCAGCCCGCACTTGTGCCCAGGCCTTAAGCCCAGCCCGCACTTGTGCCCCTGCCTTAAGCCCAGCCCGCACTTGTGCCCAGGCCTTAAGCCGAGCCCGCACTTGTGCCCAGGCCTTAAGCCGAGCCCGCACTTGTGCCCAGGCCTTAAGCCTAGCCCGCACTTGTGCCCAGGCCTTAAGCCTAGCCCGCACTTGTGCCCAGGCCTTAAGCCTAGCCCGCACTTGTGCCCAGGCCTTAAGCCTAGCCCGCACTTGTGCCCAGGCCTTAAGCCTAGCCCGCACTTGTGCCCAGGCCTTAAGCCTAGCCCGCACTTGTGCCCAGGCCTTAAGCCTAGCCCGCACTTGTGCCCAGGCCTTAAGCCTAGCCCGCACTTGTGCCCAGGCCTTAAGCCTAGCCCGCACTTGTGCCCAGGCCTTAAGCCTAGCCCGCACTTGTGCCCAGGCCTTAAGCCTAGCCCGCACTTGTGCCCAGGCCTTAAGCCTAGCCCGCACTTGTGCCCAGGCCTTAAGCCTAGCCCGCACTTGTGCCCAGGCCTTAAGCCTAGCCCGCACTTGTGCCCCTGCCTTAAGCCTAGCCCGCACTTGTGCCCAGGCCTTAAGCCCAGCCCGCACTTGTGCCCAGGCCTTAAGCCCAGCCCGCACTTGTGCCCAGGCCTTAAGCCCAGCCCGCACTTGTGCCCAGGCCTTAAGCCTAGCCCGCACTTGTGCCCAGGCCTTAAGCCGAGCCCGCACTTGTGCCCCTGCCCTAAGCCTAGCCCGCACTTGTGCCCAGGCCTTAAGCCTAGCCCGCACTTGTGCCCAGGCCTTAAGCCTAGCCCGCACTTGTGCCCCGGCCTTAAGCCGAGCCCGCACTTGTGCCCCTGCCTTAAGCCGAGCCCGCACTTGTGCCCCTGCCTTAAGCCGAGCCCGCACTTGTGCCCCTGCCTTAAGCCTAGCCCGCACTTGTGCCCAGGCCTTAAGCCTAGCCCGCACTTGTGCCCCGGCCTTAAGCCGAGCCCGCACTTGTGCTCAGGCCTTAAGCCTAGCCCGCACTTGTGCTCAGGCCTTAAGCCTAGCCCGCACTTGTGCCCAGGCCTTAAGCCTAGCCCGCACTTGTGCCCAGGCCTTAAGCCTAGCCCGCACTTGTGCCCAGGCCTTAAGCCTAGCCCGCACTTGTGCTCAGGCCTTAAGCCTAGCCCGCACTTGTGCCCAGGCCTTAAGCCTAGCACGCACTTGTGCCCAGGCCTTAAGCCTAGCCCGCACTTGTGCCCCTGCCTTAAGCCTAGCCCGCACTTGTGGCCAGGCCTTAAACCCAGCCCGCACTTGTGCCCAGGCCTTAAGCCCAGCCCGCACTTGTGCCCAGGCCTTAAGCCTAGCCCGCACTTGTGCCCCTGCCTTAAGCCTAGCCCGCACTTGTGCCCAGGCCTTAAGCCTATCCCGCACTTGTGCCCAGGCCTTAAGCCTAGCCCGCACTCGTGCCCAGGCCTTAAGCCTAGCCCGCACTCATGCCCAGGCCTTAAGCCTAGCCCGCACTTGTGTCCAGGCCTTAAGCCTAGCCCGCACTTGTGCCCAGGCCTTAAGCCTAGCCCGCACTTGTGGCCAGGCCTTAAGCCTAGCCCGCACTTGTGCCCAGGCCTTAAGCTTAGCCCGCACTTGTGCCCAGGCCTTAAGCCTAGCCTGCACTTTTGAGCCCCTTGAATGCTTGTTTGTTTGTTTTTGTCTTCAGCTTCATGTTGGTTATGCACATAGGGCCAGCTTTACGCTCTTCGCTCTTGTCCCGTCTGAATGCGCATGCACGACTGTAATTGGGGAAGAAGGCAATCCCCATTTACGGAGGACAGACAAGAAGTGCCTGGTCGCTTGGAGCATGGGGTTATGGAGAGGCTCCGCACTGTACAACAAAGGATCTAGTCCTAAATGTCCAAGTACAGAGTAGAGGGGTGAAAGCTAGCTCTTCACCCCTATGGGTGCCTAACCCTTTATGCAAAGAGTGCAAAGAGTTAGCTGAATGCCTTAAGCCTAGCCAGCACTTGTGCCCCCTGCCTTGATCCTGGCCAGCACTGCACTTGTGCCCATGCCGTAAGCCTAGCCCGCACTTGTGCCCAGGCCTTAAGCCTAGCCTGCACTTGTGCCCAGGCCTTAAGCCTGGCTGGCACTTGTGCCCATGCCTTAAGCCTAGCCGGCACTTGTGGCCCCTGCCTTGATCCTAGCCAGCACTGCACTTGTGCCCAGGCCTTAAGCCTAGCCCGCACTTGTGCCCAGGCCTTAAGCCTAGCCCGCACTTGTGCCCAGGCCTTAAGCCTAGCCCGCACTTGTGCCCAGGCCTTAAGCCTAACCCGCACTTGTGCCCAGGCCTTAAGCCTAGCCCGCACTTGTGCCCAGGCCTTAAGCCTAGCCCGCACTTGTGCCCAGGCCTTAAGCCTAGCCCGCACTTGTGCCCAGGCCTTAAGCCTAGCCCGCACTTGTGCCCAGGCCTTAAGCCTAGCCCGCACTTGTGCCCAGGCCTTAAGCCTAGCCCGCACTTGTGCCCAGGCCTTAAGCCTAGCCCGCACTTGTGCCCAGGCCTTAAGCCTAGCCCGCACTTGTGCCCAGGCCTTAAGCCTGGCCCGCACTTGTGCCCAGGCCTTAAGCCTAGCCCGCACTTGTGCCCAGGCCTTAAGCCTAGCCCGCACTTGTGCCTAGGCCTTAAGCCTAGCCCGCACTTGTGCCCAGGCCTTAAGCCTAGCCCGCACTTGTGCCCCTGCCTTAAGCCTAGCCCGCACTTGTGGCCAGGCCTTAAGCCCAGCCCGCACTTGTGCCCAGGCCTTAAGCCCAGCCCGCACTTTTGCCCAGGCCTTAAGCCCAGCCCGCACTTGTGCCCCTGCCTTAAGCCTAGCCCGCACTTGTGCCCAGGCCTTAAGCCGAGCCCGCACTTGTGCCCAGGCCTTAAGCCGAGCCCGCACTTGTGCCCAGGCCTTAAGCCTAGCCCGCACTTGTGTCCAGGCCTTAAGCCTAGCCCGCACTTGTGCCCAGGCCTTAAGCTTAGCCCGCTCTTGTGCCCAGGCCTTAAGCCTAGCCTGCACTTTTGAGCCCCTTGAATGCTTGTTTGTTTTTGTCTTCAGCTTCATGTTGGTTATGCACATAGGGCCAGCTTTACGCTCTTCGCTCTTGTCCCGTCTGAATGCGCATGCACGACTGTAATTGGGGAAGAAGGCATTACCCATTTACGGAGGACAGACAAGAAGTGCCTGGTCGCTTGGAGCATGGGGTTATGGAGAAGCTCCGCACTGTACAACAAAGGATCTAGTCCTAAATGTCCAAGTACAGAGTAGAGGGGTGAAAGCTAGCTCTTCACCCCTATGGGTGCCTAACCCTTTATGCAAAGAGTGCAAAGAGTTAGCTGAATGCCTTAAGCCTAGCCAGCACTTGTGCCCCCTGCCTTGATCCTGGCCAGCACTGCACTTGTGCCCATGCCGTAAGCCTAGCCCACACTTGTGCCCAGGCCTTAAGCCTAGCCCGCACTTGTGCCCAGGCCTTAAGCCTGGCTGGCACTTGTGCCCATGCCTTAAGCCTAGCCGGCACTTGTGGCCCCTGCCTTGATCCTAGCCAGCACTGCACTTGTGCCCAGGCCTTAAGCCTAGCCTGCACTTGTGCCCAGGCCTTAAGCCTAGCCCGCACTTGTGCCCAGGCCTTAAGCCTAGCCCGCACTTGTGCCCAGGCCTTAAGCCTAGCCCGCACTTGTGCCCCGGCCTTAAGCCTAGCCCGCACTTGTGCCCCGGCCTTAAGCCTAGCCCGCACTTGTGCCCCGGCCTTAAGCCTAGCCCGCACTTGTGCCCCGGCCTTAAGCCTAGCCCGCACTTGTGCCCCGGCCTTAAGCCTAGCCCGCACTTGTGCCCAGGCCTTAAGCCTAGCCCGCACTTATGCCCAGGCCTTAAGCCTAGCCCGCACTTGTGCCCAGGCCTTAAGCCTAGCCCGCACTTGTGCCCCCTGCCTTGATCCTAGCCAGCACTTGTGCCCAGGCCTTAAGCCTAGCCCGCACTTGTGCCCAGGCCTTAAGCCTAGCCTGCACTTTTGAGCCCCTTGAATGCTTGTTTGTTTGTTTTTGTCTTCAGCTTCATGTTGGTTATGCACATAGGGCCAGCTTTACGCTCTTCGCTCTTGTCCCGTCTGAATGCGCATGCACGACTGTAATTGGGGAAGAAGGCATTACCCATTTACGGAGGACAGACAAGAAGTGCCTGGTCGCTTGGAGCATGGGGTTATGGAGAGGCTCCGCACTGTACAACAAAGGATCTAGTCCTAAATGTCCAAGTACAGAGTAGAGGGGTGAAAGCTAGCTCTTCACCCCTATGGGTGCCTAACCCTTTATGCAAAGAGTGCAAAGAGTTAGCTGAATGCCTTAAGCCTAGCCAGCACTTGTGCCCCCTGCCTTGATCCTGGCCAGCACTGCACTTGTGCCCATGCCGTAAGCCTAGCCCGCACTTGTGCCCAGGCCTTAAGCCTGGCTGGCACTTGTGCCCATGCCTTAAGCCTAGCCGGCACTTGTGGCCCCTGCCTTGATCCTAGCCAGCACTGCACTTGTGCCCAGGCCTTAAGCCTAGCCTGCACTTGTGCCCCGGCCTTAAGCCTAGCCCGCACTTGTGCCCCGGCCTTAAGCCTAGCCCGCACTTGTGCCCCGGCCTTAAGCCTAGCCCGCACTTGTGCCCCGGCCTTAAGCCTAACCCGCACTTGTGCCCAGGCCTTAAGCCTAGCCCGCACTTGTGCCCAGGCTTTAAGGTTAGCCCGCACTTGTGCCCCGGCTTTAAGCTTAGCCCGCACTTGTGACCAGGCCTTAAGCTGAGCCCGCACTTGTGCCCCGGCCTTAAGCCGAGCCCGCACTTGTGCCCCGGCCTTAAGCCGAGCCCGCACTTGTGCCCCGGCCTTAAGCCGAGCCCGCACTTGTGCCCCTGCCTTAAGCCGAGCCCGCACTTGTGCCCCTGCCTTAAGCCTAGCCCGCACTTGTGCCCAGGCCTTAAGCCTAGCCCGCACTTGTGCCCAGGCCTTAAGCCTAGCCCGCACTTGTGCCCCTGCCTTAAGCCTAGCCCGCACTTGTGCCCCTGCCTTAAGCCTAGCCCGCACTTGTGCCCAGGGCTAAAGCCTAGCCCGCAGTTGTGCCCAGGCCTTAAGCCTAGCCCGCACTTGTGCCCAGGCCTTAAGCCTAGCCCGCACTTGTGCCCAGGCCTTAAGCCTAGCCCGCACTTGTGCCCAGGCCTTAAGCCTAGCCCGCACTTGTGCCCAGGCCTTAAGCCTAGCCCGCACTTGTGCCCAGGCCTTAAGCCTAGCCCGCACTTGTGCCCAGGCCTTATGCCTAGCCCGCACTTGTGCCCAGGTTTTATGCCTAGCCCGCACTTGTGCCCAGGCCTTATGCCTAGCCCGCACTTGTGCCCAGGCCTTAAGCCTAGCCCGCACTTGTGCCCAGGCCTTAAGCCTAGCCCGCACTTGTGCCCAGGCCTTAAGCCTAGCCCGCACTTGTGCCCAGGCCTTAAGCCTAGCCCGCACTTGTGCCCAGGCCTTAAGCCTAGCCCGCACTTGTGCCCCCTGCCTTGATCCTAGCCAGCACTTGTGCCCAGGCCTTAAGCCTAGCCCGCACTTGTGCCCAGGCCTTAAGCCTAGCCCGCACTTGTGCCCCCTGCCTTGATCCTAGCCAGCACTGCACTTGTGCCCAGGCCTTAAGCCTAGCCTGCACTTGTGCCCAGGCCTTAAGCCTAGCCCGCACTTGTGCCCAGGCCTTAAGCCTAGCCCGCACTTGTGCCCAGGCCTTAAGCCTAGCCTGCACTTGTGCCCAGGCCTTAAGCCTAGCCCGCACTTGTGCCCAGGCCTTAAGCCTAGCCCGCACTTGTGCCCAGGCCTTAAGCCTAGCCCGCACTTGTGCCCCGGCCTTAAGCCGAGCCCGCACTTGTGCCCCTGCCTTAAGCCGAGCCCGCACTTGTGCCCCTGCCTTAAGCCGAGCCCGCACTTGTGCCCCTGCCTTAAGCCGAGCCCGCACTTGTGCCCAGGCCTTAAGCCTAGCCCGCACTTGTGCCCAGGCCTTAAGCCGAGCCCGCACTTGTGCCCCGGCCTTAAGCCGAGCCCGCACTTGTGCCCCGGCCTTAAGCCGAGCCCGCACTTGTGCCCCGGCCTTAATCCGAGCCCGCACTTGTGCCCCTGCCTTAAGCCGAGCCCGCACTTGTGCCCCTGCCTTAAGCCGAGCCCGCACTTGTGCCCCTGCCTTAAGCCGAGCCCGCACTTGTGCCCAGGCCTTAAGCCTAGCCTGCACTTGTGCCCAGGCCTTAAGCCTAGCCCGCACTTGTGCCCAGGCCTTAAGCCTAGCCCGCACTTGTGCCCAGGCCTTAAGCCTAGCCCGCACTTGTGCCCAGGCCTTAAGCCTAGCCCGCACTTGTGCCCAGGCCTTAAGCCTAGCCCGCACTTGTGCCCAGGCCTTAAGCCTAGCCCGCACTTGTGCCCAGGCCTTAAGCCTAGCCCGCACTTGTGCCCAGGCCTTAAGCCTAGCCCGCACTTGTGCCCAGGCCTTAAGCCTAGCCCGCACTTGTGCCCAGGCCTTAAGCCTAGCCCGCACTTGTGCCCAGGCCTTAAGCCTAGCCCGCACTTGTGCCCAGGCCTTAAGCCTAGCCCGCACTTGTGCCCAGGCCTTAAGCCTAGCCCGCACTTGTGCCCAGGCCTTAAGCCTAGCCCGCACTTGTGGCCAGGCCTTAAGCCTAGCCCGCACTTGTGGCCAGGCCTTAAGCCTAGCCCGCACTTGTGGCCAGGCCTTAAGCCTAGCCCGCACTTGTGCCCAGGCCTTAAGCCTAGCCCGCACTTGTGCCCAGGCCTTAAGCCTAGCCCGCACTTGTGCCCAGGCCTTAAGCCTAGCCCGCACTTGTGCCCAGGCCTTAAGCCTAGCCCGCACTTGTCCCCAGGCCTTAAGCCTAGCCCGCACTTGTGGCCAGGCCTTAAGCCTAGCCCGCACTTGTGCCCAGGCCTTAAGCTTAGCCCGCACTTGTGCCCAGGCCTTAAGCCTAGCCTGCACTTTTGAGCCCCTTGAATGCTTGTTTGTTTGTTTTTGTCTTCAGCTTCATGTTGGTTATGCACATAGGGCCAGCTTTACGCTCTTCGCTCTTGTCCCGTCTGAATGCGCATGCACGACTGTAATTGGGGAAGAAGGCATTACCCATTTACGGAGGACAGACAAGAAGTGCCTGGTCGCTTGGAGCATGGGGTTATGGAGAGGCTCCGCACTGTACAACAAAGGATCTAGTCCTAAATGTCCAAGTACAGAGTAGAGGGGTGAAAGCTAGCTCTTCACCCCTATGGGTGCCTAACCCTTTATGCAAAGAGTTAGCTGAATGCCTTAAGCCTAGCCAGCACTTGTGCCCCCTGCCTTGATCCTGGCCAGCACTGCACTTGTGCCCATGCCGTAAGCCTAGCCCGCACTTGTGCCCAGGCCTTAAGCCTGGCTGGCACTTGTGCCCATGCCTTAAGCCTAGCCGGCACTTGTGGCCCATGCCTTGATCCTAGCCAGCACTGCACTTGTGCCCAGGCCTTAAGCCTAGCCTGCACTTGTGCCCAGGCCTTAAGCCTAGCCCGCACTTGTGCCCAGGCCTTAAGCCTAGCCCGCACTTGTGCCCAGGCCTTAAGCCTAGCCTGCACTTGTGCCCAGGCCTTAAGCCTAGCCCGCACTTGTGCCCAGGCCTTAAGCCTAGCCCGCACTTGTGCCCAGGCCTTAAGCCTAGCCCGCACTTGTGCCCCGGCCTTAAGCCGAGCCCGCACTTGTGCCCCTGCCTTAAGCCGAGCCCGCACTTGTGCCCCTGCCTTAAGCCGAGCCCGCACTTGTGCCCCTGCCTTAAGCCGAGCCCGCACTTGTGCCCAGGCCTTAAGCCTAGCCCGCACTTGTGCCCAGGCCTTAAGCCGAGCCCGCACTTGTGCCCCGGCCTTAAGCCGAGCCCGCACTTGTGCCCCGGCCTTAAGCCGAGCCCGCACTTGTGCCCCGGCCTTAATCCGAGCCCGCACTTGTGCCCCTGCCTTAAGCCGAGCCCGCACTTGTGCCCCTGCCTTAAGCCGAGCCCGCACTTGTGCCCCTGCCTTAAGCCGAGCCCGCACTTGTGCCCAGGCCTTAAGCCTAGCCTGCACTTGTGCCCAGGCCTTAAGCCTAGCCCGCACTTGTGCCCAGGCCTTAAGCCTAGCCCGCACTTGTGCCCAGGCCTTAAGCCTAGCCCGCACTTGTGCCCAGGCCTTAAGCCTAGCCCGCACTTGTGCCCAGGCCTTAAGCCTAGCCCGCACTTGTGCCCAGGCCTTAAGCCTAGCCCGCACTTGTGCCCAGGCCTTAAGCCTAGCCCGCACTTGTGCCCAGGCCTTAAGCCTAGCCCGCACTTGTGCCCAGGCCTTAAGCCTAGCCCGCACTTGTGCCCAGGCCTTAAGCCTAGCCCGCACTTGTGCCCAGGCCTTAAGCCTAGCCCGCACTTGTGCCCAGGCCTTAAGCCTAGCCCGCACTTGTGCCCAGGCCTTAAGCCTAGCCCGCACTTGTGCCCAGGCCTTAAGCCTAGCCCGCACTTGTGGCCAGGCCTTAAGCCTAGCCCGCACTTGTGGCCAGGCCTTAAGCCTAGCCCGCACTTGTGGCCAGGCCTTAAGCCTAGCCCGCACTTGTGCCCAGGCCTTAAGCCTAGCCCGCACTTGTGCCCAGGCCTTAAGCCTAGCCCGCACTTGTGCCCAGGCCTTAAGCCTAGCCCGCACTTGTGCCCAGGCCTTAAGCCTAGCCCGCACTTGTCCCCAGGCCTTAAGCCTAGCCCGCACTTGTGGCCAGGCCTTAAGCCTAGCCCGCACTTGTGCCCAGGCCTTAAGCTTAGCCCGCACTTGTGCCCAGGCCTTAAGCCTAGCCTGCACTTTTGAGCCCCTTGAATGCTTGTTTGTTTGTTTTTGTCTTCAGCTTCATGTTGGTTATGCACATAGGGCCAGCTTTACGCTCTTCGCTCTTGTCCCGTCTGAATGCGCATGCACGACTGTAATTGGGGAAGAAGGCATTACCCATTTACGGAGGACAGACAAGAAGTGCCTGGTCGCTTGGAGCATGGGGTTATGGAGAGGCTCCGCACTGTACAACAAAGGATCTAGTCCTAAATGTCCAAGTACAGAGTAGAGGGGTGAAAGCTAGCTCTTCACCCCTATGGGTGCCTAACCCTTTATGCAAAGAGTTAGCTGAATGCCTTAAGCCTAGCCAGCACTTGTGCCCCCTGCCTTGATCCTGGCCAGCACTGCACTTGTGCCCATGCCGTAAGCCTAGCCCGCACTTGTGCCCAGGCCTTAAGCCTGGCTGGCACTTGTGCCCATGCCTTAAGCCTAGCCGGCACTTGTGGCCCATGCCTTGATCCTAGCCAGCACTGCACTTGTGCCCAGGCCTTAAGCCTAGCCTGCACTTGTGCCCAGGCCTTAAGCCTAGCCCGCACTTGTGCCCAGGCCTTATGCCTAGCCCGCACTTGTGCCCAGGCCTTAAGCCTAGCCCGCACTTGTGCCCAGGCCTTAAGCCTAGCCCGCACTTGTACCCAGGCCTTAAGCATAGCCTGCACTTGTGCCCAGGCCTTAAGCCTAGCCCGCACTTGTGCCCCTGCCTTAAGCCGAGCCCGCACTTGTGCCCCTGCCTTAAGCCGAGCCCGCACTTGTGCCCCTGCCTTAAGCCTAGCCCGCACTTGTGCCCAGGCCTTAAGCCTAGCCCGCACTTGTGGCCAGGCCTTAAGCCTAGCCCGCACTTGTGCCCAGGCCTTAAGCCAAGCCCGCACTTGTGCCCAGGCCTTAAGCCTAGCCCGCACTTGTGCCCAGGCCTTAAGCCTAGCCCGCACTTGTGCCCAGGCCTTAAGCCTAGCCCGCACTTGTGCCCAGGCCTTAAGCCTAGCCCGCACTTGTGCCCAGGCCTTAAGCATGGCTGGCACTTGTGCCCATGCCTTAAGCCTAGCCGGCACTTGTGGCCCCTGCCTTGATCCTAGCCAGCACTGCACTTGTGCCCAGGCCTTAAGCCTAGCCCGCACTTGTGCCCCGGCCTTAAGCCTAGCCCGCACTTGTGCCCCGGCCTTAAGCCTAGCCCGCACTTGTGCCCCGGCCTTAAGCCTAGCCCGCACTTGTGCCCAGGCCTTAAGCCTAGCCCGCACTTGTGCCCAGGCCTTAAGCCTAGCCCGCACTTGTGCCCCGGCCTTAAGCCTAGCCCGCACTTGTGCCCCGGCCTTAAGCCTAGCCCGCACTTGTGCCCCGGCCTTTAGCCTAGCCCGCACTTGTGCCCTGGCCTTAAGCCTAGCCCGCACTTGTGCCCAGGCCTTAAGCCTAGCCCGCACTTGTGCTCAGGCCTTAAGCCTAGCCCGCACTTGTGCCCAGGCCTTAAGCCTAGCCCGCACTTGTGCCCAGGCCTTAAGCCTAGCCCGCACTTGTGCCCAGGCCTTAAGCCGAGCCCGCACTTGTGCCCCTGCCCTAAGCCTAGCCCGCACTTGTGCCCAGGCCTTAAGCCTAGCCTGCACTTGTGCCCAGGCCTTAAGCCTAGCCCGCACTTGTGCCCCGGCCTTAAGCCGAGCCCGCACTTGTGCCCCTGCCTTAAGCCGAGCCCGCACTTGTGCCCCTGCCTTAAGCCGAGCCCGCACTTGTGCCCCTGCCTTAAGCCTAGCCCGCACTTGTGCCCAGGCCTTAAGCCTAGCCCGCACTTGTGCCCCGGCCTTAAGCCGAGCCCGCACTTGTGCTCAGGCCTTAAGCCTAGCCCGCACTTGTGCTCAGGCCTTAAGCCTAGCCCGCACTTGTGCCCAGGCCTTAAGCCTAGCCCGCACTTGTGCCCAGGCCTTAAGCCTAGCCCGCACTTGTGCCCAGGCCTTAAGCCTAGCCCGCACTTGTGCCCAGGCCTTAAGCCTAGCCCGCACTTGTGCCCAGGCCTTAAGCCTAGCCCGCACTTGTGCCCAGGCCTTAAGCCTAGCCCGCACTTGTGCCCAGGCCTTATGCCTAGCCCGCACTTGTGCCCAGGTTTTATGCCTAGCCCGCACTTGTGCCCAGGCCTTATGCCTAGCCCGCACTTGTGCCCAGGCCTTAAGCCTAGCCCGCACTTGTGCCCAGGCCTTAAGCCTAGCCCGCACTTGTGCCCAGGCCTTAAGCCTAGCCCGCACTTGTGCCCAGGCCTTAAGCCTAGCCCGCACTTGTGCCCAGGCCTTAAGCCTAGCCCGCACTTGTGCCCCCTGCCTTGATCCTAGCCAGCACTTGTGCCCAGGCCTTAAGCCTAGCCCGCACTTGTGCCCAGGCCTTAAGCCTAGCCCGCACTTGTGCCCCCTGCCTTGATCCTAGCCAGCACTGCACTTGTGCCCAGGCCTTAAGCCTAGCCTGCACTTGTGCCCAGGCCTTAAGCCTAGCCCGCACTTGTGCCCAGGCCTTAAGCCTAGCCCGCACTTGTGCCCAGGCCTTAAGCCTAGCCCGCACTTGTGCCCAGGCCTTAAGCCTAGCCCGCACTTGTGCCCCCTGCCTTGATCCTAGCCAGCACTGCACTTGTGCCCAGGCCTTAAGCCTAGCCTGCACTTGTGCCCAGGCCTTAAGCCTAGCCCGCACTTGTGCCCAGGCCTTAAGCCTAGCCCGCACTTGTGCCCAGGCCTTAAGCCTAGCCTGCACTTGTGCCCAGGCCTTAAGCCTAGCCCGCACTTGTGCCCAGGCCTTAAGCCTAGCCCGCACTTGTGCCCAGGCCTTAAGCCTAGCCCGCACTTGTGCCCCGGCCTTAAGCCGAGCCCGCACTTTTGCCCCTGCCTTAAGCCGAGCCCGCACTTGTGCCCCTGCCTTAAGCCGAGCCCGCACTTGTGCCCCTGCCTTAAGCCGAGCCCGCACTTGTGCCCAGGCCTTAAGCCTAGCCCGCACTTGTGCCCAGGCCTTAAGCCGAGCCCGCACTTGTGCCCCGGCCTTAAGCCGAGCCCGCACTTGTGCCCCGGCCTTAAGCCGAGCCCGCACTTGTGCCCCGGCCTTAATCCGAGCCCGCACTTGTGCCCCTGCCTTAAGCCGAGCCCGCACTTGTGCCCCTGCCTTAAGCCGAGCCCGCACTTGTGCCCCTGCCTTAAGCCGAGCCCGCACTTGTGCCCAGGCCTTAAGCCTAGCCTGCACTTGTGCCCAGGCCTTAAGCCTAGCCCGCACTTGTGCCCAGGCCTTAAGCCTAGCCCGCACTTGTGCCCAGGCCTTAAGCCTAGCCCGCACTTGTGCCCAGGCCTTAAGCCTAGCCCGCACTTGTGCCCAGGCCTTAAGCCTAGCCCGCACTTGTGCCCAGGCCTTAAGCCTAGCCCGCACTTGTGCCCAGGCCTTAAGCCTAGCCCGCACTTGTGCCCAGGCCTTAAGCCTAGCCCGCACTTGTGCCCAGGCCTTAAGCCTAGCCCGCACTTGTGCCCAGGCCTTAAGCCTAGCCCGCACTTGTGCCCAGGCCTTAAGCCTAGCCCGCACTTGTGCCCAGGCCTTAAGCCTAGCCCGCACTTGTGCCCAGGCCTTAAGCCTAGCCCGCACTTGTGCCCAGGCCTTAAGCCTAGCCCGCACTTGTGGCCAGGCCTTAAGCCTAGCCCGCACTTGTGGCCAGGCCTTAAGCCTAGCCCGCACTTGTGGCCAGGCCTTAAGCCTAGCCCGCACTTGTGCCCAGGCCTTAAGCCTAGCCCGCACTTGTGCCCAGGCCTTAAGCCTAGCCCGCACTTGTGCCCAGGCCTTAAGCCTAGCCCGCACTTGTGCCCAGGCCTTAAGCCTAGCCCGCACTTGTCCCCAGGCCTTAAGCCTAGCCCGCACTTGTGGCCAGGCCTTAAGCCTAGCCCGCACTTGTGCCCAGGCCTTAAGCTTAGCCCGCACTTGTGCCCAGGCCTTAAGCCTAGCCTGCACTTTTGAGCCCCTTGAATGCTTGTTTGTTTGTTTTTGTCTTCAGCTTCATGTTGGTTATGCACATAGGGCCAGCTTTACGCTCTTCGCTCTTGTCCCGTCTGAATGCGCATGCACGACTGTAATTGGGGAAGAAGGCATTACCCATTTACGGAGGACAGACAAGAAGTGCCTGGTCGCTTGGAGCATGGGGTTATGGAGAGGCTCCGCACTGTACAACAAAGGATCTAGTCCTAAATGTCCAAGTACAGAGTAGAGGGGTGAAAGCTAGCTCTTCACCCCTATGGGTGCCTAACCCTTTATGCAAAGAGTTAGCTGAATGCCTTAAGCCTAGCCAGCACTTGTGCCCCCTGCCTTGATCCTGGCCAGCACTGCACTTGTGCCCATGCCGTAAGCCTAGCCCGCACTTGTGCCCAGGCCTTAAGCCTGGCTGGCACTTGTGCCCATGCCTTAAGCCTAGCCGGCACTTGTGGCCCATGCCTTGATCCTAGCCAGCACTGCACTTGTGCCCAGGCCTTAAGCCTAGCCTGCACTTGTGCCCAGGCCTTAAGCCTAGCCCGCACTTGTGCCCAGGCCTTATGCCTAGCCCGCACTTGTGCCCAGGCCTTAAGCCTAGCCCGCACTTGTGCCCAGGCCTTAAGCCTAGCCCGCACTTGTACCCAGGCCTTAAGCCTAGCCTGCACTTGTGCCCAGGCCTTAAGCCTAGCCCGCACTTGTGCCCCTGCCTTAAGCCGAGCCCGCACTTGTGCCCCTGCCTTAAGCCGAGCCCGCACTTGTGCCCCTGCCTTAAGCCTAGCCCGCACTTGTGCCCAGGCCTTAAGCCTAGCCCGCACTTGTGGCCAGGCCTTAAGCCTAGCCCGCACTTGTGCCCAGGCCTTAAGCCAAGCCCGCACTTGTGCCCAGGCCTTAAGCCTAGCCCGCACTTGTGCCCAGGCCTTAAGCCTAGCCCGCACTTGTGCCCAGGCCTTAAGCCTAGCCCGCACTTGTGCCCAGGCCTTAAGCCTAGCCCGCACTTGTGCCCAGGCCTTAAGCATGGCTGGCACTTGTGCCCATGCCTTAAGCCTAGCCGGCACTTGTGGCCCCTGCCTTGATCCTAGCCAGCACTGCACTTGTGCCCAGGCCTTAAGCCTAGCCCGCACTTGTGCCCCGGCCTTAAGCCTAGCCCGCACTTGTGCCCCGGCCTTAAGCCTAGCCCGCACTTGTGCCCCGGCCTTAAGCCTAGCCCGCACTTGTGCCCAGGCCTTAAGCCTAGCCCGCACTTGTGCCCAGGCCTTAAGCCTAGCCCGCACTTGTGCCCCGGCCTTAAGCCTAGCCCGCACTTGTGCCCCGGCCTTAAGCCTAGCCCGCACTTGTGCCCCGGCCTTTAGCCTAGCCCGCACTTGTGCCCTGGCCTTAAGCCTAGCCCGCACTTGTGCCCAGGCCTTAAGCCTAGCCCGCACTTGTGCTCAGGCCTTAAGCCTAGCCCGCACTTGTGCCCAGGCCTTAAGCCTAGCCCGCACTTGTGCCCAGGCCTTAAGCCTAGCCCGCACTTGTGCCCAGGCCTTAAGCCGAGCCCGCACTTGTGCCCCTGCCCTAAGCCTAGCCCGCACTTGTGCCCAGGCCTTAAGCCTAGCCTGCACTTGTGCCCAGGCCTTAAGCCTAGCCCGCACTTGTGCCCCGGCCTTAAGCCGAGCCCGCACTTGTGCCCCTGCCTTAAGCCGAGCCCGCACTTGTGCCCCTGCCTTAAGCCGAGCCCGCACTTGTGCCCCTGCCTTAAGCCTAGCCCGCACTTGTGCCCAGGCCTTAAGCCTAGCCCGCACTTGTGCCCCGGCCTTAAGCCGAGCCCGCACTTGTGCTCAGGCCTTAAGCCTAGCCCGCACTTGTGCTCAGGCCTTAAGCCTAGCCCGCACTTGTGCCCCGGCCTTAAGCCGAGCCCGCACTTGTGCTCAGGCCTTAAGCCTAGCCCGCACTTGTGCTCAGGCCTTAAGCCTAGCCCGCACTTGTGCCCAGGCCTTAAGCCTAGCCCGCACTTGTGCCCAGGCCTTAAGCCTAGCCCGCACTTGTGCCCAGGCCTTAAGCCTAGCCCGCACTTGTGCTCAGGCCTTAAGCCTAGCCCGCACTTGTGCCCAGGCCTTAAGCCTAGCCTGCACTTGTGCCCAGGCCTTAAGCCTAGCCCGCACTTGTGCCCCTGCCTTAAGCCTAGCCCGCACTTGTGGCCAGGCCTTAAACCCAGCCCGCACTTGTGCCCAGGCCTTAAGCCCAGCCCGCACTTGTGCCCAGGCCTTAAGCCTAGCCCGCACTTGTGCCCCTGCCTTAAGCCTAGCCCGCACTTGTGCCCAGGCCTTAAGCCTAGCCCGCACTTGTGCCCAGGCCTTAAGCCTAGCCCGCACTCGTGCCCAGGCCTTAAGCCTAGCCCGCACTCATGCCCAGGCCTTAAGCCTAGCCCGCACTTGTGTCCAGGCCTTAAGCCTAGCCCGCACTTGTGCCCAGGCCTTAAGCCTAGCCCGCACTTGTGGCCAGGCCTTAAGCCTAGCCCGCACTTGTGCCCAGGCCTTAAGCTTAGCCCGCACTTGTGCCCAGGCCTTAAGCCTAGCCTGCACTTTTGAGCCCCTTGAATGCTTGTTTGTTTGTTTTTGTCTTCAGCTTCATGTTGGTTATGCACATAGGGCCAGCTTTACGCTCTTCGCTCTTGTCCCGTCTGAATGCGCATGCACGACTGTAATTGGGGAAGAAGGCAATCCCCATTTACGGAGGACAGACAAGAAGTGCCTGGTCGCTTGGAGCATGGGGTTATGGAGAGGCTCCGCACTGTACAACAAAGGATCTAGTCCTAAATGTCCAAGTACAGAGTAGAGGGGTGAAAGCTAGCTCTTCACCCCTATGGGTGCCTAACCCTTTATGCAAAGAGTGCAAAGAGTTAGCTGAATGCCTTAAGCCTAGCCAGCACTTGTGCCCCCTGCCTTGATCCTGGCCAGCACTGCACTTGTGCCCATGCCGTAAGCCTAGCCCGCACTTGTGCCCAGGCCTTAAGCCTAGCCTGCACTTGTGCCCAGGCCTTAAGCATGGCTGGCACTTGTGCCCATGCCTTAAGCCTAGCCGGCACTTGTGGCCCCTGCCTTGATCCTAGCCAGCACTGCACTTGTGCCCAGGCCTTAAGCCTAGCCCGCACTTGTGCCCAGGCCTTAAGCCTAGCCCGCACTTGTGCCCAGGCCTTAAGCCTAGCCCGCACTTGTGCCCAGGCCTTAAGCCTAACCCGCACTTGTGCCCAGGCCTTAAGCCTAGCCCGCACTTGTGCCCAGGCCTTAAGCCTAGCCCGCACTTGTGCCCAGGCCTTAAGCCTAGCCCGCACTTGTGCCCAGGCCTTAAGCCTAGCCCGCACTTGTGCCCAGGCCTTAAGCCTAGCCCGCACTTGTGCCCAGGCCTTAAGCCTAGCCCGCACTTGTGCCCAGGCCTTAAGCCTAGCCCGCACTTGTGCCCAGGCCTTAAGCCTAGCCCGCACTTGTGCCCAGGCCTTAAGCCTGGCCCGCACTTGTGCCCAGGCCTTAAGCCTAGCCCGCACTTGTGCCCAGGCCTTAAGCCTAGCCCGCACTTGTGCCTAGGCCTTAAGCCTAGCCCGCACTTGTGCCCAGGCCTTAAGCCTAGCCCGCACTTGTGCCCCTGCCTTAAGCCTAGCCCGCATTTGTGGCCAGGCCTTAAGCCCAGCCCGCACTTGTGCCCAGGCCTTAAGCCCAGCCCGCACTTGTGCCCAGGCCTTAAGCCCAGCCCGCACTTGTGCCCCTGCCTTAAGCCTAGCCCGCACTTGTGCCCAGGCCTTAAGCCGAGCCCGCACTTGTGCCCAGGCCTTAAGCCGAGCCCGCACTTGTGCCCAGGCCTTAAGCCTAGCCCGCACTTGTGTCCAGGCCTTAAGCCTAGCCCGCACTTGTGCCCAGGCCTTAAGCCTAGCCCGCACTTGTGGCCAGGCATTAAGCCTAGCCCGCACTTGTGCCCAGGCCTTAAGCTTAGCCCGCACTTGTGCCCAGGCCTTAAGCCTAGCCTGCACTTTTGAGCCCCTTGAATGCTTGTTTGTTTGTTTTTGTCTTCAGCTTCATGTTGGTTATGCACATAGGGCCAGCTTTACGCTCTTCGCTCTTGTCCCGTCTGAATGCGCATGCACGACTGTAATTGGGGAAGAAGGCATTACCCATTTACGGAGGACAGACAAGAAGTGCCTGGTCGCTTGGAGCATGGGGTTATGGAGAAGCTCCGCACTGTACAACAAAGGATCTAGTCCTAAATGTCCAAGTACAGAGTAGAGGGGTGAAAGCTAGCTCTTCACCCCTATGGGTGCCTAACCCTTTATGCAAAGAGTGCAAAGAGTTAGCTGAATGCCTTAAGCCTAGCCAGCACTTGTGCCCCCTGCCTTGATCCTGGCCAGCACTGCACTTGTGCCCATGCCGTAAGCCTAGCCCACACTTGTGCCCAGGCCTTAAGCCTAGCCCGCACTTGTGCCCAGGCCTTAAGCCTGGCTGGCACTTGTGCCCATGCCTTAAGCCTAGCCGGCACTTGTGGCCCCTGCCTTGATCCTAGCCAGCACTGCACTTGTGCCCAGGCCTTAAGCCTAGCCTGCACTTGTGCCCAGGCCTTAAGCCTAGCCCGCACTTGTGCCCAGGCCTTATGCCTAGCCCGCACTTGTGCCCAGGCCTTAAGCCTAGCCCGCACTTGTGCCCCGGCCTTAAGCCTAGCCCGCACTTGTGCCCCGGCCTTAAGCCTAGCCCGCACTTGTGCCCCGGCCTTAAGCCTAGCCCGCACTTGTGCCCCGGCCTTAAGCCTAGCCCGCACTTGTGCCCCGGCCTTAAGCCTAGCCCGCACTTGTGCCCAGGCCTTAAGCCTAGCCCGCACTTGTGCCCAGGCCTTAAGCCTAGCCCGCACTTGTGCCCAGGCCTTAAGCCTAGCCCGCACTTGTGCCCCCTGCCTTGATCCTAGCCAGCACTTGTGCCCAGGCCTTAAGCCTAGCCCGCACTTGTGCCCAGGCCTTAAGCCTAGCCTGCACTTTTGAGCCCCTTGAATGCTTGTTTGTTTGTTTTTGTCTTCAGCTTCATGTTGGTTATGCACATAGGGCCAGCTTTACGCTCTTCGCTCTTGTCCCGTCTGAATGCGCATGCACGACTGTAATTGGGGAAGAAGGCATTACCCATTTACGGAGGACAGACAAGAAGTGCCTGGTCGCTTGGAGCATGGGGTTATGGAGAGGCTCCGCACTGTACAACAAAGGATCTAGTCCTAAATGTCCAAGTACAGAGTAGAGGGGTGAAAGCTAGCTCTTCACCCCTATGGGTGCCTAACCCTTTATGCAAAGAGTGCAAAGAGTTAGCTGAATGCCTTAAGCCTAGCCAGCACTTGTGCCCCCTGCCTTGATCCTGGCCAGCACTGCACTTGTGCCCATGCCGTAAGCCTAGCCCGCACTTGTGCCCAGGCCTTAAGCCTGGCTGGCACTTGTGCCCATGCCTTAAGCCTAGCCGGCACTTGTGGCCCCTGCCTTGATCCTAGCCAGCACTGCACTTGTGCCCAGGCCTTAAGCCTAGCCTGCACTTGTGCCCCGGCCTTAAGCCTAGCCCGCACTTGTGCCCCGGCCTTAAGCCTAGCCCGCACTTGTGCCCCGGCCTTAAGCCTAGCCCGCACTTGTGCCCCGGCCTTAAGCCTAACCCGCACTTGTGCCCAGGCCTTAAGCCTAGCCCGCACTTGTGCCCAGGCTTTAAGCTTAGCCCGCACTTGTGCCCCGGCTTTAAGCTTAGCCCGCACTTGTGACCAGGCCTTAAGCTGAGCCCGCACTTGTGCCCCGGCCTTAAGCCGAGCCCGCACTTGTGCCCCGGCCTTAAGCCGAGCCCGCACTTGTGCCCCGGCCTTAAGCCGAGCCCGCACTTGTGCCCCTGCCTTAAGCCGAGCCCGCACTTGTGCCCCTGCCTTAAGCCTAGCCCGCACTTGTGCCCAGGCCTTAAGCCTAGCCCGCACTTGTGCCCAGGCCTTAAGCCTAGCCCGCACTTGTGCCCCTGCCTTAAGCCTAGCCCGCACTTGTGCCCCTGCCTTAAGCCTAGCCCGCACTTGTGCCCAGGCCTAAAGCCTAGCCCGCAGTTGTGCCCAGGCCTTAAGCCTAGCCCGCACTTGTGCCCAGGCCTTAAGCCTAGCCCGCACTTGTGCCCAGGCCTTAAGCCTAGCCCGCACTTGTGCCCAGGCCTTAAGCCTAGCCCGCACTTGTGCCCAGGCCTTAAGCCTAGCCCGCACTTGTGCCCAGGCCTTAAGCCTAGCCCGCACTTGTGCCCAGGCCTTATGCCTAGCCCGCACTTGTGCCCAGGTTTTATGCCTAGCCCGCACTTGTGCCCAGGCCTTATGCCTAGCCCGCACTTGTGCCCAGGCCTTAAGCCTAGCCCGCACTTGTGCCCAGGCCTTAAGCCTAGCCCGCACTTGTGCCCAGGCCTTAAGCCTAGCCCGCACTTGTGCCCAGGCCTTAAGCCTAGCCCGCACTTGTGCCCAGGCCTTAAGCCTAGCCCGCACTTGTGCCCCCTGCCTTGATCCTAGCCAGCACTTGTGCCCAGGCCTTAAGCCTAGCCCGCACTTGTGCCCAGGCCTTAAGCCTAGCCCGCACTTGTGCCCCCTGCCTTGATCCTAGCCAGCACTGCACTTGTGCCCAGGCCTTAAGCCTAGCCTGCACTTGTGCCCAGGCCTTAAGCCTAGCCCGCACTTGTGCCCAGGCCTTAAGCCTAGCCTGCACTTGTGCCCAGGCCTTAAGCCTAGCCCGCACTTGTGCCCAGGCCTTAAGCCTAGCCCGCACTTGTGCCCAGGCCTTAAGCCTAGCCCGCACTTGTGCCCCGGCCTTAAGCCGAGCCCGCACTTGTGCCCCTGCCTTAAGCCGAGCCCGCACTTGTGCCCCTGCCTTAAGCCGAGCCCGCACTTGTGCCCCTGCCTTAAGCCGAGCCCGCACTTGTGCCCAGGCCTTAAGCCTAGCCCGCACTTGTGCCCAGGCCTTAAGCCGAGCCCGCACTTGTGCCCCGGCCTTAAGCCGAGCCCGCACTTGTGCCCCGGCCTTAAGCCGAGCCCGCACTTGTGCCCCGGCCTTAATCCGAGCCCGCACTTGTGCCCCTGCCTTAAGCCGAGCCCGCACTTGTGCCCCTGCCTTAAGCCGAGCCCGCACTTGTGCCCCTGCCTTAAGCCGAGCCCGCACTTGTGCCCCTGCCTTAAGCCTAGCCCGCACTTGTGCCCAGGCCTTAAGCCTAGCCCGCACTTGTGCCCAGGCCTTAAGCCTAGCCCGCACTTGTGCCCAGGCCTTAAGCCTAGCCCGCACTTGTGCCCAGGCCTTATGCCTAGCCCGCACTTGTGCCCAGGCCTTAAGCCTAGCCCGCACTTGTGCCCAGGCCTTAAGCCTAGCCCGCACTTGTGCCCAGGCCTTAAGCCTAGCCCGCACTTGTGCCCAGGCCTTAAGCCTAGCCCGCACTTGTGCCCAGGCCTTAAGCCTAGCCCGCACTTGTGCCCAGGCCTTAAGCCTAGCCCGCACTTGTGCCCAGGCCTTAAGCCTAGCCCGCACTTGTGCCCAGGCCTTAAGCCTAGCCCGCACTTGTGCCCAGGCCTTAAGCCTAGCCCGCACTTGTGGCCAGGCCTTAAGCCTAGCCCGCACTTGTGGCCAGGCCTTAAGCCTAGCCCGCACTTGTGGCCAGGCCTTAAGCCTAGCCCGCACTTGTGCCCAGGCCTTAAGCCTAGCCCGCACTTGTGCCCAGGCCTTAAGCCTAGCCCGCACTTGTGCCCAGGCCTTAAGCCTAGCCCGCACTTGTGCCCAGGCCTTAAGCCTAGCCCGCACTTGTCCCCAGGCCTTAAGCCTAGCCCGCACTTGTGGCCAGGCCTTAAGCCTAGCCCGCACTTGTGCCCAGGCCTTAAGCTTAGCCCGCACTTGTGCCCAGGCCTTAAGCCTAGCCTGCACTTTTGAGCCCCTTGAATGCTTGTTTGTTTGTTTTTGTCTTCAGCTTCATGTTGGTTATGCACATAGGGCCAGCTTTACGCTCTTCGCTCTTGTCCCGTCTGAATGCGCATGCACGACTGTAATTGGGGAAGAAGGCATTACCCATTTACGGAGGACAGACAAGAAGTGCCTGGTCGCTTGGAGCATGGGGTTATGGAGAGGCTCCGCACTGTACAACAAAGGATCTAGTCCTAAATGTCCAAGTACAGAGTAGAGGGGTGAAAGCTAGCTCTTCACCCCTATGGGTGCCTAACCCTTTATGCAAAGAGTTAGCTGAATGCCTTAAGCCTAGCCAGCACTTGTGCCCCCTGCCTTGATCCTGGCCAGCACTGCACTTGTGCCCATGCCGTAAGCCTAGCCCGCACTTGTGCCCAGGCCTTAAGCCTGGCTGGCACTTGTGCCCATGCCTTAAGCCTAGCCGGCACTTGTGGCCCATGCCTTGATCCTAGCCAGCACTGCACTTGTGCCCAGGCCTTAAGCCTAGCCTGCACTTGTGCCCAGGCCTTAAGCCTAGCCCGCACTTGTGCCCAGGCCTTATGCCTAGCCCGCACTTGTGCCCAGGCCTTAAGCCTAGCCCGCACTTGTGCCCAGGCCTTAAGCCTAACCCGCACTTGTGCCCAGGCCTTAAGCCTAGCCCGCACTTGTGCCCAGGCTTTAAGCTTAGCCCGCACTTGTGCCCCGGCTTTAAGCTTAGCCCGCACTTGTGACCAGGCCTTAAGCTGAGCCCGCACTTGTGCCCCGGCCTTAAGCCGAGCCCGCACTTGTGCCCCGGCCTTAAGCCGAGCCCGCACTTGTGCCCCGGCCTTAAGCCGAGCCCGCACTTGTGCCCCTGCCTTAAGCCGAGCCCGCACTTGTGCCCCTGCCTTAAGCCTAGCCCGCACTTGTGCCCAGGCCTTAAGCCTAGCCCGCACTTGTGCCCAGGCCTTAAGCCTAGCCCGCACTTGTGCCCCTGCCTTAAGCCTAGCCCGCACTTGTGCCCCTGCCTTAAGCCTAGCCCGCACTTGTGCCCAGGCCTAAAGCCTAGCCCGCAGTTGTGCCCAGGCCTTAAGCCTAGCCCGCACTTGTGCCCAGGCCTTAAGCCTAGCCCGCACTTGTGCCCAGGCCTTAAGCCTAGCCCGCACTTGTGCCCAGGCCTTAAGCCTAGCCCGCACTTGTGCCCAGGCCTTAAGCCTAGCCCGCACTTGTGCCCAGGCCTTAAGCCTAGCCCGCACTTGTGCCCAGGCCTTATGCCTAGCCCGCACTTGTGCCCAGGTTTTATGCCTAGCCCGCACTTGTGCCCAGGCCTTATGCCTAGCCCGCACTTGTGCCCAGGCCTTAAGCCTAGCCCGCACTTGTGCCCAGGCCTTAAGCCTAGCCCGCACTTGTGCCCAGGCCTTAAGCCTAGCCCGCACTTGTGCCCAGGCCTTAAGCCTAGCCCGCACTTGTGCCCAGGCCTTAAGCCTAGCCCGCACTTGTGCCCCCTGCCTTGATCCTAGCCAGCACTTGTGCCCAGGCCTTAAGCCTAGCCCGCACTTGTGCCCAGGCCTTAAGCCTAGCCCGCACTTGTGCCCCCTGCCTTGATCCTAGCCAGCACTGCACTTGTGCCCAGGCCTTAAGCCTAGCCTGCACTTGTGCCCAGGCCTTAAGCCTAGCCCGCACTTGTGCCCAGGCCTTAAGCCTAGCCTGCACTTGTGCCCAGGCCTTAAGCCTAGCCCGCACTTGTGCCCAGGCCTTAAGCCTAGCCCGCACTTGTGCCCAGGCCTTAAGCCTAGCCCGCACTTGTGCCCCCTGCCTTGATCCTAGCCAGCACTTGTGCCCAGGCCTTAAGCCTAGCCCGCACTTGTGCCCAGGCCTTAAGCCTAGCCCGCACTTGTGCCCCCTGCCTTGATCCTAGCCAGCACTGCACTTGTGCCCAGGCCTTAAGCCTAGCCTGCACTTGTGCCCAGGCCTTAAGCCTAGCCCGCACTTGTGCCCAGGCCTTAAGCCTAGCCTGCACTTGTGCCCAGGCCTTAAGCCTAGCCCGCACTTGTGCCCAGGCCTTAAGCCTAGCCCGCACTTGTGCCCAGGCCTTAAGCCTAGCCCGCACTTGTGCCCCGGCCTTAAGCCGAGCCCGCACTTGTGCCCCTGCCTTAAGCCGAGCCCGCACTTGTGCCCCTGCCTTAAGCCGAGCCCGCACTTGTGCCCCTGCCTTAAGCCGAGCCCGCACTTGTGCCCAGGCCTTAAGCCTAGCCCGCACTTGTGCCCAGGCCTTAAGCCGAGCCCGCACTTGTGCCCCGGCCTTAAGCCGAGCCCGCACTTGTGCCCCGGCCTTAAGCCGAGCCCGCACTTGTGCCCCGGCCTTAATCCGAGCCCGCACTTGTGCCCCTGCCTTAAGCCGAGCCCGCACTTGTGCCCCTGCCTTAAGCCGAGCCCGCACTTGTGCCCCTGCCTTAAGCCGAGCCCGCACTTGTGCCCCTGCCTTAAGCCTAGCCCGCACTTGTGCCCAGGCCTTAAGCCTAGCCCGCACTTGTGCCCAGGCCTTAAGCCTAGCCCGCACTTGTGCCCAGGCCTTAAGCCTAGCCCGCACTTGTGCCCAGGCCTTATGCCTAGCCCGCACTTGTGCCCAGGCCTTAAGCCTAGCCCGCACTTGTGCCCAGGCCTTAAGCCTAGCCCGCACTTGTGCCCAGGCCTTAAGCCTAGCCCGCACTTGTGCCCAGGCCTTAAGCCTAGCCCGCACTTGTGCCCAGGCCTTAAGCCTAGCCCGCACTTGTGCCCAGGCCTTAAGCCTAGCCCGCACTTGTGCCCAGGCCTTAAGCCTAGCCCGCACTTGTGCCCAGGCCTTAAGCCTAGCCCGCACTTGTGCCCAGGCCTTAAGCCTAGCCCGCACTTGTGGCCAGGCCTTAAGCCTAGCCCGCACTTGTGGCCAGGCCTTAAGCCTAGCCCGCACTTGTGGCCAGGCCTTAAGCCTAGCCCGCACTTGTGCCCAGGCCTTAAGCCTAGCCCGCACTTGTGCCCAGGCCTTAAGCCTAGCCCGCACTTGTGCCCAGGCCTTAAGCCTAGCCCGCACTTGTGCCCAGGCCTTAAGCCTAGCCCGCACTTGTCCCCAGGCCTTAAGCCTAGCCCGCACTTGTGGCCAGGCCTTAAGCCTAGCCCGCACTTGTGCCCAGGCCTTAAGCTTAGCCCGCACTTGTGCCCAGGCCTTAAGCCTAGCCTGCACTTTTGAGCCCCTTGAATGCTTGTTTGTTTGTTTTTGTCTTCAGCTTCATGTTGGTTATGCACATAGGGCCAGCTTTACGCTCTTCGCTCTTGTCCCGTCTGAATGCGCATGCACGACTGTAATTGGGGAAGAAGGCATTACCCATTTACGGAGGACAGACAAGAAGTGCCTGGTCGCTTGGAGCATGGGGTTATGGAGAGGCTCCGCACTGTACAACAAAGGATCTAGTCCTAAATGTCCAAGTACAGAGTAGAGGGGTGAAAGCTAGCTCTTCACCCCTATGGGTGCCTAACCCTTTATGCAAAGAGTTAGCTGAATGCCTTAAGCCTAGCCAGCACTTGTGCCCCCTGCCTTGATCCTGGCCAGCACTGCACTTGTGCCCATGCCGTAAGCCTAGCCCGCACTTGTGCCCAGGCCTTAAGCCTGGCTGGCACTTGTGCCCATGCCTTAAGCCTAGCCGGCACTTGTGGCCCATGCCTTGATCCTAGCCAGCACTGCACTTGTGCCCAGGCCTTAAGCCTAGCCTGCACTTGTGCCCAGGCCTTAAGCCTAGCCCGCACTTGTGCCCAGGCCTTATGCCTAGCCCGCACTTGTGCCCAGGCCTTAAGCCTAGCCCGCACTTGTGCCCAGGCCTTAAGCCTAGCCCGCACTTGTACCCAGGCCTTAAGCCTAGCCTGCACTTGTGCCCAGGCCTTAAGCCTAGCCCGCACTTGTGCCCCTGCCTTAAGCCGAGCCCGCACTTGTGCCCCTGCCTTAAGCCGAGCCCGCACTTGTGCCCCTGCCTTAAGCCTAGCCCGCACTTGTGCCCAGGCCTTAAGCCTAGCCCGCACTTGTGGCCAGGCCTTAAGCCTAGCCCGCACTTGTGCCCAGGCCTTAAGCCAAGCCCGCACTTGTGCCCAGGCCTTAAGCCTAGCCCGCACTTGTGCCCAGGCCTTAAGCCTAGCCCGCACTTGTGCCCAGGCCTTAAGCCTAGCCCGCACTTGTGCCCAGGCCTTAAGCCTAGCCCGCACTTGTGCCCAGGCCTTAAGCATGGCTGGCACTTGTGCCCATGCCTTAAGCCTAGCCGGCACTTGTGGCCCCTGCCTTGATCCTAGCCAGCACTGCACTTGTGCCCAGGCCTTAAGCCTAGCCCGCACTTGTGCCCCGGCCTTAAGCCTAGCCCGCACTTGTGCCCCGGCCTTAAGCCTAGCCCGCACTTGTGCCCCGGCCTTAAGCCTAGCCCGCACTTGTGCCCAGGCCTTAAGCCTAGCCCGCACTTGTGCCCAGGCCTTAAGCCTAGCCCGCACTTGTGCCCCGGCCTTAAGCCTAGCCCGCACTTGTGCCCCGGCCTTAAGCCTAGCCCGCACTTGTGCCCCGGCCTTTAGCCTAGCCCGCACTTGTGCCCTGGCCTTAAGCCTAGCCCGCACTTGTGCCCAGGCCTTAAGCCTAGCCCGCACTTGTGCTCAGGCCTTAAGCCTAGCCTGCACTTGTGCCCAGGCCTTAAGCCTAGCCCGCACTTGTGCCCCCTGCCTTGATCCTAGCCAGCACTTGTGCCCAGGCCTTAAGCCTAGCCCGCACTTGTGCCCAGGCCTTAAGCCTAGCCTGCACTTTTGAGCCCCTTGAATGCTTGTTTGTTTGTTTTTGTCTTCAGCTTCATGTTGGTTATACACATAGGGCCAGCTTTACGCTCTTCGCTCTTGTCCCGTCTGAATGCGCATGCACGACTGTAATTGGGGAAGAAGGCATTCCCCTTTTACGGAGGACAGACAAGAAGTGCCTGGTCGCTTGGAGCATGGGGTTATGGAGAGGCTCCGCACTGTACAACAAAGGATCTAGTCCTAAATGTCCAAGTACAGAGTAGAGGGGTGAAAGCTAGCTCTTCACCCCTATGGGTGCCTAACCCTTTATGCAAAGAGTGCAAAGAGTTAGCTGAATGCCTTAAGCCTAGCCAGCACTTGTGCCCCCTGCCTTGATCCTGGCCAGCACTGCACTTGTGCCCATGCCGTAAGCCTAGCCCGCACTTGTGCCCAGGCCTTAAGCCTGGCTGGCACTTGTGCCCATGCCTTAAGCCTAGCCGGCACTTGTGGCCCCTGCCTTGATCCTAGCCAGCACTGCACTTGTGCCCAGGCCTTAAGCCTAGCCTGCACTTGTGCCCCGGCCTTAAGCCTAGCCCGCACTTGTGCCCCGGCCTTAAGCCTAGCCCGCACTTGTGCCCCGGCCTTAAGCCTAACCCGCACTTGTGCCCCGGCCTTAAGCCTAGCCTGCACTTGTGCCCAGGCTTTAAGCTTAGCCCGCACTTGTTCCCCGGCTTTAAGCTTAGCCCGCACTTGTGCCCCGGCCTTAAGCCGAGCCCGCACTTGTGCCCCGGCCTTAAGCCGAGCCCGCACTTGTGCCCCGGCCTTAAGCCGAGCCCGCACTTGTGCCCCTGCCTTAAGCCGAGCCCGCACTTGTGCCCCTGCCTTAAGCCGAGCCCGCACTTGTGCCCCTGCCTTAAGCCGAGCCCGCACTTGCGCCCAGGCCTTAAGCCTAGCCCGCACTTGTGCCCAGGCCTTAAGCCTAGCCCGCACTTGTGCCCAGGCCTTAAGCCTAGCCCGCACTTTTGAGCCCCTTGAATGCTTGTTTGTTTGTTTTTGTCTTCAGCTTCATGTTGGTTATGCACATAGGGCCAGCTTTACGCTCTTCGCTCTTGTCCCGTCTGAATGCGCATGCACGACTGTAATTGGGGAAGAAGGCATTACCCATTTACGGAGGACAGACAAGAAGTGCCTGGTCGCTTGGAGCATGGGGTTATGGAGAGGCTCCGCACTGTACAACAAAGGATCTAGTCCTAAATGTCCAAGTACAGAGTAGAGGGGTGAAAGCTAGCTCTTCACCCCTATGGGTGCCTAACCCTTTATGCAAAGAGTGCAAAGAGTTAGCTGAATGCCTTAAGCCTAGCCAGCACTTGTGCCCCCTGCCTTGATCCTGGCCAGCACTGCACTTGTGCCCATGCCGTAAGCCTAGCCCACACTTGTGCCCAGGCCTTAAGCCTAGCCCGCACTTGTGCCCAGGCCTTAAGCCTGGCTGGCACTTGTGCCCATGCCTTAAGCCTAGCCGGCACTTGTGGCCCCTGCCTTGATCCTAGCCAGCACTGCACTTGTGCCCAGGCCTTAAGCCTAGCCTGCACTTGTGCCCAGGCCTTAAGCCTAGCCCGCACTTGTGCCCCGGCCTTAAGCCTAGCCCGCACTTGTGCCCCGGCCTTAAGCCTAGCCTGCACTTGTGCCCGACCTTAAGCCTAGCCCGCACTTGTGCCCCGGCCTTAAGCCTAGCCCGCACTTGTGCCCCGGCCTTAAGCCTAACCCGCACTTGTGCCCAGGCCTTAAGCCTAGCCCGCACTTGTGCCCCGGCCTTAAGCCTAGCCCGCACTTGTGCCCAGGCCTTAAGCCTAGCCCGCACTTGTGCCCAGGCCTTAAGCCTAGCCCGCACTTGTGCCCAGGCCTTGATCCTAGCCAGCACTTGTGCCCAGGCCTTAAGCCTAGCCCGCACTTGTGCCCAGGCCTTAAGCCTAGCCTGCACTTTTGAGCCCCTTGAATGCTTGTTTGTTTGTTTTTGTCTTCAGCTTCATGTTGGTTATGCACATAGGGCCAGCTTTACGCTCTTCGCTCTTGTCCCGTCTGAATGCGCATGCACGACTGTAATTGGGGAAGAAGGCATTACCCATTTACGGAGGACAGACAAGAAGTGCCTGGTCGCTTGGAGCATGGGGTTATGGAGAGGCTCCGCACTGTACAACAAAGGATCTAGTCCTAAATGTCCAAGTACAGAGTAGAGGGGTGAAAGCTAGCTCTTCACCCCTATGGGTGCCTAACCCTTTATGCAAAGAGTGCAAAGAGTTAGCTGAATGCCTTAAGCCTAGCCAGCACTTGTGCCCCCTGCCTTGATCCTGGCCAGCACTGCACTTGTGCCCATGCCGTAAGCCTAGCCTGCACTTGTGCCCAGGCCTTAAGCCTGGCTGGCACTTGTGCCCATGCCTTAAGCCTAGCCGGCACTTGTGGCCCCTGCCTTGATCCTAGCCAGCACTGCACTTGTGCCCAGGTTTTAAGCCTAGCCTGCACTTGTGCCCCGGCCTTAAGCCTAGCCCGCACTTGTGCCCCAGCCTTAAGCCTAGCCCGCACTTGTGCCCCGGCCTTAAGCCTAACCCGCACTTGTGCCCAGGCCTTAAGCCTAGCCCGCACTTGTGCCCCGGCTTTAAGCTTAGCCCGCACTTGTGCCCCGGCTTTAAGCTTAGCCCGCACTTGTGCCCAGGCCTTAAGCCTAGCCCGCACTTGTGCCCCGGCCTTAAGCCGAGCCCGCACTTGTGCCCCTGCCTTAAGCCGAGCCCGCACTTGTGCCCCTGCCTTAAGCCTAGCCCGCACTTGTGCCCAGGCCTTAAGCCTAGCCCACACTTGTGCCCAGGCCTTAAGCCTAGCCCACACTTGTGCCCAGGCCTTAAGCCTAGCCCGCACTTGTGCCCCTGCCTTAAGCCTAGCCCGCACTTGTGCCCCTGCCTTAAGCCGAGCCCGCACTTGTGCCCAGGCCTTAAGCCTAGCCCGCACTTGTGCCCAGGCCTTAAGCCGAGCCCGCACTTGTGCCCCTGCCTTAAGCCGAGCCCGCACTTGTGCCCAGGCCTTAAGCCTAGCCCACACTTGTGCCCTAGCCTTAAGCCGAGCCCGCACTTGTGCCCCTGCCTTAAGCCGAGCCCGCACTTGTGCCCAGGCCTTAAGCCTAGCCCGCACTTGTGCCCCTGCCTTAAGCCTAGCCCGCACTTGTGCCCCTGCCTTAAGCCTAGCCCGCACTTGTGCCCAGGCCTTAAGCCTAGCCCGCACTTGTGCCCAGGCCTTAAGCCTAGCCCGCACTTGTGCCCAGGCCTTAAGCCTAGCCCGCACTTGTGCCCAGGCCTTAAGCCTAGCCCGTACTTGTGCCCAGGCCTTAAGCCTAGCCCGCACTTGTGCCCCCTGCCTTGATCCTAGCCAGCACTTGTGCCCAGGCCTTAAGCCTAGCCCGCACTTGTGCCCAGGCCTTAAGCCAAGCCCGCACTTGTGCCCCTGCCTTAAGCCTAGCCCGCACTTGTGCCCAGGCCTTAAGCCTAGTCCGCACTTGTGTCCCTGCCTTAAGCCGAGCCCGCACTTGTGCCCAGGCCTTAAGCCAAGCCCGCACTTGTGCCCCTGCCTTAAGCCTAGCCCACACTTGTGCCCTAGCCTTAAGCCGAGCCCGCACTTGTGCCCCTGCCTTAAGCCGAGCCCGCACTTGTGCCCAGGCCTTAAGCCTAGCCCGCACTTGTGCCCAGGCCTTAAGCCTAGCCCGCACTTGTGCCCAGGCCTTAAGCCTAGCCCGCACTTGTGCCCCTGCCTTAAGCCTAGCCCGCACTTGTGCCCCTGCCTTAAGCCTAGCCCGCACTTGTGCCCAGGCCTTAAGCCTAGCCCGCACTTGTGCCCAGGCCTTAAGCCTAGCCCGCACTTGTGCCCAGGCCTTAAGCCTAGCCCGCACTTGTGCCCAGGCCTTA
Source organism: Ranitomeya imitator (assembly GCF_032444005.1). Taxonomy (NCBI): domain Eukaryota; kingdom Metazoa; phylum Chordata; class Amphibia; order Anura; family Dendrobatidae; genus Ranitomeya; species Ranitomeya imitator. Next base: position 1,261,118 of record NW_027194564.1, read on the forward strand.
AGCCTAGCCCGTACTTGTGCCCAGGCCTTAAGCCTAGCCCGCACTTGTGCCCCCTGCCTTGATCCTAGCCAGCACTTGTGCCCAGGCCTTAAGCCTAGCCCGCACTTGTGCCCAGGCCTTAAGCCAAGCCCGCACTTGTGCCCCTGCCTTAAGCCTAGCCCGCACTTGTGCCCAGGCCTTAAGCCTAGCCCGCACTTGTGTCCAGGCCGCACTTGTGCCCAGGCCTTAAGCCTAGCCCGCACTTGTGGCCAGGCCTTAAGCCTAGCCCGCACTTGTGCCCAGGCCTTAAGCCTAGCCCGCACTTGTGCCCAGGCCTTAAGCCTAGCCCGCACTTGTGCCCAGGCCTTAAGCCTAGCCCGCACTTGTGCCCAGGCCTTAAGCCTAGCCTGCACTTGTGCCCAGGCCTTAAGCCTAGCCTGCACTTGTGCCCAGGCCTTAAGCCTAGCCCGCACTTGTGCCCAGGCCTTAAGTCTAGCCCGCACTTGTGCCCAGGCCTTAAGCCTAGCCCGCACTTGTGCCCAGGCCTTAAGCCTAGCCCGCACTTGTGCCCAGGCCTTAAGCCTAGCCCGCACTTGTGCCCAGGCCTTAAGCCTGGCTGGCACTTGTGCCCATGCCTTAAGCCTGGCCGGCACTTGTGGCCACTGCCTTGATCCTAGCCAGCACTGCACTTGTGCCCAGGCCTTAAGCCTAGCCTGCACTTGTGCCCAGGCCTTAAGCCTAGCCTGCACTTGTGCCCAGGCCTTAAGCCTAGCCCGCACTTGTGCCCAGGCTTTAAGCCTAGCCCGCACTTGTGCCCAGGCCTTAAGCCTAGCCCGCACTTGTGCCCAGGCCTTAAGCCTAGCCCGCACTTGTGCCCAGGCCTTAAGCCAAGCCCGCACTTGTGCCCCTGCCTTAAGCCTAGCCCGCACTTGTGCCCAGGCCTTAAGCCTAGCCCGCACTTGTGTCCAGGCCGCACTTGTGCCCAGGCCTTAAGCCTAGCCCGCACTTGTGGCCAGGCCTTAAGCCTAGCCCGCACTTGTGCCCAGGCCTTAAGCCTAGCCCGCACTTGTGCCCAGGCCTTAAGCCTAGCCCGCACTTGTGCCCAGGCCTTAAGCCTAGCCCGCACTTGTGCCCAGGCCTTAAGCCTAGCCTGCACTTGTGCCCAGGCCTTAAGCCTAGCCTGCACTTGTGCCCAGGCCTTAAGCCTAGCCCGCACTTGTGCCCAGGCCTTAAGTCTAGCCCGCACTTGTGCCCAGGCCTTAAGCCTAGCCCGCACTTGTGCCCAGGCCTTAAGCCTAGCCCGCACTTGTGCCCAGGCCTTAAGCCTAGCCCGCACTTGTGCCCAGGCCTTAAGCCTGGCTGGCACTTGTGCCCATGCCTTAAGCCTGGCCGGCACTTGTGGCCACTGCCTTGATCCTAGCCAGCACTGCACTTGTGCCCAGGCCTTAAGCCTAGCCTGCACTTGTGCCCAGGCCTTAAGCCTAGCCTGCACTTGTGCCCAGGCCTTAAGCCTAGCCCGCACTTGTGCCCAGGCTTTAAGCCTAGCCCGCACTTGTGCCCAGGCCTTAAGCCTAGCCCGCACTTGTGCCCAGGCCTTAAGCCTAGCCCGCACTTGTGCCCAGGCCTTAAGCCTAGCCCGCACTTGTGCCCCGGCCTTAAGCCTAGCCCGCACTTGTGCCCCGGCCTTAAGCTTAGCCCGCACTTGTGCCCAGGCCTTAAGCCTAGCCCGCACTTGTCCTCAGGCCATAAGCCTAGCCTGCACTTGTGCCCAGGCCATAAGCCTAGCCCGCACTTGTGCCCCGGCCTTAAGCCTAGCCCGCACTTGTGCCCCGGCCTTAAGCCTAGCCCGCACTTGTGCCCCGGCCTTAAGCCTAGCCCGCACTTGTGCCCAGGCCTTAAGCCTAGCCCGCACTTGTGCCCAGGCCTTAAGCCTAGCCCGCACTTGTGCCCAGGCCTTAAGCCTAGCCCGCACTTGTGCCCAGGCCTTAAGCCTAGCCCGCACTTGTGCCCAGGCCTTAAGCCTAGCCCGCACTTGTGCCCCCTGCCTTGATCCTAGCCAGCACTTGTGCCCAGGCCTTAAGCCTAGCCCGCACTTGTGCCCATGCCTTAAGCCTAGCCGGCACTTGTGGCCCCTGCCTTGATCCTAGCCAGTACTGCACTTGTGCCCAGGCCTTAAGCCTAGCCCGCACTTGTGCCCCGGCCTTAAGCCTAGCCCGCACTTGTGCCCCGGCCTTAAGCCTAGCCCGCACTTGTGCCCCGGCCTTAAGCCTAGCCCGCACTTGTGCCCCGGCCTTAAGCCTAGCCCGCACTTGTGCCCAGGCCTTAAGCCTAGCCCGCACTTGTGCCCAGGCCTTAAGCCTAGCCCGCACTTGTGCCCAGGCCTTAAGCCTAGCCAGCACTTGTGCCCCCTGCCTTGATCCTAGCCAGCACTTGTGCCCAGGCCTTAAGCCTAGCCCGCACTTGTGCCCAGGCCTTAAGCCTAGCCTGCACTTTTGAGCCCCTTGAATGCTTGTTTGTTTGTTTTTGTCTTCAGCTTCATGTTGGTTATGCACATAGGGCCAGCTTTACGCTCTTCGCTCTTGTCCCGTCTGAATGCGCATGCACGACTGTAATTGGGGAAGAAGGCATTACCCATTTACGGAGGACAGACAAGAAGTGCCTGGTCGCTTGGAGCATGGGGTTATGGAGAGGCTCCGCACTGTACAACAAAGGATCTAGTCCTAAATGTCCAAGTACAGAGTGGAGGGGTGAAAGCTAGCTCTTCACCCCTATGGGTGCCTAACCCTTTATGCAAAGAGTGCAAAGAGTTAGCTGAATGCCTTAAGCCTAGCCAGCACTTGTGCCCCCTGCCTTGATCCTGGCCAGCACTGCACTTGTGCCCATGCCGTAAGCCTAGCCCGCACTTGTGCCCAGGCCTTAAGCCTGGCTGGCACTTGTGCCCATGCCTTAAGCCTAGCCGGCACTTGTGGCCCCTGCCTTGATCCTAGCCAGCACTGCACTTGTGCCCAGGCCTTAAGCCTAGCCTGCACTTGTGCCCTGGCCTTAAGCCTAGCCCGCACTTGTGCCCCGGCCTTAAGCCTAGCCCGCACTTGTGCCCCGGCCTTAAGCCTAACCCGCACTTGTGCCCAGGCCTTAAGCCTAGCCCGCACTTGTGCCCAGGCTTTAAGCTTAGCCCGCACTTGTGCCCCGGCTTTAAGCTTAGCCCGCACTTGTGCCCAGGCCTTAAGCCTAGCCCGCACTTGTGCCCCGGCCTTAAGCCGAGCCCGCACTTGTGCCCCGGCCTTAAGCCGAGCCCGCACTTGTGCCCCGGCCTTAAGCCGTGCCCGCACTTGTGCCCAGGCCTTAAGCCGAGCCCGCACTTGTGCCCCTGCCTTAAGCCGAGCCCGCACTTGTGCCCCTGCCTTAAGCCGAGCCCGCACTTGTGCCCCTGCCTTAAGCCTAGCCCGCACTTGTGCCCAGGCCTTAAGCCTAGCCCGCACTTGTGCCCAGGCCTTAAGCCTAGCCCGCACTTGTGCCCAGGCCTTAAGCCTAGCCCGCACTTGTGCCCCTGCCTTAAGCCTAGCCCGCACTTGTGCCCCTGCCTTAAGCCTAGCCCGCACTTGTGCCCAGGCCTAAAGCCTAGCCCGCACTTTTGCCCAGGCCTTAAGCCTAGCCCGCACTTGTGCCCAGGCCTTAAGCCTAGCTCGCACTTGTGCCCAGGCCTTAAGCCTAGCCCGCACTTGTGCCCAGGCCTTAAGCCTAGCCCGCACTTGTGCCCAGGCCTTAAGCCTAGCCCGCACTTGTGCCCAGGCCTTAAGCCTAGCCCGCTCTTGTGCCCAGGCCTTAAGCCAAGCCCGCACTTGTGCCCCTGCCTTAAGCCTAGCCCGCACTTGTGCCCCTGCCTTAAGCCTAGCCCGCACTTGTGCCCAGGCCTTAAGCCTAGCCCGCACTTGTGTCCAGGCCTTAAGCCTAGCCCGCACTTGTGCCCAGGCCTTAAGCCTAGCCCGCACTTGTGTCCAGGCCTAAAGCCTAGCCCGCACTTGTGCCCAGGCCTTAAGCCTAGCCCGCACTTGTGCCCCGGCCTTAAGCCTAGCCCGCACTTGTGCCCTAGCCTTAAGCCTAGCCCGCACTTGTGCCCAGGCCTTAAGCCTAGCCCGCACTTGTCCTCAGGCCATAAGCCTAGCCCGCACTTGTGCCCCGGCCTTAAGCCTAGTCCGCACTTGTGCCCCGGCCTTAAGCCTAGCCCGCACTTGTGCCCCGGCCTTAAGCCTAGCCCACACTTGTGCCCCGGCCTTAAGCCTAGCCCGCACTTGTGCCCAGGCCTTAAGCCTAGCCCGCACTTGTGCCCAGGCCTTAAGCCTAGCCCGCACTTGTGCCCAGGCCTTAAGCCTAGCCCGCACTTGTGCCCAGGCCTTAAGCCTAGCCCGCACTTGTGCCCCCTGCCTTGATCCTAGCCAGCACTTGTGCCCAGGCCTTAAGCCTAGCCCGCACTTGTGCCCAGGCCTTAAGCCAAGCCTGCACTTGTGCCCCTGCCTTAAGCCTAGCCCGCACTTGTGCCCCTGCCTTAAGCCTAGCCCGCACTTGTGCCCAGGCCTTAAGCCTAGCCCGCACTTGTGTCCAGGCCTTAAGCCTAGCCCGCACTTGTGCCCAGGCCTTAAGCCTAGCCCGCACTTGTGCCCAGGCCTAAAGCCTAGCCCGCACTTGTGCCCAGGCCTTAAGCCTAGCCCGCACTTGTGCCCCGGCCTTAAGCCTAGCCCGCACTTGTGCCCCGGCCTTAAGCCTAGCCCGCACTTGTGCCCAGGCCTTAAGCCTAGCCCGCACTTGTCCTCAGGCCTTAAGCCTAGCCCGCACTTGTGCCCCGGCCTTAAGCCTAGTCCGCACTTGTGCCCCGGCCTTAAGCCTAGCCCGCACTTGTGCCCCGGCCTTAAGCCTAGCCCGCACTTGTGCCCCGGCCTTAAGCCTAGCCCGCACTTGTGCCCAGGCCTTAAGCCTAGCCTGCACTTTTGAGCCTCTTGAATGCTTGTTTGTTTGTTTTTGTCTTCAGCTTCATGTTGGTTATGCACATAGGGCCAGCTTTACGCTCTTCGCTCTTGTCCCGTCTGAATGCGCATGCACGACTGTAATTGGGGAAGAAGGCATTACCCATTTACGGAGGACAGACAAGAAGTGCCTGGTCGCTTGGAGCATGGGGTTATGGAGAGGCTCCGCACTGTACAACAAAGGATCTAGTCCTAAATGTCCAAGTACAGAGTGGAGGGGTGAAAGCTAGCTCTTCACCCCTATGGGTGCCTAACCCTTTATGCAAAGAGTGCAAAGAGTTAGCTGAATGCCTTAAGCCTAGCCAGCACTTGTGCCCCCTGCCTTGATCCTGGCCAGCACTGCACTTGTGCCCATGCCGTAAGCCTAGCCCGCACTTGTGCCCAGGCCTTAAGCCTGGCTGGCACTTGTGCCCATGCCTTAAGCCTAGCCGGCACTTGTGGCCCCTGCCTTGATCCTAGCCAGCACTGCACTTGTGCCCAGGCCTTAAGCCTAGCCTGCACTTGTGCCCTGGCCTTAAGCCTAGCCCGCACTTGTGCCCCGGCCTTAAGCCTAGCCCGCACTTGTGCCCCGGCCTTAAGCCTAACCCGCACTTGTGCCCAGGCCTTAAGCCTAGCCCGCACTTGTGCCCAGGCTTTAAGCTTAGCCCGCACTTGTGCCCCGGCTTTAAGCTTAGCCCGCACTTGTGCCCAGGCCTTAAGCCTAGCCCGCACTTGTGCCCCGGCCTTAAGCCGAGCCCGCACTTGTGCCCCGGCCTTAAGCCGTGCCCGCACTTGTGCCCAGGCCTTAAGCCGAGCCCGCACTTGTGCCCCTGCCTTAAGCCGAGCCCGCACTTGTGCCCCTGCCTTAAGCCTAGCCCGCACTTGTGCCCAGGCCTTAAGCCTAGCCCGCACTTGTGCCCAGGCCTTAAGCCTAGCCCGCACTTGTGCCCAGGCCTTAAGCCTAGCCCGCACTTGTGCCCCTGCCTTAAGCCTAGCCCGCACTTGTGCCCCTGCCTTAAGCCTAGCCCGCACTTGTGCCCAGGCCTAAAGCCTAGCCCGCACTTTTGCCCAGGCCTTAAGCCTAGCCCGCACTTGTGCTCAGGCCTTAAGCCTAGCTCGCACTTGTGCCCAGGCCTTAAGCCTAGCCCGCACTTGTGCCCAGGCCTTAAGCCTAGCCCGCACTTGTGCCCAGGCCTTAAGCCTAGCCCGCACTTGTGCCCAGGCCTTAAGCCTAGCCCGCACTTGTGCCCAGGCCTTAAGCCTAGCCCGCTCTTGTGCCCAGGCCTTAAGCCAAGCCCGCACTTGTGCCCCTGCCTTAAGCCTAGCCCTCACTTGTGCCCCTGCCTTAAGCCTAGCCCGCACTTGTGCCCAGGCCTTAAGCCTAGCCCGCACTTGTGTCCAGGCCTTAAGCCTAGCCCGCACTTGTGCCCAGGCCTTAAGCCTAGCCCGCACTTGTGTCCAGGCCTAAAGCCTAGCCCGCACTTGTGCCCAGGCCTTAAGCCTAGCCCGCACTTGTGCCCCGGCCTTAAGCCTAGCCCGCACTTGTGCCCTAGCCTTAAGCCTAGCCCGCACTTGTGCCCAGGCCTTAAGCCTAGCCCGCACTTGTCCTCAGGCCATAAGCCTAGCCCGCACTTGTGCCCCGGCCTTAAGCCTAGTCCGCACTTGTGCCCCGGCCTTAAGCCTAGCCCGCACTTGTGCCCCGGCCTTAAGCCTAGCCCGCACTTGTGCCCCGGCCTTAAGCCTAGCCCGCACTTGTGCCCAGGCCTTAAGCCTAGCCCACACTTGTGCCCAGGCCTTAAGCCTAGCCCGCACTTGTGCCCAGGCCTTAAGCCTAGCCCGCACTTGTGCCCAGGCCTTAAGCCTAGCCCGCACTTGTGCCCCCTGCCTTGATCCTAGCCAGCACTTGTGCCCAGGCCTTAAGCCTAGCCCGCACTTGTGCCCAGGCCTTAAGCCAAGCCCGCACTTGTGCCCCTGCCTTAAGCCTAGCCCGCACTTGTGCCCCTGCCTTAAGCCTAGCCCGCACTTGTGCCCAGGCCTTAAGCCTAGCCCGCACTTGTGTCCAGGCCTTAAGCCTAGCCCGCACTTGTGCCCAGGCCTTAAGCCTAGCCCGCACTTGTGCCCAGGCCTAAAGCCTAGCCCGCACTTGTGCCCAGGCCTTAAGCCTAGCCCGCACTTGTGCCCCGGCCTTAAGCCTAGCCCGCACTTGTGCCCTGGCCTTAAGCCTAGCCCGCACTTGTGCCCAGGCCTTAAGCCTAGCCCGCACTTGTCCTCAGGCCATAAGCCTAGCCCGCACTTGTGCCCCGGCCTTAAGCCTAGTCCGCACTTGTGCCCCGGCCTTAAGCCTAGCCCGCACTTGTGCCCCGGCCTTAAGCCTAGCCCGCACTTGTGCCCCGGCCTTAAGCCTAGCCCGCACTTGTGCCCAGGCCTTAAGCCTAGCCTGCACTTTTGAGCCTCTTGAATGCTTGTTTGTTTGTTTTTGTCTTCAGCTTCATGTTGGTTATGCACATAGGGCCAGCTTTACGCTCTTCGCTCTTGTCCCGTCTGAATGCGCATGCACGACTGTAATTGGGGAAGAAGGCATTACCCATTTACGGAGGACAGACAAGAAGTGCCTGGTCGCTTGGAGCATGGGGTTATGGAGAGGCTCCGCACTGTACAACAAAGGATCTAGTCCTAAATGTCCAAGTACAGAGTAGAGGGGTGAAAGCTAGCTCTTCACCCCTATGGGTGCCTAACCCTTTATGCAAAGAGTGCAAAGAGTTAGCTGAATGCCTTAAGCCTAGCCAGCACTTGTGCCCCCTGCCTTGATCCTGGCCAGCACTGCACTTGTGCCCATGCCGTAAGCCTAGCCCGCACTTGTGCCCAGGCCTTAAGCCTGGCTGGCACTTGTGCCCATGCCTTAAGCCTAGCCGGCACTTGTGGCCCCTGCCTTGATCCTAGCCAGCACTGCACTTGTGCCCAGGCCTTAAGCCTAGCCTGCACTTGTGCCCTGGCCTTAAGCCTAGCCTGCACTTGTGCCCCGGCCTTAAGCCTAGCCCGCACTTGTGCCCCGGCCTTAAGCCTAACCCGCACTTGTGCCCAGGCCTTAAGCCTAGCCCGCACTTGTGCCCCGGCTTTAAGCTTAGCCCGCACTTGTGCCCAGGCCTTAAGCCTAGCCCGCACTTGTGCCCCGGCCTTAAGCCGAGCCCGCACTTGTGCCCCGGCCTTAAGCCGAGCCCGCACTTGTGCCCCGGCCTTAAGCCGAGCCCGCACTTGTGCCCCGGCCTTAAGCCGAGCCCGCACTTGTGCCCCGGCGTTAAGCCGAGCCCGCACTTGTGCCCCGGCGTTAAGCCGAGCCCGCACTTGTGCCCCTGCCTTAAGCCTAGCCCGCACTTGTGCCCAGGCCTTAAGCCTAGCCCGCACTTGTGCCCAGGCCTTAAGCCTAGCCCGCACTTGTGCCCAGGCCTTAAGCCTAGCCCACACTTGTGCCCCTGCCTTAAGCCTAGCCCGCACTTGTGCCCCTGCCTTAAGCCTAGCCCGCACTTGTGCCCAGGCCTAAAGCCTAGCCCGCACTTGTGCCCAGGCCTTAAGCCTAGCCCGCACTTGTGCCCAGGCCTTAAGCCTAGCCCGCACTTGTGCTCAGGCCTTAAGCCTAGCCCGCACTTGTGCCCAGGCCTTAAGCCTAGCCCGCACTTGTGCCCAGGCCTTAAGCCTAGCCCGCACTTGTGCCCAGGCCTTAAGCCTAGCCCGCACTTGTGCCCAGGCCTTAAGCCTTGCCCGCACTTGTGCCCAGGCCTTAAGCCTAGCCCGCTCTTGTGCCCAGGCCTTAAGCCAAGCCCGCACTTGTGCCCCTGCCTTAAGGCTAGCCCGCACTTGTGCCCCTGCCTTAAGCCTAGCCCGCACTTGTGCCCAGGCCTTAAGCCTAGCCCGCACTTGTGTCCAGGCCTTAAGCCTAGCCCGCACTTGTGCCCAGGCCTTAAGCCTAGCCCGCACTTGTGCCCAGGCCTTAAGCCGTGCCCGCACTTGTGCCCAGGCCTTAAGCCGAGCCCGCACTTGTGCCCCTGCCTTAAGCCGAGCCCGCACTTGTGCCCCTGCCTTAAGCCTAGCCCGCACTTGTGCCCAGGCCTTAAGCCTAGCCCGCACTTGTGCCCAGGCCTTAAGCCTAGCCCGCGCTTGTGCCCAGGCCTTAAGCCTAGCCCGCACTTGTGCCCCTGCCTTAAGCCTAGCCCGCACTTGTGCCCCTGCCTTAAGCCTAGCCCGCACTTGTGCCCAGGCCTAAAGCCTAGCCCGCACTTTTGCCCAGGCCTTAAGCCTAGCCCGCACTTGTGCTCAGGCCTTAAGCCTAGCTCGCACTTGTGCCCAGGCCTTAAGCCTAGCCCGCACTTGTGCCCAGGCCTTAAGCCTAGCCCGCACTTGTGCCCCCTGCCTTGATCCTAGCCAGCACTTGTGCCCAGGCCTTAAGCCTAGCCCGCACTTGTGCCCAGGCCTTAAGCCTAGCCCGCACTTGTGCCCCCTGCCTTGATCCTAGCCAGCACTTGTGCCCAGGCCTTAAGCCTAGCCTGCACTTGTGCCCCTGCCTTAAGCCTAGCCCGCACTTGTGCCCCTGCCTTAAGCCTAGCCTGCACTTGTGCCCAGGCCTTAAGCCTAGCCCGCACTTGTGTCCAGGCCTTAAGCCTAGCCCGCACTTGTGCCCAGGCCTTAAGCCTAGCCCGCACTTGTGCCCCGGCCTTAAGCCTAGCCCGCACTTGTGCCCCGGCCTTAAGCCTAGCCCGCACTTGTGCCCCGGCCTTAAGCCTAGCCTGCACTTGTGCCCCTGCCTTAAGCCTAGCCCGCACTTGTGCCCCTGCCTTAAGCCTAGCCCGCACTTGTGCCCAGGCCTTAAGCCAAGCCCGCACTTGTGCCCCTGCCTTAAGCCTAGCCCGCACTTGTGCCCAGGCCTTAAGCCTAGCCCGCACTTGTGTCCAGGCCGCACTTGTGCCCAGGCCTTAAGCCTAGCCCGCACTTGTGGCCAGGCCTTAAGCCTAGCCCGCACTTGTGCCCAGGCCTTAAGCCTAGCCCGCACTTGTGCCCAGGCCTTAAGCCTAGCCCGCACTTGTGCCCAGGCCTTAAGCCTAGCCCGCACTTGTGCCCAGGCCTTAAGCCTAGCCTGCACTTGTGCCCAGGCCTTAAGCCTAGCCTGCACTTGTGCCCAGGCCTTAAGCCTAGCCCGCACTTGTGCCCAGGCCTTAAGTCTAGCCCGCACTTGTGCCCAGGCCTTAAGCCTAGCCCGCACTTGTGCCCAGGCCTTAAGCCTAGCCCGCACTTGTGCCCAGGCCTTAAGCCTAGCCCGCACTTGTGCCCAGGCCTTAAGCCTGGCTGGCACTTGTGCCCATGCCTTAAGCCTGGCCGGCACTTGTGGCCACTGCCTTGATCCTAGCCAGCACTGCACTTGTGCCCAGGCCTTAAGCCTAGCCTGCACTTGTGCCCAGGCCTTAAGCCTAGCCTGCACTTGTGCCCAGGCCTTAAGCCTAGCCCGCACTTGTGCCCAGGCTTTAAGCCTAGCCCGCACTTGTGCCCAGGCCTTAAGCCTAGCCCGCACTTGTGCCCAGGCCTTAAGCCTAGCCCGCACTTGTGCCCAGGCCTTAAGCCTAGCCCGCACTTGTGCCCCGGCCTTAAGCCTAGCCCGCACTTGTGCCCCGGCCTTAAGCTTAGCCCGCACTTGTGCCCAGGCCTTAAGCCTAGCCCGCACTTGTCCTCAGGCCATAAGCCTAGCCTGCACTTGTGCCCAGGCCATAAGCCTAGCCCGCACTTGTGCCCCGGCCTTAAGCCTAGCCCGCACTTGTGCCCCGGCCTTAAGCCTAGCCCGCACTTGTGCCCCGGCCTTAAGCCTAGCCCGCACTTGTGCCCAGGCCTTAAGCCTAGCCCGCACTTGTGCCCAGGCCTTAAGCCTAGCCCGCACTTGTGCCCAGGCCTTAAGCCTAGCCCGCACTTGTGCCCAGGCCTTAAGCCTAGCCCGCACTTGTGCCCAGGCCTTAAGCCTAGCCCGCACTTGTGCCCATGCCTTAAGCCTAGCCGGCACTTGTGGCCCCTGCCTTGATCCTAGCCAGTACTGCACTTGTGCCCAGGCCTTAAGCCTAGCCCGCACTTGTGCCCCGGCCTTAAGCCTAGCCCGCACTTGTGCCCCGGCCTTAAGCCTAGCCCGCACTTGTGCCCCGGCCTTAAGCCTAGCCCGCACTTGTGCCCCGGCCTTAAGCCTAGCCCGCACTTGTGCCCAGGCCTTAAGCCTAGCCCGCACTTGTGCCCAGGCCTTAAGCCTAGCCCGCACTTGTGCCCAGGCCTTAAGCCTAGCCAGCACTTGTGCCCCCTGCCTTGATCCTAGCCAGCACTTGTGCCCAGGCCTTAAGCCTAGCCCGCACTTGTGCCCAGGCCTTAAGCCTAGCCTGCACTTTTGAGCCCCTTGAATGCTTGTTTGTTTGTTTTTGTCTTCAGCTTCATGTTGGTTATGCACATAGGGCCAGCTTTACGCTCTTCGCTCTTGTCCCGTCTGAATGCGCATGCACGACTGTAATTGGGGAAGAAGGCATTACCCATTTACGGAGGACAGACAAGAAGTGCCTGGTCGCTTGGAGCATGGGGTTATGGAGAGGCTCCGCACTGTACAACAAAGGATCTAGTCCTAAATGTCCAAGTACAGAGTGGAGGGGTGAAAGCTAGCTCTTCACCCCTATGGGTGCCTAACCCTTTATGCAAAGAGTGCAAAGAGTTAGCTGAATGCCTTAAGCCTAGCCAGCACTTGTGCCCCCTGCCTTGATCCTGGCCAGCACTGCACTTGTGCCCATGCCGTAAGCCTAGCCCGCACTTGTGCCCAGGCCTTAAGCCTGGCTGGCACTTGTGCCCATGCCTTAAGCCTAGCCGGCACTTGTGGCCCCTGCCTTGATCCTAGCCAGCACTGCACTTGTGCCCAGGCCTTAAGCCTAGCCTGCACTTGTGCCCTGGCCTTAAGCCTAGCCCGCACTTGTGCCCCGGCCTTAAGCCTAGCCCGCACTTGTGCCCCGGCCTTAAGCCTAACCCGCACTTGTGCCCAGGCCTTAAGCCTAGCCCGCACTTGTGCCCAGGCCTTAAGCCTGGCTGGCACTTGTGCCCATGCCTTAAGCCTAGCCGGCACTTGTGGCCCCTGCCTTGATCCTAGCCAGCACTGCACTTGTGCCCAGGCCTTAAGCCTAGCCTGCACTTGTGCCCTGGCCTTAAGCCTAGCCCGCACTTGTGCCCCGGCCTTAAGCCTAGCCCGCACTTGTGCCCCGGCCTTAAGCCTAACCCGCACTTGTGCCCAGGCCTTAAGCCTAGCCCGCACTTGTGCCCCTGCCTTAAGCCTAGCCCGCACTTGTGCCCCTGCCTTAAGCCTAGCCCGCACTTGTGCCCAGGCCTAAAGCCTAGCCCGCACTTTTGCCCAGGCCTTAAGCCTAGCCCGCACTTGTGCCCAGGCCTTAAGCCTAGCTCGCACTTGTGCCCAGGCCTTAAGCCTAGCCCGCACTTGTGCCCAGGCCTTAAGCCTAGCCCGCACTTGTGCCCAGGCCTTAAGCCTAGCCCGCACTTGTGCCCAGGCCTTAAGCCTAGCCCGCTCTTGTGCCCAGGCCTTAAGCCAAGCCCGCACTTGTGCCCCTGCCTTAAGCCTAGCCCGCACTTGTGCCCCTGCCTTAAGCCTAGCCCGCACTTGTGCCCAGGCCTTAAGCCTAGCCCGCACTTGTGTCCAGGCCTTAAGCCTAGCCCGCACTTGTGCCCAGGCCTTAAGCCTAGCCCGCACTTGTGTCCAGGCCTAAAGCCTAGCCCGCACTTGTGCCCAGGCCTTAAGCCTAGCCCGCACTTGTGCCCCGGCCTTAAGCCTAGCCCGCACTTGTGCCCTAGCCTTAAGCCTAGCCCGCACTTGTGCCCAGGCCTTAAGCCTAGCCCGCACTTGTCCTCAGGCCATAAGCCTAGCCCGCACTTGTGCCCCGGCCTTAAGCCTAGTCCGCACTTGTGCCCCGGCCTTAAGCCTAGCCCGCACTTGTGCCCCGGCCTTAAGCCTAGCCCACACTTGTGCCCCGGCCTTAAGCCTAGCCCGCACTTGTGCCCAGGCCTTAAGCCTAGCCCGCACTTGTGCCCAGGCCTTAAGCCTAGCCCGCACTTGTGCCCAGGCCTTAAGCCTAGCCCGCACTTGTGCCCAGGCCTTAAGCCTAGCCCGCACTTGTGCCCCCTGCCTTGATCCTAGCCAGCACTTGTGCCCAGGCCTTAAGCCTAGCCCGCACTTGTGCCCAGGCCTTAAGCCAAGCCTGCACTTGTGCCCCTGCCTTAAGCCTAGCCCGCACTTGTGCCCCTGCCTTAAGCCTAGCCCGCACTTGTGCCCAGGCCTTAAGCCTAGCCCGCACTTGTGTCCAGGCCTTAAGCCTAGCCCGCACTTGTGCCCAGGCCTTAAGCCTAGCCCGCACTTGTGCCCAGGCCTAAAGCCTAGCCCGCACTTGTGCCCAGGCCTTAAGCCTAGCCCGCACTTGTGCCCCGGCCTTAAGCCTAGCCCGCACTTGTGCCCCGGCCTTAAGCCTAGCCCGCACTTGTGCCCAGGCCTTAAGCCTAGCCCGCACTTGTCCTCAGGCCTTAAGCCTAGCCCGCACTTGTGCCCCGGCCTTAAGCCTAGTCCGCACTTGTGCCCCGGCCTTAAGCCTAGCCCGCACTTGTGCCCCGGCCTTAAGCCTAGCCCGCACTTGTGCCCCGGCCTTAAGCCTAGCCCGCACTTGTGCCCAGGCCTTAAGCCTAGCCTGCACTTTTGAGCCTCTTGAATGCTTGTTTGTTTGTTTTTGTCTTCAGCTTCATGTTGGTTATGCACATAGGGCCAGCTTTACGCTCTTCGCTCTTGTCCCGTCTGAATGCGCATGCACGACTGTAATTGGGGAAGAAGGCATTACCCATTTACGGAGGACAGACAAGAAGTGCCTGGTCGCTTGGAGCATGGGGTTATGGAGAGGCTCCGCACTGTACAACAAAGGATCTAGTCCTAAATGTCCAAGTACAGAGTGGAGGGGTGAAAGCTAGCTCTTCACCCCTATGGGTGCCTAACCCTTTATGCAAAGAGTGCAAAGAGTTAGCTGAATGCCTTAAGCCTAGCCAGCACTTGTGCCCCCTGCCTTGATCCTGGCCAGCACTGCACTTGTGCCCATGCCGTAAGCCTAGCCCGCACTTGTGCCCAGGCCTTAAGCCTGGCTGGCACTTGTGCCCATGCCTTAAGCCTAGCCGGCACTTGTGGCCCCTGCCTTGATCCTAGCCAGCACTGCACTTGTGCCCAGGCCTTAAGCCTAGCCTGCACTTGTGCCCTGGCCTTAAGCCTAGCCCGCACTTGTGCCCCGGCCTTAAGCCTAGCCCGCACTTGTGCCCCGGCCTTAAGCCTAACCCGCACTTGTGCCCAGGCCTTAAGCCTAGCCCGCACTTGTGCCCAGGCTTTAAGCTTAGCCCGCACTTGTGCCCCGGCTTTAAGCTTAGCCCGCACTTGTGCCCAGGCCTTAAGCCTAGCCCGCACTTGTGCCCCGGCCTTAAGCCGAGCCCGCACTTGTGCCCCGGCCTTAAGCCGTGCCCGCACTTGTGCCCAGGCCTTAAGCCGAGCCCGCACTTGTGCCCCTGCCTTAAGCCGAGCCCGCACTTGTGCCCCTGCCTTAAGCCTAGCCCGCACTTGTGCCCAGGCCTTAAGCCTAGCCCGCACTTGTGCCCAGGCCTTAAGCCTAGCCCGCACTTGTGCCCAGGCCTTAAGCCTAGCCCGCACTTGTGCCCCTGCCTTAAGCCTAGCCCGCACTTGTGCCCCTGCCTTAAGCCTAGCCCGCACTTGTGCCCAGGCCTAAAGCCTAGCCCGCACTTTTGCCCAGGCCTTAAGCCTAGCCCGCACTTGTGCTCAGGCCTTAAGCCTAGCTCGCACTTGTGCCCAGGCCTTAAGCCTAGCCCGCACTTGTGCCCAGGCCTTAAGCCTAGCCCGCACTTGTGCCCCGGCCTTAAGCCTAGCCCGCACTTGTGCCCCGGCCTTAAGCCTAGCCCGCACTTGTGCCCCGGCCTTAAGCCTAGCCTGCACTTGTGCCCCTGCCTTAAGCCTAGCCCGCACTTGTGCCCCTGCCTTAAGCCTAGCCCGCACTTGTGCCCAGGCCTTAAGCCAAGCCCGCACTTGTGCCCCTGCCTTAAGCCTAGCCCGCACTTGTGCCCAGGCCTTAAGCCTAGCCCGCACTTGTGTCCAGGCCGCACTTGTGCCCAGGCCTTAAGCCTAGCCCGCACTTGTGGCCAGGCCTTAAGCCTAGCCCGCACTTGTGCCCAGGCCTTAAGCCTAGCCCGCACTTGTGCCCAGGCCTTAAGCCTAGCCCGCACTTGTGCCCAGGCCTTAAGCCTAGCCCGCACTTGTGCCCAGGCCTTAAGCCTAGCCTGCACTTGTGCCCAGGCCTTAAGCCTAGCCTGCACTTGTGCCCAGGCCTTAAGCCTAGCCCGCACTTGTGCCCAGGCCTTAAGTCTAGCCCGCACTTGTGCCCAGGCCTTAAGCCTAGCCCGCACTTGTGCCCAGGCCTTAAGCCTAGCCCGCACTTGTGCCCAGGCCTTAAGCCTAGCCCGCACTTGTGCCCAGGCCTTAAGCCTGGCTGGCACTTGTGCCCATGCCTTAAGCCTGGCCGGCACTTGTGGCCACTGCCTTGATCCTAGCCAGCACTGCACTTGTGCCCAGGCCTTAAGCCTAGCCTGCACTTGTGCCCAGGCCTTAAGCCTAGCCTGCACTTGTGCCCAGGCCTTAAGCCTAGCCCGCACTTGTGCTCAGGCTTTAAGCCTAGCCCGCACTTGTGCCCAGGCCTTAAGCCTAGCCCGCACTTGTGCCCAGGCCTTAAGCCTAGCCCGCACTTGTGCCCAGGCCTTAAGCCTAGCCCGCACTTGTGCCCCGGCCTTAAGCCTAGCCCGCACTTGTGCCCCGGCCTTAAGCTTAGCCCGCACTTGTGCCCAGGCCTTAAGCCTAGCCCGCACTTGTCCTCAGGCCATAAGCCTAGCCTGCACTTGTGCCCAGGCCATAAGCCTAGCCCGCACTTGTGCCCCGGCCTTAAGCCTAGCCCGCACTTGTGCCCCGGCCTTAAGCCTAGCCCGCACTTGTGCCCCGGCCTTAAGCCTAGCCCGCACTTGTGCCCAGGCCTTAAGCCTAGCCCGCACTTGTGCCCAGGCCTTAAGCCTAGCCCGCACTTGTGCCCAGGCCTTAAGCCTAGCCCGCACTTGTGCCCAGGCCTTAAGCCTAGCCTGCACTTGTGCCCAGGCCTTAAGCCTAGCCCGCACTTGTGCCCATGCCTTAAGCCTAGCCGGCACTTGTGGCCCCTGCCTTGATCCTAGCCAGTACTGCACTTGTGCCCAGGCCTTAAGCCTAGCCCGCACTTGTGCCCCGGCCTTAAGCCTAGCCCGCACTTGTGCCCCGGCCTTAAGCCTAGCCCGCACTTGTGCCCCGGCCTTAAGCCTAGCCCGCACTTGTGCCCCGGCCTTAAGCCTAGCCCGCACTTGTGCCCAGGCCTTAAGCCTAGCCCGCACTTGTGCCCAGGCCTTAAGCCTAGCCCGCACTTGTGCCCAGGCCTTAAGCCTAGCCAGCACTTGTGCCCCCTGCCTTGATCCTAGCCAGCACTTGTGCCCAGGCCTTAAGCCTAGCCCGCACTTGTGCCCAGGCCTTAAGCCTAGCCTGCACTTTTGAGCCCCTTGAATGCTTGTTTGTTTGTTTTTGTCTTCAGCTTCATGTTGGTTATGCACATAGGGCCAGCTTTACGCTCTTCGCTCTTGTCCCGTCTGAATGCGCATGCACGACTGTAATTGGGGAAGAAGGCATTACCCATTTACGGAGGACAGACAAGAAGTGCCTGGTCGCTTGGAGCATGGGGTTATGGAGAGGCTCCGCACTGTACAACAAAGGATCTAGTCCTAAATGTCCAAGTACAGAGTGGAGGGGTGAAAGCTAGCTCTTCACCCCTATGGGTGCCTAACCCTTTATGCAAAGAGTGCAAAGAGTTAGCTGAATGCCTTAAGCCTAGCCAGCACTTGTGCCCCCTGCCTTGATCCTGGCCAGCACTGCACTTGTGCCCATGCCGTAAGCCTAGCCCGCACTTGTGCCCAGGCCTTAAGCCTGGCTGGCACTTGTGCCCATGCCTTAAGCCTAGCCGGCACTTGTGGCCCCTGCCTTGATCCTAGCCAGCACTGCACTTGTGCCCAGGCCTTAAGCCTAGCCTGCACTTGTGCCCTGGCCTTAAGCCTAGCCCGCACTTGTGCCCCGGCCTTAAGCCTAGCCCGCACTTGTGCCCCGGCCTTAAGCCTAACCCGCACTTGTGCCCAGGCCTTAAGCCTAGCCCGCACTTGTGCCCAGGCCTTAAGCCTGGCTGGCACTTGTGCCCATGCCTTAAGCCTAGCCGGCACTTGTGGCCCCTGCCTTGATCCTAGCCAGCACTGCACTTGTGCCCAGGCCTTAAGCCTAGCCTGCACTTGTGCCCTGGCCTTAAGCCTAGCCCGCACTTGTGCCCCGGCCTTAAGCCTAGCCCGCACTTGTGCCCCGGCCTTAAGCCTAACCCGCACTTGTGCCCAGGCCTTAAGCCTAGCCCGCACTTGTGCCCCTGCCTTAAGCCTAGCCCGCACTTGTGCCCCTGCCTTAAGCCTAGCCCGCACTTGTGCCCAGGCCTAAAGCCTAGCCCGCACTTTTGCCCAGGCCTTAAGCCTAGCCCGCACTTGTGCCCAGGCCTTAAGCCTAGCTCGCACTTGTGCCCAGGCCTTAAGCCTAGCCCGCACTTGTGCCCAGGCCTTAAGCCTAGCCCGCACTTGTGCCCAGGCCTTAAGCCTAGCCCGCACTTGTGCCCAGGCCTTAAGCCTAGCCCGCTCTTGTGCCCAGGCCTTAAGCCAAGCCCGCACTTGTGCCCCTGCCTTAAGCCTAGCCCGCACTTGTGCCCCTGCCTTAAGCCTAGCCCGCACTTGTGCCCAGGCCTTAAGCCTAGCCCGCACTTGTGTCCAGGCCTTAAGCCTAGCCCGCACTTGTGCCCAGGCCTTAAGCCTAGCCCGCACTTGTGTCCAGGCCTAAAGCCTAGCCCGCACTTGTGCCCAGGCCTTAAGCCTAGCCCGCACTTGTGCCCCGGCCTTAAGCCTAGCCCGCACTTGTGCCCTAGCCTTAAGCCTAGCCCGCACTTGTGCCCAGGCCTTAAGCCTAGCCCGCACTTGTCCTCAGGCCATAAGCCTAGCCCGCACTTGTGCCCCGGCCTTAAGCCTAGTCCGCACTTGTGCCCCGGCCTTAAGCCTAGCCCGCACTTGTGCCCCGGCCTTAAGCCTAGCCCACACTTGTGCCCCGGCCTTAAGCCTAGCCCGCACTTGTGCCCAGGCCTTAAGCCTAGCCCGCACTTGTGCCCAGGCCTTAAGCCTAGCCCGCACTTGTGCCCAGGCCTTAAGCCTAGCCCGCACTTGTGCCCAGGCCTTAAGCCTAGCCCGCACTTGTGCCCCCTGCCTTGATCCTAGCCAGCACTTGTGCCCAGGCCTTAAGCCTAGCCCGCACTTGTGCCCAGGCCTTAAGCCAAGCCTGCACTTGTGCCCCTGCCTTAAGCCTAGCCTGCACTTGTGCCCCTGCCTTAAGCCTAGCCCGCACTTGTGCCCAGGCCTTAAGCCTAGCCCGCACTTGTGTCCAGGCCTTAAGCCTAGCCCGCACTTGTGCCCAGGCCTTAAGCCTAGCCCGCACTTGTGCCCAGGCCTAAAGCCTAGCCCGCACTTGTGCCCAGGCCTTAAGCCTAGCCCGCACTTGTGCCCCGGCCTTAAGCCTAGCCCGCACTTGTGCCCCGGCCTTAAGCCTAGCCCGCACTTGTGCCCAGGCCTTAAGCCTAGCCCGCACTTGTCCTCAGGCCTTAAGCCTAGCCCGCACTTGTGCCCCGGCCTTAAGCCTAGTCCGCACTTGTGCCCCGGCCTTAAGCCTAGCCCGCACTTGTGCCCCGGCCTTAAGCCTAGCCCGCACTTGTGCCCCGGCCTTAAGCCTAGCCCGCACTTGTGCCCAGGCCTTAAGCCTAGCCTGCACTTTTGAGCCTCTTGAATGCTTGTTTGTTTGTTTTTGTCTTCAGCTTCATGTTGGTTATGCACATAGGGCCAGCTTTACGCTCTTCGCTCTTGTCCCGTCTGAATGCGCATGCACGACTGTAATTGGGGAAGAAGGCATTACCCATTTACGGAGGACAGACAAGAAGTGCCTGGTCGCTTGGAGCATGGGGTTATGGAGAGGCTCCGCACTGTACAACAAAGGATCTAGTCCTAAATGTCCAAGTACAGAGTGGAGGGGTGAAAGCTAGCTCTTCACCCCTATGGGTGCCTAACCCTTTATGCAAAGAGTGCAAAGAGTTAGCTGAATGCCTTAAGCCTAGCCAGCACTTGTGCCCCCTGCCTTGATCCTGGCCAGCACTGCACTTGTGCCCATGCCGTAAGCCTAGCCCGCACTTGTGCCCAGGCCTTAAGCCTGGCTGGCACTTGTGCCCATGCCTTAAGCCTAGCCGGCACTTGTGGCCCCTGCCTTGATCCTAGCCAGCACTGCACTTGTGCCCAGGCCTTAAGCCTAGCCTGCACTTGTGCCCTGGCCTTAAGCCTAGCCCGCACTTGTGCCCCGGCCTTAAGCCTAGCCCGCACTTGTGCCCCGGCCTTAAGCCTAACCCGCACTTGTGCCCAGGCCTTAAGCCTAGCCCGCACTTGTGCCCAGGCTTTAAGCTTAGCCCGCACTTGTGCCCCGGCTTTAAGCTTAGCCCGCACTTGTGCCCAGGCCTTAAGCCTAGCCCGCACTTGTGCCCCGGCCTTAAGCCGAGCCCGCACTTGTGCCCCGGCCTTAAGCCGTGCCCGCACTTGTGCCCAGGCCTTAAGCCGAGCCCGCACTTGTGCCCCTGCCTTAAGCCGAGCCCGCACTTGTGCCCCTGCCTTAAGCCTAGCCCGCACTTGTGCCCAGGCCTTAAGCCTAGCCCGCACTTGTGCCCAGGCCTTAAGCCTAGCCCGCACTTGTGCCCAGGCCTTAAGCCTAGCCCGCACTTGTGCCCCTGCCTTAAGCCTAGCCCGCACTTGTGCCCCTGCCTTAAGCCTAGCCCGCACTTGTGCCCAGGCCTAAAGCCTAGCCCGCACTTTTGCCCAGGCCTTAAGCCTAGCCCGCACTTGTGCTCAGGCCTTAAGCCTAGCTCGCACTTGTGCCCAGGCCTTAAGCCTAGCCCGCACTTGTGCCCAGGCCTTAAGCCTAGCCCGCACTTGTGCCCAGGCCTTAAGCCTAGCCCGCACTTGTGCCCAGGCCTTAAGCCTAGCCCGCACTTGTGCCCAGGCCTTAAGCCTAGCCCGCTCTTGTGCCCAGGCCTTAAGCCAAGCCCGCACTTGTGCCCCTGCCTTAAGCCTAGCCCTCACTTGTGCCCCTGCCTTAAGCCTAGCCCGCACTTGTGCCCAGGCCTTAAGCCTAGCCCGCACTTGTGTCCAGGCCTTAAGCCTAGCCCGCACTTGTGCCCAGGCCTTAAGCCTAGCCCGCACTTGTGTCCAGGCCTAAAGCCTAGCCCGCACTTGTGCCCAGGCCTTAAGCCTAGCCCGCACTTGTGTCCAGGCCGCACTTGTGCCCAGGCCTTAAGCCTAGCCCGCACTTGTGGCCAGGCCTTAAGCCTAGCCCGCACTTGTGCCCAGGCCTTAAGCCTAGCCCGCACTTGTGTCCAGGCCTAAAGCCTAGCCCGCACTTGTGCCCAGGCCTTAAGCCTAGCCCGCACTTGTGTCCAGGCCGCACTTGTGCCCAGGCCTTAAGCCTAGCCCGCACTTGTGGCCAGGCCTTAAGCCTAGCCCGCACTTGTGCCCAGGCCTTAAGGCTAGCCCGCACTTGTGCCCAGGCCTTAAGCCTAGCCCGCACTTGTGCCCAGGCCTTAAGCCTAGCCCGCACTTGTGCCCAGGCCTTAAGCCTAGCCTGCACTTGTGCCCAGGCCTTAAGCCTAGCCTGCACTTGTGCCCAGGCCTTAAGCCTAGCCCGCACTTGTGCCCAGGCCTTAAGTCTAGCCCGCACTTGTGCCCAGGCCTTAAGCCTAGCCCGCACTTGTGCCCAGGCCTTAAGCCTAGCCCGCACTTGTGCCCAGGCCTTAAGCCTAGCCCGCACTTGTGCCCAGGCCTGAAGCCTGGCTGGCACTTGTGCCCATGCCTTAAGCCTGGCCGGCACTTGTGGCCACTGCCTTGATCCTAGCCAGCACTGCACTTGTGCCCAGGCCTTAAGCCTAGCCTGCACTTGTGCCCAGGCCTTAAGCCTAGCCTGCACTTGTGCCCAGGCCTTAAGCCTAGCCCGCACTTGTGCCCAGGCTTTAAGCCTAGCCCGCACTTGTGCCCAGGCCTTAAGCCTAGCCCGCACTTGTGCCCAGGCCTTAAGCCTAGCCCGCACTTGTGCCCAGGCCTTAAGCCTAGCCCGCACTTGTGCCCCGGCCTTAAGCCTAGCCCGCACTTGTGCCCCGGCCTTAAGCTTAGCCCGCACTTGTGCCCAGGCCTTAAGCCTAGCCCGCACTTGTCCTCAGGCCATAAGCCTAGCCTGCACTTGTGCCCAGGCCATAAGCCTAGCCCGCACTTGTGCCCCGGCCTTAAGCCTAGCCCGCACTTGTGCCCCGGCCTTAAGCCTAGCCCGCACTTGTGCCCCGGCCTTAAGCCTAGCCCGCACTTGTGCCCAGGCCTTAAGCCTAGCCCGCACTTGTGCCCAGGCCTTAAGCCTAGCCCGCACTTGTGCCCAGGCCTTAAGCCTAGCCCGCACTTGTGCCCAGGCCTTAAGCCTAGCCCGCACTTGTGCCCAGGCCTTAAGCCTAGCCCGCACTTGTGCCCATGCCTTAAGCCTAGCCGGCACTTGTGGCCCCTGCCTTGATCCTAGCCAGTACTGCACTTGTGCCCAGGCCTTAAGCCTAGCCCGCACTTGTGCCCCGGCCTTAAGCCTAGCCCGCACTTGTGCCCCGGCCTTAAGCCTAGCCCGCACTTGTGCCCCGGCCTTAAGCCTAGCCCGCACTTGTGCCCCGGCCTTAAGCCTAGCCCGCACTTGTGCCCAGGCCTTAAGCCTAGCCCGCACTTGTGCCCAGGCCTTAAGCCTAGCCCGCACTTGTGCCCAGGCCTTAAGCCTAGCCAGCACTTGTGCCCCCTGCCTTGATCCTAGCCAGCACTTGTGCCCAGGCCTTAAGCCTAGCCCGCACTTGTGCCCAGGCCTTAAGCCTAGCCTGCACTTTTGAGCCCCTTGAATGCTTGTTTGTTTGTTTTTGTCTTCAGCTTCATGTTGGTTATGCACATAGGGCCAGCTTTACGCTCTTCGCTCTTGTCCCGTCTGAATGCGCATGCACGACTGTAATTGGGGAAGAAGGCATTACCCATTTACGGAGGACAGACAAGAAGTGCCTGGTCGCTTGGAGCATGGGGTTATGGAGAGGCTCCGCACTGTACAACAAAGGATCTAGTCCTAAATGTCCAAGTACAGAGTGGAGGGGTGAAAGCTAGCTCTTCACCCCTATGGGTGCCTAACCCTTTATGCAAAGAGTGCAAAGAGTTAGCTGAATGCCTTAAGCCTAGCCAGCACTTGTGCCCCCTGCCTTGATCCTGGCCAGCACTGCACTTGTGCCCATGCCGTAAGCCTAGCCCGCACTTGTGCCCAGGCCTTAAGCCTGGCTGGCACTTGTGCCCATGCCTTAAGCCTAGCCGGCACTTGTGGCCCCTGCCTTGATCCTAGCCAGCACTGCACTTGTGCCCAGGCCTTAAGCCTAGCCTGCACTTGTGCCCTGGCCTTAAGCCTAGCCCGCACTTGTGCCCCGGCCTTAAGCCTAGCCCGCACTTGTGCCCCGGCCTTAAGCCTAACCCGCACTTGTGCCCAGGCCTTAAGCCTAGCCCGCACTTGTGCCCAGGCCTTAAGCCTGGCTGGCACTTGTGCCCATGCCTTAAGCCTAGCCGGCACTTGTGGCCCCTGCCTTGATCCTAGCCAGCACTGCACTTGTGCCCAGGCCTTAAGCCTAGCCTGCACTTGTGCCCTGGCCTTAAGCCTAGCCCGCACTTGTGCCCCGGCCTTAAGCCTAGCCCGCACTTGTGCCCCGGCCTTAAGCCTAACCCGCACTTGTGCCCAGGCCTTAAGCCTAGCCCGCACTTGTGCCCCTGCCTTAAGCCTAGCCCGCACTTGTGCCCCTGCCTTAAGCCTAGCCCGCACTTGTGCCCAGGCCTAAAGCCTAGCCCGCACTTTTGCCCAGGCCTTAAGCCTAGCCCGCACTTGTGCCCAGGCCTTAAGCCTAGCTCGCACTTGTGTCCAGGCCTTAAGCCTAGCCCGCACTTGTGCCCAGGCCTTAAGCCTAGCCCGCACTTGTGCCCAGGCCTTAAGCCTAGCCCGCACTTGTGCCCAGGCCTTAAGCCTAGCCCGCTCTTGTGCCCAGGCCTTAAGCCAAGCCCGCACTTGTGCCCCTGCCTTAAGCCTAGCCCGCACTTGTGCCCCTGCCTTAAGCCTAGCCCGCACTTGTGCCCAGGCCTTAAGCCTAGCCCGCACTTGTGTCCAGGCCTTAAGCCTAGCCCGCACTTGTGCCCAGGCCTTAAGCCTAGCCCGCACTTGTGTCCAGGCCTAAAGCCTAGCCCGCACTTGTGCCCAGGCCTTAAGCCTAGCCCGCACTTGTGCCCCGGCCTTAAGCCTAGCCCGCACTTGTGCCCTAGCCTTAAGCCTAGCCCGCACTTGTGCCCAGGCCTTAAGCCTAGCCCGCACTTGTCCTCAGGCCATAAGCCTAGCCCGCACTTGTGCCCCGGCCTTAAGCCTAGTCCGCACTTGTGCCCCGGCCTTAAGCCTAGCCCGCACTTGTGCCCCGGCCTTAAGCCTAGCCCACACTTGTGCCCCGGCCTTAAGCCTAGCCCGCACTTGTGCCCAGGCCTTAAGCCTAGCCCGCACTTGTGCCCAGGCCTTAAGCCTAGCCCGCACTTGTGCCCAGGCCTTAAGCCTAGCCCGCACTTGTGCCCAGGCCTTAAGCCTAGCCCGCACTTGTGCCCCCTGCCTTGATCCTAGCCAGCACTTGTGCCCAGGCCTTAAGCCTAGCCCGCACTTGTGCCCAGGCCTTAAGCCAAGCCTGCACTTGTGCCCCTGCCTTAAGCCTAGCCCGCACTTGTGCCCCTGCCTTAAGCCTAGCCCGCACTTGTGCCCAGGCCTTAAGCCTAGCCCGCACTTGTGTCCAGGCCTTAAGCCTAGCCCGCACTTGTGCCCAGGCCTTAAGCCTAGCCCGCACTTGTGCCCAGGCCTAAAGCCTAGCCCGCACTTGTGCCCAGGCCTTAAGCCTAGCCCGCACTTGTGCCCCGGCCTTAAGCCTAGCCCGCACTTGTGCCCCGGCCTTAAGCCTAGCCCGCACTTGTGCCCAGGCCTTAAGCCTAGCCCGCACTTGTCCTCAGGCCTTAAGCCTAGCCCGCACTTGTGCCCCGGCCTTAAGCCTAGTCCGCACTTGTGCCCCGGCCTTAAGCCTAGCCCGCACTTGTGCCCCGGCCTTAAGCCTAGCCCGCACTTGTGCCCCGGCCTTAAGCCTAGCCCGCACTTGTGCCCAGGCCTTAAGCCTAGCCTGCACTTTTGAGCCTCTTGAATGCTTGTTTGTTTGTTTTTGTCTTCAGCTTCATGTTGGTTATGCACATAGGGCCAGCTTTACGCTCTTCGCTCTTGTCCCGTCTGAATGCGCATGCACGACTGTAATTGGGGAAGAAGGCATTACCCATTTACGGAGGACAGACAAGAAGTGCCTGGTCGCTTGGAGCATGGGGTTATGGAGAGGCTCCGCACTGTACAACAAAGGATCTAGTCCTAAATGTCCAAGTACAGAGTGGAGGGGTGAAAGCTAGCTCTTCACCCCTATGGGTGCCTAACCCTTTATGCAAAGAGTGCAAAGAGTTAGCTGAATGCCTTAAGCCTAGCCAGCACTTGTGCCCCCTGCCTTGATCCTGGCCAGCACTGCACTTGTGCCCATGCCGTAAGCCTAGCCCGCACTTGTGCCCAGGCCTTAAGCCTGGCTGGCACTTGTGCCCATGCCTTAAGCCTAGCCGGCACTTGTGGCCCCTGCCTTGATCCTAGCCAGCACTGCACTTGTGCCCAGGCCTTAAGCCTAGCCTGCACTTGTGCCCTGGCCTTAAGCCTAGCCCGCACTTGTGCCCCGGCCTTAAGCCTAGCCCGCACTTGTGCCCCGGCCTTAAGCCTAACCCGCACTTGTGCCCAGGCCTTAAGCCTAGCCCGCACTTGTGCCCAGGCTTTAAGCCTAGCCCGCACTTGTGCCCAGGCCTTAAGCCTAGCCCGCACTTGTGCCCAGGCCTTAAGCCTAGCCCGCACTTGTGCCCAGGCCTTAAGCCTAGCCCGCACTTGTGCCCAGGCCTTAAGCCTAGCCCGCACTTGTGCCCAGGCCTTAAGCCTAGCCTGCACTTGTGCCCCTGCCTTAAGCCTAGCCCGCACTTGTGGCCAGGCCTTAAGCCTAGCCCGCACTTGTGCCCAGGCCTTAAGCCTAGCCCGCACTTGTGCCCAGGCCTTAAGCCTAGCCCGCACTTGTGCCCAGGCCTTAAGCCTAGCCCGCACTTGTGCCCAGGCCTTAAGCCTAGCCCGCACTTGTGCCCAGGCCTTAAGCCTAGCCCGCACTTGTGCCCAGGCCTTAAGCCTAGCCCGCACTTGTGCCCAGGCCTTAAGCCTAGCCCGCACTTGTGGCCAGGCCTTAAGCCTAGCCCGCACTTGTGCCCAGGCCTTAAGCTTAGCCCGCACTTGTGCCCAGGCCTTAAGCCTATCCTGCACTTTTGAGCCCCTTGAATGCTTGTTTGTTTGTTTTTGTCTTCAGCTTCATGTTGGTTATGCACATAGGGCCAGCTTTACGCTCTTCGCTCTTGTCCCGTCTGAATGCGCATGCACGACTGTAATTGGGGAAGAAGGCATTACCCATTTACGGAGGACAGACAAGAAGTGCCTGGTCGCTTGGAGCATGGGGTTATGGAGAGGCTCCGCACTGTACAACAAAGGATCTAGTCCTAAATGTCCAAGTACAGAGTAGAGGGGTGAAAGCTAGCTCTTCACCCCTATGGGTGCCTAACCCTTTATGCAAAGAGTTAGCTGAATGCCTTAAGCCTAGCCAGCACTTGTGCCCCCTGCCTTGATCCTGGCCAGCACTGCAATTGTGCCCATGCCGTAAGCCTAGCCCGCACTTGTGCCCAGGCCTTAAGCCTGGCTGGCACTTGTGCCCATGCCTTAAGCCTAGCCGGCACTTGTGGACCCTGCCTTGATCCTAGCCAGCACTGCACTTGTGCCCAGGCCTTAAGCCTAGCCTGCACTTGTGCCCAGGCCTTAAGCCTAGCCTGCACTTCTGCCCAGGCCTTAAGCCTAGCCCGCACTTGTGCCCAGGCCTTAAGCCGAGCCCACACTTGTACCCCTGCCTTAAGCCGAGCCCGCACTTGTGCCCCTGCCTTAAGCCGAGCCCGCACTTGTGCCCAGGCCTTAAGCCTAGCCCGCACTTGTGCCCAGGCCTTAAGCCTAGCCCGCACTTGTGCCCCGGCCTTAAGCCGAGCCCGCACTTGTGCCCCTGCCTTAAGCCGAGCCCGCACTTGTGCCCCTGCCTTAAGCCGAGCCCGCACTTGTGCCCCTGCCTTAAGCCTAGCCCGCACTTGTGCCCAGGCCTTAAGCCTAGCCCGCACTTGTGCCCAGGCCTTAAGCCTAGCCCGCACTTGTGCCCCGGCCTTAAGCCGAGCCCGCACTTGTGCCCCGGCCTTAAGCCGAGCCCGCACTTGTGCCCCGGCCTTAAGCCGAGCCCGCACTTGTGCCCCTGCCTTAAGCCGAGCCCGCACTTGTGCCCCTGCCTTAAGCCGAGCCCGCACTTGTGCCCCTGCCTTAAGCCTAGCCCGCACTTGTGCCCCTGCCTTAAGCCTAGCCCGCACTTGTGCCCAGGCCTTAAGCCTAGCCCGCAATTGTGCCCAGGCCTTAAGCCTAGCCCGCACTTGTGCCCAGGCCTTAAGCCTAGCCCGCACTTGTGCCCAGGCCTTAAGCCTAGCCCGCACTTGTGCCCAGGCCTTAAGCCTAGCCCGCACTTGTGCCCAGGCCTTAAGCCTAGCCCGCACTTGTGCCCAGGCCTTAAGCCTAGCCCGCACTTGTGCCCCGGCCTTAAGCCGAGCCCGCACTTGTGCCCCTGCCTTAAGCCGAGCCCGCACTTGTGCCCCTGCCTTAAGCCGAGCCCGCTCTTGTGCCCCTGCCTTAAGCCGAGCCCGCACTTGTGCCCCTGCCTTAAGCCTAGCCCGCACTTGTGCCCAGGCCTTAAGCCTAGCCCGCACTTGTGCCCCGGCCTTAAGCCGAGCCCGCACTTGTGCCCCGGCCTCAAGCCGAGCCCGCACTTGTGCCCCGGCCTTAAGCCGAGCCCGCACTTGTGCCCCGGCCTTAAGCCGAGCCCGCACTTGTGCCCCTGCCTTAAGCCGAGCCCGCACTTGTGCCCCTGCCTTAAGCCTAGCCCGCACTTGTGCCCCTGCCTTAAGCCTAGCCCGCACTTGTGCCCAGGCCTTAAGCCTAGCCCGCACTTGTGCCCAGGCCTTAAGCCTAGCCCGCACTTGTGCCCAGGCCTTAAGCCTAGCCCGCACTTGTGCCCAGGCCTTAAGCCTAGCCCGCACTTGTGCCTAGGCCTTAAGCCTAGCCCGCACTTGTGCCCAGGCCTTAAGCCTAGCCCGCACTTGTGCCCAGGCCTTAAGCCTAGCCCGCACTTGTGCCCAGGCCTTAAGCCTAGCCCGCACTTGTGCCCAGGCCTTAAGCCTAGCCCGCACTTGTGCCCCTGCCTTAAGCCTAGCCCGCACTTGTGGCCAGGCCTTAAGCCTAGCCCGCACTTGTGCCCAGGCCTTAAACCTAGCCCGCACTTGTGCCCAGGCCTTAAGCCTGGCCTGCACTTGTGCCCAGGCCTTAAGCCTAGCCCGCACTTGTGCCCAGGCCTTAAGCCTAGCCCGCACTTGTGCCCAGGCCTTAAGCCTAGCCCGCACTTGTGCCCAGGCCTTAAGCCTAGCCCGCACTTGTGCCCAGGCCTTAAGCCTAGCCCGCACTTGTGCCCAGGCCTTAAGCCTAGCCCGCACTTGTGCCCAGGCCTTAAGCCTAGCCCGCACTTGTGGCCAGGCCTTAAGCCTAGCCCGCACTTGTGCCCAGGCCTTAAGCTTAGCCCGCACTTGTGCCCAGGCCTTAAGCCTAGCCTGCACTTTTGAGCCCCTTGAATGCTTGTTTGTTTGTTTTTGTCTTCAGCTTCATGTTGGTTATGCACATAGGGCCAGCTTTACGCTCTTCGCTCTTGTCCCGTCTGAATGCGCATCCACGACTGTAATTGGGGAAGAAGGCATTACCCATTTACGGAGGACAGACAAGAAGTGCCTGGTCGCTTGGAGCATGGGGTTATGGAGAGGCTCCGCACTGTACAACAAAGGATCTAGTCCTAAATGTCCAAGTACAGAGTAGAGGGGTGAAAGCTAGCTCTTCACACCTATGGGTGCCTAACCCTTTATGCAAAGAGTTAGCTGAATGCCTTAAGCCTAGCCAGCACTTGTGCCCCCTGCCTTGATCCTGGCCAGCACTGCAATTGTGCCCATGCCGTAAGCCTAGCCCGCACTTGTGCCCAGGCCTTAAGCCTGGCTGGCACTTGTGCCCATGCCTTAAGCCTAGCCGGCACTTGTGGACCCTGCCTTGATCCTAGCCAGCACTGCACTTGTGCCCAGGCCTTAAGCCTAGCCTGCACTTGTGCCCAGGCCTTAAGCCTAGCCTGCACTTGTGCCCAGGCCTTAAGCCTAGCCCGCACTTGTACCCAGGCCTTATGCCTAGCCCGCACTTGTGCCCAGGCCTTAAGCCTAGCCCGCACTTGTGCCCCGGCCTTAAGCCTAGCCCGCACTTGTGCCCCGGCCTTGAGCCTAGCCCGCACTTGTGCCCAGGCCTTAAGCCTAGCCCGCACTTGTGCCCCGGCCTTAAGCCTAGCCCGCACTTGTGCCCCGGCCTTAAGCCTAGCCCGCACTTGTGCCCCGGCCTTAAGCCTAGCCCGCACTTGTGCCCCGGCCTTAAGCCTAGCCCGCACTTGTGCCCAGGCCTTAAGCCTAGCCCGCACTTGTGCCCAGGCCTTAAGCCTAGCCCGCACTTGTGCCCAGGCCTTAAGCCTAGCCCGCAGTTGTGCCCCCTGCCTTGATCCTAGCCAGCACTTGTGCCCAGGCCTTAAGCCTAGCCCGCACTTGTGCCCAGGCCTTAAGCCTAGCCTGCACTTTTGAGCCCCTTGAATGCTTGTTTGTTTGTTTTTGTCTTCAGCTTCATGTTGGTTATGCACATAGGGCCAGCTTTACGCTCTTCGCTCTTGTCCCGTCTGAATGCGCATGCACGACTGTAATTGGGGAAGAAGGCATTACCCATTTACGGAGGACAGACAAGAAGTGCCTGGTCGCTTGGAGCATGGGGTTATGGAGAGGCTCCGCACTGTACAACAAAGGATCTAGTCCTAAATGTCCAAGTACAGAGTAGAGGGGTGAAAGCTAGCTCTTCACCCCTATGGGTGCCTAACCCTTTATGCAAAGAGTGCAAAGAGTTAGCTGAATGCCTTAAGCCTAGCCAGCACTTGTGCCCCCTGCCTTGATCCTGGCCAGCACTGCACTTGTGCCCATGCCGTAAGCCTAGCCCGCACTTGTGCCCAGGCCTTAAGCCTGGCTGGCACTTGTGCCCATGCCTTAAGCCTAGCCGGCACTTGTGGCCCCTGCCTTGATCCTAGCCAGCACTGCACTTGTGCCCAGGCCTTAAGCCTAGCCTGCACTTGTGCCCCGGCCTTAAGCCTAGCCCGCACTTGTGCCCCGGCCTTAAGCCTAGCCCGCACTTGTGCCCCGGCCTTAAGCCTAACCCGCACTTGTGCCCCGGCCTTAAGCCTAGCCCGCACTTGTGCCCAGGCTTTAAGCTTAGCCCGCACTTGTGCCCCGGCTTTAAGCTTAGCCCGCACTTGTGCCCCGGCCTTAAGCCGAGCCCGCACTTGTGCCCCGGCCTTAAGCCGAGCCCGCACTTGTGCCCCGGCCTTAAGCCGAACCCGCACTTGTGCCCCGGCCTTAAGCCAAACCCGCACTTGTGCCCCTGCCTTAAGCCGAGCCCGCACTTGTGCCCCTGCCTTAAGCCTAGCCCGCACTTGTGCCCAGGCCTTAAGCCTAGCCCGCACTTGTGCCCAGGCCTTAAGCCTAGCCCGCACTTGTGCCCAGGCCTTAAGCCTAGCCCGCACTTGTGCCCCGGCCTTAAGCCTAGCCCGCACTTGTGCCCCTGCCTTAAGCCTAGCCCGCACTTGTGCCCAGGCCTAAAGCCTAGCCCGCACTTGTGCCCAGGCCTTAAGCCTAGCCCGCACTTGTGCCCAGGCCTTAAGCCTAGCCCGCACTTGTGCCCAGGCCTTAAGCCTAGCCCGCACTTGTGCCCAGGCCTTAAGCCTAGCCCGCACTTGTGCCCAGGCCTTAAGCCTAGCCCGCACTTGTGCCCAGGCCTTAAGCCTAGCCCGCACTTGTGCCCAGGCCTTAAGCCTAGCCCGCACTTGTGCCCAGGCCTTAAGCCTAGCCCGCACTTGTGCCCCCTGCCTTGATCCTAGCCAGCACTTGTGCCCAGGCCTTAAGCCTAGCCCGCACTTGTGCCCCCTGCCTTGATCCTAGCCCGCACTTGTGCCCCTGCCTTAAGCCTAGCCCGCACTTGTGCCCAGGCCTTAAGCCTAGCCCGCACTTGTGTCCAGGCCTTAAGCCTAGCCCGCACTTGTGCCCAGGCCTAAAGCCTAGCCCGCACTTGTGCCCAGGCCTTAAGCCTAGCCCGCACTTGTGCCCCGACCTTAAGCCTAGCCCGCACTTGTGCCCCGGCCTTAAGCCTAGCCCGCACTTGTGCCCAGGCCTTAAGCCTAGCCCGCACTTGTCCTCAGGCCATAAGCCTAGCCCGCACTTGTGCCCCGGCCTTAAGCCTAGCCCGCACTTGTGCCCCGGCCTTAAGCCTAGCCCGCACTTGTGCCCTGGCCTTAAGCCTAGCCCGCACTTGTGCCCAGGCCTTAAGCCTAGCCCGCACTTGTGCCCAGGCCTTAAGCCTAGCCCGCACTTGTGCCCAGGCCTTAAGCCTAGCCCGCACTTGTGCCCCCTGCCTTGATCCTAGCCAGCACTTGTGCCCAGGCCTTAAGCCTAGCCCGCACTTGTGCCCAGGCCTTAAGCCTAGCCTGCACTTTTGAGCCCCTTGAATGCTTGTTTGTTTGTTTTTGTCTTCAGCTTCATGTTGGTTATGCACATAGGGCCAGCTTTACGCTCTTCGCTCTTGTCCCGTCTGAATGCACATGCACGACTGTAATTGGGGAAGAAGGCATTACCCATTTATGGAGGACAGACAAGAAGTGCCTGGTCGCTTGGAGCATGGGGTTATGGAGAGGCTCCGCACTGTACAACAAAGGATCTAGTCCTAAATGTCCAAGTACAGAGTAGAGGGGTGAAAGCTAGCTCTTCACCCCTATGGGTGCCTAACCCTTTATGCAAAGAGTTAGCTGAATGCCTTAAGCCTAGCCAGCACTTGTGCCCCCTGCCTTGATCCTGGCCAGCACTGCACTTGTGCCCATGCCGTAAGCCTAGCCCGCACTTGTGCCCAGGCCTTAAGCCTTGCTGGCACTTGTGCCCATGCCTTAAGCCTAGCCGGCACTTGTGGCCCTTGCCTTGATCCTAGCCAGCACTGCACTTGTGCCCAGGCCTTAAGCCTAGCCTGCACTTGTGCCCCGGCCTTAAGCCTAGCCCGCACTTGTGCCCCGGCCTTAAGCCTAGCCCGCACTTGTGCCCCGGCCATAAGCCTAACCCGCACTTGTGCCCAGGCCTTAAGCCTAGCCCGCACTTGTGCCCAGGCCTTAAGCCTAGCCCGCACTTGTGCCCCGGCTTTAAGCTTAGCCCGCACTTGTGCCCCGGCTTTAAGCTTAGCCCGCACTTGTGCCCAGGCCTTAAGCCTAGCCCGCACTTGAGCCCCGGCCTTAAGCCGAGCCCGCACTTGTGCCCCGGCCTTAAGCCGAGCCCGCACTTGTGCCCCGGCCTTAAGCCGAGCCCGCACTTGTGCCCCGGCCTTAAGCCGAGCCCGCACTTGTGCCCCGGCCTTAAGCCGAGCCCGCACTTGTGCCCCTGCCTTAAGCCGAGCCCGCACTTCTGCCCCTGCCTTAAGCCGAGCCCGCACTTGTGCCCCTGCCTTAAGCCGAGCCCGCACTTGTGCCCAGGCCTTAAGCCTAGCCCGCACTTGTGCCCAGGCCTTAAGCCTAGCCCGCACTTGTGCCCAGGCCTTAAGCCTAGCCCGCACTTGTGCCCCTGCCTTAAGCCTAGCCCGCACTTGTGCCCCTGCCTTAAGCCTAGCCCGCACTTGTGCCCAGGCCTAAAGCCTAGCCCGCACTTGTGCCCAGGCCTTAAGCCTAGCCCGCACTTGTGCCCAGGCCTTAAGCCTAGCCCGCACTTGTGCCCAGGCCTTAAGCCTAGCCCGCACTTGTGCCCAGGCCTTAAGCCTAGCCCGCACTTGTGCCCAGGCCTTAAGCCTAGCCCGCACTTGTGCCCAGGCCTTAAGCCTAGCCCGCACTTGTGCCCAGGCCTTAAGCCTAGCCCGCACTTGTGCCCAGGCCTTAAGCCTAGCCCGCACTTGTGCCCAGGCCTTAAGCCTAGCCCGCACTTGTGCCCAGGCCTTAAGCCTAGCCCGCACTTGTGCCCCCTGCCTTGATCCTAGCCAGCACTTGTGCCCAGGCCTTAAGCCTAGCCCGCACTTGTGCCCAGGCCTTAAGCCAAGCCCGCACTTGTGCCCCTGCCTTAAGCCTAGCCCGCACTTGTGCCCCTGCCTTAAGCCTAGCCCGCACTTGTGCCCAGGCCTTAAGCCTAGCCCGCACTTGTGTCCAGGCCTTAAGCCTAGCCCGCACTTGTGCCCAGGCTTTAAGCCTAGCCCGCACTTGTGCCCAGGCCTTAAGCCTAGCCCGCACTTGTGCCCAGGCCTTAAGCCTAGCCCGCACTTGTGCCCAGGCCTTAAGCCTAGCCCGCACTTGTGCCCAGGCCTTAAGCCTAGCCCGCACTTGTGCCCAGGCCTTAAGCCTAGCCCGCACTTGTGCCCAGGCCTTAAGCCTAGCCCGCACTTGTGCCCAGGCCTTAAGCCTAGCCGGCACTTGTGGCCCCTGCCTTGATCCTAGCCAGCACTGCACTTGTGCCCAGGCCTTAAGCCTAGCCCGCACTTGTGCCCAGGCCATAAGCCTAGCCCGCACTTGTGCCCAGGCCTTAAGCCTAGCCCGCGCTTGTGCACAGGCCTTAAGCCTAGCCCGCACTTGTGCCCAGGCCTAAAGCCTAGCCCGCACTTGTGCCCAGGCCTGAAGCCTAGCCCGCACTTGTGCCCCGGCCTTAAGTCTAGCCCGCACTTGTGCCCCGGCCTTAAGCTTAGCCCGCACTTGTGCCCAGGCCTTAAGCCTAGCCCGCACTTGTCCTCAGGCCATAAGCCTAGCCCGCACTTGTGCCCCGGCCTTAAGCCTAGCCCGCACTTGTGCCCCGGCCTTAAGCCTAGCCCGCACTTGTGCCCAGGCCTTAAGCCTAGCCCGCACTTGTGCCCAGGCCTTAAGCCTAGCCCGCACTTGTGCCCAGGCCTTAAGCCTAGCCCGCACTTGTGCCCCCTGCCTTGATCCTAGCCAGCACTTGTGCCCAGGCCTTAAGCCTAGCCCGCACTTGTGCCCAGGCCTTAAGCCTAGCCTGCACTTTTGAGCCCCTTGAATGCTTGTTTGTTTGTTTTTGTCTTCAGCTTCATGTTGGTTATGCACATAGGGCCAGCTTTACGCTCTTCGCTCTTGTCCCGTCTGAATGCGCATGCACGACTGTAATTGGGGAAGAAGGCATTACCCATTTACGGAGGACAGACAAGAAGTGCCTGGTCGCTTGGAGCATGGGGTTATGGCGAGGCTCCGCACTGTACAACAAAGGATCTAGTCCTAAATGTCCAAGTACAGAGTAGAGGGGTGAAAGCTAGCTCTTCACCCCTATGGGTGCCTAACCCTTTATGCAAAGAGTGCAAAGAGTTAGCTGAATGCCTTAAGCCTAGCCAGCACTTGTGCCCCCTGCCTTGATCCTGGCCAGCACTGCACTTGTGCCCATGCCGTAAGCCTAGCCCACACTTGTGCCCAGGCCTTAAGCCTAGCCCACACTTGTGCCCAGGCCTTAAGCCTGGCTGGCACTTGTGCCCATGCCTTAAGCCTAGCCGGCACTTTTGGCCCCTGCCTTGATCCTAGCCAGCACTGCACTTGTGCCCAGGCCTTAAGCCTAGCCCGCACTTGTGCCCAGGCCTTAAGCCGAGCCCGCACTTGTGCCCCCTGCCTTGATCCTAGCCCGCACTTGTGCCCAGGCCTTATGCCTAGCCCGCACTTGTGCCCAGGCCTTAAGCCAAGCCCGCACTTGTGCCCCTGCCTTAAGCCTAGCCCGCACTTGTGCCCCTGCCTTAAGCCTAGCCCGCACTTGTGCCCAGGCCTTAAGCCTAGCCCGCACTTGTGCCCAGGCCTTAAGCCTAGCCCGCACTTGTGGCCAGGCCTTAAGCCTAGCCCGCACTTGTGCCCAGGCCTTAAGCCTAGCCCGCACTTGTGCCCAGGCCTTAAGCCTAGCCCGCACTTGTGCCCAGGCCTTAAGCCTAGCCCGCACTTGTGCCCCTGCCTTAAGCCGAGCCCGCACTTGTGCCCCTGCCTTAAGCCGAGCCCGCACTTGTGCCCCTGCCTTAAGCCGAGCCCGCACTTGTGCCCAGGCCTTAAGCCTAGCCCGCACTTGTGCCCAGGCCTTAAGCCTAGCCCGCACTTGTGCCCAGGCCTTAAGCCTAGCCCGCACTTGTGCCCCTGCCTTAAGCCTAGCCCGCACTTGTGCCCCTGCCTTAAGCCTAGCCCGCTCTTGTGCCCAGGCCTAAAGCCTAGCCCGCACTTGTGCCCAGGCCTTAAGCCTAGCCCGCACTTGTGCCCAGGCCTTAAGCAGTAGCCCGCACTTGTGCCCAGGCCTTAAGCCTAGCCCGCACTTGTGCCCAGGCCTTAAGCCTAGCCCGCACTTGTGCCCAGGCCTTAAGCCTAGCCCGCACTTGTGCCCCTGCCTTAAGCCGAGCCCGCACTTGTGCCCCTGCCTTAAGCCGAGCCCGCACTTGTGCCCAGGCCTTAAGCCTAGCCCGCACTTGTGCCCAGGCCTTAAGCCTAGCCCGCACTTGTGCCCAGGCCTTAAGCCTAGCCCGCACTTGTGCCCCTGCCTTAAGCCTAGCCCGCACTTGTGCCCCTGCCTTAAGCCTAGCCCGCACTTGTGCCCAGGCCTAAAGCCTAGCCCGCACTTGTGCCCAGGCCTTAAGCCTAGCCCGCACTTGTGCCCAGGCCTTAAGCCTAGCCCGCACTTGTGCCCAGGCCTTAAGCCTAGCCCGCACTTGTGCCCAGGCCTTAAGCCTAGCCCGCACTTGTGCCCAGGCCTTAAGCCTAGCCCGCACTTGTGCCCAGGCCTTAAGCCTAGCCCGCACTTGTGCCCAGGCCTTAAGCCTAGCCCGCACTTGTGCCCAGGCCTTAAGCCTAGCCCGCACTTGTGCCCAGGCCTTAAGCCTAGCCCGCACTTGTGCCCAGGCCTTAAGCCTAGCCCGCACTTGTGCCCTGGCCTTAAGCCTAGCCCGCACTTGTGCCCAGGCCTTAAGCCGAGCCCGCACTTGTGCCCCCTGCCTTGATCCTAGCCCGCACTTGTGCCCAGGCCTTAAGCCTAGCCCGCACTTGTGCCCAGGCCTTAAGCCAAGCCCGCACTTGTGCCCAGGCCTTAAGCCTAGCCCGCACTTGTGCCCCTGCCTTAAGCCTAGCCCGCACTTGTGCCCAGGCCTTAAGCCTAGCCCGCACTTGTGTCCAGGCCTTAAGCCTAGCCCGCACTTGTGCCCAGGCCTTAAGCCTAGCCCGCACTTGTGGCGAGGCCTTAAGCCTAGCCCGCACTTGTGCCCAGGCCTTAAGCCTAGCCCGCACTTGTGCCCAGGCCTTAAGCCTAGCCCGCACTTGTGCCCAGGCCTTAAGCCTAGCCCGCACTTGTGCCCAGGCCTTAAGCCTAGCCCGCACTTGTGCCCAGGCCTTAAGCCTAGCCCGCACTTGTGCCCAGGCCTTAAGCCTAGCCCGCACTTGTGCCCAGGCCTTAAGCCTGGCTGGCACTTGTGCCCATAGCTTAAGCCTAGACGGCACTTGTGGCCCCTGCCTTGATCCTAGCCAGCACTGCACTTGTGCCCAGGCCTTAAGCCTAGCCTGCACTTGTGCCCAGGCCTTAAGCCTAGCCCGCACTTGTGCCCAGGCCTTAAGCCTAGCCCGCACTTGTGCCCAGGCCTTAAGCCTAGCCCGCACTTGTGCCCAGGCCTTAAGCCTAGCCCGCACTTGTGCCCAGGCCTAAAGCCTAGCCCGCACTTGTGCCCAGGCCTTAAGCCTAGCCCGCACTTGTGCCCCGGCCTTAAGCCTAGCCCGCACTTGTGCCCCGGCCTTAAGCTTAGCCCGCACTTTTCCTCAGGCCTTAAGCCTAGCCCGCATTTGTCCTCAGGCCATAAGCCTAGCCCGCACTTGTGCCCCGGCCTTAAGCCTAGCCCGCACTTGTGCCCCGGCCTTAAGCCTAGCCCGCACTTGTGCCCCGGCCTTAAGCCTAGCCCGCACTTGTGCCCCGGCCTTAAGCCTAGCCCGCACTTGTGCCCAGGCCTTAAGCCTAGCCCGCACTTGTGCCCAGGCCTTAAGCCTAGCCCGCACTTGTGCCCAGGCCTTAAGCCTAGCCCGCACTTGTGCCCAGGCCTAAAGCCTAGCCTGCACTTTTGAGCCCCTTGAATGCTTGTTTGTTTGTTTTTGTCTTCAGCTTCATGTTGGTTATGCACATAGGGCCAGCTTTACGCTCTTCGCTCTTGTCCCGTCTGAATGTGCATGCATGACTGTAATTGGGGAAGAAGGCATTACCCATTTACGGAGGACAGACAAGAAGTGCCTGGTCGCTTGGAGCATGGGGTTATGGAGAGGCTCCGCACTGTACAACAAAAGATCTAGTCCTAAATGTCCAAGTACAGAGTAGAGGGGTGAAAGCTAGCTCTTCACCCCTATGGGTGCCTAACCCTTTATGCAAAGAGTGCAAAGAGTTAGCTGAATGCCTTAAGCCTAGCCAGCACTTGTGCCCCCTGCCTTGATCCTGGCCAGCACTGCACTTGTGCCCATGCCGTAAGCCTAGCCCACACTTGTGCCCAGGCCTTAAGCCTAGCCCGCACTTGTGCCCAGGCCTTAAGCCTGGCTGGCACTTGTGCCCATGCCTTAAGCCTAGCCAGCACTTGTGGCCCCTGCCTTGATCCTAGCCAGCACTGCACTTGTGCCCAGGCCTTAAGCCTAGCCTGCACTTGTGCCCAGGCCTTAAGCCTAGCCCGCACTTGTGCCCAGGCCTTATGCCTAGCCCGCACTTGTGCCCAGGCCTTAAGCCTAGCCCGCACTTGTGCCCAGGCCTTAAGCCTAGCCCGCACTTGTGCCCAGGCCTTAAGCCTAGCCCGCACTTGTGCCCAGTCCTTAAGCCTAGCCCGCACTTGTGCCCAGGCCTTACGCCTAGCCCGCACTTGTGCCCAGGCCTTAAGCCTAGCCCGCACTTGTGCCCCCTGCCTTGATCCTAGCCAGCACTTGTGCCCAGGCCTTGATCCTAGCCAGCACTTGTGCCCAGGCCTTAAGCCTAGCCCGCACTTGTGCCCAGGCCTTAAGCCTAGCCCGCACTTGTGCCCCCTGCCTTGATCCTAGCCAGCACTGCACTTGTGCCCAGGCCTTAAGCCTAGCCTGCACTTGTGCCCAGGCCTTAAGCCTAGCCCGCACTTGTGCCCAGGCCTTAAGCCTAGCCCGCACTTGTGCCCAGGCCTTAAGCCTAGCCCGCACTTGTGGCCAGGCCTTAAGCCTAGCCCGCACTTGTGCCCAGGCCTTAAGCCTAGCCCGCACTTGTGCCCAGGCCTTAAGCCTAGCCCGCACTTGTGCCCAGGCCTTAAGCCTAGCCCGCACTTGTGCCCAGGCCTTAAGCCTAGCCCGCACTTGTGCCCAGGCCTTAAGCCTAGCCCGCACTTGTGCCCAGGCCTTAAGCCTAGCCCGCACTTGTGCCCAGGCCTTAAGCCTGGCTGGCACTTGTGCCCATGCCTTAAGCCTAGCCGGCACTTGTGGCCCCTGCCTTGATCCTAGCCAGCACTGCACTTGTGCCCAGGCCTTAAGCCTAGCCTGCACTTGTGCCCAGGCCTTAAGCCTAGCCTGCACTTGTGCCCAGGCCTTAAGCCTAGCCTGCACTTGTGCCCAGGCCTTAAGCCTAGCCCGCACTTGTGCCCAGGCCTTAAGCCTAGCCCGCACTTGTGCCCAGGCCTTAAGCCTAGCCCGCACTTGTGCCCAGGCCTAAAGCCTAGCCCGCACTTGTGCCCAGGCCTTAAGCCTAGCCCGCACTTGTGCCCCGGCCTTAAGCCTAGCCCGCACTTGTGCCCCGGCCTTAAGCTTAGCCCGCACTTGTGCCCAGGCCTTAAGCCTAGCCCGCACTTGTCCTCAGGCCATAAGCCTAGCCCGCACTTGTGCCCCAGCCTTAAGCCTAGCCCGCACTTGTGCCCCGGCCTTAAGCCTGGCTGGCACTTGTGCCCATGCCTTAAGCCTAGCCGGCACTTGTGGCCCCTGCCTTGATCCTAGCCAGCACTGCACTTGTGCCCAGGCCTTAAGCCTAGCCTGCACTTGTGCCCAGGCCTTAAGCCTAGCCCGCACTTGTGCCCCGGCTTTAAGCTTAGCCCGCACTTGTGCCCCGGCTTTAAGCTTAGCCCGCACTTGTGCCCAGGCCTTAAGCCTAGCCCGCACTTGTGCCCCGGCCTTAAGCCGAGCCCGCACTTGTGCCCCGGCCTTAAGCCGAGCCCGCACTTGTGCCCAGGCCTTAAGCCGAGCCCGCACTTGTGCCCCTGCCTTAAGCCGAGCCCGCACTTGTGCCCCTGCCTTAAGCCGAGCCCGCACTTGTGCCCAGGCCTTAAGCCTAGCCCGCACTTGTGCCCAGGCCTTAAGCCTAGCCCGCACTTGTGCCCAGGCCTTAAGCCTAGCCCGCACTTGTGCCCCTGCCTTAAGCCTAGCCCGCACTTGTGCCCCTGCCTTAAGCCTAGCCCGCTCTTGTGCCCCTGCCTTAAGCCTAGCCCGCTCTTGTGCCCAGGCCTAAAGCCTAGCCCGCACTTGTGCCCAGGCCTTAAGCCTAGCCCGCACTTGTGCCCAGGCCTTAAGCAGTAGCCCGCACTTGTGCCCAGGCCTTAAGCCTAGCCCGCACTTGTGCCCAGGCCTTAAGCCTAGCCCGCACTTGTGCCCAGGCCTTAAGCCTAGCCCGCACTTGTGCCCCTGCCTTAAGCCGAGCCCGCACTTGTGCCCCTGCCTTAAGCCGAGCCCGCACTTGTGCCCAGGCCTTAAGCCTAGCCCGCACTTGTGCCCAGGCCTTAAGCCTAGCCCGCACTTGTGCCCAGGCCTTAAGCCTAGCCCGCACTTGTGCCCCTGCCTTAAGCCTAGCCCGCACTTGTGCCCCTGCCTTAAGCCTAGCCCGCACTTGTGCCCAGGCCTAAAGCCTAGCCCGCACTTGTGCCCAGGCCTTAAGCCTAGCCCGCACTTGTGCCCAGGCCTTAAGCCTAGCCCGCACTTGTGCCCAGGCCTTAAGCCTAGCCCGCACTTGTGCCCAGGCCTTAAGCCTAGCCCGCACTTGTGCCCAGGCCTTAAGCCTAGCCCGCACTTGTGCCCAGGCCTTAAG
The DNA here is from genome assembly GCF_032444005.1 of Ranitomeya imitator. Classification (NCBI taxonomy): domain Eukaryota; kingdom Metazoa; phylum Chordata; class Amphibia; order Anura; family Dendrobatidae; genus Ranitomeya; species Ranitomeya imitator. Next base: position 1,300,756 of record NW_027194564.1, read on the forward strand.
CCTAGCCCGCACTTGTGCCCAGGCCTTAAGCCTAGCCCGCACTTGTGCCCAGGCCTTAAGCCTAGCCCGCACTTGTGCCCAGGCCTTAAGCCTAGCCCGCACTTGTGCCCAGGCCCTAAGCCTAGCCCGCACTTGTGCCCAGGCCTTAAGCCGAGCCCGCACTTGTGCCCCCTGCCTTGATCCTAGCCCGCACTTGTGTCCAGGCCTTAAGCCTAGCCCGCACTTGTGCCCAGGCCTTAAGCCAAGCCCGCACTTGTGCCCCTGCCTTAAGCCTAGCCCGCACTTGTGCCCCTGCCTTAAGCCTAGCCCGCACTTGTGCCCAGGCCTTAAGCCTAGCCCGCACTTGTGTCCAGGCCTTAAGCCTAGCCCGCACTTGTGCCCAGGCCTTAAGCCTAGCCCGCACTTGTGGCCAGGCCTTAAGCCTAGCCCGCACTTGTGCCCAGGCCTTAAGCCTAGCCCGCACTTGTGCCCAGGCCTTAAGCCTAGCCCGCACTTGTGCCCAGGCCTTAAGCCTAGCCCGCACTTGTGCCCAGGCCTTAAGCCTAGCCCGCACTTGTGCCCAGGCCTTAAGCCTAGCCCGCACTTGTGCCCAGGCCTTAAGCCTAGCCCGCACTTGTGCCCAGGCCTTAAGCCTAGCCCGCACTTGTGCCCAGGCCTTAAGCCTGGCTGGCACTTGTGCCCATGCCTTAAGCCTAGCCGGCACTTGTGGCCCCTGCCTTGATCCTAGCCAGCACTGCACTTGTGCCCAGGCCTTAAGCCTAGCCTGCACTTGTGCCCAGGCCTTAAGCCTAGCCTGCACTTGTGCCCAGGCCTTAAGCCTAGCCTGCACTTGTGCCCAGGCCTTAAGCCTAGCCCGCACTTGTGCCCAGGCCTTAAGCCTAGCCCGCACTTGTGCCCAGGCCTTAAGCCTAGCCCGCACTTGTGCCCAGGCCTTAAGCCTAGCCCGCACTTGTGCCCAGGCCTAAAGCCTAGCCCGTACTTGTGCCCAGGCCTTAAGCCTAGCCCGCACTTGTGCCCCGGCCTTAAGCCTAGCCCGCACTTGTGCCCCGGCCTTAAGCTTAGCCCGCACTTTTCCTCAGGCCTTAAGCCTAGCCCGCACTTGTCCTCAGGCCATAAGCCTAGCCCGCACTTGTGCCCCGGCCTTAAGCCTAGCCCGCACTTGTGCCCCGGCCTTAAGCCTAGCCCGCACTTGTGCCCCGGCCTTAAGCCTAGCCCGCACTTGTGCCCCGGCCTTAAGCCTAGCCCGCACTTGTGCCCAGGCCTTAAGCCTAGCCCGCACTTGTGCCCAGGCCTTAAGCCTAGCCCGCACTTGTGCCCAGGCCTTAAGCCTAGCCCGCACTTGTGCCCAGGCCTAAAGCCTAGCCTGCACTTTTGAGCCCCTTGAATGCTTGTTTGTTTGTTTTTGTCTTCAGCTTCATGTTGGTTATGCACATAGGGCCAGCTTTACGCTCTTCGCTCTTGTCCCGTCTGAATGTGCATGCACGACTGTAATTGGGGAAGAAGGCATTACCCATTTACGGAGGACAGACAAGAAGTGCCTGGTCGCTTGGAGCATGGGGTTATGGAGAGGCTCCGCACTGTACAACAAAGGATCTAGTCCTAAATGTCCAAGTACAGAGTAGAGGGGTGAAAGCTAGCTCTTCACCCCTATGGGTGCCTAACCCTTTATGCAAAGAGTGCAAAGAGTTAGCTGAATGCCTTAAGCCTAGCCAGCACTTGTGCCCCCTGCCTTGATCCTGGCCAGCACTGCACTTGTGCCCATGCCGTAAGCCTAGCCCACACTTGTGCCCAGGCCTTAAGCCTAGCCCGCACTTGTGCCCAGGCCTTAAGCCTGGCTGGCACTTGTGCCCATGCCTTAAGCCTAGCCAGCACTTGTGGCCCCTGCCTTGATCCTAGCCAGCACTGCACTTGTGCCCAGGCCTTAAGCCTAGCCTGCACTTGTGCCCAGGCCTTAAGCCTAGCCCGCACTTGTGCCCAGGCCTTATGCCTAGCCCGCACTTGTGCCCAGGCCTTAAGCCTAGCCCGCACTTGTGCCCAGGCCTTAAGCCTAGCCCGCACTTGTGCCCAGGCCTTAAGCCTAGCCCGCACTTGTGCCCAGTCCTTAAGCCTAGCCCGCACTTGTGCCCAGGCCTTACGCCTAGCCCGCACTTGTGCCCAGGCCTTAAGCCTAGCCCGCACTTGTGCCCCCTGCCTTGATCCTAGCCAGCACTTGTGCCCAGGCCTTGATCCTAGCCAGCACTTGTGCCCAGGCCTTAAGCCTAGCCCGCACTTGTGCCCAGGCCTTAAGCCTAGCCCGCACTTGTGCCCCCTGCCTTGATCCTAGCCAGCACTGCACTTGTGCCCAGGCCTTAAGCCTAGCCTGCACTTGTGCCCAGGCCTTAAGCCTAGCCCGCACTTGTGCCCAGGCCTTAAGCCTAGCCCGCACTTGTGCCCAGGCCTTAAGCCTAGCCCGCACTTGTGCCCAGGCCTTAAGCCTAGCCCGCACTTGTGCCCAGGCCTTAAGCCTAGCCCGCACTTGTGCCCAGGCCTTAAGCCTAGCCCGCACTTGTGCCCCCTGCCTTGATCCTAGCCAGCACTTGTGCCCAGGGCTTAAGCCTAGCCCGTACTTGTGCCCAGGCCTTAAGCCTAGCCCGCACTTGTGCCCAGGCCTTAAGCCTAGCCCGCACTTGTGCCCAGGCCTTAAGCCTAGCCCGCACTTGTGCCCAGGCCTTAAGCCTAGCCCGCACTTGTGCCCCCTGCCTTGATCCTAGCCAGCACTTGTGCCCAGGCCTTAAGCCTAGCCCGCACTTGTGCCCAGGCCTTAAGCCAAGCCCGCACTTGTGCCCCTGCCTTAAGCCTAGCCCGCACTTGTGCCCCTGCCTTAAGCCTAGCCCGCACTTGTGCCCAGGCCTTAAGCCTAGCCCGCACTTGTGTCCAGGCCTAAAGCCTAGCCCGCACTTGTGCCCAGGCCTTAAGCCTAGCCCGCACTTGTGCCCCGGCCTTAAGCCTAGCCCGCACTTGTCCTCAGGCCATAAGCCTAGCCCGCACTTTTGCCCCGGCCTTAAGCCTAGCCCACACTTGTGCCCCGGCCTTAAGCCTAGCCCGCACTTGTGCCCCGGCCTTAAGCCTAGCCCGCACTTGTGCCCAGGCCTTAAGCCTAGCCCGCACTTGTGCCCAGGCCTTAAGCCTTGCCCGCACTTGTGCCCAGGCCTTAAGCCTAGCCCGTACTTGTGCCCAGGCCTTAAGCCTAGCCCGCACTTGTGCCCAGGCCTTAAGCCTAGCCTGCACTTGTGCCCAGGCCTTAAGCCTAGCCCGCACTTGTGCCCAGGCCTTAAGCCTAGCCCGCACTTGTGCCCCCTGCCTTGATCCTAGCCAGCACTTGTGCCCAGGCCTTAAGCCTAGCCCGCACTTGTGCCCAGGCCTTAAGCCAAGCCCGCACTCTTGCCCCTGCCTTAAGCCTAGCCCGCACTTGTGCCCCTGCCTTAAGCCTAGCCCGCACTTGTGCCCAGGCCTTAAGCCTAGCCCGCACTTGTGTCCAGGCCTAAAGCCTAGCCCGCACTTGTGCCCAGGCCTTAAGCCTAGCCCGCACTTGTGCCCCGGCCTTAAGCCTAGCCCGCACTTGTGCCCCGGCCTTAAGCCTAGCCCGCACTTGTCCTCAGGCCATAAGCCTAGCCCGCACTTGTGCCCCAGCCTTAAGCCTAGCCCACACTTGTGCCCCGGCCTTAAGCCTAGCCCACACTTGTGCCCCGGCCTTAAGCCTAGCCCGCACTTGTGCCCCGGCCTTAAGCCTAGCCCGCACTTGTGCCCAGGCCTTAAGCCTAGCCCGCACTTGTGCCCAGGCCTTAAGCCTAGCCCGCACTTGTGCCCAGGCCTTAAGCCTAGCCCGCACTTGTGCCCCGGCCTTAAGCCTAGCCCGCACTTGTGCCCCGGCCTTAAGCCTAGCCCGCACTTGTCCTCAGGCCATAAGCCTAGCCTGCACTTGTGCCCCGGCCTTAAGCCTAGCCCGCACTTGTGCCCAGGCCTTAAGCCTAGCCCACACTTGTGCCCCGGCCTTAAGCCTAGCCCGCACTTGTGCCCAGGCCTTAAGCCTAGCCCGCACTTGTGCCCAGGCCTTAAGCCTAGCCTGCACTTTTGAGCCCCTTGAATGCTTGTTTGTTTGTTTTTGTCTTCAGCTTCATGTTGGTTATGCACATAGGGCCAGCTTTACGCTCTTCGCTCTTGTCCCGTCTGAATGCGCATGCACGACTGTAATTGGGGAAGAAGGCATTACCCATTTACGGAGGACAGACAAGAAGTGCCTGGTCGCTTGGAGCATGGGGTTATGGAGAGGCTCCGCACTGTACAACAAAGGATCTAGTCCTAAATGTCCAAGTACAGAGTAGAGGGGTGAAAGCTAGCTCTTCACCCCTATGGGTGCCTAACCCTTTATGCAAAGAGTGCAAAGAGTTAGCTGAATGCCTTAAGCCTAGGCAGCACTTGTGCCCCCTGCCTTGATCCTGGCCAGCACTGCACTTGTGCCCAGGCCTTAAGCCTGGCTGGCACTTGTGCCCATGCCTTAAGCCTAGCCGGCACTTGTGTCCCCTGCCTTGATCCTAGCCAGCACTGCACTTGTGCCCAGGCCTTAAGCCTAGCCTGCACTTGTGCCCCGGCCTTAAGCCTAGCCCGCACTTGTGCCCCGGCCTTAAGCCTAGCCCGCACTTGTGCCCCGGCCTTAAGCCTAGCCCGCACTTGTGCCCCGGCCTTAAGCCTAACCCGCACTTGTGCCCAGGCCTTAAGCCTAGCCCGCACTTGTGCCCAGGCCTTAAGCCTAGCCCGCACTTGTGCCACGGCTTTAAGCTTAGCCCGCACTTGTGCCCCGGCTTTAAGCTTAGCCCGCACTTGTGCCCAGGCCTTAAGCCTAGCCCGCACTTGTGCCCCGGCCTTAAGCCGAGCCCGCACTTGTGCCCCGGCCTTAAGCCGAGCCCGCACTTGTGCCCCGGCCTTAAGCCGAGCCTGCACTTGTGCCCCGGCCTTAAGCCGAGCCCGCACTTGTGCCCCTGCCTTAAGCCGAGCCCGCACTTGTGCCCCTGCCTTAAGCCGAGCCCGCACTTGTGCCCCTGCCTTAAGCCGAGCCCGCACTTGTGCCCAGGCCTTAAGCCTAGCCCGCACTTGTGCCCAGGCCTTAAGCCTAGCCCGCACTTGTGCCCCTGCCTTAAGCCGAGCCCGCACTTGTGCCCCTGCCTTAAGCCTAGCCCGCACTTGTGCCCCTGCCTTAAGCCGAGCCCGCACTTGTGCCCCTGCCTTAAGCCTAGCCCGCACTTGTGCCCAGGCCTTAAGCCTAGCCCGCACTTGTGCCCAGGCCTTAAGCCTAGCCCGCACTTGTGCCCAGGCCTTAAGCCTAGCCCGCACTTGTGCCCAGGCCTTAAGCCTAGCCCGCACTTGTGCCCAGGCCTTAAGCCTAGCCCGCACTTGTGCCCCGGCCTTAAGCCGAGCCCGCACTTGTGCCCCGGCCTCAAGCCGAGCCCGCACTTGTGCCCCGGCCTTAAGCCGAGCCCGCACTTGAGCTCCGGCCTTAAGCCGAGCCCGCACTTGTGCCCCTGCCTTAAGCCGAGCCCGCACTTGTGCCCAGGCCTTAAGCCTAGCCCGCACTTGTGCCCCTGCCTTAAGCCTAGCCCGCACTTGTGCCCAGGCCTTAAGCCTAGCCCGCACTTGTGCCCCTGCCTTAAGCCTAGCCCGCACTTGTGCCCAGGCCTTAAGCCTAGCCCGCACTTGTGCCCAGGCCTTAAGCCTAGCCCGCACTTGTGCCCAGGCCTTAAGCCTAGCCCGCACTTGTGCCCAGGCTTTAAGCCTAGCCCGCACTTGTGCCCAGGCCTTAAGCCTAGCCCGCACTTGTGCCCAGGCCTTAAGCCTAGCCCGCACTTGTGCCCAGGCCTTAAGCCTAGCCCGCACTTGTGCCCAGGCCTTAAGCCTAGCCCGCACTTGTGCCCAGGCCTTAAGCCTAGCCTGCACTTGTGCCCCTGCCTTAAGCCTAGCCCGCACTTGTGGCCAGGCCTTAAGCCTAGCCCGCACTTGTGCCCAGGCCTTAAGCCTAGCCCGCACTTGTGCCCAGGCCTTAAGCCTAGCCCGCACTTGTGCCCAGGCCTTAAGCCTAGCCCGCACTTGTGCCCAGGCCTTAAGCCTAGCCCGCACTTGTGCCCAGGCCTTAAGCCTAGCCCGCACTTGTGCCCAGGCCTTAAGCCTAGCCCGCACTTGTGCCCAGGCCTTAAGCCTAGCCCGCACTTGTGGCCAGGCCTTAAGCCTAGCCCGCACTTGTGCCCAGGCCTTAAGCTTAGCCCGCACTTGTGCCCAGGCCTTAAGCCTATCCTGCACTTTTGAGCCCCTTGAATGCTTGTTTGTTTGTTTTTGTCTTCAGCTTCATGTTGGTTATGCACATAGGGCCAGCTTTACGCTCTTCGCTCTTGTCCCGTCTGAATGCGCATGCACGACTGTAATTGGGGAAGAAGGCATTACCCATTTACGGAGGACAGACAAGAAGTGCCTGGTCGCTTGGAGCATGGGGTTATGGAGAGGCTCCGCACTGTACAACAAAGGATCTAGTCCTAAATGTCCAAGTACAGAGTAGAGGGGTGAAAGCTAGCTCTTCACCCCTATGGGTGCCTAACCCTTTATGCAAAGAGTTAGCTGAATGCCTTAAGCCTAGCCAGCACTTGTGCCCCCTGCCTTGATCCTGGCCAGCACTGCAATTGTGCCCATGCCGTAAGCCTAGCCCGCACTTGTGCCCAGGCCTTAAGCCTGGCTGGCACTTGTGCCCATGCCTTAAGCCTAGCCGGCACTTGTGGACCCTGCCTTGATCCTAGCCAGCACTGCACTTGTGCCCAGGCCTTAAGCCTAGCCTGCACTTGTGCCCAGGCCTTAAGCCTAGCCTGCACTTCTGCCCAGGCCTTAAGCCTAGCCCGCACTTGTGCCCAGGCCTTAAGCCGAGCCCACACTTGTACCCCTGCCTTAAGCCGAGCCCGCACTTGTGCCCCTGCCTTAAGCCGAGCCCGCACTTGTGCCCAGGCCTTAAGCCTAGCCCGCACTTGTGCCCAGGCCTTAAGCCTAGCCCGCACTTGTGCCCCGGCCTTAAGCCGAGCCCGCACTTGTGCCCCTGCCTTAAGCCGAGCCCGCACTTGTGCCCCTGCCTTAAGCCGAGCCCGCACTTGTGCCCCTGCCTTAAGCCTAGCCCGCACTTGTGCCCAGGCCTTAAGCCTAGCCCGCACTTGTGCCCAGGCCTTAAGCCTAGCCCGCACTTGTGCCCCGGCCTTAAGCCGAGCCCGCACTTGTGCCCCGGCCTTAAGCCGAGCCCGCACTTGTGCCCCGGCCTTAAGCCGAGCCCGCACTTGTGCCCCTGCCTTAAGCCGAGCCCGCACTTGTGCCCCTGCCTTAAGCCGAGCCCGCACTTGTGCCCCTGCCTTAAGCCTAGCCCGCACTTGTGCCCCTGCCTTAAGCCTAGCCCGCACTTGTGCCCAGGCCTTAAGCCTAGCCCGCAATTGTGCCCAGGCCTTAAGCCTAGCCCGCACTTGTGCCCAGGCCTTAAGCCTAGCCCGCACTTGTGCCCAGGCCTTAAGCCTAGCCCGCACTTGTGCCCAGGCCTTAAGCCTAGCCCGCACTTGTGCCCAGGCCTTAAGCCTAGCCCGCACTTGTGCCCAGGCCTTAAGCCTAGCCCGCACTTGTGCCCCGGCCTTAAGCCGAGCCCGCACTTGTGCCCCTGCCTTAAGCCGAGCCCGCACTTGTGCCCCTGCCTTAAGCCGAGCCCGCTCTTGTGCCCCTGCCTTAAGCCGAGCCCGCACTTGTGCCCCTGCCTTAAGCCTAGCCCGCACTTGTGCCCAGGCCTTAAGCCTAGCCCGCACTTGTGCCCCGGCCTTAAGCCGAGCCCGCACTTGTGCCCCGGCCTCAAGCCGAGCCCGCACTTGTGCCCCGGCCTTAAGCCGAGCCCGCACTTGTGCCCCGGCCTTAAGCCGAGCCCGCACTTGTGCCCCTGCCTTAAGCCGAGCCCGCACTTGTGCCCCTGCCTTAAGCCTAGCCCGCACTTGTGCCCCTGCCTTAAGCCTAGCCCGCACTTGTGCCCAGGCCTTAAGCCTAGCCCGCACTTGTGCCCAGGCCTTAAGCCTAGCCCGCACTTGTGCCCAGGCCTTAAGCCTAGCCCGCACTTGTGCCCAGGCCTTAAGCCTAGCCCGCACTTGTGCCCAGGCCTTAAGCCTAGCCCGCACTTGTGCCCAGGCCTTAAGCCTAGCCCGCACTTGTGCCCAGGCCTTAAGCCTAGCCCGCACTTGTGCCCAGGCCTTAAGCCTAGCCCGCACTTGTGCCCAGGCCTTAAGCCTAGCCCGCACTTGTGCCCCTGCCTTAAGCCTAGCCCGCACTTGTGGCCAGGCCTTAAGCCTAGCCCGCACTTGTGCCCAGGCCTTAAGCCTAGCCCGCACTTGTGCCCAGGCCTTAAGCCTGGCCTGCACTTGTGCCCAGGCCTTAAGCCTAGCCCGCACTTGTGCCCAGGCCTTAAGCCTAGCCCGCACTTGTGCCCAGGCCTTAAGCCTAGCCCGCACTTGTGCCCAGGCCTTAAGCCTAGCCCGCACTTGTGCCCAGGCCTTAAGCCTAGCCCGCACTTGTGCCCAGGCCTTAAGCCTAGCCCGCACTTGTGCCCAGGCCTTAAGCCTAGCCCGCACTTGTGGCCAGGCCTTAAGCCTAGCCCGCACTTGTGCCCAGGCCTTAAGCTTAGCCCGCACTTGTGCCCAGGCCTTAAGCCTAGCCTGCACTTTTGAGCCCCTTGAATGCTTGTTTGTTTGTTTTTGTCTTCAGCTTCATGTTGGTTATGCACATAGGGCCAGCTTTACGCTCTTCGCTCTTGTCCCGTCTGAATGCGCATCCACGACTGTAATTGGGGAAGAAGGCATTACCCATTTACGGAGGACAGACAAGAAGTGCCTGGTCGCTTGGAGCATGGGGTTATGGAGAGGCTCCGCACTGTACAACAAAGGATCTAGTCCTAAATGTCCAAGTACAGAGTAGAGGGGTGAAAGCTAGCTCTTCACCCCTATGGGTGCCTAACCCTTTATGCAAAGAGTTAGCTGAATGCCTTAAGCCTAGCCAGCACTTGTGCCCCCTGCCTTGATCCTGGCCAGCACTGCAATTGTGCCCATGCCGTAAGCCTAGCCCGCACTTGTGCCCAGGCCTTAAGCCTGGCTGGCACTTGTGCCCATGCCTTAAGCCTAGCCGGCACTTGTGGACCCTGCCTTGATCCTAGCCAGCACTGCACTTGTGCCCAGGCCTTAAGCCTAGCCTGCACTTGTGCCCAGGCCTTAAGCCTAGCCTGCACTTGTGCCCAGGCCTTAAGCCTAGCCCGCACTTGTACCCAGGCCTTATGCCTAGCCCGCACTTGTGCCCAGGCCTTAAGCCTAGCCCGCACTTGTGCCCCGGCCTTAAGCCTAGCCCGCACTTGTGCCCCGGCCTTGAGCCTAGCCCGCACTTGTGCCCAGGCCTTAAGCCTAGCCCGCACTTGTGCCCCGGCCTTAAGCCTAGCCCGCACTTGTGCCCCGGCCTTAAGCCTAGCCCGCACTTGTGCCCCGGCCTTAAGCCTAGCCCGCACTTGTGCCCCGGCCTTAAGCCTAGCCCGCACTTGTGCCCAGGCCTTAAGCCTAGCCCGCACTTGTGCCCAGGCCTTAAGCCTAGCCCGCACTTGTGCCCAGGCCTTAAGCCTAGCCCGCAGTTGTGCCCCCTGCCTTGATCCTAGCCAGCACTTGTGCCCAGGCCTTAAGCCTAGCCCGCACTTGTGCCCAGGCCTTAAGCCTAGCCTGCACTTTTGAGCCCCTTGAATGCTTGTTTGTTTGTTTTTGTCTTCAGCTTCATGTTGGTTATGCACATAGGGCCAGCTTTACGCTCTTCGCTCTTGTCCCGTCTGAATGCGCATGCACGACTGTAATTGGGGAAGAAGGCATTACCCATTTACGGAGGACAGACAAGAAGTGCCTGGTCGCTTGGAGCATGGGGTTATGGAGAGGCTCCGCACTGTACAACAAAGGATCTAGTCCTAAATGTCCAAGTACAGAGTAGAGGGGTGAAAGCTAGCTCTTCACCCCTATGGGTGCCTAACCCTTTATGCAAAGAGTGCAAAGAGTTAGCTGAATGCCTTAAGCCTAGCCAGCACTTGTGCCCCCTGCCTTGATCCTGGCCAGCACTGCACTTGTGCCCATGCCGTAAGCCTAGCCCGCACTTGTGCCCAGGCCTTAAGCCTGGCTGGCACTTGTGCCCATGCCTTAAGCCTAGCCGGCACTTGTGGCCCCTGCCTTGATCCTAGCCAGCACTGCACTTGTGCCCAGGCCTTAAGCCTAGCCTGCACTTGTGCCCCGGCCTTAAGCCTAGCCCGCACTTGTGCCCCGGCCTTAAGCCTAGCCCGCACTTGTGCCCCGGCCTTAAGCCTAACCCGCACTTGTGCCCCGGCCTTAAGCCTAGCCCGCACTTGTGCCCAGGCTTTAAGCTTAGCCCGCACTTGTGCCCCGGCTTTAAGCTTAGCCCGCACTTGTGCCCCGGCCTTAAGCCGAGCCCGCACTTGTGCCCCGGCCTTAAGCCGAGCCCGCACTTGAGCCCCGGCCTTAAGCCGAACCCGCACTTGTGCCCCGGCCTTAAGCCAAACCCGCACTTGTGCCCCTGCCTTAAGCCGAGCCCGCACTTGTGCCCCTGCCTTAAGCCTAGCCCGCACTTGTGCCCAGGCCTTAAGCCTAGCCCGCACTTGTGCCCAGGCCTTAAGCCTAGCCCGCACTTGTGCCCAGGCCTTAAGCCTAGCCCGCACTTGTGCCCCGGCCTTAAGCCTAGCCCGCACTTGTGCCCCTGCCTTAAGCCTAGCCCGCACTTGTGCCCAGGCCTAAAGCCTAGCCCGCACTTGTGCCCAGGCCTTAAGCCTAGCCCGCACTTGTGCCCAGGCCTTAAGCCTAGCCCGCACTTGTGCCCAGGCCTTAAGCCTAGCCCGCACTTGTGCCCAGGCCTTAAGCCTAGCCCGCACTTGTGCCCAGGCCTTAAGCCTAGCCCGCACTTGTGCCCAGGCCTTAAGCCTAGCCCGCACTTGTGCCCAGGCCTTAAGCCTAGCCCGCACTTGTGCCCAGGCCTTAAGCCTAGCCCGCACTTGTGCCCCCTACCTTGATCCTAGCCAGCACTTGTGCCCAGGCCTTAAGCCTAGCCCGCACTTGTGCCCCCTGCCTTGATCCTAGCCCGCACTTGTGCCCCTGCCTTAAGCCTAGCCCGCACTTGTGCCCAGGCCTTAAGCCTAGCCCGCACTTGTGTCCAGGCCTTAAGCCTAGCCCGCACTTGTCCCCAGGCCTAAAGCCTAGCCCGCACTTGTGCCCAGGCCTTAAGCCTAGCCCGCACTTGTGCCCCGACCTTAAGCCTAGCCCGCACTTGTGCCCCGGCCTTAAGCCTAGCCCGCACTTGTGCCCAGGCCTTAAGCCTAGCCCGCACTTGTCCTCAGGCCATAAGCCTAGCCCGCACTTGTGCCCCGGCCTTAAGCCTAGCCCGCACTTGTGCCCCGGCCTTAAGCCTAGCCCGCACTTGTGCCCTGGCCTTAAGCCTAGCCCGCACTTGTGCCCAGGCCTTAAGCCTAGCCCGCACTTGTGCCCAGGCCTTAAGCCTAGCCCGCACTTGTGCCCAGGCCTTAAGCCTAGCCCGCACTTGTGCCCCCTGCCTTGATCCTAGCCAGCACTTGTGCCCAGGCCTTAAGCCTAGCCCGCACTTGTGCCCAGGCCTTAAGCCTAGCCTGCACTTTTGAGCCCCTTGAATGCTTGTTTGTTTGTTTTTGTCTTCAGCTTCATGTTGGTTATGCACATAGGGCCAGCTTTACGCTCTTCGCTCTTGTCCCGTCTGAATGCACATGCACGACTGTAATTGGGGAAGAAGGCATTACCCATTTATGGAGGACAGACAAGAAGTGCCTGGTCGCTTGGAGCATGGGGTTATGGAGAGGCTCCGCACTGTACAACAAAGGATCTAGTCCTAAATGTCCAAGTACAGAGTAGAGGGGTGAAAGCTAGCTCTTCACCCCTATGGGTGCCTAACCCTTTATGCAAAGAGTTAGCTGAATGCCTTAAGCCTAGCCAGCACTTGTGCCCCCTGCCTTGATCCTGGCCAGCACTGCACTTGTGCCCATGCCGTAAGCCTAGCCCGCACTTGTGCCCAGGCCTTAAGCCTTGCTGGCACTTGTGCCCATGCCTTAAGCCTAGCCGGCACTTGTGGCCCTTGCCTTGATCCTAGCCAGCACTGCACTTGTGCCCAGGCCTTAAGCCTAGCCTGCACTTGTGCCCCGGCCTTAAGCCTAGCCCGCACTTGTGCCCCGGCCTTAAGCCTAGCCCGCACTTGTGCCCCGGCCATAAGCCTAACCCGCACTTGTGCCCAGGCCTTAAGCCTAGCCCGCACTTGTGCCCAGGCCTTAAGCCTAGCCCGCACTTGTGCCCCGGCTTTAAGCTTAGCCCGCACTTGTGCCCCGGCTTTAAGCTTAGCCCGCACTTGTGCCCAGGCCTTAAGCCTAGCCCGCACTTGAGCCCCGGCCTTAAGCCGAGCCCGCACTTGTGCCCCGGCCTTAAGCCGAGCCCGCACTTGTGCCCCGGCCTTAAGCCGAGCCCGCACTTGTGCCCCGGCCTTAAGCCGAGCCCGCACTTGTGCCCCGGCCTTAAGCCGAGCCCGCACTTGTGCCCCTGCCTTAAGCCGAGCCCGCACTTCTGCCCCTGCCTTAAGCCGAGCCCGCACTTGTGCCCCTGCCTTAAGCCGAGCCCGCACTTGTGCCCAGGCCTTAAGCCTAGCCCGCACTTGTGCCCAGGCCTTAAGCCTAGCCTGCACTTGTGCCCCGGCCTTAAGCCTAGCCCGCACTTGTGCCCCGGCCTTAAGCCTAGCCCGCACTTGTGCCCCGGCCATAAGCCTAACCCGCACTTGTGCCCAGGCCTTAAGCCTAGCCCGCACTTGTGCCCAGGCCTTAAGCCTAGCCCGCACTTGTGCCCCGGCTTTAAGCTTAGCCCGCACTTGTGCCCCGGCTTTAAGCTTAGCCCGCACTTGTGCCCAGGCCTTAAGCCTAGCCCGCACTTGAGCCCCGGCCTTAAGCCGAGCCCGCACTTGTGCCCCGGCCTTAAGCCGAGCCCGCACTTGTGCCCCGGCCTTAAGCCGAGCCCGCACTTGTGCCCCGGCCTTAAGCCGAGCCCGCACTTGTGCCCCGGCCTTAAGCCGAGCCCGCACTTGTGCCCCTGCCTTAAGCCGAGCCCGCACTTCTGCCCCTGCCTTAAGCCGAGCCCGCACTTGTGCCCCTGCCTTAAGCCGAGCCCGCACTTGTGCCCAGGCCTTAAGCCTAGCCCGCACTTGTGCCCAGGCCTTAAGCCTAGCCCGCACTTGTGCCCAGGCCTTAAGCCTAGCCCGCACTTGTGCCCCTGCCTTAAGCCTAGCCCGCACTTGTGCCCCTGCCTTAAGCCTAGCCCGCACTTGTGCCCAGGCCTAAAGCCTAGCCCGCACTTGTGCCCAGGCCTTAAGCCTAGCCCGCACTTGTGCCCAGGCCTTAAGCCTAGCCCGCACTTGTGCCCAGGCCTTAAGCCTAGCCCGCACTTGTGCCCAGGCCTTAAGCCTAGCCCGCACTTGTGCCCAGGCCTTAAGCCTAGCCCGCACTTGTGCCCAGGCCTTAAGCCTAGCCCGCACTTGTGCCCAGGCCTTAAGCCTAGCCCGCACTTGTGCCCAGGCCTTAAGCCTAGCCCGCACTTGTGCCCAGGCCTTAAGCCTAGCCCGCACTTGTGCCCAGGCCTTAAGCCTAGCCCGCACTTGTGCCCCCTGCCTTGATCCTAGCCAGCACTTGTGCCCAGGCCTTAAGCCTAGCCCGCACTTGTGCCCAGGCCTTAAGCCAAGCCCGCACTTGTGCCCCTGCCTTAAGCCTAGCCCGCACTTGTGCCCCTGCCTTAAGCCTAGCCCGCACTTGTGCCCAGGCCTTAAGCCTAGCCCGCACTTGTGTCCAGGCCTTAAGCCTAGCCCGCACTTGTGCCCAGGCTTTAAGCCTAGCCCGCACTTGTGCCCAGGCCTTAAGCCTAGCCCGCACTTGTGCCCAGGCCTTAAGCCTAGCCCGCACTTGTGCCCAGGCCTTAAGCCTAGCCCGCACTTGTGCCCAGGCCTTAAGCCTAGCCCGCACTTGTGCCCAGGCCTTAAGCCTAGCCCGCACTTGTGCCCAGGCCTTAAGCCTAGCCGGCACTTGTGGCCCCTGCCTTGATCCTAGCCAGCACTGCACTTGTGCCCAGGCCTTAAGCCTAGCCCGCACTTGTGCCCAGGCCATAAGCCTAGCCCGCACTTGTGCCCAGGCCTTAAGCCTAGCCCGCGCTTGTGCACAGGCCTTAAGCCTAGCCCGCACTTGTGCCCAGGCCTAAAGCCTAGCCCGCACTTGTGCCCAGGCCTGAAGCCTAGCCCGCACTTGTGCCCCGGCCTTAAGTCTAGCCCGCACTTGTGCCCCGGCCTTAAGCTTAGCCCGCACTTGTGCCCAGGCCTTAAGCCTAGCCCGCACTTGTCCTCAGGCCATAAGCCTAGCCCGCACTTGTGCCCCGGCCTTAAGCCTAGCCCGCACTTGTGCCCCGGCCTTAAGCCTAGCCCGCACTTGTGCCCAGGCCTTAAGCCTAGCCCGCACTTGTGCCCAGGCCTTAAGCCTAGCCCGCACTTGTGCCCAGGCCTTAAGCCTAGCCCGCACTTGTGCCCCCTGCCTTGATCCTAGCCAGCACTTGTGCCCAGGCCTTAAGCCTAGCCCGCACTTGTGCCCAGGCCTTAAGCCTAGCCTGCACTTTTGAGCCCCTTGAATGCTTGTTTGTTTGTTTTTGTCTTCAGCTTCATGTTGGTTATGCACATAGGGCCAGCTTTACGCTCTTCGCTCTTGTCCCGTCTGAATGCGCATGCACGACTGTAATTGGGGAAGAAGGCATTACCCATTTACGGAGGACAGACAAGAAGTGCCTGGTCGCTTGGAGCATGGGGTTATGGCGAGGCTCCGCACTGTACAACAAAGGATCTAGTCCTAAATGTCCAAGTACAGAGTAGAGGGGTGAAAGCTAGCTCTTCACCCCTATGGGTGCCTAACCCTTTATGCAAAGAGTGCAAAGAGTTAGCTGAATGCCTTAAGCCTAGCCAGCACTTGTGCCCCCTGCCTTGATCCTGGCCAGCACTGCACTTGTGCCCATGCCGTAAGCCTAGCCCACACTTGTGCCCAGGCCTTAAGCCTAGCCCACACTTGTGCCCAGGCCTTAAGCCTGGCTGGCACTTGTGCCCATGCCTTAAGCCTAGCCGGCACTTTTGGCCCCTGCCTTGATCCTAGCCAGCACTGCACTTGTGCCCAGGCCTTAAGCCTAGCCTGCACTTGTGCCCAGGCCTTAAGCCTAGCCCGCACTTGTGCCCAGGCCTTATGCCTAGCCCGCACTTGTGCCCAGGCCTTATGCCTAGCCCGCACTTGTGCCCAGGCCTTAAGCCTAGCCCGCACTTGTGCCCAGGCCTTAAGCCTAGCCCGCACTTGTGCCCAGGCCTTAAGCCTAGCCCGCACTTGTGCCCCCTGCCTTGATCCTAACCAGCACTTGTGCCCAGGCCTTAAGCCTAGCCCGCACTTGTGCCCAGGCCTTAAGCCTAGCCCGCACTTGTGCCCCCTGCCTTGATCCTAGCCAGCACTGCACTTGTGCCCAGGCCTTAAGCCTAGCTTGCACTTGTGCCCAGGCCTTAAGCCTAGCCCGCACTTGTGCCCAGGCCTTAAGCCTAGCCCGCACTTGTGCCCAGGCCTTAAGCCTAGCCCGCACTTGTGCCCAGGCCTTAAGCCTAGCCCGCACTTGTGCCCAGGCCTTAAGCCTAGCCCGCACTTGTGCCCCCTGCCTTGATCCTAGCCAGCACTTGTGCCCAGGCCTTAAGCCTAGCCCGCACTTGTGCCCAGGCCTTAAGCCTAGCCCGCACTTGTCCTCAGGCCATAAGCCTAGCCCGCACTTGTGCCCCGGCCTTAAGCCTAGCCCGCACTTGTGCCCCGGCCTTAAGCCTAGCCCGCACTTGTGCCCCGGCCTTAAGCCTAGCCCGCACTTGTGCCCAGGCCTTAAGCCTAGCCCGCACTTGTGCCCAGGCCTTAAGCCTAGCCCGCACTTGTGCCCAGGCCTTAAGCCTAGCCCGCACTTGTGCCCCCTGCCTTGATCCTAGCCAGCACTTGTGCCCAGGCCTTAAGCCTAGCCCGCACTTGTGCCCAGGCCTTAAGCCTAGCCCGCACTTGTGCCCAGGCCTTAAGCCTAGCCTGCACTTTTGAGCCCCTTGAATGCTTGTTTGTTTGTTTTTGTCTTCAGCTTCATGTTGGTTATGCACATAGGGCCAGCTTTACGCTCTTCGCTCTTGTCCCGTCTTAATGCGCATGCACGACTGTAATTGGGGAAGAAGGCATTACCCATTTACGGAGGACAGACAAGAAGTGCCTGGTCGCTTGGAGCATGGGGTTATGGAGAGGCTCCGCACTGTACAACAAAGGATCTAGTCCTAAATGTCCAAGTACAGAGTAGAGGGGTGAAAGCTAGCTCTTCACCCCTATGGGTGCCTAACCCTTTATGCAAAGAGTGCAAAGAGTTAGCTGAATGCCTTAAGCCTAGCCAGCACTTGTGCCCCCTGCCTTGATCCTGGCCAGCACTGCACTTGTGCCCATGCCGTAAGCCTAGCCCACACTTGTGCCCAGGCCTTAAGCCTAGCCCGCACTTGTGCCCAGGCCTTAAGCCTGGCTGGCACTTGTGCCCATGCCTTAAGCCTAGCCGGCACTTGTGGCCCCTGCCTTGATCCTAGCCAGCACTGCACTTGTGCCCAGGCCTTAAGCCTAGCCTGCACTTGTGCCCAGGCCTTAAGCCTAGCCCGCACTTGTGCCCAGGCCTTATGCCTAGCCCGCACTTGTGCCCAGGCCTTATGCCTAGCCCGCCCTTGTGCCCAGGCCTTAAGCCTAGCCCGCACTTGTGCCCCGGCCTTAAGCCTAGCCCGGACTTGTGCCCCGGCCTTAAGCCTAGCCCGCACTTGTGCCCCGGCCTTAAGCCTAGCCCGCACTTGTGCCCCGGCCTTAAGCCTAACCCGCACTTGTGCCCAGGCCTTAAGCCTAGCCCGCACTTGTGCCCAGGCCTTAAGCCTAGCCCGCACTTGTGCCCAGGCCTTAAGCCTAGCCCGCACTTGTGCCCAGGCCTTAAGCCTAGCCCGCACTTGTGCCCCTGCCTTAAGCCTAGCCCGCACTTGTGCCCAGGCCTTAAGCCTAGCCCGCACTTGTGCCCAGGCCTTAAGCCTAGCCCGCACTTGTGCCCAGGCCTTAAGCCTAGCCCGCACTTGTGCCCCTGCCTTAAGCCTAGCCCGCACTTGTGCCCAGGCCTTAAGCCTAGCCCGCACTTGTGCCCAGGCCTTAAGCCTAGCCCGCACTTGTGTCCAGGCCTTAAGCCTAGCCCGCACTTGTGCCCAGGCCTTAAGCCTAGCCCGCACTTGTGGCCAGGCCTTAAGCCTAGCCCGCACTTGTGCCCAGGCCTTAAGCTTAGCCCGCACTTGTGCCCAGGCCTTAAGCCTAGCCTGCACTTTTGAGCCCCTTGAATGCTTGTTTGTTTGTTTTTGTCTTCAGCTTCATGTTGGTTATGCACATAGGGCCAGCTTTACGCTCTTCGCTCTTGTCCCGTCTTAATGCGCATGCACGACTGTAATTGGGGAAGAAGGCATTACCCATTTACGGAGGACAGACAAGAAGTGCCTGGTCGCTTGGAGCATGGGGTTATGGAGAGGCTCCGCACTGTACAACAAAGGATCTAGTCCTAAATGTCCAAGTACAGAGTAGAGGGGTGAAAGCTAGCTCTTCACCCCTATGGGTGCCTAACCCTTTATGCAAAGATTGCAAAGAGTTAGCTGAATGCCTTAAGCCTAGCCAGCACTTGTGCCCCCTGCCTTGATCCTGGCCAGCACTGCACTTGTGCCCATGCCGTAAGCCTAGCCCACACTTGTGCCCAGGCCTTAAGCCTGGCTGGCACTTGTGCCCATGCCTTAAGCCTAGCCGGCACTTGTGGCCCCTGCCTTGATCCTAGCCAGCACTGCACTTGTGCCCAGGCCTTAAGCCTAGCCTGCACTTGTGCCCAGGCCTTAAGCCTAGCCCGCACTTGTGCCCAGGCCTTATGCCTAGCCCGCACTTGTGCCCAGGCCTTATGCCTAGCCCGCACTTGTGCCCAGGCCTTAAGCCTAGCCCGCACTTGTGCCCCGGCCTTAAGCCTAGCCCGGACTTGTGCCCCGGCCTTAAGCCTAGCCCGCACTTGTGCCCCGGCCTTAAGCCTAGCCCGCACTTGTGCCCCGGCCTTAAGCCTAACCCGCACTTGTGCCCAGGCCTTAAGCCTAGCCCGCACTTGTGCCCAGGCCTTAAGCCTAGCCCGCACTTGTGCCCCGGCCTTAAGCCTAGCCGGCACTTGTGCCCCGGCCTTAAGCCTAGCCCGCACTTGTGCCCCGGCCTTAAGCCTAGCCCGCACTTGTGCCCAGGCCTTAAGCCTAGCCCGCACTTGTGCCCAGGCCTTAAGCCTAGCCCGCACTTGTGCCCAGGCCTTAAGCCTAGCCCGCACTTGTGCCCCCTGCCTTGATCCTAGCCAGCACTTGTGCCCAGGCCTTAAGCCTAGCCCGCACTTGTGCCCAGGCCTTAAGCCTAGCCTGCACTTTTGAGCCCCTTGAATGCTTGTTTGTTTGTTTGTGTCTTCAGCTTCATGTTGGTTATGCACATAGGGCCAGCTTTACGCTCTTCGCTCTTGTCCCGTCTGAATGCGCATGCACGACTGTAATTGGGGAAGAAGGCATTACCCATTTACGGAGGACAGACAAGAAGTGCCTGGTCGCTTGGAGCATGGGGTTATGGATAGGCTCCGCACTGTACAACAAAGGATCTAGTCCTAAATGTCCAAGTACAGAGTAGAGGGGTGAAAGCTAGCTCTTCACCCCTATGGGTGCCTAACCCTTTATGCAAAGAGTACAAAGAGTTAGCTGAATGCCTTAAGCCTAGCCAGCACTTGTGCCCCCTGCCTTGATCCTGGCCAGCACTGCACTTGTGCCCATGCCGTAAGCCTAGCCCGCACTTGTGCCCAGGCCTTAAGCCTGGCTGGCACTTGTGCCCATGCCTTAAGCCTGGCTGGCACTTGTGCCCATGCCTTAAGCCTAGCCGGCACTTGTGGCCCCTGCCTTGATCCTAGCCAGCACTGCACTTGTGCCCAGGCCTTAAGCCTAGCCTGCACTTGTGCCCCGGCCTTAAGCCTAGCCCGCACTTGTGCCCCGGCCTTAAGCCTAGCCCGCACTTGTGCCCCGGCCTTAAGCCTAACCCGCACTTGTGCCCAGGCCTTAAGCCTAGCCCGCACTTGTGCCCAGGCTTTAAGCTTAGCCCGCAATTGTGCCCCGGCTTTAAGCTTAGCCCGCACTTGTGCCCAGGCCTTAAGCCTAGCCCGCACTTGTGCCCCGGCCTTAAGCCGAGCCCGCACTTGTGCCCCGGCCTTAAGCCGAGCCCGCACTTGTGCCCCGGCCTTAAGCCGAGCCCGCACTTGTGCCCAGGCCTTAAGCCTAGCCCGCACTTGTGCCCAGGCCTTAAGCCTAGCCCGCACTTGTGCCCAGGCCTTAAGCCTAGCCCGCACTTGTGCCCAGGCCTTAAGCCTAGCCCGCACTTGTGCCCAGGCCTTAAGCCTAGCCCGCACTTGTGCCCAGGCCTTAAGCCTAGCCGGCACTTGTGGCCCCTGCCTTGATCCTAGCCAGCACTGCACTTGTGCCCAGGCCTTAAGCCTAGCCCGCACTTGTGCCCAGGCCATAAGCCTAGCCCGCACTTGTGCCCAGGCCTTAAGCCTAGCCCGCGCTTGTGCACAGGCCTTAAGCCTAGCCCGCACTTGTGCCCAGGCCTAAAGCCTAGCCCGCACTTGTGCCCAGGCCTGAAGCCTAGCCCGCACTTGTGCCCCGGCCTTAAGTCTAGCCCGCACTTGTGCCCCGGCCTTAAGCTTAGCCCGCACTTGTGCCCAGGCCTTAAGCCTAGCCCGCACTTGTCCTCAGGCCATAAGCCTAGCCCGCACTTGTGCCCCGGCCTTAAGCCTAGCCCGCACTTGTGCCCCGGCCTTAAGCCTAGCCCGCACTTGTGCCCAGGCCTTAAGCCTAGCCCGCACTTGTGCCCAGGCCTTAAGCCTAGCCCGCACTTGTGCCCAGGCCTTAAGCCTAGCCCGCACTTGTGCCCCCTGCCTTGATCCTAGCCAGCACTTGTGCCCAGGCCTTAAGCCTAGCCCGCACTTGTGCCCAGGCCTTAAGCCTAGCCTGCACTTTTGAGCCCCTTGAATGCTTGTTTGTTTGTTTTTGTCTTCAGCTTCATGTTGGTTATGCACATAGGGCCAGCTTTACGCTCTTCGCTCTTGTCCCGTCTGAATGCGCATGCACGACTGTAATTGGGGAAGAAGGCATTACCCATTTACGGAGGACAGACAAGAAGTGCCTGGTCGCTTGGAGCATGGGGTTATGGCGAGGCTCCGCACTGTACAACAAAGGATCTAGTCCTAAATGTCCAAGTACAGAGTAGAGGGGTGAAAGCTAGCTCTTCACCCCTATGGGTGCCTAACCCTTTATGCAAAGAGTGCAAAGAGTTAGCTGAATGCCTTAAGCCTAGCCAGCACTTGTGCCCCCTGCCTTGATCCTGGCCAGCACTGCACTTGTGCCCATGCCGTAAGCCTAGCCCACACTTGTGCCCAGGCCTTAAGCCTAGCCCACACTTGTGCCCAGGCCTTAAGCCTGGCTGGCACTTGTGCCCATGCCTTAAGCCTAGCCGGCACTTTTGGCCCCTGCCTTGATCCTAGCCAGCACTGCACTTGTGCCCAGGCCTTAAGCCTAGCCTGCACTTGTGCCCAGGCCTTAAGCCTAGCCCGCACTTGTGCCCAGGCCTTATGCCTAGCCCGCACTTGTGCCCAGGCCTTATGCCTAGCCCGCACTTGTGCCCAGGCCTTAAGCCTAGCCCGCACTTGTGCCCAGGCCTTAAGCCTAGCCCGCACTTGTGCCCAGGCCTTAAGCCTAGCCCGCACTTGTGCCCCCTGCCTTGATCCTAACCAGCACTTGTGCCCAGGCCTTAAGCCTAGCCCGCACTTGTGCCCAGGCCTTAAGCCTAGCCCGCACTTGTGCCCCCTGCCTTGATCCTAGCCAGCACTGCACTTGTGCCCAGGCCTTAAGCCTAGCTTGCACTTGTGCCCAGGCCTTAAGCCTAGCCCGCACTTGTGCCCAGGCCTTAAGCCTAGCCCGCACTTGTGCCCAGGCCTTAAGCCTAGCCCGCACTTGTGCCCAGGCCTTAAGCCTAGCCCGCACTTGTGCCCAGGCCTTAAGCCTAGCCCGCACTTGTGCCCCCTGCCTTGATCCTAGCCAGCACTTGTGCCCAGGCCTTAAGCCTAGCCCGCACTTGTGCCCAGGCCTTAAGCCTAGCCCGCACTTGTCCTCAGGCCATAAGCCTAGCCCGCACTTGTGCCCCGGCCTTAAGCCTAGCCCGCACTTGTGCCCCGGCCTTAAGCCTAGCCCGCACTTGTGCCCCGGCCTTAAGCCTAGCCCGCACTTGTGCCCAGGCCTTAAGCCTAGCCCGCACTTGTGCCCAGGCCTTAAGCCTAGCCCGCACTTGTGCCCAGGCCTTAAGCCTAGCCCGCACTTGTGCCCCCTGCCTTGATCCTAGCCAGCACTTGTGCCCAGGCCTTAAGCCTAGCCCGCACTTGTGCCCAGGCCTTAAGCCTAGCCCGCACTTGTGCCCAGGCCTTAAGCCTAGCCTGCACTTTTGAGCCCCTTGAATGCTTGTTTGTTTGTTTTTGTCTTCAGCTTCATGTTGGTTATGCACATAGGGCCAGCTTTACGCTCTTCGCTCTTGTCCCGTCTTAATGCGCATGCACGACTGTAATTGGGGAAGAAGGCATTACCCATTTACGGAGGACAGACAAGAAGTGCCTGGTCGCTTGGAGCATGGGGTTATGGAGAGGCTCCGCACTGTACAACAAAGGATCTAGTCCTAAATGTCCAAGTACAGAGTAGAGGGGTGAAAGCTAGCTCTTCACCCCTATGGGTGCCTAACCCTTTATGCAAAGAGTGCAAAGAGTTAGCTGAATGCCTTAAGCCTAGCCAGCACTTGTGCCCCCTGCCTTGATCCTGGCCAGCACTGCACTTGTGCCCATGCCGTAAGCCTAGCCCACACTTGTGCCCAGGCCTTAAGCCTAGCCCGCACTTGTGCCCAGGCCTTAAGCCTGGCTGGCACTTGTGCCCATGCCTTAAGCCTAGCCGGCACTTGTGGCCCCTGCCTTGATCCTAGCCAGCACTGCACTTGTGCCCAGGCCTTAAGCCTAGCCTGCACTTGTGCCCAGGCCTTAAGCCTAGCCCGCACTTGTGCCCAGGCCTTATGCCTAGCCCGCACTTGTGCCCAGGCCTTATGCCTAGCCCGCCCTTGTGCCCAGGCCTTAAGCCTAGCCCGCACTTGTGCCCCGGCCTTAAGCCTAGCCCGGACTTGTGCCCCGGCCTTAAGCCTAGCCCGCACTTGTGCCCCGGCCTTAAGCCTAGCCCGCACTTGTGCCCCGGCCTTAAGCCTAACCCGCACTTGTGCCCAGGCCTTAAGCCTAGCCCGCACTTGTGCCCAGGCCTTAAGCCTAGCCCGCACTTGTGCCCAGGCCTTAAGCCTAGCCCGCACTTGTGCCCAGGCCTTAAGCCTAGCCCGCACTTGTGCCCCTGCCTTAAGCCTAGCCCGCACTTGTGCCCAGGCCTTAAGCCTAGCCCGCACTTGTGCCCAGGCCTTAAGCCTAGCCCGCACTTGTGCCCAGGCCTTAAGCCTAGCCCGCACTTGTGCCCCTGCCTTAAGCCTAGCCCGCACTTGTGCCCAGGCCTTAAGCCTAGCCCGCACTTGTGCCCAGGCCTTAAGCCTAGCCCGCACTTGTGTCCAGGCCTTAAGCCTAGCCCGCACTTGTGCCCAGGCCTTAAGCCTAGCCCGCACTTGTGGCCAGGCCTTAAGCCTAGCCCGCACTTGTGCCCAGGCCTTAAGCTTAGCCCGCACTTGTGCCCAGGCCTTAAGCCTAGCCTGCACTTTTGAGCCCCTTGAATGCTTGTTTGTTTGTTTTTGTCTTCAGCTTCATGTTGGTTATGCACATAGGGCCAGCTTTACGCTCTTCGCTCTTGTCCCGTCTTAATGCGCATGCACGACTGTAATTGGGGAAGAAGGCATTACCCATTTACGGAGGACAGACAAGAAGTGCCTGGTCGCTTGGAGCATGGGGTTATGGAGAGGCTCCGCACTGTACAACAAAGGATCTAGTCCTAAATGTCCAAGTACAGAGTAGAGGGGTGAAAGCTAGCTCTTCACCCCTATGGGTGCCTAACCCTTTATGCAAAGATTGCAAAGAGTTAGCTGAATGCCTTAAGCCTAGCCAGCACTTGTGCCCCCTGCCTTGATCCTGGCCAGCACTGCACTTGTGCCCATGCCGTAAGCCTAGCCCACACTTGTGCCCAGGCCTTAAGCCTGGCTGGCACTTGTGCCCATGCCTTAAGCCTAGCCGGCACTTGTGGCCCCTGCCTTGATCCTAGCCAGCACTGCACTTGTGCCCAGGCCTTAAGCCTAGCCTGCACTTGTGCCCAGGCCTTAAGCCTAGCCCGCACTTGTGCCCAGGCCTTATGCCTAGCCCGCACTTGTGCCCAGGCCTTATGCCTAGCCCGCACTTGTGCCCAGGCCTTAAGCCTAGCCCGCACTTGTGCCCCGGCCTTAAGCCTAGCCCGGACTTGTGCCCCGGCCTTAAGCCTAGCCCGCACTTGTGCCCCGGCCTTAAGCCTAGCCCGCACTTGTGCCCCGGCCTTAAGCCTAACCCGCACTTGTGCCCAGGCCTTAAGCCTAGCCCGCACTTGTGCCCAGGCCTTAAGCCTAGCCCGCACTTGTGCCCCGGCCTTAAGCCTAGCCGGCACTTGTGCCCCGGCCTTAAGCCTAGCCCGCACTTGTGCCCCGGCCTTAAGCCTAGCCCGCACTTGTGCCCAGGCCTTAAGCCTAGCCCGCACTTGTGCCCAGGCCTTAAGCCTAGCCCGCACTTGTGCCCAGGCCTTAAGCCTAGCCCGCACTTGTGCCCCCTGCCTTGATCCTAGCCAGCACTTGTGCCCAGGCCTTAAGCCTAGCCCGCACTTGTGCCCAGGCCTTAAGCCTAGCCTGCACTTTTGAGCCCCTTGAATGCTTGTTTGTTTGTTTGTGTCTTCAGCTTCATGTTGGTTATGCACATAGGGCCAGCTTTACGCTCTTCGCTCTTGTCCCGTCTGAATGCGCATGCACGACTGTAATTGGGGAAGAAGGCATTACCCATTTACGGAGGACAGACAAGAAGTGCCTGGTCGCTTGGAGCATGGGGTTATGGATAGGCTCCGCACTGTACAACAAAGGATCTAGTCCTAAATGTCCAAGTACAGAGTAGAGGGGTGAAAGCTAGCTCTTCACCCCTATGGGTGCCTAACCCTTTATGCAAAGAGTACAAAGAGTTAGCTGAATGCCTTAAGCCTAGCCAGCACTTGTGCCCCCTGCCTTGATCCTGGCCAGCACTGCACTTGTGCCCATGCCGTAAGCCTAGCCCGCACTTGTGCCCAGGCCTTAAGCCTGGCTGGCACTTGTGCCCATGCCTTAAGCCTGGCTGGCACTTGTGCCCATGCCTTAAGCCTAGCCGGCACTTGTGGCCCCTGCCTTGATCCTAGCCAGCACTGCACTTGTGCCCAGGCCTTAAGCCTAGCCTGCACTTGTGCCCCGGCCTTAAGCCTAGCCCGCACTTGTGCCCCGGCCTTAAGCCTAGCCCGCACTTGTGCCCCGGCCTTAAGCCTAACCCGCACTTGTGCCCAGGCCTTAAGCCTAGCCCGCACTTGTGCCCAGGCTTTAAGCTTAGCCCGCAATTGTGCCCCGGCTTTAAGCTTAGCCCGCACTTGTGCCCAGGCCTTAAGCCTAGCCCGCACTTGTGCCCCGGCCTTAAGCCGAGCCCGCACTTGTGCCCCGGCCTTAAGCCGAGCCCGCACTTGTGCCCCGGCCTTAAGCCGAGCCCGCACTTGTGCCCCGGCCTTAAGCCGAGCCCGCACTTGTGCCCCTGCCTTAAGCCGAGCCCGCACTTGTGCCCCTGCCTTAAGCCGAGCCCGCACTTGTGCCCCTGCCTTAAGCCGAGCCCGCACTTGTGCCCCTGCCTTAAGCCTAGCCCGCACTTGTGCCCCTGCCTTAAGCCTAGCCCGCACTTGTGCCCAGGCCTAAAGCCTAGCCCGCACTTGTGCCCAGGCCTTAAGCCTAGCCCGCACTTGTGCCCAGGCCTTAAGCCTAGCCCGCACTTGTGCCCAGGCCTTAAGCCTAGCCCGCACTTGTGCCCAGGCCTTAAGCCTAGCCCGCACTTGTGCCCAGGCCTTAAGCCTAGCCCGCACTTGTGCCCAGGCCTTAAGCCTAGCCCGCACTTGTGCCCAGGCCTTAAGCCTAGCCCGCACTTGTGCCCAGGCCTTAAGCCTAGCCCGCACTTGTGCCCAGGCCTTAAGCCTAGCCCGCACTTGTGCCCAGGCCTTAAGCCTAGCCCGCACTTGTGCCCAGGCCTTAAGCCTAGCCCGCACTTGTGCCCCCTGCCTTGATCCTAGCCAGCACTTGTGCCCAGGCCTTAAGCCTAGCCCGCACTTGTGCCCAGGCCTTAAGTCAAGCCCGCACTTGTGACCCTGCCTTAAGCCTAGCCCGCACTTGTGCCCAGGCCTTAAGCCTAGCCCGCACTTGTGTCCAGGCCTTAAGCCTAGCCCGCACTTGTGCCCAGGCCTTAAGCCTAGCCCGCACTTGTGCCCAGGCCTAAAGCCTAGCCCGCACTTGTGCCCAGGCCTTAAGCCTAGCCCGCACTTGTGCCCCGGCCTTAAGCCTAGCCCGCACTTGTGCCCTGGCCTTAAGCCTAGCCCGCACTTGTGCCCAGGCCTTAAGCCTAGCCCGCACTTGTGCCCCGGCCTTAAGCCTAGCCCGCACTTGTGCCCCGGCCTTAAGCCTAGCCCGCACTTGTGCCCCGGCCTTAAGCCTAGCCCGCACTTGTGCCCCGGCCTTAAGCCTAGCCCGCACTTGTGCCCAGGCCTTAAGCCTAGCCCGCACTTGTGCCCAGGCCTTAAGCCTAGCCCGCACTTGTGCCCAGGCCTTAAGCCTAGCCCGCACTTGTGCCCCCTGCCTTGATCCTAGCCAGCACTTGTGCCCAGGCCTTAAGCCTAGCCCGCACTTGTGCCCAGGCCTTAAGCCTAGCCTGCACTTTTGAGCCCCTTGAATGCTTGTTTGTTTTTTGTCTTCAGCTTCATGTTGGTTATGCACATAGGGCCAGCTTTACGCTCTTCACTCTTGTCCCGTCTGAATGCGCATGCACGACTGTAATTGGGGAAGAAGGCATTACCCATTTACGGAGGACAGACAAGAAGTGCCTGGTTGCTTGGAGCATGGGGTTATGGAGAGGCTCCGCACTGTACAACAAAGGATCTAGTCCTAAATGTCCAAGTACAGAGTAGAGGGGTGAAAGCTAGCTCTTCACCCCTATGGGTGCCTAACCCTTTATGCAAAGAGTTAGCTGAATGCCTTAAGCCTAGCCAGCACTTGTGCCCCCTGCCTTGATCCTGGCCAGCACTGCACTTGTGCCCATGCCGTAAGCCTAGCCCGCACTTGTGCCCAGGCCTTAAGCCTGGCTGGCACTTGTGCCCATGCCTTAAGCCTAGCCGGCACTTGTGGCCCCTGCCTTGATCCTAGCCAGCACTGCACTTGTGCCCAGGCCTTAAGCCTAGCCTGCACTTGTGCCCCGGCCTTAAGCCTAGCCCGCACTTGTGCCCCGGCCTTAAGCCTAGCCCGCACTTGTAACATAGTAACATAGTTAGTAAGGCCGAAAAAAGACATTTGTCCATCCAGTTCAGCCTATATTCCATCATAATAAATACCCAGATCTACGTCCTTCTACAGAACCTAATAATTGTATGATACAATATTGTTCTGCTCCAGGAAGACATCCAGGCCTCTCTTGAACCCCTCGACTGAGTTCGCCATCACCACCTCCTCAGGCAAGCAATTCCAGATTCTCACTGCCCTAACAGTAAAGAATCCTCTTCTATGTTGGTGGAAAAACCTTCTCTCCTCCAGACGCAAAGAATGCCCCCTTGTGCCCGTCACCTTCCTTGGTATAAACAGATCCTCAGCGAGATATTTGTATTGTCCCCTTATATACTTATACATGGTTATTAGATCGCCCCTCAGTCGTCTTTTTTCTAGACTAAATAATCCTAATTTCGCTAATCTATCTGGGTTTTGTAGTTCTCCCATCCCCTTTATTAATTTTGTTGCCCTCCTTTGTACTCTCTCTAGTTCCATTATATCCTTCCTGAGCACCGGTGCCCAAAACTGGACACAGTACTCCATGTGCGGTCTAACTAGGGATTTGTACAGAGGCAGTATAATGCTCTCATCATGTGTATCCAGACCTCTTTTAATGCACCCCATGATCCTGTTTGCCTTGGCAGCTGCTGCCTGGCACTGGCTGCTCCAGGTAAGTTTATCATTAACTAGGATCCCCAAGTCCTTCTCCCTGTCAGATTTACCCAGTGGTTTCCCGTTCAGTGTGTAATGGTGATATTGATTCCCTCTTCCCATGTGTATAACCTTACATTTATCATTGTTAAACCTCATCTGCCACCTTTCAGCCCAAGTTTCCAACTTATCCAGATCCATCTGTAGCAGAATACTATCTTCTCTTGTATTAACTGCTTTACATAGTTTTGTATCATCTGCAAATATCGATATTTTACTGTGTAAACCTTCTACCAGATCATTAATGAATATGTTGAAGAGAACAGGTCCCAATACTGACCCCTGCGGTACCCCACTGGTCACAGCGACCCAGTTAGAGACTATACCATTTATAACCACCCTCTGCTTTCTATCACTAAGCCAGTTACTAACCCATTTACACACATTTTTCCCCAGACCAAGCATTCTCATTTTGTGTACCAACCTCTTGTGCGGCACGGTATCAAACGCTTTGGAAAAATCGAGATATACCACGTCCAATGACTCACCGTGGTCCAGTCTATAGCTTACCTCTTCATAAAAACTGATTAGATTGGTTTGACAGGAGCGATTTCTCATAAACCCATGCTGATATGGAGTTAAACAGTTATTCTCATTGAGATAATCCAGAATAACATCCCTCAGAAACCCTTCAAATATTTTACCAACAATAGAGGTTAGACTTACTGGCCTATAATTTCCAGGTTCACTTTTAGAGCCCTTTTTGAATATTGGCACCACATTTGCTATGCGCCAGTCCTGCGGAACAGACCCTGTCGCTATAGAGTCACTAAAAATAAGAAATAATGGTTTATCTATTACATTACTTAGTTCTCTTAGTACTCGTGGGTGTATGCCATCCGGACCCGGAGATTTATCTATTTTAATCTTATTTAGCCGGTTTCGCACCTCTTCTTGGGTTAGATTGGTGACCCTTAATATAGGGTTTTCATTGTTTCTTGGGATTTCACCTAGCATTTCATTTTCCACCGTGAATACCGTGGAGAAGAAGGTGTTTAATATGTTAGCTTTTTCCTCGTCATCTACAACCATTCTTTCCTCACTATTTTTTAAGGGGCCTACATTTTCAGTTTTTATTCTTTTACTATTGATATAGTTGAAGAACAGTTTGGGATTAGTTTTACTCTCCTTAGCAATGTGCTTCTCTGTTTCCTTTTTGGCAGCTTTAATTAGTTTTTTAGATAAAGTATTTTTCTCCCTATAGTTTTTTAGAGCTTCAATGGTGCCATCCTGCTTTAGTAGTGCAAATGCTTTCTTTTTACTGTTAATTGCCTGTCTTACTTCTTTGTTTAGCCACATTGGGTTTTTCCTATTTCTAGTCCTTTTATTCCCACAAGGTATAAACCGCTTACACTGCCTATTTAGGATGTTCTTAAACATTTCTCATTTATTATCTGTATTCTCATTTCTGAGGATATTGTCCCAGTCTACCAGATTAAGGGCATCTCTAAGCTGTTCAAACTTTGCCTTCCTAAAGTTCAATGTTTTTGTGACTCCCTGACAAGTCCCCCTTGTGCCCCGGCCTGAAGCCTAACCCGCACTTGTGCCCAGGCCTTAAGCCTAGCCCGCACTTGTGCCCAGGCCTTAAGCCTAGCCCGCACTTGTGCCCCGGCTTTAAGCTTAGCCCGCACTTGTGCCCCGGCTTTAAGCTTAGCCCGCACTTGTGCCCAGGCCTTAAGCCTAGCCCGCACTTGTGCCCCGGCCTTAAGCCGAGCCCGCACTTGTGCCCCGGCCTTGTGCCCCGGCCTTAAGCCGAGCCCGCACTTGTGCCCCTGCCTTAAGCCGAGCCCGCACTTGTGCCCCTGCCTTAAGCCGAGCCCGCACTTGTGCCCCTGCCTTAAGCCTAGCCCGCACTTGTGCCCAGGCCTTAAGCCTAGCCCGCACTTGTGCCCAGGCCTTAAGCCTAGCCCGCACTTGTGCCCAGGCCTTAAGCCTAGCCCGCACTTGTGCCCCTGCCTTAAGCCTAGCCCGCACTTGTGCCATTGCCTTAAGCCTAGCCCGCACTTGTGCCCAGGCCTAAAGCCTAGCCCGCACTTGTGCCCAGGCCTTAAGCCTAGCCCGCACTTGTGCCCAGGCCTTAAGCCTAGCCCGCACTTGTGCCCAGGCCTTAAGCCTAGCCCGCACTTGTGCCCAGGCCTTAAGCCTAGCCCGCACTTGTGCCCAGGCCTTAAGCCTAGCCCGCACTTGTGCCCAGGCCTTAAGCCTAGCCCGCACTTGTGCCCAGGCCTTAAGCCTAGCCCGCACTTGTGCCCCCTGCCTTGATCCTAGCCAGCACTTGTGCCCAGGCCTTAAGCCTAGCCTGCACTTGTGCCCCTGCCTTAAGCCTAGCCCGCACTTGTGTCCAGGCCTTAAGCCTAGCCCGCACTTGTGCCCAGGCCTTAAGCCTAGCCCGCACTTGTGCCGAGGCCTAAAGCCTAGCCCGCACTTGTGCCCAGGCCTTAAGCCTAGTACGCACTTGTGCCCCGGCCTTAAGCCTAGCCCGCACTTGTGCCCCGGCCTTAAGCTTAGCCCGCACTTGTGCCCAGGCCTTAAGCCTAGCCCGCACTTGTCCTCAGGCCATAAGCCTAGCCCGCACTTGTGCCCCGGCCTTAAGCCTAGCCCGCACTTGTGCCCCGGCCTTAAGCCTAGCCCGCACTTGTGCCCCGGCCTTAAGCCTAGCCCGCACTTGTGCCCAGGCCTTAAGCCTAGCCCGCACTTGTGCCCAGGCCTTAAGCCTAGCCCGCACTTGTGCCCAGGCCTTAAGCCTAGCCCGCACTTGTGCCCAGGCCTTAAGCCTAGCCCGCACTTGTGCCCAGGCCTTAAGCCTGGCTGGCACTTGTGCCCATGCCTTAAGCCTAGCCGGCACTTGTGGCCCCTGCCTTGATCCTAGCCAGCACTGCACTTGTGCCCAGGCCTTAAGCCTAGCCTGCACTTGTGCCCAGGCCTTAAGCCTAGCCTGCACTTGTGCCCAGGCCTTAAGCCTAGCCCGCACTTGTGCCCAGGCTTTAAGCCTAGCCCGCACTTGTGCCCAGGCCTTAAGCCTAGCCCGCACTTGTGCCCAGGCCTTAAGCCTAGCCCGCACTTGTGCCCAGGCCTAAAGCCTAGCCCGCACTTGTGCCCAGGCCTTAAGCCTAGCCCGCACTTGTGCCCCGGCCTTAAGCCTAGCCCGCACTTGTGCCCCGGCCTTAAGCTTAGCCCGCACTTGTGCCCAGGCCTTAAGCCTAGCCCGCACTTGTCCTCAGGCCATAAGCCTAGCCCGCACTTGTGCCCCGGCCTTAAGCCTAGCCCGCACTTGTGCCCCGGCCTTAAGCCTAGCCCGCACTTGTGCCCCGGCCTTAAGCCTAGCCCGCACTTGTGCCCAGGCCTTAAGCCTAGCCCGCACTTGTGCCCAGGCCTTAAGCCTAGCCCGCACTTGTGCCCAGGCCTTAAGCCTAGCCCGCACTTGTGCCCAGGCCTTAAGCCTAGCCCGCACTTGTGCCCAGGCCTTAAGCCTAGCCCGCACTTGTGCCCAGGCCTTAAGCCTAGCCCGCACTTGTGCCCAGGCCTTAAGCCTAGCCCGCACTTGTGCCCCCTGCCTTGATCCTAGCCAGCACTTGTGCCCAGGCCTTAAGCCTAGCCAGCACTTGTGCCCAGGCCTTAAGCCTAGCCCGCACTTGTGCCCCGGCCTTAAGCCTAGCCCGCACTTGTGCCCAGGCCCTAAGCCTAGCCCGCACTTGTGCCCCGGCCTTAACCTAGCCCGCACTTGTGCCCCGGCCTTAAGCTTAGCCCGCACTTGTGCCCAGGCCTTAAGCCTAGCCCGCACTTGTCCTCAGGCCATAAGCCTAGCCCGCACTTGTGCCCCGGCCTTAAGCCTAGCCCGCACTTGTGCCCCGGCCTTAAGCCTAGCCCGCTCTTGTGCCCCGGCCTTAAGCCTAGCCCGCACTTGTGCCCAGGCCTTAAGCCTAGCCCGCACTTGTGCCCAGGCCTTAAGCCTAGCCCGCACTTGTGCCCAGGCCTTAAGCCTAGCCCGCACTTGTGCCCAGGCCTTAAGCCTAGCCCGCACTTGTGCCCAGGCCTTAAGCCTGGCTGGCACTTGTGCCCATGCCTTAAGCCTAGCCGGCACTTGTGGCCCCTGCCTTGATCCTAGCCAGCACTGCACTTGTGCCCAGGCCTTAAGCCTAGCCTGCACTTGTGCCCAGGCTTTAAGCCTAGCCCGCACTTGTGCCCAGGCCTTATGCCTAGCCCGCACTTGTGCCCAGGCCTTATGCCTAGCCCGCACTTGTGCCCAGGCCTTAAGCCTAGCCCGCACTTGTGCCCCGGCCTTAAGCCTAGCCCGCACTTGTGCCCCGGCCTTAAGCCTAGCCCTCACTTGTGCCCAGGCCTTAAGCCTAGCCCGCACTTGTGCCCCTGCCTTAAGCCTAGCCCGCACTTGTGCCATTGCCTTAAGCCTAGCCCGCACTTGTGCCCAGGCCTAAAGCCTAGCCCGCACTTGTGCCCAGGCCTTAAGCCTAGCCCGCACTTGTGCCCAGGCCTTAAGCCTAGCCCGCACTTGTGCCCAGGCCTTAAGCCTAGCCCGCACTTGTGCCCAGGCCTTAAGCCTAGCCCGCACTTGTGCCCAGGCCTTAAGCCTAGCCCGCACTTGTGCCCAGGCCTTAAGCCTAGCCCGCACTTGTGCCCAGGCCTTAAGCCTAGCCCGCACTTGTGCCCCCTGCCTTGATCCTAGCCAGCACTTGTGCCCAGGCCTTAAGCCTAGCCTGCACTTGTGCCCCTGCCTTAAGCCTAGCCCGCACTTGTGTCCAGGCCTTAAGCCTAGCCCGCACTTGTGCCCAGGCCTTAAGCCTAGCCCGCACTTGTGCCGAGGCCTAAAGCCTAGCCCGCACTTGTGCCCAGGCCTTAAGCCTAGTACGCACTTGTGCCCTGGCCTTAAGCCTAGCCCGCACTTGTGCCCCGGCCTTAAGCTTAGCCCGCACTTGTGCCCAGGCCTTAAGCCTAGCCCGCACTTGTCCTCAGGCCATAAGCCTAGCCCGCACTTGTGCCCCGGCCTTAAGCCTAGCCCGCACTTGTGCCCCGGCCTTAAGCCTAGCCCGCACTTGTGCCCCGGCCTTAAGCCTAGCCCGCACTTGTGCCCAGGCCTTAAGCCTAGCCCGCACTTGTGCCCAGGCCTTAAGCCTAGCCCGCACTTGTGCCCAGGCCTTAAGCCTAGCCCGCACTTGTGCCCAGGCCTTAAGCCTAGCCCGCACTTGTGCCCAGGCCTTAAGCCTGGCTGGCACTTGTGCCCATGCCTTAAGCCTAGCCGGCACTTGTGGCCCCTGCCTTGATCCTAGCCAGCACTGCACTTGTGCCCAGGCCTTAAGCCTAGCCTGCACTTGTGCCCAGGCCTTAAGCCTAGCCTGCACTTGTGCCCAGGCCTTAAGCCTAGCCCGCACTTGTGCCCAGGCTTTAAGCCTAGCCCGCACTTGTGCCCAGGCCTTAAGCCTAGCCCGCACTTGTGCCCAGGCCTTAAGCCTAGCCCGCACTTGTGCCCAGGCCTAAAGCCTAGCCCGCACTTGTGCCCAGGCCTTAAGCCTAGCCCGCACTTGTGCCCCGGCCTTAAGCCTAGCCCGCACTTGTGCCCCGGCCTTAAGCTTAGCCCGCACTTGTGCCCAGGCCTTAAGCCTAGCCCGCACTTGTCCTCAGGCCATAAGCCTAGCCCGCACTTGTGCCCCGGCCTTAAGCCTAGCCCGCACTTGTGCCCCGGCCTTAAGCCTAGCCCGCACTTGTGCCCCGGCCTTAAGCCTAGCCCGCACTTGTGCCCAGGCCTTAAGCCTAGCCCGCACTTGTGCCCAGGCCTTAAGCCTAGCCCGCACTTGTGCCCAGGCCTTAAGCCTAGCCCGCACTTGTGCCCAGGCCTTAAGCCTAGCCCGCACTTGTGCCCAGGCCTTAAGCCTAGCCCGCACTTGTGCCCAGGCCTTAAGCCTAGCCCGCACTTGTGCCCAGGCCTTAAGCCTAGCCCGCACTTGTGCCCCCTGCCTTGATCCTAGCCAGCACTTGTGCCCAGGCCTTAAGCCTAGCCAGCACTTGTGCCCAGGCCTTAAGCCTAGCCCGCACTTGTGCCCCGGCCTTAAGCCTAGCCCGCACTTGTGCCCAGGCCCTAAGCCTAGCCCGCACTTGTGCCCCGGCCTTAACCTAGCCCGCACTTGTGCCCCGGCCTTAAGCTTAGCCCGCACTTGTGCCCAGGCCTTAAGCCTAGCCCGCACTTGTCCTCAGGCCATAAGCCTAGCCCGCACTTGTGCCCCGGCCTTAAGCCTAGCCCGCACTTGTGCCCCGGCCTTAAGCCTAGCCCGCTCTTGTGCCCCGGCCTTAAGCCTAGCCCGCACTTGTGCCCAGGCCTTAAGCCTAGCCCGCACTTGTGCCCAGGCCTTAAGCCTAGCCCGCACTTGTGCCCAGGCCTTAAGCCTAGCCCGCACTTGTGCCCAGGCCTTAAGCCTAGCCCGCACTTGTGCCCAGGCCTTAAGCCTGGCTGGCACTTGTGCCCATGCCTTAAGCCTAGCCGGCACTTGTGGCCCCTGCCTTGATCCTAGCCAGCACTGCACTTGTGCCCAGGCCTTAAGCCTAGCCTGCACTTGTGCCCAGGCTTTAAGCCTAGCCCGCACTTGTGCCCAGGCCTTATGCCTAGCCCGCACTTGTGCCCAGGCCTTATGCCTAGCCCGCACTTGTGCCCAGGCCTTAAGCCTAGCCCGCACTTGTGCCCCGGCCTTAAGCCTAGCCCGCACTTGTGCCCCGGCCTTAAGCCTAGCCCTCACTTGTGCCCCGGCCTTAAGCCTAGCCCGCACTTGTGCCCCGGCCTTAAGCCTAACCCGCACTTGTGCCCAGGCCTTAAGCCTAGCCCGCACTTGTGCCCAGGCCTTAAGCCTAGCCCGCACTTGTGCCCCGGCCTTAAGCCTAGCCCGCACTTGTGCCCCGGCCTTAAGCCTAGCCCGCACTTGTGCCCCGGCCTTAAGCCTAGCCCGCACTTGTGCCCCGGCCTTAAGCCTAGCCCGCACTTGTGCCCAGGCCTTAAGCCTAGCCCGCACTTGTGCCCCCTGCCTTGATCCTAGCCAGCACTTGTGCCCAGGCCTTAAGCCTAGCCCGCACTTGTGCCCAGGCCTTAAGCCTAGCCCGCACTTGTGCCCCCTGCCTTGATCCTAGCCAGCACTTGTGCCCAGGCCTTAAGCCTAGCCCGCACTTGTGCCCAGGCCTTAAGCCTAGCCTGCACTTTTGAGCCCCTTGAATGCTTGTTTGTTTGTTTTTGTCTTCAGCTTCATGTTGGTTATGCACATAGGGCCAGCTTTACGCTCTTCGCTCTTGTCCCGTCTGAATGCGCATGCACGACTGTAATTGGGGAAGAAGGCATTACCCATTTATGGAGGACAGACAAGAAGTGCCTGGTCGCTTGGAGCATGGGGTTATGGAGAGGCTCCGCACTGTACAACAAAGGATCTAGTCCTAAATGTCCAAGTACAGAGTAGAGGGGTGAAAGCTAGCTCTTCACCCCTATGGGTGCCTAACCCTTTATGCAAAGAGTGCAAAGAGTTAGCTGAATGCCTTAAGCCTAGCCAGCACTTGTGCCCCCTGCCTTGATCCTGGCCAGCACTGCACTTGTGCCCATGCCGTAAGCCTAGCCCGCACTTGTGCCCAGGCCTTAAGCCTGGCTGGCACTTGTGCCCATGCCTTAAGCCTAGCCGGCACTTGTGGCCCCTGCCTTGATCCTAGCCAGCACTGCACTTGTGCCCAGGCCTTAAGCCTAGCCTGCACTTGTGCCCCGGCCTTAAGCCTAGCCCGCACTTGTGCCCCGGCCTTAAGCCTAGCCCGCACTTGTGCCCCGGCCTTAAGCCTAACCCGCACTTGTGCCCAGGCCTTAAGCCTAGCCCGCACTTGTGCCCAGGCCTTAAGCCTAGCCCGCACTTGTGCCCCAGCTTTAAGCTTAGCCCGCACTTGTGCCCCAGCTTTAAGCCTAGCCCGCACTTGTGCCCCGGCCTTAAGCCGAGCCCGCACTTGTGCCCCGGCCTTAAGCCGAGCCCGCACTTGTGCCCCGGCCTTAAGCCGAGCCCGCACTTGTGCCCCTGCCTTAAGCCGAGCCCGCACTTGTGCCCCTGCCTTAAGCCGAGCCGCACTTGTGCCCCTGCCTTAAGCCTAGCCCGCACTTGTGCCCAGGCCTTAAGCCTAGCCCGCACTTGTGCCCAGGCCTTAAGCCTAGCCCGCACTTGTGCCCAGGCCTTAAGCCTAGCCCGCACTTGTGCCCCTGCCTTAAGCCTAGCCCGCACTTGTGCTCCTGCCTTAAGCCTAGCCCGCACTTGTGCCCAGGCCTAAAGCCTAGCCCGCACTTGTGCCCAGGCCTTAAGCCTAGCCCGCACTTGTGCCCAGGCCTTAAGCCTAGCCTGCACTTGTGCCCAGGCCTTAAGCCTAGCCCGCACTTGTGCCCAGGCCTTAAGCCTAGCCCGCACTTGTGCCCAGGCCTTAAGCCTAGCCCGCACTTGTGCCCCGGCCTTAAGCCTAGCCCGCACTTGTGCCCAGGCCTTAAGCCTAGCCCGCACTTGTGCCCAGGCCTTAAGCCTAGCCCGCACTTGTGCCCCCTGCCTTGATCCTAGCCAGCACTTGTGCCCAGGCCTTAAGCCTAGCCCGCACTTGTGCCCAGGCCTTAAGCCTAGCCCGCACTTGTGCCCAGGCCTTAAGCCAAGCCAGCACTTGTGCCCCTGCCTTAAGCCTAGCCCGCACTGCACTTGTGCCCAGGCCTTAAGCCTAGCCTGCACTTGTGCCCAGGCCTTAAGCCTAGCCCGCACTTGTGCCCAGGCCTTAAGCCTAGCCTGCACTTTTGAGCCCCTTGAATGCTTGTTTGTTTGTTTTTGTCTTCAGCTTCATGTTGGTTATGCACATAGGGCCAGCTTTACGCTCTTCGCTCTTGTCCCGTCTGAATGCGCATGCACGACTGTAATTGGGGAAGAAGGCATTACCCATTTATGGAGGACAGACAAGAAGTGCCTGGTCGCTTGGAGCATGGGGTTATGGAGAGGCTCCGCACTGCACAACAAAGGATCTAGTCCTAAATGTCCAAGTACAGAGTAGAGGGGTGAAAGCTAGCTCTTCACCCCTATGGGTGCCTAACCCTTTATGCAAAGAGTGCAAAGAGTTAGCTGAATGCCTTAAGCCTAGCCTGCACTTGTGCCCAGGCCTTAAGCCTAGCCTGCACTTGTGCCCAGGCCTTAAGCCTAGCCCGCACTTGTGCCCAGGCTTTAAGCCTAGCCCGCACTTGTGCCCCGGCCTTAAGCCGAGCCCGCACTTGTGCCCCGGCCTTAAGCCGAGCCCGCACTTGTGCCCCGGCCTTAAGCCGAGCCCGCACTTGTGCCCCTGCCTTAAGCCGAGCCCGCACTTGTGCCCCTGCCTTAAGCCGAGCCGCACTTGTGCCCCTGCCTTAAGCCTAGCCCGCACTTGTGCCCAGGCCTTAAGCCTAGCCCGCACTTGTGCCCAGGCCTTAAGCCTAGCCCGCACTTGTGCCCAGGCCTTAAGCCTAGCCCGCACTTGTGCCCCTGCCTTAAGCCTAGCCCGCACTTGTGCCCCTGCCTTAAGCCTAGCCCGCACTTGTGCCCAGGCCTAAAGCCTAGCCCGCACTTGTGCCCAGGCCATAAGCCTAGCCCGCACTTGTGCCCAGGCCTTAAGCCTAGCCCGCACTTGTGCCCAGGCCTTAAGCCTAGCCCGCACTTGTGCCCAGGCCTTAAGCCTAGCCCGCACTTGTGCCCAGGCCTTAAGCCTAGCCCGCACTTGTGCCCAGGCCTTAAGCCTAGCCCGCACTTGTGCCCAGGCCTTAAGCCTAGCCCGCACTTGTGCCCAGGCCTTAAGCCTAGCCCGCACTTGTGCCCAGGCCTTAAGCCTAGCCCGCACTTGTGCCCCCTGCCTTGATCCTAGCCAGCACTTGTGCCCAGGCCTTAAGCCTAGCCCGCACTTGTGCCCAGGCCTTAAGCCAAGCCAGCACTTGTGCCCCTGCCTTAAGCCT
This sequence comes from Ranitomeya imitator, assembly GCF_032444005.1. Classification (NCBI taxonomy): domain Eukaryota; kingdom Metazoa; phylum Chordata; class Amphibia; order Anura; family Dendrobatidae; genus Ranitomeya; species Ranitomeya imitator. The sequence goes on from NW_027194564.1 coordinate 1,338,252, forward strand.
AGCCCGCACTGCACTTGTGCCCAGGCCTTAAGCCTAGCCTGCACTTGTGCCCAGGCCTTAAGCCTAGCCCGCACTTGTGCCCAGGCCTTAAGCCTAGCCTGCACTTTTGAGCCCCTTGAATGCTTGTTTGTTTGTTTTTGTCTTCAGCTTCATGTTGGTTATGCACATAGGGCCAGCTTTACGCTCTTCGCTCTTGTCCCGTCTGAATGCGCATGCACGACTGTAATTGGGGAAGAAGGCATTACCCATTTATGGAGGACAGACAAGAAGTGCCTGGTCGCTTGGAGCATGGGGTTATGGAGAGGCTCCGCACTGTACAACAAAGGATCTAGTCCTAAATGTCCAAGTACAGAGTAGAGGGGTGAAAGCTAGCTCTTCACCCCTATGGGTGCCTAACCCTTTATGCAAAGAGTGCAAAGAGTTAGCTGAATGCCTTAAGCCTAGCCTGCACTTGTGCCCAGGCCTTAAGCCTAGCCTGCACTTGTGCCCAGGCCTTAAGCCTAGCCCGCACTTGTGCCCAGGCTTTAAGCCTAGCCCGCACTTGTGCCCAGGCCTTAAGCCTAGCCCGCACTTGTGCCCAGGCCTTAAGCCTAGCCCGCACTTGTGCCCAGGCCTTAAGCTTAGCCCGCACTTGTGCCCAGGCCTAAAACCTAGCCCGCACTTGTGCCCAGGCCTTAAGCCTAGCCCGCACTTGTGCCCCGGCCTTAAGCTTAGACCGCACTTGTGCCCAGGCCTTAAGCCTAGCCCGCACTTGTCCTCAGGCCTTAAGCCTAGCCCGCACTTGTGCCCCGGCCTTAAGCCTAGCCCGCACTTGTGCCCAGGCCTTAAGCCTAGCCCGCACTTGTGCCCAGGCCTTAAGCCTAGCCCGCACTTGTGCCCAGGCCTTAAGCCTAGCCCGCACTTGTGCCCAGGCCTTAAGCCTAGCCCGCACTTGTGCCCAGGCCTTAAGCCTAGCCCGCACTTGTGCCCAGGCCTTAAGCCTAGCCCGCACTTGTGCCCCCTGCCTTGATCCTAGCCAGCACTTGTGCCCAGGCCTTAAGCCTAGCCCGCACTTGTGCCCAGGCCTTAAGTCAAGCCCGCACTTGTGACCCTGCCTTAAGCCTAGCCCGCACTTGTGCCCAGGCCTTAAGCCTAGCCCGCACTTGTGTCCAGGCCTTAAGCCTAGCCCGCACTTGTGCCCAGGCCTTAAGCCTAGCCCGCACTTGTGCCCAGGCCTAAAGCCTAGCCCGCACTTGTGCCCAGGCCTTAAGCCTAGCCCGCACTTGTGCCCCGGCCTTAAGCCTAGCCCGCACTTGTGCCCTGGCCTTAAGCCTAGCCCGCACTTGTGCCCCGGCCTTAAGCCTAGCCCACACTTGTGCCCCGGCCTTAAGCCTAGCCCGCACTTGTGCCCCGGCCTTAAGCCTAGCCCGCACTTGTGCCCCGGCCTTAAGCCTAGCCCGCACTTGTGCCCCGGCCTTAAGCCTAGCCCGCACTTGTGCCCAGGCCTTAAGCCTAGCCCGCACTTGTGCCCAGGCCTTAAGCCTAGCCCGCACTTGTGCCCAGGCCTTAAGCCTAGCCCGCACTTGTGCCCCCTGCCTTGATCCTAGCCAGCACTTGTGCCCAGGCCTTAAGCCTAGCCCGCACTTGTGCCCAGGCCTTAAGCCTAGCCTGCACTTTTGAGCCCCTTGAATGCTTGTTTGTTTTTTGTCTTCAGCTTCATGTTGGTTATGCACATAGGGCCAGCTTTACGCTCTTCGCTCTTGTCCCGTCTGAATGCGCATGCACGACTGTAATTGGGGAAGAAGGCATTACCCATTTACGGAGGACAGACAAGAAGTGCCTGGTTGCTTGGAGCATGGGGTTATGGAGAGGCTCCGCACTGTACAACAAAGGATCTAGTCCTAAATGTCCAAGTACAGAGTAGAGGGGTGAAAGCTAGCTCTTCACCCCTATGGGTGCCTAACCCTTTATGCAAAGAGTTAGCTGAATGCCTTAAGCCTAGCCAGCACTTGTGCCCCCTGCCTTGATCCTGGCCAGCACTGCACTTGTGCCCATGCCGTAAGCCTAGCCCGCACTTGTGCCCAGGCCTTAAGCCTGGCTGGCACTTGTGCCCATGCCTTAAGCCTAGCCGGCACTTGTGGCCCCTGCCTTGATCCTAGCCAGCACTGCACTTGTGCCCAGGCCTTAAGCCTAGCCTGCACTTGTGCCCCGGCCTTAAGCCTAGCCCGCACTTGTGCCCCGGCCTTAAGCCTAGCCCGCACTTGTAACATAGTAACATAGTTAGTAAGGCCGAAAAAAGACATTTGTCCATCCAGTTCAGCCTATATTCCATCATAATAAATACCCAGATCTACGTCCTTCTACAGAACCTAATAATTGTATGATACAATATTGTTCTGCTCCAGGAAGACATCCAGGCCTCTCTTGAACCCCTCGACTGAGTTCGCCATCACCACCTCCTCAGGCAAGCAATTCCAGATTCTCACTGCCCTAACAGTAAAGAATCCTCTTCTATGTTGGTGGAAAAACCTTCTCTCCTCCAGACGCAAAGAATGCCCCCTTGTGCCCGTCACCTTCCTTGGTATAAACAGATCCTCAGCGAGATATTTGTATTGTCCCCTTATATACTTATACATGGTTATTAGATCGCCCCTCAGTCGTCTTTTTTCTAGACTAAATAATCCTAATTTCGCTAATCTATCTGGGTTTTGTAGTTCTCCCATCCCCTTTATTAATTTTGTTGCCCTCCTTTGTACTCTCTCTAGTTCCATTATATCCTTCCTGAGCACCGGTGCCCAAAACTGGACACAGTACTCCATGTGCGGTCTAACTAGGGATTTGTACAGAGGCAGTATAATGCTCTCATCATGTGTATCCAGACCTCTTTTAATGCACCCCATGATCCTGTTTGCCTTGGCAGCTGCTGCCTGGCACTGGCTGCTCCAGGTAAGTTTATCATTAACTAGGATCCCCAAGTCCTTCTCCCTGTCAGATTTACCCAGTGGTTTCCCGTTCAGTGTGTAATGGTGATATTGATTCCCTCTTCCCATGTGTATAACCTTACATTTATCATTGTTAAACCTCATCTGCCACCTTTCAGCCCAAGTTTCCAACTTATCCAGATCCATCTGTAGCAGAATACTATCTTCTCTTGTATTAACTGCTTTACATAGTTTTGTATCATCTGCAAATATCGATATTTTACTGTGTAAACCTTCTACCAGATCATTAATGAATATGTTGAAGAGAACAGGTCCCAATACTGACCCCTGCGGTACCCCACTGGTCACAGCGACCCAGTTAGAGACTATACCATTTATAACCACCCTCTGCTTTCTATCACTAAGCCAGTTACTAACCCATTTACACACATTTTTCCCCAGACCAAGCATTCTCATTTTGTGTACCAACCTCTTGTGCGGCACGGTATCAAACGCTTTGGAAAAATCGAGATATACCACGTCCAATGACTCACCGTGGTCCAGTCTATAGCTTACCTCTTCATAAAAACTGATTAGATTGGTTTGACAGGAGCGATTTCTCATAAACCCATGCTGATATGGAGTTAAACAGTTATTCTCATTGAGATAATCCAGAATAACATCCCTCAGAAACCCTTCAAATATTTTACCAACAATAGAGGTTAGACTTACTGGCCTATAATTTCCAGGTTCACTTTTAGAGCCCTTTTTGAATATTGGCACCACATTTGCTATGCGCCAGTCCTGCGGAACAGACCCTGTCGCTATAGAGTCACTAAAAATAAGAAATAATGGTTTATCTATTACATTACTTAGTTCTCTTAGTACTCGTGGGTGTATGCCATCCGGACCCGGAGATTTATCTATTTTAATCTTATTTAGCCGGTTTCGCACCTCTTCTTGGGTTAGATTGGTGACCCTTAATATAGGGTTTTCATTGTTTCTTGGGATTTCACCTAGCATTTCATTTTCCACCGTGAATACCGTGGAGAAGAAGGTGTTTAATATGTTAGCTTTTTCCTCGTCATCTACAACCATTCTTTCCTCACTATTTTTTAAGGGGCCTACATTTTCAGTTTTTATTCTTTTACTATTGATATAGTTGAAGAACAGTTTGGGATTAGTTTTACTCTCCTTAGCAATGTGCTTCTCTGTTTCCTTTTTGGCAGCTTTAATTAGTTTTTTAGATAAAGTATTTTTCTCCCTATAGTTTTTTAGAGCTTCAATGGTGCCATCCTGCTTTAGTAGTGCAAATGCTTTCTTTTTACTGTTAATTGCCTGTCTTACTTCTTTGTTTAGCCACATTGGCTTTTTCCTATTTCTAGTCCTTTTATTCCCACAAGGTATAAACCGCTTACACTGCCTATTTAGGATGTTCTTAAACATTTCTCATTTATTATCTGTATTCTCATTTCTGAGGATATTGTCCCAGTCTACCAGATTAAGGGCATCTCTAAGCTGTTCAAACTTTGCCTTCCTAAAGTTCAATGTTTTTGTGACTCCCTGACAAGTCCCCCTTGTGCCCCGGCCTGAAGCCTAACCCGCACTTGTGCCCAGGCCTTAAGCCTAGCCCGCACTTGTGCCCAGGCCTTAAGCCTAGCCCGCACTTGTGCCCCGGCTTTAAGCTTAGCCCGCACTTGTGCCCCGGCTTTAAGCTTAGCCCGCACTTGTGCCCAGGCCTTAAGCCTAGCCCGCACTTGTGCCCCGGCCTTAAGCCGAGCCCGCACTTGTGCCCCGGCCTTAAGCCGAGCCCGCACTTGTGCCCCTGCCTTAAGCCGAGCCCGCACTTGTGCCCCTGCCTTAAGCCGAGCCCGCACTTGTGCCCCTGCCTTAAGCCTAGCCCGCACTTGTGCCCAGGCCTTAAGCCTAGCCCGCACTTGTGCCCAGGCCTTAAGCCTAGCCCGCACTTGTGCCCAGGCCTTAAGCCTAGCCCGCACTTGTGCCCCTGCCTTAAGCCTAGCCCGCACTTGTGCCATTGCCTTAAGCCTAGCCCGCACTTGTGCCCAGGCCTAAAGCCTAGCCCGCACTTGTGCCCAGGCCTTAAGCCTAGCCCGCACTTGTGCCCAGGCCTTAAGCCTAGCCCGCACTTGTGCCCAGGCCTTAAGCCTAGCCCGCACTTGTGCCCAGGCCTTAAGCCTAGCCCGCACTTGTGCCCAGGCCTTAAGCCTAGCCCGCACTTGTGCCCAGGCCTTAAGCCTAGCCCGCACTTGTGCCCAGGCCTTAAGCCTAGCCCGCACTTGTGCCCCCTGCCTTGATCCTAGCCAGCACTTGTGCCCAGGCCTTAAGCCTAGCCCGCACTTGTGCCCCTGCCTTAAGCCTAGCCCGCACTTGTGTCCAGGCCTTAAGCCTAGCCCGCACTTGTGCCCAGGCCTTAAGCCTAGCCCGCACTTGTGCCCAGGCCTAAAGCCTAGCCCGCACTTGTGCCCAGGCCTTAAGCCTAGTACGTACTTGTGCCCCGGCCTAAAGCCTAGCGCGCACTTGTGCCCCGGCCTTAAGCTTAGCCCGCACTTGTGCCCAGGCCTTAAGCCTAGCCCGCACTTGTCCTCAGGCCATAAGCCTAGCCCGCACTTGTGCCCCGGCCTTAAGCCTAGCCCGCACTTGTGCCCCGGCCTTAAGCCTAGCCCGCACTTGTGCCCTGGCCTTAAGCCTAGCCCGCACTTGTGCCCAGGCCTTAAGCCTAGCCCGCACTTGTGCCCAGGCCTTAAGCCTAGCCCGCACTTGTGCCCAGGCCTTAAGCCTAGCCCGCACTTGTGCCCAGGCCTTAAGCCTAGCCCGCACTTGTGCCCAGGCCTTAAGCCTGGCTGGCACTTGTGCCCATGCCTTAAGCCTAGCCGGCACTTGTGGCCCCTGCCTTGATCCTAGCCAGCACTGCACTTGTGCCCAGGCCTTAAGCCTAGCCTGCACTTGTGCCCAGGCCTTAAGCCTAGCCTGCACTTGTGCCCAGGCCTTAAGCCTAGCCCGCACTTGTGCCCAGGCTTTAAGCCTAGCCCGCACTTGTGCCCAGGCCTTAAGCCTAGCCCGCACTTGTGCCCAGGCCTTAAGCCTAGCCCGCACTTGTGCCCAGGCCTAAAGCCTAGCCCGCACTTGTGCCCAGGCCTTAAGCCTAGCCCGCACTTGTGCCCCGGCCTTAAGCCTAGCCCGCACTTGTGCCCCGGCCTTAAGCTTAGCCCGCACTTGTGCCCAGGCCTTAAGCCTAGCCCGCACTTGTCCTCAGGCCATAAGCCTAGCCCGCACTTGTGCCCCGGCCTTAAGCCTAGCCCGCACTTGTGCCCCGGCCTTAAGCCTAGCCCGCACTTGTGCCCAGGCCTTAAGCCTAGCCCGCACTTGTGCCCAGGCCTTAAGCCTAGCCCGCACTTGTGCCCAGGCCTTAAGCCTAGCCCGCACTTGTGCCCAGGCCTTAAGCCTAGCCCGCACTTGTGCCCAGGCCTTAAGCCTAGCCCGCACTTGTGCCCAGGCCTTAAGCCTAGCCCGCACTTGTGCCCAGGCCTTAAGCCTAGCCCGCACTTGTGCCCCCTGCCTTGATCCTAGCCAGCACTTGTGCCCAGGCCTTAAGCCTAGTCAGCACTTGTGCCCAGGCCTTAAGCCTAGCCCGCACTTGTGCCCCGGCCTTAAGCCTAGCCCGCACTTGTGCCCAGGCCCTAAGCCTAGCCCGCACTTGTGCCCCGGCCTTAAGCCTAGCCCGCACTTGTGCCCCGGCCTTAAGCTTAGCCCGCACTTGTGCCCAGGCCTTAAGCCTAGCCCGCACTTGTCCTCAGGCCATAAGCCTAGCCCGCACTTGTGCCCCGGCCTTAAGCCTAGCCCGCACTTGTGCCCCGGCCTTAAGCCTAGCCCGCTCTTGTGCCCCGGCCTTAAGCCTAGCCCGCACTTGTGCCCAGGCCTTAAGCCTAGCCCGCACTTGTGCCCAGGCCTTAAGCCTAGCCCGCACTTGTGCCCAGGCCTTAAGCCTAGCCCGCACTTGTGCCCAGGCCTTAAGCCTAGCCCGCACTTGTGCCCAGGCCTTAAGCCTGGCTGGCACTTGTGCCCATGCCTTAAGCCTAGCCGGCACTTGTGGCCCCTGCCTTGATCCTAGCCAGCACTGCACTTGTGCCCAGGCCTTAAGCCTAGCCTGCACTTGTGCCCAGGCTTTAAGCCTAGCCCGCACTTGTGCCCAGGCCTTATGCCTAGCCCGCACTTGTGCCCAGGCCTTATGCCTAGCCCGCACTTGTGCCCAGGCCTTAAGCCTAGCCCGCACTTGTGCCCCGGCCTTAAGCCTAGCCCGCACTTGTGCCCCGGCCTTAAGCCTAGCCCTCACTTGTGCCCCGGCCTTAAGCCTAGCCCGCACTTGTGCCCCGGCCTTAAGCCTAACCCGCACTTGTGCCCAGGCCTTAAGCCTAGCCCGCACTTGTGCCCAGGCCTTAAGCCTAGCCCGCACTTGTGCCCCGGCCTTAAGCCTAGCCCGCACTTGTGCCCCGGCCTTAAGCCTAGCCCGCACTTGTGCCCCGGCCTTAAGCCTAGCCCGCACTTGTGCCCCGGCCTTAAGCCTAGCCCGCACTTGTGCCCAGGCCTTAAGCCTAGCCCGCACTTGTGCCCCCTGCCTTGATCCTAGCCAGCACTTGTGCCCAGGCCTTAAGCCTAGCCCGCACTTGTGCCCAGGCCTTAAGCCTAGCCCGCACTTGTGCCCCCTGCCTTGATCCTAGCCAGCACTTGTGCCCAGGCCTTAAGCCTAGCCCGCACTTGTGCCCAGGCCTTAAGCCTAGCCTGCACTTTTGAGCCCCTTGAATGCTTGTTTGTTTGTTTTTGTCTTCAGCTTCATGTTGGTTATGCACATAGGGCCAGCTTTACGCTCTTCGCTCTTGTCCCGTCTGAATGCGCATGCACGACTGTAATTGGGGAAGAAGGCATTACCCATTTATGGAGGACAGACAAGAAGTGCCTGGTCGCTTGGAGCATGGGGTTATGGAGAGGCTCCGCACTGTACAACAAAGGATCTAGTCCTAAATGTCCAAGTACAGAGTAGAGGGGTGAAAGCTAGCTCTTCACCCCTATGGGTGCCTAACCCTTTATGCAAAGAGTGCAAAGAGTTAGCTGAATGCCTTAAGCCTAGCCAGCACTTGTGCCCCCTGCCTTGATCCTGGCCAGCACTGCACTTGTGCCCATGCCGTAAGCCTAGCCCGCACTTGTGCCCAGGCCTTAAGCCTGGCTGGCACTTGTGCCCATGCCTTAAGCCTAGCCGGCACTTGTGGCCCCTGCCTTGATCCTAGCCAGCACTGCACTTGTGCCCAGGCCTTAAGCCTAGCCTGCACTTGTGCCCCGGCCTTAAGCCTAGCCCGCACTTGTGCCCCGGCCTTAAGCCTAGCCCGCACTTGTGCCCCGGCCTTAAGCCTAACCCGCACTTGTGCCCAGGCCTTAAGCCTAGCCCGCACTTGTGCCCAGGCCTTAAGCCTAGCCCGCACTTGTGCCCCAGCTTTAAGCTTAGCCCGCACTTGTGCCCCAGCTTTAAGCCTAGCCCGCACTTGTGCCCCGGCCTTAAGCCGAGCCCGCACTTGTGCCCCGGCCTTAAGCCGAGCCCGCACTTGTGCCCCGGCCTTAAGCCGAGCCCGCACTTGTGCCCCTGCCTTAAGCCGAGCCCGCACTTGTGCCCCTGCCTTAAGCCGAGCCGCACTTGTGCCCCTGCCTTAAGCCTAGCCCGCACTTGTGCCCAGGCCTTAAGCCTAGCCCGCACTTGTGCCCAGGCCTTAAGCCTAGCCCGCACTTGTGCCCAGGCCTTAAGCCTAGCCCGCACTTGTGCCCCTGCCTTAAGCCTAGCCCGCACTTGTGCTCCTGCCTTAAGCCTAGCCCGCACTTGTGCCCAGGCCTAAAGCCTAGCCCGCACTTGTGCCCAGGCCTTAAGCCTAGCCCGCACTTGTGCCCAGGCCTTAAGCCTAGCCCGCACTTGTGCCCAGGCCTTAAGCCTAGCCCGCACTTGTGCCCAGGCCTTAAGCCTAGCCCGCACTTGTGCCCAGGCCTTAAGCCTAGCCCGCACTTGTGCCCCGGCCTTAAGCCTAGCCCGCACTTGTGCCCAGGCCTTAAGCCTAGCCCGCACTTGTGCCCAGGCCTTAAGCCTAGCCCGCACTTGTGCCCCCTGCCTTGATCCTAGCCAGCACTTGTGCCCAGGCCTTAAGCCTAGCCCGCACTTGTGCCCAGGCCTTAAGCCTAGCCCGCACTTGTGCCCAGGCCTTAAGCCAAGCCAGCACTTGTGCCCCTGCCTTAAGCCTAGCCCGCACTGCACTTGTGCCCAGGCCTTAAGCCTAGCCTGCACTTGTGCCCAGGCCTTAAGCCTAGCCCGCACTTGTGCCCAGGCCTTAAGCCTAGCCTGCACTTTTGAGCCCCTTGAATGCTTGTTTGTTTGTTTTTGTCTTCAGCTTCATGTTGGTTATGCACATAGGGCCAGCTTTACGCTCTTCGCTCTTGTCCCGTCTGAATGCGCATGCACGACTGTAATTGGGGAAGAAGGCATTACCCATTTATGGAGGACAGACAAGAAGTGCCTGGTCGCTTGGAGCATGGGGTTATGGAGAGGCTCCGCACTGTACAACAAAGGATCTAGTCCTAAATGTCCAAGTACAGAGTAGAGGGGTGAAAGCTAGCTCTTCACCCCTATGGGTGCCTAACCCTTTATGCAAAGAGTGCAAAGAGTTAGCTGAATGCCTTAAGCCTAGCCTGCACTTGTGCCCAGGCCTTAAGCCTAGCCTGCACTTGTGCCCAGGCCTTAAGCCTAGCCCGCACTTGTGCCCAGGCTTTAAGCCTAGCCCGCACTTGTGCCCCGGCCTTAAGCCGAGCCCGCACTTGTGCCCCGGCCTTAAGCCGAGCCCGCACTTGTGCCCCGGCCTTAAGCCGAGCCCGCACTTGTGCCCCTGCCTTAAGCCGAGCCCGCACTTGTGCCCCTGCCTTAAGCCGAGCCGCACTTGTGCCCCTGCCTTAAGCCTAGCCCGCACTTGTGCCCCGGCCTTAAGCCTAGCCCGCACTTGTGCCCCGGCCTTAAGCTTAGCCCGCACTTGTGCCCAGGCCTTAAGCCTAGCCCGCACTTGTCCTCAGGCCATAAGCCTAGCCCGCACTTGTGCCCCGGCCTTAAGCCTAGCCCGCACTTGTGCCCCGGCCTTAAGCCTAGCCCGCACTTGTGCCCAGGCCTTAAGCCTAGCCCGCACTTGTGCCCAGGCCTTAAGCCTAGCCCGCACTTGTGCCCAGGCCTTAAGCCTAGCCCGCACTTGTGCCCAGGCCTTAAGCCTAGCCCGCACTTGTGCCCAGGCCTTAAGCCTAGCCCGCACTTGTGCCCAGGCCTTAAGCCTAGCCCGCACTTGTGCCCAGGCCTTAAGCCTAGCCCGCACTTGTGCCCCCTGCCTTGATCCTAGCCAGCACTTGTGCCCAGGCCTTAAGCCTAGTCAGCACTTGTGCCCAGGCCTTAAGCCTAGCCCGCACTTGTGCCCCGGCCTTAAGCCTAGCCCGCACTTGTGCCCAGGCCCTAAGCCTAGCCCGCACTTGTGCCCCGGCCTTAAGCCTAGCCCGCACTTGTGCCCCGGCCTTAAGCTTAGCCCGCACTTGTGCCCAGGCCTTAAGCCTAGCCCGCACTTGTCCTCAGGCCATAAGCCTAGCCCGCACTTGTGCCCCGGCCTTAAGCCTAGCCCGCACTTGTGCCCCGGCCTTAAGCCTAGCCCGCTCTTGTGCCCCGGCCTTAAGCCTAGCCCGCACTTGTGCCCAGGCCTTAAGCCTAGCCCGCACTTGTGCCCAGGCCTTAAGCCTAGCCCGCACTTGTGCCCAGGCCTTAAGCCTAGCCCGCACTTGTGCCCAGGCCTTAAGCCTAGCCCGCACTTGTGCCCAGGCCTTAAGCCTGGCTGGCACTTGTGCCCATGCCTTAAGCCTAGCCGGCACTTGTGGCCCCTGCCTTGATCCTAGCCAGCACTGCACTTGTGCCCAGGCCTTAAGCCTAGCCTGCACTTGTGCCCAGGCTTTAAGCCTAGCCCGCACTTGTGCCCAGGCCTTATGCCTAGCCCGCACTTGTGCCCAGGCCTTATGCCTAGCCCGCACTTGTGCCCAGGCCTTAAGCCTAGCCCGCACTTGTGCCCCGGCCTTAAGCCTAGCCCGCACTTGTGCCCCGGCCTTAAGCCTAGCCCTCACTTGTGCCCCGGCCTTAAGCCTAGCCCGCACTTGTGCCCCGGCCTTAAGCCTAACCCGCACTTGTGCCCAGGCCTTAAGCCTAGCCCGCACTTGTGCCCAGGCCTTAAGCCTAGCCCGCACTTGTGCCCCGGCCTTAAGCCTAGCCCGCACTTGTGCCCCGGCCTTAAGCCTAGCCCGCACTTGTGCCCCGGCCTTAAGCCTAGCCCGCACTTGTGCCCCGGCCTTAAGCCTAGCCCGCACTTGTGCCCAGGCCTTAAGCCTAGCCCGCACTTGTGCCCCCTGCCTTGATCCTAGCCAGCACTTGTGCCCAGGCCTTAAGCCTAGCCCGCACTTGTGCCCAGGCCTTAAGCCTAGCCCGCACTTGTGCCCCCTGCCTTGATCCTAGCCAGCACTTGTGCCCAGGCCTTAAGCCTAGCCCGCACTTGTGCCCAGGCCTTAAGCCTAGCCTGCACTTTTGAGCCCCTTGAATGCTTGTTTGTTTGTTTTTGTCTTCAGCTTCATGTTGGTTATGCACATAGGGCCAGCTTTACGCTCTTCGCTCTTGTCCCGTCTGAATGCGCATGCACGACTGTAATTGGGGAAGAAGGCATTACCCATTTATGGAGGACAGACAAGAAGTGCCTGGTCGCTTGGAGCATGGGGTTATGGAGAGGCTCCGCACTGTACAACAAAGGATCTAGTCCTAAATGTCCAAGTACAGAGTAGAGGGGTGAAAGCTAGCTCTTCACCCCTATGGGTGCCTAACCCTTTATGCAAAGAGTGCAAAGAGTTAGCTGAATGCCTTAAGCCTAGCCAGCACTTGTGCCCCCTGCCTTGATCCTGGCCAGCACTGCACTTGTGCCCATGCCGTAAGCCTAGCCCGCACTTGTGCCCAGGCCTTAAGCCTGGCTGGCACTTGTGCCCATGCCTTAAGCCTAGCCGGCACTTGTGGCCCCTGCCTTGATCCTAGCCAGCACTGCACTTGTGCCCAGGCCTTAAGCCTAGCCTGCACTTGTGCCCCGGCCTTAAGCCTAGCCCGCACTTGTGCCCCGGCCTTAAGCCTAGCCCGCACTTGTGCCCCGGCCTTAAGCCTAACCCGCACTTGTGCCCAGGCCTTAAGCCTAGCCCGCACTTGTGCCCAGGCCTTAAGCCTAGCCCGCACTTGTGCCCCAGCTTTAAGCTTAGCCCGCACTTGTGCCCCAGCTTTAAGCCTAGCCCGCACTTGTGCCCCGGCCTTAAGCCGAGCCCGCACTTGTGCCCCGGCCTTAAGCCGAGCCCGCACTTGTGCCCCGGCCTTAAGCCGAGCCCGCACTTGTGCCCCTGCCTTAAGCCGAGCCCGCACTTGTGCCCCTGCCTTAAGCCGAGCCGCACTTGTGCCCCTGCCTTAAGCCTAGCCCGCACTTGTGCCCAGGCCTTAAGCCTAGCCCGCACTTGTGCCCAGGCCTTAAGCCTAGCCCGCACTTGTGCCCAGGCCTTAAGCCTAGCCCGCACTTGTGCCCCTGCCTTAAGCCTAGCCCGCACTTGTGCTCCTGCCTTAAGCCTAGCCCGCACTTGTGCCCAGGCCTAAAGCCTAGCCCGCACTTGTGCCCAGGCCTTAAGCCTAGCCCGCACTTGTGCCCAGGCCTTAAGCCTAGCCCGCACTTGTGCCCAGGCCTTAAGCCTAGCCCGCACTTGTGCCCAGGCCTTAAGCCTAGCCCGCACTTGTGCCCAGGCCTTAAGCCTAGCCCGCACTTGTGCCCCGGCCTTAAGCCTAGCCCGCACTTGTGCCCAGGCCTTAAGCCTAGCCCGCACTTGTGCCCAGGCCTTAAGCCTAGCCCGCACTTGTGCCCCCTGCCTTGATCCTAGCCAGCACTTGTGCCCAGGCCTTAAGCCTAGCCCGCACTTGTGCCCAGGCCTTAAGCCTAGCCCGCACTTGTGCCCAGGCCTTAAGCCAAGCCAGCACTTGTGCCCCTGCCTTAAGCCTAGCCCGCACTGCACTTGTGCCCAGGCCTTAAGCCTAGCCTGCACTTGTGCCCAGGCCTTAAGCCTAGCCCGCACTTGTGCCCAGGCCTTAAGCCTAGCCTGCACTTTTGAGCCCCTTGAATGCTTGTTTGTTTGTTTTTGTCTTCAGCTTCATGTTGGTTATGCACATAGGGCCAGCTTTACGCTCTTCGCTCTTGTCCCGTCTGAATGCGCATGCACGACTGTAATTGGGGAAGAAGGCATTACCCATTTATGGAGGACAGACAAGAAGTGCCTGGTCGCTTGGAGCATGGGGTTATGGAGAGGCTCCGCACTGTACAACAAAGGATCTAGTCCTAAATGTCCAAGTACAGAGTAGAGGGGTGAAAGCTAGCTCTTCACCCCTATGGGTGCCTAACCCTTTATGCAAAGAGTGCAAAGAGTTAGCTGAATGCCTTAAGCCTAGCCAGCACTTGTGCCCCCTGCCTTGATCCTGGCCAGCACTGCACTTGTGCCCATGCCGTAAGCCTAGCCCGCACTTGTGCCCAGGCCTTAAGCCTGGCTGGCACTTGTGCCCATGCCTTAAGCCTAGCCGGCACTTGTGGCCCCTGCCTTGATCCTAGCCAGCACTGCACTTGTGCCCAGGCCTTAAGCCTAGCCTGCACTTGTGCCCCGGCCTTAAGCCTAGCCCGCACTTGTGCCCCGGCCTTAAGCCTAGCCCGCACTTGTGCCCCGGCCTTAAGCCTAACCCGCACTTGTGCCCAGGCCTTAAGCCTAGCCCGCACTTGTGCCCAGGCCTTAAGCCTAGCCCGCACTTGTGCCCCAGCTTTAAGCTTAGCCCGCACTTGTGCCCCAGCTTTAAGCCTAGCCCGCACTTGTGCCCCGGCCTTAAGCCGAGCCCGCACTTGTGCCCCGGCCTTAAGCCGAGCCCGCACTTGTGCCCCGGCCTTAAGCCGAGCCCGCACTTGTGCCCCTGCCTTAAGCCGAGCCCGCACTTGTGCCCCTGCCTTAAGCCGAGCCGCACTTGTGCCCCTGCCTTAAGCCTAGCCCGCACTTGTGCCCAGGCCTTAAGCCTAGCCCGCACTTGTGCCCAGGCCTTAAGCCTAGCCCGCACTTGTGCCCAGGCCTTAAGCCTAGCCCGCACTTGTGCCCCTGCCTTAAGCCTAGCCCGCACTTGTGCTCCTGCCTTAAGCCTAGCCCGCACTTGTGCCCAGGCCTAAAGCCTAGCCCGCACTTGTGCCCAGGCCTTAAGCCTAGCCCGCACTTGTGCCCAGGCCTTAAGCCTAGCCCGCACTTGTGCCCAGGCCTTAAGCCTAGCCCGCACTTGTGCCCAGGCCTTAAGCCTAGCCCGCACTTGTGCCCAGGCCTTAAGCCTAGCCCGCACTTGTGCCCCGGCCTTAAGCCTAGCCCGCACTTGTGCCCAGGCCTTAAGCCTAGCCCGCACTTGTGCCCAGGCCTTAAGCCTAGCCCGCACTTGTGCCCCCTGCCTTGATCCTAGCCAGCACTTGTGCCCAGGCCTTAAGCCTAGCCCGCACTTGTGCCCAGGCCTTAAGCCTAGCCCGCACTTGTGCCCAGGCCTTAAGCCAAGCCAGCACTTGTGCCCCTGCCTTAAGCCTAGCCCGCACTGCACTTGTGCCCAGGCCTTAAGCCTAGCCTGCACTTGTGCCCAGGCCTTAAGCCTAGCCCGCACTTGTGCCCAGGCCTTAAGCCTAGCCTGCACTTTTGAGCCCCTTGAATGCTTGTTTGTTTGTTTTTGTCTTCAGCTTCATGTTGGTTATGCACATAGGGCCAGCTTTACGCTCTTCGCTCTTGTCCCGTCTGAATGCGCATGCACGACTGTAATTGGGGAAGAAGGCATTACCCATTTATGGAGGACAGACAAGAAGTGCCTGGTCGCTTGGAGCATGGGGTTATGGAGAGGCTCCGCACTGTACAACAAAGGATCTAGTCCTAAATGTCCAAGTACAGAGTAGAGGGGTGAAAGCTAGCTCTTCACCCCTATGGGTGCCTAACCCTTTATGCAAAGAGTGCAAAGAGTTAGCTGAATGCCTTAAGCCTAGCCTGCACTTGTGCCCAGGCCTTAAGCCTAGCCTGCACTTGTGCCCAGGCCTTAAGCCTAGCCCGCACTTGTGCCCAGGCTTTAAGCCTAGCCCGCACTTGTGCCCCGGCCTTAAGCCGAGCCCGCACTTGTGCCCCGGCCTTAAGCCGAGCCCGCACTTGTGCCCCGGCCTTAAGCCGAGCCCGCACTTGTGCCCCTGCCTTAAGCCGAGCCCGCACTTGTGCCCCTGCCTTAAGCCGAGCCGCACTTGTGCCCCTGCCTTAAGCCTAGCCCGCACTTGTGCCCAGGCCTTAAGCCTAGCCCGCACTTGTGCCCAGGCCTTAAGCCTAGCCCGCACTTGTGCCCAGGCCTTAAGCCTAGCTCGCACTTGTGCCCCTGCCTTAAGCCTAGCCCGCACTTGTGCCCCTGCCTTAAGCCTAGCCCGCACTTGTGCCCAGGCCTAAAGCCTAGCCCGCACTTGTGCCCAGGCCTTAAGCCTAGCCCGCACTTGTGCCCAGGCCTTAAGCCTAGCCCGCACTTGTGCCCAGGCCTTAAGCCTAGCCCGCACTTGTGCCCAGGCCTTAAGCCTAGCCCGCACTTGTGCCCAGGCCTTAAGCCTAGCCCGCACTTGTGCCCAGGCCTTAAGCCTAGCCCGCACTTGTGCCCAGGCCTTAAGCCTAGCCCGCACTTGTGCCCAGGCCTTAAGCCTAGCCCGCACTTGTGCCCCCTGCCTTGATCCTAGCCAGCACTTGTGCCCAGGCCTTAAGCCTAGCCCGCACTTGTGCCCAGGCCTTAAGCCAAGCCAGCACTTGTGCCCCTGCCTTAAGCCTAGCCCGCACTGCACTTGTGCCCAGGCCTTAAGCCTAGCCTGCACTTGTGCCCAGGCCTTAAGCCTAGCCCGCACTTGTGCCCAGGCCTTAAGCCTAGCCTGCACTTTTGAGCCCCTTGAATGCTTGTTTGTTTGTTTTTGTCTTCAGCTTCATGTTGGTTATGCACATAGGGCCAGCTTTACGCTCTTCGCTCTTGTCCCGTCTGAATGCGCATGCACGACTGTAATTGGGGAAGAAGGCATTACCCATTTACGGAGGACAGACAAGAAGTGCCTGGTCGCTTGGAGCATGGGGTTATGGAGAGGCTCTGCACTGTACAACAAAGGATCTAGTCCTAAATGTCCAAGTACAGAGTAGAGGGGTGAAAGCTAGCTCTTCACCCCTATGGGTGCCTAACCCTTTATGCAAAGAGTGCAAAGAGTTAGCTGAATGCCTTAAGCCTAGCCTGCACTTGTGCCCAGGCCTTAAGCCTAGCCTGCACTTGTGCCCAGGCCTTAAGCCTAGCCCGCACTTGTGCCCAGGCTTTAAGCCTAGCCCGCACTTGTGCCCAGGCCTTAAGCCTAGCCCGCACTTGTGCCCAGGCCTTAAGCCTAGCCCGCACTTGTGCCCAGGCCTTAAGCTTAGCCCGCACTTGTGCCCAGGCCTAAAACCTAGCCCGCACTTGTGCCCAGGCCTTAAGCCTAGCCCGCACTTGTGCCCCGGCCTTAAGCTTAGACCGCACTTGTGCCCAGGCCTTAAGCCTAGCCCGCACTTGTCCTCAGGCCTTAAGCCTAGCCCGCACTTGTGCCCCGGCCTTAAGCCTAGCCCACACTTGTGCCCCGGCCTTAAGCCTAGCCCGCACTTGTGCCCCGGCCTTAAGCCTAGCCCGCACTTGTGCCCCGGCCTTAAGCCTAGCCCGCACTTGTGCCCAGGCCTAAAGCCTAGCCCGCACTTGTGCCCCCTGCCTTGATCCTAGCCAGCACTTGTGCCCCGGCCTTAAGCCTAGCCCGCACTTGTGCCCAGGCCTTAAGCCTAGCCCGCACTTGTGCCCAGGCCTTAAGCCTAGCCCGCACTTGTGCCCCCTGCCTTGATCCTAGCCAGCACTTGTGCCCAGGCCTTAAGCCTAGCCCGCACTTGTGCCAAGGCCTTAAGCCTAGCCTGCACTTTTGAGCCCCTTGAATGCTTGTTTGTTTGTTTTTGTCTTCAGCTTCATGTTGGTTATGCACATAGGGCCAGCTTTACGCTCTTCGCTCTTGTCCCGTCTGAATGCGCATGCACGACTGTAATTGGGGAAGAAGGCATTACCCATTTACGGAGGACAGACAAGAAGTGCCTGGTCGCTTGGAGCATGGGGTTATGGAGAGGCTCCGCACTGTACAACAAAGGATCTAGTCCTAAATGTCCAAGTACAGAGTAGAGGGGTGAAAGCTAGCTCTTCACCCCTATGGGTGCCTA
Source organism: Ranitomeya imitator (assembly GCF_032444005.1). Lineage (NCBI taxonomy): Eukaryota > Metazoa > Chordata > Amphibia > Anura > Dendrobatidae > Ranitomeya > Ranitomeya imitator. The sequence continues at coordinate 1,355,564 of NW_027194564.1, forward strand.
ACCCTTTATGCAAAGAGTGCAAAGAGTTAGCTGAATGCCTTAAGCCTAGCCAGCACTTGTGCCCCCTGCCTTGATCCTGGCCAGCACTGCACTTGTGCCCATGCCGTAAGCCTAGCCCACACTTGTGCCCAGGCCTTAAGCCTAGCCCGCACTTGTGCCCAGGCCTTAAGCCTGGCTGGCACCTGTGCCCATGCCTTAAGCCTAGCCGGCACTTGTGGCCCCTGCCTTGATCCTAGCCAGCACTGCACTTGTGCCCAGGCCTTAAGCCTAGCCCGCACTTGTGCCCCGGCCTTAAGCTTAGCCCGCACTTGTGCCCAGGCCTTAAGCCTAGCCCGCACTTGTGCCCAGGCCTTAAGCCTAGCCTGCACTTGTGCCCAGGCCTTAAGCCTAGCCTACACTTGTGCCCAGGCTTTAAGCCTAGCCCGCACTTGTGCCCAGGCTTTAAGCCTAGCCCGCACTTGTGCCCAGGCTTTAAGCCTAGCCCGCACTTGTGCCCAGGCCTTAAGCTTAACCCGCACTTGTGCCCAGGCCTTAAGCCTAGCCCGCACTTGTGCCCAGACCTTAAGCCTAGCCTGCACTTGTGCCCCGGCCTTAAGCCTAGCCCGCACTTGTGCCCAGGCCTTAAGCCTAGCCCGCACTTGTGCCCAGGCCTTAAGCCTAGCCCACACTTGTGCCCCGGCCTTAAGCCTAGCCCGCACTTGTGCCCCGGCCTTAAGCCTAGCCCGCACTTGTGCCCCGGCCTTAAGCCTAGCCCGCACTTGTGCCCAGGCCTTAAGCCGAGCCCGCACTTGTGCCCCTGCCTTAAGCCGAGCCCGCACTTGTGCCCCTGCCTTAAGCCTAGCCCGCACTTGTGCCCAGGCCTAAAGCCTAGCCCGCACTTGTGCCCAGGACTTAAGCCTAGCCCGCACTTGTGCCCAGGCCTTAAGCCTAGCCCGCACTTGTGCCCAGGCCTTAAGCCTAGCCCGCACTTGTGCCCAGGCCTTAAGCCTAGCCCGCACTTGTGCCCAGGCCTTAAGCCTAGCCCGCACTTGTGCCCAGGCCTTAAGCCTGGCTGGCACTTGTGCCCATGCCTTAAGCCTAGCCGGCACTTGTGGCCCCTGCCTTGATCCTAGCCAGCACTGCACTTGTGCCCAGGCCTTAAGCCTAGCCTGCACTTGTGCCCAGGCCTTAAGCCTAGCCTGCACTTGTGCCCAGGCCTTAAGCCTAGCCCGCACTTGTGCCCAGGCTTTAAGCCTAGCCCGCACTTGTGCCCAGGCCTTAAGCCTAGCCCGCACTTGTGCCCAGGCCTTAAGCCTAGCCCGCACTTGTGCCCAGGCCTAAAGCCTAGCCCGCACTTGTGCCCAGGCCTTAAGCCTAGCCCGCACTTGTGCCCCGGCCTTAAGCCTAGCCCGCACTTGTGCCCCGGCCTTAAGCTTAGCCCGCACTTGTGCCCAGGCCTTAAGCCTAGCCCGCACTTGTCCTCAGGCCATAAGCCTAGCCCGCACTTGTGCCCCGGCCTTAAGCCTAGCCCGCACTTGTGCCCCGGCCTTAAGCCTAGCCCGCACTTGTGCCCAGGCCTTAAGCCTAGCCCGCACTTGTGCCCAGGCCTTAAGCCTAGCCCGCACTTGTGCCCAGGCCTTAAGCCTAGCCCGCACTTGTGCCCCCTGCCTTGATCCTAGCCAGCACTTGTGCCCCGGCCTTAAGCCTAGCCCGCACTTGTGCCCCGGCCTTAAGCCTAGCCCGCACTTGTGCCCCGGCCTTAAGCCTAGCCCGCACTTGTGCCCAGGCCTTAAGCCGAGCCCGCACTTGTGCCCCTGCCTTAAGCCGAGCCCGCACTTGTGCCCCTGCCTTAAGCCTAGCCCGCACTTGTGCCCAGGCCTAAAGCCTAGCCCGCACTTGTGCCCAGGACTTAAGCCTAGCCCGCACTTGTGCCCAGGCCTTAAGCCTAGCCCGCACTTGTGCCCAGGCCTTAAGCCTAGCCCGCACTTGTGCCCAGGCCTTAAGCCTAGCCCGCACTTGTGCCCAGGCCTTAAGCCTAGCCCGCACTTGTGCCCAGGCCTTAAGCCTGGCTGGCACTTGTGCCCATGCCTTAAGCCTAGCCGGCACTTGTGGCCCCTGCCTTGATCCTAGCCAGCACTGCACTTGTGCCCAGGCCTTAAGCCTAGCCTGCACTTGTGCCCAGGCCTTAAGCCTAGCCTGCACTTGTGCCCAGGCCTTAAGCCTAGCCCGCACTTGTGCCCAGGCTTTAAGCCTAGCCCGCACTTGTGCCCAGGCCTTAAGCCTAGCCCGCACTTGTGCCCAGGCCTTAAGCCTAGCCCGCACTTGTGCCCAGGCCTAAAGCCTAGCCCGCACTTGTGCCCAGGCCTTAAGCCTAGCCCGCACTTGTGCCCCGGCCTTAAGCCTAGCCCGCACTTGTGCCCCGGCCTTAAGCTTAGCCCGCACTTGTGCCCAGGCCTTAAGCCTAGCCCGCACTTGTCCTCAGGCCATAAGCCTAGCCCGCACTTGTGCCCCGGCCTTAAGCCTAGCCCGCACTTGTGCCCCGGCCTTAAGCCTAGCCCGCACTTGTGCCCAGGCCTTAAGCCTAGCCCGCACTTGTGCCCAGGCCTTAAGCCTAGCCCGCACTTGTGCCCAGGCCTTAAGCCTAGCCCGCACTTGTGCCCCCTGCCTTGATCCTAGCCAGCACTTGTGCCCAGGCCTTAAGCCTGGCTGGCACTTGTGCCCATGCCTTAAGCCTAGCCGGCACTTGTGGCCCCTGCCTTGATCCTAGCCAGCACTGCACTTGTGCCCAGGCCTTAAGCCTAGCCTGCACTTGTGCCCAGGCCTTAAGCCTAGCCCGCACTTGTGCCCCGGCCTTAAGCCTAGCCCGCACTTGTGCCCCGGCCTTAAGCCTAGCCCGCACTTGTGCCCCGGCCTTAAGCCTAACCCGCACTTGTGCCCAGGCCTTAAGCCTAGCCCGCACTTGTGCCCCGGCCTTAAGCTTAGCCCGCACTTGTGCCCAGGCCTTAAGCCCAGCCCGCACTTGTGCCCAGGGCCTTAAGCCTAGCCCGCACTTGTGCCCCGGCCTTAAGCCTAGCCCGCACTTGTGCCCCGGCCTTAAGCCTAGCCCGCACTTGTGCCCCGGCCTTAAGCCTAGCCCGCACTTGTGCCCCGGCCTTAAGCCGAGCCCGCACTTGTGCCTCGGCCTTAAGCCTAGCCCGCACTTGTGCCCCGGCCTTAAGCCGAGCCCGCACTTGTGCCCCTGCCTTAAGCCGAGCCCGCACTTGTGCCCCTGCCTTAAGCCGAACCCGCACTTGTGCCCCTGCCTTAAGCCGAGCCCGCACTTGTGCCCAGGCCTTAAGCCGAGCCCGCACTTGTGCCCCTGCCTTAAGCCGAGCCCGCACTTGTGCCCAGGCCTTAAGCCTAGCCTGCACTTGTGCCCAGGCCTTAAGCCTAGCCCGCACTTGTGCCCAGGCCTTAAGCCTAGCCCGCACTTGTGCCCAGGCCTTAAGCCTAGCCCGCACTTGTGCCCAGGCCTTAAGCCTAGCCCGCACATGTGCCCCTGCCTTAAGCCTAGCCCGCACTTGTGCCCCTGCCTTAAGCCTAGCCCGCACTTGTGCCCCTGCCTTAAGCCTAGCCCGCACTTGTGCCCAGGCCTTAAGCCTAGCCCGCATTTGTGCCCAGGCCTAAAGCCTAGCCCGCACTTGTGCCCAGGCCTTAAGCCTAGCCCGCACTTGTGCCCAGGCCTTAAGCCTAGCCCGCACTTGTGCCCAGGCCTTAAGCCTAGCCCGCACTTGTGCCCAGGCCTTAAGCCTAGCCCGCACTTGTGCCCAGGCCTTAAGCCTAGCCCGCACTTGTGCCCAGGCCTTAAGCCTAGCCCGCACTTGTGCCCAGGCCTTAAGCCTAGCCCGCACTTGTGCCCAGGCCTTAAGCCTAGCCCGCACTTGTGCCCAGGCCTTAAGCCTAGCCCGCACGTGTGCCCAGGCCTTAAGCCTAGCCCGCACTTGTGCCCAGGCCTTAAGCCTAGCCCGCACTTGTGGCCAGGCCTTAAGCCTCCGTAGGCAGGGTGTGTCACCGTTTTTTGCGCATGGCATACTCCGTATGTAATCCGTATGGCAGCCGTAATGCGTGTTTTTATCGCAGGCTTGCAAAACCGACATACGGCTATACAAGGGATCCATGTGTAAAAAAAAAAACATATATACTGTGTGTGTATATATATATATATATATATGTCAGTAGACACATATATGTATACAGGTCCTTCTCAAAAAATTAGCATATAGTGTTAAATTTCATTATTTACCATAATGTAATGATTACAATTAAACTTTCATATATTATAGATTCATTATCCACCAACTGAAATTTGTCAGGTCTTTTATTGTTTTAATACTGATGATTTTGGCATACAACTCCTGATAACCCAAAAAACCTGTCTCAATAAATTAGCATATCAAGAAAAGGTTCTCTAAACGACCTATTACCCTAATCTTCTGAATCAACTAATTAACTCTAAACACATGCAAAAGATACTGGAGGCTTTTATAAACTCCCTGCCTGGTTCATTACTCAAAACCCCCATCATGGGTAAGACTAGCGACCTGACAGATGTCAAGAAGGCCATCATTGACACCCTCAAGCAAGAGGGTAAGACCCAGAAAGAAATTTCTCAACAAATAGGCTGTTCCCAGAGTGCTGTATCAAGGCACCTCAATGGTAAGTCTGTTGGAAGGAAACAATGTGGCAGAAAACGCTGTACAACGAGAAGAGGAGACCGGACCCTGATGAAGATTGTGGAGAAGGACCGATTCCAGACCTTGGGGAACCTGAGGAAGCAGTGGACTGAGTCTGGTGTGGAAACATCCAGAGCCACCGTGCACAGGCGTGTGCAGGAAATGGGCTACAGGTGCCGCATTCCCCAGGTAAAGCCACTTTTGAACCATAAACAGCGGCAGAGGCGCCTGACCTGGGCTACAGAGAAGCAGCACTGGACTGTTGCTAAGTGGTCCCAAGTACTTTTTTCTGATGAAAGCAAATTTTGCATGTCATTCGGAAATCAAGGTGCCAGAGTCTGGAGGAAGACTGGGGAGAAGGAAATGCCAAAATGCCTGAAGTCCAGTGTCAAGTACCCACAGTCAGTGATGGTGTGGGGTGCCATGTCAGCTGCTGGTGTTGGTCCACTGTGTTTCATCAAGGGCAGGGTCAATGCAGCTAGCTATCAGGAGATTTTGGAGCACTTCATGCTTCCATCGGCTGAAATGCTTTATGGAGATGAAGATTTCATTTTTCAGCACGACCTGGCACCTGCTCACAGTGCCAAAACCACTGGTAAATGGTTTACTGACCATGGTATTACTGTGCTCAATTGGCCTGCCAACTCTCCTGACCTGAACCCCATAGAGAATCTGTGGGATATTGTGAAGAGAAAGTTGAGAGACGCAAGACCCAACACTCTGGATGAGCTTAAGGCCGCTATTGAAGCATCCTGGGCCTCCATAACATCTCAGCAGTGTCACAGGCTGATTGCCTCCATGCCACGCCGCATTGAAGCAGTCATTTCTGCCAAAGGATTCCCGACCAAGTATTGAGTGCATAACTGAACATTATTATTTGATGTTTTTTTTGTTTGTTATTAAAAAACACTTTTATTTGATTGGATGGGTGAAATATGCTAATTTATTGAGACAGGTTTTTTGGGTTATCAGGAGTTGTATGCCAAAATCATCAGTATTAAAACAATAAAAGACCTGACAAATTTCAGTTGGTGGATAATGAATCTATAATATATGAAAGTCTGTGTATGATGTCAATGGTAATCCCTGTATTACCTGTACACTGATACTATATATAGAGTTCCTGTGTATAATGTCACTGATGGTCACTGTATTTCCTGTACACAGACATTATAGACAGAGCTCCTGTGTATAATGTCACTGGTGATCACTGTATTACCTGTACACTATATACAGAGCTCCTGTGTATAATGTCACTGGTGATAAATTTAGTATTAGTAGTGTGTTTTTTTTATTAAAAGGGTAGTCATTTCTTCTTGAGAAATTCTGCAGAGACACTTCTCCATGCATTTTATGCATTGGTAAAAGCACTATGATGAAAAGTGTGATATGTTTTCAGGTATCTCCTATACTAATAGAGCCACATGCTCACCGGTTTGCCACATGATGTAGGCCTATGGACTGAACAAGAAACCACCAAAAATTTTAACCAGTCATCGTTCTCACAACACTGAGGACCAGTCATTCGAAATGACTTCTCCATGCATTTTATGCATTGGTAAAAGCACTATGATGAAAAGTGTGATATGTTTTCAGGTATCTCCTATACTAATAGAGCCACATGCTCACCGGTTTGCCACATGATGTAGGCCTATGGACTGAACAAGAAACCACCAAAAATTTTAACCAGTCATCGTTCTCACAACACTGAGGACCAGTCATTCGAAATGACTTCTCCATGCATTTTATGCATTGGTAAAAGCACTATGATGAAAAGTGTGATATGTTTTCAGGTATCTCCTATACTAATAGAGCCACATGCTCACCGGTTTGCCACATGATGTAGGCCTATGGACTGAACAAGAAACCACCAAAAATTTTAACCAGTCATCGTTCCCACAACACTGAGGACCAGTCATTCGAAATGACTTCTCCATGCATTTTATGCATTGGTAAAAGCACTATGATGAAAAGTGTGATATGTTTTCAGGTATCTCCTATACTAATAGAGCCACATGCTCACCGGTTTGCCACATGATGTAGGCCTATGGACTGAACAAGAAACCACCAAAAATTTTAACCAGTCATCGTTCTCACAACACTGAGGACCAGTCATTCGAAATGACTTCTCCATGCATTTTATGCATTGGTAAAAGCACTATGATGAAAAGTGTGATATGTTTTCAGGTATCTCCTATACTAATAGAGCCACATGCTCACCGGTTTGCCACATGATGTAGGCCTATGGACTAAACAAGAAACCACCAAAAATTTTAACCAGTCATCGTTCTCACAACACTGAGGACCAGTCATTCGAAATGACTTCTCCATGCATTTTATGCATTGGTAAAAGCACTATGATGAAAAGTGTGATATGTTTTCAGGTATCTCCTATACCAATAGAGCCACATGCTCACCGGTTTGCCACATGATGTAGGCCTATGGACTGAACAAGAAACCACCAAAAATTTTAACCAGTCATCGTTCTCACAACACTGAGGACCAGTCATTCGAAATGACTTCTCCATGCATTTTATGCATTGGTAAAAGCACTATGATGAAAAGTGTGATATGATTTCAGGTATCTCCTATACTAATAGAGCCACATGTTCACCGGTTTGCCACATGATGTAGGCCTATGGACTGAACAAGAAACCACCAAAAATTTTAACCAGTCATCGTTCTCACAACACTGAGGACCAGTCATTCGAAATGACTTCTCCATGCATTTTATGCATTGGTAAAAGCACTATGATGAAAAGTGTGATATGTTTTCAGGTATCTCCTATACTAATAGAGCCACATGCTCACCGGTTTGCCACATGATGTAGGCCTATGGACTGAACAAGAAACCACCAAAAATTTTAACCAGTCATCGTTCTCACAACACTGAGGACCAGTCATTCGAAATGACTTCTCCATGCATTTTATGCATTGGTAAAAGCACTATGATGAAAAGTGTGATATGTTTTCAGGTATCTCCTATACTAATAGAGCCACATGCTCACCGGTTTGCCACATGATGTAGGCCTATGGACTGAACAAGAAACCACCAAAAATTTTAACCAGTCATCGTTCTCACAACACTGAGGACCAGTCATTCGAAATGACTTCTCCATGCATTTTATGCATTGGTAAAAGCACTATGATGAAAAGTGTGATATGTTTTCAGGTATCTCCTATACTAATAGAGCCACATGCTCACCGGTTTGCCACATGATGTAGGCCTATGGACTGAACAAGAAACCACCAAAAATTTTAACCAGTCATCGTTCTCACAACACTGAGGACCAGTCATTCGAAATGACTTCTCCATGCATTTTATGCATTGGTAAAAGCACTATGATGAAAAGTGTGATATGTTTTCAGGTATCTCCTATACTAATAGAGCCACATGCTCACCGGTTTGCCACATGATGTAGGCCTATGGACTGAACAAGAAACCACCAAAAATTTTAACCAGTCATCGTTCTCACAACACTGAGGACCAGTCATTCGAAATGACTTCTCCATGCATTTTATGCATTGGTAAAAGCACTATGATGAAAAGTGTGATATGTTTTCAGGTATCTCCTATACTAATAGAGCCACATGCTCACCGGTTTGCCACATGATGTAGGCCTATGGACTGAACAAGAAACCACCAAAAATTTTAACCAGTCATCGTTCTCACAACACTGAGGACCAGTCATTCGAAATGACTTCTCCATGCATTTTATGCATTGGTAAAAGCACTATGATGAAAACTGTGATATGTTTTCAGGTATCTCCTATACTAATAGAGCCACATGCTCACCGGTTTGCCACATGATGTAGGCCTATGGACTGAACAAGAAACCACCAAAAATATTAACCAGTCATCGTTCTCACAACACTGAGGACCAGTCATTCGAAATGACTTCTCCATGCATTTTATGCATTGGTAAAAGCACTATGATGAAAAGTGTGATATGTTTTCAGGTATCTCCTATACTAATAGAGCCACATGCTCACCGGTTTGCCACATGATGTAGGCCTATGGACTGAACAAGAAACCACCAAAAATTTTAACCAGTCATCGTTCTCACAACACTGAGGACCAGTCATTCGAAATGACTTCTCCATGCATTTTATGCATTGGTAAAAGCACTATGATGAAAAGTGTGATATGTTTTCAGGTATCTCCTATACTAATAGAGCCACATGCTCACCGGTTTGCCACATGATGTAGGCCTATGGACTGAACAAGAAACCACCAAAAATTTTAACCAGTCATCGTTCTCACAACACTGAGGACCAGTCATTCGAAATGACTTCTCCATGCATTTTATGCATTGGTAAAAGCACTATGATGAAAAGTGTGATATGTTTTCAGGTATCTCCTATACTAATAGAGCCACATGCTCACCGGTTTGCCACATGATGTAGGCCTATGGACTGAACAAGAAACCACCAAAAATTTTAACCAGTCATCGTTCTCACAACACTGAGGACCAGTCATTCGAAATGACTTCTCCATGCATTTTATGCATTGGTAAAAGCACTATGATGAAAAGTGTGATATGTTTTCAGGTATCTCCTATACTAATAGAGCCACATGCTCACCGGTTTGCCACATGATGTAGGCCTATGGACTGAGCAAGAAACCACCAAAAATTTTAACCAGTCATCGTTCTCACAACACTGAGGACCAGTCATTCGAAATGACTTCTCCATGCATTTTATGCATTGGTAAAAGCACTATGATGAAAAGTGTGATATGTTTTCAGGTATCTCCTATACTAATAGAGCCACATGCTCACCGGTTTGCCACATGATGTAGGCCTATGGACTGAACAAGAAACCACCAAAAATTTTAACCAGTCATCGTTCTCACAACACTGAGGACCAGTCATTCGAAATGACTTCTCCATGCATTTTATGCATTGGTAAAAGCACTATGATGAAAAGTGTGATATGTTTTCAGGTATCTCCTATACTAATAGAGCCACATGCTCACCGGTTTGCCACATGATGTAGGCCTATGGACTGAACAAGAAACCACCAAAAATTTTAACCAGTCATCGTTCTCACAACACTGAGGACCAGTCATTCGAAATGACTTCTCCATGCATTTTATGCATTGGTAAAAGCACTATGATGAAAAGTGTGATATGTTTTCAGGTATCTCCTATACTAATAGAGCCACATGCTCACCGGTTTGCCACATGATGTAGGCCTATGGACTGAACAAGAAACCACCAAAAATTTTAACCAGTCATCGTTCTCACAACACTGAGGACCAGTCATTCGAAATGACTTCTCCATGCATTTTATGCATTGGTAAAAGCACTATGATGAAATGTGTGATATGTTTTCAGGTATCTCCTATACTAATAGAGCCACATGCTCACCGGTTTGCCACATGATGTAGGCCTATGGACTGAACAAGAAACCACCAAAAATTTTAACCAGTCATCGTTCTCACAACACTGAGGACCAGTCATTCGAAATGACTTCTCCATGCATTTTATGCATTGGTAAAAGCACTATGATGAAAAGTGTGATATGTTTTCAGGTATCTCCTATACTAATAGAGCCACATGCTCACCGGTTTGCCACATGATGTAGGCCTATGGACTGACACAAACCACCAAAAATTTTAACCAGTCATCGTTCTCACAACACTGAGGACCAGTCATTCGAAATGACTTCTCCATTCATTTTATGCATTGGTAAAAGCACTATGATGAAAAGTGTGATATGTTTTCAGGTATCTCCTATACTAATAGAGCCACATGCTCACCGGTTTGCCACATGATGTAGGCCTATGGACTGAACAAGAAACCACCAAAAATTTTAACCAGTCATCGTTCTCACAACACTGAGGACCAGTCATTCGAAATGACTTCTCCATGCATTTTATGCATTGGTAAAAGCACTATGATGAAAAGTGTGATATGTTTTCAGGTATCTCCTATACTAATAGAGCCACATGCTCACCGTTTTGCCACATGATGTAGGCCTATGGACTGAACAAGAAACCACCAAAAATTTTAACCAGTCATCGTTCTCACAACACTGAGGACCAGTCATTCGAAATGACTTCTCCATGCATTTTATGCACATTGGTAAAAGCACTATGATGAAAAGTGTGATATGTTTTCAGGTATCTCCTATACTAATAGAGCCACATGCTCACCGGTTTGCCACATGATGTAGGCCTATGGACTGAACAAGAAACCACCAAAAATTTTAACCAGTCATCGTTCTCACAACACTGAGGACCAGTCATTCGAAATGACTTCTCCATGCATTTTATGCATTGGTAAAAGCACTATGATGAAAAGTGTGATATGTTTTCAGGTATCTCCTATACTAATAGAGCCACATGCTCACCGGTTTGCCACATGATGTAGGCCTATGGACTGAACAAGAACCACCAAAAATTTTAACCAGTCATCGTTCTCACAACACTGAGGACCAGTCATTCGAAATGACTTCTCCATGCATTTTATGCATTGGTAAAAGCACTATGATGAAAAGTGTGATATGTTTTCAGGTATCTCCTATACTAATAGAGCCACATGCTCACCGGTTTGCCACATGATGTAGGCCTATGGACTGAACAAGAAACCACCAAAAATTTTAACCAGTCATCGTTCTCACAACACTGAGGACCAGTCATTCGAAATGACTTCTCCATGCATTTTATGCATTGGTAAAAGCACTATGATGAAAAGTGTGATATGTTTTCAGGTATCTCCTATACTAATAGAGCCACATGCTCACCGGTTTGCCACATGATGTAGGCCTATGGACTGACCAAGAAACCACCAAAAATTTTAACCAGTCATCGTTCTCACAACACTGAGGACCAGTCATTCGAAATGACTTCTCCATGCATTTTATGCATTGGTAAAAGCACTATGATGAAAAGTGTGATATGTTTTCAGGTATCTCCTATACTAATAGAGCCACATGCTCACCGTTTTGCCACATGATGTAGGCCTATGGACTGAACAAGAAACCACCAAAAATTTTAACCAGTCATCGTTCTCACAACACTGAGGACCAGTCATTCGAAATGACTTCTCCATGCATTTTATGCATTGGTAAAAGCACTATGATGAAAAGTGTGATATGTTTTCAGGTATCTCCTATACTAATAGAGCCACATGCTCACCGGTTTGCCACATGATGTAGGCCTATGGACTGAACAAGAAACCACCAAAAATTTTAACCAGTCATCGTTCTCACAACACTGAGGACCAGTCATTCGAAATGACTTCTCCATGCATTTTATGCATTGGTAAAAGCACTATGATGAAAAGTGTGATATGTTTTCAGGTATCTCCTATACTAATAGAGCCACATGCTCACCGGTTTGCCACATGATGTAGGCCTATGGACTGAACAAGAAACCACCAAAAATTTTAACCAGTCATCGTTCTCACAACACTGAGGACCAGTCATTCGAAATGACTTCTCCATGCATTTTATGCATTGGTAAAAGCACTATGATGAAAAGTGTGATATGTTTTCAGGTATCTCCTATACTAATAGAGCCACATGCTCACCGGTTTTGCCACATGATGTAGGCCTATGGACTGAACAAGAAACCACCAAAAATTTTAACCAGTCATCGTTCTCACAACACTGAGGACCAGTCATTCGAAATGACTTCTCCATGCATTTTATGCATTGGTAAAAGCACTATGATGAAAAGTGTGATATGTTTTCAGGTATCTCCTATACTAATAGAGCCACATGCTCACCGGTTTGCCACATGATGTAGGCCTATGGACTGAACAAGAAACCACCAAAAATTTTAACCAGTCATCGTTCTCACAACACTGAGGACCAGTCATTCGAAATGACTTCTCCATGCATTTTATGCATTGGTAAAAGCACTATGATGAAAAGTGTGATATGTTTTCAGGTATCTCCTATACTAATAGAGCCACATGCTCACCGGTTTGCCACATGATGTAGGCCTATGGACTGAACAAGAAACCACCAAAAATTTTAACCAGTCATCGTTCTCACAACACTGAGGACCAGTCATTCGAAATGACTTCTCCATGCATTTTATGCATTGGTAAAAGCACTATGATGAAAAGTGTGATATGTTTTCAGGTATCTCCTATACTAATAGAGCCACATGCTCACCGGTTTGCCACATGATGTAGGCCTATGGACTGAACAAGAAACCACCAAAAATTTTAACCAGTCATCGTTCTCACAACACTGAGGACCAGTCATTCGAAATGACTTCTCCATGCATTTTATGCATTGGTAAAAGCACTATGATGAAAAGTGTGATATGTTTTCAGGTATCTCCTATACTAATAGAGCCACATGCTCACCGGTTTGCCACATGATGTAGGCCTATGGACTGAACAAGAAACCACCAAAAATTTTAACCAGTCATCGTTCTCACAACACTGAGGACCAGTCATTCGAAATGACTTCTCCATGCATTTTATGCATTGGTAAAAGCACTATGATGAAAAGTGTGATATGTTTTCAGGTATCTCCTATACTAATAGAGCCACATGCTCACCGGTTTGCCACATGATGTAGGCCTATGGACTGAACAAGAAACCACCAAAAATTTTAACCAGTCATCGTTCTCACAACACTGAGGACCAGTCATTCGAAATGACTTCTCCATGCATTTTATGCATTGGTAAAAGCACTATGATGAAAAGTGTGATATGTTTTCAGGTATCTCCTATACTAATAGAGCCACATGCTCACCGGTTTGCCACATGATGTAGGCCTATGGACTGAACAAGAAACCACCAAAAATTTTAACCAGTCATCGTTCTCACAACACTGAGGACCAGTCATTCGAAATGACTTCTCCATGCATTTTATGCATTGGTAAAAGCACTATGATGAAAAGTGTGATATGTTTTCAGGTATCTCCTATACTAATAGAGCCACATGCTCACCGGTTTGCCACATGATGTAGGCCTATGGACTGAACAAGAAACCACCAAAAATTTTAACCAGTCATCGTTCTCACAACACTGAGGACCAGTCATTCGAAATGACTTCTCCATGCATTTTATGCATTGGTAAAAGCACTATGATGAAAAGTGTGATATGTTTTCAGGTATCTCCTATACTAATAGAGCCACATGCTCACCGGTTTGCCACATGATGTAGGCCTATGGACTGAACAAGAAACCACCAAAAATTTTAACCAGTCATCGTTCTCACAACACTGAGGACCAGTCATTCGAAATGACTTCTCCATGCATTTTATGCATTGGTAAAAGCACTATGATGAAAAGTGTGATATGTTTTCAGGTATCTCCTATACTAATAGAGCCACATGCTCACCGGTTTGCCACATGATGTAGGCCTATGGACTGAACAAGAAACCACCAAAAATTTTAACCAGTCATCGTTCTCACAACACTGAGGACCAGTCATTCGAAATGACTTCTCCATGCATTTTATGCATTGGTAAAAGCACTATGATGAAAAGTGTGATATGTTTTCAGGTATCTCCTATACTAATAGAGCCACATGCTCACCGGTTTGCCACATGATGTAGGCCTATGGACTGAACAAGAAACCACCAAAAATTTTAACCAGTCATCGTTCTCACAACACTGAGGACCAGTCATTCGAAATGACTTCTCCATGCATTTTATGCATTGGTAAAAGCACTATGATGAAAAGTGTGATATGTTTTCAGGTATCTCCTATACTAATAGAGCCACATGCTCACCGTTTGCCACATGATGTAGGCCTATGGACTGAACAAGAAACCACCAAAAATTTTAACCAGTCATCGTTCTCACAACACTGAGGACCAGTCATTCGAAATGACTTCTCCATGCATTTTATGCATTGGTAAAAGCACTATGATGAAAAGTGTGATATGTTTTCAGGTATCTCCTATACTAATAGAGCCACATGCTCACCGGTTTGCCACATGATGTAGGCCTATGGACTGAACAAGAAACCACCAAAATTTTAACCAGTCATCGTTCTCACAACACTGAGGACCAGTCATTCGAAATGACTTCTCCATGCATTTTATGCATTGGTAAAAGCACTATGATGAAAAGTGTGATATGTTTTCAGGTATCTCCTATACTAATAGAGCCACATGCTCACCGTTTGCCACATGATGTAGGCCTATGGACTGAACAAGAAACCACCAAAAATTTTAACCAGTCATCGTTCTCACAACACTGAGGACCAGTCATTCGAAATGACTTCTCCATGCATTTTATGCATTGGTAAAAGCACTATGATGAAAAGTGTGATATGTTTTCAGGTATCTCCTATACTAATAGAGCCACATGCTCACCGGTTTGCCACATGATGTAGGCCTATGGACTGAACAAGAAACCACCAAAAATTTTAACCAGTCATCGTTCTCACAACACTGAGGACCAGTCATTCGAAATGACTTCTCCATGCATTTTATGCATTGGTAAAAGCACTATGATGAAAAGTGTGATGTTTTCAGGTATCTCCTATACTAATAGAGCCACATGCTCACCGGTTTGCCACATGATGTAGGCCTATGGACTGAACAAGAAACCACCAAAAATTTTAACCAGTCATCGTTCTCACAACACTGAGGACCAGTCATTCGAAATGACTTCTCCATGCATTTTATGCATTGGTAAAAGCACTATGATGAAAAGTGTGATATGTTTTCAGGTATCTCCTATACTAATAGAGCCACATGCTCACCGGTTTGCCACATGATGTAGGCCTATGGACTGAACAAGAAACCACCAAAAATTTTAACCAGTCATCGTTCTCACAACACTGAGGACCAGTCATTCGAAATGACTTCTCCATGCATTTTATGCATTGGTAAAAGCACTATGATGAAAAGTGTGATATGTTTTCAGGTATCTCCTATACTAATAGAGCCACATGCTCACCGGTTTGCCACATGATGTAGGCCTATGGACTGAACAAGAAACCACCAAAAATTTTAACCAGTCATCGTTCTCACAACACTGAGGACCAGTCATTCGAAATGACTTCTCCATGCTTTTTATGCATTGGTAAAAGCACTATGATGAAAAGTGTGATATGTCTTCAGGTATCTCCTATACTAATAGAGCCACATGCTCACCGGTTTGCCACATGATGTAGGCCTATGGACTGAACAAGAAACCACCAAAAATTTTAACCAGTCATCGTTCTCACAACACTGAGGACCAGTCATTCGAAATGACTTCTCCATGCATTTTATGCATTGGTAAAAGCACTATGATGAAAAGTGT